>NC_133821.1:56614459-58082584 GCF_047830755.1 Zonotrichia albicollis
ACTGATCCATTACTGCAGTAATTTGGGAAGAAAATAGAGAATGGTGCAACCTGGTGTAAGTTTCAGCTCTGATGCTTCTGCTTCTGCCTGTGCTAGGAGGAGGTGGCAGAGACCGGATAGCAGTGTCTCACAACACAGGAGGGAAGTGCACTGAGCAGCATTTTCATCTTCAATGCAATTGAACAAGTCTCCTTGACCCCTAGCTCCTACTTTTTCTCTCCCTTTCCTTTGGAAAAATAGCCTGGGATTTGCATCTGTCTTTTTTCAAGGGACTTAAACCACCCTGCTTGCATGTGACCATGCTTCAAAAGCTTCTGCAGTGATATACTGCATTAAAAAACAATTTGCATTTTACTGACTCTTCAAGAGCCATCCAGCTGGTTGATGCAGCCTTGAATATTTTTAAGTGTATTTATTTAAATGTATAAATATTTTAATATTTAAATTATTTAAATATGTTTCAGTATTATTTAACTGTAGCCAACTTAGAAGGATGATGAGGCTGGAGCTTTCCTGTGGGTTAGACAGTAAAGATGGTTAAATTTTGCACACTGAGATCGAGACAGTGCTGCTGGTTTTCCATTGAATTTGTTTCTTGTTTTGGGTGGATGGTGTTAAATTAGATGCATCATGGATGTAGAATATTTGAGAAAATAATGTGGAAGACACAAACATGAAAGTTAATTTTCAGAGGTGCTATTGTTATTTCCCTTTCCCTTTACCTTTCTAACTGCTGTTGTTTCTGGGATCATTAGTTTAGTCAGAGTCAATAGAAGAGGCAGATAAGGCTTAAGCATCTGCAGCAAACTTTGACATAAGGCTAAATTGAAAAATAAGTAGGGCTTCTGTCAAATGCTCCCATGGAAGAATAAGTCTTCCACTTTCAAGAATAGAAAAATTGTAAATAATTTTTTCCTGAAAGATCTGAAATTTTTATAGGTTGGTGAGAAACCATATCCTAAATATGAAGTGTACAAACAATGAATGCAGTTGGCCTCAGAATGTGGAAGAATTTAAAAAGTCTTGCTCTTCCTTTCCATGAGAACTAGTGACCTAGGCTTTCAAAATATTCTGGAGTGGGTAACCCCTTTTTTAGTATTGTAGTTTCTCAGAGAGCAGAATTGTTCCTGGAAAAATAGAAGACTTTTTCCTCAAGTGACAGTATATCTCTTGCCCGTGTTGGCTAGTAAAAAAGTAAGGACTTTTACTTGCAGTCGTTTTTTCACTTGAATTCTCAAGATTTGTACTTGCTATGATGACACTGTAGGATTTACAAAAGTGTGTATGTGCCTGTTAGTCTGAGTAGGAGTGTATATCTGCAGGTGGGTAGGGACTTCAGCTGTTGAGAGGCAGGCACAGTCACTGTTAATGTCCCAGTTCTCAGCCTGTTCCTTTGATGCACACAAAGGAATCTCAGTTTCAAACTTTCCCCTTATGGATGCTAATGTAAAATAACTCCTCCTTTGATTATTTACTTGGGCTTTAAGCGTAGTGGATCCTTGCAGAGGCTTTGTGAAGGATACCTCAAAATAATCTGTTCTGTGCTCTGTCTTCAAGACACACAGAAAGCTGACACACACCCTATAACTCATTGTTTTGTTTTGGTTCAATGGTTTCTTTTTGTAATGGTCAAGGGGCACCATTCTTGATGAAGTATCACCTGCTGATGTTGTTCAATGCCTGGCACAAAATTTTGACACAGTGCAATAAAAAAGGTATTTCCTACCTAGTTAACAGTTAATAAAGAAATGGTTTTTATCTGATGAGATGCTTTCTACTTTTAAAAAAGTAACATTAAGGGAAGATTTTCCTAAGTACCTATGTCAAAACTCATTAACTGGTAAGAATGATCCTGTTTTCATTAATGATTTTCCTTATATCCTTAGAAAAATGGGTCAATTTTCTGAACAAGCTCTGAGATTCATCTGATCTAAATTTGTCTGTCTTTAATGTCATCCAATTGTGTCACTCAAGGTATGCTATGATAACTAAGGTAAAGAATTGGCATTTTAGGGTACAAATTCGGTTACCTTTTTTGACTAGCTATTTCAGACTTAGGTGGGTTGCACTAAAAAGAAAATAAAATATTTTTTTCTCCATGGATTTTAAAGACAGCTTATGTCACTTGTATGCATGATAACATTTTCGAAATCAATCAACATTAGGTCTGATGAATTCAAAACAGTGCTTTTTAATTTGATTTTTGCTTTTTTGTTTCTTGCCAGATTCATTCCAGAGTTAAAGTCTGAATTAGAGCAAGGTTCTAATGTATTTCAGCTTTTGAAGAAATTGATCAGCTGTTGACTCCTGCTATGTGACAATGCACTTCCTACAGATTGTGTTTAATGTTTTCCAGTTGTGTTTTGCTATTAAATGCTTTTTTTTCTTAATTTTTGCAGGCTAAATTCCATTGATGTTAAGTATCAGATGTGGAAATTAGGAGTTGTTTTCACTGATAATGTAAGTTTCTCAGTTTATGCATATATGTATATATTCATGTTCTAAAAAGAACTAAGCACTTGTTAATGCAAAGTGCTTCAATGAGAGGTGTAAAATACTCTGGATTGTATTTATTTTACTACAAGAAGAAAATCTTGAAAGCTTAAAGAGACATTGTCAAAATATTTTCAGTTACATTGGTAGTAGTTAATAGAACCTCAGTCAATTCCTGCCCTATTTCTGATAGCTTTAATAGAAGCAATAAGAAAGCACTGCACTGTAGAATTAGTAAACTGACTTTATAAATGCTAAGTGCCATATTTCCTGTTGTTCATAAATATTATTAACACTTGAATATTCCTGGAACACAGTCAGATCAATATAGTTAATATATCTTGATTTGCTAAATTTGTATCACTGAAACCAATAGTAAGATGTGCAACAGAATCATACAAATTATTCCAGTAATTTGAAAAAGGGAGTCTTTAAAAAAAAAAAAAAAAAAACTAGGAGAGATAAACAAGAATGTTAAAATGCAGTTTAATTCAGTCATCATATGATTTTTCAGTTTTACAATTATTCGTTTGCCTAGTTACTTAATTTACTGGTTAGGAAAACAATTGGGGAAAAATTATTTTGGAGCTACGACCAAAAAGATGGAAAATGAAAGGGTAATCTGAAGGTAAAGTGGAAGCAGTAAGCCTCAAGGTCTAGAGACAGCATGATCTGTAAACAGTGTTTGTTTGGGACTAGGATTTTTTTTAAGGATGGAGTATAATTTCTCTTACAAATATTTGTATTTCAGTTCAATAAAATTAATTGATAGAGGATCAGATGAAATTAACATTTATGGTTACTTAAATATACTAAATTATAAAACTCCTTTTGTTGTCTGCACAGTTCTGGAATTGTCATTAGCTAACTTTGAGCATTAATATTTTAATGTAATTATTTAGAAATTATTTTTAAAAATAATTTAAATCAGATTTTTTTTACAGTAGAGAAATTTACAAATAAGACTTTAAGATTTCCAAAATTAGTTTTATAGTATAAATTCTGAATTTCTTGATTTTGCCCATATCTTGTTGACTTTGTGTTTGAGGATTTAATATTGTTGTATGAATAGAAAATTCTCAATGATATCTAGAAAATTCTCTTTTTAAAAAGAACTTTTTTTCTTTTTAAAGAAAAGCATGTTTGAGAAATTTCTACTTTTCCTTATTGTCTTGAAGTAAGATGAAAGCCATGAATTTTATTTGAATGCACTTGTTTTTTCTGTTAGTCTTTCCTTTACCTAGCGTGGTACATGACCATGTCAGTCCTTGGCCATTACAACAATTTTTTCTTTGCTGCTCATCTCCTTGACATTGCAATGGGATTCAAGACATTGCGAACTATCCTGTCATCAGTTACCCACAATGGCAAACAGGTATCAAATGTCACCTCTTTCCAGTTTTTTACTTAAGGAGTACACAGAAAAGATCACTTCATTACTTGAGTCAGGCTCTCTGCGGGTTGACAACAGAAATGTTCTTTCATCATGAGCTCTAGAACTTGAGTTGATGATGAAGCTAGACAGTAGGATTTGTAAGCAAAGGTATTCTTCCTTCTGAAAATAGTCCTGAAGTTTTAGAAAATTACCTGTGAATGCAGGGGGCATTATTTATAAGGAACTTTTTCAATTTGGGAGCTACACAAGTGAAATATCAGTTTACAGAATACTGAAGCTCCCTCCCAGCTGCTTCCATTAAGCTCAGAGAAAAATTGGAATGATGCTGCAGTTGAGCAGTGGACTACTTGTTGCTGCTTTTCTAAGATATCAAAATATTAGGAACAAGATTCTTTTTATATGTAATTTCATATATGTAAAAAATAAAGTTGCTTTCCTATTAAATTAGTAGATAACTCTATTTCAATTAGTTATGTACTAGATGATAGTAATATTATATTAGGTAGTGAATTTTCAGATCTTCTATCTGATTTTGGGGAATCCATATTATTCTAATCACTGGATTAGTGATTATTTTTATTTGCCCATAAGATTTGTCTTGGTAATTATGTTTCTGTGTAATTTGTCTTTTTAATTATGTTTGATTAAAAAAAAAGGAAATACACAATCTTTGTGTGAGAATATGCAGATATATTACTCTGTATTACAAAAATATATAAAGAGTAAAAGTTTTCCTGCTGCTACTAGATACAGTTTATTGTTAGTTTCCCTTTTTTTTATTTTAAAGCAAAGATAAATCACAATTCCATAGTGGTGTTACACCCAATCTGTAATTTTGTCTTCCAGCTTGTCCTAACAGTGGGATTACTGGCAGTAGTGGTATACTTGTATACAGTAGTAGCATTCAATTTTTTCCGCAAATTCTACAATAAGAGTGAAGATGGTGACATGCCAGACATGAAATGTGATGATATGCTAACAGTAAGTCTTGTTTTGCTTTCTAGTTTTTAGTTTAGTGTTTTTTGTTTTTTTGTTTTTTTTTTTTTTCCCTCAAGCTGTTGTGGTTTTGTCCTGACCTTCTTGTTAATTGGTAACAGTAATATCATTAGCAAGCATGCAGGAAATATTGCAGTTGAAAACAAATGGACAAATATGATGAACATCCTCAACAAATAGATCTTGTGTATGCTCAAAAAACTCCTCTATAAAGGAGTAGAAGAAATGTGGTACTGTACTTTGCTATAGCTGTTCAAAAAATGCAAAACAACTACAAGCTGTGAAGCTGAGCTGGCTAAAGGGCAGCACTTCTGAATCTCGTAATTCAACAGGTCATTCACAGGCAAGTATTTTCATAGGTAATGAAAATACTTAAATTCTTGATTAAGCTTTGAAATCCATCAGTTTCTCTTAGTATGAATTGCCATAGTTATCTTTAATAGGCAGTTTGGTAACTACAGTGTTCAAAACTGTCTTAAATTATTTTGTACTAAGACAGTGACAGACTTTGGAGTTAAGACTGGTAGAGTTTAAACCAAAAAGAATTTCCAAGATGCATTGCCCTTAGTATCTCTCAAAAAAAATAATGTAAAAAATCATGGTAAATGTATTTTAGTATGCTATGCAACATGAATCTCTTCCAGGGAATCAACAACATTTAAAAGCCAAATAAATAGATAAACTATTTATTTGATAAAATAAATAGATATATCTAAAACAGATAAACTAAACTAAATAGCTAAACTAGATAAACTAGAGTAGTTTATTTTGGTCGGGTTTTGGGATATTCAATGCACCAAAACCAGATAAAATGGAACGTGAATCAGTGAAGGGCTGTTAAACTGTCAGGTGCTGGAGCCCTTGCTGTCGGAAGAGGTGAAGGGAACTGGGCTTGTTTGGCTTAGAGAAGAGAAAGTCTCAGGGTAGAGGGTGGGTAAGAGGAGTTCCCAGTGTCTGCAGAAAGATTATTGGGAATACCCATTCAAGCTCCTAACAGGAAGTCCATGGCAGGAGACTGTGGACATAAAGTGGAAAAATGTGTTCTGACTGAGGGAAGCCAAAGGATCACATTGCTCAGAGAGTTTGTTACAGTCTCAGTCCTTAGGAAGTTGTATTAATTAACTGACTTGGATAAAGCCTAAAACATTTTTTTCTGAGGTCGTAGTGGGCCCTGATTGGAGTAGAGATCTCATGAAGTGATCTGATCTGACCTGCTTTGTAATTCTCTGAAAATACTCATACCACAAGACTATAATATTGTACAGAAATTAGTTATAATAACATGTGATATGCTGTAAAATCAGGGTTGTACCTTGTAAGAACACTAAGACTTGAAATAGGATTTAAAAGAAAATTAATATACATAACTTTTTAGAAATAGAGAACCAAAACCTTTCACATAAGTAACACTACATTCACTCATTACGTTAATTATTACCTTTTAGTCTTGGAGTATAAAATACTTTTAGAAATTGTTAGATTTTTCAGGCAAGGGTAATTCAGAATTATATGGTACTTTATAAATTCCTTATGGAAGGGGTATTGGGGACAGTGTGGCATAGAAATAGAAGAATGGATTTTTTTGTATGGTGAGGTTTTAGGAGTTAGTTATTGTCATCACTATTTTTTGATATGAGTGAGAACCCTTGACCTATAGTTTGCAAAGGTGCTTGAAGAAAAAAAGCAGTCGCCTGCTCTAGACCTCTAGAGGGTGATACCATAATTTTCTATTAAACTATAAAATGATAAAACTGGAAATTTTATTTTGTCAGCATTCCAGGCAACTGTTCTGACAGACCTAGTATACCACTTTTCATATCATAGTTTCACAGTATTATTCTCAGATATTTTCAATAATTAGAACAGGCTATTTCTCTGCATAAGCATTCACAAAGATGTTTTGCTTGGTTGTGGTTTGTTTTGTTTTATTTTGGCTTGAGGATGAGGGTTGTTTATTTTTAAATGTGAATTTGAAACACTAAAACCAGGGAAAATCATTCACTTTTGAGCTGAGAAATTGGAAAAGGAGATGGCTATGGTGGGGATGATATTTCCTATTTACATTGCTGAAATGATTTTACATGAATCATGGGGTGCTGCTGAGCTTCTGGTAGTTGAACTTTTGATCTTATTGAACTGCTACATAATTATAGAACAGGAAATACTGCAGCTTCAGCTGCACAGTAGCATTTCCCCCCCATCAGGAATATGCATAATCTCAAAGGAGAGAAAAAGACGGTTTGACATGTCATAGTTCCTAGACCATAGACCAGTTTTACCAATTACTTAATTTGTAACACTGGGTATTTTTGCTTTTAGCTGCAAACAAACTTTTCTTTTCTAGTGCTACATGTTTCATATGTATGTTGGAGTACGTGCAGGAGGAGGCATCGGTGATGAGATAGAAGATCCAGCAGGAGATGAGTATGAAATCTATCGGATTATCTTTGACATCACTTTCTTCTTCTTTGTGATTGTCATCCTGCTAGCAATTATCCAAGGTATGCTTTTGTAATCCACAGTGGGACTGAAAGCATTATTTAGCAGTACAAAGATCTCAGTGCTGTAGTAATCACAAACCTAAGATTCAGACAGAACAGCAGGACAGATCACAAAGGATAAGTTTATAAAGAAAATCACACCTGGCTGACTCATACACTGCTCTTCTGGGTCTCTAACTGGATCAATAGAAACAAAATAAATGTTTTGCCCTAAGAATACTGATGTCACTGCAGTTTCTGTCTTGTCATTTTTCTTTCTAAAAGCCTCCTATAGAAATCTTGTGGCACAACTTCAAATTGTCCTTCAGTGTAACCCATCCTACATGAGCTTTCATGGGCAAAATCAGTACTGCTGTCAGTGTTCCCTCTGCCAACGTCATAAATTCTTGACCATCTGGCAGATCTTCAGATTGGTAATAGTGGTGTGAAAATTGGACCATAGCTTTAAGTGGTTAAATATTTTCTTACATAAAATTGCTCTTTTGTGCGATGCTTCCTTATCTGAACAATGTATAAGAGTAAAAAAGTGCTTGATATTAAATAGCTTTAGTATAGCCTGGTTAATGACAGTGGAAAGTTAGCTGCCAGGAGTTAGCTTTGGAATTTCAGTGATACTATTTGATTGATAGTGTTTCTCACTGTTGTAATCTGGATAATGGATACCTTGGCATGTCAAGGATTACATATTTTGGCATGTAAAGGATTTTTAAAATTATGTTTACATTAATTATGTTTATTGATATTACCTGAAGTACTTAAATCCCTGTTTGTTTCCCTTCTATACCTTTAAAATATTGTCAAGAATGCCCTAAAGGTCATTTTTTATGAAAGTTCACAAAAGTTAACAGAATTATATATTCTTGATTTTGGAAAAATTGATGAACAGTTTTGCTGGGTTCACTTGCTGTCATAAATACTGATACCTCATTGCTTTCTGTCAGCTGACAGATAACTTAGGATAATTTTGACAGCAGTAAGGGTGCTTTCTCCCTCGCTATGAGGAAATTCAAAAGGCAACTTTTAACTTCTGGTAAATTGTTTATTACTTTTATTCATGCAACAGGGTTTTTTTAAAGGGCTTGGGGAGGGTGGAAATTTTTTTATACCCTGAGTTGGCATATCTCATGTGGTTCATTTCTTCATTTTGTGAGTGGCTGAAGAATAGAGTCCTTAACTGTCCAGATTTGGGTACAGGAGTGTCAATAGTCATTGTGGAGTTAGTCCTTATTTGTACTGGACTAAGTGAAGGGAAGGTTATAAGCAGTTTACAGTGTGAGCCATAGAGCCTGTGATTCTTTTTGTTCTTCTTTCGTATCTCCCTCAAATGACCCCTTATTTTTGTCAGAGCTCCAATAGTGGAACCTTATACTACATGACAACCACCTTGAGAGAGGATGCATGGAGCTCTGAGCCTCTCTGCCACGTAATAAATATCTCATTTCTGTTAAATGTACAGTATTATTTCTTCTATTGGGCCACTGTAAACCCACGTATATCTTAATGTACTAAGTCAAGATTAGAGCACTGGGAATAAAAAGAAGTCTGTCCCATTTTATATTTCAAAATGGTACTACCAGCCATGTTACTGGTGTTTCTTTGGCTTGTTTTTTTTTTCTTCATAGTTTTGTTGTCTTCAGAATGTATATTGGTTTCTATTCTTTCTGCAAAGATTCTCCTTTAATATTCTTTATTAGAGATATGTTATCCCTGGATTTCCAGATATTCTTTATCATGATTGTTATTGAACATTAACTATCATTTTAACTTAAACCCTAGGTTTAATTATTGATGCTTTTGGTGAGTTAAGAGATCAGCAAGAACAAGTTAAGGAAGACATGGAGGTAAGAACATTCAGTTGCTGAACCATACCTATTTTCAGGTTTCATAAATATGTGTTTTCAGTCCAAATATGATTTACCTAGTGGATGGTTTTTCAAACTAAGAAAAATACAGTCCTGTACATGGTCTGATACCATACAATGTGAATTATAATGAATTGCATGTCTGTGGCTATTTAAATCTTTTGGATTCTCAAACTAGAGGTTTCTAAAGCAGGGTGTTAACACTGTCATGTTACATTTCATCTCAGATGTAATTTTCTTTGCTTAGTATATGTGTGCAAGTATCTTGTACTTTGTGGTTTTCTATTCTGTCATTGAAGTATATGTGTAAGAAGTCAGGAAAGCATTGTAAACCAGCTTCACTTTGTAATGTGAGCTTGGAGCATATTCAGTTTCAGCTGGACAAGCATTGAGGTAAATACTGTCCTGTGTCACAGTAAGTGCTGCTTAAGATTAAAAAAGTCAGCTGTGATCATTGTATGCCATTCTGTCTCTTGATACCTGTTCACTTAGAGCTGGCAAAGATTTGTTTTTTTAAACAGTAAGAAGCTATTCTGATGGTAGCTAAGCTGCTATTCATGTGTTTTTACGGAGGTATCCAGTCTGAGTCATTTAAAGAAAAGCCTTTTTGTTCAGCACATAATATATATGCTGCAATGCCATTTTCAAGAAAATTGTTACTTTTTTTTTGCCTTTTCTGAAAGCAGGGCAGGTGTTTTATGTAGTGTTGAAGTGCCCTGTGTTCTTTCTTCTAGACGAAGTGCTTTATCTGTGGAATAGGAAATGACTACTTTGATACAGTGCCTCATGGCTTTGAAACACACACACTACAGGAGCACAACTTGGCCAATTATTTGTAAGTACACTAAAAATGCACTCCTCACTAACCCATGATCCTTGCAGCCTCTGCAGGTACCTGTTTACTTCTTTTGCATAAGTAATAGTCAGTGCTATTCGGCTTTGGTGTGCACTTTCTGAATATATTGTTCTGGGGTAGTGACAGCAAGGAATTAATTAATTAAGTTTCATATCTTTCTTTCCAGCTTGGTTGTGGCAGAAGAAGTTTGTATGAGGTTGTAGGTAAAAATGAACTTGATATGTGGTTGCAGAGGTCACATAAATTGTAAAATTGAATGAGGGGTGTAAGGTACAGAGGAGCAGTATGGCCTGGCCTGGAGAATGATGGAAAGAGAGAATAAACACAGCAGTAAGACAAAAGAACTTGCAATGGACAAAATATTTTGTGTGGAGTGCTGAGGCTGACCAAGAGAAACCGGGGACAAAAGGAGGTAGGGGAACTGTAATGAGCTAGAGATGAGAGGGATCAACCAAGGGCATTGGATCCACCTTTGAAAAATCCAAGCAGAGCACTAGTGACCACTAAACTAAATAAAGCCAATTATCAGGGCTACAACCACTTTATCATACTGTTCCTCTCATGTATTAAAATCCAGTGCCAGTATGAAGCAGGGGATGGATTGTGTCTTTGTGTTTTTAAACTGGCATTGTATATGCACAAAATAAGGAGACTGCAAAGTCAAACAGGGCTATAGAAACCTTCCACCTGAAAAACAGGTTGTGCAAACAAAATACATTGGACGTACTATCATACAGGGTTTTGTTCCTATTTAATAAATACTGAATAGATAGTATACTGTAGCATATTTGCTTTAAAGTGCCTCAGCCTGAGGAATTGGTTTTTTTTTCTTTTTGTGCATGATCCTATTGTGTGTTTTTACATATCTTTGGAGAGAATGTCTCTTATGAGTGAAATTTTGAAATTATCACCCAGTGAATGTCAGTTCAAACCCTCAAGACTGTTGTTTTTTTTTAAGTTACAAATTCTTTTCTGCTCATGTTGATCTTGCGTACACTACTAAAATATTCCCAACCTGTAATTCCAGCAGTAGAAATCTGTTAGATATCTTCAGCATTTTTTATTCAGTGTGTGAAGAGTAAAAAAAGAAATTTCCAATGACCATTTTCTGTCTGCTTCCAAGTGGGTTTTCATGGGCAAGAAAATGTTGTCTGTTGTAAGTTTTGGAATCGAAAGTTTAGAAAACCTTTGTTTAAACTGAGTTGCTAACTACAGTAAATCAAACTGACTATCATGCATTTTAATATACAACTGCTTGAACAATGAATGTCAACAGCAAAGTGTTTAATCTTTCTCAGAATATTATCATTGATAAAAATCTTGAACTTGTATGTCAATGAACAGCATTATCCCTGTACATGCTGAAGAATTTCCATCTCATTGTGGTTTGCCTAATGTTTCCAAACACACTATTGATAGCTGTTTCTTTGCTTGTAGGTTTTTTCTGATGTATCTTATTAACAAAGATGAAACTGAGCATACAGGACAGGTAGGTTGAACAACTCTATTAATGTCAGCTGATTCTAAAATAAAAATCATTCAGGCTTAGAAAAACTAAGATTTTTCTGATGGATAGCCCCCGTATGGTATGGAACCTAATTCTCATTCTAAGCAATTCTAAAGACTTTGATTGCTTCATGTTAGGGCTTATCATTTCTGAAGCACTTTCTATTCCTTTTTTGGTATCTGAACGTGGTATATTTAAATTGTTATTTCCACAAAATATGAATATATACTATAAACAAAAGTAATGACAAACAGAACATTGAAGTGTTCTGTGAAAGCAATGCTCTTAATTTCTCTCTTTTGATCCTATTTTTAATAGTCTTTGTCTTTTATTATTATCCTCTGTATATAATCTTCTCTGTCTACATTCCTGAATAAGTCCATATGAACGAACTTGTGCATATCTCTAAAAGGAAAAATATGTGAACTTTTCTCTGGAGGTTTCTACTGTGTTCTTCTCAATTCTTTCAAGTTTTTCGTGCCCCCTTCAACTTCCATTAAATATAGCAAAAGTCACTAATAAATGTATGACATTTACAGTCTTTTTCTTTCCTAGTGATATTCTTTCTGACTAAGCAAATGTTCCTGTATTGCAGATCAAAACACAAAAGAGCTGAATATTATCACATATAAAACCCTACAGACTTGGGTCAAAACGATGATTTGCTATAAATCTATATAGTTTACTCTTTCTGAACTCTGACATGTCTGCTGTAATCATCTTCTTTGCATAAATCTCAGTCTTGTCCAGTACGAGATTTTATGTGTCATGAAAATTGAGATCTTTGGAGGTCTTTTTTATATGCACTTTCTGTTTGCTTGGCAGCATGTTCTACTGTATTCACTGAAGACAGATTTCTAATAACTATTCAGTTTTGATACTGTGATAGTGATAGATGATAGTAAGAAAATTGAGTGTACTGCATACTACATAACTTCTAGGAACATGCTTTAGCGGTAGATTTGGCACTAGTTTACGGTTGGATTCAATGATCTAAAAGATCTTTCCAGCCTAAATCATTCTATGGTTCATTAATTGGTGTAACATATGTCTTTTCTACCATGAAATTTTCATAAGAAAAACCACATTTAAGTGGTGTGATTAAAATAGAAATAAACTGACATATTCTTTATTATTCTTTGGAATGTCTCGAGATAAAACTCTACCCAAACAACTAATCAGAAAGGAAGAAATACTGAATGCCACTGACTCAGAAAATACTGACTATAAAGGTCATTTTGGTTTATGTATTTTTTGTAGACATGTTTTGAAATGACTGATGCAGAAATTCAGTCATATTTCTATGACGGAAAATATTCTATGTGCCCTGCTGTCTATCTTGTGGCCAACTTTAATTGAGCTTTACAGTGCTCCTTGATGTGCAAAAAGAAATAACTACTGGTTCTCTTCTGTGCATTTTTATAGTGCTTTTTGACCAAGTGACAAAAACCTAACAGCTGTTCTCAACTAATCAAAATCATTAACATGATTCTTGAAGATTGATGTTCAAAGATTGATGTTCAACAACCTTGCATGCACAGAATCAAAAAAAAAGTGAAGTGATATATAAATAAAAGAGAAAAAAAAGTAATGGTTGATGATTTCTCATTAAATCAAGTTAAATAATTTTAACTGTGTTTTTTTCAGGAGTCATATGTTTGGAAAATGTATCAAGAACGATGCTGGGAGTTTTTCCCTGCTGGTGATTGCTTCCGAAAACAATATGAAGACCAGCTCAACTAAGCAAAAATGAGGATTTCTGGACAAAAATGTCCATATATTTCCCAGCTCTTTTTGGAATGTCTCAAAGATTTCTTAAATCCCCAAAGCTGTGTGCATTTTGGAGCACCAAAGCTCTGTTTTTAATGACCCAACTGCGCTTTTATTTTCTTGTGTATTTGCTTTGAGGACACTGGAGTAAAGAACAACGAAAAATTACAACAACTTTGGAACCAAACCAACCACTTGCACAGACAAAAGATGTCCCTATACATAACATGCACACACAAGTAGAGACTTGAGACAGCTTATTTTTGAAACTGCCAGATGATACCCTTGTCTAAAAGATCACACATGGGGTGACATGGTAGCAACACTCATTTGGTCTGTTTATTTCATCATCCTGGAAGGAACTAACTATAGTTCACAGAGCACCATAAAAAGATTGTTGTGGACACTAAGTTGTGGGGAAAT
Organism: Zonotrichia albicollis; assembly: GCF_047830755.1. NCBI lineage: Eukaryota > Metazoa > Chordata > Aves > Passeriformes > Passerellidae > Zonotrichia > Zonotrichia albicollis. The sequence continues at coordinate 56,628,264 of NC_133821.1, forward strand.
AGTGCCTTACTATATGTGGGTTGAGCTATGCAGAAGATGAGTGCATGATGACATAATTTTTTTTTTTTCTTTATGTCTTCCCTTCCAATTTAGTATTTATTTTGTGGTTTTGGTGGGTTTGGGAGGAAGGGATTTGGTTGTGCACCTTTTTAACAAGACTGGAGTGTCTCAGGACAAGATTAGGTTATTCTCATCAAGTTCATTTCACATTTACCTTCCTCTTTAGCTTTTTGCTCTTATTTTGGTAATGCTCTGATACAACACTGCTACTTTATGAAATCTTTGTATGAATACAAGACAGCTGCAAAAAACACTTTAACAAGAAATGTTTCATTGCATGTTTATTATGCAAGTTTAAAACAATCAAAAAACAACCTTCAGAAACAAGTTGATCAACATGAAAAAACATTCACAATAATTATATCCATAGTAATAAAGTGTTGTGGGCTTTATTGTACATCTGGAACAAGTGTCATCAACCAACAATATGAATATATGTTATGAATTTGACAGTAATTTTAGTTTTTTGGTTTTTTTTTCTTTCTTTCATTTCTGCCACCTGTGATCGATAGTGGAGTTGAAGATTTTCTTGTTAAATTATTTTTTAAAAGCAAAGCTGAAGCAATATCCATTCAGGGACTCCATCAGTTACATCATGAAACGCCAATGATGTGTACATTACTCCATTTTGAGTCCTTTTCAATTGTAATGCCAGTCTTTACAAATAAAAAGAGACATTCAGAATGGAAACAAGCTGCTTTTGGTAGCATTTGAAGTCTTTGTTATAGAATCTTTTTATCAATTCCTAAAATAATTTCAACTACTTCAAACCAGGATTAAGCTACTCTTTCCTTAATGAAAGGTTTTGGTACTGTTTTTGGTCTTCTCTGCTGGACTTCTTTCTGTTCTGTTGCTCTCCCTCATTTCTTTAGAGGTCACATTTTTTGTCATAAAAAAAATTTCTGTATCAATATTCAGTTATAGCTAAAAAAAAGAAAAAAATTATGATTACGGGAATAGTCACTTAAAAATGCTAAGGATGTATTCTTAAAAGCTAGGCTTTCAGTTCTGTGAATTTTGCTGAATTTGGTATCCTGTTCACAGCTCTGGTAAAATTCTCAAACTTGCGAGATTTGAAGACAGAGGCTGGGCAGACTGGTGACAGTGCAAGGGACAGGTACAGCAACCTCAAATCGTATTCAGTTTTTAAACCACTCCCACCCAGACTGGACTGTTCAGTACAGCTGTTTCCTCCCTATTTGGAAAAACTTCATAAGGCACTTTTATTCAGCCTTTCTGGGATTTGCGTCTAAGATTTAGAAATGGGGAGTTGTAGTGATGTTTCTTTTTGGTTGTACAACATGAGAGTAATTGTTATTTGACACATGTAGGTACACAGGCTGTTTCAGTTTTGCACATTTTGTAGAAAAATATTTCGCTAATGATTCTGAGAGATATTTCAAGATTCCTTTATCTTCAAAACAAATTCAAATGGGCTTTGTGGGTAAATACCTGAATAAATGTGACATGTTTCTTTAACCTCAAGTTCAAGTCCAAGAACTTCTGGGGCATCCTTCCTGTTGAATCCAGTATGCTGTTTAACAAATATTTGTGAAGCCAGGCTTAAACAATAGAAATTTCTTTTATTATGAGATCAACTGATTATATGGTGGTGCAAAAAGTTTAGGTATGAAAAATCTTCATTTATTAAATCAATTATAGCTTTAACAGAAGCAAATTCCTACATCTAGGAGCTGGTCAGGAGAGTTTACAAGATTAGTGTGCAGTACTGAAAAAGGATTTGGACTTTCTTTGGCAGACCTTCAGACTCTGGTTTATGCAGTCCCCTCTGCAGTGGCTGTAGGCTTTCTGTGAGTCCCAGAAACTTAGCATTTCCTGTTTGATGCACTAAGTTTGCCATGGAGAGCCTTTATCTTAACAAAACAATTAATTCAACCAAAAAACCCTCTAATGTGCACTTTTAACAGGATAATATTATTCAAGCAGTCCACATGCTATATAATACAAACTGTGGGATACAATTTAATACAGTTAAATTTATTTTAGCCTTAGACAAAGTTGAAAAAAATTCTTAGATTTTACTGAAAACTGCTGAACTTCCTGAGACTGTTCCAAATGCAACTTCTCTGAATTTTTGTGTTGTAAACAGTCAACTAATACAGACAGTTTACGCCTTTAATAGTTGCATAAGAAGAAATCAACATTGACACAAGTGTGCTGTATACTAGCACAACGTACAAGAGCAGGTGATAATAACATGTCACTTGAAAACTACAGTTTTAGATCCAAGAAATTTAAAAAACTGGTGTTTATGCATGTTATAGTTAAGGTAAGGTTGTACTTACAAATACATTTGTGTATGCTAAATTTTTTCGGCTGGTAATTAAATTTACTGATTTTGTCAGTAAAACAGTAACTTTCAGTGGGAAATAAAGTGTCTCCCACCCTTTTTTGAAAAAAGCAAAGACAGAATTTTTGCTGTTTATCTCTGAATGTGAAAAAAATTGAGAAGACCTCCAAAACTGATGATCCCAGCATATCCATGTTGATTTCAGCAAAGGAATGAAGAAATGAAAGGCAATGGAAAAACAAAGTAAGATGGAAGAGTAGTTGTAGTGTGATTTATTTGTGGAAGTTGTTGCCTCCTTATATGTTTCTCCCTTTGAATTGACAATTTTTACACCTTCTTCTGATTATCTGTTATTGTGTCTTTCTTTGTGCCTTAAAGTTTGAAGCCTATCTGTGGTTTTTGTTTTTACTGAGACAATCAAAGAAAATGAAAGGAAGATAATGATTCTATAATATCCTTGGCCACTGCATGGCTACAAGATTAATTCTAATAGCATTAATATGCTATTTACGTAGTTCAATATTTTAATTTCTACTGTCTTCCTGCTGTTCTGGAGCTCTTACTACTAGGAATTGCATTAATGTTTATTTCTATAGCTATGATAATATTCCTGCCATCTTCAGAGGCACTAAATAATTCAGTTTACTTACATAATCACCTGTGAAGTATTTATAGGATGTCATATTTTCTAAAGTAGAATATTTTAACTTTTTTTTGTTCATTAGCCAAAACAAATAAAGCTATGGTGTCCAAAACAATCTTTGTCAAATGATAAGACATCTGTCACAGAGAGCATGGGTGGGTATGTTCTTTGTTTAAATCTGTCTAATATTTATGCTCATAAATACAACTTCTGCAATCTCTCTCTTTTAAGTCATAGCTGCTTTTATTTGTATAATTAGTTACTTCTTCATCAGTTTTCTTTTCTAAAGCCATGCCAAACCATAGAAGCTAGGTTACAAAAAGAATTTCAGGCTATACATATCTTAAATAACTTCTTAAGGAAAATTTGCAAGATATTTAAGCAGAAAGATATATTTATACCTTTTTTAGCAGTTTTTTGTAGGGTTTTTTTTTTCTGGATTACAGTTTTCATTTTCATTTGCATACTATTTTAAACGTATCCATGCAACTCCTTCCATTTTACTTCACAATTATATTTTTGGTTTGGATATTGTGAATTGGATGTTTAGGCAAAAGGAAGTGTCTCTGTTACGTGGTAGGGAAGACCTTTCTCAGCAGCTGCTGAAGATCTCCATCAGCCAAACAGCATCCTTCTGCTGTGTCCGTGGAGGTCAGGAGTTGAGGTAATTCTTGGTATGAGCAGGTTGCTTCTCTAATAAAATGGGTATGGGCTAGTCTGCAATTACAAAGGCTTAATCTATTCATTTCCTGCTGGATGGGAACATCTGAGCTAAAGTTCTCCTGAAAGGACGTATTGAAATTTTTGGAATGGAAGGGGGAAAAGCTGAAAACCTCACAATTAAAATAAACTGAAGGTCCTTGCTGGTCCATTGTGTAAATGCTCCAAGTTCACGTGCAAAACGCAGTCACTGACTTTGTAGCAATTGCATTACACATACAAAATACCTCTCTCTCTAGATATATGTTTTAATAAGAATCTTTGGAATGCTGAAAGTATGGCTAAAGAATTCTGGATCATGGAAATTGAGAATTGAAATAGATCAAAAGGTTTTGGTTAGTTGTTCTTTATGTAGTGCAAGGAGGATAGAATGAAACTGCATTAATTGATTGCATTGAAAAAATAGAACCATGCTGTGAGAATCAGAGAAGGGAAAACTCTCCCGTCCTTTAGCTACAAGTGAATAAATGGAAGAAGTGTAAAGGGTCAGACACTGTTGTTGTATTTCTTTGGAGATTAATAAATTGTAGTAATTTTGGAGAAGTGTTGTTCTCAGTGTGATCTGCACGACAGGCACAGCGTGGCTCAAAGAAGCATTGTTCTGTGAGCCGTGCTGTGCCTGTCGTGCACATCAGCGGGAAGGCAGGAGATTGGATGGCATCTGCCTTAGACAGTGGCATCCAGAGGGGCTGCTCTTCCCTCCTGTGGTAATGTGCTCATGTTATATTCAGTGCATCCCGTTCTGAAGGGGTCCCTTCCCATCTCCCCGAGTGCCTGGGAAAGGAAGACAAGTGAACATCTGTGTTCTCCTGGTTGTGTTATTGGCTCAGTCCTCTGGCAGCACTGCTGGACCTGCTGATACCCACAGACTTGCTGACACTTCCTTGTGAGAACAAATTGAATTTCAATTGATTAAACAGCTGCTTGGTGCTGACAACAAGGCATGTCCTTTTATCGTGTAGTCTACCTAATGGAAGGAAAGTTGTAAATTCACTGAATAGGAAATAGAAAAAAATTAATACCACTAGACCATATAGTGGCAATTGATTTTTGGTTTTGTCCAAACAAGATAAAATTTCAGGCATTAAGTAAAATACTGTGAACTTTTTAGGTATCTACAATCTATATTAGAATAAGTAGCTTCATAGTTTTGATGTAACTACTGATCTGTTTTGAAGGGATTTACAGTGTAACCCTAAATAATAAAAAAATAATAAAATGGTAATAATAATAATAATAATAATAGAATAACCTTATTTTAGAAAAGAGCAGTGGTTCATAGTGTTCTGTGCACATCTGGAAGACCACTCAGTGTTTGAATAAATCTGACAGAATGGAATGAGCTTTGGACAGGAAATACTGACACTGAATTTATTTTCTTCACTGGTTCTTTATGCTCAGACAAGTGTAGAATTAATAATAATTTAAATACACAAATGTAAAGATACATCCAGAGAATGTGGGATTTATCTCTCCCTGATTTAGCTTTCATTGTTCTTGACTGTAATGAGGCAATTTTTATTTCTATTTGTTCAGACTTCTGCCCCATATCGTTAGGTTAATACCCCATACTTTGCAGTACTTGGAAGTGATTGCATAAAAAGGCAAAAATAATCCTGGATCATTTCAGAAAAAAATACAATATAATTTTCCTAACTAGTAGTCCTTGGCAATATATGAAATCTATTTCATGTTCAAATTTTACTTCTGCAAATGATTTCATTTCACAGACTGGAAATCATTCTTTTATCTTTTTCCAAATCTTTATTTGTCTTAATGATCCTTAACATCTAAAATGTATGCAAATATAAATTAGGAACTTCCCAGTACTGAGTGTTAATAGCAATCTCCAAAGTATATAATCAATAATCTATACACTTTTCACTTCTATATGCATCATGGAGCTCATGTATAATTATTTACTAATTAGTTATAATGTTTTTGTAAGGAATCTTTGTGCAGCCTGAATTATAGTAGCCTCTTATCTGGACGTACTTGGTAAAAAAACCAAAATAATCAAAGTAATTAATATGCCTGCAAGACTAATATGCACATTTCACCTGCATCATTTTTATGCAGACTATAGATTCCTTGCCATAGGAATACAACAGAGTTAGAAAAGGCTGGTTGAAATCAGCTTCTGAGGAGCAATCCGAATAATACTGCTCAAAATGTTCTGCCTGGGAGAATTGCTAAAAAACAAGTCACGTTAAATTCTTCTTCTGTTGTTTGCTGCTTAATTTCTCAATTGCAGCAATTTAAGTATGAGCAACTGTAACTCTGAAAGGAAATTACCGTACAAGGCTGTTTTATAGTTAACATTTTCCATGTATGAGCAGCTCTTGACAAACTGTGGCCCAATTATACAGTTTGCAGTTTAACCATTATTTGTGTGTAGGAACATCTGTGCAAGCATTGCTTTACCAAGTTGACCTAGATGCAGTAAACAAGTTATTTACTGTGCTTGTGGTCTTGCCACTGTAGGCTGGTGAAGCTCAGATGTCCCAGAGCCCTACTCTCATTATCTGATATCTTTTTTTGGCTTTGCATCCTCATTGTATCTTGCTGAGGCTTAATTTGTGTTCTCACAATTTGGATTACTTTTATTACCTGAGATCCTCTAAAGTTTCTTCACTATATGTAAATTGTTACATGCTCCAGAAACTCGAATTAGTATAGCCAGGGGTTCTAAGTGATGCACCAGAATGAGCTGAACAGGGAGATGTTGGGATAACATGGATTCTGGCTCAGGCAACTGGATTTAGGGTACCATATTTCTAGGTCAAATGCTCTCTTTTTCTTTTCTGTGGACAAGACATGCACAGAATAATTATACAGACCTGTCCACTTGCATGGGAACAATGACAGTTTCAAACAATCATAAAAGCAGGAAGTGGCAATCCCTTATAAAATAAATGAACCAACTCACAAAACTTTATATGGACCAGGGTGGTAAAGGGTCAGGAGCAGGGAAAATGAATTGTTTTGAGAAAACTAGTATTTTTCTATTAATATACCCAGAGACAGCTGAGGAACATAGAAGAACTAATGTGTGTGATGATATTTAGGGAAGTCTCAGACTTACTGTATATATTCTGACTATGCTATGCATGTATGGCAGAGTTATCTATATAGCACTGAAAGCCCAATTACCTGTATTATAACATGTGTGGTATGACTAGCTGGAAAAGGGGAATTCTGGCATAAATACTAATTAGAGAAGAATTAACATTTTTAGTGGAAAAGAAGTCTTTTGGGTGCATACAGATATTGTTAGATACTTTATCACTGTTATTACATGGTGAAATGATATAGTACCCTCTTAATATGCAAAATTAACTTACTCAATATGGGATCTGAAACGATTTATGTTTCTGTAAATTACTTTTGCAATACACCTGTATTCTTAATATGATTCAAATTAATTAATCTAGTATCATTTGGAGGCATAAAATAAGCGTAAGAAAAATGTTGGGAAGAAATGCTTAATTCATTTTGAATCTTGTAACCCCAGAGCTTTTTACAGTTTAACTGAAAGAGTGAATTTCCCAGATTTTCTCGTGAGTAACGAGAACATACAATGTTGCAGCCCCAAAAGGAAATCAATTTCTAAGGAAAACACTATCTTAATTTCTGAAAATTCATGAGGACTGTATTGATCTGATAAATTTTTGTACTTTTCTCCAAGGAGAACAGCCTTTGAAAACTATTGCTTCTGCATTCTTTAAAACAATTCTTTTCTGAGGGAGTAGTGAGGGGAAGTCAACAATATAACAATATGAAGCCTAATTTCATTAGATCATCATAATAATTACATCTCATACTTGGTTTTGTTAGAGGTTTGACTAACCATCTTCTGAGCCATTTGCACTAGCTTTGCAGGAAGGGCAGTTTCATTAGACAGGATTCTTCCCTTTATAAAAGAGATATTTTGGAAAAATATAATGCCAATTAAATAAAAGAAACAGAAGTCTAGAAAGTCATGAGTGTCCTGCTCAGAATGTATGGGAATTGGTTGTGCTAACCCTAACCCTACCTACAATGGACAAGGGCACTAAACAGTGGATCATGGGATATAGTCTGGAAATTAGAAAAAAATCTTTTTACTACGAGAGGGGTGAAGCACTGGAAAAGTTGTCCAGGGACTCCCATCCTTGGAGATGTTCACAGTTCATCTCTGAGTAGAAGCCTGGGGTTAAACGCTATCCAAAAGTGCTATCCAAGCAAGACTGCTTTGATTCTGTCGGACAGAGACATCAAAAGTGTTTTTACTGTTTCCTAAGCCTCCAGTTAGAGGGGCAATTAATTTTGGATAAAAATTGCTGGGATTCATGTCCATTTAATCAGATGTAGTAAAGCCACTGTACTTTTGTGCTTTATTATCTGTCCTAAAAGTCTGTATAGAACGTTTTTTTTCTCCAGAAGTTCGCTGTGATTTAGAAAGGTCATGACAATGGGAATGGCTTTAAAAACTAAAGTAACTTTTTTTTTTAAACCTGAACCTGAAATAAATCTCTACGTTCTCAAAAAATTTCAAAGTAATTCTGTGACTTAAATTTTATGACTTTAATCCATGAAATGGAATAGCACAACTCCTCTTGGAAGGTAATAATCTGGATATATAATTTGATGACAAAGCCATTGTTGTGGGTCTGTGCCTGTTTGAAAGATATTGAAATGTGTCTGACTGAAGAGTTAGAATGCCTAACAGAAGGCTATTGGGAAACAAATTTGACAATAACTTTCATTTCTGCTTTCTTCTGCTCCCTTTCAGCTATCATGGTCTTTAAAATTCCCAAAATATCATGGTCTTTAAGTTTCCCAAAATATCCTTCTGTAACGTATTACACTACTATTCACTGCATGAAACTGTTTATCCTTACAACCAGAAAGAGAAGGTAGCTAAAATGACCAACATGCTTTTAAAAAATGCAAATTGTTGTCTTGTCAAGATTAATTGCAAAGAATGCTATCAGAAACTAATATTGCAAATTATGTTTAAGGGAGTCCTTTGGGCATAACAGATTTTATAGGATAAAACATGCCTAAGCATTCTTGGGGTTACAGAAATAAATAGGTGAATTCATTAAAATAAGATCCACAAAAAAATCATAATCAATGGAAGAAAAAAAGATTACTAGTTATTATCAAAACCCTTTCTAGGAAAAGGAAAATACTTAGAAAATTTATTTAATGACTTAGACAATTAGGTGTGCTCTGCAGAAGTGGAGAAAAGCATTCAAAACTGAAAACTCATTTATAAAGCAATAAGGTTTCTGAAATTTATTTTTTTCTTTGGGGAAAATAATTAAAAATACAGGGTTTCTATTAGACTTCTTTAGAATGGTTCTTTTTATAAGCAGAACAGGGAGCAACCTCTAGCTAAACAGGACTTGGGAAAATAAATCCAGAATACAATGAGAAAATGTTTTTGTTGGCCTAGCTTTAGAAAGAGCAGGATTTGATAGAGGGCAGATACACCCCTGAGCACTGTTTTGTGGCACTATTCTAGCATGCCTTCTGCTTGTGGCTGAAGAAATTCGTGGGCTGGATTGCAGCTGCCATGCATGCTGAGAAATGCTAAGCCTCTTTTATATGCTTGACTGCATGCCATCACCAGGCATGCAGCAAAGACCAACCAGTGGGGAATTACAGACATAAAAATTATCTTCTCAGCTTCTCTGGCTTGTTACAGACACAGGTAGAACAGAATTATTACCAGGATTTACCCACTGGAAGCTCTGCAGGCTTTGTAACCAAAATGAAATAATTGAACCATGCAGCCTGACTGCTAAAAAGAGTTCTGGAAAATAAAACACTGAAAAAGTACAAGCCTTTCATACATCTTAGAGAGTTTTGAACAGGCTTCTAGACTTTATGACAGTGAGCAGCCTGAGGAGACCCCTTCATTTTTGGAAAGGATATTGAAGAATTTATCTGTTAATGTGGTGAGTGGTTATGACTGAAAACTTCCTTGTTTACAGTACAATATAAGATAGAAAGATATAAAAGTAACCTGAGCTCTCTGATTTACAAGAATAATGAATAAATAATTTGTATGTATAGAACTTGAAGCTTGATATTTGCAAGTAATTTCAGTCCTTTTAATAATGTGATAATTGCTTTAGGAAAGTGACAGAAACATATTTTATTAAAAAGAAAAAAAAAGAAGAAATCATGGCAAAATTACCAGGTTGTCATTTTCCCCCTTCATTTAAACCTCAAAGTGCATTTGAGCTGTGGAATGTCTGATTCCCAGAGCAAGGTGAGTTCCCAGCTGAACATGAGCTGAGAGCCTGGGGAGCGCCAGTGTGGGGTGTCTGTGGTGGAGCCTCCTGGGGACCCTGGTGTGTGGGTGTTGCACAGCTCAGGGAGATCAGTCTGGTAAATTAAATGAAGAACACCCTGGCACCCTTGAGCAGAATGAGACACAGTTATACAGATTTTATTTTTTACTCCATTGTTTCTGAAATAAAATAATTTTAAAAGCAACTGTTGCTTCTTATATTCTTAATTATTTTTATTCTTAAGAAACCATGGCAATATATGACTGTGTTGTCTAAGTAGACACATAATACTTACTTTCTCTGTTTGTTGTCTGGAAACCAATTCCCAATTGTCAACAAGCTGTGCAAAGATATTCTGGTATTTTTCCTGTTTACTGATTTTCAATTTGTGATAATTTCTTGACTATCAAAAGAGTAAAAAACATTTCTCTTCAGAACTACCTACCTTTTCTTGAAACTTAATAGCAAAAGTATGTTAATTTGCTTCAAATGCTTTCTTTTCCTAATCCTTTTTCATTGTTTCAAATGCTAATTCTTTTTTCTGTGTCATATGTTTTTGCTTCGTTAGTGGTTAACCTTTTTCCCCCAAGGATTTTGCCAGTCACAAAGCTGTTGAACTGTCTCCTGGAAAAACAGAATTATGACTTTTTCACCTGCAAATTTGCGAGGCTTATTTTCTCATATCTGTATTTATTATTTTGTTATTTCTGTTAATTTTTTTATTATTATTTAGTAATCTCTAAACTCTCTCTGGATACCAAAGTTTTAGAACAGAAAATTTAGAGTAACATGCTTACCACTTTAATGAATAGATGGTGTATCAGACATTAAGAAAGAGAATGCAATTAAAAAATAAGGACCCAAAGCCATTCCAAATTTTTTATTATCTCCAACAATCACTAAATTTGGAATGTTATCACATACTTACAGCTGCAATGAAAACATGTCTTAAGTAGGGTATAGTGTTCCTGTTAATGTCAACTGTGTGTAGGCATTCATACATTTTCACCTAAAGATTCAAATATAAACCAATGAAATAAAATTCTCTCTATAAGATTCTTTTCATGCCTCAAAAAAAAGAGACAGGGAAGAAACAATGAGTCAAAAATTAACTTTTTTTGCATAGTATCTTTTCATGCTTTGTTTAACACATGTTGTATCAAAGCAATGAAGTCTTGCTAATTTAATATTCTTTTTAAAATTCCAGATTTGTTGATATGGGGTGGATTTTCTCATATATGTATGTGTGTGTATATAAACATATAAAGGTGAGATCCCAGTTCTTAATATGAAAAATCCTAAAAGAAGTAAAAAAATCTTGAACATGAAAATAGTAGCATTCAGATGTGGGACTTTGCATTTCATATGTTGTCCTTATGAAATATATTTAGATTTCTTTACACACTATTACTGTTTTATGCATTCACACTAGCTGGCTCCTTCAATTTCTTGTTTTGGTTCAAATAGAACCTCCTGCAGCCTTTCCAGCCAAGGAGGTCAGAGACAGCTTTAAAGGAGGGCAGGTTATGAGAAAGAGTGGCCTCTGAATTTTGTAAGATTACCCTGACTGAAAATGTTGAACTCCCATTCTTTCAGAATTTTTTGAAAGAAAGAGCGTAAATTTAATATTTTGTTCTGGTTTCTGTATAGAATAGACTTATGGTTTATACAGTTGCACATAACAAATTGTATTTGAAGAGAGCATATCTCTCAAACATCCTACTTCTCTTATATTAAGGTTAGAGACTGTACAGAAACAAACTTTTCCTTATTTATTTCAATGCTTGATCAGCCACAATTATAGAAATTAAAACCTTATTTATAAAGTTGCTTTGTCAAGTGCAACAAAAAAGAATTTTTCTATACTTTGCCCATCTTAACTTCATTTTTCTAAAGCACTTTTGAATACTCTGTTTTTCATGCCCACACAGATGTATTGAGTCATCTCTCAATTTTGTTTTGATAAATTAGGCACGCTGAATTCTTTACATCTTTCTCTGTAAGATGATTTCTTCAGACCTCATCAATTTTTTGAAAAGCATGAGCTGGAGAACCACATGCACTGCAGATGCATACACAGAGAATCAATTGAGAACTCATATGACTTTATGCTGTCAAGGTTTGGTTAAATCCTTTTGAAAGAAGCATTGTGCTGAAAACATGACTCTATTTGCTTAAACACACATTTATCACATTTGCATATTTTCAAACCACACTGCTCTCCAGGTTAAGGTGACATTGTATTTGTTATTTGTGAACCTGTGATTTCAAACTATTCAAAATGACCAGTCAATATACAAACCCTTATGTGACTGTCTTGTCTTCCTTGCTGTGCTGTTTTCCTCTTGTAAGAGTATTTGAGCTGTTTGGCAACAGTTTTTAAACTAATTTCCATTAAAATACTTCTGTTGGTTACCAAACAGTAATTCCAACCTTAAATACCTTATGGAATTCTCTGTCTTCTAAAATGTTGCAAGAAAATATTCTAGGTTCAATTTATAAAAGGAAAATTATTAATAGTTTATGTTCTCTCTTTATGCAAGTAGTCAGTCTTTTAAAGGTGTCTGAAAAACCTTTGGATATCAACATTCATCACCAATCCAACAGGACCCTACCTTGCCTGGCCCAACTACCCCTAGGTGCTTTCTCTTCCATTCTCCTGCTGCTTTCTGTAGGGTTCCTTTGGAGGAACTCATTTGGGTAATGACTTCTAGATATTAGAGGCCTAGGAACTTCATTAGTATGAAAAGGGTGCTTTGCTTAACATTAGCAGAATTTGCTCAAAGGGGCTGATAATGCATTTTCAAGAATTATATTATGAATAGAAGCCATACTTCACCTCTTTTGATGACACTTCTCTTTGAAGGATCTGATCTTTCCATTGACATCTGTTTTTGTCCCCTCCTGAATTCCTTTTAAAATGCTTAGGGGCCCCAAAGGAAAAGACATTTTAGCTGACATTTGGAAGTCAGGCTTTTTACTAACTTGATTTCTTTTTTGGTTTTGGATGCCTGGCATTCTTGTTTGAAATTCTTGTGTGTGTAGCTGCACTGATATTTTAGTTGATATTTTGTGGCAGCAGATGAATTCCCTGTGGAAGTATGGCAACCACAGCAGCTTCCTCAGGAAAGGCAGTACCCTCTGTGGGATAAAGCATGTGACCAGGTGTCAGACCTGCCTCCTCCAGACTGTTTCACTGGTAGCTCGTGTGTGAGTTGTAACAGAGCCGTTTACTGCCAAATTCCTGCCATGGTGTAGCAGAGCAGGAAGACATAGAGGTCAATGTCTGCAATACCTCTGTTCAGGACCACAGAGGTGCCATCAATATCCTTTATGGCAGTGTTCTATTCTCCACGTTCTTTGCAAGTGCCTACAGCAATGCCAACAACCCCTAAAACTGCTCTATTTAATATTTCAGGGCTCTTTTACTGGACAATTTGTACTTATCTCATCCATGAACTTTGGCTATGGACTTTAGATGTTAGTTGTTTGATTGCTGTTATTTTTCTTCGTGTTAGAAATGTTGTATCCAACTCCTGAGCTCTTGCTCTGAATACTTGACAGTAATTCTAAAACCAGCATGTCATGTTCTTATGGTATTTTCACTACAGAGTCAGAAACCATTAAAAAAATTACCTTTATAAAGGAAACCTGATTCCAGAGCTTAAAACAGAGCAATTTCACATGTGAAAATAATTCAGCAGCATATTGATTCTTAAAGACAAAATCCTGCATAATAACTTCAGCATTTATGTAGGCCTAACATCTTTTAATGGTTCTGCTAGAACTGCTTGATTAAAGATGCCCAAAGAAGATTAATGACTGCAGTAAGTATACGACCTTATGGCATCTCATAAAATTGTTCTCTGAAAGTTTAATGTAGGCTTAATAAACAGTAATTATTACTTCCTACCATATGGCTGATACCAGATACATGAGGGTGGAACCCACTAGAAATACTATTCATAGTCTCAGGTAAGTTGAATGAAAACATTAATTACTTGTATCATGAAACATAAGAGGTGATTGCCCCTAGGGGAAATGTCATGTTAATAAAAATACTTGCTTTCAATGTCAGAAGAGTTGAGAAATGTGAAGAATTTTTATTTCCATACAGATTCCTTTGTGAGAACACCAAAGCTTTTGAAATATGAGTAATTATTATTTCAATTGCAAACAAATTAATATGAGAAATCACAAAAATAAGAGATAGAATTCAAAAGTTATTTTTTGTATGTAAAGATAGATATAACCAGGTGAAAGATGCTGGTTTTATGAAAGTGTGCCTAAGAGTTTGGATGCCTATTCCTTTGAGTATCCATTGATTTCACTTGGAGGTAATCAAAACCAAACTTAGTGGCAAGCTAATGACCAGGATGTACTAACAGAACGATAACTCAGATATTTCAGATTTTTCTGGAATGGGATTACACTGCTGCACACCAAAATCAGGAATCCAAGCGCTGGGGATGAACTAAAATTTCTGAATTTCTGTATTAGTTGAGTCTGAAAGTAGCATTATAGATTGCTTAACTTTTAGTTAAGCTGAGGTGATAAGAGCCTAGTGGTCTCCACAGGCTGCATCTATGGAGCTTCCTTCAGATTATCTGGTCCATCCTCTGGAGAAGGGTGTTTTTCTCTGGTTGTGGTTTTACATTCACTTCAGACTATATAGCTCTCCATCAATTGCTCATACTTTCACACTGGAAAATACAGTATCAGAATTTATTATATCTTATTTTATATGTGAAGTAATGGTATGTTTTGAGTCAATAACACAATAACAGAATAGAAGAAAATGCTCATTCTCCTCTGGGATTTTTTTTATGTTACTCTGTCTTAAAATACTTTTACGTGGTTCGAATTCCCTGCAATAATAATAGTTACTTAGAGTCTCAAAAAAGTGAATGTTTGTCAGATCATATTAATCAGCATCTGTCAGATTTATTTATCCTCATCATCTCTCTTCAACCTAGAGCTTGTTTCCCCCATCTTGTTTCTGTCTTCTTTCTTCTATGAAAGCGTATCAGATTTCTCCTGTGAAAAAATGGGTCAACAAATAATTTAAAATGAGAGTTTGACATAGTGCCCTTTAGAGAAATGCTCTTTCCTTGACTTTATAAATATAAATGCACCAGTAAAGACCTAGTTTTGTGGTCAGAGGTAATATATCAAAGGCTAGCACTAACTGAAGACAAAACGAATCCCACTATTTAATTCAGTGGAAGCTGACTTAGTCTGCATGCATTAGAGTAAATTGTTGCCCTTAAACAGAGAAGGATCTAGCTTCATTTAGTGGTTATATTGGTATTTCCAAGTATTTTTTTCTGCATGTGAAGTGTGTGTGTATGTTGTCTGTTGTCTTGGCTTTACAGATCAGATGTGCTCATTCTAGTTGATCCCAGGGGAAACTTGTCCTTATTGCTGCTGTGTTAATGTTGGAAATTCATTTGTTGCATAAGTTAATCTTATTGTAGTGCTTTTCCACTGGGAATCAGATAGACAAAGTGAGCTATCTTGTGAGTCCTGCTTGCTTGTGTACCAGCTGAGCTCTCACTGAGGTTGGTCTTTCTGCTCTCGTTTCTTTGTGACTGAGGTAGAGGGCAGGGCAGTAGTGCCAGACCTCAAGGCAGGCCAAAGTGGCAAAGGTAAGGTGCTGTCCAACAAGCTGTCCAAGGACTTCTCCACTGTCAGTGGAAGAGCCTTCCAGTTTACTGAGCTCAGTGAGAAGATTGTTGCTCATAGCACTAACTCCACACCTTTTTGTCACTTTGATTTCACATAATCATCAATCTGAAAGATAGCGTGTGTCTTTATTCCATTCTGCATTGCAGGGAATCACACTCCCTCCCCAACAGAGTTACCAGGTCTGAAATAGACATCTGTGAAAATATTCACTGAAACTATTGCAACTTTTTGTACAGCAGAAGTTGAGTTGAAGTGTTGAAGTGAATGTTTAATAACTACAATTATTAAATCCTGGATGAATATATATTCACATATTTATATAGACACATGGATACTTTAGTGGTGGGTACTGTGGAAACTTTGAGATGAAAGAAAACATCTCTACTAACAATTTGAGAAACTTAAAAACATTGCCAGTGGAATCTTTTGAAACATGCAAGAAGGAATGTTCAAATGAGAACAGCAAGGATCATAATGCCTGCTCTGCTCCTTCAGACACGCATATTCATTTGCTTCAACACATTTTTAGATCTACTTTTTCCAAGTGGTGCTGTGGTATTCAATTCTGTATGTCAGTAATGCCAGAGAGATGTAGTGGATAGTTCATTAGCCTTATTAGACAGGGCAGCTGCAGCCCAGGATAATAGTGAATGAATGAATCACACTGGCAAAACAGAAGACGGGCAGCATTGCTTCACTGGCTTCATGACATTCTTCTGTCACTTTTGGGGGAGTGCCAGAATTGATCTTTGGTTAAAAATTGCTCCTGTGAGCAAAAACAACTGTTTGCCTTTCCCTTCTTCACAACTGTTCTGCTTTGCAATGGTCTAAAATCTGAGGGTGGCAGAGAGTCATGGATCATGTCCCAGGTGCCAGTTAGTGACAGCCACACAAGCCTCATTATAAAACCTCTTGTTAGAATGCAAATCAATTTATAAACTAATAACTCCTTTCTGTAAATTCCCCATTGACTCTATAATTATCTTTGCTACTTAATTATTGATTATTAGTGTGCCAAATCCTGGCTTAATTTCAGTGAGGATTATAGCCACTAGCAAGATAAGGATATAATTTGGAGAAATTAGTACATTGATTTTTAAATAGCAATCTTTTCTTGCATGGAAAAAAAAGATATTTATGTTATCTCTCTCTGTGGTTGTGTACGCAGTAGCTGCTGACAGATCTGCATTGGCTTGCAACAATCAGATGAGAAAGGTGCAGGCTGTAGAAGTTATGGTTCAGTTTGTTTGCAGCTTTGTGTTACTTCTGTGAGAGCAAAATTAGATTTTACTCAAGCTTCCTGCTCATTAAAATCTTATATATGAACCTTCCATGATTTTTCCTAAATTTAAGAAACTGATTGCCTTCAGCCTGTACCTGAGAAGTGATGGCAGAGTGATTTTTTCTAACTTTAGGCAATAAAGCAACAGAAGATACGCAAGAATAATCCTTTTGTCTTTTATTACCAAACCTGTAGTGTGTTTGTTTCTAGAAAACGCTTGCAGCATCTTTTTTCTGTTGCATGAGTGTCTATTTCTATTTACCAAAATCTGCATACTGTATGACCAAGTATGTCAATCAAACCCATGAGCTCTGTCTATGTCCATGACCCAAATGATACAAGTCTCTGTACTGAATGTTTGTCTTGGGTTTCTTTGTGGAACTGGAGATTGGTTCTTTGGAGTTTGGTCTGTCTGACAGAGGATGTGGTTTAGACTGATGTCAGAATGATTCATTATGGGGCTCTTTTTTCTTTTTCGTCACAGTGAAGCCTAAGCACAAGATGTGGTGACCAGGGGCTTGATGCTACTTGCTCTGCTAAATGTTAAAGCAGAAGATGTGATGCAGTTTTTGGAAAAGTTAGGGTGTGTTTGAAACAGCTCTTGAATGTTTGGAGTTTGTCCCTGTTTTAAGGATACATGGCCTGCCATCCATTAAACTGGAATCAGCCTGCCTTGTAGGTTTAGGAAGTCTCATTTCAGGAAGCTAGTTTGCTTTATACTACCTGATGTCTGTTTCACTCACAGCTTTCAGTGGTTTTGCAATAACATTTAAACATAAGCAAAAAAGAAACTCAATCTGTGCTTACACAAAGACAAGGAGAAGAGCAGAATAAAGGCTGACAGAATAAAATGAACTTAAATTTAACCAGAGTAATGGTCTTCCTCTGTAAAATGCCAACAAAAGTATTGTTTTTTAGTCTATTCTGGAAACTGGTTGTTTTGAGAAAGGATTGTCTCAGTTTTCTCACCTTGAACTTTTCTTTTTAACAACTAAAAGTAATTCAAGAGTTTATTTGAAACGAATGAAATGCTCTCTGTTTAGAAGTTTACTCTAACATAATGTGGCAGGACAAGAAGGCATTGAAAAAGCTGTAAATTATATGTTCAAAGGCAGGACACTGAGAAGTTGCTCTTTGCAAACAAGCATAACACATTATGTGCCTTTCTTGCCAGAAAAAGTTTTATAATTAATAGGTGTGTGGCTCTTTTCATTCTGGGTAATTAGCACCAGGAAAATGTCCCACCAAAGCAGGGAGCTTTCCATCTAGTTAAAGTATTTTGGATACGAAATACGGGCAATTTTAATTTTTTAAAATATTTTCCCTTTAACAATATAATGTCTTTTGTGTGTAAAATTCAAGTCATATATATTTCCTCAGAGTGGAGATTAACTACTCAGCCTTAGTACTGTTATTTGCTCTGTAGGTAAATCTCATTAGTTTCACAGCAAAAAGTGTTTTTTTTTTATTCCTCTAAAATTTTATCTGTCTGTAACAATAATTTATTAGCAGTACTTTCCTGCAAAAAAGACAATTGTCTAATAACCATAAACTTATCTGCAGGATTTTTTCAGCAGGTGTGGTTCTTGATATTGGGCAGTTATTTACTGCTTTGCTTAATTTAAAGGAAATTATGCTAGTAATTGTATAAAGTAGTACTGATCGAACAAAGAAGTACCTTATTCTGTTCTTGTTCATATCAGTTAGTTTTTATTTGATAAGTAATGGTAATTTTGCAGTCCTTCTCTGAATAAAGCATTATTTTCCTTATACATAAGTCTCAAACAAGCAATAACTTGGCGTCAAAGATTGCACCAAGAAAAAAACACACACTGCAGATTGGTTCTACTCTCTTTAAACCTGACAGACAGCACTAGCCCCACTCTCCCAGGCTTGCACTTGTTGCTGTAGCTCCATGGCAGGGATGCAGCCACTCCAGATGGGGTTTGTGTCAGCGGAGCTGCTGGGGCGCTCACAAGCTGACAGTGAAGCAGAAACAGCTGTGCTGCAGCTGGGCAAAGAGAGAAAGGCAGGTGTGGGTGTTGAGACCATGGTTTGTGTTCGTGTCTGACACCAGAGAGCACATCCAGAAACTAGACTGGCTGCTTGACTGCCCTAAGGGGCTACCCCTTGTCTGTCTCCACCTCCAGTTAAGTCATCAAGTCATCAATTCCTTTGTCATCTTGTCCCTTCAGGTGACTTTGTTCAGCTCTCTCCTCACGGGTGAATTGATGATCTGTCTCCAGCGCTACCCCATCTAGATCTCTTCAGTCCTCCAGCCTAACTCTTGGTGTCTGTTCTTGAGCTTGTTTTGTGGACTTCATGGTAACCCTAGCCATAAGTTTAGAAGAACTCTAAAATAGATAAAGAAAATACAAGCAGTTTTCCACATTCCCCTGCTTGTTGCCTTTGTACCTTTCCTCTTTTGTGTGTATTAGCACCTATGCATAGTGACTATAAATCCATGTTCTACCTACATGTAACTTAACCTTTTCACTTAGTTCCTTTTTTGATCTTTTAAGTGCTGATCTTTTCTGATATTTAAACACCCACAATGTTCTTCCACTAGAGAATTTATTGCGTTTTATTTGCAAGATGCCTCAGTTTTCTAGACAAAATTACTTTTTTCATAACTGCCTTAATTGTGCTGCTCTAAGTGGATCTGGTTGATAAATGTAAGTTACATACTATTCTCCTCTTTTCTCACATCGTGTCTTTTTATGCTTTCTGTATTTTGTGCATCCATCAATGCAAGGATAATGATTTTCTCAATGCTCAAAGCTTGCCTAGTGCATAAATCTCAATTCCTGATGTCTTTGGAATGAAGGTGCTGATTAGGTCACACAGTGATAAGTATTAGCACCTATTGGATCAGCTTTGATATATATTTAGTTGCAAATGAGGGAAAAGGGCTTATTGATCTCTTTGTTTGACAAGTGCTCCCCTAGGTCAGCAGTAACTCAAATTCATGAAGGTTATCCAAGACACACAGAGATTTTTTCCTTTTTTTGATTTTCTCCTTTTTTTGACAAGCAGCCTTTTATACTCTGTATATTTCATTGTGTGAACTGTTTGCCACTAATATACTGTTTTCTCACTCTAGTGCATCTGATCCTGCTCATTAACCCCCTCTGTGCTGCTGGTTGGTGGTGTTATGTCCCCAGAACAGATACGCCTCGGTATTTAATGATCTTTTCAATTTCTGTCTTGGGACTCTTTAACATTATTTTAGCATTCTCAGAAGCTTTGTTCCTGTCAGCAGCAGAAGAACTATAGCTCAAATTTTTCTGATATATATTAGTAAAATTACAGTGGATAGACAGATAGAAGGAACAAAGTAGCCATATCTTGCACAGATCTGGGTAGAATAGAATTCACACGTGGTAATGTGTAATAATTTTTTATTTTAAAACAGTGGGATTTCAACATGATGTGTTATTTTATGGGATTTGGCTTCTGATATTTCTGCTCATTTTCCCATGCTGTCCTTCATCAGTGGTACATCTTATAAATGTCAAATCATTCCTTCCCACCTAATACCTGGTGGTCAAATTTTATCTAGTTCATGCAAGGTAACTAGAAGTATTCAAAAAAATAAAGCGAGCTGAACTTACGGGAGGTGTTTCTCTTATAAAAGTAATACCAGGCATTTATTTCACAAAATAGTAGCTGTGCCATTTGAAGGAAACACTAGCTAAAGGAGAAATCCTAGGATATTCTATACACTTTGTTTATGGCACAAAAAATTACAAAAGGCAGAAGGATATATCATTCTTACAATGAAAGGCAATTAAACACGGAGTATATTGAACACTGCTTCATTTCCTTTCTCTGCCTACAAAGTAATGTTTCTTTTATCTCAACAATGATGGCCTAATGGTGACGCTTGTTTTCCTCCATCCAAGTCAGATATTTTTTACTAAAGATCTTATTTCTTAGTGGTCCTTAGCTTTCTGTCCAGTCAAGCATGCAACTGTTCAGGCAATTTCACAAAAATCAATCTGAGAGTAGAGACTGAAACTGGGAAAAAATATACTGATAGTGCAGGAGACACAAGCTGTAAATGAAATAAAACAGCATTGTTTGGAGTTGGGAGCAACAGTTAAATTGTACCTCAAGCTAGGAGAGCTGTGAAGACAAACCATCTTGTTGGTTAATGGTCTGCAAAGGTTTTTGTTTTTCAGTCTGCTGGGGCTATTCTGAAACAATCAATGC
Source organism: Zonotrichia albicollis (assembly GCF_047830755.1). Taxonomy (NCBI): domain Eukaryota; kingdom Metazoa; phylum Chordata; class Aves; order Passeriformes; family Passerellidae; genus Zonotrichia; species Zonotrichia albicollis. Next base: position 56,649,470 of record NC_133821.1, read on the forward strand.
AGTGCTGCTCTTCTCCAGATGTCCCCATTCATCTGCAAAACTTTTAGCACAGATTGTTCTCCTATTTGTAAACATATTATTCAACAATTCCAGTGTATCAGGAGAATGACAGACAAACAGATGTGATGTGCTATCAGAAGTGGCTAATTTGAGATTGGATAATTCTTCAGTGCATAGTGCCAATTAGCCTTAAAGAGTAAAACAACGCCTGGTGAAAAAATGCTTCATTTTACAACCATCTGGTTTGTTACTGAGCCTTGCGAATCTTGTACATATTGATGATAAAATAGAAGAAACAATTTAAATACCTTTTCTTTCTTATTCTTCCCAGTCAATGTGATTTTTAAAGAGCTTAAGTGATTTATGTTGGGCCTTCTGATCTTACTGCAAATTTTTCTCAAAGTTACCTTGTTAAGAAAAAAAATGGAAAAGAGTAACAAAGCCTGACATCCTTCACCACTTACTATTGCCTACAAATTGTCATTTTCATTTAGAAAAAAAAAAAGCTAAAACCTTTATTTGTTTCATGGCCTATTCTTAGGCATCTCTTACTGTCTGTAAAAAATGTTACAGCCAGACAAGGCTTCTCCCTAGAAGACAGCAAAAGGTTAATTTAATGAAATGTATATTTGTGTTTGTGTCTCTGAGGAAGATTATATTTCTGCATTTTACTTTTAAACATTCCCTTTTCTCTGATTCTGCAGACATTTAAAGATCTTAAGATCTTACTTATTCTTAAGATCTTATTTATGCTTAAGATCTTATTTATTCACTTTCCTCTTACCTAGATAATAGATGCATATGTGATCTATTAGCTTAAAATATATTATTCTCCATTTTGATGACCTTTAGCCCTGATATTGCTTTGAGCAGGGAAAAGCTAGGCTACCTAGTTTAATTGTTAAAGTCTATGGATGAGTGTGAAGAAGGAGGAATGTGGAAACTCTAATTTTCTATGCTTTAAATGTATTACTGTTTGCATTGAAAACTCATATGGAAGCAGGTTTCACATAATTTTGTTTCTCTCTGGCTATTTTCTACTGTATTCTTGGCTGCAAGTCTCAGTGGAATACACTGGGATTTAGGAAAGGTCTTAAAGGTGGTGTGGGGAGAGTGGGATTTCATGCAAAAGTGAGCAGCATTTTCAATGAAAGTGGCTAAACAACCCTGCTTCCAGTTCCTACCAATTTGTAGTTGCTAAGTCCAGTAGCTGCTGGGTCTGTGCTGTCCAGCCCATGCTTCCAACTGAGAACCAGATATCTCAGTTATCACCACCTCCCTTTTCAGCTGTGTCATTTGCTTGTCTGCACAGGAGTCTCACAATTTGATTGTGCCAAATCTGTATAATATCCTCAAGTTTTCTGGCTCCTGAAGCCTGGAATTTGAAGTCTTCCATTGAGGATATGAATTCCAGAGTCCTGTGTTAGCAGCTTGTAAAGTCTCTCTAGATTAGTTTCTGTCTAAGAGCTAAATGCCTTTAGGACATTTAGGCTGTGCTTTGTAATGTTTGAGGCGTTCAGAGTAAAGAGAAAGAGACTGAGAAAATGCCTGGTGTGACTTTTGTTGATGAGGAAGAAGTAGGCATTAAGTTCTTTACTGTCATTTATTGGCAGACACATAAGTAACTCCAGGATTCAGCAGCTGTTAATTAAGAGCAGCTGGTTTGGACATATAGACAAACATCAGGCTTAGCCTTCATGCCCCTTGCTTCAGATACTTAAATCTCTTTGTTGGTATAGCTCTCAACTGTGTTGTTCTAACAACAGTGAAAAGGAAACAAAGTCTTCATGTATGCTCAGTTTTGTTTTCATTTAACTCACAAAGGTGTAAATGAGCAGAAGTTGATGAAGCTGCAAATCTAGTTCCCTAGTTGAAATAAACTGATATAACTTTGTTAAAGCTTTTTTTCATCATATTACATTGGATAGACTTTTATTTTATTATTACAAACCAGAGTCTCACAATTATTCCTACAGGGCTTAAGACAATAATGGGAGCAGTGCAATAATGAAGATAAAAAATCCAACCTTAGGATGCAAAATGAGCATAAAATAAGTAGTTGATTCTCTTTTCAGGATTAATCTTGTCTTATTTCTGATACATGCTTTTTGCCAATTGCCAGACATATATAATGCCTCTGCCTGAATTTTTAACCTTTTTTTGTACTTAATCAAGGAGTTGAAAGCAAAGTAAAGCTGATTCAGTCTCCAGTGAGACCAAGGTAACTCAAGCATAACATGGAGAAGGAGATATCTACTATTACAAATTCCTTGCCTAAGAATCAACCCAGACATCAGTTCATGGGTACACCCAGCTTTGGTTCAAGCTGTTTATTCTCTCAAAAATTCAAACCCAATCCTATGCATCTTTCTTCCTGTTAAATTCTGTTTTATCAGTCCTGTAGACAATGATTGAATAATGAAGAAGGGATGTGGATCTTTTCCAAAGACTCAGGGTTTGGGGGTTTTTTTGCCTCTAGTGAACTTCTGGAGATTTTCTAAAAGTTTGTTGGAAAAAAAGTTCATCATGATCCATTCTGTGGAATTGGACTTAAAAGATTTCCTCACCATAAGGGATTTTTCCTGAATGGAATTTTCGCAACCTCTAAAACCCACCAGTAATTTCTCTAGCTATTAGACTGCCTATGGCTTTTATTCTCTGCATAATTTTTCTTGACATTTTAGTGACTAAGAAATATAATTTTAAAACTTTAGCTCTTTAAGCAGCAATTAAGAGAGAAAGGAAAAGTTACAGTCTCTGGTGACCATGTTTTGCTTACTGTTCATAAAAAGAACATCTCTTCCTCTTCTCTAGGTACCCTTTACATTATTTTCAATGCAGCCATCAAAGCATCAATCACCATTCCCATCCAATCCCTAGAAAAATGAAGGACAGTGAAAGAAAGAAACACTTGTTATCATGTTCATCACTCACTTCTTTTGTAGCTCATCTGTCAAACTTTAGGGAAGTGGGAAAGAGGTTTCTGCACTCTCTTGGATTACTACACAGATGATGGAAATAAACCCTTTCTAGAGGTGGACTCATAGCTATGGCGTGCTGCTCATTTGGACTGCATGGGTAGGAGGAAACTGTGAGCAGCTGGGCAGCAATCCCATGGGAGTGAGAATACAAGTAATGCACTTCTGAGCAGTAGAATGACCATCGTTTTCCCAGGTTGCCTCCCAGGACAAAGAGAGAAAGCTGGTGAAGACTGACAATGGTCGACTGTGTGTTCAGGTTTGCCAGGTTTAATTTAGCCACCCCTAGAGATTTATCATGTTGAAACTATATAATCTGGTGCTATAATACTAGGGCAGTGTTTTGCTGTCTTTCTGTTTGATAAGGATGCAACTGCTGCATGGTGCCAGTAATGTCTGTGGTAGGGAGCCTGTGATAGGAAGCCCGCACTGATGTGCAGAATTGATGGTGTTTCACCTTCCAGAAAGATTGTCCCCACAAGGTGGATACAGGAGTTAGAGTCTGTCTTTTGTGTCACACCATTCACACTACTAATAGTGGTGCACTGTAGGTTACTCTAAGCACTGAATGTGCCTGGAATTCTTCCTTTGGCAAGGAAGTCAGTCCCAAGGACATGTCGACATAGAAGCAATTGACTCAGGCACATAATTTAGCCTGGGAGTGGCTTTAAAAACTAGATGGAGCCACAGAGGTCCATCATCATTCTTGTAAGTCATTATACTGTTGACATCTTCATGTAATCAACTTATGGACTATATCTGATCTCTAACTGAGCCCATGGCCTTCTGAATAAATTGGTGATATGTGGATAGATCCAGATTTCTGTTTTACATTTAAACTCTTATTAACCTGAAAGGGAAAAAAAGGTGTTTGCTTATTTCTTGTATTGTAAGACCCTCAGCCTGTTGCTTGAAAAGTACTCCTAAATCTAGAAATTCATTTCCTCACTAGCTAGACAGTGTATACTTTTAGTGTGCAAACAGACTTTCATCTTAACCATCTTAGCATTAGAAACCTGTATTATTTCTGATGGATGGTTGAGATAAAGGCATGATTTGAGTTAATTCTGGTAGCGTGGGATGAAGGAAAATCTCAACTGCATTGGAGGGGAAGCACTCTGCAAAGAAATTCAGCTGTTTTTTGTTTTTTTTAATAAATAGTTGTATTGCACTAAGGGCCATTGGGTAACCCTTTTTGTTTTTCAGATACTTTGCTGTAAATTTTTGTTCGCTGTGAATTTTTTGTTTATTCCTTCTTTAAATAGCATTGGTATAATAAATAGAAAGCTCTCATTTGAAGCACTAAATATGCTATCACAAATGAGGTGATCAAAATTTGTTAATTAAACCTAAATATTTATTTTGCTATGAGTTCCTGTTTTTTAAACAAATCAGCTCAGATTGGTCCATTCTTTTGCTATGCAAACTTCTTAGAATTCTTCCAACAAGACAGGTCAGGTAAATAGAAGGCTGGGCTTCTAATTCCTCTTCTATATCTCTTTTCTTTTGCATTTTTATGTTATATGCAGACAGTAAATTTGGTAATGTACTCTATTTATTTCCCATGAAGAAAATCAGTGTGCTGCTGCTTCAGACTGTCTTCAAATTGTCAAGAAAGAAATTAATCCCTCAATACTAACCTCTCAGTTACATTTTCTCTTCAACCTGTTCCATTTACTGCAGACCTTACTTTTACTAGCAGTGTGTCACCTTTTTCCTTTTAAACTCCATCTGCGTAAGCTTTCTTTCTGCTTTACCCTCTGCTCTGTCTCTTCAAGGAATCTGTTCTTTACTTTCCAAGTAGATTTCAGCCACTCAAATTTCTCTTTACCAATAGAATTGGTTAGAAGAATAGGTCTTACTCAAAATTTCTTACTGTTTCTCTGACAGAAGGATGCGAGGAAGCAAATCTGAGCTGGAGAGAGTGGGGTCTGGCTCAATAGAACTGGCTTTTATGAACTATCTCTTGCTCATCTCTCAAGCAATGCTGACTGCAAGCATCAGCACTTGATTTCTTCTGTTCTGTCTCTGAGAACATAGTGTAGGCATTTCCACTCCTGCACTTCAACTCTGATATTTTATATGAAGTGGGATTTGCTCAGTGCATATCTGTCAGCTTGTTTATGTGAGAACATTCAGGAAAATTAAGCCTAATTAGTTTTCTACATGGATTAGTTAAGCAGTGTTGAATGCCTATATAAGATGACTCAAGTCAGAACAGAAATGATTCTGATGCTGGTCACTTAAATTTTCTTTGAAAACAACAATAATAAAATTTAATTAAGGCCCTTTTATCCTGAAATAATCTTTATTATGGTATATAAAAAACATTAAGAAGGAGCACCTTTAGACAATTTGGATTAATTTTCCTCAGTGACTCCATGTTGCTAAATCCCTGTTTTCAAAATTCCATCAAGAAAGGGGATCTTGGTGATTAATTTTTTTGAAATCACTCTCAGGTTTTAACAACAGTTTTTCTGACATGAAATTTGTTTTCTGGATTCTCCCAACTGAAATATCTGTAACCACTACTGGAGCAATGTTCATCAGTGACATTATGCTGTCACACAAAAATAAAAAGAAAATGCCTGCTGAAATCAAACACTTTATGATTTTAAGATTGGTAAAGAATCCAAGACAAATCTGTGACAATTGTACCTGGGTGGTAACGATCTGAGAGGGATTTTGTAGTACGTTGTGAAAAAAAGTCCCTTATTGTTCAGAGGTAAAATAGTTAACTATCATAGAGGAATAGGATGAAACAAAGGGGTTTGCAGAGGTTAATAGATGCTACCTGCCTTTAGCTGCTATTTTGGCATGGGCAGAAACAGGTAGAATGGCAGGAAAAAATCAAATCAAATCCATAGAGTTTTGAAGTTATTTTAAATAAAATAAGCTTAAAGATGGAAAATGCAACTTGAAGAAAAACAGCACTGAAAAAGGAAATGTAAACACTTATCCTATTACTAGAAGTCAGAAAAAACCTGGGAAAATTATGTGCTTCAAACCTCTTTTGTCAAAAAGGTGCAAGATGTAAAGCAAGTTTTAAAATTATGTGAAGAAAAAATGGAAAAGTAATAACTTCTAGGCATTCTGAAAATGTAAGAATCAAAGGTCTGAATTCTAGCTTCTCAAGCACAAGAATTTTATAAACTATCACCACAAATTTATTGCAGTTTAAGTTAATCTAGGAGACTGGTCTCAGACAGATAGTGTGGGAATAGCCAGAATCTTCTGCCATCATAGATACACGCCCATCATGGGCCCATGATATTTGCAACAGAAGACTTTCCAAAAAATATCTTATGGTGCTTGAAGTGCAGAACTGCTGAACTGCAGAAATTATTTTCAAAATGAAGAGGTGTCGCAATTCAGTTACTGTATTGTGGAGAAGAGGAGGCAGAGAGCTAGGCATCAAGGGGTCACTAAACTGGATTTTCCATCCATTTCAGTTTTATCTTGGCACAAGAAGAAATAATGGCCCTATTTCAGTGGCTGGCAAAAAACATCTAAATGCAATATGTTTAAGTAATGTGAAATTTAAGTGACTTGTCATTCACTAGATGAAAGATTCTACAGAGATGTGAAATCTTTGTCTTCATTATGACAAAGGATCATTGTATCACACCCAGTATGGATGATGAATGAAGAGACAGCCTGTTGGTTTGTGGTAGAGGTGTTTCAGATAGTCCCACAGTAAATATGACAAATAGACCCATATATTCCTGTGGCAGGAATCTGCTTCTCTGTACTTATGTCTCTGCTCAGTTGTTTCCCCCCAGGAAGAGACACCTGTCTATAAAGATGCTACACTGATTTTTTGTTAACCTCTGTCACTTCAAGCATTTCATTATACATGTTTACCTATAGCAGCAGGGAAATTTATGCCCATTTAGTCCAGTGTCTACCCTGGAGCAGATTGTCATTATTTTTCACCAAATCCTCATTTCCTCTAATCTATGTGGTATAATCTTGTAGACCAGTGAAGGACCAGTAGTTCAGTATCACTTTCAGGGTGAAAGATTAACTCTGGTTCTCTTGGATGACTGCAAAGGGGAAACTTCCTGCAAATGGTAACTTTTTCCACCAAAACAACAGCCTAACAAAAGGCAGGCTCGGAAATCTCTTTTGTGATCTCTTTGGTATTTATCAAATTATTAGAGAATTTTCAATTCTTGAAAATAGTAATTCATAAGTTATCAATGAAGGACGCCAAGGATGCCTGCTGTTTCCTGAATCTTCTGCACGTGTCCAAGAGAACTATTTTCTCTAAACTTGTCTTTTCTCTTTTAAAAGGAACTCACTTTTTCAGGACAAGCCAGACATTCAGAGACTGTGCTGAAACACTGCTTTTCCAGTTCTATCACTATGTGTTTGCATGTGCCTCATGAGGAAAAGTTCCCAAGTTCACAAAGGATGTAAAAATGATTTCTTCAATAGTCACTTTTGCTATTTCTGTGCCTGAAAAGTTTCTGGTTTAGCTGCCACCAGAGAATGATATGCTTTCCATGGAGTAGATAATGCAGCCCAAATCCAGTGTTCGCTTTGATCTTTATTTTACTTATAGCAGCTTTCAAATACTGAATACTTTAAAATATGTGCAACTAATATATTGTTGCACATTCACCAAAGAAATTAAGAATTTGCTTTAATTCTGTCTTTTATAAACCAGGTTTGTATAAGCTAGGCACAATCACATACACAGTCCCTGTCATCTGAACATAAGGAATGCCAAATATAAGGTCACTGAAGTCACAGCACAGTGCACTACATGAAATACACAAGACAGAAAAATTAACCTGTGTAGGTGACTTCCCCAAATGTTCTTGGATTTCATGTACTCAGAAACAGCTTGATCATATGTGCAAAAAAGAATCACTTATTGAGCAGCTGTAGCAAAAATAAAACACCCAAGAGATTTGGGTCTTAATACTTCTACATTATCCAAAAGCTTGCCAAAATCCAGTACTTTGCAGAACAAACAGTACAGTGTGCTCCATGTTTCGAACACTTCCTCTTTTGTTACTGATGTGGCTTATTTGAACTGTTTGATTTTTTTTAATATAATGCTTTTCACAGGTAGCTTTTGAAGGAATATCTTTAATAATTGGATAGATCTGGGAGAAGAAAAGGGATAAAGAAAGCAATCAAAGTAGAAATGTATTTTTCCAGAAGGAGTTAAAGGTGCTGACCTTTCTGAATCCTAAAGTCAGAGATTAGCCAAGGAAAATAAAAACCAATATTTTTCAAAATAACAAAAGATAATTTTTTTTAAAATAGGAAAAGGCATCTGAGAAGCCCAGTTTGGGAATTAGGAGTTTAATATTATATCAGAGAAAAGATATTTGGATGGACATTGGGAATACTACAGTAAATTTCCTAAGTTATAAATGATGTACTAATCAATGTTGTGTTTATTTGCATGCATATTACCAAAGAATTAGAATTATGAAGAATTCCTGCCCCTTTGGATGTGACCCTGAAACATGTCAGTACGTTTCCCACAAAGCAAATATCCTAATCAGGATATAATTAAAGCAGATTTTAGTAGAAGATGTTAACATACATAGGTGAACAACCATCTGCCTTGAAAATCACTGACAAAAGAGTGACAGGTAAACAATTTTGATCCACTGCAGCCTTATACTGCTAAACTTTGAGTCTTAGTGACAGGATGATTGTGGTCCCACAGCATGAGCCTGAATTTTACATTAGCTCACATATTTAGTGCTGAGAAGTGCAGTTTTATTTTAATCCTACTCCACAAAATTAATCTCTGTATTAAGATACCAATATAAATGGTGCTGTTAATGGTATGTTAATATAATTTCAAGGGTCAGATGTTATGGAAAGGGGAATGATTAACTGAAGAAAGAGCAGTCCATAAATCCTTCAAGAAGTGTCTTGTACTCAAAGAGTAGGAAACTTAAGTCCAGGTTATAAAATTATAGAATCACAGAATATTTTGCTTTGGAAGGGATCTTAAAGATCATCTAGTTCCAAACTCTCTGCATTTTTCTGTTAAAAGGAAGAAAGACTTTATAGTTTGTGCTAGCAATTAAATACAATCTTAGAATATGTACTGCAGTCACCCACTTTTACTTTCCCAGCTTGGTTTTCTCAAGTGAAACAGTTTTGTCTGTGTTATCTATGAAGAGTTTTGTGGAAATATACAGGAACAATCTTTTATATGTGTGCCATGGGTAAGCTTCTGCCTAGGCCCTCCTTACTCCACAGAGCTCCACTTCTGTCTATATGTACTATATGAGTGAGTTACTGACTAGAATTATGAGTTTAATATTAGAAATATCTTCCTTTCTCTCCTTCAGTCCAAATCTTTTACCTTTCCTCCCCTTGTCTTCAGAGTCACTGTGACAGTAGAGCTTTCTTTTCTTCACTTAAGGTTGCATTTGAGCCTCTGTCCCCAAAGGAAATGAAATTAAATGGCTATACCATTATTGACTTTCAGGAGAACAGGATTTCATCTCTGTGGTCTTCTGAGAGAAATGCAAATACTCATTCATTATTTTGGCAATCTCACATGGTTGAAACATCCTCCTTGTTAAACTCTATGTTGAGGATGTAGGATTCAAAAATAGGATAATATTGAAATATGAATCCCAATATAACCAGTTAGATGGTGCCTGGGCCAGTTCTGACCTTCGCTGCTGGGCCAAAGGCAGCACTGCGGTGTTTTACCCCAGAGATACCTTGGCTGCTGGAGAATGCAGCGGGGCAAGTCCAGGCTTGTCAGAACTCAGGAGAGAGAGCTTCTGGTGATGGTGGAGAGAAAGGGAGTGGATTCTGCTAGAAAGTAGCCAGATGTTTATTCCGTGGGTACAGAGATGTCTGCACTGGGCCACTGCTGCTAACAGAATGGAGGCCACATGGTCTCATTAACATTTTAAGCTCAGGACAGGGGAAGGGGAGGGGACAGGTGAGCCACCAACCAGGTGAAGGGGCAGGGTCTCAAGGGACTAGGGACACCTATCACACGACGCCTTGCTGGTATGTTAGCCTGATTGACAGGGCACACTCAGCGAGGGGCGAGGGGGAAGGGAGAAGGTAAAACAGGATATTGCAACACACCACAACAGGATAAAGAATATAGTTTTTAGGATTTGAATTCTATGGATTAATTACAGAAGGTTTCTGTCACAGCACCTAACTTTTAAAAGCACTTCATTATTTAATGGTCCTGAGAGAAGCAGACTACAATATTTTTTGCAGAGAAAGCTGTGGACAGAAAATGCTGTCAATGCTGAGTGGTCTACCAGAGCCAGAAAACATTGGTCAGAAGCAGTGAATATGTAATGCTGGTGCTCACTAGGGCCTAAGCACCCTACTTAAGGTCCATTTCTTGGCATCTGTGCAGCTCCAGTGCAATTCATGATATTGATGTAAGCACTTAGACAGTAACTTGACAGGAGGATCTCAACTCCAATATTTCTGCTGGTGGATCTCGCCACTATGCTGAAATGTCACATTCCTTCACTCTTCTTCTAATCCAGTGGGTAGTGATGTAAGATGGAAATATGCAGTAACAGGGACAGAGCAATCCAAAATCAATATATGTAATGGTTATAGCATTTATTCTTCAGGTACTTTCAAGGCTCTCTCCAGTCTTCAGGAAAGAATACCTGCTGACCTGCAAAGGGGACAGAACCATGTAGGGGGATACGATATAAGTAAATAAGGTGGTATAGAATGTAATCTTACCCCCTAAAGAGTTGCAGCGGAGACAATTATTAAAGTTTAGGAGCAGGCCCGATGTTAAGAGGCCACACCTGTAGCCAATAAGAAGAGTGCTATAAAAGAGTAGATTGGGGGGAACTGGAGTCAATTGCTGCTGTGAGGATGAGTCAGTGCTGGGAGGAGCTGCCTACAAGAAACATCAAGGAGGTGCAAAACTCTAGCAATGTGGAACCTTTGCAATATAATGACAACAGAACCAAGAGTAACTCCTCTCACTTAAATCATGTATGGACCCAGCTGTATGAATAACCTGTTCTAGAGGGATGCTGCCATGCTCACCAATACCAAGATTCACACAGGTCTTTGGGTATTAAAACAATCAATCAATCTAATACTAAGTCCTATTTAATAGGGGTGTGCTGGCTTCAGGTAGTTCTTGGATAACAGAGTAAATTTTGAGGCTATAAAATCTCAATTTGTATGCCAAAAGGATAGTTGTGTTGTCTAACCCAAAAATTGCAAGGGGTTTGGAAAATTTCATTTTACTCTTTTGTGCCAGAATATGTGCCCCATCCTGCTGTAAGGGGAGCTGAGCTGGAGAGGATTCCTTTTTGATACCTTTCTTGGATGAAAATAAAGCCCAGAAGCAGCAAACAGTATCTGAGAACTGTTTATTGATAAAGGTCATGGTCCAGACTGGAGGGGGATTCACTGCTTTTATGTCATAATTCTCCTCCCACAAAAAAATTCCCTGGGAATTTTTTCCCAGGCATCCAGGGGTCTGCCTGCCTCCAAGGAATAAGTCACTGGCAGCTCAGCTGTGGAAGTTTTCTCTCCCCTGAGGGGCTGTCAGGCATAGCCTCCCTTGATTTTCTCCCCAATGCTCCCTAAACATGTGGCACCTGCCAAGGGTCCCAGCATGTGTACAGCCCCTGTAGTCATTTTTCACCCCGTGTCAGAAAACAGATTTGTGACATGTGCTGAGGCATACATACAAATGAAGTTGGTTCTTCACAACATGTGAGCTGCAAGAGAAAGTCAATACAATGAAGTGGTGTTTACAGAAAAATAGAAAGAATCTGAAATTGGTTTAAGGCATTGAAGTGATAGAAATTACCATTTTGGTTGTACTCTCCTACTTTTAATGAGAATGTTTTGTGAAAATAGGGGAATTTTATGAGTGTGCAGTGACTAATACACAGATGGCCCATGTTTTGGAAAAGAAACCTCTAAGAAGACACACAGACTAAAAACTGACTTTGTAAGTTTTAAACAACATTGAGACAATACACTTAGCTGTACACTTTAAAAAAAACCAAAACCCTCACACATTTTTCACAACCCACAGAAACACCTGATGTTACTGCAATTTTGTCCCTTGTTTGCTGAAACTCTTCAACTTTCTATATCTTTTCAGCTTCTACCTGCAGGTGCAGGACTTGACACCATTGAAATTTTGCATCGACTGGCATGGGAGCTTTTAGTGCTTTCATTTATGGTCTTGGGATGTAAAAAGAAAAATAATTCTGGAACAAAGTAATTTAAATGGAAAAGTCTGTTCCAGAGGAGTTGAAATAAAGGTGTATCAGGGTATGATTTGAGGCAACAGGCTGATGAGCAAACCCTGTGCAATAGTTCCTTAAGCACCTAGATCCATCTTAGCTTACAAAACCCACTAAATTAAATACATTTGATAAATTAAGTGCATGTAGATAATTTGTTGTATTAAATCCATTTTTATCTTTAGTTTCATTTCTGTAGATTAAATGCTTTACTTTGAGGAAATTGTTCTGAGTTTTTGCTGAACTGCAAGTCATATATCCTGACTGAAAGGTTTTCTGGATGAACTAAATGCCATTTGGTCTGTTGCTTTATTGTGTTTTATAAGCAGAGCTGAAATAACCAGAAGTCTGACTCCTGTTTCAGCCTCTTTTAAACCAGTTCACGCTATAAGTTCATTAAATCTAATGACAAAAGGGAGGGAGCAGTGCAGAATTTCTTCTGGCGATAATGATTCCAGGTTTTTCTTGTCCTCAACTCCTTTTTGTGAGGACAAGCATGGATATCATCCTCCCTTCCCTTTTCTTTTTCTCCTTCGGTCCAGAAATTTGGTTACTGCGAAGGCTTCATTTAGAGAAACACAAGAGAGAGGGCTGAAACTAAGTAACAGATTAATTTTTTATATGTGGTTTGATTTAAATATAGAAAATTAAATTACGGATAAATAGCTTGCCAGCCATTCCTTGCTGATGGAGTTACCTTTGGATATACAAGCACTCACACTTCTATGAGTGTGTATGCACAAATATAAATATACATTTACATATTAAATAACCTCAGGTACATAAATTTGTCTAAGCTGTTCTGTTGTCATAACAGCCTGTTTTGTCTGTTTTAGCTTCAGCAGTAGAGGAAAAATACAAATAAAGGTGAAAAAAACCAATGTGATGGCTGCCAGTTCGTAAAATTCAGTTTCAAAAATTGCTGTGAACTGTTAGTTTATCAAAGGCTTTTAAAAATATAATATATTTGAGTTTTATGACTGATTACCAACAACCAGATCTTATTATTATGGGGATTTTTGGAAACTTGAGATATGAAGTTCTTTAATTGAATAATTAAGATTATTAAGAACAAAGTTAAATGCTTACCAATTACTCTAGAAAACATAAAAAAAATTAAATTTAATTCACAATGGGATCTTTATAAACTGCCACGGCATTATGGCTGCCTGTACTGTTTTGTCGAATAAGTATAGCTTTCAGTGTAAAAACTGCAGTTGGCAGGTAAGATATGAAAGTGAAAATATGTTTTTAGTTACGCTGTGATAAATCTATATAGTAAACATACAGTACTCTCCAGGGATAACAGTAAGACTAGTTGAAATATTTTTATGGGAAAAAGACATCTGAAAATATGATTATAAAAAATTGTTTCTTCTCTGTTGCGATTGTACATGTATAAAAATGCAATATTTCAAAATTTAAAATTCTTTGTTCCATATCTTTTCATGTGACTTCCATTGCAAATGCAGTTTTAGTGCAATAGGGAGCATTAAAGTATTCCCAGATGGAGCAGTGTTGTATTCTACGACAGAATTGGCTTGGAAATTTAAGCCAAGCTCTTGAGCAAACTAAATGCCAAGTAGAAAAATCAGCTAAAATAAAATATACAGTACTGTTCTACCCTATTAGGGAAGGATTCATATTTCCACACAGGAATTAAGCAGACCACGCCTCAGTGCTTAAGTTGCACTGGTCCCTCCACCCTCAGCTCTGACACCTACCTCACATCTCAAAGCATGGTCAGCCACATTGGTGTATTAAAAGTATTACCTATCTCCCCTGATATGCACAGGTGTATCTCATTCTGTTCTCTCCCTGCTTCTGAGAACTTCATCATCCAGGTCCTGTGGCCATACATCTACCAATGCCAACCATCTCATGTCAGCAGGCTCAGCTTCACAGGGCAGAGCTGGGCATCACAGGTGAGCTTGAGCTAGTTTGGGCCTTTGTGGGAGTGGATATTGGGCATGGAGATACTGACAGGTCAGCAACCAGAATTTAGATGGCATCAGCACATTCATCAGGAGAAATAAAATAGTGATAGGATTTGGGAGAAGCATTAATGTAAGGGTATAGACAAAGCCAAATGGCAGTGGCCGTATCAAATTTTAGTCAGAGCAGCAGCCTCCACCATCTTGCTGTGTCTAAAGGCTGAAACAGAAAGCAAAAACTTGCATACCCTCCTTAAAATCCTGACTTAGCCCTATTTATAAAGTAAAAGTTGTTACTTTTATACGTGATTGCTGAATATACAGTGGCAAGATGTGATGACTGGTAACTCATAGAAATAGTTCTTACTGAGAGAGCAAGGTTACTAATCCTATTATCCTCCCCTCATAAACTGTCCATGAGCTCATCTCCTTTTAACAGGTGCTTGCTCTATCGCCAGAGGTCAGTCCATTTCTGCTTCCATTTTCCTGACTGCTGCACCAGATTCTTCTGACCTGTCTGTGATGCTCAGATCGACATGCTGCTAATTTGCCTTCAAAGTGAAAGACTCAAGAAATGTGCTAGTGCTGCAAAGTGCAGAAAGAGGTCTCATAGCCACCTGAAAAGTTCCTGTGTAGGGTGTGGAGAAAGAGGGAGCTGGCAGCTGATTTTTTGATGGGGTGGACAAAGAAGAGACTTCTATTGCTGATTTTAATATCACATTGTCTTTCATGTGGAGTAATTTCTGCCTCTGGTGGTTTGTGTTCAGCCTATGGCCATTTTTCCTCTCCCGTTGTGCTTGCTAGCTGGGACAGAAAAAAGTGTGGCTGCAGGGATGTAGACATCAGTGATCCTCAATCTTTTATTCTCCATGGAGTTCTTTGGTGCTTCCCAGCAGGGTGAAAGCTGTTTGACCTTTTCACATGCTGTGTTACTTGTCTCTAGCTACCTTGAAATTTTCTGTTCTAGGCAAATTTCTTGCTTTGTTAGAGATGTTTCTAAGCCTCATGGCTGTTGAACAAATATCCAGTCATAGTTTTTTGTTACTGTAAGTCTGAAGTTTGAAAACATTATCCAAATGTTCTTTTTTTTAAAATGTTCATAAGCAGGAATTGCAAGCTTCTGACTGTCTAATAGTACTACAAATTGCAAGACATTAGAAGCTAACCAGCTCAAAATATTGTTTTTGAAACTCTAGAGATAAAAGTGCACACATTAATTTCAGAAGCAAATATCTGTTATAAAAATACTGAATTTAAAAATATTTTAATGGAGATTATGTGGAAGTTAAGGTGTTTAAAACAACAGCAGTAAGTCAAAGAGTATACTGAGGTAGTTTATATTGCTCTAATATGCATGTCCTGAGGAATAAGAACAGGGAATCTGTATGAATCAGTCACTGCATACAAGCAGGTAAATTATCTTGTTAGGATGCTCTCAGCTTGGCTTTTCTGAGGCTCTTGGCTAGGGGAATGTTTTTTCTGTAAAGGTCACAATATCAATTTCATACCCATGCTCCCTCACATGTTCTGTACAACTCATCAGTGGGCTTAGATCCAACAAACTCATTGTTACCAAAAAAATTTCTAAAAGTTATTTAAATAGTAGTTTTCTAAGCATGAGTTCCAAGTCATTATCTTATTGCAGGCAAAGAATAAAATTCAATATGAACTTTACTCAAATGGGAGTAGATGGCAAATTTTGAGTAATGGTGAGTATTTGTTTTGAAGTTCAGATAAAAATTAATAGAAGGGCTGTATATATCATACCCTACTCATCTGTCGTCTATGCTGATGATGTGGTCATTGAGATGTGTTCAAAATCAAATGCTAATTAATCGTGGACTGTGAAAACAGAAAGCTGCTTTTTCCTTTCTTTCTTTGGTATCTTTCATAGGCTGAGAAAGGTGTATATGAAATTCTACCTTTTTTTTCTCCTCAGGTTCAGAAATCTCTCTGAAATATTTGCAGAGGTCAGGAAGTTTGTTCTTTCTGTCTGAGTAATCCTTGTACTTTAAACGTTTTCATTTTACCACTAACTTCTCTCACCCCACCTGTTTCCAGCTAAATCTATCTTCTTTTTTTGTTTACTCTTGATAATTTATTTCATTAAGAAGGAACTAGCTGATATCAAGTTAATTGTCAGAACATGAAAGGACTAATTTTCACTCTATTATGTAAATATAATAATCTTTATACATGCACTCTGGCTATTCAGAAGTTTGTAAAACACAAAGATCTTGGGCACTATTTAACAAGAACATTCTAATGATTCTGCTAGCATAAATAAGCACCTACTTCCCCCCCTCACACACATTCATGGTATTCATGCTTATGCTCAGACTGTTAAAATGCTCTCTGAGCTCAGCTGAGTGCAAAGGAACCAGGAGTTTTTGCAGAGACTCAAATCCCTGCACCTTTCTAACTGCGTGGTTGCACATGGACCAGTTGCAAGCAAGGGAGGGCTATGGCATGAATTGCAGTCAGAAAGGATTTATAGCCTTTGCTGGAAATCAGTAAACGGCTTGATGGTAATTAAGTGCAATAAATAAATATTTAGATATAAAGACAAAATTATTGTCTCCTACCTTCTAATATATTTTTTCCTTAAGGATGTATGTATTTAAGGAAGAGAATTTCTCTGGTTTAGAAATGTCAAAAGCTTAAATAATTGTTTAATAATTTAATAAAAGTTTAAATGTCCTATGAAAATGTCATTTTATTTAAAACACCAGATCTCAAATCTAGTTTAAAATATATACATACATACATATCTGCTAAAGACTTTCCAGGTGTTACAGTGCATTTACTGAAGGCTGAATTCCCTCTTCAGCCACAGAAATTAGTCTTTCACTGGTCTATTTCTGACACCATGGGTATTTTCAGTGTTCTATTTTATATTAGGGATATTGGACTGTGCTGAAAGAAAAAATAGTTTTCCTATGCCTTCCTCATGGCCACAAAAGGCATAGGTACAAGAAAGAAATCACTCAATTCATTTCAGATGTTACATCAGGCAAGAAAAAAAACGCAAAAACTTATTCACTTAACTTCAAGTGTTAAAATTTTGGAAAGAAAATAAGGTAAGATTCTGCAAAGAAGAGTGATAACAAAAGACCTAGATAAACACAGAGATGTGTGGGTGTATGTACAGATTTTTTCTGTGGCGTCATCTTTTAGATGTCACTTTCTCTGATCAAAAATCTTGGAAAGAGTTCACGCAAGTCTGTCAGGCCCTGACATTGCCAAGAGACACCAGGACCAGGCCCGGCCTGAGCCAAACCAGAGGTGCAGACCCCATGGAATGCCAAACTCCTGCCCCACTGTGCCACTAGAATATATGTCATGGTAATTCCTCTCCTGTTCTTTCAATTCTTTAACTGATTTCTAGAATTCAATGAGTATCATTTCAGCATGTTTGGGTCCTTTTCACTGCACCTCATGTCCTCCCATTCCATTTAATTGTATTCAGTCAATTTACTTTTTTTTTATTGTATTTTACTTCATCAAGAAAGCCAGAGAAACAATCTTGCTAGCAAAGAAAGCCATCTTGAAGAGGGATGAGTAGATAAAGCCATCAACCTGCCATAATTATTAACAGCTGAAACCACACAGTCCTTAATATTGCATTTCAATGTGGCTGTTGGAACTATCTGTGTTTCATGGGCAAAAAGCCAGAGATTATTTCTTTTTACATTTAGCCTTCCATGGCTTGAATTGGATTGAATGGAAAATCATAGCCAATAGTAGTTACTTTAGTATTTACTAACGCAAAACTGATTCTGGTAAAACAATGGGTCATATGATTAAAATCATCAGTGTTCTGAAACATATTTCAGCAATTATTAACTTATAAAGTCCTCATGAAGCCATTGGAATTTGAGCATGTGTTTACAGTTGAAGATATTGATGTGTACAAGAGGACTTTGCAAAGGAAAGACACTTTTTGTATGCTACAAATATGTCTTTTTCTCTTGTCGTCATTGTATCAATCCTTATGGCACCAAACTATTTTTTCCTTTGTTTTCCACAGTTTTTCAAGATTCATTATAACATTTTACAGGGACAAATTTGAATAGTAGCTGAAGGCAGATTGTTTTGGGAAAAGAGACTGAAATTGGCTGAGGTACTAGATAATAAATGGGTGTAATCTGTGTGATAGTAAAGGCTTGCCTTATTAAAATTCCCCACATTGGGGCTGATTTGATAAGCACCTTTGTTAGGATATATCACGGAGTATATTAAGAAAGCTGTTAATGAAAAATGAATATTGCAGTGTCTTTTTGGCAGGCTGAATCAATATGCTCTTTTTAATAATTCAGTTTATTCCTCAAAATATCATTTTACTCCTAGAACAGAAAAGAACATGACATAATTACCAAACCTCGCCTTTTCCCTTTCCTAGCAATGTGCATCTGACTGGTGCCCACCTCCCCTCAGTTTTTCTGAAGCTGTGCTGCTATATAATGACTCAACAAAGGCTCAGTTTTTGGCATGAAGAAAGGTCTGTTATTTCCTGAAGAATGGCAGGTTTGAAGGATTGACCTTCACTTTTTAGACATGATATGCTTTATTTTCTCTGTAGCGATCAGAACTTATAAATTTATGAAGCTTCCTGTGTTTCCTGCATTTAGGGGAAAATGAACATCTGATTTGACTTGCAGTCCATTTCCCTCTTTAAGAGGTCAGATAAAGTATGAACAGCAGAGATAGTATATCACCTCCTGACCCTGACACCACAAAGTGAGTAATTCTACTTTCCTGACCATTTATTTCTTCTGGTTATCTCTGTCCAGGCCATCACATTACGGTATGAAGTTTCCTTGCTATTTTTTATGTGGATGTCTTCCTGGGATAAGAAGCTCTCTAGAAATCAGAGAAAGGTAAACAAATTAAATTGTTTGGGATATCGCATTTGTTGATTTATGTATCACATTAGATTTATCTTTAGCTTGGTTTCCTAAGAGTTGGCCTTTCTGGCTCTTGCTGTCAAAGCTCTGGGGACCTGAGAGGAAACTGGAAATGTTTTTGTATGGCTCAAGGGACAGAAGAGATGACTGAGTTATGGTATAGGATGGACACCCATGGTGTTCAAGGAGAAGCTGCATTTTTGTGAGAGCAGAGACAGTTTATCTCTAGCATAAGGCTAGATAATGAGCATGCCAGCTAATAAAAGAAGGTTCCTCTCCTCCCCTCTTCCTGCTGCACCAGTTTTACCTCTGAAATGATGCTGCAATTTTCCATACGTTAGGATACAGAACTGGTGGTGTGCCCTGGTTTCAGCTGTGATAGTTAATTTTCTTACCATTGGCTGGCATTGGGCTGTGTTCTGGGTTTGTGCTGAGCACAGGGTTGAAAATACAGAGATGTTTTTGTTATTGCTGAGCAGGGCTTACACAGACCCAAGGCCTTTTCTGCTTTTTGTAAGGCCATGCTGGTGAGGACATTGGAGCTGCTTGGGGCACTGGGAGGAGACACAGCCAGGACAGGACAGGGGACTGAAACTGACCAGAGGGACATTCCAGACCATATAGCATTATACTCAGTACATAAAGTGGGGGGAAAAAGAAGGAAGGAGTGGACGTTTGGAGAGATGGCTGAACAGCCACCTGCCTATGAGAAGCAGGGAATTAAACCCCTTGTTTTGCTTAGGTTTCATGCACAGATTTTGCTTTTCCAATTAAACTGTCTTTAGTGCAGGCCATGTGTTCTCTGTCTTTCACCCTTCTGCTCTCACCCAGATCCCACTGGTGGGGGAATGAGAAAGTGGCTGTGCTGGGCTTGGCTGCGGGCTGGGGTAGTGGCATGATATGGTACAGTGAGTTATCCTCATTATTTATGTTTTAAGCATTAAAACTGTTTTCTTAATGAGTGCATATGTACTTCAAGACACCTCAGACCATTTCAGAAAAGTACAGGGCATGAGCTTGAGATTCTCTGCTTGCTCATTACCTCTGAAAGTGTGTTTAGATCGGTTACCTAATGACAACCAAAGTATCTGAAACTGAGCTGGTTGTAAGTTGCTGTACTATTCTGCATTCAATATGAGCCTCTTGCTAATTGTTCAAATGTCTGAGTTATGTATTGTAGATGTCAAGTTGTAGTCATTCAGTTCCAAAACCTGTGGCCTTAGTGAATCAGCTTTAAAACCAAAACATGAGAGAAATGTTTTGCCCAGGTGACACAATGCCTAAGTTGTCCTTAATACATATTCATGTGCAGTCAGAGGAGAACTGAGGAAGAAATAAAAAGTATTGTTTTTTGTTAGCAGTAAAGGTCAGAAATTAGAGTTTAGAAGATTCTTTTCCTTTAAGGTAAGAGAACAATACTGGAAATCCGACATTTCCAGCAGAAGGGAATGCATCACTAAAATGTAGCAGAAGCTGTTTTTATTTTTAAATGTTCACATTAAAACTACTTGCAGGATTCCTAACTGTAAGAACTGATGTGCCCTTAAACATTGCCAACAAAGAATTGTTCAGAAAGCTTTCTATTTTAGCATACTATGGGAATGTTAGTTTTGGTTGGTTCCTATTTGCTCTTCTCCCCACTGGAGAACTTGAATTAGACAAAACTGAAAAGGTAATGCTTCTTTCATTTGTTGTTTTCATTGTCAGGTTTGGCAAATCTGAGTCAAAGGACATTTCCAGTAACAAGGTATTAGACAAACACCTTCCAGGTGAGACTCTTCAACACTTTTGACATGTGAGTTGCTGTTTATGAAGATGCTGAGCTTCCCCAGCCCGTGTGATAAGCTGCACCCATGGGCCCCACTGTTCTTGTCAGGAAGGGTGTCGTGGGGTGACAGCCTTTATCCCAATATCGTGTGTTATGTCTGGCAGCTGTGCCTTTTCCCCCACCCCCCCCCCAGCAGTCTGGCTGTGGCGGGATGGGGAAGAGAGGAGGGGGGGGGGGGTGTGACCAGGCACTTTTGGCTTTTGGCTTTTGGCTTTTGCTGCTTGGCTTTGCTTAGCTGCTTGCTTGCTTGCTTGCTTGCTTTTTGCTTTTGCGCTGTTTTTTTTTTTTCCTTTTTCTTTTGTTCTCTCTTTCTTACCCTCCCCTGAAGATACTGGACCGGCTCCGGATTCTGACCTGCGAGCTCCAGGACACCCGAAGCCTGCTAGAGAAGATTCGGCGCCCTCCACAACACAGTCTGGTCCCTTTTCTTTTCTTGTGTTGGGGAGTGTTCTTTTGTTACTTGTAAATAAATAGGTTTTGTTTTCCACTTTGCTCCTCCGAGAAATTCCTTCCCAAACCCGGTGTTGGGGGAGGGGTGGTTGGAGGTTTGTTTTGTTCTGGGGGGCTCCCTCTTGGAGATTTCCCCTAATTTGTCCTAAACCAGGACAATAAATTTTTGGTGCGTTGGCCGGGAAACCGGAGGCCAAAAACAGTGGAAAAAAAAAAACCTATAACAATAATATTTTGGTTTTGGTTGTTTTGTGGGCATATTGGTGATTCATAATGTCATTTGGAGTGGAAGCTTGCCGGTTTTTCTGGTCCCTAGGGGCTTTTGAAGTTTTAATACCTTTGTGGTCCCTAGGGTTATTTCCTTACCCCAAAATAGCTCTGATGTTGTCCCTAATAAGTAGCTTTTGTAAGCGGGAGGCACTAACCAGAATAATCATTGTGCTGGCCTTATGTGTGATGATGTGTCGGATAACAGTGCTGGACTTTATTTCAGGAATGTATGGATTGTTGTCATGGCTGTGTACTCAGTTTGTTTGGGGAGAAGAAGAGGAAGGGGCTTTTCAGCCTTTGTCTTCCTTCTTCTCCTACAAATTGTTGACATCTCTATTAGAAAATACTGACTTTCCCCTGAGTTTGAAAGAAACCATCTTTCTGGCATGTAATTTATTAAGCCTTGTCTATACTGTCTGGAGTGTATATAAAATGAAAGCTGAGATTTCTAGAGGGGTTAGAGAGACTCCTGATTCAGGAGTAAAACAAAGCAGGAAAAATCTTGACTGGAGTGGGAAATGGGAGGATATGGGCCAGACTTTAAAGGAATTTTCTGATCCTATAGACTGGGACTTTCCATCTGATCAAATTCAGAATCCAGTCGAGGTGGCAAAGTATTTGAGGGAGAAGTGCCATGGTAATACTAAGGAAGAAAGGATTACTGCAGTGAGCTGGGCCTTGGCGTTTGTTTACCGTACTCTGCTAGATACTGTGGAGCAGCAGATAGCAGAAAGGGAACAGGGAGATAAATTAGTTACTATCCCAGTGACCCAGGCTGCAGCTAACATCCCAGGCTCCAGGCTAGCAGCTGAATCAGACAATAGGCCCCAAACCATGGCTGTTGCAGCTAATACAAGAGGTGGAAAGTGTAAAGGCAAGACCGATCGGAAGGTGGAGGATGATGACGATGATGCAGAAGAAGGACCCTCACCAAAATCAGAGGCCACATCAAGGGGCACAGAATCTGGAGCCAATATTGACTCCTTTTCTCTGAAGGACCTCAGAGGCCTAAGAAAGGATTACAGCCGACAACCTGATGAATCTATTATTAGTTGGTTAGTCCGCCTTTGGGATGCTGCAGGGGAGGTTACGGTTTTGGATGGTACTGAAGTGAGGCATTTGGGATCCCTGTCACATGATCCTGCCATCGATCAAGGTGTGATGAGGGGGGCTAACCCTCACAGCCTCTGGGAACGGGTCCTAAGAAGCGTAGCAGAACGGTACCTGTGTATGGATGATCTCTATATGCAGCAGACACGGTGGAAGACCATAGAACAGGGGATCCAACGCCTGAGAGAGATGGTGGTCGCAGAGCTCGTTTTCTCAGATGACACAACAACTAGGAATCCGGACCTGGTACCATGCACTCCGATAATGTGGAGGAAACTTGTGCGACTTGGGCCACCTGAATACGCTTCCGCCCTAGCAATAATGAAGCGAGATGATACATATGAGACTGTGCTCGATATGGCAAAGAAGCTTCGAGCGTACGCAGATGCTGTGCATGGCCCAACTCATGCCAGAATTGCAGCAGTGGAAACCCGACTGCAGAAACTAGAAGACAAAATAGAGGAGAATCATAAGAAACTCCGGGAAGAGATTAAGGAGGACCTTATTGAAATCTCAGCCGTACAAATTAGAAGCCCTGGTGTCCAACGCCGGCGCTCCTTTGATGGGGAGAGAAGGTACATCCCACGGGCTGAGTTATGGTTTTTCCTGCGTGAGTCTGGAGAAGACATGAGAAGATGGGATGGAAAACCCACCGCTGCTTTGGCACAATGGGTGCGTGATTTGAAGAGAAGAGAAAGTATAACCAAAAAGATAGCAGCTCCGGTCACTCGTAGCCGAGATGTTAAGTATGATGATGACGATGACATGTCCGATCCCCTTGAAGGAACTTCCAAGGCATATGCCCAAGGAAAGAAGGACAATCTGGCTTAGAGGGGCCCTGCCTCCAGCCAGGAAGAGGCACGGGAGAACCGGGTTTTTTGGAAGGTGTGGATCAGATGGCCTGGCACATCAGAGCCACAAGACTATGAAGCATTGGTTGACACTGGATCACAATGTACTTTAATGCCATCAGAACACGTGGGGACAGAACCTGTTTCCATTGCTGGAGTGACGGGGGGATCACAACAGTTGACGTTGTTGGAAGCTGAGGTGAGCTTGACTGGGAAGGAGTGGCAGGAACATCCAATTGTGACTGGTCCAGAGGCTCCGTGTATTTTGGGCATAGACTTTCTCCGGAATGGCTATTACAAAGATCCTAAGGGATTCAGGTGGGCTTTTGGAATAGCCGCAGTTGAGATAGAGGGTATTAAACAATTGAATACCTTGCCTGGACTATCAGAGGACCCATCTGCAGTAGGACTTTTGAAGGTAGAGGAGCAGCGAGTGCCAGTTGCCACCTCAACAGTGCACCGCAGGCAGTACCGGACGAATCGAGATGCTGTGATCCCCATCCACAAGATGATTCGAGAGCTGGAGAGCCAAGGGGTGGTCAGTAAAACCCACTCACCCTTTAACAGCCCTATCTGGCCCGTGCGAAAATCTGACGGAGAGTGGAGATTGACTGTGGACTATCGTGCCTTGAATGAAGTGACTCCACCACTGAGTGCGGCTGTACCGGACATACTGGAACTGCAGTACGAGCTGGAGTCCAAGGCAGCAAAGTGGTACGCGACCATTGATATAGCTAACGCGTTTTTCTCCATCCCTCTGGCAGTAGAATGCAGGCCTCAGTTTGCTTTTACATGGAGGGGAGTGCAGTACACCTGGAACCGATTGCCCCAGGGGTGGAAACACAGTCCTACCATCTGTCATGGACTGATCCAGGCTGCACTAGAAGAGGGTGAGGCTCCAGAACATTTACAATATATTGACGATAGCATTGTTTGGGGGAACACGGCAATAGAAGTGTTTGAGAAAGGAGAGAAGATAATTCATATTCTCCTGGACGCCGGATTTGCCATTAAGAAGAGCAAAGTCAAGGGACCTGCCCGAGAAATTCAGTTCTTGGGGGTGAAGTGGCAAGATGGACGGCGTCAGATTCCTGCGGATGTTATTAACAAAATCACTGCTATGTCCCCACCAACTGATAAGAAGGAGACACAGGCTTTCTTAGGTGCTATAGGTTTCTGGAGGATGCACATCCCTGAGTATAGTCAGATTGTGAGACCCCTTTATCTGGTTACCCGCAAGAAGAATGAATTCCATTGGGGCCCTGAGCAGCAGCAAGCTTTTGTCCAGATCAAGCAGGAGATCGCTCATGCTGTAGCCCTTGGTCCAGTCAGGACAGGACCAGATGTGAAGAACGTGCTCTACTCTGCAGCCGGGAGCCATGGTCTGTCCTGGAGCCTTTGGCAAAAGCTACCTGGCGAGACCCGAGGCCGACCATTGGGATTTTGGAGTCGGAGCTACAGGGGGTCTGAAGATAACTATACTCCAACAGAAAAGGAAATCTTGGCCGCCTATGAAGGAGTCCAAGCCGCCTCAGAGGTGATTGGTACAGAGGCACAACTCCTTCTGGCACCCCGACTACCGGTGCTGGGATGGATGTTCAGAGGAAAGGTTCCCTCTACCCACCATGCCACCAGTGCTACTTGGAGTAAGTGGATTGCCCTCATTACGCAGCGCGCTCGGATTGGGAAGTTAAATCGCCCTGGGATTCTAGAAATAATTACAAATTGGCCCGAAGGTGAAAGCTTTAGTGTCGCAGATGAGGAGCAAGAGCCAGTGACCCGGGTTGAGGAAGCTCCGCCATACAATCAGTTGCCAGTAGAAGAAACACGTTACGCCCTATTCACTGATGGTTCTTGTCGTGTCATAGGGATGAAACGGAGGTGGAAAGCAGCTGTATGGAGTCCCACTCGATGGGTTGCAGAGGCTACTGAAGGAGAGGGTGAATCCAGTCAATTTGCTGAAATCAAAGCTATTCAACTGGCCCTAGGTATTGCAGAGAGAGAGAGGTGGCCAAGGCTCTATTTGTATACCGATTCTTGGATGGCAGCCAACGCTCTATGGGGATGGCTGAAGAGATGGAAAGAGGCCAACTGGCAGCGCAGAGGAAAACCAATTTGGGCTGCGGAAGAGTGGAAGGATATCGCTACTCGGTTAGAGAAGTTACCTGTGAAGGTTCGCCATGTAGATGCCCATGTCCCCAGAAGTAGAGCTAATGAAGAGCAGCAAAACAACCAGCAAGTACATCAGGCTGCAAAGATAGGGGAGTTGAAGATAGATCTCGACTGGGAGCATAAGGGAGAGTTATTCCTAGCACGATGGGCCCACGATGCCTCAGGCCACCAGGGTAGAGATGCCACCTATAAGTGGGCACGAGACCGAGGGGTGGATCTAACCATGGACAGTATCTCTCAGGTTATTCGTGACTGTGAAACGTGCGCTGCCATTAAGCAGGCCAAGCGACTGAAGCCCCTCTGGTATGGGGGGCGGTGGTCTAAGTACAAATACGGGGAGGCCTGGCAGATTGATTACATCACACTGCCCCAGACACGCCAGGGCAAGCGCTATGTACTAACCATGGTAGAAGCCACCACAGGATGGTTGGAAACCTACCCTGTGTCCCATGCTACAGCCCGTAACACTATCTTGGGCCTTGGGAAGCAGGTCCTTTGGAGGCACGGTACTCCCGAAAGAATTGAGTCGGATAATGGAACTCATTTTAAAAACAATCTTATTAATACTTGGGCTAGGGAACATGGCATCGAGTGGGTATACCATATCCCCTATCATGCACCAGCTGCAGGGAAGGTGGAAAGGTACAATGGATTGTTAAAAACCACCTTAAAGGCATTGGGAGGGGGGTCTTTAAAAAACTGGGAGCAGCATTTGGCAAAGGCTACCTGGTTAGTTAACACTCGAGGTTCCACCAACCGAGCGGGTCCTGCTCAGTCTGAGCTCCTTAATATAGTAGATGGGGATAAAGCCCCAGTGGCCCATGTCAGAGGTTTGTTGGGAAAGACAGTATGGATCAACCCTGCCTCGAGTACAGACAAACCCATCCGTGGGATTGTCTTTGCTCAAGGACCAGGTAATACATGGTGGATAATGCAGAAAGATGGAACAACACGGTGTGTACCTCAGGGAGACCTGATTGTGGGATGAGACTCATATATGACTGTCATTGTTTGTTGAATGTGAGACAGAAGGAAACTGTAAGTGTCAAAGGTTTGAGCAAGTAAGATGAGAGGAATGCGTAAGTGTCAAAAGGTGTGAGTAAGTGAAATGAATGTTTTTTATTGTATGTTCACGATATGGGATAAGGGGTGGAGTGTCGTGGGGTGACAGCCTTTATCCCAATATCGTGTGTTATGTCTGGCAGCTGTGCCTTTTCCCCCACCCCCCCCCCGGCAGTCTGGCTGTGGCGGGATGGGGAAGAGAGGGGGGGGGGGGGGTGTGACCAGGCACTTTTGGCTTTTGGCTTTTGGCTTTTGCTGCTTGGCTTTGCTTAGCTGCTTGCTTGCTTGCTTGCTTGCTTTTTGCTTTTGCGCTGTTTTTTTTTTTTCCTTTTTCTTTTGTTCTCTCTTTCTTACCCTCCCCTGAAGATACTGGACCGGCTCCGGATTCTGACCTGCGAGCTCCAGGACACCCGAAGCCTGCTAGAGAAGATTCGGCGCCCTCCACAACACAGTCTGGTCCCTTTTCTTTTCTTGTGTTGGGGAGTGTTCTTTTGTTACTTGTAAATAAATAGGTTTTGTTTTCCACTTTGCTCCTCCGAGAAATTCCTTCCCGAACCCGGTGTTGGGGGAGGGGTGGTTGGAGGTTTGTTTTGTTCTGGGGGGCTCCCTCTTGGAGATTTCCCCTAATTTGTCCTAAACCAGGACAAAGGGTCACTGCCTGTTAGAAGCAATGGCTGGATTTGCAGCTTGTGTTCAGGGTGATGAAAGGGCATTCCAAGTCCAATGCATCTGCTGTCCTGCAGGGAAAGCCAGGGTATAGTATAACTGACTTTTTGAATGGAGAAACATGGATTGAAACTCTAGAGAGCAACAACCATGGAAGAAGAAATGGCTCCTGTCATTAATTTTTTATGGATGTTTGTTGTAGGTACCATTCACTCAGGTGACTGAGATGACTTTCTGTTATGTTGAAGGAGAGCAGTATTACCTCTGAATGCCTCAGACAGTGAGAATTTAAGGGCTCCTTTGCTTTGGGGTAAATGGGAAGAACATTTATACAGTGTTATAACAATTTCATCAGATGATGAACACACTGAACAGATTGGAATGGAAGTGTTAGAGACTGCCTCAAGATATGGCTGTCTGCTTAAAAATTACATCTAGGATAAAACCATTAAAAGTTCATTTCTCCTGACTTATTAAAGCCCATAGTCATCATCCATTTTATTGAACGCCCCTCTCTTGCAGACAAAGACACTATTTTTGCTGCAAGTGGAATTAATGTCCTGTTTACAGGGTTCAGATGTTAGAAAAGCCAGCCTGTATTTCCACAGTTTTACAACTTAAAGAATGATGAATTGTATAAAAAGATGTGAAGATACAACTTGGCTTCCCTAAATGTGTAAGAAATGTTGATACTCAGTTGGAATTCATTTCTTAGTTTCTAGAAAAAAGTTTTATGAACAATAGAGGATGCAAGAGAGAAAAAGAGCAAGTTTTGCCCTACTATTTAAGGGCAAAAAGGATGGAACCTGTGAGAGACTGGTTTCTCCCTGCTTACTGCGGGTGACTTCTGTCACAAGAACTCACAAATGCAGGAGAACCTCAGCCTTTTTCAGCCAACAACTTGAAGTCCCACATATAATTTGCATAGAAATTACAGAATATGGTAATTACCACTGTATTTTTTCTTAATGCAGTTCTGCCTGACAAAGGCAAATGGGGACTCTTTAGCAGGCTTTTACAGACTCCACTGAAGAGTCTTTCAGTGTTATCTGTGTATGACCTTGGGAAGGGAGTGGTTGTTTTCAGCACTATCACCCGGCATTCTGTGTATACTCTTTGCATTTCATAAATGCCCTGCACTTTCACTTGTCTCAAGATATGTCAGCTGAAATGTGTGATCTTTGGATAAAAAAAAGGATGCAAAATTATATAAAGCCTGAATATATTTTTTGTTAGCAGCTGCAAACTGAAAAGCAAAAGTGCCCTACATTTACTATTACCTGTTTTATGTCAGTTTAATAACAGCCAGTGTTGTTAAGAGTGTGATGGCAGCACCATCACCTTTTAATCAGTGGAAAAGGTACTACGGTAGGCATGAAGCTTCATTAACTGCTGTGTTTGAACCTGGAGTGGGTGGATGCTAGCTGGATGCCAGGACCCCACAGAAACCTTTCAGTCCCTCCCCTCCACAGCTGGACTGGGGAGAGAAAATATAACCAAGGTGCCATGGATTGAGATAAGGACAGGGAGAGATTACACACCAAAGGGAAGTATTACTCTCTTTTTTTCTCTTTATGTCTATATAGTATTATGAATATACAGTGAGTAAGGGAAAAAATGTATATCCGAGAGGCATTTTTTTAAGGATGACTTTTCAAAGCTGTCCATAATTTGAAATAAATTGTCTTGGAAAACTTTGACTTAAGGCACAGAAGGTGAGAGCATAAAAGATTTAGCCAAAAAAAGTATTAAGCATATCTGTGAAATGTATCCAAGGAGTACATTTCAAAGTTGTGAATATATGTGTAGCAATGCACCATCTCACAAAGCACAGTCTTTTTATAGCACTTGTACAGTGCATAACATAGATCTGGAAGATGTTTCCATCATCAAAATAATAGATCTGTTGTATTTGTGAGAATGCCAACATTATTCCAAATGAAATCGGGGAAACCAAAGTTCACACTTCAGGGCATAAACTGAGACCTCACACAAAGGCTCAATGGCAATCTATAATGCTGGCCTGATGAATGGAGTTATCTTCCTCCTTAGTATGAAGGATGCTGGACATAGATAGCATGCTCACCAGTCTGATTGCCATGCACTTTTATGTTGTAGTGTGTTGTTAAGTTTCTTGTGTTATTTCCCCAATTTATGTATTGTTTCCCCCTATTAAGTGTAAAATGGTTTTGTCCCCCCAGTTTTTCCCGCCACAGCCCTGATGTCCGTTAGGTTACCATGGTTACCCCTGTGTCTGTCACCCAAGTTATATAATTTCTCCTACCCCTTTTTCCCTTTTTAGTAAATCTTTTCTCCTCCCTGGGCTGAGTCAATCAGCCCCCCACTCCTCCTGGTTTTCCAGAACTTTCGTTTCTCTGGAGGTGTTGGTTGGCTGGGGTCCCAGGACACCTCCCTTACCTTTTGATTATTGGTCTCCATGGAGTGTCAGTTCTGTGAACTTCATGCCCTCACCTTTCCCGATTGGTTCAACCTGTAGCCACCCCCCCCCCCCCCCTCCTTTATAGTCCTGTTTCACCCACCCCCCCTATTCGGGGCCACTTTCCCGGTTGGTTTCTGCCCGTTGGATCCCGCAACACCTTCAATAAACCAACGTTTAACCCCCGGGAAATGGTCAGCTCCGTTCCTTGCCAATACCAGCGGTGTGAGCCAGTCCGCAGCCAGCGCAGCCCGAGGCCCTCAGACGCCGAGGAGTGCTGGCCAGGAATTGCAGAGGGGCGTCGGCCATCGCCCTCAGCTAGCCGGACTTCGAACTTCGGGCCACATACGCCCCCCCCGCACTTTTACACACCTTTCAATACTGCTTCTGACTTTCACCTCTCTGCTCTGCTTTTAAATTTTGAATTATTTGTACTTGAAGTTATAGTTAGTTTATTGATCTTCACGTTTTGATCTTGTTGCCCTGTGCGATATTGACAATGGTCAACAATATTGACCTTTTAAGGTTTCTGGAATCTGTGAAATGATTTTACACCAAGGATGTGACTAACTCCTGTGTATTTGTGTTCCGTCATGCAGAACTGTCTCCTTTATTGTATAACTGAAAACTAGAGAAACAAAACAGAATTACATGGAGCAGAAAAAAATGAAGTGGAATAAAAAGGAGAGAAAATTGTGACACAATTGTGGATTACTGAAAGTTCACAAACCCAAGAAGACATACAACAATACAGCCTTCCTGATGGGACTGTGTCTTCTGCGTGTCTTCTATTTTTCTTAATTTTTAATTTCCATAATGCTGAATTAGCTACCCATTCCTAAATAAGCAAAGTTAAGCTCAATAAATGTCTGGGTAAAAGACCTCTTAGGCACTTGCATGGATTACAGTAATGGAGTAGATTTACTCTCATGAGATGTTGAGGTCATATTAAAGTGAGTGCTATTGCTTACTTCAGGTATTTTGATTTTAGATGCATTACTAGGAACTCGTCATTGTCCAGTTAATTTTTTTTTTCACTTCAGAACATAGGTTAATTATGCTGTTGTGACAAATTTTTGATTTGAAATGTTTCATTTCCTGTCTTCATTTTTGAACTGATTTATTGCCTCGGTATCAATTTTCAGTCCTGAGCAGTTGTAGAATCTGTATGCATTATTTAAGCATCACTCTGTTTCCCTCCATTAATAGATGAGTGTACAGCAGAGACTATTTTAGTGCTGACACATATTAACTTAGGTTACTCATATCTTTGCTACAGATTCCTGCAGAGAACTGCAGTGAATTTTAATGTAGCTTTTACCTTGCATTATGGCTGTATGATTTACAACATTCTTCATTTGTCAGAAGCTCCTCCATTGTAATGTAGATTCTTGAAAAGAAGTATATTTGAGAAGTGGGATATGAAAAATTAGAGAGGAGAAGTTGCTTGTCATGAACTCAAAAGACAATCTTCAAAAATTTTCAGAGTCCTCATATCTAGCCTATGTAAGCACAGTTTCTAATCTGAGAGATTTTCTTTAGTGTTGTGATTTGGCCTTGGGTCAAAACTTGAAAAACATGAAAGGATTGAACTTGTATTCACTTCAGTTTAAAGGCTTGATAAGGACAAGTGGCAGAATGGCTTAACTTAAATATTACTCCCTTGCATACCACAGCTGCAGATGAAATTTTATTAATACATTAGCCTAGTGGAGGTGATAATGAGGTGTCACATATGTACAAGGAAGGACCTGTAAAATAATGAGATTTAGAGCAGTTGTGTGTAACTATTTAAATTAGAGGTCACTCTAAATGCAAAAAGGAAGCCTTGTATAAACATAATCTTTTATAGCTCAAATCCCTCTGAAGAAATTATTTTATTTGTGGCTATAAACACTGTGTTCATAATAAAAATAATTTAACCAAACCAAAACAATTCAAGACACACATATATTTTACATGGTCTCCCTTTCTCCCAGTGCACTTTTGCCTGTGGCCGAGCTGTATGCTCCAGAACCACAGATCTCTCTTTCTATTTGCATTAGGCCTGGCTTACTGGTAGAGCTACTAGTCTGTACTCTTAACAGCATGTGAAGACAAACCACTCATACATTCAGTATCTTATAGACTAGGAGATAGATACTGCATAATTTTGTCATCTGCTGAAGAATCTGGCAAGAGCATGTTTCCATAGTAATGTAGTTTGTCACCTCTTGCAGAAGCTATAGGGTGAGAGAGTAAGGATCCCATTAAGATTAACCATAATTATGACTGCTGAAAATTTTTGTTGTTGCAGAGCACCAGTGTACAAAATCAGATATGCTTGTGGATGTTGCTGAGCTGAGTGGTAAGTTCGTTCTGTATTTGTAAATTTAATGACTGAGTTCTTAATTCCATTTTCTATTTGTGAGAGAAGGCCAAATGCATTAATTACTCAAGAACAGAGATACCAGTAGATGGAAACTGATATGCCACTAAAGGTTTTGAAAAACTACTTCCTCTGTTTTCACATATTTGTAGTTTTCTTCCTTAAGACACATCATCTTACATATACTCATAGCAAGTGCTTGCTTTCTCTGGGGTTATGTCTACATATGTTTACAAATGCTGCTTTTTCAGTGTGAATTTAACCTTCTTACTGTAGGACAGCTATGATGTTGAGACTAGAGCTGTCTGGAAAGGAGGCAAATTTCTGTGTGCCTCCTCCAATAATTTTACTGTTTGGTTTACTGTTTTGGTGTCCTCGGTGTAAAGTGTAGGTGCTTTAGATGTGCATGTCTCAAGTCGTAGAAATTTCAAGAAAATTAAAAATCAAACACCTTAAATATCCATCTGGGTTTTACAATATTTTAAAAAAGACTTTATTCATTGTAGAGGACAACACATAGCATGCAGGAGAGCTTGGAGTCACTGATCTTTAAGATCCCAATCCAAACTATTCTATGATTCTATGATATGTGATGCATATCTTTACAGAAAAGGTAAAAATGTAATATCTTAAATTTGAAAAATCTATGCTATTATGTCTGTGAAATTAGGGTTTTTTTTTCATTTGGGCATATGTTCATTGACTTTCCTGGCAAGAAAACTTAAAGCCTTTCAGAAATATTTGCTCCCTCTGGCATCATACAGGACCTTTTACTAAATAATACTCCAGGCACTTCAGTTATAAGAACCTTTAGTAAATAACTGTTATGGTGAAGTATACATGTGTAAATCCAGCTCTATAATTAATTTAGCGATGTCTCTTCAGATTTACACAAGTTGCTGTAGAAGCATGACTGTACTTTGTTCAACTGTAAATGACTGCATGGAGTCAGAATTTTGAAGAATTTAATCATGCAAAAAAGAGTAGAGGTATGTGAAACTCAAAAATACTATTTGAACTTTCAAGTTCAGAATATACTTTTCTCAGACCTACCCTTTAGGTTTTCTGAACCTCAGTAAAAACGAAGAGAACAACCCTGAGGCAATAGAAACTGCAGGGAGAAATTTAATAAAAGTTACAGACAAGTAACTTTTCAACTGCTGCATTGAGGAAAGTTCAGATGTTATGTAGAGTCCTCCAAGAGTAGTAGGATTGCATCCAGAGCAGGCCAATAGCATTTAAACCTTTCTACCAACGTGAAGGATAAGAAATCTTCACAGGCTAAAAATGTTTTTTTATGATTCTCGTGAAATGAAGGCATTCTGTAAGAAATAAAATCAAGAGCAGGAGAGAGATGAAAGACAATTACTATGCAAGAAGTGAGGCAACATGTATTTAACTACAGATGATGTTTTATTTAGGTGATATTTGTTTATCCCTTTTTATTATAAAATACAAACATAATTTCTAGAAGCTGTCTCTGGGAAATTTGACTATGCTCTGGCTGTACAAAAAGCCTCCCAACCCAATTCCCCCAACCCCCTAAACTGAAAACCAAACAAATAAATTTAAAAAATCAGCACCTCCTCCCCCTCCCCACCATGCCCCCCACCTTCCCAAAAACCAAATCCAAAAAACCCCACAAGGAGCAAAAAAGACCTGATGAAAAAAATTTTCCTCCTCTTCAAGTCCTCTCACATCCTCAAGAGAATAAATTCTCAAATCTGGAAAGTGGCTTTGTTAAAAATGTTTTGGATTTTTAGTTGATGCTACTAGCCCAGCTCAGCCCTGATGATTGAACAATGCTGACTTGTTTATATTCTGTTGCTTCAGGTAAAGTGGCAGAGATCACAGTTCTAGGTATGACATGTGGTGACAAATACAGCATCTGCTATAGTTATGATCTTGTTGATCAGACTATGCCTCTGGCTTCCTCCTTAGGTGTTTCAGCTGTCTTCTCTCTTGCCTTACTATTTAAAAGTTACAGCTGAGGAAAAATGTCATTTGGAGGCTGATACTTAAATCATGATAACATGTATCTATCTATCTATCTATCTATCTATCTATCTATCTATCTATCATCTATCTATCTGTCAGCTAGCTGGCTAGCTACTAACCTGTGACAGACAAATAGCTCCTCTCACAGCCAGGCAGAAATCCTTGTATTAATTCCAGTTTCTTGTTCACGCCTGGTTCTCTGAGCACACCTCCTCAAGTGTCAGTGAAAGTATTTCTTTCAAAGGCAAAGGCAAGTGCTCGTTACTAATATGGTCTTAAAAAACTTTTAGATGTGTTAATCTATGCCCTACCAAATTAAGAAAGAATGTGATCTTCCACTGTTCATCCCCTGCCCCATGTCCTCCATCTCAGCAAACATGTTGAGCCTAGAAAGCTTCATCAGAAGGGGCTCTGCCATGGTTGCTGTGGTCAGTATGGAGGAAGATGGATTATTGTAGGTTCTAGTTCTACTAAAAGTACTTCTATCCTGAATAGTCAAAGCAAAAAAAGCCTCAAACTGACTATGCTTAGCTCCTTGAAAAGGAGGCTTTCATGGTACAGTAATCTTACAATGAGAAAATATGATTACAAAAAGTGATTTCCTCAGAGAAATCATGTTTGTAATATTGCAGAGTCAGACAGTCAAGTTTCTCTCAATAAAATTCTCTTTCACAGCTCAGCTGCTGCTTTTGTTTGCTCCTTCCATCATCATTCTGCATTTTTGAGAGCATCTATTCCTCTAGTTATGAATATGATGTGAAAAAATCCATGGTTAGAACAGTGGGCTATTCAGTTTACTCATTGCTTTCTAAGGGACAAAATGTCTTCCAGACACCTCCTATCCAACTGTTTGTATAAATAACTGCAGCTTCTCACATCAATGATTGCATAGCATTCCCTCCAAATTGCAAAGGACAATTGTAACATAGATGTATGAAAATATTACTAATAAGAAAATATATTTTTTATTAAGTGTATAGTAATTTAGTCAAAAAGCACTAAAGACAAGGTATTGGTCTGTGAGCCCTGGACCAATGCTCTACAGATAAAGAATGAGCAGCATGAAATTCATGGTGTGAGTGATCTCCCTACTTGTGAGAAGGTATTTCATTCCAGCCATGAGGCTCTGTAACTGCCAGGGAAAATTAAGCAAATCCTGAAGAAAGTTTATACTTTTCCAGACACGGTGCTTCCATGGCAATGTAGCAGACCAACTCTATCTGCTGAAAACATGTGAGGTGATGCCATGATATGCCTGGGCACCACAGTAATTGCTTCTTGAGCTGTGTGAGGTAAATCATGAGGCACAGTAAGCATGTAAAAGCTGATTCATTTTGTCTCACGTTCTAAAACTATTAGAAGTTCCACCATTTTAATGTACTAACTTCCAGGTTGGTATTTCATCAAAGAAATACCAAAATTAGTAAAAATAATATTAAAAATTTTGCAGTATTTATAAGCACCACATCTTCCCTCCGTAGAACCTTGATGGAGAAAAAGTCTGTGGCTGTGATTAACTCTTACATGACAAGCAGAAAGTTGGTTGTTCTTTTGGACTTGCTTTGTGAACTCCTAAGATTATGAAGTACAAACTGGCTCTGAGGAAGGAGGCAATCATTGTGTTTGTAGATTTTTGCTCTTACTAATTTTCTGTGAAAATTCAAACCATTTTACAAAAAATAGAATATACTGCTGTATAAAGAGAGGTATATTCTAAGAAGAATATACCTCTATATAAAAAATAAGACATTGTAGATGCATTTAAAGTGTAATTTATTTTTGAGCAGAATGTGTGGCAACATTTCTTTTGTGATTATACTGGTATAAAAGACAAATAACGATATCAGAGGTAGAGTGGTGATCCTACTGTCTGGTAAAATGCAGCACATGGAACTGGAAACAAGAAATCTTCAGACAGTATGTTTAGCTGAGAAGTCAATTAATTGTTGTAACAACTTGCACATATTTTTGCTGTGTTCTGTCACTGGAAATTAAAAAAAAAAAGGCTCAAATAACAGCAATTAAATTTGATGCCAGGAGAAATTCAGGGAAAGTCCATGTGTTAGGTGGAAGACCAGAGTACGGTTGTTCCTGTCTGGCTTTTTTGAATCTACTAATCCTAAAGAAGAATGCAAGCGTAAGCCATTTGTACTTGTCTGGTGAGCTCCGTTTACAGCTGCCTGAAGAGGAGATTGTGTTTCTCTTTCTATATCCTGGACCTCTGTGGAAACATGGAAGTTCTAAGTTACTGAGTCAGATCTTGTGGCTGTCCTACCAAAAGAAAACCCCACAAAAACCCAAATAAAGCTGCCAAGTTTACACTGGCTAGAGTTATTCCTAAGATACAAGCCTCTGGTTGAGTGCTCCAGCTCTATCTGTAGTTTCCACCGGAGTGGGAATAATTCTATTGAATAATGGGGACAGGGTCCCTGTTAGATCATCAGCAACAAGGCAAAAAAAAATTTGAGTTGTGAAAGACTGTGAAC
Source organism: Zonotrichia albicollis (assembly GCF_047830755.1). Lineage (NCBI taxonomy): Eukaryota > Metazoa > Chordata > Aves > Passeriformes > Passerellidae > Zonotrichia > Zonotrichia albicollis. The sequence continues at coordinate 56,686,244 of NC_133821.1, forward strand.
CAGGGATCCTATCTACCACTGTAGAAAATGATTTAGAAGTGGTAAAGGCCAGATATATGGAATAATATATGAAATTTTGAAAGATTATATATGCTTTCACATTTCAGCTCTTTTAAAGTTTTTCTTTGCCAGTATTTCATTTAATCCATTGATTTAATTCACTACATTTTGTTCAGCAACTAAGAAATAACACAGGTATTGTTCTCAATTAGCTGATCTTTATTGGTTATTATTTGTAAATGCTACTTAGCAGAGTAAGACAGTACATCCTCCACAAAACAGGCCATTTAATAATTAACCTTTATTTCTTTCCCCTTTTCTTAATTTTTTCAAATAATTTCATTTCCTATAGCAATTTTTTTTTCTTTGAACTGTATGTATAAATCTATGATGGCCAGTGACATATAAACATTTACAATTAAAATTTCAGCTTCTAAGCTGAAAATATTTTGCCAGGTGTACATGCACAGCTGTGTGCCTGCATACACGCAGGTATACTGGGGGTGTAGAAAGGAAGACTGGAGAAAATATAAATTCTTCTGCTAATAAAAGTAGTGACCAGTCAGTACAGCACATCCCTAACTCTGCATAAGCTTAGGGAATCTTTTAAAACCCCTGGATTAGAAATCCAGGAGCTGCCTTTTTTATATAGATTGTTTTTCTTTAAGGATTTGCTTTTTAAAAGCCCAGAGATTAAACTCAAAGTAAATTACAGGTGCTAGATTCAGGAGAGACACATGAATCAATATAATGAGTGAATGAGACTTTGCTGATGGAAACAGATACCCTGTCAGGTCATCAGTGCAATCTCCTGAGGGAGCAGGTTTATCCTCTGATGTATATCTTCCAGTTTTTCTCCTAGTGCATGGGGCTGATAGCCCATTTTACAGTGACATGTAACTCTGAATCCTGATCCTACAGGGACTTTTCTGTAGAAAATATTTGCTGAACACCTTGAATTTCCTGAGTGTTAGCAGTTTGGGCTTATGTGACAAAGGCACTACAGTCTGATAGATGTCATCTATTATTCTTATGATTTCTGTATGTATTGCAGTGAGTACTGCTATAGCACCAGAGGTATAACCAGAGCTGACAACAGAACTGAATGTGGCTAAATGGTTTTCTGGTTTTGTTCCTCAGTAAAAGTTACCATAAAGATGACTTTATGAATTCAGGTAGATGATTTTAGAAAAAGTACATGTTGTGTGTGACTTTTCAGGAAGACTGTATTTTATTTCCTCATATTTTGTATTCCTGCTAAGCTAAAGGGTTTAGTCAGACTGATGAAAAGCTTCATGCTTTCAAGGCTGCTGGCAAAAAAGAATCGTTGATCACCATTGCCCCCAAGAAATTAATCACATATTTTCTGCAAGTATGCAAATATCCCCATTGTAGATTACCCTTAGATTTAAGCTCAGCATTCTTGTGAGTGCTTAATTGGGTAGCAGCCAGACTGCTCTGCAGTATGTAGGATACATGAGAGCAAGAAAGGGTAGCAGGCATGAAATTCCTACTACCCTTCAATTATTATTGAAACCTGAGGTTCTGTGGACTGTACACACCTGGGCAAGTTTTACTTGTTTGCAAACAGGGTCATATCCAAACTATAAGTGCACATTGTGTTTTTTTTCTTGGCTAACTCACAGAGTGAGAAGCTGAGATAAGGACACTGCTGTGCAGACAACCCCAGCACAAACTCCTGCTGGGAAAGCAGTCATCAGCCAGGTGGAGAAGTGACAGCCCTGCCTGCTCATTAGCACAGTTTGAAGCTTGATGCTCTGTCTTCTGACTTCCCTCTGTCTTTCTAAGAACTTTTTACAGTCATGTTGGTTTACTACTTGAGTTTCTATTACCTTTTCAGAATTTTTCCTATTGTGTAAGTAAGAAAATATTTAATTCTCTGAATGTATTAATTACCATTCTGTAGAGACCCTAAAGTCCTTCTAGATGTCCCATAGGCATATAGTAGGGCTTCACATTATTTCTTTTTGTCCTTTGTTGAATATGAGAAGAACCATTTTAAAGCTGACTGAAAGACAAGTTAATTTCACAGCTTTGAACCAAGTTTTAGAGCCTGCTTTCACTGAGATGCTTGTTTAGATTCATTCTGCATGAATAGTCAACAAAATTCACAGCGAGGTGATTATCCTTTGGGGACTTCCATGAAATGAGTCTGCTTTTTGTGGCTAGTCCTGTGGGTAATTATTCCTGACAAAACTCCTGCTGTGGCTGATTCAGAGCAGGAGCATGTCCAATATGGCCATGATGAACTACTCCTTTAATGGTGCAAATCACATCTTTTATGGAGTGAGTCATTGATTAACCATTTTGTAGGTACTTTCTTTGCAGAAACCCTCCGTCAATATGTATTGGGTATAGCCTCTGTTCCTTTCCCTTGCCCCTCTTAAAACAGTGTGAAAATTGCAGTTAAATATTTGCAAAAAATCCATGAAAAATATAAAAGCTATAGATGGGTCCTATTACCATCAAATCTGTAAGGGCCAGAGCACACAGAGGCAAGTGTATGTAAATAGGAGCACAAAAAAATAGCTAATGATAATCTATGAATAATATAGGTCAGTTTTCCACTGTAGATTATCCTGTGGGTTAAATAATATTTTGCCCTTTCCCATCCTTTTGGAATTCCTTTGATGTATGTACTCTGACATACTAGACTGCAGTCTCAAGACAGAAAGTGTTCATATTTGACACTCCACTGTGTACATTCAAGGACCTCATTTATGATTCTGGTTGTCCATTTCACACTGTGTTTCTGACAGCTTGGCATTGGCACAGGCTGTGTATCACAAACAGCTGAGGCAGCTCTGTGAAAGTGACAACCATCTGGACCTTTCTGCCTTTTGCAAAGTGGCAGCCTTGTTGTCCTCCTTCTTTGAGTACTTTATTCAGTTCTCCTTCTCTATTGCCAATGGAGATGAGAAACAATAGCAACGTTTTGCTCTCCACCCTCCTTGCCATACTTTCTCTGGATAATCATCTGACATTTTTGTGCTCTGTGAGCTTTTGATGCCAAGTGGGCAGAGAGCATTCAAGAGCAAAGCTGTTGTTCTTTCTGCTGTTAACCAGCAGAGACAGGATAAATGATTAACTTGGCACAGTCATGTCAGAAGAGTGAAGTGGTGGCAGGCTACTTGGGTCAGAGTTTAAATTGTCTTGTATAACTGAAAAAATGCCATGCAAGCTTTGTGCCATGCTTGCCTTGTGCTGGCAGTAGCAGCACTGTGGACCACAAAGCAGTTGAGATGCAGGCCCTTAAATCTCACTGCTGACGCAGCTCCACTGGTGCCCCATAAGTGGCTTCAGCACCAGTCCTCTGACATAATTTAGTGAAGCATGATTCTCTTGATGTTGTGTATTATTTGTATTGTCACTCATTGTACCATTGGCTTCCTCTGCTAAGCATTTCATTATATGTTCACACACACATCTGTTGCTGAACAGAAATATGCACTGGGAGCTGCTCTAAGTGCCACTATTCTGCTATGGCCATATTTTAGTAACAGTAACAATCTCCGGCAAAAACTAGGCATACTTATCTGTTTTGTTAAAGCTGGGGTTCAAAACTCTGTAGCATAATATTAAAAATAATTAGCTTTTTTCTGGGTACTCAAATATCTTTTTGTTGCTTCATTGTTCTTTAGAACCTAATGTTAGAGATGTTTGCCAAGGCTCACCTTTGGTTCACAAGTGTGCTGTGGCATTGAGCAAAAGAAGTTATGTCTGCACTGACAGCTAGTAACTGCAAGGTTTCCTGTGCTGGAACTGTTGGTGTTATCAACAACCTTATGCAGAACTCAAAGTGTGAAATCTACTCAGATTTCAGTGGATGCGAAATAATTTATTTTATCTTTGGCTCTGCTTGTCCTATTTCTGTTTTCAGGATGTATTTCAGAATGTATTTCAGGCAGCTGTGCTAAAATAGCTGAAGATCTTCATCTGTTGGGAGTACTGGAAAGTGTTAGAGACACTAAAGCAGTGACAGCTCTGTGGGTTGGCTGCACATGAACCTCACACAGTTGTGAGGCTGTGAGGCTGACTTCCCTGACAAGGCCTGAGCTGAGACCTTGAGTTCAAAAGGAGTAAACCTCACTCACATCATCAAATGAATCACAGTTACATATTCATTGTTGTGCTTCTAGGTAGTCTGGCAGGTTTTTGTGTGCTGATAGACATTGTGTTACTTTTAAGACATTTTTCAGAAAATAAAGGTTAAGCATTGCTTCTGAAGAAAGATCAGTAGTCAAATCTGAGCAGATAACCTTCTCCTGGCTTCTGGAATCCCTGTGGAGGTGTGATAGCTGGTACACTGCTGAGGGGTGAAAACATGCTGAGAACTGAGGCTTCTTTTCACTTCTGCTGTCAGGTCTTTGCACTCTGAGGGGAAAGTTCAATCTGAGAGGACACTGCTGTTGTGTCATTCTCTTTTATGTCACAATGTAAAGCTGCCTCATATGAATTCTTTTTAAGTCCCAACTTCCCATTCAGATGAGGTTCCTCTCAGCTGTTATAACTGTTTCTATTATCAAGAGATAACCTCAGAGAGCTGTATTAATATGTCCTTAAAAACCACTACTCAAAATGTTTTTTGTCAAGTTTTTGTGACATCAAATATCTATATTTTTATTTGAAAGTCAGTTTAAAAGTGTGTTTTGATAGATATATCCGAATATTTTATATATATATCCAAATATATTTTTTGATATATATATATATCCAAATCATGGAGGAAGGGCCAGTGCAAGATGGTTTGCAAATTTCTCACAGAAACTCACATAGGCACTGATATGCTCATAATTACCTTTAGGGGGTTTGCAATTACTTTAAACTTCCTGGACAGAGGGACACATTTCAGGGATTTTCTGGAAGGATGATAGTACTTTTTTTGGGTGAAGAAAAGTACCCTAGCAGGGACATAAGAGGGTGTGATTAGAGGCAGAGCCAGGCAGGGCAGAATTAAGCTTGGCAAAACTGGTATTTGTGCTTTGGATACTACTAATGCAGAAAGAGGTATCTACAGTTTCACCAGAAATCAATGCAAGCAAGATTCCTAACTGTCTCTTAAATATGGAATTCAGACTCCCAAGTTACTCATTCACTTTTGAAAATATTTAGCATTTGCAGATCATTTGGGCTATGGTTGAGTCTATCTATGGCAGGAACCTACCAGATGAATCTTCCTTTATACTTGCTTATTATTTTTTATTTTTGATTGAACAGACTTAGGAAAAAAAAAATTGTTACCAGACAACTTACTCAATTAAAAGTCTTAAAGAAACTCGGAAATCTGGGGGAAGAGGCTGGTTGAAGAGAAACAAAAAAAATGCCACTGTGTTATATTTATCAGAGACCTCTATAGTACTTCTGTATTTCCTGGCTGTGCAGTCCCAAAGCATAAAGGCTGTGCAAATAAATTCAAGTGTGGAAACAATCACACTTTCTTTCCTGCTTTATCCTTTCATTAGAAATAGAGAATGAGGCAAACAAGAAAAAAAAATCCAAGAACCAAAACCCTAACCCAAACTCACACTACCTTTCTTTGTGAAGTCATGGAAAAATGAATCCAAACATAAATGATGTATGCAGATCTTTTGAGATATGCTTGCAGACAGTTTTTGATGGCCAGGGTAAACAAATAAGATAAAACCTATCTAAGTTCTCTGTGGCACCTGAAGAAATCCGGACTTTGCCGTTTAGGAGATTGCTATTTCTTGCTTTATCAGGGATCTCATGACACTTGTGTGTTCAACACTGGAATGGTGATTTTGTGGGAATCTGAGTAATATTTTTTTTTTTCAAAAGATGTTTCTCCTTGTAGAAAGTAAGTGGAAAGCTTGAATTCTAAGAGCTCACAAGAAAATAAAAGAGAGACCACAACTTTGCTGGTTGGAGAATGAGATTTCAACATATAATGGGCTTGATATATGAAGGAAACAAAGAGATCACAACTTGATGGTTTGGAAATGAGATTTCAACATACATGGACTTGATATATTCTGAAGAACATCTGACTCAAATTTCTAAACTCAGTAGGCCCCCTTTCCTTTGTCAAAGTGCATCTTCAAATGTTTGAAAGACCTCTTGGAATGACAGTTCTCCATGAAGAAATAGAGAATGATACTGAAAACACCAAGCCTGTGGGTTCAATCCTCAGATATGCCAGTCTCTTAAGAGTTGGACTTGATGATCCCTGTGGGTCCCTTCGAGATTAGAATATCTTTTGATCTGAAAATGTTTGCTGAGGTTGGCTGGAGAGGGACACAAAGTCTAGTTTGAATGGCTCCAACCATTTGGAACCACCATCCTGCAGCTTCCCTGTTCTGTGACTCTTTCTACAGTGCCACGGTAACACTGAGATTACTTGGGAGGGTGCTGGTTTAGGTCTGTAATATAACTCCTGCTGTGTATTCCATCTAGGTCAAGTGTTGTTGGGAAAATGGGCTGGTTCCTTCTTTTCTTCTTTTTTTTTTTTTCAAACTGCTCTCTCAAGTTTCTGGATGTTGTTCATGTCCTTCCTGCAGTATGAGCTGGTACAGTTTCTGTTTGCAGGAATAAGAGGCTATATAGATTTATAGATATATATATGTTATCAGAGAAAAAACCATAATTTTTAAAGTACTTCAGAGGCAGCAAAATTATTAATAGTGAAAAATGAAAGGATTCAGATTTTATTTTCAGCTCTTTTGCATTTGTACCACTTCCATGTCCTCCAAAATAGCATCTCTTTTCTGAGGAAAGCTTAGGAGAGGTTTGGAAGCCATTATTGCAAGTTGAAATGCTTTTGAGTGAAAGCGAGCATGTTTTTATTACAAAATAATCTTTACTGGGGGAAATGATACAGCATTATCTCTTCCACCACCATGCATTCCGGAAAATTAAAACAGAAGGATGGGGCTACATTAATTAGTAATTTTCCCTCTCAAGGGCTCCTTTCAAGTCCTCCATGATGCTTGGAAGCTGGGGATTTTCTTGGTTTTTTTTTTCTTTTTTTTTCTTTTGTGGTTACACTGCAATTTAAAATTGTGAAATAACCAGTTAACTAATTCAGGCTATATTAGCGAATTTGTGCCCAATATGGTGTTTGCAAAGCACTGGTAGAATGATTGTGTTGCTGCTGTTAGTTTGACTCTGTTTTGTTTGAATCTGGAAGTTTCTCCCATTACCCATGGATGACTGGTGTTATAGGCAGTACCTGATACATTCTCTCACAATGCAGCCTATTAAACGAATGTTTATTCCACAGATTTTGTATACAGGATGCTGTTACAGCTCTGCTGAGGCCCTTAGGGTGTATCTTGACAATGCCTGCTTAGGGAGACATTAGACTGTTAAACATTGATGTGATACACTGCAATAGTTCCTTGGGCACAGTTAGTGTGTGTTTTGTGAATTTAGGAATTTTTAATTGACTGATGCAGACGAATTATTACTTAGCGTGGTAGATGCGGTTGTTGATTATACACAGTGCCACCATCATTTATAGGGGGTTAAATCACTCTATTCAGCATATTATTTTTCCAGTGTTCTGAAAGAAATGAACTGATGCAAAGGCTTTTTGCTTTCTAAATGTGCCTGTGCCTGCTTTCACTTATCACCTCACCCAGAGGATCCTGCCACCAATCTTGTGCTCACTCTGGCTCCTTTCTGACAGTGTCCTCACTGACACCTACAGCTCTGTTTGCCCAGTTCTCTTGTGATGGTGCTACTGTGCACTCCCCATAGGACTCCTTGGGTCTGTTTTCTGTTTTTTTGACCTAACATGTTTTTTTTTTTCCCCTGCTAGAAACATCTCACATGCCTGGTCCTTTTGCTTTTTTTGTGGATTCTGTCTAATTCCTTTCTGACCTTCTCTGACTTTGGTCTTCCTTAATTACTCCCTATTATCTGTCCAGTTGCTTGTCTGGGACCCCAGGGAAAGACATAATCTCTCATGTGTCTCTCTACTTTCTGCTTTCTTGAAAGAAGTGTGTTGAAGTTGCTCCCCTGACAATCCAGATCCCTCAAGCATCTGATTATGATTATGCATTTGTCCTGGCTTACTCTTTGTTTTATTCATTTCCTATGATGACTCCATTTCACAGCCCTTGACAAAAGGCTGCACAGCTGTATGGGAATGGAAAAGATTTTTTTCCTTTTCACAACTGTAATGATACGACTAAAAAATGATGTGCTGCGTCTTCACAACAAAACCTGAAAATGAAACACATTTCACATCAGTTTTATTTTTCCTGCTACTCTCTTCCCTTTTAAACCTCACCCTTCATGAAAACCTTGCAGTTAAAATGCTTAAAAAAAACATTTGTTATTGTTTGTAATAACCTGGCCACTTTCCTCCTTTATTCCTCATTTCTTCATGCATCTTATCCTCTTCCTCCTCCAGATCTGGCTGCTCTGTTTGATCCTTGCCACTCATCATTCTTAGGTGGTGACTGCTGGAGCTCTGAGAGACCCTTGGCAGATCGAGAGCTCTCAGAGCACTGTCTACAGAAAGAAAAATAGCTGCCCTTTTTATCCTTCAAAAGCTGAGGTTTTAATGTCCTCCCTGGCTTAGTATCTTCTTTTTAGTACCTGGCCTAGCTCACATTCAGGGAAATTATTGCAGCTTTCTACAAGTTTTTGCTACTGTTGCTGGGACATTTCATCTAAGCCCCAATGATAAATCTTTTCACAATTTGCTCTTCATTATCCTTATGACGCTTTCTCACCCCATTCTCAAATACTCATGGTAAAAACCACTCTCTTTTGACCTTTGTCTTCCTGTCTGACTTACAACTGATGTCCCACAAAACTGAGTCTGGTCAGAGTTGAAATATTACCTCACAGTCCTCTGCTGCACTTAATTAGTTAGGGTTGGAAGGGACCTGTGGAGATCATTGAGTTCAACCTCACTGCCAAGGCAGGGTGACCTTGAGCAAGTGACACACATGTCCAAGGGGGTTTTGAATGTCTCCAAAGAGGGAGAAGATTCCATGGCGTCCCTGGGCAGTCAGTTCCAGTGCTCTGCTGCCCTCCACTTAAAGAAGTTCTCCCCCATGTTGAGTTGGAGCTTCCTGTGTTTCAGTTTATGGCCATTGAAACTTGCTGTGTTTTAGTGAATTCTGTTTTATTACCTTTTTTATTCTAAAATGCAGAATTGTCAAAACTACCTATTTTTCTGTTTCCAAAAGTGGCTATAGTTTTGAATTCTTTCACAATGTTTTAGGGAAACAAGTGTTACTGTTAGGATTGTTAATCTCTCAGGGTAACTGAGGCAATAAATTTTTATTATGCATGAGTGAAATTTAAGGGCAGTTTGTAGTGTTCTGCATGGTCAGGAAAAATGGTTTAGCCAGCATCAGATGGCATTTCAGCGTAATAAGAACTGGCTGTTAGTCTCTCACCAGCTAGCTTTCCAATGAAAACCTTCCCTTTCTGTACAGGATAGAAGCAAGAGCTGATGTATCAGAGTTTTTCTCAGGACTGAATTTTCATTTTAAACTTTCCTATAATTAAAATTTTGTCTCCTAAGCCTGCCTGGATATTGACTCTTGAAATAATTCCTTGGAAAATGAGAGTCAAAAGACTTTCACTTCACTTCTACTTGTGATCAAATATCTTTTCCCCTCTGCCTTCCTGCTCTTTTGCCATCTTATTCTAGCTTATTTTCATAAGAGATTCAAACTCAATTCCTAATAAATTCATGGCAAAAATCACAGGTAAGTGAAACCGTTCAGTATTATCAGAGAAAACAATCTCAGTGAGAAATCCAGCATATGTTTGAAATATTTCTTAGTTTTCATCATTGAGACCGTTCACTATTTCTTGACGTTTTGTTTTATGCACTTACTAAAGAAAACCTTGCTTCACACAGTTTCAGAGCAATTAATTTGATTAAATTTCTGCTCTTGGTTTAGGTACCAGTTTGTGAAAATTAGTAGCTGAAAAGCTATTACAGACTAGATAGAGTAGCCCTACTGACAAAAGTTGAGATACAAGAGAAAAGAGAAAAAACAAAAGTTAGCTTTTTCCTTGAGGCTAGGAAAGGAGAATTAGTTCACATCTCTAGAAGAGCATTAGTGTAGGAAACAGCTTGTGTAGGAGTTGCAAGTCACGCTGCTTTCCCTCTTGCCTCTGATATTGTGCCCTGGGGTTATGGCCACTTGGGGGATACTTACTGCAGCACAGACTCTTCCAGAACAGCAAGCAGTCAAAAGGACTCTCACTGAAAACAACCTCCTCATCCAACATCAAGTTCATTTCTCCTTTTTGAAAACAAATGAGAGTTAGTATCTCAGCAATTAGCTGATGCGAGTTAGCAGCCAATTGGTGATGCTGGCACCTGAACCTGTCTGTATCTAATAGTGCAAATAAAGGATGGGAAGGTATGTTCTTGTATGGATAGCTTCGCAGATCTGCAAACAAATTCATGCATACCTGAAGAAATGTGGATGAAAGAGCACTGAGAAGATTTGTACCAATCAGATAATTTAAATAATTTAGAAAGGCAAGGATTTTTTGTGAGTCAGCTTATTAGAGTGCTGGCTCTTTCAAGGTCTACAGGGACATGCACACAAAAACTCCAAAGATGAAGAGTTTTGGTACAAAAAAATGTTTTTAGTGCTTCTGAAAATACAACCCGAGTTGCTCTAAAATGCTTAAACAGTTTTTATGGCTATCTTGGAGTCATGAATTTGACATCCACCTTAAAAGCTGTTCAAGTTGCTGAGAGAAGCTACAATATATGTCAATGAGAAACGTTTGTGCCTTAATCTTTTCCAAGGCTTTCAGTGCATTTTCTTTTCTTTAGTTCACTCTGCAGCAGCATCTGATGTCAATTGTTGAGGGAAGCTTGGCCCAAATTTGTTAGCTTGAATTAAATTTCTAGTGAAGGAACTGCGCGAGGGCGTAAGCGGCCCTAAATCCGGCTAGCTCGAGGGGTGAGAAGGCCAACGCCCCTGCGCATAGGAAGCCAGCCCCCCTCGGCGTCTTGGCCTCAGGCTGGGCTGGTGGAAGAGCTCGGAGTTGCGCACGCGAGACGACAAAGGAGGTGACCACTTGCTGGGGGTGAACAGTTGGTTTATTAGGCGATCCGGAGGCACCAACAAGGAGGGGCACCAACCAGCAAAATGGCCCCGAACAAGGGGAGTGACAAGGTTTTATAGGGAAGGGGAGGAGAGAGGAGGGGAGCCCAGCTATCCAATGGGGTAACTCAAAGGGAGGTACTGAACATAACTGACATGCACCGGAAACCAATAAATACAAAGTAAAGGAGGGGCCCCGGGACCACAGCCAACCACAACCCCCAGAGAGGAGAAGGTTCTCGAAACCTGGGAGGAGTGGGGGGTGATTGACTGTGCCCAGGGAGGAGATAACATCTACTTATAAGGTGGGATGAGGGAGGAGCGGTCATACAAACTGTAACATTAGCAACTAAAAATAGCACGGTAACTAAGCAACTTAACTGACAAGGAGGCAGTGGCGGGAAAAACTGGGGAGAGAGGAACCATTTACAATGAACAAAGAAGGGTACAGTACATAAAATGGGGGAGCAAACTGAGAAACTTAAAACACACTACAACATCTCCCCGTTTCTTAACAAATAAAATAAAGAAAAACAGGAATGTCCGTATAACTCAAAAAGAAGATGTCCGCGGCCGGTCCTGCCAATCTTCGCCTTCTTCGAGCTGGAGTTCGCCAGCCCACAGATGTTCTTGGGGCGGCTCGGTTGACCCCTCCTCGTCCGCAGCTCCTTCGGCCTCTGAGGAGAGGTCCTCCAGCTCGAAAGGTCCCTCCTGGGAAATTGTGGCATGATTGGCAGCCATAGTTGTGGCTCTGGCTATTAATTTTTGGACCAAACCGCGGATCAACATAAACAGAACTAAAAATACAATCAAACTCAAAACAATCTTAGAAGCTGATTCTAAAACTGAACTGGCCCACCCGCTAAGGCCCCAACCCTTGAAGATGTCCCCCAGCCAGTCAGATGTCTCCTGCTTGACCTGATGGACGAGGTCTTGGAGTCTCTTTATTGAGTGTCTGGCGTCCTCGGCTCTGGAGGACAGGTTCATGCAGCAGAGGCCCTCAAACTCTTCACAATGATGGTGATGGAGCAGCAATAGAAAGTCTATTGCTGCCCTGTTCTGGAGTGTCGCCTGCCTTGTTATTTCCTCGTCTGTAAGGAGGTCGTATAGCGCGGCTGAAGTAAGATTGGCTTGTTTAGCCACCCAACACTCTAGGCGGCCCAATTCACCTAGAGATTTGGCTACCGATACCCAAGGCAATAAGATGGTAAAGGCAACCGACTTTGAATGTGACCAATGAGTAATTTCATCATCACAGTCCTCGGTGAGATCTTTAAGATCTCTTTTGGATCTAGCCAATTCGGATGTGACGTTGGTCTTTTTCCAATTGATAATTTGGGTGACGTTGGGTGTAAACAGCGTCAGCCGGCCAAAGGTGCACGGCCCTCCGACCAGACCAGAGGGGATGCCTGCCCACGCTCGGTCGCCACAAATCAAAAACACCCCCCTTGGAAGGGCATAAGGGGTCCGCTTGGTGGTGGTAGGGCCGACGATCTTCAAAACGGCCCGACACCACCGGTCCGCTTGATATTCTTTCTTTGCTTGCAGGACCACCTCAGTGCCCTTCTCGATGGGGGTAAGAGTATAATCAAACTGAAAACAAATAGTAGAATTGGCGGAACCGAGTAGATGTAATTCTGTGGGCTCGGAGGGCGCAGGATCCAGCCTCGCCACTCCATCTCTCCAGGCGTTACTGGGTTCAAAACCAGGTAGGAAAGTAAGGCTCCGGGCCAAAATAGGGGAAAAGGTAGACTGAAAGGCAGGGGGGAACTCTCCTGGAGAGAAAGGGATCCCCACAAGGCAGGACGACATCGGGTCCTCTGCAGCGCTGGTGTCCAGGCAGATGCTGTCCTGTCCTAGCGATTGAGCCAAGGCACGCCAGACGTTGACTTTTGGCTGGGGAATGACCCACGGCTCCGTAGGTGGCAGAAGGAGTCCGCAGGTCGTCAGCATCATCATCATCAGACAAGGGTTGGGAGCCAGCGTTGTCAAAGCGGGGGCCATTTGGGGAGATGCAACTGAAATGAAAAGAGAGCGGTAAAAGTATATGGAAATCACAGAAATGGTTCCTCTCCAAACAGCCAATTTAAATAAAACCTACGAGGGGTAACGGTTGGAGCTGGGGGGGAATAAGAGGAAAGATGGTGTAAGAGGTCAAGGGGTGGAGGAGAAGCTGGAGGAGAGGGTTCTTCTGAAACAGGGGGAAGCTCAGGAGAGAAGGAAGACGGTTGGTGGTGTTGCTTCCTCCGCCGACGCCAACACGCTTGCCGGACCTGTGGTACTGCTTCTGTCTTGGTCCTCTGCTTCGGGACGAAGGGCCTGACCCACTTAGATGGGACCCACTTGGGGCCTGAGGGAGTGGACACGCAAGCGTATCCCCTCCCCCAAGTCACCAAGTCAAAGGGGCCCTCCGTCCGCCAGGTCTCCGGATCCTTTACAAGAACCGGCGGCCTGGCTTTGGGCTGCAGCTGCTGGTGACTGCCGAAATGCCGGACCACTGGAGGATTTTGGCTGTCAAAAGAGCAATTTAGAAAATTGAGGGTGTAAAGAGCTCTTGACAGCCGGACGTGGGGGGTCTCCACCTTCATTGCCGGTTGTTGTCGGGACAGGATCTTTTTGAGGCTCTGGTGGGCCCTTTCCACCATGGCTTGGCCTGTCGGGGAATAAGGGATGCCGGTTTTATGCACTATTCCCCATTGTTGCAGGAAGCTCCGCAGTTCCTTGGAGGTGTACGCAGGGCCGTTGTCTGTTTTTAGGACCCTAGGGATGCCCAAGACAGCGAATGCTTGAAGCAGATGCTTCTGAACATCCGCTGCCTTTTCACCTGTGTGGGCAGAAGCGTAGATAGCCCCGGAGAAGGTATCGACTGAGACATGGACGTAACACAATCGACCGAAAGATGGGATGTGTGTTACGTCCATCTGCCACACCTCACAGCTTGCCAGCCCTCGGGGGTTAACCCCCGAGGCCACGGTAGGCATTTGGTCATGCTGGCATTGGGGACATGTGGCCACAATCGCCTTGGCCTGCTCCTGCGTCAGATTGAATTGACGAACCAGGCCAGGCGCATTTTGATGGAACAGTTGGTGGCTGATCTTAGCCTGACCGAACACATCTGGGAGAGGGGCCTGCGAAACAGCAGCCGCGGCCAAAGAATCGGCACGACGGTTGCCTTCCGCAATGAACCCAGGCAGGTCTGTGTGTGATCTCACATGCATGACATAAAATGGATGCTCGCGGTGGGAGACCAACTCGACGAGCCTATTCAACAATTCAAATAATCTTTTGTTCGTGACCTCTTGAAGAACTGCTGACTCAGCTCGGGACACTACACCTGCAACATACGCAGAATCTGTGACCAAATTGAAAGGTCCAGGGAATCTCTGGAATGCCCTGACAACTGCGTCCAACTCAGCAACCTGTGGAGAGCCCTCCACAACAGCAACATCGGTCTCCCACTGCTGAGTTTGAGGATCCTTCCAAGTCATCACTGACTTGTGGGATGCTCCAGACGCGTCCGTAAAAACTGTCAAAGCATCCAGCGGCTCCCTGCTCTGAACCTTCTTTAGTGATAATTTAAACTCCGAATTAAATAATTTGTGGGCCGGCCGATCTACTGCGATGCGCCCAGTGTAGCTGTCAAGTGCAAACTGAAGATATTCATTAGTTTGCAGCAGTTCTTCAAAGGTCTTTAACTTTAATTGGCCCGATTCCAATTCAATTGGAATATGGATGCATGAGAAATCACACCCTGCAAGCTCCCTGATCCTCGATCTCGCCTTGAGGATCAGTTCGGCTACCAACTCCTGTGGCCGTGTCATTCTTTTGGACCGATGGTGGCTCAGGAAGACCCACTCTATGATTAAGAGCTTCTCTCCTGAGCCTTGGTCCTTCGGACTGTCGTCCCACTGATGGATGATGCCATGAAGGTGTGGCAATTTTCCCAGTACTATAAATTTGAATGGCAGACCCGGATGGTAACGATGGGCCTGCCTGGTCGAAATAGCTTTTTGTACCCTCTCCAAGGCCACCTCCGCCTCTGGGGTGAGAGCCCTAGGGGAACTGAGCCCCTCTCCCCCTTTCAACAAATTGAAAAGGGGGGCTAGGTCTTCGGTTGAAATGCCTAGCCAGGGTCTCACCCAATTCAAAGACCCACACAGTTGATGGACGTCTGCTAGGGTCTGGACTTTTGTCCTAATAGCCAATTTTTGCGGAACAATGGTCCGCTTGGTAATTTCAAGGCCCAGGTACTTCCAAGGTGGCATCCGCTGAATTTTGTCTTGCTGGAGCTCGAACCCTGCAGCAATCAACGCATCGGTTGTCAGGTCAAGCGCATGGGCAAGCAGACTGTGGTCGGGCGCACACACGAGGATGTCGTCCATATAATGGTGAACAATGACGGCATCCCCGAGGGCTGTACGGATGGGTGACAGCAGCGAAGCGACATACCATTGGCAGATCACAGGGCTGTTCTTCATGCCCTGTGGAAGCACCCGCCAATGATAGCGCTTGGCTGGGGACTCACAGTTCACGGACGGAACTGTGAACGCAAAGCGCGGAGCATCGTCCGGGTGAAGGGGAATTTGGAAAAAGCAATCTTTTATGTCAATAACAGCCAAATTCCAATTTTGGGGGAGCATTGCTGGGGAGGGCATCCCTGGCTGAAGAGGACCCATTTCAACTATTAATTCATTAATTTTGCGGAGGTCGGTCAGGAGTCGCCACTTGTCTTTGTTGGGCTTCTTGATGACAAACACTGGGGAGTTCCAAGGTGACATGGTCTCCTCCAGGTTGCCTTTCAGTAGCTGCTCCTGAACGAGCTCGTTGAGCGCCTTTAATTTTTGCTTATTGAGTGGCCACTGCTTGACCTGTACTGGTTCATCAGAAAGCCAATTCAGCTTCCAGGTCCGGCGCTCCTCAGTGGCCACTGCCCAAAAAACCTGGGGAGCCTTCGGGAGGTCAATTTTGGCTCCCCACTGGGCCAGTAGGTCTCTTCCCCAGAGAGGCTCTGTATAATCTAAAACGAACGGGCGTATCGAGGCCAATTGCCCGTCGGGCCCCTTAATTTGTACAATGCTCTTGGATTGGTTTGCCAATTGAAGGCCCCCAAAACCAGAGATCGTGCCCGCAGCGCTTTGCAAGCCCCAATGTGACGGCCACTCCCGAGAGGGAATGATCGTCACATCTGCACCTGTGTCCAAAAGACCCCTCACTATCTTCTTGTCCCCGCCCAACGAAAGTTGACAGGTCAGGCGGGGCTTTTCCCTCCCCACTAGTTGTGCCCAGGCCACGGTCGGAGGCGATGTCTTCTCCGACGAAATCGTCCGGTGATCTTCTTCTGGCACAGCAATGGCCTGGGCAATGACCTGTCCCTTGGGGAGGAAAAGTGGGGGTCGGACACAGTACAGCCCTACCGCGAAACGGTCCCGGTCGGTAGTTACCAGACCAGGGACGATGTGGATGTCTCGCGGTGTGTGCTTGGTGTCTCCGACAACAGTCCACCTGCAACGTCCCAATTTCCTCCAGCGACCCGGATGTTGCAGGTCGACAGACACCAGCTGGATGTTACTGCTAGGGATGTAAAGGTCCCTAGTCAGCTGCAGCCTGTATGGAGAAGCAGAGGACATGGTGTTAATTGCAGGTACAGCACCACAGGTAGATAAGGTCACATCTGATAAGTATGTCAAATCCGGCAAAGCGTATGTTGGCGGTCTTCTCCCGTCTCCTCCCTCCCCGCTGGTTGTTGAACAGCCCGCCGTACTTTTGTCGTCGCGCAGGGAGGGGCTGCGCTCCTTGCTTAGTTTTTTGCTTCTTTGTTTTCCTCCCTTTCTCGCTTCCGCCTGTACTCCAAATAATCAAGGCGCATCGGGCACTGGGGCATCCAATGCCCGACTTTGCCACAAAGATGGCAGGGGTGGGTGGCTGATGACCTTCTGCCGGACCCAGGTGTTGGGGGTCCGGCAACGGGGGCAGCTTCTGCTTCCATGAAGTCCGGCTCGGGGCATTCAGCAAGAGCCACAGATGTTCTCTTGGGCCGTGATGCCAGGGAGACCTGACGCACCACGACCTCAATCATGGCCTCTATCGTGGGCCGGGGACTTCGAGGGAGAGTTCTTATAGCCTTGCGGCACTCAGCGTTGGCATTGCTGAATGCCATCCGCTGAAGCAACCTCTCCCTGTCATCATCCCCGAGCGCCTGCGCCTCCACATATCGGTAGAGGCGCTCGATAAAGGCCATGTATGGCTCCTGCGCTCCCTGCCGGACCTCATCCTCCTCCCATTGGGAGGTCACCACCTCCAGCTTGAAGAAGGCCCGCTCAGCTGCCCGAGCGGTCTCCACAAGCTGGGAGGGGAATAAGGCTTTCGCCTGAGCTGCCCCCTCTGCCCACTGTCCCTCACCCAAAAGGTGTTCCTGGGTGATTACCAGACCATCTGCGTCATGAGACATTGCAGGATTTCCCCACATATTTGGGAGAACCTCCAATATCTCCCTCCTCCATTCCCCCACCCAGACCCTAAATTCCATGGGCCTAGCAAGGCTGGAGAAGAGGGCCCTCAGGTCAGCCGGCACCAGATCTCCCTGTGCAAGGGCATTGCGGAGCATACCCCGGAAGTACTCTGACCCCCGGGAGTAGTCCTTCTGCGCCTTGCACAGCTCCTTGATCCGGGCCTGTGCTAAAGGCACCCACTGGGCCTGAGGGGTCCCTTCCCCACTCAGGTGGTAGGTAACCGGAGCGGCTTCCAACAAGGGCGCCTGCTCCGGCTTCCGGTCATCCACCCCCCCCCCCCCGGAACACAAAGCGTGGGAACCGGAAGGAGGAGCGTGGGAACCGGAACTGGAGGAGGTTGAGGCGGGGTCTGGCAATGACGCAGGGTGAGGGAGTGGGCGTGACCAACCACCCCTCTCCGCCCCCTGGGTGACGCTCAGAGGCGGAGGGAAGTACAAAGGCGGAGTGGGGGAGGAGCGAATGGGGGGCTGAGCTGGGGGAGGAGTTTGGGGAGGAGCTGATTGAGGGGCGGAGGACGGAGGAATGGGTGGGGCGGAGGGAGGATATGAGGGAGGGGTAACCGAAAAGGAGGTTGGGTCTGGAGGAAGGAAGGGGTTGGGGCAAGGGAGGAAGGGGTTAACCGAAGAAGAAGGAGCCCTGGCGGGAACGACCACGTGGCCGCTGCCATCTTGGGCTCCCAGGGAGCCATTTTGTGGATCATCTACAAACCTAACAACCTTGGACTTTTCAACTGGGGATTTGGGAACTGGGGTAGAGGGTGAGGAAAGAAGAGGAACCTGGCCAGGGCTCCTCGAAGGGGGAGGCTGAGCAGGTCGAGGGGGAGCAGGGGAAGGATGGACCCCCTGCCTCTTGTCGGCCTTCAAAATCCCCCTCGAGGGCTCCTGCCTAAGGGGAGAGGGAAGGGATTGAGGGGTAAGGGCAACAGAACGAGGGGAACGGGGGGATAAACCAAAACTTGCGGGCCTTTTCTTAGGTTCCCCTGACGAGCGGAGTGCCGCAAGCACTCTGCCCGCCCAGAATGCCACGGTTGCTAATTTCGTCTCCCCGGAATTAACAGCTTCTTCCAATTTGGCCAACACGGCTGCCCAAAACCGTGGCTGCTTGGCAAGTTCCGGGGAAACCTCGGGGAACTTTGAAAAGACCCACTTAACCAAAAACTTTAACTCTTGCTTGGGGGCCTTCTGACCACCCCCAAGCAGCAAACCTTTAACAACATAATATACCTCCTTTTGGGATTTTCCCAAGCCAGCACCCATGGCACCTTTCTAGTGCAGGAACTGCTGTCACTAGAAAGGGGGAAAATCCACTGGTGGTACAACCACCCGCCTGAAAAATAACAAAAACTAAAACAACAAGCTACTCGCCACCAGCCCCTGCTCCCCCCACTGTCCCCAAGTCTGGGGTTTCAGCAAAAGGGAAAAAGGATTTGGGTGGTGGGTCCGGGCCCCAAGTCTGGGGATACCGACCCCACAGGAAAGGTAAAACAAAAAAGGTGCGGGGGTGAGGAAGAGCCTCAGGGGAAGAGGGTGGGGGGTAGGTCCCCAATGCAGAGCATGTACCCCTAGGGGAAGGTTAAAAAGGCAGGGGGGAAGTCGGAAAGGTCCCCAGAGCGGGGCCCGATCTTACCAGCCTGGTGGCGACAGCAAAAGAAAAATCAGGTGGGGGTCTTCGTCTCTGGGGTCGTCCTCACTGGGTGCGAGGAGTCTCGATCCCGATCCCCAGGGAGCGCTGCCCTTAAAACAGGGCCTGCTACTACCTGGGGTAGCGCGGCGTCCAAAGGAACAAAATGTCCAACACCGCAGGGTCCGGTGGTCAGCTGTCCAAGTGGTCAGTGGTCCACTTCGTGCCCCACGTTGGGCGCCACACTGCGCGAGGGCGTAAGCGGCCCTAAATCCGGCTAGCTCGAGGGGTGAGAAGGCCAACGCCCCTGCGCATAGGAAGCCAGCCCCCCTCGGCGTCTTGGCCTCAGGCTGGGCTGGTGGAAGAGCTCGGAGTTGCGCACGCGAGACGACAAAGGAGGTGACCACTTGCTGGGGGTGAACAGTTGGTTTATTAGGCGATCCGGAGGCACCAACAAGGAGGGGCACCAACCAGCAAAATGGCCCCGAACAAGGGGAGTGACAAGGTTTTATAGGGAAGGGGAGGAGAGAGGAGGGGAGCCCAGCTATCCAATGGGGTAACTCAAAGGGAGGTACTGAACATAACTGACATGCACCGGAAACCAATAAATACAAAGTAAAGGAGGGGCCCCGGGACCACAGCCAACCACAACCCCCAGAGAGGAGAAGGTTCTCGAAACCTGGGAGGAGTGGGGGGTGATTGACTGTGCCCAGGGAGGAGATAACATCTACTTATAAGGTGGGATGAGGGAGGAGCGGTCATACAAACTGTAACATTAGCAACTAAAAATAGCACGGTAACTAAGCAACTTAACTGACAAGGAGGCAGTGGCGGGAAAAACTGGGGAGAGAGGAACCATTTACAATGAACAAAGGAGGGTACAGTACATAAAATGGGGGAGCAAACTGAGAAACTTAAAACACACTACAACAAGGAACAGAGTGTAAAAGGACTCTAAGACCAAGGCAAATGTTTTTTAAATGGTTATGAATGGGTAGTGTACAAGGACACATTATGAATAAATTATATGGCCAAGGCAGAACTCTTCACCTCTCTTTGCCTACCTTTTTTTTTTTTTCAGTTTTATACACATGCACATATATTCACACTCAAAAACTTTGAGTAATTTAAATCAGAATGAAATCCATATGTAATTGAGGCCTTCAGATATTAAAGTACTGGTAATGCACAAGAAAATTCCAAATAAATACTTTTGGGAAATATAAGCAAACACCTGAAACAAGAAAAAAGATTTCCTCTTCAAAGTTCTCTTTAAAATTTGTTTGGAGTAACTAATTTTAAATTGCCACTCTCTTCTTTACTGTACCATAGCAATGTGGGTTTTTTTGGCTTTGAGAATTCATGCAGGTAAATATTAACACAGTAATTTAAGACTTTTTAGTAAATTTATACTTCCTAAGTGTTGGAATAAAATGTGTCCTTTTAAGGCAGAGCAGTTTCAAAGACAGCCATGAAGATTTTAAAAGTATGTGATGCTGTCATTTGTGTTAGGAAGGAAATCTGTACAGAGACCAGAAATGAGTGATATCCCTGACAGGTCGTAGTTCCCAAAGAGAGGATTGATAGCTTTAAAACTACATAACTTTAAGCAATGAAAAGATCCAGAAAGTACTATTTACACTAAAAATTAGAAAGTCAATAAAATGTGTATATTTCTTGGGTCTGGTAGAGTTTATGTAGAGTTTAAACCTTGATAATTCATATTAAAAGAAAAATATATGATTGCTTCTAAATTGCCTGGTTGTTTGTTGTTTGGGGTTTTTCTGGTGTTTTTTTTTTTTTTTTGGAGTTTTTTTGGGATAACATCTTTTCTGTGACACTTCAAGTTTAACATTTACATTTATAATTGTTTCCACTCTTTCCTCTCACACATACAATGAGGACACTGGATGTGGAAGAAGTGGTTGAAAGTCATCCAAAGAGAGAAAAGAAGATAATTCATAGTCTCCCATAATTCAGGGAGACTGAAGAAGGGATTAGAGCATTACTGAAGGTAAGGCATTGAATTTATTTTTTTATCACTCTCCTTAGGAAGAGATAAGGGATCTCAGTTGAATGTATTCAAAGACTTTTAATCTAAAAGAAGACATCCAACTTGAATATTTAAATGTGGCAAAGATAAACACCTGAATGCCAAGTTTTACAACAGACACTCTGACATGAAATTGTAAATTGTGAATAATAAACACTAGAGTAATTAAACTATGAATCCATAATTTCACTAAGAATAAACCACCTGTGAGAAGTAGTCTGTGTACTATTCTCAATCTCAAATTGAATAAACTGTATCAATAGTTCAATAAATCACAAAGAAAAAAATGAGGTCTTAGTAAGCCCATTGTCCTCATAGCACCACTTAGGAATATTTTGTGTGCAGACATGTACATGGTGCTGGACACATTTTTAATTGCAATCATAAAGAGATTAATGTTCTACAGATAGGAATATTTTTGGAAAGCTCAAAAGAAATCCTTTTATTGCTTACAGTACTGGGTTTTGCTAGGAGTGACAGCTAGGAAAGAAAAATTAAATTTTTTGGTAACATTGATAATGGATGAAAATACAGAAGGAAAGTAAAGTGATGATGTATTGAAGAGTGACTCACACTAAAAGGCAACAAAACCTTATCCTACCATTCAAATTTGTTGCCCGTCCTCCATGAAACAGCCTGCTTAAGATGTGGGATTTAAGAGTTTTCAAGCTGCCTTACTCTACAGTGACAGTCTTTCATCAAACAGCAAAAACCTGGTAGTGCAAGTCTTCTGGAGTGCTCCTGCATTGGCAGTGTGAGGAGGGAGAACTACAGTAAAAAATACCTTCTGTGTTGATCTAGCAGGACCTGAGAGGATGTGAGATATGCTGAGATTATGTGGGGGGACAGGATGGGACAGGATGACCTGCTGCAATCCCTATGCTATTCCCAGGAGATATGCTGGAAGCATCTTCGATGTACTTGGGCATCTAATCCAGTAATTATAACACAAGTCCCACTTCAAAGCACTGTAAATATTTGCAGCAGAAACAGCTGGATGTGTGGGGACTGAAAAGTTAAGTGGATACCCAAATCACAGAGTTAAAATGTGGCTGAGTATAAGGTGGTGTTTCTTCCAGAAAGATGAGACAAATGGACAATCTTTCCACCAGCCAGTTTTGTAGCAACCCAGAGGAACTCTTCAAGCCAGAAAAACAGTGGTTTACGGAGCCTGTAAAGAAATTAAATGCTGCTTTAGGAAAAACATTTATTTAAAAATTGAAATTTAATACTCCAAAAGCATTTTTTTGCATTGACTCAGGGATTCATAAGCAGATGCATAAGCATTGCTGAAAATAAAGAAAAAACATTGAATATTTTGCTGCCAGGTGTTATCTGGATTTTTGAAAACAAGATCTTAATACAGAAAACAATATGGGGATTTACTGTAGAAATGAAACAAAAGCAGAGAATCCCCTCTAAGTAATGAGGCCCAGTGGTGGCTTGGATCTGCTGGGTGTTTTGCACTGTGAGGAAGCAGAATGAGCAAGCAGCTTCTTCACATAGCTGTTCCAAGGTTTAATGACAAGAAGCCCACATACACACATTCTTTGGATTTACATGAATAACCTGTTGTTGCTGGATTTTCGGCTCCTCAGTTCTCCTTCCCTAAAAGAGTAAAAGTTTGATTATTTTAGAGAAAGACAAAGTTTAAGATGTCATAATTTATTTTTCAGCAGACAAGCTGGGAGTGTTGCTGCCTCTGAGCAATAAGAAAAGGAGGCCAGGAGTTCTCAGTTATTTTTGAGGAAATTACCTTCTTTCAGCATTTCTGTTTTCCTGTGGTTCTAATCAGACAAAATTCAATTTGTCTGTAGGAAAGGAATGAGAATAAGCTGTAATTGCAATTCAGGTACAAATATTTATCCTTCGAGCTCTAAGCCAGTTATAGTGTTTTGACTTTTTTTCATTAGAAATTGCAACTTTCATGTAACATTTGATTGAAGTCAGCTCCCTTAAAAGATAAGGGTGAGGAAATAAGTCACATAACATAGAAATGAAAGCAACCTTTTTCTTTCATGTCTAAATGAAATATTTCAAGTTAACCTAAAATACAATTTTCTAGACTTTTTTCCCCTGTGTTTCTTCCTCCTTAGAGTGTTGATTTTACTTAAACAATTACCTTCTCATCAATCATTTAAAATTCTAATTTAACCTCAAAACCAAAACACACAATGGTATAACAGCCTTACAATAAAAGTTCAATTTTTCTTTCTTAGTCCACTTCCCAAGTTCATTATTTCTCCTGTTGTGGTGCACTTCCAAAGCTGCAACACCAGAGCTGGATCCAGCTGCACAGAGTGTTTCATATACACATTTGAATGAAGATGAGCTCTATTTCAAATAGCATACAAAATCCTGTTTAAATTTTACTCTTAAATCAGATGAGGACAGCTGTTAGTCACACTGAAGGATTTTAGTTTAACCTCAACTACATGTTTCGTTCTGAACCTTGCAAATTCATTGAAATGACTTAAGTGTTCCAAAAGGCTGGAATTCAGTGTGTTATTTTCAGCATGATGAAACAAAATGTTTTGATGCTGTCAAAATTATTTTTCTTTATTTCTTCATTATTTTTCTTAAAAGCATAACATTTGTGGAATTTGACCTTAACTATAACAAGTGTTAATGTTCCCACATACGTATGTAAAGCTTCATTATTCTAGTCACTGAACTGATGCTGTAGTCTAGTTCATAACATCAGCAATAGCAGAATAAGAATAGAAAGAAAGAGCATAACATTTAAGGGAAAAAAATGAGAGGGAATATGTCAGCTGGACAGAGCAAAGGCATGAAGATGTACTTTCATAGATACCCCTAAGACTGAAGTTGTCCCCCAGTTTCTTACTACATGTTGGAGAGCTGGCAGGCATTACCAACAGCCTCTCAGGGTGTTTCTGAGCCTCCTACCCCGATACTGCTTTCTGCCACATCTGGGCAGTTCAGATGCATCAGCTTCTGGGGATCCTGGTTGTGCTGAAAAGACTAGGTACGGTGTCCCAGTTTTACATTTGTAATTTTACTACACTCCTTTGAGGAGTGCCTTGTTTCCATTCAGTTAGCCTACATGGAGATCAAGTAAAGGAAAAGAGATTAAAATGTGTTCTGAACAGATAATGTGTAATAGCACATGTTGTTCTTTAATGCTTTCATTCAAGTTTATTTGTGGGTATCTGTGACTGTCCTAGAGTAGATCATATGGATAACCAAAACTGAGAAAGATTAGTTTTTTCCCTCTCATTAACTGTCATGCTGTCTTACTACTGCATGGCCATGCCATCCAATGGGGAAAATGATTTTCTGATTTTCCTCTGAAGCTAGATTGGTGAGGATCTTGTGAACCATAAGAAGAGTCTGAGACAATACTACAAGCATTTTCTCTTTCCATCTTACGGCACATGACTAGCCAGTGAATGGCAGAAACTTTCTGCTTAGCTGCTAGAATTGGCCACAAGTTTCTTGTTTGCAAGGGACAGATCTCCAATGCATTTTGAACAACAGGTAGTGGCCCCCAGGCAGAGGCAGGAAGTCTACTCTGTAAAGCTCTCAAATCTGTTGCTTACCCAGTTATTCCCCCTTTGGTTTTTCGCATCTCTTGCCAAGCACTTCTTTTTTTGGTCCAGAAGTCAGTGCAATGCTTTCCTCTTTTGAACATGGCTGTCAGGAGCTTAATAGGGCAGAAAGGTAAGAGTGAATGAAGAATAAATCTTCAGAGCCTACTGAATAGAGAATTTTCCTGAGAGTGATGCTACAGGGAAACACAGAAGTCAATGGTGACAGCATATACTGGAGAAGTTGGATGACAATAAAGAGAAAAGTCAGGGAAAGCTCACCATTTCTCTCTTCTCTCCAGTAATAAATAAAGCAAGAAACAATCAAGCATTTTCAATTTTAAAAAGTGCCAATAAATTTTCAGATTAAGTAGTCCATTTAGACTGAACATCAGCAAAGCTGTAGCCCACCTTTTTACCACCTGTAACCAACTTTCTTTGATTTAATCAGGCATTGTTGTATACCAATTAAATAATCACTGAAGAGAGAGTAAACTGACTTTAACTGCATAGGGTAAATCCTTTTGCCACTTTCTATGTCCTTAGATTAAAACTAAAAAAAAAAAAAACACTAAATGCAGAAAAATTATATCCTTTATACCTTGCTGCAAAATCAATGAAGGATGGATAGGTTCTAGTAATCAAAACTCAAGTAATAAATTAGATGGTATCTTCTCAAATTAGAAACTAGCATCCAAAAATCTATCTTAATGTTTTTCTTTTTCTATCTGTTATTTAGGTAGCAGTTTAAATGTGTTGAAATAACATTTTTACTCATAATAAGGGCAAAGTTACAGTATGGGAGCTGCTAAACAGTAAATTTTGTTACTAGGGAAAGCCTGATAAAGGACTAGACTACATCTTGACTTTTCTTCTTTGTCTGTTTTCAAGCAATAACTTCATCTTCAGCTAATGATTTTGTAGAAAGAAATCTCCAGGTGAAAAAATAAACTCTGGCTCATTTTGCCTGAGAAGGATGATTAACAGGGAGGAGATTATTAGGAAACCTTCCAGAGAGATATGAAATCCTCTTTTGTTTAGTGCAAGGGTTTGTATCATGATGCCAGTTTTTGATCACTTCTGCTTTTTCTGTCCTTGTTAGGGCCATCAAGTATCCTGTAGTGCCCCTGAAGTCTGCTATCTTGTGTGTAGAAAAAGATGCAGTTGAGCAGTGCGTATTCATATCACCCATCTTTTTGCTGGCTAGGTAGTCCAGCTTATCAGCATGGGATAGATGGTCAATAGAAAGGGTAAATCTTTACTGAAGGTCAGCCTAAGCAGAAGCTGATTTTTTATCCTTGTAATTGCTCTCTGGAGATCTTATTTTTGGCTTTTTTTTTTGTTTTTCCCCCACTAACTAAATAGAGATATAAGCCAAAAAAATAGTGGTGTTAAATGCACAATCCTACTTTGTGTGCATGTGTGTGGATAAATTCTTGTTTCCGCTGAAGAGTCAGCAAGGAATTCTATTCTTACTGTTTTCTCCCAAAAAAACAGCTCATGCAGCCCTGCTTGTTATGTCTGTGTCACACATGCTGACACCAAGTCCTTTGTCATCTGCTAAGTGCTCTTCCACCTAGACAGGAGATACCACATAAGAAACAGCTTGCCTGGGATTTTCAAATTATTCTGAGCCCAGCTGCAGCTGAGGAAAGGACTTTATCAAAAAAAAGGCAATTAAAGTGCTTGTAAAGCTCCCAGTGTGTGTGATGCTATACATGGTTAACTTTCACATGAACCTATTAAGCTATAGTTTTCACCCTAATTGAACATTGTAAGAAGCAACCTATCCCCAGGCCGTTCTGCTGTGACACAACAGATTCAGAAGAAATAGTTTTGCTGGAAGTGGTGCACTCCATGGAGATTTGTTGGGGATTTTTTTTTGTTTGTTTTGTGTGGTTTTTTCTTTGTTTTCTGTAGAAGAAAGTAGCAATGCTCAGTGGAGCTGTTGTGAGGATCACTTCAAGGTGTCTTAACTGAAAACTGAAATTAAGGATAGGGCACCCTGAGTTCATGAGAAAGAGTCCGAGGCCAAGGCTTAGTAATGAAAAAAAGGCACCTCCTGGGTATGTAAGGTGACAGATTTTCACTCTGGAGACCTGTGCTTTTTTACACGCAGCAGCTGAAACAGATGTTTGGTAGAACATTAAAGGAAAGAAGCAAAGATCTTTCACCTGGAAAGTTCTTTATGGCTTTGTAATGATTTTGTAAATGTACCCATTAAGCTACTTGCTACATATCAACAAGCTTTTGTCAGTCTGGAGCTTAATAAGGCATACTATTACACAATTTATTTACTGCATTGCGGAGTAAGTGGGCTCAAGTGTAGACTAATGTGTTCTGATTTAGAGGGCTTAATGCTAAGAAGCACAGCCACAACTGGTAATGTAAAGCACTCTATTTTTCCTATGCCCATATAGGAATGCTGATGCTTATTGCACTCTAAAGAATTTTGTTGTGTCATTTGTGTGGACACGAAAATTTTGGAGACAAATTAAAATCTTGCAGGTATTATTTTGGTTTTATATAAAATTTGTGTTGGGCTGAAAAAAAAGCAATTTGCATGGAATTAACGAACAAGAGATACTAATGAAAGGGATGTTTTCCGTATACTTTGTAAAATTGAAGAAAAAACCCATTTACTAGAAAAATGGTCTGATCAGAAATTTATTTAATATTATTTACTCTTAATAACCCAGTATTGTTGTAGTGCTGTTTCATGACTTTGTGGAACATGGAATTTTGTTCTGAAAATTACTTCAGAAATATTTTCTAGCATATTAATTTTAATGTCACCCCCTTTGCACTTGAATTTTAGTTATCTATCTACCAATAGACAGGAAGCTCAGTTTTTGGAGCTGATAAAAACTTTAGTTTGCTTTCAGACCAATCATGACAGCTGTTTATTACATGTCCTACCTTAACTCCATTGTGATTAGCATTTAATTCCAAAGTGATATGGCTGTGATACTGCACAATCCTTTTGAAGCACATAAGTACTGAAACCGGGACAACCTTAGAGTATCTAAATTTTTGGCTGGCTTTTTTTTCCCCTTTAAATATGATTTCATTCACATATTTAGAATGGCAGCATCTGCTCATGGTAAATTAAGCATGGCATATAAAATGGGAAAGAATTATGTCTTAATTTCATAGGCTTGAGGTTCTTTAATTCTTTCTTAGTCTCCTTGGAGAAATATGGACTATTTCTCTTCACAGGGAATCTTTTAGCTTGCTGGTGGCTTTTTTGAAGAGATTCTACAACATATGCTTCTGAAGAGCAGTCAAAGTTCGTCACTAGATTTTTGAAGGGTAACATGCTGACTATGTGGAAACAAAGCTGGAGTGAAGAAAACTCCAAAGATAAATGAGTTAACAGAAAGAAGTGATGGCAATTTTGGTAGGGCTGTCTGATAAAAAGTAGCCAATTCATTGAATGCTTTTCTCGTGTAAAAAAATGTAAGGGCGAATCCATCTCATTTTTCTTAAGCGTTTTTATGTTTGAAAGAAAGTAATCCCTTAGTGCTACAGGAGCTGTCAGATCAACGTTTTATTAGCCAGCTTTATTTCTATAAAATAAGCTCTCTTAAAGATGGTCCAAGTCTTCTGCTTCAACTTTCTACATCTTAAATGCAAAGGAATGAATTCCCTGCAAGCTGGTGCTGATGAGCTTTTGCTTACTTTTCTGACAAGCACAGTGTCATTGCTGACAAGTGACTCAATTGTGGCCAGGTAAGGGGCTGCTCTTCTGCTACCTGTGATCTGTTACTGACCAATTACTGGAGGTGTTTGAACTGCCTTCTCACACCTTAGCTTTTTCTCTTGCAGAACACTCTGCAAACCACAAAGATAAGAGTCAATCCATTCACTTTCTTCAAGAAATCCATGGGTCTATCTATTGCCACCTCAGTAAGACTCTTGTTCCTGAAGTAAAGAGAAATTTGTTTAGTCTATACCCCTGAAACTCTCTACAGGCATTGCCTATCTCTGCTTTTGCAAGCAGTGTGGACAAGTAGGAACAGATTAGAAAGGTGATAGATACCTTTGCTACTGAGCTTGAAATGTCCACAATAGTTTTAAAGATTCTAGTTTTGAGCTAGAATGAAAGAAGATTAAAATTACTTTTTCTTAAAGATAAATTACTCCGTATTTCTTCAGGATAGCAGCTCCCTCATTTTCTCCTCAAAAATCTGTTTTTGCTTCAGGTGGGTGGATCACTTGGAATGCTTGTGCTTAGCCAATAAATTATTCCTGGAGTCCTAAAGACACAGAAGACAAACAGTAAGTAATGGTTGTTATGGTTGTCCTTGTGGCTTTCTTTTATTTGTTTTTATCAACATTCAGCCACCCAAGTGATGTTTCCTTTTCACTACCATCTCTTAAAGGCACTGTCCTTAACGCTTTCAGGCATGTGCATCAAGTGGCTTACAATCCTTCTAGGATTCTGAGCTGAGATTTTAAGCACCACAAAATGAAAATCATTTGTCCAATCAATGGCTTCGGAATTAGATCAAGACATGGTTGTACAAAATTATTCCTAAGATAATGTGAGATGATTTATGAGATTCCTTGCTTAATCTATATTTTTCAACTTTTAAGAATAAATAATATTTGCATATATTTTGCAGAGGAAAAAGACCTGTGAAATAGTATGGCATGTATTTTTTTCTTTGCCTTGCTTTTGTATGTTTTTTTGTGCGAAAAAAATGTTTTTTACAGTTTCTGGTAATTTATAGGTTTTTCTTTATCTCTGTTCATATGTGGAATATTTAATGAGTTTTCCTGTATAAAAAAAAATTCAAATTAATATAAGGAGATAAAGTCAGACAAATCAACCTGCTGTTTTGCTTTTCTTACTACACATATGAATGCCAGAAACAGACAAGGTGAACGAGTTGCTCTTTCCAGTCTTGATTCTTGTACAGAGAGATGTGTGAAAATACCCAAGTTTGACCAAATAGTTTTGTTTATGAATGTGAGTAACTGAAAATTTATCATCTACTCTGGTAATTGTGGGGTTTTTTTTACTCTGAACACTCATCCCTGCTAACCTCTTCTCTGAAAAGCTATTCAGATGTTACTCATCTGAAGATATGTTGCTCCTCACAACAAAGACAACTGGCAATATCCAACCAAATAATCTAAGAAGCAACATCAGAATGAAAAAATAATATGTCCCAGATGACTGACTTTTATGAGACTGACCCAGTGCCTTTTCAGGTCAATAGAAATTTACTGTTTCATTTTCAAAGAACTTTTTATATCCTTTATTGTTTACTGGAAAACAGAGAGAAGAGGTCTTTAGGCACTTTGAAACCCCTTTTCCCACTGAAGACCACTAAAATAAGAGACATGGTGGGATTCAGTTTCTTAAACACTGTGTTTGATGGCACTACAGTGGCTTTAAGGCATCCTGCTTGTTCTCCAGCCTCCACTCTGGCAGGCCATGTGCCTCTCCCAGATCCTTGGGCAGGCCTGGGCTTCAGCCACATGGTTCCAGTTGTTTCCAAACAGACCTTGTGTGTCAGAAATTGAGTTATACTCTCGCTGTCTGAACTATTACCATTACCTCTATAGAAGGATGCTATTTTACTTTTTAAGAAAAAAAAACAAGAAATATTTTACTTTTTAAGAAAAAAACCAAGAAAATTAGGACTGTTCTACCTTTGTGTATATAACTAGCTTAAATTCAATTTATCCTCCCATGGAAATGCTTTTTTGAAACCTGAAGACATGTTTATAATAATTTACAATTATAGCAGAGCATATGTTCCTCCAAGTATATGCTGCATGGCAGTTTACTGGACTTAGCTCTTATTCCAATTTTACTAAAACTTCATTTAAATCTAAACCCATGAATAACAATTATTTTCAAACACAATGTCAAATGTTGAATTCTAATAACTTGGCACACTGCTTGGTTGTAATTGAGAACATTACCATGAGCAGTAAAATTTAAATATTCCTTCTGATATAACCAGTTGGAAGTACTGCAATTTCAATGTAAAAAAAGTGTGATGATTTGTGGCTGATTCTTTTGCATGCTGATGGCTGCCAGCTCTTGCAGTCAATGCTAGTGGAAGCCTTTAGACCCAGGCAGAAAATGGTCTGTGCCTTTCAGCACTGAGCTCTGGGTTGCATGGGCATCCTGCATGCCTGTGGCCTTTATGTAGGGAGGCAGACTCACAGTTGGTCCTGTCATGTCAAGAGAAACCAAATTTCCAAATCAATTTTGAACTCTCAGGTGTGAAATAAACAACTTAAAATGACATACATATATTTTGGTACCTCTTTATCCTAGCTCTGCTGTCAAGTGGATAGACTCCCATCAATTCAGTGCAGCAATGGAAGTTTGAGATTTTGTGTCTGTAATGAACAGAAGTAAGGAAAGGATTGAAGCCAGACAAGTGTTTTGTTTTTGTTTTAATGATGAGTTTGGCACTGGTCTGCCTCCTTTCTAGTCTGTCTGGTCTAGTCCTGAGTTATGAGTTTATTGAAGTGTCTTTGAAAATGGAGGTCTGAGAGTACAGTTTATGAAATGTGGTGCATCAGGCATTGTGGTGGGGACAAGCAGGCTCAACTTGTTGAGCTGTAACTCTTTCTCCCCCATTGGTATTTCTTTTTGTTTCCTCTGCACTTCATAAACAGAGATGCAGTAACAAAAGAGAAGATTTTTGTTTTGTGCCTTTGTTCTTTAATCCCTTTTGCCTTCCAGGAAAGGAGAGAGCTGTCTTTATTTTCTGGAAGGAAGTAAAGCTTTCTCATGAACCCAAGAGACAAGATTCAGCTGGGTTACAGAATGAAAACTGCCCTGGTTAAAATAGCTGTCAGAGTAGTGTGGAATAGTCTTGTTTTTATTTTCCTGCCGTATTTGAACAGAAGGGTAGGGTTTGACAAGTGTTGTGTTTTTGGGATTTTGTTAGCCTTTTTTTTGAAGCCCAAAGTAAATGGAAAAAAAATCACTTGTCCTCTTTCACAGTTCTTTCTTGGCTGTTACCTGGAAAAATTTCAACAGAAATCTGGAAGAAAGTGCATAAGCATTCTTGTAATAAGGTACTGTGAAATCTGTCTTTAGTTATACATAACTCTTGCTATTGGCTGTGACTAGTGAGAGAAACTCACATAGTTTTAGAGTGCTGACTGAATTGAACAACTATAATTGCCTGATCTCATTTATGAGAACAGTAGAAATCTGTGCTTTACTTTTAATTTACTTTACTTCTACTTTTTTTTTTTTTTAGTATTATTATTATTTATAAAGATTATTATTATTTATAAAGATTCTGCTTTCGTGGTAATGAAGCTCTACCTTCTGAGCTACCAGTTCTCCTACTCTTGTTGTCCCTTGTAAGATCCTACTCTGTTGGTGAAGCAGCAAAACTACTAGGAGCACTAGGGGACAAGGAGCTGGGAAATGGTCTTGGTCTGATCCCTGTCCTGGGTTGACTATATGATGCTTTTATCCCCAATCATCTCGTTCTGTTAATGCTGAATAATAAGTTTTGCACCTTTAAGAGTGTTCCAGAGAGTGAAGGGGGTAGAGAAGAAGCGCGCAGTTTGTTTTCATACACTGCTCTCCTCCTACACATTCTTGCTCCTGACTGTGTTGTCTGCAGATGGACAGACAGCGGGACAGAGCTCTCTTTTGCTTTTAGTTAGTTTAGCTAGCTGAGGCAAAGAAGTTCCCCGGACTGTGGGTTTTTTTCCCTTTTCTTTGGACCTCTTGGAACTGCTCTGGACTGAACACCCAGAAGAGCACCGGCAGCTGCAGCTGCGGCCCACAGGGCCAGGCCTGGCCTGCGACAATTCCAGCACCGGAGGGACTGATCAGAGACTGAGTGAGCTGCTGCATGACCCCGGGGATGGGGTTTTCTCAGTTTGTCATCTCTTTTGGAGCACCAAGGGGTTTTATTGTTTAATATTGTTTAGGTTTTATTGTTTAATAAACAGCTTTTTTCCACCTTTCTCCAAGGAGGTATTTTCTCCTGGACTGGTTGGGGGAAGGGGCCGATTTAATCTGCTTTCCTAACAGAGCCCCTTTGGGGATTCTCTCCCAAATTTTCTCTGAACCAGGACAATCCCTTAGCTGTCACCTATATTTTCTTGATGGCACAGAGAAGCCAAAGAATGGTTAACTGATGTACCACAGGAGTTCCCCTCTCACTTAAGGGGGTTGCCCAGGACCTGTAAATCTCTAAGAGTCAGCATCTTCCTGGAAGTGAAACAGGTAGGTGTGGCTTTGAGCATCACTGGATGGAGCAGCATCACTGCCGCCCCCTTCAAGGCAGGGGAGACCGGCAGAGGGCAGAAGGCAGAAAGCTGCTTTATCCACAGGAGCACCAACTTTGCCTTAAGGCAAATGTTCAGGCCAGTAAAGGCTTTAAGCCCTTATTGAGATGGTGGCCAGCAATCCAGGGGTGGCAGGAATATTACATAAAGCTGTTCTCTTTTCCCATCTGACTAAAAGAAGCAGTGGTGCACAATAAAGACGTATTGCACTTCAACAAACACACCCTGAAGCCTGGGAGAATGACTGGTGGCTTTACTATATTTTTGTAGTTGTTTCACTCATCCTCAATTGGAAACAGGATAAATTTATGTAAAAATAAAAAAGAAATAATTTTTCTAATACAAATATTTATGTGACTGAATTGCAGTGATTGGGATTTTGGTAAAAAGTATGATTCAAAATTCTAAACACTCCTGCCCCAATGTTGACTGACACTTGAATTCCATTAGTGAAAACATGTTCAATCTCTATATTTTAAATTTTCTCTATTATCCAACAGGCAGCAGAGAGTGATTGTTACTATTTAAATTTCAGTATTGACAATATTTTCAAACTGTCTCTTGGCTGATATTCACCTAGACTTCAAAGCAATCAAAGGGAAATGTGAGAAGGTATGAAGCAGTCACTCAACAATTTCTTATCCTCTGTGTGTAAACTCAAAGCTGTCCTGCCTTAAGGAGAAATCACTCCACAGACAATAAATATGATTAAGTACGTGCCAGCGCAACTCAGCAGCTGTGGTGCTGAATGCATCCAAGGAAATTTAAAATTCATTCCAAGATGTAGCGAATGAACAGAAAGGGCTTTTTCAGGGAGGGTAGGAAATGAGATTGTAGATGACTTGGCTTTGTAAACAAATTGCACACAACTCTCTCTTAACATTAGGCCTAAATTCATATGTGGTTAACAACTGTAAAATACAGCAGCCTACTGGTGGACTTTAATCACTTTCCAGGGAAAGGGCAATGCACAGGACACAAATAATGCAGGAGGTTTCTGTGGTGCATTGAGGAAAATTTATGAACATTCATGGAGAATCTGATAAAGGAAGATGCTCTGCTGGACCTTGCAATCTCAGAAGAACTGGTTGGGAATGAAACTTGGCCTTTAGGATCCTGGCAGAAACATGCCTTGCTCTTGGTGGAAGAGGACCTGGTTAAGTAACATTTTTTAAAAAGTGGACATGCACAAATGTGTGCAACATTAAGAAAGACTTATGAAGCATGGGCTAGAGAAGTGGACAGTGAGATGGACTGCAAACTGGATGGATGGATGGATGGATGGATGGATGGATGGATGGATGGATGGATGGATGGATGGATGGATGGATGGATGGATGGTGAAGCTTATGGCTGTGTGATCCAGCAGCGCAAAGATGAGTTGGAGGCCAGTCCCTAGCAGTGGTCCCCAGGTGTCAATGCTGGAACAGTACACATGAATGATATGGACAATGGGGCAAAATGCACTCTCAGTAAGTTCACAAGTGATGCAAAAGAAGGATGGGTGGCTTATACACCAGGTGGTATTTGCTGCCATTGATAGAGATCTCAACAGACTGGAGAACAGGACTAAGAGCAATTTCATGCAACTCAACATAATTTTGCATCTGGGGAGGCATAATCCCCTTGGAACATATGCTGTTGTAATGGAAAAATAGCTCTGTAAAAAAAAATTGCGGGGGTCTGACCTGATGGTCAGCAAGGTGAACATGAGCAGCAGTGTGCCCTTGGAGCAATGGTGTCCAGCTGCATCAGGGGCTGCATTAATATATGGTGTTGCTTACAGGTGGAGGGAAGTGGTCCTCTGCCTCTACTCAGCACTGACTGTTGGGTCCAGTTCTGGGCTCCTCAGCAGAAGACAAACTTTAGGGGATGGAACTCTGTGGAAGATCATAGAGCATCTAACATAGGAAGCAAGTCTAAAAGAGCTGGGTCTAAAACTTGCGTGTCTTTCCTCTTCCACCCCTCAGGAAGCTGCAGCCTGCTGCATGCTGCACCACAGTGCTTGCTACCCCTCCGTTTGTGTCAGAGTCCTGAATAGCACACAAGTGAAAGCTGATTCCTTGACCTTGTTTGTCCTTTCACTGTCATTTGATCTGTTCTCTTCCTTATTGCTTACCTTGCCCTAAGGCTCCCTGCAGACTTTATAGAAGTCTGGCTTTGGCACTCAGGAGAGTTAAAACTTTTTTTATGCCTCTTTGTATCTGTGGCCAAAAAAGGAGCTAGAGGTAAACAACTAAACCATCTGAGAACCGGTATGGCCCAGGAGAGGTCAGTTCATGTCTTGGAGCCTGGAAAAACTGTGGTCTGTCAATATTTCTCCCCAAACTGCGTTGAAAACACCACAGTTTAAGAGGCAGAAATTGCCTTGTCATCTTTGTAATTGTTTTTGCTAGACTTCATGTGTAGATTTTACATTAGTAACAATATTAAGTGGAGTTTAATGTACTACAGCAGATATCACACTTTTGCCTCCCACAAGTATCATCCATACAACCATTGGAAGACGAGTAGGAAAGTCCTTTCTCCTGTTCTGTTCAGCTCTCAGCTTCTACATTCATAGAGAATCACAATGTACAGTTAAAATTCAAAGCAGATTTAATACTTCAATGAAATGTTTAGTTTTCCTTTCATTGAAGCATAATAGAAGACTAATAGACAATGTTGTCTGTTTTCCCACTTACAAAGGAAATCAAGAATTTGCATTCACAATCTTAACCAGGATTTAAATGCCTGGACCTGTTGTATGAGAACATTAGGAATGTAAGAATAGCCACAATTTGATACTTAACAGCTCAAGAGTAAGATATGTGTATTTTTTTCATGAAAACTTGCTGAAAGCTCCTGAGATGGATGATGTTTTCTATGTATTTCTATATATCACACTCTTCCACTGATTTGTGTAGTGCCACTATCTGGCACTATCAGGCTGTAGAATCCTTTATTATCCTTGACAGATTTGACAAGGAGTTTAAGATTTGTGCCTATTTTTTCCATCAGAATTAGCATAGTAGCACCAGGCAAAGGGATGCAGGATTTAAGGCAGAGAGAGCAACATAAGGGATAGATCACAGTGCCTATGGCAATGTAGAGATGTAAGGATGCTGAATGAAAAACCAGTTTTTTTTCTCTTATCATAGATCACAACAATTTTCACTGAAGTTTATTAATAATTTATTTAGTGCTACCATTTTCTGTTTTAGGAGAAATGTGTTTTAAAATTTAAAATTTAAAAAAATGTGTTTTTTAAAAATTACTGTCTTTAATGAGATTTCTGCAGGCTGCAAATGACTGAGGCAGGTGTAGGTTGCCAGGCAGGTGAGTACAAATTGAAGTGTCATATACTTCTCTGTTGTTGTGTCAGAGTTGGACCCATTCATGGCCAGAAAATACCTAATTTGAAATGCACTGACTCAAATCTACCTCAAGGTTGTGGGTAGGGGGAAAGTGGGGAAATCTACTGAGCAGAATATGTAGGGATTTCTCTTCTTCTAGCATGTTAGCTCAGAACAAGAATATCCTTTCAGTGTTGATTTTGGATGAGGATGTTGCTTGAAAAGAATTCCTTTTTTTTTTTTTAAGAATTTGAAAGTAGTTGAAAAAGTTATTCGCTGGAGGGTTATAGCTTAAAGACTGGAGGCACTTGAAGCTGTCATCTTTAATTTCTGGTAAGTTAAGAGTTATCAAACATGTTCATCAAGAACCTTCAAAGGGAGGACTCTATCACTAGAAGGCTGAGGCAGAAGCAAGAAGAAGTTATTTAGTGGGTGAGGATTAAAATCTATGTAAAAAGCATTGCAGTGGGTATCTAGGCCATGGTCTAAACATCACATAATGCATTTGACCTCACTGCTAAGCTATTAATGAAATTGTTTATTTCTCAATATTTATATAACTTCAAGGGTAATGTGTTTGATTTGTTATTAAGCCTTTGATTTTCTATTGATTTGAGAGTAAAATTGCATTGCATTTATCTGAATATTATATCTGTGTAAAATTTTGAGAGTAGCTTAACTTTCATATAAAAGCAAACTAAAAAACTTGGTCAGGGAACAGCTCTGGGTTTGAAAAATATCAATAGAGCAATAAGAGCAAAAAATAGTTTTTAACCTGGATCAGTTCCTTCATGGCTCTCAGTGTAGCGCCACAATCAGTGATTGCTGGCATTGCGAAAAAGTGATGAAATAAATGAAGGGAGATGAAGGAAAGGGGGAAGCTCTAAAATCTGTTTCAAATCATGGCAGAGTTGACAGAAGTCTTCTTGCCCTACCTAGCAGATTAGAGTGAAGGGTGTGTTTTTAACCAGAGGTGGATATAATTTCAGAAGGACATTATGACCCAAAGGGAGCGCTGCACACTCTTTGTTGCATTTGATTCCTGCCCCACAAAAGAAGTCTAAGAACACATCTCAGGAAAATTCCTTGGGATTCTCAATGAGATGAATGATGATAGCCTGAGTCTGTGTTAGAATTACAGTGAAGATACCTTCTTAGGACTTTCCAAACTATATAGCAAAGCTGAAAGGATTTATTGCATCATTACCTTGGCTAGAGATATTCCCTGCTAGAAGCATATATTACATGTTGAGCAATTTTTCTTTCAGTACCATCAAAGCACTGCTGAAACTGTACCGGCGTGAGGATCTGGACCCCAAATTGAAACTTCTCTACATTATAATTTGCCATGCATTACACAGTCATCTGTTGATCAAATGTATTCATGACACTTGAGAGATTTATTTAAACCATTTTTCCTAAGCATATTCTTTCCTATTCCATTGTATTAAAGCAATCAGCAGCAGCTTGACAGCTAGTTGGCTGCCAGTCGTTGCTGGAGAGTAAATCACTCATGGTGACATCAGGGAGATTCCTAGCTATCATCTCTGAGATTTACTCATGTCATTAACAGAAGTGATACATGGCCACATGGGAGAAGCAGTTTGAAAAGGTGTGTGCACAGGTGGGTAGGTGGAGGGATTAGAGGAGGACTAGAATTAGTTTCAAAGCTGATCTACATTTTTTCTGTATGATTTTGTCCTTGATGTATTGATTCTTTGTGGG
Source organism: Zonotrichia albicollis (assembly GCF_047830755.1). Taxonomy (NCBI): domain Eukaryota; kingdom Metazoa; phylum Chordata; class Aves; order Passeriformes; family Passerellidae; genus Zonotrichia; species Zonotrichia albicollis. The sequence goes on from NC_133821.1 coordinate 56,724,404, forward strand.
GGACTGACTGCAGCTCTGTGCTGCTTGAAATTCTTCTCTTTTTGATTTCTGTGTTTAATATCTTTAAACATCTAAAACTGTAGCTGCTTGCAGTAATGATAACCATATCTTAGCAACCTGTCAAAGGTCTACTAACTTGGGGGTTTGGGTATAAAGTCCACCTAAAAATAAAGTCATTCATTTAAATACCACCCCATGAAGTGAATAGTATGGTACAGAGAGAGTTCCAGCAATTCCATGTATCCACTGTGACTTTGTTTTGAAGGGAGTCTGTATCCTGCAAATAAAGTGAAAATATGGCTCTCATAGCCATACAGTGACTTTACATGATCATATGGATCACACCCATGAGTTTGTTTGAACAAACCAGAAAAAAATCTTATTTTTTTCTTTCAGACTAGTCTTTTCCTTAGAATTTTGAATAATTTGGTGATTTTTAATATAACATTCATTATGGAAGGTACAATGAATATTAATGCAAATTAGCAACAAGGGTTATATGCTTGCTGTAAATGTATATATTTTTACAGTGTAAGTTAAAATAAGGCATTTAAATGGCCTTCCAAATGCTAGATGTACCTAGATTTCTTAAAAATACAAAGTGCATTGAAAAAAGTCTTTCATCAGCCATAAGAGTGACTTCTTTGAAATAAAAAAAGAACATAAAGTCTCAAATCTCAGGGTTTTTTATTACACACATTTTTACTTTTTAGAAATAGCCTTTTCAGCTACTGTATTTTCTCGTATTTTGAACAGACTTCATGGTGGAAAGACTCATATCTTATTCCCCAAATACTTGCAACAATTCCAATGTTTATTGATCGCAGCAGGGTTCCATAATTGGACTCACTTACTTGGGCTGCAGAAATATACCAATAACAGCATATGCAAATTGAGAAAAAACCTCCCACAGAAAAAGATTGTGTCAGACTCCTGACCTCCCAAAGTCAGGATCTGCATATGCTCTGCAGCTCACACAGAGAAAACACAGGATTGCATGGCGAGAAAAGAAATAACATTGCTTGGTACTATAAAACAGCAACTGTCATCATAAAATAATACTGTTTAACACTTTTTTAACACTCCAGAGAAAGGGTTTTTTGAATAAGGTGGCAGTCAACCACTGGAAGAGTAACCTTGTGCTGAAATTAGATTAAATTTCCTCCGGAGCCTCTTTGTCAGTGGCCATGTCTATCTACATAGACACTGCTTTCTGTGTGCTAGGTGTGAACAGTGAGGTGCTCCTGGATAATTATGATCTGATATTAGGTTTCTAGCACATGAAAAATAACTCTACATCAGTATATTTATCTTCATTAGCATACAAATTCAAGAATCTTTTTCTGTCTTTCTTTGTATTAGTGAAGGAGCTGCATATTTTCTGTAATAATCAGTAGCCTTTTAATGGATTTTCTTAGATTTCAATGTGATTTTATCTAGCATGGTAAATTGTATGCTGATTCTTTTCTTTCTCTTTACATAATTTCCCAAATTTACCATTCACTAATTTTTCTAAATTAGTTCTCCTAAGAGTAAACCTGATAAGCTCTTGCATTTGCATTGATATAATTATTGATATAATTGCTATTATTATAACAAGTTTGACATGTCCAGTTTGGACTTGATTGTACATTACTGAGAGAACTGTATTCCTTTTCTGTCTCTTCTCATGGCTTGATGGAAAAGCCCTGCTACAGGGAAGACTTCAGATGTATCCTGGTGATGTTTTCCTCCTGTCCAGAGACAAAAGACTCCAGGAGGACAGGATATTGACAGAAGAAAGCAGCAGAAGTCATGACCAGCACAAGGGTAAGTTGTCTTACTTTCAGGGTTACAAAGCAAAAAAGGAAATTATTTGATAGACAGCTCTACCTTCCTTTTCCTTCCTCTCCCACTCTGTCTTCTCCAGGGAATCTGAGAACTGACATTCCTGCCAATACAAAACTCAGACTCCAAGTACGCCCTGTTCCCCTTGCCTCATGCTCCAAGATACTGGAGTGGTAGTACATGAGTTCCCTGCCCAGTCCTCTCTGTGTCATTTATGTAGCAAAATGAATGTGATGAAGAACAATTTTTTTCATTTGGCGACTTGCTGTTAAGGCAGTGAAGTTAGAACACACTCTCTGCCAATTTATTTAAAGCTTTATAAGAAAACTGCAGTCCTCATTGACCTTTTTTTGCTGCTTAGCCTGCACATTTTCCTTACCTCAGCAAAGCTGAGAAATACCAATCTCACAAAATCCAAAGTGCTTCATGATAATTTATTGATTCTATCCAAACCTTCATATGAAATCATTTGGGAAGATGGGCCAACTGGCCCTGTCCCCTGTCTCATGTTTTTCCAGTCTTCCCTGGTTTCCAGGAGGTTCTCCCCTCCCTCACCTAGCCAGGGAAATGTCGGTGCTTCCTGGCCAGGGGAGCTGATGTGAAGGGAGGAGGCACCACCCTGGCCCTGCCTGAGCCCCTCTGCCCTGCTGACGCCCAGATTGTGTCCAGAGAGCAGCTGCATATATGGTCTGGATCAGCTGTCCTCTGGGCTGCTTAGCTTTCTGCTCTTTTTTCTCAGTGATCTGGATTAAAAAAAAAGGAAAAATGTTGGCTCACTATGTTGGAAGCCTTCTTGTTGGCTCTGAAACAACACAATGCAGTGAAATTCTGTAATCTTTTTGGCTGTTTTTTCTTTGCAAATTCTGATGCAAGATGACATTGCTCTTTAAGATTGTGTGTTCCTTGAATAATTTTAGTTTTATTTCCAAATCAGCTGGGAATAGATCAAGAAATTAGTATTTAAATTCCTTCTAGATAAAGAAGGGTGCATATTAAGCTATGTCCCCACTGCTTCAAGAAGATCAAAAGAAGTAATGAGTTGTCTTAGCAGGAATAATTAGCTGTGGGAAAGTTAGTTGAGAAAATTGGAGATGATTTTTGTCTTTGATGTCCATTCTTCTTCTCTTGAAACTGAGAAAGGATTTAGCAAACAACCTTTTTTTGTTTTGCTTCACAAAGTTCAGAAAAGACCTTTAGATTGTGTTGAATTGAAAGAATTGCAAATTTTACTTTATTCCTCTATTTACTTTCATTAGATGACAGCTTTTCAACTTATTCCTTCCTTCCTGGTGAAGGATTTAGAGGATAAGCCCTGTGAGGAGTGGCTGAGAGAGCTGGGGGTGTTTAGCCTGAAGAAGAGACCTTATTGCTCCCAAAACTCCCTGAAAGGAGTGTGTAGCTAGGTGAGGATTGGCCTCTTTTTCCAAGCAACCAATGACAGGACAAAAAGACACAGCCTCAAGCTCTGGCAGGAGAGATTCAGATTGGACGTTAGGATGGATTTCATGATGGAAATTAGAATTACAGTGAAGAATGGGCTGCCCAATAAGGTTGTGGAGTCATTAAATAAGAGAAGGGTTTAACCCAAAATGCTAGGAAGCAATTTTCCATCATTTTGATATTTAACTTCCACCATGAGATTCTCCCCTGAATTCAAGGCCCCATCCAAAGAGACTGGCCAAACTCAGCAGGAATCCAGGGGAATCAGGAGGGGAACTATAAATTCCCACAAGCTGGGTGGGTGATCCTCGTCCTTCCACACAGCTGTAGCACCTGAGGAATGCCACCATCTTTGGCTTCTGTGCAGTCAAGGGACTGGTAAAGGCAATCATCTGTTTCCAAAGGGCAGGCCTGTGGGGTGTACTGTAGTGGATTTTCTATACATGCCAGTCTCCATGATCATTTCTCTTAACTCCCACTGAAAGGGCTCAGCAGGCATTTTTCTAATGTTCAACTTTTATGCTCCTCCTTATGTTCACTTCCTACAAATGCCCAGTGTGATTAGAGAATATAACCCAACAGTGTAACAATCCGCACAATCACTGCTCTTATGCCAAATCCTGAAAAAAGGTAATTCCCAGAAGAAAAAAAAAAAGAAATGCTATACTACCTTCTCCTCTATGTTCAGGTTGCCTCATTAACATTGCCACAGCTCTTGGGATAATTAATATGTTGTCACTTTTGCACATCATTAATTTGGTAATTCACAGTAGGAGATGTATTCTATAATGGCTTAAAGTAAAATTCATTAATTGAGGTCAGTGCCTCCCTATAAGTATGGAGATGGCTCCATCACTATCTTAGCTAGCTGCCTAAATAGCAATATGTTGCTCATCTCTAAACTTGTCATAAAACATGAGTTATAGCAGGTAAGAAATGCCTTCTATTTCTCTTACAGTTGATTGTAGAGCGTTTCCCAGCAAAGAAGAGAAAGATCCTTGATTCTCATGTGCTCATGTGGAATTCAAAGCCCAACCTGTGCCATGCTTGGTATAATGCCACTGGAAAACCAGGCCCTTCACCAGAGAAGTGACCTAAAATTGTATGCTGAGTAAGGAGCTTTTTTAATGCTTTGAACTGCCAGAGTCATCATGCAAACTGATGTGATAAATCTGATCCCTGCTCTGAAAGTGTTTTTTATCCCCTTAGGATGTGCATGGGGAGACCTAGGAGTCTAGTGATGATGTGAAAACTGTACATGCTAAGCAGCAAGTTTCTTGAATTTTTGAGTTGGAAATAAGTTAGCCACTGTGATGGCCGGACTGCCCTTAGCACAGGGATAGCAGTGGATCAAGTACTGCAGCCCTGAGAGGCTGAAATTTCTTTGTTAGAAGTACCCCAACCTTTGGGCAATAAAGCAAGAGATGAGGCAGCAGGGCACTTTCATGCTGTCTAGTTGAAGGTAGAGCATAGCCCATCCGAAATTGCCAAATAATGAAACTACTTGCAGAATGAACAAAATGGAGTCTGATTCTGTGGGAAGTTACCAGCTTAGTTTCTGGAAACCTTGTGTTTTGGCCTCTGTTCTGAAGGGAAAAATCTATAAACTGCCTGAAATCCCAGAGTTAAAAAGAAAAATTAAATATGAATGAAAGAGGGAAAAAAACCCAGCATGACACACTGATTCTTATAATCCACTCTACATGTAGGGAAATATTTAAAGATTTTGCTCTTGCTGTTATAGAGCTCCTTTCTTTCCAAGGGTGAAATAATTATGTTTCAGCAAAAAAGACATACATGACTCAAACCTTTTCTTGGAAGGATTTCATGTGTATGATATGTCTTTTCAGATATCATTGTCAGTAATACTGTATAATTTGATAGTACTCTTGATGGGGAGTAATGTTTTGTCTGTAATGAAGTGTATTATTCATTAGTATTTTATTCCTGATAGCTTGTTTGGTTCTGAGAGCCAAGTTCCCACTGTGTATCATTTTCCTTTATTGCTGTTATTACCATGAGATAATCCAGTGTGATTCATGGATTAAATTTGACTTTATTGTTGTAGGTATTAGAGTGATAATTAACTGCAAAAGACATGGCGATCAAACTAATTTAAACTTTAATTAGTTGAACTAGTGTTACCAGTTCTACTTGGCTGTTTTCACAGCTCTAGTGACTATAACTGCAAAGAAAAACTAGCAATTAAAAATACCACAGAAGTATTGCAGTGATCAATAAATATTCCTCTTAAGTTTTGTCTTTAATAGGCTCCGTGCCTTAGTGAAGCATGTGTTAGATTAATGATTAAATATCGAGTCTCCTGAGCATGAGACTCCACATCATTAATCTCTTCAATTATTTACAAGAACTTCTTATGAGGATGGGTATGAGCACAGGCTGACAGTGAGTGCACTTGCAGGGCTCCTCTGCATCCCAGGGACTTATCTGATTGATCTGCAGCACAAAGGGGACAAAGGGGCAGAGAAAGGAGAGGACTTCAGTCAGATTTACAAAGATGTAGAACTGAGTCATTGCCACCCACTTTACAAGTGCTTTGGGAGGCATGGGAGGCGGGTGGGGAAATCTGTTGATGCACAACTTCGTGACTACAAACCTTAGTCATTCAGACCAAACTGCCTGACTCCAACCTAAGAACCTTGTTTCTGTAAATTAGTCACTATCATATTAAAAAAATATTATTGAAGATTATTTTTATTTTGGTTTTGTTTTCAGAAATTTCAATTAAACACTATTCCAAAACATAAGCAATTTGGGAATACCTCTATTTTTAGTGTAATTTTAAAGCCACTATCCATCTATTCATTCTATAATACTACTTTTCTGCTTGGGGTTCTTCTTTCCTGTATGTATTTGAAACGGGTTCTGGAACTGATCTTTCCAAGAATGTGTCACACCAAAGATTTATGATTTTTTTGCCTGACAAATACACAGAGATACCTTTCCTCTTTCATTGTTTCCAATCTCTAAGGCTGAAGCTCACAGCAGAAGTTCTGTCTGTGTTTCTAATACTTAGACATTTGGTTTTTACACAGTTTATGTCAGCCTTTGGGATTTGTTAGTTCTTTGTGTACACAGCGATGCTCTTCTGAACTTTTAATACTGGTGCACTGCAATTTTGCAGCACCATTTAAAGCACTTTGGTTCTTACAGGAAGAAATTGCTGTATGCCCTCCTTTTCACCTGTCTGGGGAAGACCAGAGGAGGTGAAGGGGATTTTGTTCACTGATTTTGTTCACTGTTGAGTTTACTATATCTCAAATTTACCTACTCTATTATGTTTAACTCTGTAATTACTGATGCCTTTCTGCCTCTTTTGAAATATTGCATTTGTCACAAAGCAGAATTTTACACTTTGTTAGCAGGAGTGAGTTGTTGATCCAGAAGGTTTCACTGATGCGATGGGATTGCATTCACAGTTTCAGCTTTTAGTTGAGAATGATAAACATTCACACTAGCAAGAGGATAGCATGTGTGAGACCTCACATGTTTTCTCCTTGCAAATTGCGCCACAGGAAAGAGCAGCTGACTTCTGCCACAGGCCAAACGCAGTCTGTACAAACAGTTCAGTGGTCTGATGGCTGGATCCTTTCCACCCTCTTTCCTCAGTGGCGGCACGACCCGATGCACCAGCCTCCCCATGACCCCATGATCACACTGCAAATGAGCCATTTAGAGATGAACTTCCAGCTCATTAGACAACTGAATATCATCAATGCCTGCCAGGAGTGCCTGTTGGCTCTGGGACAAGCACACATCTGGTCAAAAATTGAAAATCTGTAGTGCTGTGTTCTTCTCGAATGCTCCTATGAGAGGATGTGAGGCATAACCTGGCCAAAAGTTTCAGCACCTCTATGCTGCTACCTAAGAAATTCGAAGAAAGATGACTAAATGGGAAAAATAGAGATGTCATCAGTCTTACTCTTTCAAGTTTTTTAAATTAAAAGGGGAAACATCCATCCTATGTGGGATTATAACAGTCTGGCTTTTCTGTTCTATGGATTGCTCTTAGGAAAAGTAAGATTTACAGCAGACCTTTTCTAATAATGTTTCTTCAACAGCTGGATTTGTAATGGAAGAACTGCAATGGCAGCAGGCTAACAAACAAGGCAAATATTGATTGCAAATGTCAAAAGGCAGAAGAATAGAGCAGGGGTAGGTGTCAAGTTCTGATGGGGATGCTATGACAAGTCTGAAGCTCTTGTGGTCAGATCAGTGCTATTCAAATGAAAATGCAATGCTATGGAATTGCAATACTCCTCAGCCAATCGCAACAGACCCTGCTGAAAATCCTGTCCCCATTTTCCATAGCTCCTTTTAAGTACTGAAAGGCCTCAATATGGCTTCCCTGGAGCCTCTTCTTCTCCCAGCTGAACAACCCTAACTCTTTCAGGCTTCAATGACTGGAGAAGTGTTCTGTCCAGCTGTTAATTTTTGTGTCTCTCCTCTGGGCCTGCTCCAACAGGTCCCTGCCTTCCTTCTGCTGTGGACCCACAGGTGGACACAGTTCGCCAGGTAGGGAGCATCTATGTGTACAGCAAAGACTGTCATAGGCATGACCATGATATGCAGGTTAGGGCTTTCAAACACAGTGAGAGAGCAGCTCTTTCTAGCAGAGACTGAGACTTTTAAAGTTTGATTCTCTCTGGGCACTTGGGAAGCCATTACTCAGGACTTAGAGAGATGCCAGATTCACAGCAGTTGCACAACACAGACAATGCAGACAGCACAGTTGCATTTGTGGTTTATTGTCCCTGCAATCCTGGAGCTCTAGATTCAGATTCCCTGAGAGTGAAATATTGCACAACAAAGGAAAACAATGTTTTTAACAAAAAAAGTAATCATGTGTAATCATCATTAGGATGTTTATGGGTGCTAATCAACAGAGATATATTCTCATCTCTGCAAACACAAACTGAACAATTTTCACTGGTGCAAATGAAATCAGAATCCAGTAGAGCATTTCTGTGAGAGATCTTGAGAATTCTTTACTTTGGGATATGAATTATTTTTCCCTTTTATGGACCAAATTGCCAAGCCCTCTTCATGCAAGTAATTTACCTGCCTATACTGAGTGCGCAGGAATTGCCTGTGTCTGCCTTATGGGCTGTTAATGTTTGTATAGGTGCCTACCTGGCCAGCAATTCACTTCCAAAATGTACCACCAGGGAGACAGCCCGGTCATTTTTTAGCAATATAGGTTAATTACCGAACATAACCAGTCAAAAGATGTTTCATCCTCTTTGATTACTTAATATCTTTTTTCTTTAAGTTTCATTCTGTCTTGTTATTCCACCTTCTGGGTAGGGAAGTGGAGCAACTCAAGCACAGAAGCACAGATGGCACTTATCAAGACTGGTGCAATCTGCAAAATCTGCAGTTAAAAGCCAGTTCTTGTCATTCCTTGCAGCCACTGTTAGAGATGCCTTCTGGTACACCACTTAGTTTTCTCTTGGGAAAGGTGCATCTGCATTCCCTCCCACAGGATTTAATAATGAAGATTTGGGGTTCTGAGAACTTCTAATGCCTTATAGATGGGTACTGCTAGCAAAAGCACTCAGTCTGTGGTGATACTGAGGTAGTTTATTTTCTGTAAAATGGCAAAAGTGGTGCCACAAATCAAAACTGCTGGAAGACCCAACAGTAATTATGTAGTCTTGTCCTTTGTATCTTTCTGTGAACCTTCTCCTGGAGCACTTGATATTTGAACATTTTATTGTGTGGAATATAGATAGTTGCCAACAATTCTCAAACAAAACAACTGTAAACAGAGATTAGTTTTGTGCTGGCATTTTTCAGAACGCATCATATTTTGATAGCAGCTATTACTGTTCTGCACGAAGGATGCAATAAATTGACTCTTCATAGATCTGTGAAATAATTCCCCACTGGATTCTGCTCATTTGTTGTTGGACAAGCTTCTATCTGGCTTTGGTTCAGTGAAGCAATATCAATTTAGAGTTGTTATATCTCCTACCTGCTTAAGGCCTTTAAAATTTGAAGTTTTTGTAGGGAAGTGATTGAGTTATTACTAAGAAATAGCCACCAGGTTGAAAGAGGGCTAATCAGGTACTACTATCCTGATGGCACCACTATAGCTCAGAAAGATTCTTTATCATTGAAGTAGGAAAGGGTTGAAGTTTGACAATTATTTTCTGTCATAAGGCAAGATAACAGAGGTGATGTAAGAAGAAAGTGAAACTGATTTGATGTTAGGGAATTCACAATCATTTTTCCAAGTAATTTAGCAACAGACCTCAGAAAATTTTCAGTCATTCTCCATAAGCATTTTAGTTTGAATCAAAAATGCAATTCGGACATAATCCTACATTTCTTCCCATTTGTGATATTTTGTCTCACATCAAAGAATGGTTTCACAGTCTGAAAGTTATATTTCTTTAATTAAAACTAGACCAGAAGTGTCCCAATAATGAGTTTCAGCCAGTAGAGACAGATAAAAACTAATCACAAGTAATTCCCTTGCTTCAGAAATGCATGAAGAATAGACTACAGGATCTTAGAGATATGACACTGACTTCTTTCTGCCTTTAGATCTTCTCTTAGTTGGCTGTGAGACTTGTTGGTGTTAACATGATTTGTCATTTTAGTGCTTACTAAGCTTTGTTTGGTTTCTCCTTTCTTTCAAATCTGCCAATATCTAAAAACTTTCAGACAAGTTACACATGATTTTTTCCAGTCTTCTGCTTTCCAGACAGATGCCAGCTCTATCCATTTTTCTCACTAGAGGCAAGGACCTATGAAAACACCAGACATAAAAACACACAGGGGGGTGATTTTAAAGTTACATCAACTCATTCTACCTGTCTGTCTCCCTGTCACTGAAAAATGTCTAATTGAACACAGGCACTTAGCTGAGCGGCAATGACCTCCAAACCTCCTCAGCCCTGGCTGTGCATGGTGAGGCGTACAAAATCACCCACCCCATTAGTGACATTCACCACGGCTGCTGCATGACAGTTCTTACTCCTCTGGAGCTTACTCTGCTTACTCCAGTGGAGCTCCTGCTTCAGAATAAGTATTTCCTAGTTTTCACAGCTGGTCACCTCCTTGGAACATTAAAATCTGGTGGGAATGTTTTACCCTTTCTATGACTTATAGAAATCCCTTAGAACTAGGAAGCAAATATCAGGAGTGGATTTTGGTATGAAAATGCTGAGCTTGTATCCAGCTGTCATTTGAGTGCTTAATAAAGGTGTTAGTAGAATAACTGTCAAAAAAGCAGCCAATTAGTTAACAATGGAATAATAAGCATAAAAGCCTTTCTCCAAAAGGCTAAATGCTGTTTAGAATAACTATTGACAAAAAGAAACTTTACTAATTTTGTTGAGTTTTGTTCCTCCTCTCAGTTAAGTGGTCTCCATATTTGTCAATGAGTGATGTAGGATTACCATCAATGGTATTAGCAAAAGTAATTTTAACATGAACTTATAAAAGTGAGACTTGGCAAAACTCCATGGCAAGGTTCTGTAATTTACTGCATGGGTGAAAAGCACAAAGGGAAATATGGTACCAACTGATTCAGAGTAAATTACATAGAGACTGAAGATGCAAAAGGCTAAGGCCCACCCTCCTGTTGAGTCATGAGGCTGAGAGCAGACCCCCTTACTTTCTAAACTCCTGATAGAGTTTAGGTCAAGCTAGGTCTAATCTTAGTCTCAGACTTGGAAAACGGTTTATATCTAGTGGAAGAAATTTATGAATTTCATTAGTGTTGATTTAGCATGTTATCAGCAACCTACCAAGGATCTGTTGTGAATAACGGGTCTCTGCCGTGGGGAAAGAGGGATCTCAGCCTCAGATAAGGAATCTCAAAACTGGAGAATTGTCCCAGCAGTGAGGGAGACCACAGCCATGCATCCACACTACTGTTCAGAGACACATCAAAGAAGGCCCAATTATTGACAGCTGTTCATATTTTCGGAATAAAGTGCTTGGCTAATAAAGAGCATGGGAAGGGTATACATTAGGCTCTGTTTACTCACAATTTTTGTTTGTGAGTCTTAGAAAAAGAATCTGTTATTCACGTACTGGTCACACAGTGTTCCAAGCTCATACACGCTGATGCTCACTGGGTTAATTTGTGGGATTTCTGGAGGAGTTGTTGGCCTAACTATACCTCAGGCCTTCGCTTCCTTTGGAGTCTGTACCAAACTATGGCTATTTTGATTAAGGGGATCGAGCACATCCACTACACTAACTTAACTGTTTGAATCATATTAATTTGGTTCACATATTCTCTCAGAATCTGTCCTACTGTTTTCAGCAATAAATGTAAAATTGAGACAACTATCCCCCCCACCCCTACTCTTAAGCTCCTCTGAGCATGATGGATTTGAATATTCAAATTAGTGATGGATTTGAATATTCAAATCATCCCAGAAGTTCTCAATAGTGCCTCCTTTTTTCTTGACAGCCTGAATGAGGAAAAAAACCCTTGTACAGAAACTTGGCTGCCAGGTAATGCTGAAGCTCATCTAAAAGTTCTACTAATAAGGCTCAAGAGAGGGAGAGGCAGGGAATCAGAAGGTTTGGATTAAAGCAGGCATATGATACACAGACACCTCTGTGTATGTGGGGGAAGAGTCTCAGCTGCTCAGCCCACACCGTGGAGCTCAGCATTCAGCAACTCTTTATATAATGTTTAAACCTAGATTTTCAAGGAAGTTGGCAGTGGCACTGAGTGAAGGTGTCACTTTCCTAATAAAGAAACACAAACTTGCATTTGGTGAACATTTCACCAAGTTTTTAGGGTAGGCAAAGGGGAAGAAAACTAGCTGTAATATTTCAAATTTGAAGTTAATAAGGTTTCAAATGTTTGATTTGAAATGAAGATTGTACCTTTGAGAATTAATTTAATTATTTTTAAGGCCAAAACAAACCCAAAAGGCTTGGGTTTTTTTACAGGTAGCTGAAAAATGTTAAATTTCTGTTTGATTAAAAACACATTTAGGCTCAAGATGCTCTTTGATATCCAGCAGTGTGCTCTTTGGGAAGCCTGATAAGAGCAAGGCAACTTGTCTTTGAGTGCCTATTTCAGATTATTCTTCTGTCTTTACTCAAAGAGTGTAGAGAAACCTTTTTATAAACTAAAAACAACAACAAAAAAAAAACAAAACAACCAACCAAACAAACAAAAAACCGAAAAAAACCCACAAAAAAAAAAAACCCAAAAAAAAAGAAAAAAACCAAAAAAAAACCAACCAAAAAAACCCAGAAAAAATCCACCAAAAACTTGCTTAGAAAGCCTGGAATGCAGAGTGACCTTATGCAGAATGCTCCTGTCCAGCAGGACTTGTGCAGATTGAGAGATAAGGATATAGCAGTGATGGATACTGAATGTGGGTCTATATTCCAAAAGGAGAGTGAATTTTCTTGTAAATCCTATTCTACTCAGACTTGAAACCAGCCCTGTACATGGTGGGGCTAGGAAGTCTTGCCTGGGTCTCTGCTGATTCCTGACAGAGGCATAGGTCCTTTTAAATCTTTGTGCCTGGAGCAGTCTTGTGCCAGACTCTGTGATCTCTGAAATAACCACCAGTATGTTTCTATGTTGGTGTGCATTATGTTCACATTTTATAATACCCGAAGTTTGCTTGTGTTAAGGAAACCAGAAGCAGTTAATTAAGTTGCCTGATTTGTTTATGTAATACAAATACTGAATGAATGCCAGAATTGCAAGGTATGATCATAACTGACATTTTTGGATGTGGTGTTTGTGTTTCCATATTTTTAAAACTTTGTGTGTTGGGGAAAGTCTCTTTTATTTAAACTTGTGGTCTTATTTATAGATAATCTGTCATTAACAAGCCTCTGCTCAGAAAATTAATTCTAGCTAGACCAGAGATGGCAATCTGGAAATCCTTACAGTGTTTGGGTTAATTAATGCATCATTTAATTTGTTCACATGTTAATAAGCTCTTGAGGATCAATAAATTCTCATTCAGTATAAATAAATTGGATTGGGGAAGCAGTTAATGCTGTAAAAACCATTGTGCCCATATGGGTTGGTTTGTGTACATATTTCACTAGTTAATCACCAGTCAATTTGAAATGAAATGTGCTGCAGTGTCTGAATTAGTTTATTTTCTTTCCACTGGCTGAGAAACAGAATGGTCTGGTGTGAAAGACTTGGGATACTGCCTAGCAAAAAACTCAGTCTGACCTAACCACAGAACCTTTTAGTTTGACCTTAAAAGGCAGACGACCGATCAGGTAATTTTCACCTTTCATTCCTCACATCATGTAAATGTCTTTCCTTTAAGCTTCTGAAATTTATTCCAGTGGTTTGAATTGAAAATATTTAATCCTTATCGTGGATGCCCTGTGCACATTTTCTTTCTCGTCGAGATTTTAAGACATGCACATTGGTAATGAAGATTGGCGGAACACAGAAGACATTTTCATAAGGTGTTAACAAATTCTTGAGGACAAATGTCCCCTGTGAATTTTATTTTTCTCTTAAAAAATATTCACTTATTATTTGAGTGCACTTGAAAGCTGCTGTTATGATAATTTTTTTAGAGCAAGGGATTTTTGTCCTGTTTGTGACACCTCTCACATAAACAGAATCCCCACCTATAAGAGATGCCTCAGAAATCTTATCACAGGATAAATATAACATAGGATTGTTTGTATTGCAATTATCCTAGAAATAGGAAGGAAAATGAATCCTAAAATTATAAAAAGAATGGCAAAAGCTAGATTCAATCATCCCACTTGCCCAGAATTTTCTAAATGTTTTAAAATGTGGATTATGAAATTAATGTTATGGAGATAATTAAAAGGTACTGAAAATCATCTCAAGTCACGCACCTGAGTCAGCTGATGCTTATCTGTCTTTGTAAATCTTAATAGTATCCAGTGAGGTCTTAGCTTCCTTTTTATAACTTTATTTGCATTCCTTTCTTTCTATGTACTTTACACAGCTCCCTCATTCTACAGTCTTTTTGCTCTAAAAATGCTGCTGCTTCTATGGCATTTCTCTTCAAAAGGCTGTGTACAATGACATTGACACCAAATCACCAGTGTACCTATAATTAGTTTTTTTTTTTTTATCTTGTACTATTTGACTGCTAACATCTCTGGTGTTAGGATTGGTAGATTTTAGGTGGATGCATTGCACAGTGATCTTTGATTCATTAAATCCTGGAAACAGATCTAAGGTCAGATGCCACAATGAGTACTTTGGCTTCTGCAGTTCTTTGTACTTGCAAATTGCATGATAATCAATCACCCTTCAAGACACTAAGAGGTGTTAATGATATTGACAGCTTATGAAACTGATGTAAACGGCTGCAGATAAACAGAAGAGATTTAGTCGCATAGATCCATGCAACTATGCTCTTTTGCTAGTGAAGAATCTGAGGCACTGGGTTTTCTCCCTGTGTTGCATTAGCATGTCTTCCCTCTCTTACAGGGGTGTCTTTGTTCTTCACAATGTAATTGTTAGTTTTTCACGATTTGCACTCTTGAAAATACAAGCAGATAAACCTCAAGCTCATAACTGGAGGTCACAGTTAATCCAATGTCACAGACTGAACATTTTGCCCTCATGTTCAAATAAAAGTGCCTTGTCTTTTTTATACCTTTACACTTAATAATTAACTTTGTGCCAGTCTAATGGTTATCTTAAAACATTAAACATAGCTGAAAATCATGGCATTAGTAGAAAAACCCCAATATGCTGCTAAATGATTATTTTATTCCACTGTAGCATGACAAGGACAAAGGAATGCCGTCTACTGATTTCACTGCCGGGCAGACAGGATCATTTTTTTCACCTTCTATTCACCTTTGCTGCTTGCCAGCCCCAGAATTTCCACATCTATGCTTGTTTCCCTGTTTTGGAACTGGAAGGTGATCAGGGATGCCAGTGGGAGCTGTGCAGTCCCCCTTTAGGGTGCAGGATCTGCTGCAGCTGCTGCAAAGGCTGAGAAGGGTCCCCCATTGTGAGGGAGCAGAGGTGCAGGTAGGGGGGTCAGACACCTGCAAGGTCTCTGGGGGTGCGTGGGGCATGCAGCCCTTAGCCATGCCTGCTGAGCTGCCGGCAGGGAAAATCATCAAGTGTGATGTGCTACACAGCTGGCAGGTGCCATGATTCCTGTTTGTGGTCACACATTTTGGAAACTGGAGAGTGCAACAAAGGTGAATGTTAAGGGTATTTAGGAGGGAATTTCTGAGCTTTGATTTTGAGTCAGTCTGGTTTTTTTTTTGTTTGTTTTTTGTTGGGTTTTTTTCAATGCCACATTGTCTGGTTTAAGCTCAAACCAATAGGACAAATCCTATTGGATTTGTCTGATATCCTCTGGCTATCAGAGTTTGAATAATGGGTGATTGTGACCTTTTCTAGAAGAGGGGACCTTGAGGTTTTCCTTTGCCATAAGTGGGTTTGTATTTTAAGGCTCCCCTGTTGAAAGTTTTTTTTGTTGTTTTTTTTTTTTTTTTTAAATAAAGATTATTGTTAAGGAAGAATGCAACAGCATTCTGCCTGCTATTTTACTAACCAATTTCTATGGGAATCTTTCCTTGCTAATCTCTCTTGCAATTTACGGAGAGAGAAAGAAGAAAGCTTGTATTGATCTCAGGTGTTGGTCAATGAGTTTGTGTAAGGAGTCATGTCATGTAGCGGATAAACTAACACTGATCTTTGTAATCAATTGCTCCTTGATTGCTCCCAGGAGATATATGTTTTGATATGAAAAAGGGACTTGTCTTCAGTTCAATTATGGTATGCAAACAAAGTTCAGGATTTTTCTGAAGGAGATTGAAAAGGTGATGGGGAAAGTTCATGGTTTATGTTCACTTCAGAAAAAGTTGATTTTATTTGAAATTATCTACTGCCTATCAATGCAAACACTTTCCAATATGCTATATTGTAAAGAGCATTGTGCTTTTTCATGCCAGCACATTGCCTATCAATAAAAATAATAATTTTAACAATTAACTGAGTGATTCAACCTAACCATACTTGCTCTGCTTGGTGTGGATGACCAGAAGCTCAAAAATTATGACTTTAAGTACCTGGAGTGAAGGCTTATGCTGTGAAGTTTGGGGCTGGCTGAGTCACACTATTCAACTGCAATTCTTTGAACCATTTGATTTGTAAATTATTTTAGTTTGAGATTTCTGTAATACCATAGCTGGAAATAAGTTTCTGGTTCCAGCTGATCACTGTGCTGAAAATGGTTGTTTAATGCAATCCTGCTTTACAGATCCCAACAGGTTACCCAAGCCAACAGATGTAAAAAAGCACATTTCAGTTAATGTCTATTTGAGTTGGAAAATTGCCTGTTTTTGCATTCAAAGAAGAAAAAGTATTCTTACATATAAGGCTAAGAATTTATATAACTGGAACCTAAACATTCTAATGAAATAACTATTGTTAATGCAGATCCAAGTAGAAAAAAAGAATGTTACTGCACAGGAAACATCTCAACAATAAAAAGTAAGTGAAAATAGTTATAAAATAGTTATGCATATCTCTATATACCCTTTCCCAGATGTTATGTTCCTCATTGCACTGCCCTTTGTGTTCTAAGGTTGATGGTGGGGTCTCTTTGAAAGAGTACGGTGGGAAATCAGCATCCTGAGCCCTTTGCCAAGAGGAAGAGGGTGTTGAAGTAAATGCTTTCCTCATCTTCATTCTAGGGTCTGCTGTGGGGTAATTTTTATATTTTTTCTTACAGGTTTTTACATCCTATTATTTCTTCTTTGCTCTGAAGAGCAGGTCACTCAGTACTCTATATGCTGAGTTTGGTAGGCGCTATTCTCATACAAAGAATGCTTTTTACAGCTAAGCCAAGCAGCAGTGAAGCCACAGAACTTGGCAGCTGCCCTCTGGAGCAGGTCATCTGAACTGGAATCTATGGAAAATTGGTGAAGGGTAGGCTGATTTATTGCTTAGGTTTTACTGATACTTTGCAAGCTCTAGAAATATTCTGTTTAGCTCCTTTGTTTTTCTTTTGTGCTGTACTTTTGTCCATTCCCCTTGAAGAAGTTGGCATGTGTCCTGTTCTCTCTATTGATAACTGTATCCATGGATCACGAATTTCCTTATCATTCTTGTTTAATGAAGTTTGGTTATTTTATAGATTCTTTACACATTGCCTCACAGATGGTTGGTTTTCAAGGGATATCAGAAAGAGGCATTTTTGACATGGGCCAGATGTGCCAAGTAATGGTGACATTGCAAATATAAAACATATGCTAGCAGGAATTTTTTTCTTATTTGTGTACCTGGCAGCTGTTAAATTCCAGACAATCCTTGGGGCAAATGGCAAGTGTCCCTTATTTCCTAAAAGACCTGAAATAAAAAAAAGAAATGTAAACACTGTTTTTTGGCATTGTTGCAAAGGTAAGTGTTCCTATTTTGGAACCAAACCCTGTTTGGTTTCTGTCACCCAAATAGCCTTCTTTATTTAAAACAAAAAAAATTAGAATTTCCTGCATGAACATCTGGAAATACAATTTCTATTACTGTATGCTTCTCTAAACAAACAAAGTATTGTTTGGTAAAGGATGCTGGTAATTGGGCTTCTTTTAAAATTTCTTATAGATAGAATGTCTTCTTTTTTCCTGCTGGAAACTCTCATGTCCAATTTATTCTTTGACCCTTTTCTTTTTCCTTAGTTTTTTGATGATGTGGTTTTGGTTATTTTTCCTTTTCTTCATATTCCACATGCTTCCTGAAGGAAAAGGAAGAGGGTGTTAGGGACATAGAATAATTTGGCATGCTAATAAAAAGTAGGAGCAGGAACTGAGGTCAAATGCCACAGACTTGGAAAAGGCAATAGAGAGTTTTCCCAAGGAATGAGACTTTTAAAATATATGATAAAGATTCCTTTGTTTATGAAAGAACTGTTCATGCAAGACTGCCTCTGTTGCTTACAGCATCACTTGTGGCGTTGTACACTACCAGATGCTTATAGCACAGATGTTCTTAACCACATGGGTTAATTGTGGCTATAGTGGTTGGGACTTCCCATGAAAAAAGACCAGGTGGTAACACTTCTCAAAACTTTCATCAGCATGAAAGGGGACTGAATGAGAAGAAAAAATAGTTTATCTGGGAAATACGTGCTTGACCAAATGCATCATACAACTTTTTCTTTTTTTTGACTGAAATCCAGGAAGTCCTTCTATATGCAAGCCTGAATTCCTCCTTTACCCACTAGTGTTTGCCGTATTTGATGGGAAACAGTCAAGCAAATTATCTGAAAGTATAAATCTAACAGGTATAAATACTTGTTAGATGAAAGATTTTCCTTTATGTACTGCACAGTCCAAACCTGTTAATTCTCTATCTTCACTTTTAATAATACTCCTTGTATTGCATTAAACTCTCTCCTATAAAGATAGTATCTTGTAATTAGGTTTTTCTACAAAAATCTCACTATGGTTAACTAGATATGGGCCAGCTGTATCATATTTAAGCTTTTTAGGTATTTCAAGTAAATATGAATCTGTCAACTTGAACAAAATATGTGAATATTTTATTTGTCTGCTTTCTTTTAAATTAGCTAACTTAGTTTAGAATTGACTGTACAAGGCAAACTATTAGTTATTTCAAGGGCAAGATTAACTTAAGCAAAAATGCTACCACTGAATATATTTATGATTGGTGAATTAAGTCTCTGTCAAAAAAAGCTGGTCAGTTCAATTTAGAGGTTTACTACATGTGGAAATAAAAATTTCAAATAAAACCAAAAGATCTCTGGACTTCAGAAAATCTTCAGAGGACATGAAGAAAAGAGTGCATGATCGATGAGACAGAAAGTATGGCACTGTGACAAGTAAGATCAAAGTTAAAATTCTTCCTTCCTTTTTTTTTTGAGCCTTGGTCCTAAGCCAGGACAAATAAAATGCAATTTCCAAAACGCCAAAAATTGAACATAATAAAAGAGATTACTTGTAACCAATGTGAGATTTGAGTGCAATGGTCAAGAATATAAAGAAAACAAAATATTTATGCTCTTTTCAGAGTTTTCTTCCTAGATTTATTAGTATTAGAACCTTTTTATCCTGCTGTCAGGTTTTGAGTGTACTGAAATAAGTAAAGCTACACTGATCTCAGTACTGGAAGACTCTGAGCACTACTCTCTTTGACTTGGAAAGTGAAAAGTACAGCCATATTTTTCATAAAGTGTATGCTCCTTTCTGAGCATTTTTCAACAATGTAAAATAAATTAACTTTCAAAGTATGAGTTTCTCACCAAAATGTGTTCACTATTGGTTTAAAAATACTGAAGATAATTTAAACCCTTAAACAACAAACTATAAAGAGATTTTGCAGATGTCATTCATTTTCAATGCTGGCAGTGACACTGTTTCTCTTTTCTTTTTGCATGTCTTTCCTTTCTCTCTCTGTTTTCTTTTTAGAGGCAGTATTTCTTCTGTCATTTTTTATCTTCAGTATGCACCATGCAAAATAGGAGAAAATCTAATTAACCAAGTATTGAAAAAGATTGCTCAAGGGAGAAAAAAAAGAACTCATTACCGCTACAAAGAAATCATCAAGTCACAAAGATTTTGTAAAGTAAAAGCAAATATTGCAAAGAAGACATTCAAAACAATGCAACACTGTTCCTCAGTATTCACCTAATGCCAGTCCACCTGCATTACCAATCACATTTATCTTAATAGTAGTATTTATTTTTTATTTTATAGTAATATTTTGCTTTCAATCATATTATATATTCTATAAAAGTTACATTTTTATATATATTTGAATTTATAGTCTCATTTTTACAGTTTTGAAGAACAGAGAAAGCAGGTTTGATGTCTGGCTTAGCAGATTAGATAACTTGGGACTTGAACCATGTCTTGGTTTCTTAGTTCTTCTGATATATGTATCAACTCTGTTGCTGAAGGCTTAGTGAAATATTTTGCCATAGCAATGAAAGATAGGTTGTTGGTTTTGACCTTCAGATCTATAGCACCAGCAAATATGGTAGAACTGTCACATTTCTTTCTAATTTCTTGTAAACAAAATTTCATAAGTTAGATCTGTGAAAGCTGTTTTTCTTTTTTTTTTTAATTTTAGGTCTTATTTCAGATCTTTCTTTAAAAAAAAACAGCAGCCAGAATAGGCTTTTTGGAAAAAAAAAACAAACCCTAAAACAAAACAGCTCTGTAATTTTCCAACTTCCTTTCTGTTTTGTTTGTTGTCATACAGGTTTTTTATAACAAGTTAGAAGCAACATTGTTTGTATAAAACCAAACACTTGTAATGAAAGTCACTGGTAAGAGTGAGAGATCTGTACAGTTTTGCAGCCTCTTACCCATCATTGACAGAAGCAAATGTTCCAGAGACCAGTACTGGAGTTTCTCCCAGTCCAAAATGGGCTCAAATAAACATTCTAAGAAAGGTCTAAAGTGTACAGACTTATTTCTTTCATAATTCTTCCCCTGTCAAGAGTTCATTGTGTAACAAGGTGTTCAAGTTTTTGGACATTTAAGGTCACAGCAAAGCCTGCAAAAAAGCCTAAGGCTTTATCCTGCTGCTGGTATTATGGTATGTCTTTGCAACATTTGCAAAGGCTGAGTGGATCAAATAAGTCTAAACATGAGTAAAATAGATCAAGAAGTAGGAAAAAACCTCTTCAATACTTTCTACAGAACTTATATGTGTGTCTTTTCTAGGTGTGTATGTTTAAGAGTAAACTGAATTAGTGGCAAAAGTCCTTGGAAAGTGTATCATAAAATCCATGGTTGAAAGATTTCTATCAAGTGTTACAGGATTTAGATGCATATATTTTGAAAGCTAGGAATGAAAATGGTGATTAAGCTTTACTTAACCTCCATGCCTTCCAGCCTTATCCCAGTTTCAGGTGGATTGCTGCCAAGGAGGAAGAAGAGGAAGTTGGTTATTTGGGAGTGATTCAGCTAAAAGCTGAATTCAGGTAAAAGTCTGTTTGGTGGCAGAGGTACTGTCAGATGCCTGCTGAGGGCACTGAATTGTCAGTGCAGACACAGGCCTGGCAGGGCTGGGGCGGGCAGAGCAAGTCCAGTGCTCTCTGGGAATCTGGCATTTGCCACCAGTTCTTTTCCATGGTGTACCTGCTCACATTTCTGCTCAGGAGATCACGCTAAAATGGGAGCCTGCATACAGTTTATCACTTAGTCCAAATAAATGAGTCATATCCCTAGGTTCTGTGTGCTCTCTTCTTTATCTTGCTTTGGATCTGTCCTTGAAGCATTCCCAATTTCCCAAAAAGCCCTTAGGAAAGCCTGGTGAAAACAGATCCCCTTGGCTTTGCCTCAAGACAGAAAACAACCCTTTTTTTTTTTTTTTTTTTTTTTTAACCCAGGGCTTTACTTTTAGAAAGTGCCTTTGCTGTCTCTTCTCCATCTTCTGAGTCTGCAAAGGGTCTCTTACATTTATTTTCCTCTTTTCCAAACCGGGCATTTTTCTGTTCAAGCAAATCATAACCCAGCTGAGTTGAAAGAAAAAGCAATTTATAGGTTTGAAAGTGTAATTCTCTCCCGTCTCTCAGGCGCTCGCAAAACAGCCGGGAGGTACATTGGGACATGTGGTGGAATAGAAAATGCTCTAATAAATTTAGTTGTGATTACTAAAAAGAAATCCTGTGCTTATGCCTGCAGAGGCATTTTGTTTTCAGAGACAGTTCTTTATTTAAAAAAAAAAGGAGACATTTTCTTTGTCTGAAAGAATAGGATTTGCCCAAGTAAGAGGATTTGCTAAAGACTATGTTAATTTATTTGTTTTCACTCAGTGGTGTCATTGTATTGCCTGCCATATTTGCATACCTTTCAGGGGATTTTGCACAAATTAAAGCGGAGCTATGTGCATGTTTTTATTTTGGAAGTTCTGGGAATGGGAACACTGTATAAATGGGAATTCATTAGAATACAAGTGGATATTGTTATTATATTCTGCAATATGAACTCAGTGAACTGGTGCTGCCCACCTGTAATCCTTCTCAGTTAAGGCTGAGACTGCAGAATGAACAGGAACTGGACTGAGCATATCATTAAAAATGAGTTGGGTTAGGGATTTGTGGCCCTGCTTCATTACACTCATTCAAAACCAAACTACTTCCCCCTTCAAATCTTTATGCAGAAACCCATGAAATGTAGAAATAAAAGCAAGGTTCTAACTCTTAATCTTTTGCATAGGAAATGCTGTAAATGTAGCTCTAACTCTGCAGGACTCTGCCCCTGGAGTAATTTTTGAGTTCAGGGAACTGTAGAAGTTTCCCAGCAGTAAGGTGAGGCGCTCTGGCCATATGGGGGCTGGGGTATACTCAGAGATGTTCAGTCTTGAGTGTTTTACTTCTGATTTTTTTTTTTATTCAGGAGAAAATGTGCTCTCTCTGGCATGATTGTTTTCTCTAAGTATCCAGGATAGTGAGGAGAAATTCACGGTAGGAACTCTGAATACTTTCAATGTACCCCTGGAGTTACCTGAAGCTTTCCAGCAACTGAGGAAAAGCCAGGATACACCAGAGAGGTAATGAGAAGTTCATGGTTTTTTTTTTTGTTCTCCCATCTTGTACTGCATGCCCAGTGGATCACCTCCATGTCTGAATATCATTTTTAAATTTCTGTTTACCTGTTGTAATAAGTTATACGTTCCAAACTCTTCCAGGTCAAGAAAGATATTTGGCTTCTGATCATTACCTCAAATTTCTGCAAAACAAGGTGCCATATAAACTACAGCATAAACAGAAAGGAGAAAAGGAGTCCCACAGCACTGAGAAATACCTGTTAAATATGTGTAATTTTTCAGGGTTTGTTATTTTGGTTTTTTTTTTGGGGGGGGGTGGGTGTTGTATCTTTTCAGGTTTTTTGTGGGTTGGTTTAGGAGGCTTTTTGTTTGTGTTTTTGATGGTGGATTTTTGTCATTGATTTTAGGGGTTTTTTTTAAACTTTTGCCTCTGTAACTTGGTGTCTGGCAGTGACTATAGTTCATATGATGCCTTTAGTTCATGCAAAATCCAGACCAATGAGCAGCGCTGAAACTCTTATTCCAATTTAAGACCGCTATTGGTTGCTACTTTCTACCAGTGGCAGAAGTAATTTTCTGTGCACAGGAACACATGAAATTTCTTCTATCAGGTTTCTTTATTTCTTCTGTCTGTCTGAAAGAAGCATGATGCTAGGGAGGAGGTGATGCCTCATCTCACTGCAGCCTCAAAACCTGTCCACTTGTGGATCCACAGCCAGCAGTAGCCCATACCCCAACCTCTGGATCTCTGCTTCCATAAGGCATTGCAGTCACTGAGGGCTTGACTCACATGCTGTGGATATGAAGACCATCTTCCTTGAGTGTATGGGAGGGGAATGGCTATCCTTCTGGAATCATATGGACTTAAAAACTGTGACAAAATAACTTTTGAATATGGAAGACAAACCATGGTGACTCCCCTGGTCCTGTTCTGTTTTCAGTTAAGTGTCATGATTTTCTAATTTCTGGTCATAAATGCTAATTTCTATCATAGATAACATGAAAACAAGGTATCAGCGAGTCAGAGAGGAAATAAAATTCTTTCTGAATTTACAAGGGTTTATTATCTTCCTGCTATTAGTCACTATGGTTTATTGGTGTCTTAGTATGGAGTCATTGGTCTGTTCTGACACTGCTCTTTTGATTTGATTACCATTTTGAGCAGAAGATTAATTTAATATATAGAAAGCTCTGTCTGTCATGTTGTGGCTAATAGCAGAGCTGCCTTTGTGTTGTGAGTGGCCATACAATAGGTAGACAGAAGTATCCTTAACTGAGGTTATATTTTGAATACAAATAGGGAGAAAAAAAATCTGCCATCTGGTGAGCAGACATTTGCCCTATCCCTAACTGACTGTTAGGGAATGGATTTGGATTGGAATATTTTAATTCTGTACATTCCAATCAGTCTTCAGTCTGGTCATATGAGGTGTAGCACAGGAGAGAAAGCTGGACCATCTTCCCACACCAGACAAAGAAATACCATTGAAGCAGAAAATTATGTTTCTAGAAACCTAATTTTCTAGGTAAGAATTTACCTAGTTGTTAAACAATGAAGTGGCAGTAAATATGACATTAGTTTATTCTTTTAAATACAAAGAGGCTTAACTACCCTTCTCTATATAAATCAGGGACAATCTTTTGGTATGTAACTGCTTGGGATGGAGGAGGTTGAAACCCTTCCAAACTCAAAATCAGACTAAAGTACTTTCTCATGGCTGTTTCATTTCATGTGTAGGTGCTTATCGTATCCAGGTCAAAACACTGCAGCCCATTTTCTGACTTGCCTCCCTCCTCTCCCTAATATACTCCTATATTTCTGTGTTATCAAAGCACTCTGCAGTGAGGAAACTCTTCCACAGATGAGGTCCTGTGCATATACAAGGAGAGACCTAGGGGTGTGAAGGAATGGGATCAGAGAGTGTAAGAATGCTGAGATAGTATCTCCATCCTCAGAGGAGCTTTATTCCCAATGTACATTAAAGGGCAGAAAATATTTATGGTTTTGTTGATCCTTGAGAAAAATCTGGCATGGTAATGCTGTAAAAACTTTTTAAAGTGGCAATAAATAATTATTATTTTAAATAAGCCTTGGAGTCATACAAATCTCTCTTTGGCCACCTGAAAGCTTCTTTATTACCATTATTTCAGTATAAATAGTAGTGCTTTTCTTAGACCAAAATTTATCATACAAATGAGTGCTTTGATCCAAGTCCCCTTATTTTCCTTAAGGGTAATGAGTGATACATTATTTATTGTAAGACTCAGGTTAATCCCAGTTTCTAAAGAGAAGTTTAGGTCAATCTCCAATTTTTAGCTGCAGATGTTTATAAGTACAAGGAAACACTGGTGCAATCAATGACAGAATGTGTATCAGGTTTTTTAAATCAGACTTTTTTTTTAGAAGGTAAGTAGAGACTCTGAAACACTTCAAAGCAGAACAGAGTTGTCCATTAAAGGACAGGGTATCTGTTCCTCTGTAGCAGAATGGTTGATACTGAATAGTGTGGAAAACAGCTACCAGAGAGCAAAGCCCTTCAAGGCTTAAAGCTTTGATAAGCAGGAGCAAAACTGTAACTCTTTTATGTACATATACACTGCAGCACACTCCAGCCTCAGAAGCACCATCACTGTCAAGATTTTTATCAATATTTATCAAAATACCTCTCTCTATATGTATTTAGATGTGGCAGCATCAGGTCACAGCTACTCCTGCCATTACTGGTGGCTATAGATGGTCAACAACTGTATAAAAGGGTGCGTGTATGAGAGCAAGTATTACAGTGAGCTGGTGGGCATTTCTAGTTGGGTAGAGCATGAGGGCTTGTTGTGATCTGACTGGTGGGAGGTGCCTCTACACCCTTTTCCCCCATCTTTGTTAAGATGTGTGTTTCCCCCTCCTCCTAGGCCTGAGATAACTTCTGGACAAAAGTACCACCCTTACCTTTATCGCAAGTTGCCATTGTGGTGGCTTAACTTAAAGTCCAAATTTCACACCAAATCTGGGGGGCTGAGCTAAAGTGGCGGTCACAGATGCCCTCTGTCCCATAATTTGGGGTGATCTTTGTTTCACTGGTGCTGTGCACACAAGCAGTTGCTTCTTTACACAGTTTGCCATGGGGGAATTTTTGTAAGGGTGCATTACACAGTTTCTACTAACCAGATCTCTGCCAGGCCTACAGTTAGTGCCATCCTGTTGCTCCATTCTGTGCTTGTCTTATTGCAAAGTTCTTCTGGCCTTAAGAGAGTTTGAGATGGGCAGCTGCGCTCTTTAAATCCTTGCAGGACTGTGTCTCCATGTTGAGAGAAAAGGTGACAGCAAACTTTGAGTCATATGCTGGCTGCCAGCACAAACACTTTCAGCATTCAGTTTTCAGATCTCCTGTTTTCTTTTGGCACCTCAGTGCATGAAAATCTTCCAGGAGCTTCTCAGTCCTTAAGATCATTTTCCCTAGGAACATTCTTGACAAATGAAATCCCCGGCATGTTGCCTGTCCATGTGACTGTCAGTCAGTATGGGGAAACAGAGTGAAACACATGCTACATTGCACCATAATTTTCCAGGCAAAGCTAAATGTTCTAATGTCTTTTTTTCCCAAAATATTTATGTATGCATTACAACATTCACAGAACTGCAAAGCATCAGCTGTTGGCCAACTGAATGTATCATATTACTACCCACATCACACTTCAAAATGACAGCTTTAGCCACCAGTATGAAGTTTGACTACTTTAGACTTCTGTTAAGAAACAGCAAAATTGTTAGTAGAAAAACTGTTATTCATCCCAGAATGGACATACCTGGAATAGAACACAGAACCCATTCTTTGCCCTTGAAACCAAAATGTTTTGACTGTACCTATATCTTTGAAGCATTAAAAACAGAAGGGCTGTATCCAGATAACCTAGTGGAAATGGTCCCTGACCCATCAGAAACCCCAGATTGTCTTCCAGTGGTTATGCAGTGATTTTGTACCAAGATGCTGACATTAATGAACTTGCCCATTTAGATGTAAGAGTTGTATGCCTCTGAAAATTCAGTTTTCTAGGTGAATACAGCCTGAGAATCATATCCGAGTATAAAAGCACTTGCGTGCTGTCATGTGAAAGAGTGACTGCTGTGGTCTGTACATTTTTTTTCTGGTTGAACTGCTCTCACAAAGGACAGAATAGTTTCCCAGGCTCTTTTCTGGTTGCCAGATCCTGCTGGCTAGCCTACTACAACAGGCATTATTGTCTTTCTCTACAGTCCTTTAGACAATGATTGGGTAGAGGGACTCTCAACCCATTTCTCAGAGCATTTTTGGGGTTCTTGGTAGCTTCTGTGATCTTGGTCTTGCAGGACTGCAGCACCTCAAACCACAAAAGCTTGGTCAAGATGGCATCTTGAATGAATTTAACACCCACTACTGGCTCCTGAGCTCTGATAAATTGAAGCTGTGACTTGCCAGGACATCAGTAGGACAGAGATTATCAGTTTATTGTGTGCTACTGAGGTGCTTCTCCATCCACACACCTTTAGACAGCTTCTCTTTCAACTTCTGTGGCTCTTTTCTGATTGTTGGATGTTCATACTGGATGATCTGGAAGATAAACTGCAGGCTTCCTTCCCAGCTGGCAACATCTGGGAGACATTCTATTCTGAATATCCGGGAATTCAGCTATCTAAGTCTAGACAGATGAATTTCAGGATGTGTGCTTACCTCTGCTTTCTGGGGATCCAGCTCAGTGATGTACAACCACAACGAAGAGTATCTGGTCTCTTTAGCCCTCCCTGCTACCTTCCTTTCTGCTCACCAAGAGCAGCACCACATTTCTTGGATCTCAGAATTGTCTTCAAATGAGCCCCTGTCCAGGGCTGACCTGAACTTCAGTTTCCTTTTGCCTAGTGGCTTTAAAACACAGATGCTGCTCCATACCTTCGAGTAGCTACACCTTCAGCCTTTTCTAACTTGACTATTGCAACCTCCTCTCTTCTTGCGTCCCACATTGCTCACATTTATCTATAACATTGCTAGCTCCCGGCTTTCCCAGTTAAGAACTTTGGCCCTATCTTCCCTCTCCATGTGCCATTCTTCTGTGTTCATCCTTTGTCCATTCTTTTTTTGCCCATCACACCTCACAAGCATCTTGTTTTTGCTAGGAGATCATTATTGGCTCTGTTTTATCTGCTAAATGAACAGTGCCAGGGTGAAGGCAGAGGGACAGAATGAGGCTGCCTGCACTGTTAAACTGTTCAAAATTCCCAAGCCATGGTGCATAAGCAGTCTTCCAGGTAACTCCTGGAATAGTTTGAGAATTAATATAGGAAAAACTATTAATTCTGGGCAGTTTGGACATGGCCATCCCATTTCCAGGATAAGTTTACCATTCCAGGGTGGATATGGTAATACTGTGCCACCCGGTTTCAGGACCAGAAAAAGGGCTTAGGACATCTGTGGAGTGCTTCAGGGTTCTGAAGGTCTTAAAGAGTGGTAGATTTCTGCTGCAGAAACCTGAAGTGTATAGTAAGAAGTAATTGAGATGTGTAATAAAAATTGTCATTGTAACATGTTTTCTCTTGGGACTCCCACTGTGTTACTTAATTACTTCTGCTTAATATCCCTGCTCTAAACAAACTCTTGGTTCCCCCAAGATTATTTCAGTCACCTTTGCCAAAGTTTAATGGTCCAGGCAGTGATTATACTTTTGTTATTTAGTAATTACTCTGTAAAGAAACCAAGTCTCCAGACTTTAAAAATGCATACACATCTGCCTACAAGTTACCTTTTCATGAATAAAGGAAGAATACTTTTCCAAAAGATTTACCAGTGACTCGAAATCATACTGCTGTTTTAATCTCTTCTCAGAGAGCCTCAGAATTGCCTTTTCCATGTGCAATTTAATTCATATATTTCACACAGATGCTTCATTTTTGCCTATAAAGTATTATTGAATTAAAATTTTGCCTATGAAAGAATGGCTAGATAACTAAGCCTCATGAGAACAAGCCTCCAGAGTGAAAACTTCAAAACCATATTAATATGTAGGAAGGCATCTGAGTGGCAAATTTTGTTACAACTAATTATGGAGTTCAGCCATGTCTCTCTTGGTCATCACTGATTTGCATTAAAAATGTCTTTACAAACACTTAAGCGTCAGACACTGCAGAGACCACAGAAATGTAAATACTTAGTGTTTTCCAGAGGGCCTTTGGTTTCAGAGAGATGCAAATGATTGGGTAAAGCTGTCCTTTGGTGGCTAAGGTATTGAGTCATTTACTGCTAAGGACATAACACTGGGCTGGGATTCAGGAAACTTGGATTTATTTCCAAATCTGTGTCGGCCTGATGGATCACTCTGGGCAGTCACTCCACCTTCTGTGCTTTATTTTCTCCTCTAGAAAAGCAAGGCTGACCCTGAAACCTATTGGTGAGAAGTGAAATATATAATAAATGGCCATTTTTATTACTACTCAGAATATATTGCATAATCCTTTTTATTTTTAATATTTTTGGGATAGATGAGAAATTTTGTTTCTCTTTCACAAAGTAAATGTGATGCCATAATAAGATCTAGTTTTCTCCTGTTCCTTTTTCTGCTTTAAACAAAGCCTGTGCCTTTAAAGACAAGCCTATGGAATCAATCCTTCATTAGCATGGGTTATTTTATGTATGAGAATTTGTAACAATTACTATTTTATTACAGATTTCACTTACTTGTTGGTACTTTTCCACTCTCTTCAGTCATCTACCTTAGAAGTAGCACTTATATCTGAAGACTGCTTACTGTATTCAAAAAGAAAGTAGTTATACTATCTATAGCACTAATTAAGCTACAGAAGTAAAGTTAGAAGGTTATTGATCACTGAAAATGAGTTACACTTCTATGGAGAGGAAGGGTGAGGTGAATCTGGGAAGTCTGTTACAGTCTGGGCTCTCTGTATGGTCCATCTTTCTCTTCCTTCTGAGGCTGCAGAAGTGGAAGACAAACTGAGCTCTGGATTGTTACTGCTGATCTGAGTTGTTCAAACACTGTGGCAGATATTGTCACCTTCTCATCTACTCAGAGCATCATAGGGCTGTTTTCCTTGGAAAAGACCCTTAAAATCATCAGTTACCACCACTGACCCAGCAATGACAAGTCCAGCACTGAGCCATCTCCCCAAGTTCCACACCTACACATCTTTTAAATACCTCCAGAGATGATGATTCAGCCCCTTCCCTGTGTTTTGCGGAGAAAAGAAGAAACCTCACAACTTGTAAAAGTTGTAAAGCCCGGTATGCTTTTATTACGACGCGCGCCGGACGCAAGACTCCCCAAAAGGGCATGCGTGCCCCTGGAGACTCCGAGTCCCCTTTTTATCCCCCCTTCCAAATGCATATGCATACAGTTTCAAATTAAGTTCATACATATTCATTCCACATGACATTTAGCACTAATTCTTCTTTATCGAAGGAATTCCTAAGTCGGGGGCAGATTGACCTCGTGGTTTTTCTGTTTTTCTTTCTCTGTCTCCTTGCTGTCTCTGGAACGCGGCCTCTCCTTCAGCTTTAGCTCCACAGACCCTTCACCTCTCCTAGACACTTTACCTAGTTCAGGATGGATATTCTGTCTCATTCCCCCCTTTCCTAGGAAATAAGTAAATTCTTTTACTTAAGGAAAATTTCCACGACAATAAGTGTCTTTTAGCGCTTTACCATGTACATTCGACAAAGAGGTTAGTACAGCTATTCGTTGTAGCATTCTCCAGTTCCAAATTAACAATGTAATAGATAATCCTAAGCTTATCCCAACTAATATTAGTAAAACTAGAATAGGGTGGCACAACTTATCAAAGATTCCATTTGCAGTTGGTGATCACCCAAAGATCACATCTCACCAGTGATTATCCGTATTTTATTCTTTGCAGAACTCTGGTTATTTCTTTTGTACCATGTTGGACAGTAATTAAGGTTTTCTTTCCACTTTCTCGGATTTCTTTCAAGACTTCTAACAGGTCTTGGTGCTTAATTAATTGTTTTACCAATGTAAGGTTCACCCCGATAGGGGTAGGTGGTAGTCTGTGATACATTGTGTAATTGGCTGTAATCAGCTGGTGGGATGTTACTGGTACCAAATATGAAAAATTACACCCAATAATCTTAACAAAATTACAAATACAAATACAGAGATTAGAATGGTTTCTACTAGACAGAATAACATCATTGCTATTAATTTGTACAGCAGCACAAGCAGTTCTCAAACATACACCCTTTTCCAGTATATACGAGCACAGTTTTCTGGTCAGTGACTGGATGAATTTCAAAGTGACAAATACTCTGTTCAGTGTCCAAACACATCCTGGGCATTAGCAGTATTGCTTTCACAAATGAATCCCATTTGTTCTCTAGTAATGCAGGATTCTAAGTTTACTACTTGCCACTTTTCATTCATCTTTTTGTGCCCACACTCTATGTTCTGAAGGATAGAGTGTTGTTTCTTCATGGTTTAATCTTAGGGCAATGATGGGATGGATAACATAAACAGTGGCATTACATATGGTAAGCACAAAGGCAGTGGCCACATTAGAAATAGGATCATAGGTGAAATTCACCATAATCCACCAGGATTAAAACTTCCTTTCAAAATCAATTGCATTATCTCATTCAATTTTCTGAATTTCAGCTGGAAAATTACTTTCACCCCTTTCTTATATGATCAAAGCTGCTGTTGCTTGTATCTATAACTGTGCTTGTATACAACTGAAAGCTAAAGACACATTATCTTGAACTATACTAAGTGCTTCTACTATCAATTTGTGGTCTTGGTCCCCGGCCTGTTCATTCTTCTTTACTTTGGCAGTACTTTTGAAATCTGTCACTGGCTAGTTCCTAATGCCAGTAGAGATTACTATAAAGGCTGCTTCAATTTTGTTAGGCTACCTGCTGCAGCAGCCAGTTTATTCATCAGTATTTCTGAATCAATTCTATTTAAAACTCCTAATCTTGTCCCTAATATGCCAGTTAGATGTTTGTTATGGGGAACAGGAACTGCTTTCTGTCCATGATCATCCCTCCCTGCCAGAGGGATGTGCTGGGCTCCTACTACAAATTCAGACATACTTCACAAGTGT
Organism: Zonotrichia albicollis; assembly: GCF_047830755.1. Classification (NCBI taxonomy): domain Eukaryota; kingdom Metazoa; phylum Chordata; class Aves; order Passeriformes; family Passerellidae; genus Zonotrichia; species Zonotrichia albicollis. The sequence continues at coordinate 56,756,275 of NC_133821.1, forward strand.
ATCTGACAGAGGTTTAGGTCATACTTGAGACAGATGTTTGTTCTGAAATGTAGAGACTTCAGGGAATCTAACTTCTCTCTCTCTCCCTCCAAAGCACCTGATTTCCCAGATGTGTGGCAAGCAGGAATGTCTCTCCTGGTCACCCACCTTGCCCTTAGCAAAGATTAAGCTGTGACTGTGTTCAGGGCAGAAGATAATGGAGGGGAAATCTTGAGAGAAGAGCCTAAATTCATTGCCTACAGGCTGTATTAGGGTGAAATTACACCAACTGTCTGATTCACTTAGGTTATCACAGACTTCCTGGTGTTCATATACACCAGGGGAGGTTCAGACACTAATTACATCTGGTCTCTCATAAGCCATCCTTTTGATGACTAAGCACTTTACTTTGATTTCTTCTCTTCAGATTCCTTGAAGTGTTCACAGCTCCTGTTCTTGCTATTCTTACTCCTCACATACTTGATTCTCGTGGATTACTACAGTAGATATGTTTAATATAAACCTTCTTTATCTCAGAAGGTTTTCCTATGGATCCAGTATACTGATTAAATGCCAGGGACCAAGGCCATTCAGTATTGCTTTGGGTGGAGGTACTCTCTAGTTCTAAAACTTCAGTTATAATTCCATACAAAACAATTCTGTACACTAAAGTATGAGCTACTCCCGACCGCAATATACTCATTTTGCCCGAATAAGTTTTAGTCTCAGTTCACTGTCTCCTGGTGTCACTCCTGAAGGGGCTTCTGGGCCTTCTTCACCCGAGAGTGATGGATCCAGCATTCTGCTCCTTGATTTTGATTGCAGTGAAGGTGGTGAGAGGTACTTGCAGTGGTCTAGTGGTCTCTCCCACTGTGGTTCCGAAGTCTTCTCTGTAAGAGACTTAACATATACATCAACCCCAGGCTATCCAACTCCCTGCTCCGAGTTCCAGCCACAAGTTTCTCAATTACTCTGAGCTGTTTGCTTAATGCCACCATGTAAGTGGACATTCTGGACATTCCCCTTGTATTCTATTGTCTTCTATAAGGCATTCCAAAAGGATTCAGCATTCCTTTAGCTCAAAAGGTTTAGTTTGAATTTGCAATAGTGCTAGTGGAAGAGCTTCTTGCCCCAGTCTTATGATTTGCTGCTTAATCAAATGATTCATTCTCTCCCCCTGGCCGCTTGATTGGGGGCGGTATGGGGTGTGAAGTTCTTAATCTATGCCCAGATGGCTACTAATCTGTTGCACTATTTTGGAAATGAAAGGTGATTCTTTATCTGAGGATATTGTGGCTGGAACTCTGAAGCGTGGTATTATCTCTTGTAAAAATGATCTGGTCACCTCTTGAGCTTTGACAGTTCTGTGGGGAATGTTTCTGGCCACCCTGAAAATGTATCTATTAATACCAGTAAATACTGATACCCCCCTTTCCTTGGGAGTTCTGAAAAGTTGATTTGCCACTGCTATACACGCCCATGGCCTCTCCCAGTCTGACCAAGTTTTGGCCCGGGGGTATTTTGAGGTTAGTCTGGAGGCAAGGATCATATTATAAGCTCACCTGAGTGATAGTGGCATATAGATTCCTGACAATGATACAACAGTCCTTTCAATCAGATGTGTGTGTTCTAGAAAGCCTGTGGGAATTACTACTCCAAAGTCAACACTTCATTCCAGTGCACTCTGTATCACTCGCAGCCTCGGTCATTTTGAGAAAGGAGCCACACTCTATAAAAGGCTTTAAGTAATTAGGCCCTAGTGTGTTTTCTAGTGCCCTTCCTTCACTAGTAACTACGAAAATGGGAGGGGATTACTAGCTCTCTTTCAATGGTAGCCCACCCCTTGCAGTTGTACGTCTCTTTTGATTAGTATTATTGTATTATGGCTTACCTTCGAGGAAAATCTGTACCTCACCCTTTGCTGCTTTCTTTGCCTCTCCATCCGCCAGCTCATTTCTTTCCTCCAATTTTAAGCTCACTCTCTGGTGTGCCTTAATATGCCTTTTCAGGTAACTGAACTGCTTCCAGCAGCTGGATTGTCTCTTCTTTCCCTGTGAGGTCAGCAGTCCCCTCTCCTTCCAGATGGCTCCATGTGCATGCACAACTCTGAATGCCTTTTGCTGTTTCTAAGGCATGGGTCCATGCATTTATCTCAGCATTCTGTGCAGAGGTACCTGTTGGTAAGTGTCCAGACTCTATTACCTCTCTGCAGGTAATCACTGTGAACTTTGCAATGTCGCTTTCTTGTCAGTGAACCAGGTCTCTGCATCGTCCGGAGGAGTGTCCTTTAAGTCTGGGCGGCTGGAGTAGGTAGCTTCAGTGGTCTCTGGGCAATCATGGTGTACTGCTTCTCCTTGATTCCACTGAGAAAAGAAGCTGGGTTGACAATATTAGTCACCACTATCTCTCCATCATCTTGCTCTACCATGATGGCCTGGTATTTCAGAAACCTCTCTGGTGAAAAGCCAGTGGCCACCCTTTACTTCCAGTACTACAGACACTGTGTGGGACACTAGCACAGTCATTTTTGTCCCAGGATAAACTTGTGTGCCTCTTGAATGTTCAGCACAACTGCTGCTACAGCTCTGAGGCAACCTGGCCATCCTTTGGCTGTTGCATCTAGTTGCTTAGAGAGTAAGCAACTGCCCTCTGGTATGGACTCAAGTCTTGAGCCAATATTCTCAGAGCAATTCCTTGCATGGAAAAATAGAAAGAATGCTTTACTTACATCTGGAAGTTTCAAAGCTGGAGCTGACATGAGGGGACTCTCTAGCTGGCGAAAGGCCCGTGTGGTGTCTCTTGTCCACTGGAGATCTCAGTTCCCATTGGCAATAAGAGCATAGAGGGGTCTGGAGATTACCTTCTGTTTCACTACCTTCTTTGAGACTCTGCATCCTTGGAGTCCTAGGAAATTCAAAAGGCTTACCGTCCAGGCTTCTCTCGCTTCCCTCGTCTGAGTGGCTACTAGAAGATCGTCCATGTACTGCAACAGCCTCCTTTCCTCTTGTGGAGCTTCCTGGGACTCTGGGTCTTTGCAAGCTGTTCTCCACTCGGAGTGGAGAATTTTGAAGCCTCCAGGCACATGGACTATGTGAGCTTGTGTTTGAATGCAAAAATGTTCTGGCTGGCTTCGTGGATAGGGAGGCAAAAGAAGGCATCTCTTAGGCCTAAAACAGTGAACCAGGTTAGCTCAGGTGTTAAACAAGGTTAGTAAGGTCTATGGATTTGCTACCACAGGGTACAAATTCTGTGTTATCTTATTGACAGCCCTTAATCCAGTACTACCAGTTATTGGACTGATTCCTTCCTTACCTTCCTTTTGAGGGTACTACTCAGTTCTCACTGGTTGTGTTCTTTCATTAAGCTTGATGGGGGAGCATCCCATGGGGGAGCATCTTTCACTCTCCCTGGTGCAGCAGAGGCCCATACCCTTGAAAACACTTATTTACTTATTCTAATATCTCCTTACTAATGTCTTTCTTAATTTCAGTGTCTGTTAATATTAAGCCTAACATCTTTATATTATTTGCCTCCAGAGCAACCCTTCTCATTTGAGAATGTTTAGCAAATTGAGCGAATTGTACAAAATCTTTTAGGTACACCTAGTACACATGTTACTTGAAAGGTTTGCAAAACTATGCCTTTTCAGACTGGCCAGTTGTTCATTCCCCACACTACAACATAAACATTCTCCACAGGTACTAAAGCTTTATTTAAAACTGAACACATAACCCTTGTGCTGACAAAAATTCTTCCCTTTTGGGAAGGTTACCTTTACCCCTCCTCCCTTACCTTGGGAGGAAGCCTTTACAAATCATATGTACTCATTTTGCGAACTGTGATTGCTTCGCATTTCAGCGTGATAATCCTTGCCTGATTTCATACGTTGCTATCTTATGCTGCATGCTGAACAACATGTTTGATTTGCTTGCTTTCTCTTTGCCTTGTTTTCCTTTTCAAGGGCCAAGACCAGAGAGCGGTCTGATCTCACAGTCTCTTTGTCATTCTGGGTGATTTCTTAAAACAAAAGACATTTCAGCATACAAAAACTATCCCATTTATCTTCCTATTATAAAACAGTACTAACAGCAATGAAGCACTATAAATCTTTTTATTTTCTGAGCTGCTCTTACTGGCAACCTCCTCCCAATGAGCCCCTCCCAAAAGGGGCTAATTTAGGAACCTGTTTGCTCTGGTCAGTTCTTATTATTTATTTCTCCTTGCCCTATCTCGCTTCCATTTGGACCTTTTTACAGACCTTCACAGTAGTTTCTCAGTTTTCCTCCTATACACATAGCTCCAGGTGGCAGGTATCAGATGTGATTCCCACACACAAGCTCTAAGACCTTAGGTTCTGAATCCGCTTGACCAGAAACCTTTAATTTACACTCGGGGCGTGTACCCTGACACTTATTGGAACAGCAAAACAGCAATACCAGTGTTTCTCATAAACACCGCACTGCAATAATACCTGCACATCCAGCTTTTGCCCACAGGCCATTCCCGTGTTCCCTGGGGAGACAGGGCAGCCAGAGCTGTCCCTGTGCCCAGGGCGCAGCCACTGTCACCTCACACAGCCTGCTAGCCTCTTGATGTACCAAAGGCTCCTGGAAATTGCTCACAAAGGCAGGCTATTCGGTTTGTTACAGAGAACCTTAAATCCCTACAGCAGATTGTTTCCAGTAAAGACTTACTGCAGTACCAACTGAAGTCTCATAAATCTCATAAGTCTCATTAACTAATTCATCTCATTCACCTCTTCTATATAAACTCTGTTTTACAAAATATCAGTCTTTTCTAGTTCTCTTCTTGCACAATCTAATTAAACACTGTGTCTACTTACACACGCACTCACTCCCCCCCCCCCTTATCTCAAATTCACTAGAGCCATGGCTTGAATTACCATGAGGGGGAGAATTCTTGGAATTCCTTTAACTCACTTTATCGAAGTTAAACATAAATCACCGTACTATAGTTCTCCTATGTAAAATGCTACTCTTGTTGCAACAAAATCTTAAAATCTCCACAAACACCACTATACAATCTGAGAATCAAATTACCACAATGCAGCGGAAAAAAAATCACCACACAAAATCACTGGGAAAGGGCTTATTTCGCAAAGTGCTCACTTTTCTCAACACAACACAGCACACCATAATTCGGCATTTACTCAAATCAATTTTCCTGGACACAATCAAAATAACAGCGCACAGTCTAGAGATCAAGTCCAAACATCCAAGGCAAAGGAACTCTCTGAGCTCATACTCACGGTTAAAATGTACCAAATCTACACAAATCACTACATTCAAACACGATAAATACCATCACTGACATTCCTCCACTCGCTTCTCCGCGGGCACTTCTCTCCTTGCCCCCGCAGCCTGCTGCAGCCGGCGCCTCTGGCCTCACTCGGCTGCTTCAAACACGGGGAGTACTGACCCATCCCCGCACTGTAGGGCACTGTAGATTTACTCTCTTTTATACACCATACACATATCACCTGCACGATCACAAACACAGTGCACTGGCCACACACATTAACCATACAGCAACACAGTGTCCGGACATCACACACACAAACAAAACACACGGGCTCACCCGTTCTGCTCCATCAGAACTATGAATCCTCAATACACACATACACGGGTTCGCCCGGCTTACCCCCAAAGCCGCTAGCGGTCTGCTCCATCAGAACGACGAACCCGGCCTCTAATACAGCTGCTCTATCAGCTGAACCCCGTCTCTAATACAGCTGCTCTATCAGCTGAACCCCGTTTCTAATACAGCTGCTCTATCAGCTGAACCCCATCTCTAATACAGCTGCTCTATCAGCTGAACCCATGAACCCAGACGTCTCTGGGTGGTTTACTCCCTTTCTCTCCTTCCTCCCCCCCCCTGGGGCCCCATACATACCGTATTCTCCTCCGCAGGCCAGCGGGTCGTTGTCTGTCCTCGCAGGTGGCAAGTTGAGACAAGCGGAGCCCCACCAGGAAAAAATCCTGGGGCGCGCCTTGGAGGTCCGTCTATCCCCCCTGCCCCCGCGGGGACAGAGAACTCCTGCCTTGGCTCGCCAAAATGTTTTGCGGAGAAAAGAAGAAACCTCACAACTTGTAAAAGTTGTAAAGCCCGGTATGCTTTTATTACGACGCGCGCCGGACGCAAGACTCCCCAAAAGGGCATGCGTGCCCCTGGAGACTCCGAGTCCCCTTTTTATCCCCCCTTCCAAATGCATATGCATACAGTTTCAAATTAAGTTCATACATATTCATTCCACATGACATTTAGCACTAATTCTTCTTTATCGAAGGAATTCCTAAGTCGGGGGCAGATTGACCTCGTGGTTTTTCTGTTTTTCTTTCTCTGTCTCCTTGCTGTCTCTGGAACGCGGCCTCTCCTTCAGCTTTAGCTCCACAGACCCTTCACCTCTCCTAGACACTTTACCTAGTTCAGGATGGATATTCTGTCTCACCTGAGCAGCCTGTTTCAATGCCTGACAACCCGTTTTGGTGAAGTAATTCTTCCTAATATCCAATCTAAACCTCCTCCAGTGCAACCTGGGGGAAAGGGACTCTGTCAACCAGTTTCCTGCACAGGCCAAAGTGTGCCCTACGGAAGTAACAGTTCTGCTAACTCTTCTTACTTTTCCAAGAATCTCTTACCATTTCATGGTAGCTGTGCCCAAGACAGCCTCCAATTGTCCCATCACCTGCCAGTCCTTCTCTGTCACAAGCAACAGATCCGTTGGGACACCTTCCCTAGTTGTGTCCCTCACCAGCTGTCTCAGGATATTGTCTTTCACACATTCCAGGAATGCCCTAGACTGTTTCCTCTCTGCGTGCTATTTCCAGATCTGGTAAATTACCCATGAGAAAAAGGACTGGCAATTGTGAGACTTATTGCAGCTTCTTAGAGAGCATTTTATCTGCCTGTTCACCTGGTTGGCAGGTCTATAACAGACTCTTAACATGACATCTGCCTTATTAACCTTCCTCTTCTGAACTTCATCATCCTCATCATAAAGCTCTAGCTTTCTAACATATAGGGCTAACCCACCACTTTTTCTTTGCACATTGCTTCTGGAGTCTTCATAGTCATTCATTGCAGAACCCTTAGGGTCTGGATCCTTCAGAGAATCTGTCCCAAAGCCTGAAGGGCATCTTTTAAGGTGGAATGGATCTGCAGATCTCTTGTGATTACTCACAGACGGGGAACTGAAAGAAGAGAGTGCATTTACCTCAGGTGCTGGCTTCAGGACATTGGCTATTTCCCATAAGAGATTGATCGAGATTTTTCTCAAGATCTACATGTGAGGTGTTCACGTGAGAGAGCTCCATTTCAGTTGGAATAAGCACCACAGGAAATCTTGTAAGCCCCTAACAACATACTGCAAGTGACTAAGAAAAACCAAACCAAACCAAAGCCACGTGAAAAACCAAACTGATATGAAAAAATGTATTTGAAAATTCCGTATTTAACTATGTTTTTGTGATATCTAGCTACTTGCTGTCTTCCTCTCTTTAACCTTGTTAACATATCTATCAAAAGACACTGAAGACCCTATTGATTGCTCCTTCTAACACAGTTGTCCATGAAAACAAGACAATCAAGCAGCCTTTAACTCAAACCACTCAAGTTCAAATGAGATGTCTATTGCAGCATATGAGAAAAAAATAAAAAATAGAAGATTGAAGTCTCCCTTGACTAATATTTTTACTCTAATAGCTCTGGAAAATTCTACAGGGAGGTATATGTTTCCATAGCATGGCAAAGTCATCAGGCAGTACATATTAGAGCAAATGAAGCACGTTTCAGTGAGTCAGAAGCCAGTTGACAAGAAATAAATTCAGTCTGAGGCTAAAAAAAAGGTTTGGCTCTGTTATTGGAGAGTGAAGCTTATTATTATTATTATCATTTTATCTAAGACCTTTTAAGAACTCAATATATTGTGAGTCACTTTCCCTATTTTGTGTTATTTTCCATTTTCATAGTACCTCCCTTCCTGATATTGGCAAAGCAAGTTCCTAAGTACTGTGAGAAAGGCTGTGCTCTAATGATAACACTGATGATGTTTTCAGAGTTGGAAGCTTAATGAGGAAACTTGTTATGTAGATTCAGAAGGATCAGATAAGCTTCTACTTCAATGGGATCAAAAGTGGAGTCACATTTTAAGAAAGCATTCAATATGTGTTTTCAGATTTTTGAATCTATTTTAGGCACACATGAAGAGAGATTCAGCTGAGATGAATCATGCTGGGGAGCTCTGCCAGTCTACATCTGCTTAATACCTGCTGCTGCAAATTTCTCCCAGTGCTCTTTAGATAATAATTCAGCTCACAAAAAAAACTTGGGACTCACTCAGTGGAATGGCTTAAATGATTATATATATATAAAGGTGACTTGTAATGTCTGTATACAAATCTGTTTCTTACATGGTGTGAAATAGTTAAAGGGTATAAAGGCAAACAAGAGAGGTAAAAGGGATGCATTGCCTAGAAATATATTTGACAAATAAAATTATTGGGATTTTGTAGAATTCCCAGTTCAGGACTTATGTAATCAAGAATAACATGTTTAATCAAGTAGTGATGGATATACCTAATGAAGAGGGACTTCAATACTATCTAACAATTTTGTTATAGCTTTTACTTTATGATAGTCAACATGACATGAACAATGCACCACATTCTACTTCCTTTATTTTTCTGCTTTGGTTGCTATTTTTTGGGGTTTTTTTTTCTTCTTTTTTTCCCCCATTACATATAAGTGACTGTTTCAGCAGTTTTAAAATCAGAACAGGTAGCATTTGCCTGCAACAAAGATTATAGATTTTCCCCTTTAGTGCTTTAGACTGAATACTTTAAATTCTTCTAGCCATTAATTTCCTCCATTAATGGGCTTTGCAGCAGATGGACAAGTCTATTATTTAGTGAATATGTTTGATTAGAAGCTATCATTTTCTTAACACTCATGATGTCTGCTTTCAATACAATATATATATCCTTAAGTCTTTCAGGATATATGCCAGACTTCCTGCTTTTTGTGGTAGCCTATTTGTTTGCATAGTAATCTAGTTTATGAGGGAAACACAGGAATCCAGGGTTGATAACAAGATGGGTGCCCTGATTTATTGGAGTGTTCTGACTATTTGCATCTGTGTAGGCTTTCCATGGGCAGCAAATCCAAAACTCTGCATAGTCTATGAAGTTTGGCTACATACCCCTGAGCCAAAGAAGGTACTCTTTAATTCTGGCAGTCTGTGATAACTGTGTAATTGTATGTATTAATAATAACGTTTGCTTTTATAATAAGCTCTGCTTCATGAGCTGTTATTTTTGACTGCAAAGAGTTGTGATAATTCTATGGGGCTTTCACTGTAATTTTATCAATTGCAGTTTCCCAAGGCTAGCAGATGTTTTGATGCCATATCTTACCTGTGAACACACTTTATATTGGTTACTGGTTTCATTCAGGGCTTCACATTCCAGTGCTTTTACTGAAACAAAGTTCACGTATACTATTGTGTTGCAGTTGTACCCCGTAAATTTTCACCTTGCTCACACACCAGAAGAAAACACACAGAAAGGAAATCGAAACTGTTCTCTTTTTAACAGTGGCTATGGAATTCTTCCTTCTTTCTGAAAGTACTTTGTGGCCACCTCATGAAAGGTACTATCTGTGTGACAATAGGCAGTAAGGTATATAAGGAACATTTCAAACATGCTTTGAAATTCTTGAGACATTTTACAAGCAGTTGTGCACCCAGTTTTTCAAAGTGTTAAAGAGAGAGGGAAGCATAATAATCCTTTGTAATTCTCTTGTAACAAATGCAATGTTCTGTACATTATCAAAAATATGCTGAAGACTAAGAACAGAATAAACCTAAAGAGAGGGATCAGAGAGGGGGCATGGGCATGTACCTCAAGTGGCTTTTGAAGCTCTTTGTTTGGAGCTCTTGGAGAGGAGGGGGCGTTTGAGGCAGGGCTGGGGATAGGGTTGTAGGTGCTTGGAAAAGTGGGGAGCCCTTGGCTCTGGCTGTCCCTTTACTGTCAGAAGGCAGAATTTGTGGTGATTATTCACAATAAGAAGGAACCTGCAGTTTGCAGCCCCTTCACATGCTGCTTTCTGTCACACCCATGCCCTTTCCAGCCATAACAAATCCACCCTGTGACCGTCCCAGCACCTCCTACTGTGTTTTGTCCCGCTATATTTTATAGTACTGTAATTTTTCCTCTCCACTAATGGACTCTGATCTGCTGGTTTTATATTGGACAGAACCTAAAGTGAGATGCAGGGTGATTTAAATCAAAGCAAACTTCCCTGATGCTCAGGAAGGTGTGTTTGGAGCCCAGCGCCAGTGGAGCTGGTTTTATTTATCTTTTTGAAATAATTGAGAAGCTAATCACACAGAAAAGCACATGTGCAGCGGCCTTACTGGCAAAGACATTCAGGAGGTTGAGAAGACATTCAATATAGGAATGTATCTTCTCTTGTGGAACTTCCAGAGTTATTTCCATAAATACATAAATCTACCATAATGGTAAAACAACACCTTGGGGAAATGACAGTACACATACATTAGTCCTGCTAACTTGACTGTGCATGTCTAAGGGGAGTAGCTAAGGAATACAACCCAGTCAGTGGAAGATCAGAGGTATTGGTATGAATTAATATTTTTTTATAATGTAAAGCCATCAGATTGCATTTTACTGTTAATGAAACATGTGCAGATATGTTTGATAGAGTAATAGAAACCCAAATTTTAATTTATACCCATTTTAAAAATTGCCATATACTTCTTGTGTTTTTCTCATTTTATTGCTGTGCCCTACTTTAATCTTTTTATCACTTAGATTTATTATTATTCTACACCCACTATAATCTAAAAAGAGACAAAAATATGAATCTATGCAAAAATTATCTCCTTTTTTATTTTTCTACCAGAAAAGCTGGCAATAACTGCAAGAATATTCATAAATTTTGTAACTTCTTTTGTAATCTAAAGCGTCATCCAAAATTGTTTATTTTCAGAAGTATGAGGGATTTGGAGAAAAATTCTGTTATTTTTTTCTCTCAAATGTAAGAAATTGAAAAGTGAAACAGAAAAAAAGGTTGGTTTTGATCAGTATAAAAATTAACAGTTGCAAGTGTCTTAACTACCTGGCAATGCATATTGCTTTAAGCTAGAAATAATTAAAATGTAGAAATACTTTTAGCAATTTCAATAAAAATAACATTTTTTAAACAAACAAGTTTTTTAAAATAACACATATGTATTACTGTAGCCAGGAAATGACAGGGACCTGGGCCATATATGTAGTTCTGTTATTCGCAGGTAAAGATTAAGTTTTATTGCAATGTCTCCACATGAAAAAACAGGAATATCAAATATACACATAATTTGAAGAGCTTCAAGATTACAAATAGCAGTGCATAAATGATTAAAGGATGTTGATATTACAATGCGTCTTACAATGTGTGTTCTAAGGTGGGAACAAACAGTGAAATTCTCCTTCCATATTTCATTTGTTAAAACCAGATCTAACAGTGGACCAATATTTTGAAAAGACAGGTCTGATCTAGAAGCTCAAATTTTTAGTTAATGTGTTATTAGTTGCACAAGGTGTTTTGAGATATCTACTTTCTTTCTGACCCAGTGTGAAAACTGGCACATAATCCTAATTTTTCATTCTCACAGAAAGCTAAATTTGTAAGGTGAATCACCTGATTGAGGAGCAAGTAACTGTTTATTAGAGACTGTGAATGTTTCTTGAGACAGAGCTGGGTGCTTCATATTAATTGAAATGCATTTACCCATGAAAGTATCTATGGTCCTTCTGCCTGTCAGAATGGACTGGAAAATACCTTTTCCCTTTCCAAGCTCAATAAGGTTCCATGGGAAGTGTTAGAAGCTTCCTGTAATTTCAGTTTTCTCCAGTGGGAAGGATTTGCTGAACCTGGTGAAAAGAGAAACTCAGAAACCACCACAGCAACATGTTATGATGATGAACAAACATGACACAAGTTGTCTGTATCTAAACAGAGGTGAGGACATGCACCAAAGATGGTAATGGACAGTACAGGAGAAATTAAAATTGAACAAAAAAAAAAAAAAGAAAAAAATCCAGCTGCTTTTTATTAAGTCAAAAAAACCCTACCTATAGTAGTTGAAGCTTTCCAGTGCAGCTTGGGACTAACTGGTTGTTTTGTAGATTTCTTTCTGACTGGAGTAAGTGCCTTCAGATTTAAGTCTTCCCTTTGTTTTTGCTCACAACACAGGAAATGACTGGTATGTTTAGAGGCAAAATAACAATAGTCATTAAAATGGTGAAAAAAATAGAACTGTGCTCTAAAAATATCGTTAATGGATGTGAATGAGCTCTTTATCACAGAGGCCAGATTTTTCTAGCACATTGTTTGTACAAACACTTCTGTATGAAGGTAAATGCCTGACTTGCATTGCTTTTTCATTACACTTTTTAAGATATCAAATTGAAAAAATAAAGGGAAATTTTGAAATATGTCATTTTTCAAATGTATAGCAGGGTTCTACTGCCCATAATGAAATTGAATGTCCAAATAAAGGTAGGAAGAAATTAAAGATTGTTACTCTATCTCCTAAAGACATAAAATTAAACTGCTGTTTTACTAAAGTTTAGGCCTTTACACTGAGAAAATAAAAAGGGCTGTTTTGTTTCAACTCAGTTCCAAAAACTTTGAATTAGTTAGCTAATTAGAAATGCTTAAATTAAATGGTATTTCCTAACAATTCCCAGGGTGTAGTTTGGGAGTGCATTCTTCCCTGTGAGCTGAACTGCTCAGGGGAATATACAGCCCAGAACATAATGAATTCCCCCCCTGAATAATGATGTGCTATATGCTCTGAGATGAGCATAAAAATGGAGAGAGTTTGATGGGGTGGGTTGCACTTCAACTCCTGAAAACCATTGCAATTTAACATACTCAAAATTAAATCCTGTGCATCTGCCCTTGACTGAATTGGAAGGTTTCTTTTGCTCAGCATTTTTGAAATGAAAATTTTCAGCATATTTGAAACAAAAATATTGGAATTTTTTATTGTATGCAAATATTTGATATTCTAGATCCTGTCTATGCAAAAAACAAGTGCTGAAATATAGATCTCCTGGACTGGAAATTTGAAATTTGGTTGATGTTAGGTTGGCAAGTAGTCTGAGATATAGTGATCCTAAAGGGGGAGCAAAATGTCTGCTGAAATATGTGTTTATTTATACTTCTCACTATTGTACAGGGCAAAGGAGTCTATATTCCTCTGGAAAAGGCATTGCTAGCTAAATGATAGGGCTAAATGAGCATTTCTTTAGGCCCATCCACAGAAAGGCAAAAAAGTCAAGTTCTCAGTATCAACAATTAGACTGGCAATAAATATTCCCTGTGATATCAAGGACTTCCCTCAGATCTCTCCTTTGGGTCAACTCTGAGGGGACAAAGTCATTTCAGAGATGAAAAATTGGAGCCAGCATCTGAATTAAGTGACTTGGTGACTCCAGTTGGCAACAGTCACTGCTAAACTGTGCACTTGCCTTGTTAGAAGACCATAGGAAGTGCATTTCTGTATGTTCTGTGTAACCACATAGTGCAATAGAGATGAACTCTACTGAGCACTCACTAAATGTTGAAACAAGCAGAGAAAACGAATGCTGAGTATTGACAGTCACAGGCACTACAGGAACCAAGATTATGGCAAACATTTTCTTGCTTCTATAAACTGGAACAATTAAACTGTCAGAAAAATTATCCTTGTTTAAATTGTTCTCAGTAGCACCACCGTATGTTTCAGTAACTTGATTTGTGTTCCATATAACCAAGAAGGAGAGTTCTGATTTATGTGTTGAAAACATATTAATAAAATGGTGCTTTTTCTGCAAACTTAGCTGCTTCCAATGCATTGCCAGCTTCTACAGTCTCAAATTATGCACTGAGCACAAGACCATAATTTCAATGAGGTTATGATAAATTATAGCAGTTTAGTACTTTGATCCTCTATATTCCATAATCAGAGAAAAAACCCACAGATTTATGGAATTATTTTCTTTTACATCTCCTCAATTTCTCATTGCTGAATTTGTGAGTAATTGACTCATAAACCAGTCTGAATTAAATTAAATTAAGTGTAATTACTGAGTCTTAGCTCTACATCTGCAGCTCAGAGATTGCTTTAAGGGAACATTTTACTGGTTTTTTTTCAGTGTAAATCTACCAGATGCATCATCATCTGTAAATCCCCCTGTTTCTTCAGACACATGAGGAAAAGGAATTGGGAGTACTTTGTTGTGATATGTGGCCCTTAAGTCCCCCAGTTCTCCAATATAAGACATGTGCAACCATCTACAGTGTTCACCAGGAAAATTATTGGAACTCTATAACTAACTTAGAAAGAACTGCCCAAAATGAGGAGAAGGAATCATCCTGTTTTGGTAAATGCAAACTTCAAATGCAATAACTTATTCATTTGGGATAATTACTTTCTCTTTTTCTTCTGTGAGTATAAAAAATGCTCTAACCAAAAGCTAGATTTACTTCTACAGGCTGAAGTAAATTTTTTAAATGATATGTTCACTGTAAAAAAAAAAGACTATAAAAAAGACTAGGCACCATAAATCTCTGCCAAGCACTTTTTTCATGAGCTTTATATTCAGTCATTCACTGTTTGGAAAGTTTCCAAACAGACTTGATGCTATCTTATTTAGTTAAAATATGGCATAAGGCAGACCTGGATTCATTTTACATTGGAAAGCTATTCCATAGATTCTGAGAATTTCTACAGATTCATAGACCTTACCATCAGGTAGACTTAGCCAAATATTCGATCTATATGGACCTTCTCCAAGCTTCATCCTAATTATTTGGTTTATAATTATCAATATTGAAAGTTTAAATATTTGACTCCAATTCAAATTTTAAAACTAAAATGAAAATAAGATAAATAACTGAATTTAAAAATATGAGGTACTGAAAATGCACTTACAATCACTTTTTTTTTGTGATTGGATCTTAGATATTCAAGGACTCAACTGAGTTTTTTACCCTGTGTTACCATGGTAGCTTGTCATACTCTATGCTGTAGAGTTTTACCTACGCCTCTTTGTAAGCTGGGCTGCACTTTCAAGCATTTACAGAATTTGTATCCTAGCAGAAAAACTAGGCTACATTTAAATTACAGTATCATTTGGACTGGCCAAGAGTACCCTATCAAATGATTGCCTTTAAGCCAACAAAATTTGTATAACAATACTGCTAAAATCTACAGCAAACAAAAGCCTTCGTGGCCTTTCTTTAATGGATGAGTTGTTCAGCAGAACCATTTATTTGGGTAAAGAGTCTGGCCCCGATGAGCTTCTGAGCTTCAGAACATAATTGCATTATTTACTATGATACACTAGTGGGCAAAGCAAGGGGAAAAACAAAATTATATCAAAGGAGAACATTTAAACTAGAAGGCAGCCTTTGTAGTAGAAGTTACTTTCATTTCCTTTTGCTTGGTAATTCTTTTGTGATAGTTATGTACAGAGACAGCCCAATGCACTAAACTTTATGAACTGTAGAAGCTGCAAAAATGTTATCACTTGACAAAAACTAATTCCCAGAGAATGTCCCATGACAAGATAATTCACATTTCTAATGTTTTGAACCATTTTACTAAAAGCATGTTTCATATTAAAAATTCACTTTAGTCTTGCTCATTTTCAAAAAGCATTTTTTCAAAGCTCAACAGATAAAGGTTTTATGAACACAAAATAATAAAAATAAATTTGCTACTTTATAACATAGGGAAGACAGATTATGTTTCGATTTTTGTTGATTCTTCTATTTTTTGTGCTAATCTCAGAACTGTTTTCTCTCTGATGAAAAGGCTATCACAAAGTGTTAAAACAGCATGCCTGTTGAAAGTGAAGCTACCCTAATTCTACTATCCCTAGCCTGCCAAAAATATTGAAAGATACTGAAAAAAAAAAAAAAGAAAAAGAAGTAAGAATATTTGTTTTGTTTTCTTTTTGTTTTGTAACTTTCACAATTGTGTTTTTGTCAGAAATGCAAGCCAGATTTTGAAAAAGCTTAGAAGGTATGTGATAGAATATAGTTTGGAATAAATACAGCATATTTAGACTGTGTTCACACAGACAGGTGTGATAAGAAAATGCTTCCTTATTTTCAGAAAGATTAAACAACTAAATTTTATTGAATGCCAATGGCTAATCATATAAATGAGAAAGAACAGCCCAGATTTATTTTACTCTTAGGGCAATATGGCAAAATTTCTTTTGGACACATGGCTATGAAAACACATCATGGGCAAAATAACTTCAGATTAAATAGATGCCAGTGCATTTCTTGAAGATTTTATTGTGTCTGGATTTTTTTTTTTTTTTCTGACAGATGCATGTTGAAAATTTGCACTGGTGTCAGTAGCTCAGGGAAGCAGCTATCTCTGGAGGCAGTCATATATCAGCTCATACTTGGGCTGTCCCTATTAAAGGCAGGGTTTTTGCAGTGTTTAATGACAAAAGAAAGGTCACACAAACATAAATATGAATAAAAAATAATAAGAATAGGTTTTGTAGGCACAGGCTTTTTTGTATTAATAACCTTTAAACAAAGGCAGCACCACCTCATTTAGTAGCTCTGGTGAAAGGTTATGAAGAACTGTTTTCCCTTTTCTGGGTTGCATTTTCTTCACAGACGTTTGAAATTTTGGATTTATCTGTAACATTTTAGGTGAAGTAAACTTGTCTGAACAGCTTGTTTTCTGGGAATACGGTACTACAGATACCACTATAACAATCTCCTCTTTCTAATGCAAGATCACACAGGATCTGTGTTGAAAGGCTCAATATGAGGTTTATTAATTTGTCTTTATCAAAATAATGACTGAGATATAATCCATCACTAAATCTCACTATTGAATGCTAGATGTGAAAGGGTTTTAACTAGGGAACAGTCTAAAACACCCACAAGTAGGGACTGTCTGGTCTGGTCTTAATCTGGTACTGTTTGTCCAATAATTTATCTGGTTTGAGATGAGATTAAATCTCTGTGAGCAGAATCAGTATTGCAACACTTGGTGATTATTTGCAAGGAGCTGTGGTAATCATAATATTTACATTAGATTTTTGGTTGCTCTCTGAACATTAAAATTCTTGCACAGGTTTTACTTTATCCTCTTCATGAGAAGCCCACACCACCAGGCACTTCTAGTCTGTCTGTCTCAGAAAAGCAAATACTTCAAGATTTTTGAATATGCTCCGTTTGTGCTCTGGATTACCTTTCTTGTGCACCCACAGACAATCTTTTACATGATGACGGAGAGGAAAAGTGTTCCAAGACATCTTTAAAAATACTAAATCTGAGCACATTTGAGCAAACTGAGATTCCCAGCATTCTCCTTCTGATACCAGAGACAGCATGAAGGACCAAGTGTGGTGTATCTCTTTCTAAGATGCATCAACACTGGGATGTGAAACTTGCTAAGTTATTGAAAACTTGATTAGGTGATTAGGATAGGGGTTGGGTACATGTAATTAAAGGGAAGAAACTTAAAGGAATTTTGTGATATTTAGTTGTAATAAATACATTCTGTATCACTTAATAAATTTCATCAAATGTCTGTGATTCTGAGTATAGATCACTGGATTAAGGTTGACAGCAATAAGGAATATTCATTATTTTGTTGAAAAATGTGTCTGATATAGGGGAAAAGGTGCACCAGGCAGCTTTAAAGTAAAGAAATGGGATTCTTCGTAGAAAGCAGACATATTTTCTTAGGGTTTTTTAATTGTCAATTTATGTAATTTATATTTTAATTTTCTTTTATTTCTGTTTGCTTTTAACAGTAATGTTAATTGTGAAAATAATTCCTTTCTCTATAGATTGGCAGATAGTATAACAGAGGCAGGATGTAGAAAGACTCTTGGAATGCAGGAAGTGCTGCTCGCCTCCTCTGTGAATATGTTGATGGTGCCCAGAAAGGATAAATGAGGAAAAAAAGGAGCTAATTGCATTTGCTGGTCATATCAGCCAGATGGCCAGATGTTTGAGGCACTGTTTGCTGTGGACAGTTGAGTCAGTGATGTGCTATGCTAGATCTGGGTAGGATTCAAGAGTCTTATTTCTGTAGGGAAAAAGGATCTCTGATCCCATCTCTTCTGTGTGTGCCAGGGTCCAGTAGAGGAAGAGCTGTGCCTGAGCATTGATGTGGTCTGGTACCCTAAGCAAAAATGGTAAAGAAATAATGATTTTGAGCAGTAATTTATCAGAAACTTGATGGAGGCATGCCCACAATATCAAGAAACCCCTGAGCTAAGAAAGACTTCTTCCCTGTGAGAAAGCGTGTCTGTTCTGTTTCCCATCTGGTAATGTGTGAATGCTAAGTGCCCTCAACTTAGCTCCTGGGTTTAAAAGCACAGTTTATTTAATGTGGAAACGGTGCAAGCAAATCTTACAGTTTTCAGCTATGCTTGGGCTCCTTCACAATTTATGTCTTTTCTGTGCAGAGCCAGGGCGGGATCCAGCTGCTCCATGGACAAGCCATGGTACGGCTGGCAGCAAAGCCACACTGGATAGTGCTGGTTCTCCCAGCAGGCTGTGTGTTTCTCTGGTTCAGTAAGTTTAAGATCTTTAAATATTTACTTGGCTTTTGTTTCGCTAATAGAAAATGGTGAAGCAGTTTGTTTCAAAGTGGCAAAGAATACATACAGATATTTGCCAGATCTTTATGCTTCAGAAATACAGTCAGGCTATAGAGACCTTGATATCCTTGACCCCACTAATTGCAAAGTGCTTCAGCTTTTTAGTCTTTGTTCATTATATTAATGTTAAGTGTGTATTCAGTCACATTACTATGTGGCAGATGGGGGAATTCGGACATATGGAGTTCAACAATTACTGTGAAGAAAAGAGTTTCCCTGGTGCAGATGTGATCAAAGACTAAAAAGTACCACAACACATGCAGAACTATTATGTTCTGTATTTATGGCTGAGTTAGTCTTGGCAAATAGAAAATAATACCTTACTGGGAGCAGACCAAGTCCTGGGCTCAGATTCATTGGTATGCTCTGGCTGCTCAGGGCTCCATCAGAGAGTACAGCTGGTTTATGTTGTCAGAGCAACAGGACAGTCAGGAGTTACAAGAGAAACTGGGCCAGCTTGGGAGCTTCTATGATTATTATTTTTTAAAGTAAAATAAAGAAAAGCAAACATTGTCAAGAATCACAAAGCCTGTATTAGCTCTGTAGTTAATTTGATATGGCAGTCTGACTGTTCAGAGTCTGCTACAGTTACTTAAAACCAAACTATTCTTGAAAAGAGTTGCTGCAGTTAAGTGTCCAGCCACTATTCATGTGCAGGCATGTCTTTCACCATTTTTCTGCAAGCAACCAGGTGTCTGATATAAAGCCAGGATTTTCATCCTGGATTTGGTTAGGTATTTTCAGGCCACAATTCCTGCCCTTTCCGTGCTGTGTGAGCAAGTTCCCCTGGCATGAGGCAATTCAGATACCAAAGTGCTGTGCCAGTCCCTGAAATTCTGATATAATGGGTACTGAAACTGAGGCTGGGAAAGGATTAGCTGCTTTGTAAGTACTGATATCTGTAATGCATTGAGGCAAAGGTGTCACCTCAGTCACAGCTTCAGTCTCCTGCACCCTTTCCACTTTAAAGGTAATTTGTGATTATTTGTGGCTATTTACAACTGATTATATAAATGAAAACTTGTGGCAATATTATTGTTATTGTTGTTGCTTTAGGTTTTCCCGTCAGAAATCTCTATTACCTCACCTACCAGTAGAGATTCTTGTATGCTTGCTTCAGTTTGCTCCAATTCCAATGACTTCACTTGCAGACATGCTGTGTTTTGACTGCTCAAAGCAACCTAAGTAATTTTGACAAAAACAAATTATGGACTGATTGCCTCAGAGAGGTTGGTCAGCAGTGTGACTGAGAAGTGTCTTCCAACTGAGGTCAGTCAAGAGTTTTAGCATCTTTAGTCAGCATATGAGCCAGAGGACTCTGAGTGTGCGCACTGGCTCATCAAGCCTTCTGGTCATCTGCCCTGTGCCAGCTGCTGGCCTCTGCTAGGGATTCAAAGCCCTGCTGAAACAGAAATAAAGGCAGACAATCTGGTTTCGATCATCATGCAAAAATCTTCCTGCAATTATTTTGTAAATTGCAATCTCTTTGAATATTAACTTATCTCCACACAGGGAAGAGCAACAAAGACAATATTGCCAAATTTTGCAGAAACAATACCAGGGATACAATTAAACTGTATTAAGTCTAGGTGAGCAGAAGAGCTGAAAACTGCTGTAAAGCAAATCCCTTGAATAAAAATTTCAGATGACAGTATTACTCAGAGAAGTATTGTCTCTTTTGTGTCAGATGCCTGAGCATTAGGAAAGATTTTATGATTTTTTTTCCAGTTAGTTGGATTCTTTTGTTTAGTTCTTAGATTTACAGGAAGCACATGCTTAAGAGCCCCACTTTCTCTACACCAGAAAAGTTCAAAGGCTCAATTTTATGATGTACTTGGTACCATCCTGGTTAGCTGAGTCCTACCATGGACATTTAGGAAGTAGTCACACTCCTAAACAGGCCCTGTAAAGCTGGAAAATAGAGAAAATCTGGTTGTGTCATAGCTGACACTAGGATAACAAAGATACTGGTATGGGTTGCTATTGTTATAGGCATGCAGACAAGAGTATGAAAACCCTTGTTTTATTTTTTGTTTTGTTCTTGCTGATTAGTGAAAACAGAGGGTGAGATGACCTAGTGATGCTTGAGATCAGATCAGTAATTGAGACAAATTGAGACATGAAAGGACTGCCTGATGCTTAGAAAACATTAAAGGCTGAAAATTACTCTCTGTGAGAGAGGGCTGCAATGAAATGGTTCTTTGGAAAATAAACAAAAACTTTAGAAATTGCTTTCAGAAATTCTGCTGTAAGGTTGATTGTGCAGCTGCTGGGTTTGTAAACACTTAAGTTGTCTTCCAACAGGCAGCAAAGGGCAACTGATCTTGCTTCTAATTCTGTGATGATCAGTGACTCATTAATTGGCTATGTAAAATTAAAATCTGGTGCTTATTTTTACAAAGCAGAATGGTGTTCCTGCTGGTATTGCTATGTAATGTATGCAAAAAAACAAACATTACCTTTTGCAGTATACAATTTGTGAATGATTTTTTGGCATTTTTGACTCATTATCCTAATACCAGTGTATGCAAAAAGTCATGCCAAAGAGGGGTCCATTTGTTTTGGGTTTTGCTTTCTGTTTTATTTTTTTTTTCCATAGTTTCCATAGAGTGAGGGCTTTACACTAAACCCTGATAAAAATGAGTTTTGTAGTGTGTCTGCTCTTTGATGCATTTCAAAGAAATATCAACAGAAATGTTTTACTTGGGAAAAGCAGCTTATGAGGTCTGCAAAAGTGTTGCAGTTCTCAAGAGAGTGGATTAAATGGGAGGCATCACTCTGTTTCAGAAATAGAGAGAGCAGTTGATATACTGCAGGACCTAATGTTACAGGGCATTACTTCCTCTTTCCTGCTGCAGGTTTTTACTTAGTTCCCTTAATAGCTCATGTAGCAAAAACACTTGCCAAATTATGGTAGGTTCTACTGAACTGAGAGACCTAGGAATCAGTCTGTGTTGGCTGAACAGAGGGCTGGTAAGCTGTGATGGCCAAGCTGACCATCAGGTCGGTGGCCACCTGGCTTCCATGCTGTCAGGAATAGCGTTGTGCCTGTCTGTGGAGCCTGGGATGCTGCAGCAAGCTACACTCATGTGCTCTGTCTCCTGATGGATGTTACCTGGGGATGAGCTGGGGCAGCAGCTTCAGAAGTGCATGCACTGGCTGCCTCTCTGCTGCCACATAACAGGTGAATCTCACTGCTCACCTTATAGCATGTTCATTTTTATTTCTCTGGAAGTGACTTTCTTCTGGAATCAGGAGAGACAGCACTAATGATAAAACATTTTTCCTTTATCCTTCCGCCTTCTCATTCACTTGTCTTAGTTTCTTCTTTGAAGTGTTATAGTTTGTCCAGGGCCTCTTTGTGACTTAGGGACAGCATTATGTAGAGATCTGCTTATCCTCCTTTTTCCCTAACAATCAGAAATCTTCAAGACTTCCTGACACTCAGTCCAAATCTCCATCATAATTGCAGCGACTTCCAAAACTATTAGTTCTCCTGCTGTATTATGTCAGGTTATAGTGATATAAGGAGTGGAGACGTCTTTTTGCACAGGAGTTTTATGACCTGTAAAAGGTACAGAAACTAAACTAGGATCTTCATTATCTGCCTCCTTTCCAGCAGAACTCTAAAAGACATTGTCAAGGGAGGATTCCTTGGAAGATGTGCCATGATAAATTTTGCCAGAGTGCAAATTCAGTTCATTTCTCAGTGTTTCAGTGCTTCAGAGTGGGGCACAGATCCACACCTTGTGTTCCAGAACATAGGGAAGGGCAGATAAAAACCCTAAGCCATTCGGCTGAGGGGTCAACCAGATCAGTTTTCTTGGTTGACACTTCTCATCAGCTTATCATTCTATTTCAATGAATAGCACTAATACCTTCCTAAAATAATTATTAATTACCCTTAAAACTTCATCCAAGAGCAGAAAGCAATGTAAATAGGTATTTGATATTCTTTCTTGCTGTGATACTGCAGTGTTATAGAAACAAGCAAACTGTGCAGCACAGCCAGCTGCTGGTAACCATGTGCAGCTTGTACTATTGGCACCTGGAAATTGTCGAAATCAACAGCTGCCTAGCAGGGCAAAATGGTCACACATGTGGATTCAAATACCCCAAACTGATCCTACTTAATTATATACTTCAGAGGCTAAGGATGTTTATGGATATGAATTGAATATCATACCATAAATGGAAATACAATGTAATATTGTAATACTACCTCTGAAGATTGTGCGGACTGTTTAACATGTTTTCCCTCTTTGTAGTTTATGTAATTGGCTTGTTTTTATTCAGATGGCATGATGATTGACAGATATAGTCAATGTAGCCCAAAAAACTTGCACAGTTAATAGATTACAATGAATTCTGTTCATCCACCTTCACTTTAATTTTGGGTTTGTTTCTCACAAACTTTTAGCTTCTGCAGTTTCTAGAGAAAACGTTTCCAGATAATGGATTTCAAAACAATTTTCCTGAAATTGCCCAGCACTTTTCTCCCTGGATATCCAGACAGCACCTGCACACCTTGCTCAGGGCCAATCTGTCAGGGAGGAAGAGGGAGCCCCATCTACAAAAAAGAGATCCAGGAGCCAGAATGGATATTCAGCCTGGCATTGTAATATAATGTCCATTTACTGTGGGAAAGAAATGCAATAGATCTCTCTAGTCTGTAAAGCAAAGAGAAAGAGAGGGTAATTTTACAACAGCGACTTTACTGTCTCTAAACCTGTGCAGCTGGGTAAAGTTCCAGATGTGATCAAGCCATACTGTAAAGATCTAAAAGATAACCAAATGAAAACATTTTTGATGCTGTCACATTGTAAGTGGAGGAAAGAGCCAAACCAAGGAGTACTTTCATGCATTTGTGGTACATTATTACTCACCTCTTGTTTTGCTTGCAGGAATTCAGTCAGTTATCTCTGCTTATTTCCACAGTTTTTAAGTTAAGCCTAAAGAAATCTAAATCTAAAATGTTTTTAAGGATAAATTAATTTTAAAAATGATAGAAATATGTAGTAATATCTCTATCACACTTTTTTATTTATTTTCTGGTTTTCATCTATGCTTTGACAAGCAGAGCTGACATTTAAAAGCAGCAATGGCCAATCCCATTTCCTTGAAAATCAATCCTCCAAGTCCTGTTGCAGTAACATGAATTCAGGAGAGGGTTTTAATTTCTGTAAACCCCAGAAGGGTTTCTATTTTTAATTTAAATGGATAAATGGCAGGATTTAAAGTTTTTATTGCTTTTGGTACACCAAGTTCTGATTAGACATTATAAATTGTCTGTAAAAACATGGTTAGATGTTTGCACATAAATTTAAGTATGCTTCTATTTTCTCCTCAGAGTTGTTTGTCATTTTCCTCTCAAATTCCCTGCTGAAGTAAATTTTACTTCATACAGAGAGAATGACTGAAAGCATATATTACACATTTTCTTTTATATATTTTAAGAGGAAGAAAGCCTAGTCATTCTTTCAATAGCTCAATGGTGGCACTTTTTCTTTCAAAAGTAGCTGGCAGCCATGCAGGCACTAAATGGATGAGTTCTTTGGTGGCAGTCTAGGGATGTCTTGGTCCATGAGTGCTTTTGGAAAAAGAATTTATTTAGTCAGATTCTCCCTAAAGTAAAATGGGTAGTTCCCATTGCAAAAGTTTGTCAGACCTATAGCAGACTCCTTATACAGCCCAAGTGGCAGTAGATTGAAAAAAAATGAGGTTTAGACTGAACCAGAAAAACACACCTGAAGGCTGATGGTTGCAGTGATGGTAGGAAAAGAAAGTTCTTTGACTTCAGGTCATCCTTAAACCTCACATGAACTCCCTGGGCCATCTCTGTGAATCATGCAATCATACCTTCTGAGATATTCTGGATGTACACCTGTAAGCAATCAGTAATTTTAGAATGTGGTGGAAATAATGAATTTAGAATGCCTAACAGCAAAGACTTGCATAATTTAAAAGAACTGCAAAATTCATATTTTTTCTCTTCCACTACTACATCTATTTCACCTGGTTTCATAAATTCTGCTGCTTGTCCAGAGGCCAAAAAACATTAAAATTCCAGGTTCACTGCATGCAGGACAATGTATATTTACTAAGTCACAGTTATGTATGAGGATGTAAGCCCATTCTTATACTGTCTGATTGCCATAAAAGTTAGATTAATTAACTTTTTCTTACATCTTTTTATTTTGAGACTCTTTTAAACCAATTTATGTAAGCCACCTGGAAATCAAGTATGCTCAATTATTTAGCTCCATGCTTTAAATCTGTTTTAGTCTGGATGCATTTATTAATCACAATTAATCCCTATGAAATGCTTGACAGTCTCAGTAAATAATGATATATTGTGGATATAATTGAAGCTGAAGTAAAAATATTTTCTTTTCTAACAATTATACCATGGGATGACTAAATGTTGACCTCATAACTAAGGGAAGATTGCTTTTGTTTTATATCAAAATGGTGCTGAAATTGTTTTGCTGTAGCTGTGCTCTTCATTGCCACAGTCATATCTGTCTTCTTCTCTGTCTTACCGTCCAGTTACTAGGTAATGGTTTCAATAACCAGAGAAATGGATTATCTTTATGCCACACCACTCTTTAGGTCTTACTGAGGAAACAATGAAATGGGACAATATTACAGCATAGCAGTATTTGTGTTCTACCAGTAGTTCAGTGGAACTGTTCTTACTTTCTTGGCTCCTGTTCCACCACAAGGCCAAGAAAACTGTTGTGTTTTTATTTCTAGTTGCAAGTTTCTCCTCTACCTACCTTCTCTCGGTGATGTCCATGGAATTTTACAAGTGCTCCCAAACAAGAGCAATATTTAGAGAGTTTATTTATTTAAAAAAAATTCCTTCTCTCCTTTTCAACCCTGCCACCACTCTTGATGCAGCTGATCTGTGCTGGGGCTCTTACCAGGGTACCAGGTTTAGCTACAGAACTGAGACACAAGTTAAAGGAGAGGTACTGCACATGTGGAATAATTTTTACTATCTTGATACTCTTGCTGCAATGACTTTGTATCATTTTCCTCAGGCAGAGCAAGAGATATCTGCGGAAACTGCTGTTTTTGTGAGGCAATTTACAATTTTTTGGGAGGGAGGAAATTCTTTAAGTTTATACTTTCTATCCTTGGATTACAGTAACATATGGTGAGGAAAAAATATTGCAATTCTTATTATGTTGATCTAGGGTTAATCTTGGCTCTGCTCAGCTTGCTTTCAAAACCAACTGAAAAATGGTATTAAGGAAAAGAAATTGAAATATAATGAATATGTACGTATAAAAATATCGTAACCTGAGACATGCAGTTGGAAAAAATTGCTGGTATACAAAATACTCACTTATATACAGACACTGATATCAAAACACATGAAGCATGGGCTGCAACATGAAACTTTTCAACTGAGCCTTTCTTCGATGTCCCAGCTCCTTCCAAAGAGCACCTTTGCTTTTTTACAATAGGAAAGCAATCCTGTTAAAACAAAGCTTCTTTCAGCCATGGAGTCTGTAAAACCTCTTGATTTTCTGTCTCACTGACACCTGCTTCACTTCAGGTTGCGTGGCTTTGCCTGCAGGAGAAGGGTTAGATGGAAGGGCTACAGTGTCTGAGAGGAAGGGTGGGGAGATGGTCTCTGGGTAGATCTTAAGAGTGGTCACTTCTATCTTGCAACAAAGATCATGAAAGGAAATCAGCATAAATCAATAAAGCAGGGGAGAAAACTGAAGAGGACTTCTGTTTCTCTTGTAAATTCTCTTACAGAATGAGAAACTACAAAAAAGTCAAGCTCTTGGTAATGCTCTCTGGCATGCATTACAGAAACCTGTCTTACTTTTGAGGTATGATACATATTCAGGGAGCACATGAAAAGTCTTTTCCTATTACTATTAGACTTTTTTTCCCCCAGATTCCCGACTGTATCTCACAAGTAGATTCTTGAAATTAATTCACTCAGCTTTCCCTGAAATCAAGAGAACAGCACGGTATTGATTTCATGCTAATAATTTCTCTGACTTGCAGAAGGAGAGAGCTAATTTACTTGCAGATAGAGACATATCCTTAAAGCTGTTTTGATTACATACAATGTGGATAAAATACTATGTTTGCGGCAAGAAAAATTTCTATAAGTATTTTGGTGAAAGTACATGGCAAGGAAGGTATTTCTTATGATGTTTAAAATAATTGTAAACTTATAAGGAAGACTAATAATCTCTTGAATTAAATCATTTACATGCATTGTTAAAATACAGTGTACAGTATCACAGATTTGATGACACAGGACAAAATTTGCTCTAGGGTGTATTGTTATCTACTATAAATTGCTATCAGGATGGACTGGTCCTTTTTTTATTTGCATTATTATGCTTTAGTTAAAGCTGCATTTTCTCCCTCTTAATATGGGGTTGATACCTGATGAAATCAAAGTGTGGTGTGCTCCCTTGTGCTTGGGACTTTGTGCTGGGTTTAGCTGTATTTTCCTGGAGTAAAATGAGCTTTTCTCAGCTGAGCAAAGGCACTGCTACTGGGATTCATTGTAACCTGAATTTTGCACACAGAAATAACTCACCAAGATCAGACAAACTAGTTTAGTGTCTGTGCCTTTAGCTCCATGTTAAGGCAGACTCTTAGGGTCTATCTCAGCCATAGCTTGCTTACCCATGCAGTCCACACTTCCTTGTGTCTCTTGGGGAGTGGGAAAATGGTACAGCTATGCAGTGTGGGATTTTTTTGTCCTTGTGTCACAGACATCTTTTGTGAAAAATCCTTTCTTTAGGATTTTTCCCTCTTCTGGAAGGCTGAGGCCCCAGAAAGAGAATGTAAACAATGGTTATCTGCTGCTGTGGAATGCAACAGGTGCACCTGTGATTGGCCCATGTTCCATGTTTACAATTAAGGGCCAATCAGGGGCCAAGCTCTCTCTGGGACAGATCAGAGAGAGCTCCTTTGTTGATTGATTCCTTTTCTGTTCTGAGCATAGCAGCTTCTGAACTTTTCTCTCTATTCCTTTTAGCATAGTCTTAATGTAATATTTATCATAAATTAATAAATCCAGCCTTCTGATCATGGAGTCAAGATTCTCGTCTATCTCGTCACCCCTGAGGAACCCTTGCAAGCCCTGTAACATCCTTGATTGTATTAGTTTTTCCAATTGTGGAGTATTTTGAGCCACATCTGTCAAGAGAATGTGGCCATGGATGCTGTTGACTCTCCCTCTGCACACCAAGGCATTGGGTGCCAGGCTCTGAGCCTCTGCCTCAGGCAGTACCCTGTACCTTGTGCCTCCAAAGGGCTCCTCATGCAGCATTCAAAAATGTGCAAGCATAAATAACAGTTTTAGTTGAAAATGTTTGCATCTGCATTAAAAATAGCATCTATTTGGCTCAAATCAGAAAGGTCTTTCCTAACACAAAGAGGATTGTGGTATGGTTTATGCAATGTGACAGTCAGCAGTACAGCAGAGGTACAATGAGAGTTGCTGGATCTGCACTTGGAAAAATGGTGAGTCCAAAATGTTTTCTTATTCTTCTAGAAAGAGCAAAAACATAATTAATTTTCTGTTGCCTGTTGATATACTAATATTCACAACCTGCTGACTGTTTTCCTTCTGTATTTTTTGATCTCACTATTATGTCTGCCTCCATTTGAAGGTGCTATATTTGGGGGTGGGGCTGTGCCTTGAGTGCAACCATCCATACCGGGGTGTTCTCAAATCCCAGTGCAAGGCAGAATAAATAATTGGCAGAACTAACTCTATGATATACACCAATAAGCACAGATGCTCTGTGTTGATTTCTGAGGACTCACTAAAGGATCCAACCAGGCTTTCCAAATTCTACCTTAAGCCTCAGATTGCAAGCCAAACTCAGCTTTTGAAGAAGTGTGTTTATTTGTACACTTTCCAAGTCAAACAACCCACCCCAACTTTCATGGCTGAAAGCAGATGTTGTACCTTTCTAACATGTGCTCCAATATTTCAGAAGAAATAGAATTCGTGAAATTCTGCCATGTGAGGTCAGGCATTAGGAAATCCAGTGGGGATGGAAGTGAAAGGAATTATACAACTTTAATTATGGAGCCTGCTGTCTGTAGTGTGAGGCAGCATCAGGGCAGCATAATCCTTTGAGAGAAAAAAATCTGTTTAGGCTGATATCAGAAATCAGGTGAAGATGGATACTGCTTCCACCTGCTTAAAATTTTTCAGATTGAACAAACATAATTTCAAATGACAGCACATGTTATAGCTGTCAAAAGAATATTTAAAATTATGAATTATACCATATAAACTAACATGAAATAATACATATGTTATCCTGCTTATCTTTAAATGAGCCATCACTAACCATGCAGACATGTGCTTCTGCATTAGATTACTTGTTCCGTGAAACAGAGGGAAATGCTCCATTTCACAAATTACAGCATCACTGGTATATAATTTCTCTTTCTAATACCTTTTGTGAAAACTCCTATTCTGATTTTTCTAGTCCACCTAAGTCAGATTTGGCTTTTTGGGGTGTGAAGTAAGCTATTGTTCACATGCTGGTTTTATGCCTTTAAATTTAATTTTCTGAGCTTTTACAGATTTATTTTGTGGTGTTACTATATTGGTGTCAGAAATACATATGTATTAAACTGAGGTTTCACAAAATCTCCAGGAATGCATGCTAGATGGATTTCAAATCAATCTGTTTCCTCCTTTATCCTCTTTATTAGTTTTTTATATCCTCTGTTTTGGCTTCAATTCAGGGAAGCACTCAAGCAAGTTCTTAGCTTTAAGAATGTGCTTAAATTCAGCTATTTTTTTGCCTTTTTTTTTTTCTTTTATTAAGTGGAAATGCAGGCTAATGCTAAGTGCTTTTCAAAGCAAGAAACGTTGCCATTTTTCCATAGGGTGTCCCCTGTGTGTAATTCATGTGCTGGCTTGCCACTTACTTTCTGTATTTCATGTAGAAGTACGGAAATCTTAATTTAAAGGAGGTTGGAAGAATTCAAACCTGTTTTCTTGTTTTTATTTTAAATAAATTTATTCCCTTTACAGGATTATGAGCCAGTTAAAAATTATGAGTAGAGCCCAACCAAGCTCTACCTTTAAAAATGGTTTACTATGCAGTTCTAACTGTGACACTTTCGCAAGGGATACTGTCTTCCTAGGAGTAACTGATCATTCCTCAATCTCACAAAATTGGACAATTTTTGTATTATTCAAATTGTTTCACATAAAATTTGCATGAGAAAGTTGAATGCAGGCTGCATATTTTCTTCATCACAGCTAACAGGTAAGATGGGGAAAAAAAAGCCTCAAAACCAGATGTGGAATATTTATTAATCTGAATTCTTGCTGTCTCTGGAACCCTATCTTAAACACTTCAGTTAGGGGAATTATCTATCTTCAAAGGGTTCATAATTGAGAAATCTTGCTATAGTAAATAAAAAAGGAAAAAAAAAATCTTAACAGCCCAACTACTGAAAACAGGGAAACACAGCAGTCATTTAATTCTTTTCACTCAATAATTTATGGTGGTAAACAGAGCATTTATATTTTCTATATTAAAAATGTTATTCAGAACTTTAGATCCTTTTAATTTCTTTAATCAATTGTGATAGGACTTATTTGGAAGGCTTGAAAACTTAGACTTTTTAGAAATTATTTTGCTGCTGTATTTGATATCTTCAGTCTTGGCCTGTCTGTTCTTAAAATGCTAGTTATATAGATGATTATTTCATTAAACAAAAATTCTGTTAGTATTTGGAGGTGGTTCTAGTGGTGATACACAAATATTGAGAAGAAACCATATTGACAAAATAAAATTACTGCATTGAAATATGTGTCACGTATTATATTATTATCAGTAATATTGTAAGCACCAAACATTAGCACCTCCAAAATAAGTTGTAAGAACAAAACAATCAGTATGATTTTATAAGTATTTAGTTTATGAAGGGCTGCACATGCATGGATGGTTTTCATTTAAGGACTGATTGGTTTGTTACATGACCTTTTGAGATTTTCTTTAGTGGGGCATCAGAAATGGGATTTTGGGGTGTGGAATCACTCATAGTTCTTGAAGATGATGGAAAAGCATATGCAAAGACTGATAAATGGACTGCACAGCACATTTTTGTGGGTGATAAACAAGCAGAAAAAATCCTTTCCCACATCTTCCTAACTAAATCATGATTATTAAAAAAACTTAAAAATACAAAATATTACAGACTTAAAAAAAAAAAAAAAAAGAGCAGAAAGCAATTTACAGATGTAAAGTACAATTTCTGACTAACTGTGCTGGTTTGGCTGGAAAATGGGAATTCTGGGGTGGTGTAGTCAAACCAATGGGTGCTCAGATTTTAATATTGGCACCTGATGTAGCCACTGAGGTTTGGACATGCCTCTGAGAACACACAGGGGTTAAAAACCAGAGCTGCTGCCCTGGGAGTTTCTCTTGGGATTTGGAGGGAAAGAGGTCGGATGTCGCTCCCTCCTCCAGCTGCTGCTGCTGGGCGGGAGAGGGGCAGCCATGTGGTAGGCCTGGGCCTGGACAGAGATGGGGGGTGAGGAGGGCCTTGAGGACAGAAGGGTGGAGGAGCACCAAGAGACATCGGGCACACCTTTCCCCACCTTCCAGGGGAAAGAGAGAGAGAGAGGGAGAACTGGTGTCTGAATTTGATAGCAGCTGGCCCAGGAGGAGAAGGGCGGAGTGCAGCGAGAAGGTGCCCAGAGGCGCGTGGGAGTTCTGGAGCTCTGGGACAGGCAGAGACTGAGATTTTTAACCCTTTTCTTTCATGACTGAAACCTTGCAAATGCTGACCCTCCTGGAGCTGAGTGAAAAGAGAGATAAAAGATGAGATAAGAAGGGATGGGCCATGAGGGAAGTGCAGAAGACTCTTGGGTGAAGGTAGAGATGATAGAGTGGCTTTTTAGCTGGACTTTTCTTGTGTGGCCATAGATGGAACCATTTTTTTCCTGTGACACAGAGACTGCATTTAGGCAGTGCCTCAGAACCGGGAGGGTTCAGTGTGGGTACCCCTCGGCCCCAGCGGGTGAAAAATTATGGGGGACAAATTTCCTGAAGGAGAGACTGTGCCTTTTTTGGAGTGAGACAAGGCATCCTTGAAAGACAACCCTAGAAGCAGCTCTGGTCCATGCACAGTGGTGAGAGTACTGGACATGGAAGGAAGGTGTCACAATGGCAAAAGGATTTTCCAGGCGGTGCTGAGTGACATGGAAACACACGAGGTTTCAACGTGTTTCCAGGGGAAGCCTATGGTGCAAGAAGGACTCCTCTTGATGAACTGAAGATTGAGTATTCTAAAGAATGGTGCTGGACTGAGAGTTGGTGATTTGGGGGAATGTATTGCATTGGGAAATTTGGTGGAGGGGGAGGAGGAAAATTCTTTTATAAGGTTTTCATTTTCCATGTGTTTTTTTTTTTTTTCTTCCTTCTTTTCTTGTAGCTTAGTTAATAAAGTTTTCTTTATTTCTAAGCAGGAGCCTGCTTTGCTTATTTCTGGTCACATCTCACAGCAGACACCAGGGAGAAGGTATTCTCATGGGGGCACTGGCATTGGGCCGGGGTCAAACCATGACACTAAATTTCCAAACAGGGACTGTTTCTTCTTTTTTTTGCCTTTTTTTTTTTTTTTGGCTTTTTTTAACTCATGAGAGCTACAATTTTATATATATGTAGTCCTGCATTTGATTGATTATTGGAAGATTTTTAATAGCAATTAAGAATGTTCTGTGGATCTGCAGAGATGCTGTTTTCTGTGCAGTTTTGAGTGGGTGACAGAGTTAAGTTGGTTAGTATTCTAACAGATGATTGTTGAAAGCAATTCTGCAGTTTGATTGCATGTCCCTGTGGGCAGGGATATGCTCACTGCTCTCTTTCTATACAGTCAAAGCATCTCTGGATACACAGAAATTAACAAAGACATTGTCATCCAGCCTCATTCTGCTCTTATTTAGACTCCAATTAACCTGCATGTAGCCATAGGAGAGGCATAATTGTTTCTACATGGCAATTCCTGTAGCCTGCTCTGGGGGCTATCTTGAGACAGATTGCTCCTGATGATTTAGGCAGATGTTAGCCTAGATGACATTTAAAGACCCTTTCCAACTTGAATTATTCTACACTTCTATAATAGTAAATGTGAACATACAGCTTTCAAGCATCTATATTTATGGAAGAAAAATTGTACTGTTTAGGTACATCTACTCACAGAAGAGAGTAATTACTTCCCTGTTTTGGGGAATAACTTGTATTCTGAGTAATTTTTGTAATTAACAAGAAACGCAATCCCCAATGTATGATTTACTTCATCACACCACTGAGGGCTCTCTTCAACAGTTCTGCCTTCTCTTCTGTTCCCGATTAGAGGATGCAGAGGTACAGCAAATGGGATTTGTTTGTTTTATTTCTAAGCCCTGGGTAGTTTGTTTGAAGATCACTCTAGTGTAAACATTTTAAAGCAATCAATTGTGTATAGATCTCTTACCCTTCAGGCAGAACTTGTGAAAATAATAGTATGTATGTATACATATTGTAAATATATCTCCATTGCAAACATGGATGATAACTTTAAAAGGACCACCCTTGTTCCAACTACTCGTGGATATAGAACTGAAGTGCTGTGCAAGGAAAAGCAATGTCAGACTCAAAAAAAGATGTTGAAGTAAAAAAAAATATAGATGAATAGGAAAACTGGCAGAAAATCAAGTGATAGAACAATACTTGAAGACAGCTTTATCCACTTTTTCAGTTGATGAAGCATAGTATTATTCCCTCAGATACCCTCCAACCATTGTGGAGGCAAAGGAATCAGTACTAATGAGCCTCAGAAATTGGTATGAGAAATACTCCTTCAAGACTTAAAGGATGCATGGTGCTTGACTGAAATTATTCATGTTTACTTCAGCCACATTGTGTACTCAACTCTTACAGCATCTGGCAGCAAATGCAGTGTTTGACTGCTCTACAGAAGGTCACTTGGAGACATAGTGGCATTCATATATCCCTAAAGGCAGCTCCTGAAACATTTTTGTTTCTAGTTTCCAGAATGCAGAATGATCGATAGTCTGGTCCAAGGAGCCAGAAGGAGGAAGTTAAATCTTAAAGACAGAAAGCAATGTGAAAGCAAAGTGCATTACATGTCTTTCTTCCAAACAAACTTGATGTCCCACTGGCATGGAAAGGTATGCTTGCTCAGTGCTACAGAAAATGATAATGTGCTTTCTGAAATGTGTTGTTTGTTATGTCTCATTCCCGGGAACACAATGGTAAGTTTAACTTAACTCCAGTCAGAAACTGGAGAAAGAAATTGGGTCTCCTGACACTTACAGCTATTATTCCTTTCTTTCTGAATTAAGACTTTTCTCTAATCACTTTTTTTCATATTGTAGTAAGAATTTTAAAAACTATACTATAGATTTCAGAATTAATGCTTTGGGCTAAGACAAGTGTGGCTGAATAGGTCCTGTGGGGGTGGTCAGGAACACAAGGCACTTGTGCAAAATGATTAATCATTGGGCCCACAGTCAGCAGTGACAACACTGCCACAGAGAGTGACTTCTGCCTCACTTGAGGTGGCAGAGAAAAATGAGAGGAGCCAGAGAAGCATCTCTGTCTGACTAATGAGGTAATCCACAAATTTGCTGTCCCGTGGAGGACATGAGGAGAAAGCAAATTGCAGCCAGCAAAAACTCTCACAGAAGAAGATATAGGAAAAAAACCCACCTGAAACCATACACCACCCTTGATTTGCTTTTTGTTTTGTTTTATGAGGCTCTCCATGATTCCATTGTCAATGTGCAAATGTGTTTCTACTTTGAAAGTCATCTTTATCTAAGGTTTCAGAAAAGTCATAATGAAGTCATTATTAACCAGAAAAGTTTTAGAAGACTCTTAGAAGAGGAAAAAAATAGAATCATGGCTGCATGGAATTTTAGGCGACAATCTGGTTTGTCCTGACAGTAGGACAGGAATCTGTCTTCCTCAGAGGCAGTGCTTAAAGCTGGATGAAGGAAAAGGGAAAGTTTTCTTGGTCAAATTGCCCCAAGCTAGGAAATTGAAATGGTGGTTTTGGAAAGAAGGAATTGCTTAGCATTCACTGCTACAAAATACTTTACACATGGTGATACTTCTAAAAATCACGATAAAACTCTTCATTCTTGTTGTACAGAAATCACTTCGCTACAGCAATAGGAGGAAGAATAAGGAGGGACAAGAGAAATAATTGCTGGCTCAAAAGAATTAAAACTGTGTGGCTAGGGAGTGCCAGGCAAGTTCAGTGAAGGTGGGGCAGCGCAGTGCTCCACACCCCACCCACTGGAGCCTCTGGTCCAGCTCCAAGTGGCTATAGAGCCTCTGGCACATCAAAAGCCCCACCTGTGGGGCAGGACCAGAGCAGAGCAAAGGCTGTGAAATGGGTTTGCACCCTTGTAAAGTCCTACTGCCTCAGACATTATAAGAGCTGGGAATGTGTTGGGATCCAAGATAGTCTTGCTTGCTTGCTTTCCTGCTTGTGTTTTTCTTGCCTTCCAGAACTTCCCTTCCTGAAACTTCCCTTATTTCTACATTGTGCAAAGGAATACCATCATTTTTCAACCTCTGAGATGTTATTCTCATGTTAATATCATTTAGGTTACACAAGGGAAGGTGTTTCTCGCAAAAACTACCCTGAGAACATTTGAAGCTATTCTGCTCTGATCCTTTTTCATTTTTAATTTCTGTAATTCACTATCTGAATATCAACTATTAATATGGCACTACAAAAAGAAACATGGAAGGCCAAAGTAAAATTAGGATTGCAGGTCTTTCTTGGTGAAAGATAAATGAATATATTCCAGTGTCTTTATCTGTATACTGATGGTCTCTATGATTTATGCAATACTTCACAAATATAGAGAACCATAAAGCACCTTTTCTTTGCTGCACAAATTAGTAATAGCCTATTTTAAAATGTCATCTATTTACATTAATAAAGACTTCTTAAATTGAAAATAAAATTATTTATATTTATAGAAATGGGGTTCTCACCTTCCATAACCCATCGCCTCTTTATCAATGTGGAGAAAAGAAGAGAAGGCTAAGGTTCCCAACCTCCATTCCCAAAAGTCTCCTGGCAGTCGGAGACAAGAGAAGAATGGGTCAAGGTTCTCACCTTCTGCTACTAAGTGCCTCTTCATACCTGAGGAGAAGAGACGGGCAAGGTTCTCATGTTACTTTCCCTAATGGCTCTTGACAGTTGAGGACAGGAGAGGGGCACGGTTCCCACCTTCCATTTCCTAATGGTTCCTTGCAGTTGAGGAGAGAAGCAGGGCAATGTTCTACACTTCCTCTCCAAAATGACAAGGCGAGGGAAAGCCAGGCGCTACGTCCCATTTCCAATTGGCTCTGAAAGGGAGAGGAAGAGAGGAGGAGCCTCTGCACACAAGAGAGGAGAGAAGGAAGCCCTCAGTAAAGGAGAGGACAGGACAGGAGGGCAAGTTTCTTACCTTCCATTTCGAAATGGCGATTTGAACTTCAGAGGAAGAGAGGAGAGAGGCAAGAGTCTTACCTTCCATTTCCACAAGGTGGTTTGAACTTTGAGGGGAAGAGACGAGAGGGGCAAGGGTCTTACCTTCCATTCCCAAAAGGTGATTTGAACTTGAGGGGAAGAAAAGAGAGGGGCAAGGGTCTTACCTTCCATTCCCAAATGGGGATTTGAACTAGAGGGGAAGATAGGAGGGGCAAGGGTTTTACCTTCCATTCCCAAATGTCTCGCTGTACTTGGGGGAAAGACAACTCCCCTTGTTTCTCTCTGGGAAGGTGAAGTTCCTCTGAATCTGAAATCTATAGGGTACCACTCTAACCAACAGAGTTCACAACCAGCTCACCACAAATCATTCTGTATCGATTTTTCATCCTTATAGATAACAATTTCCTAGAGACTTCTTTGAGAAACTATGTTATTTGGTGAAAATATGCCTAAATCTATCTCCTTTTGTCTTTTTTTTTCTTTTTCCAAATGAAGAAACAACCTTCAGGTTTTTTTCTCTGATGACTGCAGAAAGCCATCAGAGCTGACTTGACTGGGAGAAAGTGCTCAGCCAGAATCAAAAAAAACACAGACAGAAGTCCCAGAGCTGCTCTGGTCTCCCAACTCCTGAGCTCAGCATCATGCCTTGCCTAAGCCCTCTGTCCTCCCCCCTATAGTGCTCAGCTCTGCTGCAATTCCAGCTGCCCAGAGTGACTGTCTGTCATTGCAGTTTCAGCACCACATAATCCTGAAAGGGAAGTGAACAGAATAAGTTGAGGCTGCAGGGGAAAATGCATACACGCCAAAAGAAAAGGGAAGCCAAAATGGTAGGGACATGGTAAGTGTGGTCACTGAACAAAAACATGATACACCCAGAAAGCTGAGGAAAGGAAAGTTTGTCCTGGGTGCCTCAACAGTAGTAATGCAGAGCCTTGAGTGTGGCAGAGGGAGCACAACATTCACATGGAGAGGTCACCACCTTCCCCACCATGCAGAAGAGTAACCAGAGAGGACAAACTTTCATCAAAAGGGAGGTGAAAGCTTCTAGCAGGTAATGGTGATGATGGACATTCAGCAAACTTCAGGCTTATTTAGAAAAACTGCAGGAAGTTTTCAATAATTTATGCTGAATCTTCTTAAAAAAGAGAAGTGAAGTTTATTGTTGAACATAGTAATCACAGAAAAATGATGAAGAGTCCCCTTCTTTCTCAAGAATCTAGTAAAGGAGAAAAACCTGCTGTGCTGCTTTCTCACAACTTAGCACATGGGCACCAAAATAACAAAGCTTTTCTGATGGTAATTTTGACCAGAGTGGCTGACCACCATATTGAGGCTGTGGTCACACTTCCTTACCTAACTGCAGCAGAGCCAAGTGAAGACACTGCCAACCCTGCCTTGTTCCCAGCTGTTTATCTGCACTGTTTGCTGGGGCTACTGACTTGTGGACCTGCTGGCATAACTGCTGCATAACATAAGTGCTCTCTGCTTCAATTAAAGCAAGTCAGAAGAGCTGATCTGTAATAAATATAAGGTTTTCTCTAGGCTGAGCTGTTGCAACTCACTGGGTGCTGAGGTGATCAATCACCAGCATCTCCAAGGATCTTGAACCTTACCAGCACTGCCAGGGATCTCAAACTTCAGCTGCCTCAGGCCAAGGACTGTTTCTTAATGGAGAAGGGAGACTAACCCTTTGCCCCTCATGCTTCTGAATTCCAACATCTCCATTCATTCCCCCTGACAACTCTCTCCCTATAAACGCTGCCTTTTAAGTCATGCTAAATTTTTTTTCTCTGATTTTTCTGCTGCCTTGGCCATCAGATTCTTTAGCTGTCTTCAGCCTGCCTCCTTCCCTGGTACTTTGTCCCACAATGTCCAATCTCCCTCCAGCAGAGGCCTACTCCCACCATGTTCAGATCCCTACAGCTGGTGTGCATTTTGACTCATAGTTCCCAGTGCTTTGGTTGTCTGCTCAGTAAAGAAGCTTAAATCCTTTTTGGCAGGGTAGCAAAGTGCATGGGTTCCTCAGGAAAACAGGAAATCAGCTGGTTCTTGCTGTGCATTGAAGCTAGGCACAGAGAATTGCAATAAGATGGAAATTTCAGTAACTCTCCAGTCCAGGAGGTATGGTGGGCTGGCTTTCAGAAAGGGACACTGAGAAATGTGCATAGGGAACCCCTATCTTTAAAGAGTCTTACCCATTCTTCTCTATGGATTCATCCCCCAGTGATTGATGGATGATCTGAAGGAAAACAGACTACGTTTCCTCTCTGGTCTGAGCTGCCCTTCCTTATGTCTGAAGTAAAGCTTTGTGGCTGACAGGCCAAGCCTTGTTGGCACCCTTCAGCCTGAGCCTGCTGATGTGGAACCAGCCTTAGCAGGGTACCCTCAGCTCCCAACACTTCAGTGTGTACCTTTAATGTCAGTCTCTGTCTTATGATTTCACTTTCAAATTAGATACACAGTAAAATCTGAAGTGGCAGAGAGATATATATCCTCACAGAGGTGCATACTGTTAAATGTTACAGCTGATTTCTCCCCAGAATATTCCTACACTGCTGTGTTGGTATGTGTATCTTAGTTGGTATGGTTAAACTAAGAAAAAACACTTGTAAATGCAACAGAAATCATCATAAAGGTATCACAAGTAATTTGTAAAACTAATTTTCTATCACGATGTATAATTAATGAGACTCAGTCTGCAAATATTTATGTTCAGCAGATAAAACTATAGACTTCCTATTCCAGATATGAGATTTGTGATACACACAAAGGTCTTAAAAATGGACCAGCAGTGATGAAAATGTGCATTTGTCACTTATACCTCAAAAATGTCAGAAAAATATGGACAATGATTTTTGGAATGGGCTTAATCTTTTAACAAAAATATTAAAAAGGCTTGGAAATAGTTGAATGCTTTAAGGGCTTATTAAGTTCATTTTCCCAAAAGTTCTGAACTAAATTCTTCTGCAATTCCAGTATTACAGTAAGCCATTTATTCTAAATACAACAGGAAAGGAATATCTATCACCTAGATATTTTTAAATAGTCTCCCATAATACATTCCTGATAAATGAAGCACTGTGGGGCCAAGCTATAATGGGAGAAGAGCACCATCAATGAAAACACTATTGTCCTTGTGCTACCTTTCATCTCAAACTGCAGATGTACAGATAGCCTTTTTTTCCTTGGGAAGAAAATTTTCTTTTTTCACTCTGTTCAATTCATTTGCTTTGAAAGCACAAATACATCCACACATATTTTTGTCAGAGTTTTTCATCAAAGCACTTATCAAAGTGAAGAGACATTGACTTTGTATTCCTTTAATATTTCACCTATATTGAGTCACCACCTAAGCAATGCTGAGTATTGTCTTAATTCTCAATTATAGCCATATTTGGCAAAGAACCACACTATCAAAATACAAATTTTAGAACCACTTTCCTATTACTAGAGAAAAGTGAATAACTGGTTAAGTCAATAAATGGCATATTAAAAATAAAATTTTAAGAGATTTGCACACAATTAGGGTTCCTGGAAAGTGTAACTTTGTCATTGATTTGGGATCTGTTATAAATTTTAGCAGTTGTGTTTGAAGCTTGAGTGAGCAAAGCACAAACAGAAAATATGCCCCATGAGCCCTGCTCAACAACCAAAGGTATTTCAGCCAGTAAAACAAAAAGCAGTTCAGCATGAAGAACTCTCATATTATATTTTTAACGAATATGGGATCAGAGCAGAAATCATTGCTTCATCAAAGTAAGCTTTCAGTTCATTAGATACACAAATTTAAAAAACTCCAAAAATGTCATATTAACAATACACCCAAACCTATTCTTCCAAAACAGTATATTTCAAAGTTGCAATAATTCATTGAGAAATGCATAAGAATTCCATA
Organism: Zonotrichia albicollis; assembly: GCF_047830755.1. NCBI lineage: Eukaryota > Metazoa > Chordata > Aves > Passeriformes > Passerellidae > Zonotrichia > Zonotrichia albicollis. The sequence continues at coordinate 56,796,394 of NC_133821.1, forward strand.
GAACTTTAGAAAATATAAGACATTCCTTGGTTAGATTGAGAAACTCACAAATGTTGTCCAAGTTACATATCAATATACTTTTCTATTAACATAATTGTTAGTCATGACCTGGAAGACAGTTGTGCACATCTTGAAGCTAAAATATTCCTGGAATTCAGATTAGTCTTTGAACATGTGAGTAGAGTTCTTTTCGAAACAGAAATAAAAGTTATGTCACTCAAAGCAATGAAGTTTTTCCTCATCATCCTACACACATGCGAAAAATCTGTGATAAAATGAAATATTATGAAATTTTTGATTTCCCTGCCTTCAGAGGGTAAAAATGAAAAGCAGATGGACAAAAAAAGGAAAGGTCATATTGTACATGTATGAACTAATAACATAGCATGGATTTCTAGTATAACCGATGTGTCTCTGATAACATTTTAAAATGAAATAAGTATAAATATTTGAGACAACTAATTTCAATGGTATAAATGTCCAAAAATGTATAGTGCTGCAAATATAATTCCTGCACATATTCAGGCATTCAGTATTCTAATTACATATGCAAACTTTTGCTTAAGAAATACTTCAGTTAATGTGGAAGAGATTGAAAATTATTCCAAACATTTAAAAATTACACATTATTTCCTGAAAGCTACAGTGAGATGTTTAAACACAAATATTGACAACATTCTCCATTAAAAATGTAATTTTGAATTATAATACATTTAAAAGTAATGTTAATTTTTTTCAGTTATATTAGACTTGGGATAAACTAGATTTTCTTCATGATCTCAGAATCTGATTGTTTTCTTGCCTCAAATACAAATTTTAAGTCTTCATCATGTTCCAGTTACTCAGGTTTTTGTCTAAGTCCTCTTCAGACCAAATGGCATCTGACCTCTTCCTGAGCTGGGACCCACAGAACTGTTGCACACTAAAAGTTCTGTTCTGCCTTCGGAAGTCTGGGTGTCATCTTGGTTTGGTTTGTTTCTCTGAACCAGCCCCTGTCACAATCACAAAAGCAGACAACCATGATCCTCCTCCGAGCTGCAATTTCCCTCCTCTCCTTCTCCAGTATGGAAAATAGGTTCCACATCTTCAAAACCAGCTGCTCTGCTGGTACTAACAGTGTACTCTTATGGGATGGCCAGCAGTTAGTTCAGGCCTCTACACATGGCAGGCCATTCTCAATGTCCTTTTAAAAAATTTGATCCTGTCATTTAAATGCCAGAGCATTAAATTAATTAATTAAAGTTAACACATCCAGCAAACTGCCAAGTGAATAGTGACACAACTTTCTGCTCTACTAGAATGAAAATCCCTACAAAGGCAAACTTCCCTTCCTGGAGCTTCCCTTCTCTTTCCAGAGCTTTCCTTCCTATCCTGGAACTTCCCTTCCCAGGACTTACCTTCTCTTTTCTCTCTCCCTCTCTCTCTCTTTCTTCTAATGTTCTTTTCTCAAAATATGTGTAACCTAAAGTTGGATGAGTTAGAGTTTGCTAAGTCAGTGCCTTGTGGAGTGCCTTACTTTAAGTGGATGTTGATTTAAAATTTGCTAAGACCTTTGCTCTCTTAAGCTTGCAAGTAAAAGTTTACAATTCAACCTCCTGAGAAGTTTGTTGTCTTCTGCACTCCACCCAGCAGTGTCAAAGAACTTAAGCCCCTTTAAAACACTCTGGGTGAACTTAGGGTGTAACAAGGCAGGACAAAAGTGTTTTGAGAACATTTGGAGTCTTGTACATCTCAGGTTCTTTCTATGGGCCAATTAACCTCCTTTAGGTCCTGCCAGAATGGAAGCTGTGTGTCTGGGAGAGTCTCCATCATGGCAGAGGAAGTGATAGAAAAATTTAATCAGGTGTAATTCCTTTCTATTGATTCAAGGACAGTGTCTGATCATTCAAATGATGTTTTGCTCATCTGTTCTGCACTTCTGTGACATACATTCATTGGCAGAATAATTCAGTGGCAGAAAATGGTTAGGAGCATGTTTAATTTACCAGTCATGGCTAGCAAGAACATACGTTCTTAACATAGAGAAACTACGTTAGGTGGGGACATGAGGCTCATCTCCTGACTGTACAGTAACCCACATCCTCAGGGATCTGTACTTTTCTTTAATTTGAAAAGGCTACTGGAACAGAAGGAAAAACAGCACACATACCTGCAATGTCAAATAGCTCTTCTGACAAGTTTAAATAGGCTGCTTTAAATTGTAAATGAAGCAAATATTAGAACTGTTATGTTTCAATTTTTAAGATAACACAAAACTCAATATTTGCCATAGTGTTATTTTCTGTGTGGGGTTTTTCATGTTGAAAGTTTTCAGACAAATTCAGACTCCATCACATGAAAGTAAAACCTATAACTAAATTACAGAGACATTATAAGCAAATTAAAACCAGACTTCCTAATATAAACTGTTGCACCTATTTAACAAGATACAGTTCTCCAATGAAAATCTGTCTTAATCATTGATGTCTTTCAGGTCCGCTTTTAGAAATAAACTACTCAGGCCTTTGTATTTTCTGTTCTAATGCTCACCTATTCAAATAACTAATTTGTTATACAATTATTTGGGTTCCAGCAGGATGGCATAGGGCTTTCTGAGGTGTTATAATACATATAAAAACCATGAATATTAAGATTTTTCTTTAAAATCTTAGAAGCTATTTTTCTACTAACATCAAGACTCTTTGTTGTATTGCAATTTTATTAGTAATATAAATTATTATTTCATGGTCTGAAATAGATGTATCTGACACTACTTGAGTGAATTAATGTAGAAGTCAAAACATGGCCAATATTCTCTGTGCAAGCTTACCAGACAGTAATTAATTCATTACATGTTTTAGGTTAAAGTGAAAATTTGCCATGTTTAAAATGAAAAATGAAAACTTACAAATGGCATGATTTATTACCATTTCCTGTAGCGCCTTTTAGGAAGAAATCAGTGCTGCCAGCATATCTGACTGGAGTAGCTGACCTACTGAAAATTCAAAAGGCTTAAGGAGTTTAAGGATTATTGCAAAGTTCCCATGAATATTTAACTAACCAACCTGTCTAACTGATAGATGCCACTGACACTTTTAGAAATTCATTTATTCAAAGAAATGCCATGTTGTTGTCAGAAGCTGATCTAATAGACATGTCCTTCTTTCAAGCTGGAACTTTGATCTGTGGTTTTTAACTAAGTGGAAACACTTTTCTGGTTGGAAGACACTGTGTTGTTTACTGGATTTCTCAGCATGAAACTGCAACCAAAAGGCATGTCATATTCTTGCAAATAGCTACAGCAAATTTGAATATGGGTTTTTTTTACTAGACAATGGCTTCACTGAATTTGTGGGCTGTTACAATTGCTTTAGAATATGGTATATGAAACATTTGGAATTTGTTATCCAGCAGTAAGCTGTCTTTGCAAACACTCCTCTGAACAGGTTCACTCTTCAGCTGTTACATGGGAAGCTGAATGAGCCTGAATAATTTTTTTATGAGACAGAGGTAGAAGAAAAAAATAGGAGATATCTAAAAGCCAAAGTGGGAAAACAAGAAAAGTTCTCTAGGGCTGATGTAGTTTCCATCTATGACTCTGCTGAGCCTCTGTTTTTGAATCACAGAAGGAGGTTTAACCTGCCTCTTAACCTTTGTAAAAGTTTTGATGTTTTGTCTTCCCCAATGCTCTCAAGAGTAAGATGGGGAGATAGGGCCAAAGTGGAAAGATGATTGGGTAGGTGCAGATTTTATGAAGTAACTGTACCAGGGACATTGGAAAGTGGGACAAAGCAGTTCTATTCTTTATTTAATCATACACTCCTTTTTCTTTTGCTCCTTTACATATTTTTAATCATATTTGCTATAGAAAAATTAGACTTTCCACTTGGAATTTGGAAAGTCTTTAAAAAGAAGAAAAGAAATACTTTCTCACTGTCTTGTATCTTAAGTATGGTTGATTTGAAACACATTCAGTTTCAAAGTCTGCTATTTTTAAAGATAAGTGTTCTCATTGTGACTTGCAATAAAATGTTTAAATCTAGATCAGACCTGACCTGGAACATCGTCTTGTCTCCTGAAGGACTAAATTTGATTCTGTGTTTCAAATTCAGCTGCAACTGTTCTATGTCTACAGTATCCCTGAAGAGGGTAGATATTGAGAGATTTATTAATAAATAACCCAAGAAGTAAAGGAAGACATTATAGGCAAAAATCAAACCTTAATGAAGCTATGACACTTCAGTTTGCAGTTACTGTATGGCATAGTAGTCAGGTGGACAAAATCCAAACATTTAAAATATAATGAAGCTGCATTAATGTGGAGGGATAGAATGTAAGAAAATAAAGATAGTGCAGAAGGTGGTCTCACACCTGAGGAGTTGCAGCTGTACTAATCACCAAAGATTAGGAACAGGCCTGCCCTTAACAGGCCACAGCTGTGTCCAATAAGAAGAGGAGTGCTACAAAACAGTGGGTTAGCTGGGTGAGGAGAGTTGGAGCTTGGTGGTTGTGCTATGGAGGGTTTGTCCGTGAGGAATCACCAAGATGGTATGGAACTTTTGCAATAAGATGACAACATATTAATATCCCCCATGTCTGCTATTCCAAATAATTTTTTAATATGCTTCTGCTTGTGACAAGTATCTGGGACTATCCTAGATTCTTTATTGATAAAATCAGTCTAAAGAATAAAAGAATGATAAAAGCAAATCTAGAACTTATAGAAAAAAAATTTGATGTTAAAGCTTTTGAGGGTATTTAAGTTTTTTATACTGCTTGAAAAAGTGAAAATGCATAAATGGTTCTACCAGCACAGAGTTGTTTAAAGAATGCACTTGCCTTATGGAGGAGGTTTGTACAGCAAATGCAAGGGAAGGAAAAAAATCTTTCAGACATTTAATTAACTATTACTCTTATAATGTGTACTTTTGCAGTAAAACACTCTTTCGTGTAGCTAGAAGGTACTTTAAATTTGTGTTCTAGTCAGGTGGGAGGAAACAAAAATTAGTCCCACAGTATCACAATGCTCTGTCAAGATCCTGAAGGACAATATGAAACCTAAAGTAATTAATGTGTTCCATGAAAAAATTGCTTTGCAGTCAATGCAATATTTGGTGTTAATTTAAGGGACTAGCAGAAATACCTCTCACAGAACAAATGACATTTCTGATGGGGCATATATGATGCTTAAAAGTATTGCTGGACTTATCATGACAGGCAGCCTGAAGGTCAGAAATACTTAATTCTCACTCTGTCAGCAACATTTTCAAGTCTGTTTTTGGCTGTAGCCTTGTAAGAGGCTCATTCTTTGCGGGTGATGGGTTTTTTTTCAGTAGGAGGAACATGTGAGGGTTCAGAAAGCTTGTGAATGCTTCAGCTGGGGAGGGAAAATCTCACCTGTTTTCCTCAACTCAAAATTACATAGAAAATAAGCTGATTATTTGGTTATTTAAACAGACTTAAGCCACAGGAAAAGTGGAACAAAACCAGGCAAGAATATTCAAAGAACTATTGGCATTTCTTAATGTCTTAACCTTCTTAGGTTTTTACTGTGAATTTTCTCTTTGTTAGAAATTTGTTTATCTTATGCCTAATAAGGCAATTTTTCTTCATTTGACAGGAAGTTTCTGTAAAGTTTTATGTCTTCAATCCACGTGGATGCTTTTTTTTGCCCTTGCCCTCTTAAAATGAGTATGAAAGCAATCCATCTTTTTTATTTTTTTGTTTGAAATTCAAAGAGAATTTCTCTATTTCACAAGAATTATAGGAAAGAAAAATAAAACGCACTAGCTTGCTTTATTTTCCTGTTCCTCATGCAAAATTGTTTTGTCAGCAGTCAGAGCTACCTTAGAGTTCAGCAGAAATATAGATGCTATTGAATTTTTTTGTCTTGGACTCCTTGCAGTTTGCTCTCTGTAAAGCAGTGAGACAGGACAGCTGAGAGCAATAGGTGGGAGCAAAAAGGGTAGCTAAAAAGGTTGTAAGGGAGAGGTGACGTGAGTCAGTGGTTCACTGGCCACACTGCTTTTTGTGCTTGCTGTCTAATACTGGACAGAGACTGGCAAGGCTTAGAAGCTGCAGGGGAGAAATATTCCTGTGTCACTTTTAAGTTGTTTTTCCTGTTACACATTTCTCAAGTATGAGACTTCTGTCACTCCACCTTTCACTATTCCTCCTTTTCATTAAGTAGAGGAAATCCTCCAACTCTCCATAAATCAGTTACCCTGACTTGTGTGCCTCAGTAACTCTCAGAGGAGGGACCAATTCTGGGAACTTGTTGGACTGGATCAGCTCCTAGGATGCACTAACCTCTGCTGGTTTAGGGAGCCATCTAGCCTATCCTTTTCTGAATGCATTCTACAGTCAGAACTCTGACATTTGAAGGATGGAGTAAACTCTTGTTCAAGATCTATGTACAAAGGTGGAAGTTTAAATTTTGCAGCTGAAATCTCATGGCACTACTGCACTGAGATCTGAAGCTGCAGACAAGAACACTTCTGAGAGTTTCTGCCAAATATGGAAATAAGTTATTACATGTAAAGACAGCATTTAGATATATTGCTGGGACTGCATCAGGGCATGGCATCTTAATCTGAGTTATTGATGAAAGTATAAAAGGAAAGAAGAAAGAGTTATAAAACTTTCATATGCCCCTCAACATTGGTAATGATGCATTTCCTTTGGGAGTTTGTTTCATTCTTGTCCAACCTAATGCATGACTGTATGATACTTATCAAAATTTTAATGGCATTCTTTCACCTTGTGTCCAACTGTCTATATGAGGGATCATAAAGCTGCTTTTTCATTAATTTATTTGATTTTTTTTTTTAAATGCTCAGTCATTCAGAGGGTTTGACTATTAAGGTCAATGGAAAGAGGAATGACGTGATGCACAAATTCCTCAGAATTCAGCTAATGAACTATTTTAGTATATTTGGACTTAAATTCTTCTCCTTGTCTTCATTTCATTTGAAAAGAGCTGAGAAAGGCATTTCCTAAAGGAAGGATTAAAAGCCAATTTAGAAACAAAACCTCTAGAAAATTCATCTTGACATATGTAACTTTTAGCACAGATTGACCAAGAAGTTGCAGTATTCTTGTCTGAACAAAATCTCAGCTAATATAAAATTTATTTCTTTAAGTAACACATCAATGTTTGTTATGTAGAAAAACTTATGGTTCATATGTTGCTTCCTAAATTAAAAAAGGCATAAAATGCCATTCATATGTGTGAGTAAATAACTTGCTGTTTTTAAATTTTTTCTCTGATTATTAATTTTCTTTAATAGTTCTCATTTAGGTTAAATTCTGTGGACTCCCGTTCATAGTTCAAAATCTTTATCATGTACTAAGAAAATCCCTTAATAGTCCTGTCCCACAGAAATAGCATGATATTCAACAGTTTCTAGGCAAAAATGTCAGGGTCTTTCTCAGGATGCTTTGTGGGGAAAAGAAATGAGTTGTAATATGTCAGAACTTTTGTTCTTTGATACTAGAGAAGCTTAACAAACATTTGTTACAAAGAGACTATTTGATAGCTGAAAGAAGTCAAAACTCACATGCCATGTCTTGTCTCCCAACAAGAAATGCAGTCATAGCATGGCCACTTGAGTGTTGGGTTGTTTGATTCCTCAGTGTCTTTTAACAATAATTGTGGTTTTTTTTATTTCTGCCTTTTACTGCATAATTGTATAAGAAACTCCTTTCAGCATTTTAAAGACATCATGCATTAGATAACTTGCAAGTGAAATGGCTGCCAAGCATTTGTTTTGCAAATACAATTGATCAGGTTTCTTGTAATGCTGTTTTTTAGGCATGTTTGATTTCTCTCACTGAGAATCAAACTGTGGGTTCTATGCTTTCCTAGTGACAATGATCTCTTTATACAAACAGCAACTGGACTGCAGGGGAAATGCAATAATTGCTTTAAGTCATTTATATCTTTTGTCATTTATCAAAAAGCCCTTGAACTTCAAAATGCTTTCCTTTGCATTGGCACTTAAATGCTTCATTTTCCTAGCTAGAAAAAAAATTGAAATACTAAAACAATTCTGTAAAGTTCTTTAAGTTCCAGCAAGTGCAGCAAACAGATTTCAATGTCAGCTTTCTGCTTTCAAATTCATAATTTGAACTGTGTGATCTCTTTGAGGAGCTCTGCAATATGAAATTATTACCATGTAATGCAGTGAAAATGAACCAAAAGGGAATGCTGAGTATAAACAGTGCACTTCAGTTTCTCAAGATGACACATGTTTGGAGAAAGCAAATGCAAATATTGTTCAAAACCAGCATCAGCTTTAAGCTCTCCTTTTCAGCCACGTTGCTGGCCTTGTTCTCCACAGGAGTGGCTTCCTTCTTCCAGCACATCATTTATCAGTTGCCTTTGTTTACTGCTCTTGACACTTCACTTTGCCCATGCTGAGTGATTGGCTTATTCCACTGGCTTAAATGAAGGAATAGCCAGGTTAGCAAATACCTAAACGTGGCCATGCTTCATTCAGAGTTTGTTTTTTTTTTTTCCTCTGCATTTGTGGTCAGTCTTCACACTCTCTTGGAAGTCCCAGCCCAAAGGCTTCCAAGGGATCAACCACTGTGTCTTGTAGGAAATGCAGGATGTGAAGCAAGGCCATCCTATTTTCCTTCTACTGGCTCACTGGTCTGTCTGAGGCTCTTCTATCCTTCTCTGGGAAGTCTGTGTCTCCCATCAGCGCTCAAGAAGCACAAGATATTTCTACAAAGCTGAACTACTTTGTCAGCAGGGCAGGGAAGGGCTTGCTGCATAACAAAAAGCTTAACAAAAGAGTTCAGGGACTTTTTCACAGTTGTGCTTCTGTGCTTCTTTCTGGGCTTGCAGACGAGCTTTTATCACATAACTTACCAGGAATGACTCCAACCATGAATTTCATTCCATAAAATGATGAATTCTTATTAGTCAAAAGAGCAAAGGACATTGCTATGCAGGTGCATTGCCTATTGTTTTGCTGCCTTGCTGAAATTAATTTTCATGCTTATGCTGCCCTCACTGAACTTCAAACGTGCAACAATTAACATTTCATCTGGTGCTACTCTCTGCCAAGAACAGGACTGTTTTAGTAGATAAATAATGGATTCCTCAGCAAGGAGTGCTAATGCCTGCAAACACATGAAGAAATTAGGTTTAATTAGCACTGTGTACAAGTCATTGCCGTTTTTAAGCTGTGTAAGAGATACATCTTTAATAATCAGTGTATGTACTAATAGTCTAGTGGTGTTTGTGGGTGTTGGGAGGGCTGGCAGCAGAGCATCCTGCTCTTGCTACATCAGCCAGGGTGCAGATTTGCCTGGGCTGTCTTGGGTCAGAGAATACAGAACAGACTCCAAGTGCTGTGTATCACTAAGCAAGGTATTTGAGTAGAGATTCTTTCCTCCCCTAGATGGACACCAGGCAGTGAAAAATTCTGTAAAATTGTATGTGTGGGCTCCCCTTTTGATGTGCGTTTTCTGGCACTGACCCAGGTTGCCACACTGATGCCTTGAGGGTAGCAGGGAAGAGTGTGAAAGGAAGAAATGGTGATATTCTCACTCAAGTTCAGGAGGGCAAAAAGCTACTGTAACTGAAAACAATCTTTTCCCCCTAGTAGCTCACTTTCCTCCTCACCGGCTGTTAGGGATCTTCTGAATAGTAAGGCAGAAGCAGATGTGTTAGTGTGCCTTGCTCACTGCAGTTCAACCTGTTGTACTGGTGTGATTCCAGCCTTCCTTGTGGTTAAAATCACATGGCAACTGTTTGCATATTTGCATTCTTTTCTGCCACTGTTATGACAGGGGTGCTTGGCAGGAACACGGTGTGGACAGATGGGACAGCAACCTCCTGTACTGCCCTTTCTAAATTCACAGCACTCCATGACTGTGATTACTAGTGGAATACATGGCTTGAGATCACTCAGAAGTTCACAATACTCTGCACAGGATGCAGCTGATTATTTTTCCAACTTCTCCTCCTACTGGCAGTCATCAATATGTGTTGCAACCAGATATAAATTACTTGCTTTTCTGAACTGTTTGATTTAAACTACTCTGCAAAAGGGAAGCCTAGCTGGCCTGTTTCTCATAGACACATGACCTAATTTTTCTGTCATCTTATTTTGATGATTGTCAAATTGAAGAACTTCCTTCAGTACACAATTTGATGGGGCTAACACAGAGGTCTGCTTTTGCAATGGGAAGCTTAGGATAAGTGATAAAAATCCAAGGTCATGTGTCACGCATTTAGAGTGGGATTCTAAAGTCTTTTTGTTGTTGTTGTTTGTGGTTTGGTCTTCATTTTGTTTTTTGTTTTTTTTTTTGTAATTGGACATTACAAAACTAAACTATAAAAAGAAGAAAAAACAGAAACTGTCAATGAAAATGATGGCAAGACAGGAGGATTTCTAAAAGGCTGTGCCAAAGAAACAGTTGGAGCGAGAAAAAGAGAATGAAAATTAGAAGATGGTGTCATGGGCACCAATAGGGAGTAATATTTTGGGAAATGGTGTTTCTGGGTAGTACTAAGACAGCTGACAGGTCCAGATGGATCAAACTGATCAGGTTCTGTGGTTTGGTGAAGAGAAATCCATGCAGAGTTGAAAAAAAAAAAACAAACAAAAAAAGGCTTTTGACGATTATGAATTGTAATTGGAAAGCGCCTAAAATGAAACTGGAAAATAAAGTCTCCAGGGAAAGCAACTACAGCAAATTTACGGGTGTGAGACAAAAGGTGGAATGGCAGGTATAGATAAACTGTGTCTGTGCTAATGTGGGTTACTAAAAAGGGTGAAAAATTGCCTGTGATGAGGTAAAGACTAGAAGGTATTCAGCGCAGGGATGCAGGAATGGGTTAACCTGTGGTAAGACAAGCTGTTCTTGCCATAAAATCTATGACCACTGTGAAACAGCCCTTGGAGCAAGACACTCAGAGTGGAAAATTGACCTGCAAATTAACCAGGGAAATAGGTATCAGATTTCTAAATAAGTGTCAGTTGGAAGTGAAGGAAGACAGGCTGAGGATACATAAAAAACCCCCGGGTAATGTTGGGGATGTGCTTTCCCTGAGGACAGGGAAGGTGGGCCAGTGCAAGGCAGCAGAGGTGCGGGAACTGCTCTGTGCTTCCCTGCCAGGCTTGTAGAGCTGTGCAACCCAGGGATCAGCAGGACTGAGAGTGAAGAGGTGTCTCTGGAGGCAGACTAATGCAGGAATTGAAATTCTTGTACTCAATAAGTGTTAGGATTTTATATAGATAACAATGTAGGCATATAGTTATATATTATCATTATTATTAATTAATAAAAATAGTAACAGACTGCATTGAGATACTATACATTTCAGTGACTCTCAAATCAAACTTTGGAAAATTAAAACACAGTCGTGTTGAAAATTTGGTAAAGAATGGCCAATACATCTTGCTTGACCTTTCTGACCATGTCACAGGTGGCGTTTAAAATACCAAACCATCTACAGAGGGTAAACTCAGAATACCTCTGTGTCTGCAGGGTCAAGATAGAGCAAGCACATGTATTTCAGGGGAAATACTTTTCACAATATTAATTAGAGCAGTTGATGATACTGCATCTCAAATCCCATGTCCAGTTTTTGGCCCCTCACTACAAGGAGGACATTGAGGCGCTGGAGTGAGTCTAGAGAAGGGCAGCGGAGCTGGGGAAGGGTCTGGGGCACAGGTCTGATGAGGAGTCACTGAGGAATCTGGGGTTGTTTAGCCATAAGAAAAAGAGGCTTGGGGGTGACTTTATGGCTCCCTTCAACTCCCTGGAAGGAGACACTAGCCAGGTGGGTGTCAGTCTCTTTGCTCAAGTAACAAGTGACAGGATGAGAAAACGTGGCCTCAAATTGTACCAGGAGAGGTCCAGACAGAGCAGTAGGGTTTTTTTTCCCCCACAGAAAAGGCTGTAAAGCAATGGAACAGACTGTCCAGGGAAGTGATGGAGTCACCATCCCTGGAAGTATTCAAAACATGTGTGGCTGTGTCACTTGAGGAAATGGTTTGATGGTGAACATTGTAGTTATATTGTTGGTTGGACCTGATGGTCCCTTTCAAACCTCAAAGATTCTATGACTTTTAAGTCCAGGAAATCTTGATTCACAAACATCAGCTAAAATTGAAAGTACCCTAGAATCATAGAATAAGCATAAAGTGTTTAGGGTTGGAAGGACCTTAAAGAGCGTGTTCCAACCCTCTGCCATGGAAAGGGGTGCCAGTCCCTGGATGAGGTTGCTCAGGGCCCCATCCAGGTCTTGAGCACTTTCATGGGTAGAGCACCTACAACTTCTCTAAGCAAACTGTTCCAGCACTTCACCACCCTCTGAGTAAACAATTTCTTCCTGACATCTAAACTAAACCTGTCCTCTCTCTATTCAAAACCATTGCCCCTTTTCCTGTCACTATTCGCTTGTTTAAAAGTCCTTTGACCTCCCTTTTATGAGCCCCCTTAAAGTACTGGGAGGCCACAATGAGATCTCCCCAAAGAATTCTCTTTCCCCATGCTGAACAGAAGCTGACAAACCATCTCAATATATACGTAATAAATCAAGGTCTGGGGAGGATGGAACATGTGGGTGTAGACAGTTTTAAGTACCAGATGATTCAAGTAGGCTTACTGTGATATAAATGACTCTTTTGAAGACAGATTTTTCCTATGGTCCTGGATGTTTCCAAATGCATGGGTAATGTAATGTTTGTTTGCTTAGTACGTTACATCAAAAAAGCTTCTGAAGCAAAGCATTCCCTATTCTTCAATGTTTTCAGTAACATCTCTCATTTTTTCTTTTATTTATCATCATCGCTAAAATTAATTCAGTCCACATTCTGAAATTACTCCAGAATGCTCAATCATCTGGTTTTGCAACTGATTATATGGTGTCTCAGAAAACATGCATGTGTGAGAAAAGAGGATTTTTCAGAGGTCTTTAATTTTTCTCAAATATTTGCTCAAAGTTTACTAGAAATTAAAATTCTATGTCCAGAACCTTCTGCATTTAGGAGTCTTCTGTAAAATTTGTCAAGCACTTTGATTTGATGAAAGCCACAGCAGTTTAATAAGGCCAGACCAACAGACAGAAACATGCAAAACCAGGCCTAACATCTTCAATTTACCATTTTTCACATGCTCATTAATGTGATTGACTTTCTTCTTAGAACAAGCCCAATGTCACTGCAAAAAAGACCAACACTGTGATTTTCATTCAAGGAAAAGCTAACACAATCCACGACTAACAGGTATCAAAGAGAGAGTCCAGGAGTTTTGGCTCATATTTCTGTGGTTGATTCCATTTAGATAAATCTGATTTGCATCTTGCCAAATACTTGCTTTAGAGACCCAGCATGACACGACCTCAACAGAGCAGAAATATCCTTTTATAATTTTTTCATGTCTATAAATAGCAAACAAACCCAGCTGTCAGCATTCTGCTTCAATTCAGACAACAGGTGAGAAAACAATGAATTTTTATTTTGTGATTTTTGGGCCCACTTACATCTTATACCATCCTGATTGCTTCACATTTCTGAAAAGCATAAGGGCTGGGCCCATTTACTGTAGCCTGCACTGCATGTCCAGATGGTAAATCTTGCATTTATAGAGATCAGAGCATGACAGGTGATTTTGATAGCAGACACCAATGAAATAAAGTAGTACCCAGCTGTCCCTCCTTTCTCCCTTTGGTCCTCTAATTGCACCTCCTACATATATGAAGAAAGAAAAATTATGCAGTAGCTGGTAGTTTCAAATGCTCTATTTGACTGTCTTTGTGTCTGTGCTTTCAATGACTTGATAAGCTTGAGAAATCCTAAATTTTGGGAGGAAAATTCGTATTTTGTCATGACTTAAGAAAACCTATGCTCTCTGTGTATTAAAACCAGAATATTTCAGTGATGAGTTGGATTACTAAATTTAGTTTCTGGTTAAATTAACTCACAAATTTATCCTGAACTTTCGTTAGCTCTATAAATGAATGATTTTGCACTTGTCCTCTTATGCATGGCAGTGCAAAGCAAGACTTGGGCATTGTGTGATTCTGTAATTAATCAGTGTAATTGATCTTTGCTGCAAGAAGAAATGAACTCATTTGCTATGAAATATGCATCCTTAATCTTGGTTTTTCTCCACTTTTGACTGCTTAGTTTTTATATGTCAGTAATATTCCTCTGTTAGATAATGCAATGCTCATGCATAGAGGAGATATTTGTATTACATTGGTTTCCTTGCAGAATATAATCTTTCAATGCAGTTTATAGGAGGAAACACTGGAGACACCAACACAGTAAAAGAAGAAAGCAGTTTTGTTTTTTTGAATGACAGCCACAATGAGCTTGCTGTTGGAAACACAGTGAATAATCCCATACTTATGACACAAAAACATTCAGAAAGAAGCATTATAAAAATAATTTTTCCAGCATTTTTATATGCAAAGTATCATAACTTCAGCCTGAGTTCCTGCCAGTGAATCCAGAGAATGAAAAATCCATTAAAGAAATGCCATATGTAAACAAGGCAGGTTGTCAGTGCTTCCTAACAGTGTGTTGAGAATAACAGGAGCATTTCCTCCTGTATTGCTCACTGTATCCCATGTCATTTAAACGTGACTGAAATATCTTTCAGGTGATATAAATTTCTCCATGGTGTGTACTTCAAAATGAGCATTGGACGACACATATTGCAAAAATTAGGGCAGATTTTCCTGAGTCAAAATCTGCAAATTCTGGGAAGATGATAATCAGTTAAACTGAGAAACCTTATAATTACAATTGTTGTTAAGAATAGGCTCAAATTTTCTTGAAAGAAAGTTTGAGTGGCTGATTGGATAGTCAAGGTCAGGGACCATTTGGTTTTCCAAAATTCTAGCTGTAGTTACTGTGTCTCTCACCCTGGACTACTGTCTCTGGTAAGGATGCACATATGTTAGCTTATCATTTATAGCAGCCACACAATATATTAATTTGAACAGTTTTACATTTGCCCTTACGTGTACTGGATTTTGTACTGGATTTGCCCTTACTGGATGTTGCTATGATGAAAATCCCTTTTTGAACCCAGTATTTTACCAAGCCAAGAGCTGTAGCTTCAAGAGAATCATATACATGGATATGTATCAAATATTAGAACTAGTTTTAAGGCTTATGAAACTATGAAATGTACATCAGTAAAAATCATCTTTGAACTTAGATAGTTATAGATGGTGTATAGGCTGTAGCTATATGTAATTTCAGGTATTTGAGTATTACTTTATATTAATAACTTTACTAGTTGTGGTCAGCCCAGTATATGTTTGGCATTAGAGGCTTCAGGGGACTGGTTGCTCCACCTATGTCAATTCTAAGCTAATGGCTGTGCTGATGCTACCTATTTATTCATACTTCGAATTGGCAAATAGGCTAATTTTCCTTCCTTCCTCTTTCCTGGAAGGAAGGAATTTTTTTTTACTTGTTTTGTGAAGAATATCAACAACAGCAGAAGTGGAGTAGCAGGACAGGTTTTACTTTTTAAATTGTTTTTACTTTTTTATCTTGATTTTTAGCCTGATTATATGGTTTTTAATCACTGATTGTAGGATAATATTAAGATGACTTCAAATGGTATCCATTGAATACTTTAGACTGCATTCTTCCTTTAATCGTTCAAATGAAATTGAATTTAGAAACATCACTCATTTGGCAGCAATTCTTAGTTGAAGTCTCTTTTCCTTTTGCTGCCATCAAGCTGTGTTTTGCTAAGGCTGCTACCTTGTTAACTATCTCATATTCAGTAGTATTGCTAATAGCTACTACACACCTTGTGCCAACAAGCAGTTCAGAAAAAGAAATATTCCTTTGAAATGCACATAACTTAGCAGTGGTAGCTGAAAAGCAGCAGCAGCAAGTACAGAGAGAGTGATTTAATTAATTAGAATTATAGCCTTTGGGTTGTGTATGTGCTGTTGCAATTATAGGACTGTCTTTACTATAACATCCGAAATATCAAAGGAAAATGTGAAATCTTACTGCCTTTTCTATTAAAAGAGGTACATTTTTAAGACCTTTGTTACATATTTTGCTGTTCTTTTTTGAGTATTCCGGTTTACCATGGGCTGATTTCAGGGTCAGCTGATAAGTCACACACTTCTTTTACCTGTATGACTAACTTAGGTGAAAATTTGGTATTCCCTTATTATCTTAGATGGCTCAAGTCAACACACTGAACATTGATCTTTAAGAAATGAATCCTTAAATTTTAGATTATATCAGTGCAACCACCTTCCTTTCTGATTTTAGAAGTTACCATGCAAAGCAATAACCAGTGTTCTTTCACTCCTACCAGGTCCACAAATATCTCCAAGAGCCTGCACTGAACCCTTGTCTCTGTGGTTTGTCCAGCCTGGATTTTTATTCACATATGGTGACTGTAACATTATGAAGAAGGGAATTCTTTGAGACAGAACGAACTCATTGCTGTCCTGGGGATAATAAAACACCAAATGTGAGTATCTGTTTTATTTGGTGTGGTGATTTGGATCTCTCTGTGTTTGATAGAAAGGTGACACTGGTAGCTTCTGAGGAGTCTGATTACTCTGCCTGACAATGTCTTGGGCATGACCAAAAAATATACCAATATTACTTGTACTTGCTGTTTGGCTGAGTATCCAGGTCAAATTGTGGGGGGAAAAAATGTGTAATGGGGAAAAAAAAAGTGTAATTTGGCATGCTAAACTAAAAGGTTTGAGGTTATATAGGCTGCATCTCTAAAGCTTATAAATCAAAGTTTACTCCCATTGGCAAGGTTTTCTGTCCTCAACACATCATGTGATATCATCATTGGAACCATTTTGTATTTCAGGAGTCATAAAAGGAGATGCAGAGATTTTATCAAAACAGAATTTCCCATTTAGGCATTGTGTTAGAAATAATGACAATGATAATGACAGACTAATGGCTCCAAACTAGACATACAATGATGATGGGACTCAAAAGTTGTAAGCAAGAGTGACATTCCAAATGTTTTTCTCTGCTATAACTGTTTCATTTATATAGACACCAGGAAGCGTTATGAACCTAGGGAAAGACTGTTCTGATGAAGGCAGGATCCAATTAAAAAAGGGAAAAAATACTTCTACAAAAATCTGTTGCAAATCGAAGAACTGCCAGTATATCAGACTTGAACTGCATACTCTGAGAATGGTGCTCTGAAATTTGAAAGGTCTGGGTTCAGCTTCTGGCTTGGCTACAGATTTTTCTCAAGGCAAGTCACTCACTCTTGCTGTGGCTTAGTTCTCCTGAAAAGGGAAATCTGTGAGAGGGAGATAATGTTTCCCTGCCTTTCAAAAGGTTTGTGAAGGTGAGTTCATTCACGTTTGGTAGATGTAGTGCTGGAGACCATATCACTGTCAGGCAAGTGTGGAATACAGCCTCAGCAGTACCTCCTGAAGCTTGTGAAGTGCAGGCTTTTGGGGAAATATACTTTGTTTTCCCCAGGCTGGTGAATGGCTGCATCTTTCCCACTTCATACAATGAGGCACAGGCTTTGGAGAACTGAAGTGAACTGACTGAACATCCACATGAAGACTCCAGATGTTTGAGGAGTCATCTTTCTGGTTTTCTTAGTCTTTATCCAGGTTATACTCTGATTTTGCTATTGAGACTTGTTGATATATGCAATTGTCTGACACAGTGAGAGGTTTATCTGCTGCTTAGTGACTTCTCTCCACCCACTGCAGAATGAAAGAACTGTTGCTTGCTCAATGAACAAAAAATAGATGGAATTTACTCCCTTCCCTCTTGCATTGCTGGTATTTAAACAATGTTTAAATGAGAGCCTTTTTAAAATCTGTAAAACTGGAGAACTAAAAGACTTAACATGATTGCTACATTATTTAGGTCTGACAGCTCTCTTGTTTTATATTCTAAAGGAGCTGGCCTAGGAATATGTTACGTGTGCTATTTATCAGAGCTGAATTTTCAAACCCTCCCTCTGCAAGTTTTAGTCTTCTGATCTGAAAAGCAGCTAAGAGGAATTGGTGGATTCTCTTAAGAAAATCCATCCAGAGTCAGAGGGAGGGCATTAGTCCTTGGACTCCTGCAGTGCTTTACCCCAGAGATGTTATACTAACTAGTAGTCATAAATCCTGTATGAGTAGTATTTGTCAGAAAAGGACCAGAGTTAGAAGGAGCAGCCTTCAGTAACTATGATACTTATACAAAAATACACTTCACACTCTCCCTGATTAAACAGTAGTAGCTGCAGCGTTTTAGGTGTGAACAGTTTAATCTGAAAATGTTGTGAGAAGGCAGCACTGAAATAGGGAATCTAAACAAGATTCAGAGTCATGTGGCTGTCATTGTTTCTGCAGTAAATTCAGCTGTGGGGAAAAAGAATGCCTTTTTTGAAAAGAATGGTCCTGTTCCACATGGTGATCATCTTGCACGTATAATTTTTCACTGCAGAATTTCTTCAAACTTCTGACCTAAATCATAAAAAAAATCAGGAAAGTCAAGAGACAAAAGTGAATACATCTTGACTAAGGTGTTAATTAGTTTGAAGAAAAAATTGCTAGCAGCATGTTGACAGATTGTGGGTGGCTTCAATGATAGCTGGCAGCTTCTCTGGGAATATTACCCATTTTCCCCTCTAAAGGATGCCCCCAATGTCCATTTTTGGAAGGGTATGAGTTTGCGAATATTGCATCTGTGGTTCTTTTGTGCCATAATTCCTTGCTTTCTGTAAAAAACCCTCCATAACTGGTACTATTACATAACCAGGCTTTTAAGATTATTTGAGGACATCTTCTGTTTATATCCTCAATCACCTGCCACAGGAACAAAATCTTGCAAATCATCATTCTCCCAATCTTGAAAAACTATTCTCTTGCATATGATTCTTGTACCTCACTGATTATTAATAAAATATCAGTGCCTTCTATATTAACATCTATTAGCTGCAGTTCTTTTTCTCTTTTCCCTCTTTTAATATTTCTCTAAAATGTTTAACTTATATCAATGGGAATAGTTGCAGAAGGCATCATGGTATCTCTTAGAATGGGTCAGGTTGGAAGGGACTGCAGTGGGTCATCTGGCCCAACCTCCCTCAAACAGGGTCATCCTACAGCACCTGGCACAGAATTCTATCCAGACAGTTCTTGAACTTCTCCAGGAGGGGTACTCCACAACCTCCCTTGAAAATTTGTTCAGTGTGCAGTTGCTCATGCAATAAAGTTGTTTTTCCTCATATTCAGGTAGAACTTCCTGTGCATCAGTTTCTGCCCACTGCCTCTTGTCCTATTGGTCATTATCACCAAAAAGAACCTGGATTCATCCTCTTGGCACCCTCCCTTTAGATACTAGTAGACATTGATCAGGTCCCCTCTCAGTCATCTCTACTCAAGACTGATTTGGCTCAGCTCCCTTGGCCTCTCTTCAAAAGAGATAAGATCCAGTCCCTTGATGAGCTCTGCAGCCCTCTGCTGGATCTGCTCCAGAAGCTCCATGTCTCTTCTGAACTGAGGAGTCCAAAACTAGACAAAACAATCAAAATATGACGTCACCAGGGCTGAAGAGAGGGACAGGATCACCTTCCTTGACCTGCTGGCAGTATGTTTCCTGATGTACCCCAGGACACCATTGGCCTTCTTGGCCTCAAGGGCAGGCTGCTGGCTCATGGGTGAGGTGCGATTCCCTGAGATGTGAGAATTGGGGGTGATATAATAAGGAATGAGAAAGATAAAATGAGAAGATCAAGTGACTTTCCTCCACCTCTGCTCTAGAGTACAAAAAAGGACTGTATTTCTCTCATTTCTCTCTCTTCTGAAGCCACTAATCAAACAATATGAAAGCAAACACAATGAAAGAAGGTTGGATCTGATGGCAATAATGCTGTCTTACTTATCCTGAAGTTTGGCTTCTGTTCAGCTGCTATTTGGAGGGAGCCTGTGGAATGGGAGACAGGCAAGACCTTGGTGTCTTTCCTGTGCTTAGCAAGACAGAGCAAAGACCCTGCTGTTGTCCTGTTCAGGCTTCCTACAATCTCTGGAATGGTGGTCTGTGCTCCATAAAAGCACTGATTGGGACAGTATTCAACCACATGCTTAGTCTTTTTTTGCTGTGGGTATACTTTTCTGTGTTTGAAATTATTTCAGGTTATTTTATTTTTCTAAGCAAAGTGGACCATGTGATAGAAAAGTTTTACACAAAATGTGTTGGAGAATATGATGAAAACTGTTTTTAGATATAAAAAAGTGTATTTGACATATATATGTATCGATGTATATATGTTTGCCAAGTTTGAGTCCTAGAAAATATCAGTTACTTATTCACAGATGAAATTAGTAGATCGAGCCAGGCTTGATTGAGATTGTCCTGCAGCAATGCAAGCAAGGAGTCTAAAGTAAGGCATTACTAAAGGCAAGCAGGGTAGAATTTCATCCTTAGTACTTGCCCATCAAATTATGTCTTTAAAGCTGCACCTGTCAGGGTATTTGATATTAGCTTGTCAAGGCAAGATATTTATTTCTCCCAGTTGATACTGAAGTTCACTATAAAGCCCTATACTGCCGTTAGAAAAGTAAGTGAAAGGTGCCTACATTTAGGTCTCAGGCAGTATTATACCAGTATAATTCCCAGGCAGAGGAATCAGCAGAGGGCAGGACCACCACCTGGAGAGAGGCAGGAGGAGGAACTAAAGTTTTCTAAAATATAATACAATAGGAACTGTCATTCTGTTTCACTGGGATATTCCCTAGATGCTAGAATTCATCTCACCCACCTGAAGAAGTGTAACAGTGCTTTTCTCAGTAAATTTTGGGAATTTATCCTCATTATGTTATAAATGTCATTTTGCTTGGTGAATAATGTACTAGCACATTCGCCTTAAGTTCCACCTGGGAGGTTCTCATCCACAGATGAGAGGAACTATCCCAGAAAGGTGATGCTGAAGGCAGGGGAGGGGGATCCTCCTCAACTCCAGTCACAAACAGAGGGTCCAGAGGGATTATCTGCTGGTATGACACTGAGCCTGATGGACTGTTTCCACAGAAGTCCACATTAGCTGGTGGGGCGGGGAAATGCCGCTGCAAGCAAGTAGGTGGAAAATTGATTGGTTTTTCAATGATAATCTGCACTCTGGATGGGGAAGTAGCTCAGTGGTACTGAGCAAAAGTGCATAAGCACTAGGGCACCAAGGTGTTTGCTCCTGGTTGGGGTCCAGTGTTGCTGTGTATCTGGAGGCTGGGAGCCCAGTGATGCACGGGCTCTTCTTCCATGGGATGGGTGCTACTGGACAGGGAGGCTGTGGGGAACAGTGCCTTGGGGTAGGGTTAAATGCCCTCATCTCAATCTCTGTCACACTTGTGGGTTTCAAGGCCAGGGTTTGCTGGAGCTGGACAGTGGAAGTTCAAACACTGTTTTCTGAGGTTTCTCTAAGTCTGAGAAGGAAGGAACAGGACTTACTTCCAGTTTTGAGGTTCAGACAACATTGTCATGAAGTGACATCTGTTAACAGGTGTCTCAAATGCATCAGTAACCTCATATTGAAGAGGAGGAAATAGAAATCCCTGGTTGTAAGAGAGAAGCAATATACATTGAGTAAATGGGCCAAAACCAAAAAACAGCCATCAGACATAAGGAGACTAATGAACTCGGTTTTATTCCTCAGGCTAAACAGTCCCATTTTGCCAGAGAAAATGTTTTCTTCATGTGTTTCCTTCATGAAGTGCCTCCTTTGCAAAAAATCCTCCTTCATGGTTAAGGTATAAATAATTGCATCTAATGCTCAATTATTATATATGCAGTAGAAGATATAAAATAATAGAAATTTAATATTTATATAAATTATCTACCTAATATTCTGACGAAGGCTTGTATAACCTTAAGCTATGAGATCCATGTGAATTTTCTTTGGCGTTTTTATTAGGTCAATACTATAAAAAAGTAGAACCAGTAGCTGGTTTTCAGACAACAGGAATTTCTATACATTTAATACTGTACTTCACTATTCTAGAAAATAGCATAATAGTTTTATATGCTACAAAGTTGTGTCCTTTTGGTATCAATAATCTGTAAAGCCTGTAGCTGGACCTAGACTCCCTATTCTCAAGACTCATGCAACTTCTCAAATAGGAAGAGCTGTGGAGTTAGATGTATTTTGACCCAATGCAAAAAGCAGGACAAATTTAAAGAGAAGTGCAAAGTTAGCAGCATAGGAAAGCTGAAATTGCCCCCTGCATGAGTTAGCAGTAAAAGAGGTTGTTATTTAACATCACTCAGGGAACAGAAGGTCACCCTTGCTCTCACTGTGAGCTGCCATGCAAATAAATAGGCTTTTGCTTCCAACAGCGGAAACAGGCTTAACTTTTCACAAACTTCGTGGATATTCATCTCTCTCTATGATTCATTCGTTGTAGTTACCTAAAAAGCTTTAATCATCTAGTGAGGAAGACGAGCTAATGCTCCATAATTTAAGTGACCTGTCATGCTACATGGAAAAAGCCAAAGCAGTTCACTGAAGCTTGTTTTTCAAGGCCATTTATAGATTCTAGGGTTTCAAGCCATGAGCCAAGCACTTCTGGGAGGAAAAAGTGAAAATGACAACAGCAGCAACAACAAAAAGACAGAGACCAGAATTCAGATCAATTTATGCATGAAAAAATTTGGAATGGCAAAATATGCTGAAAATTTTGGAGATTTATCTGGAATGAAAGGAGAAGTAATGGTTGCCTGACAAGTTAAGATGAAAATTTGTAAATATGAGACTACTTTTCCAACCCTGTGCTTGGCATCAGAAAAAGAGGTAGTTTGACTACAGCAGTCATGGGGGCAATTACCTTTGTAGTTGTGAGTTAGTTAAAGCTTTCACTGTTACTTTTGTTGACTAAATCATATTAGAAAACATAATGGTACTTCTCAATGTACTTGGATTGGAATTTAGGAAATCTGCATCCTTGCATTAGAGCAATTTTGTTTCAAATATGTTCTTATCCCTGCAAAAAGTGAATTACAGGCACACTGAATGTACTGAGTTCAGCTCAGGACCAACTGTAAAATTAGATGCTTTTCATTACAGACTGGTTTGTATTGTTACCTAGTGGGACACTGAGTAGGCTTTTAATCCTTTTGACCATAATTACTATCACTAGAAATGAGCATTAATTCAAAATGTTCTCTGTCTGTTTTACCCTCCAACACTTCCACTCAGTGTAAAATAACATATCATCAGTGGTGTTATTTTATGCTGCTATTGTACTAACTAGTTACTAACCCTAGTTACTGATTAGGAGTTTCTGACACTAGCTCAGTTGTTGTGTGATGCCCACAACAAATATTTTTACAGGACTGTAACAACTGAGCAGATTGCCTAGATCACAGTCAATAAATGATATTATTGCTACAAGCTGAACCCTATTTAACCATCACACAATGACTGTTTGAAAGTGGGATGCTTGAGCTCCCAGTTGTGATTGTTCTGACTGAAGATGGAAGTATAATGGTGGAAATCCATATCAGTCTTTCAGCCTGAATGAAGTGTTTAAATTTTCAAATAAACAGCAAAGAAATAATTAAGCCTATCTGCTGAAGCCTAAAGCAGTTTGTGATTTAGTTTGTCATTTATGCACTTTTAGTAAACTCCTTCCTCTTCTCATGGTGCTCTGTTATACTCCAAGTGGGACTAGATACCTCATAGTGGAAGGGTTTCTGTCAGGTATTGTGAGAAATGTTGGGAAGCAGAACAAGTTTTTGCTCGGGGGAAAATAAAAACCTATAGGCTTTTGATGAGTTTTGGTTTTTTTGACAGTTGATTTACTTTTAAAACTGCAATTTTTTCTCGTGGGAAAGTTTCTTAGACATGTACTATTAAAGCTATGTGGCAAATGAGAACCTTGAAAATAGAGCAATGACTGCTATCAAGGAAAGGAAATAGGAGCTAATTATTAGCTGCATAGTAATTGTGGCTTTTTGAACCTCTATACTAAAAACAAAATAAAAGTTCAGTGAAAAGAGCTGTTCTTGAAAGATTGTAAGAGATTAAATTGGATTTTTCTGGGAAATACTGTACCTTCCTTGCAGTAAATGCATCTGAAAAGATGTTTTCTCTTTGAAGCAATGTTCAGATCTTCCCTTGTCACAGGTACAGAATAGAAAAGCTATGGAGTTAAAAAGGCAAAGGTTATTAGTCGTTCTGAATTGCCTCAGTTTCTGTTTGATCAGTAAGAATAGTAAAACCATATGCCTTATGCTCTGTAGCAAAGTGAGGCGGACTTGTCCGGGATAAAGTCCAAAATCCACAAGTTCATAAGGGCAGGCAGTAATTTACCTTAGCCATGATCTGAAAGACCTAAATAAAATCAATATTATTTTGGGAATGCTGTTTAGAACTTCTAC
The DNA here is from genome assembly GCF_047830755.1 of Zonotrichia albicollis. NCBI lineage: Eukaryota > Metazoa > Chordata > Aves > Passeriformes > Passerellidae > Zonotrichia > Zonotrichia albicollis. The sequence continues at coordinate 56,820,744 of NC_133821.1, forward strand.
AAGAATATTTAAAAGGATCTGTTTTTTTCCTATTAAGAATTATGCATATCCACCTTTCACATAAAAGCCTTCTTTAATAGGTAGTTTGAAAAGCAGTACAAGAATAAGTACTTCAGAACAATCTTTTGTCTGACAAGACCATGACCTTCAAAGCTATGAGCTATCTGGGGCTACAGAGGCAGATGTTTGTGATAAGGTGAACAAGCACAGATTCATGTTTTCCTGATAATTTTTTAAATGTAGTTGAGGAAGACAACTTGAGAGGAAGATGTTTAAAAACACGTGAACAATGGAAAGCCAGCAGCAAATGAGACAAGATGCTAACCAAGGGAAGGGCTGACCCTGAAAAATAGAAGGTGAAAATACTTAGCGAACTTGTGAAGTTTATTCAGGGACTATTTATAGATTCATTGTTAGCCTTTACAGAAAATATTTTAGTGCTGATAATCAAATCTATACTGTATACACAGAGGTAGATATAGTGGTCCTGGAATTGAAAAGAAAGATATCACTTTCTCATTCAATTTGGTGAAGCATCCTTAAACAGCAAAATTTTATTCAGTAAACTCAAGGTTTGATTAGGGAATTATTTTGGTTTGGGGCTTTTATGAACTTTCAGTTTGCTTTTATACAGAGATGCCATAAAGCCTTTGTGTAGAGGATTATCCTCTGAGAAGTTACTTTCTGAAACCCTCCAAGAGTAATTTGATTTTCTGCCTGCCTAAGGGTTTTCTGTTTTCTGATCTGATTAATGAAGAAAAATACTGAAAGAAAAGTCAAGTTTCCTCACTGAATTACATAGATAATGAGATAGGAAACTCTTATATGTACGAGAAGGTAAGTATACCAGAAATGGGGGGGGGGGAGGGGATCCACAAGAAAGATGGCATATCATGGATTTAGTTATTTTACATTCTCATAATGGACTAGCAGATAGTGTGATTCAGATACCAAAAATTACCATTTTTGTCTATGTTGAAGATCTCACTCTGAGTTTTTGTGACACTTTAAAAGTTGGCATGCTCAATTACAGGGGTGAAGGCATGTTTCTTTTTTATTTCCTTTAAAAATGCTGTTTTTCACAGTGTATTTTAATGAACAGAAAAAAAAAAAGCCTTTAGACTGTTGGGTGTACTTTAAGTGACTGATGGTATTTCTGATGGAAGACTAAAATCTGTATGCCTCTTGTGAGCTGATCTTCATCATGTCAAATCTCTGGAAAACTGCCATCCTTGTCCTTACTGACAGGAGCTGTCAGATCAAGAACGAGGATGAATTCCTAAGGAACCACAATGAAATTGCAAGGTAGGGCTCACCTGTATGTTTTACACTCTCAGACCAGTCCTAGTTTAAGTAAAGAGTCTGTTCCTGTTTAACCCAGGAAGGGTTGAGGAGGAAACATAAGAGCTGCTGTTACCTAGTAGGAACCAGCACTCCCAGTTCAATGGGGTGCTCAGCCAAAAGAGGGTCTTAAGCGGAATAGTTCATGCATTAGGAATATGGGATGATGAATTATCTGAAACTGCAATGTCTGTACATGAAACATATCTAGCAGGCCCTATTAAAGATTGCTTTTGTAATTCTTCCTTTCTGGTATTCTCCAACCTGCTCTCAGTACCTCTTACAAAGACATTTTGAAGGAGAGTTCATGTGGTAAACGGAGAGATTTCCTCTAAGCAGTGTTAGACCTGGACCAGGCTGGCTGTGCCCCTGCTCAAAGGTGGATTGCAAAGCAGGTGTGTGAAGGGGCCTCATGGCAGTACTGAAACCATTTTGCAGTTACCACTGTGGTCTCACAGAAATACTTGTCTCTGTAGGCACTGAAATTTCTTTCACCTGACTTTACAAAAGGATGTCAAGGAGGTGATCTTTTTGGCTGTAAATTAATATTCATTTTACTGCTAAAACACTCCCTAGAGTTTTCAACTATTCCAGGCTATAGATGTGAGAAATTCTGCTGACCTCTGGAATGCTGCCCCTGACCCTGCAGTGCTCTGCTGTTTTGTTTCTCTTTTAGTCTTCAAAAGTCTGTGGAAGACCTGTATTTGGGGAGATAAGGAGGTCAGTCACAGAAGCACTGGGCAGGTCATAGGTGAACAAGAGATACAGGTTCAAAATGTTAAAGTTCAAATTATTAAAGACACAGTGAAAAAGACATTAAAATGTTAGAAAGTATGTTCCTTTCCTAGGATACAGACAAAAGATTTTTCCTTCTAGTGCAAAATCCTCCTGCAGAAATTGAAGAAAAATTTTATTTCATACAATCAAACCTGTACCCATCTCCATCATTATGAGGTAAACCCAGATTAGATCAATAGGAGTCATTCAGTCACAGTGGAATAATTTGCTTTTTGAGGGTTTTGAACTGTGTCTAAATACTCTCCTGAGATTTTTGTCTTTCAGCTGTGTTATTAACAACTATTTTCTTTTTCTGCTAAAAACTGCTCTTTTTTAAGGTATTTCTTTTGTCCTTTCCTTTAAACCATTGCCTTACATTTTTCACAACGTACTTTCTTGCTGAAAATGGAGATTTCATGATTACAGATGAAGACAAAGCAGCAGGAATGCAGCAACTGAGAAACAAAGATATTACTGCTATACAACTGATTTTAGGGAAATAGCAGAAGAGTAAAAATAGGCAGTTACCTGGATTGACGTTTATCTCACATTCTATTTATTTTCAACAGATCTTTCAAACAACAGCAAAATTATTAATGTTCATCCACTTCTTGCTGAAAAGTATATTAAATATTTTTCATTTTTAGTAGGGAAATTCCAAAGCTATACCAAATATTTCAATCCACTTATGGTCATTATCAAAATTGATAAGAAAATCTGCATTGGAAGAATTTTATTCAAAGTTATTTTATAGAATATCAAGAACAAAATTCCAAAGTTTAATAGAGTGATACAGCAGCATAAGTCTTACACATAAGCAGTTTATACATGCTCATATAAACCTCTCCTAAATACACAGCTCCAATTATAAACCATACTGTGTCCCAATCTAATGGCTGTGTAATCCACAGATTGTGCATTTGTGCCTATGCTGATGAGAATTTATAATATGCTGTTCTGGGGACAAGGGGAATGCTAACAAAGTCTTCCTTTGAAAGCTGTTCACTTTGCTGCATAACACGGGTTTTAAGTGACCAGACATAAAAGCTAACCAGGAGCCCATTCCCATCCAATGCATCCAAGCCTCTCTGTGAGAGAAAGCCTGGATACAAGCAGCACAAACCCACCAACTCCTTTTTTGCCATTTTTAAATCAGGAAGTTTCCCAGCCTGCAGCCCAGCTTCCCTTGCCTCAAGGAGAGCAGTCCAAATCTCTCCTTTGCAGACACCCTGACTATCTCTCTGTTTCTTCCTTCTGTTTTTGAAGCCTCTTTACATGTCCATCATCACTCAGAAGCGAATGTGATGTTGCCCAAAGCTAATTATCCAGAAATTTCCACACCATCAGCTTAATATAACACTGACAACTGGCAAAGGAGCAGAAAAACAAAGAAATGACAGATACGTAAATATATAATCAGAAAGATTTTAAGCAAATCAGGTTGGGTAAGTATAAAAATGGTAAGCAGAACATTTTGTATTTACTCAAGGAATACCTGTCAATAGGACAAAATGCAGGAGTAACTTGATTTATTTTTTTCTGTGAGTTTTTTGTCTTAGAATTCTCAGGAAGACACAAAGCATTTCTGCAAATATTTGGGTTCTGGTAGCCCCTCTATTCCCACACGTGATATTCTGCGCTCATTTGATGGATTTTGGCACCTTTCCTGCATGTGATTTTGTGTATATCTATAGTCAGCATGTGGAATAGGGTAAGAGTTTTTTTAATAAATTCAGAGATGTAGTATTTAGTTTACATTAAAAGGGGTTTTTTGGGATGTAGTGGGGTAATAATAGGGGCAGGTCCTGTAAGACACAAAGGGCTGCCCCTGTAGAGGCCAATGGCAGTTTGAAATGGCTCCAAAATGGATGTGCACTGGACACTGTGATAATGTATTTGAGAGAGGGTAAGAACATGCTGCACAGCATCTTTAAGGAAGGAATGAGAGAATATATGAACAAAAAAAACCCTGCAGACACCAAAGTTAAAGTAGGAGGAGGCAGTGGAAGGGCTCCTGGCGCTGGAGTAGGGATTCCCTGGCAGTCCAGTGGAGAAGACCCCAGTCATTCAGGCTATCTCCCTGCAACCCATGGAGGTTCCAAACCGATTAGAGCTGGGAGGTATTGGATTAGGGGAAAAAAGCTCTATTTATTTATTTTATGTTATTTTTATCTTGGGGTTTGTTTGTGGTTTGTTGTTTGGTTTTTTTGGGGGGTGGTTTTTTTTTTTTTTTCCCCTTTGGATTACAGCTCTGTGAATAACTTCATTTTTCTTTCTTAAAGAGAAAAAAAAAAGCCCAGAGCTAGACCCTCATGCAATCATGTGGGCATCTGTGTAACAGAGGTCAGCTATCCCTCAGTGTACCCTTGTCTAAGGCCAAAACTTCACTGTTTCTGGTGTGTCACTTTCCTGACCAAAAGGACAGAAACACTGAGCAGCAGCAGCAGATACCACAAGGGCCTGTCCAGAGACAGGAGCAGGAGTTGTTAATGGTAGCAATTTTCAGCTAAGGTATTATAATTTTTGGGGAAAAGTATATGAGCTTTCAGTGGTTTTCCACCAGTAACTCAACTTTTTCTATGGAAAGGAGAAAACATTTCTTGTGTCCTTCTAAAGTGAAGGTTTACTGTTATGGAGTTATTGCAGAATTTTAAAGTGAATACCCAGGAACTTTTCCCTGTGATTAGCTGAGAATAAGGATAAAAAGGAATTGTCTTGGGAGTACTTCAAATATAAGCTGTCATCACCACAATGATGAGAGCTAATTTCCCATTTCTGAAGATTGTATAAGTGTTGTCACTGTGCATTTATTTTGCTTTATTTTTGGAATGGGGTGTCCTAACTTATCCTTTTGGGACTGAGGCATTAAATCCCCTAGTTTTGGTTAGGTTATTACAGACAGCTAAAAGAAAGAGTAAAGAAATGACTTTTGATAGCAGAGAATATCTTTAGGGATTCTTTCATATCATATTTGTAGGCTGCTAATACAATGCTAATTGCTTAAATTCATACCTGAAGGCTTTATAAACGTCACCATTTTCATGGTTATTGGGCAATAATGATCTGATCCACAGCACTCCTTAGTCAGAAAAAAAACCCCAAAACAACAAAATCAGCTTATTACCTTTGGGAGGTTGAGATGTGGACTGTAAACTAAATGCGAGGAGAGAGCTGCAAGTATCTGAGCTGGGTTACATAGTTTTCATTAGACATATAACTCACAGTTTTTGTTTCCATTCTGTTAGCAGACTGTAGTGTAAATAACCATGATAACAAATATGAATTTCAGATTGTGGCTAGTCTAATATGTGGTTAAAACACTATTTGTGCTACTATTCCTGCCACTTTTCATTTCCTCAAACACCAGGAAGAAACAGAAGAAAGGCAGGAATACTTGTCTTGTAGATTTGTTTGCAAGTTTTAATTTTAATGAATGTGGCATCCTTCTGCAGTGCTGTGTTTGCTAACAGTGTTTTCTTATCAAGCCATACTGGTTGAATTGTTAGCAATGGGCATGGCAAGGCCCTAAGGATAAGGAAATTGATGACAGTTAGTGCCAGCAATGCTACTAGTGAGGAAAATATACTGAAAAATTCAACAAGGAGGAAAAAAGAGTGCAAGCTTAAGAACATAATCCAAAACTAAGGATAATTTTTAAAGTCTGTGTTGAAAAGAAGAGTAGTCAGCAAGTATCTGTGGGAAGGTGTGCTTAAAATTTAATCAGTTATGGAAAATTTCCATATGCATGCCAGGTCATCTTGGGAATATTTTATCTTAAATAGGCATAAAACACATGCTGTATCAAAAAGCCTTCTTTACCACAGAGTGTGTTGTAATCATAGGGGTGAATTATCTTTGGTGAAGAAACTGACATAATTTAGCAATATTTTGAAGTATTAGTGCATAATAAAATTGTTGGGAAACACTGCCATAAATTTACAGGCCTTGAGATGTACCACGTGTCTGGAAAATCTCATTTCAGCAAGGATTCCACACAGGGTAAGGAGGTAAAAGAAATCACACTTTTGTCTTTTTGGGGTTTTTTTTTGTCTTAGATTATTTCTTTGATGTGATGCTATGATGCTGTAGTCCAATGTGATGGCATCCTATGTCCTGTAGCTGAGAGAATGAGGTACAGCTGTGTTAGCAGGTGTCTTTGCTGTGGGACAGGAAAATGGAATTTTTGGAAAGTTCTGTTTACTGGGACTTCCAAAGCTGCTGACATGAAAATCTAAGCTTAAATATGTTTTACAGTACATCTGAAAAAGGTATTGGCTCTGCTCTTCTTTTCAGAGAATTGCATGATGTTCTCAGGAGGATTAATGCTCAGAGACAAAGCATTGTCCTTAATTTCCATTGTGACACCTTGCATCACTCAAAATTTAAGATCATGCTTGTTTTCTTGCATTAATAGACATGGTCTAAGAACGTTTAAATGCTGGCCAAAAAAAAGCAGGCAATAATACAATAATACAGAGTATCATTGGTTCTCAGAAATCCTGTGACATTTTTTATGTGAATATACTTGACATTTCATAAATATTTCTTCAAATGCTATGCAAAATCCCAGGAATATTTGTGAGTTTTGCAATAGCATGTAAAAAATGTACTTTGAACTATCACCTCAAATCCACAGCCCTAAATTCCTTTATCTTGCAACAGAATGGAGAATCTCTATACAGCTGCCTTTTCTTTGCTTATTTTTATACTCTTGGCTTTTGTTAGCATACTCAATTTAACTGCATTAGTTCTCACACTGAAGGCATTGTCAAAATGTTAATTTATAGTTAGATTTTATACTATTATTACATACTTGACATACACTTTTAAACTTAGAAATGCCAAGACATGAATCCAAATTGAAATCTGAGCAAAGGCAGTTTATGTATTTTGCTATGTCAGGTTTCCAGCCAAGTGGTACTGAGGTCAGCTGGATTCATCCTGAGACTTAAAAGATGGTGCATGGCAATGCCTGAACTTACAAGGAAAATTGCAAATACCTGTTCCAAATTAATGTAAATGGGTACCAAAAAATCTTGTCTTTCTCACTGAAATGAGATCCAGCGTGCTCAGACTTTGAAGCGATTCAGCATTTATGCAGTAATGCTGAGCCCCAGCATGGGCTTATATGCCAGTTCAATGGAATTTTTCTCTACCTACAGAGAGGCAACTTTCCTGCTCCCTTTGTAAAGCTGCCTGTGAGAGATTGGAGAAATGGGATGGACATGACTCAATACACAAAAGATATGATTCAACAGCAGCATCTTCCCATGTGGTATCCAAAGCGATGAAATTGACTCTGAAAGTAGTGCCAGTGTTCTCCTCTGTTGGCCCCTCTTCCATTTCTGGATTTCCAGAGGATGGTAAGCAAAAAGAGCCAAGTATTATCATTTGCTAATTTCTGTATGGCAGCATCTTTGCACAAACCACTGCACAGAAGCAACTTTTCTGGGAGAAAATGATCTTTGGAAGTTACTAAAATAATGTTTACTTGAGAAAAATAATTAGAAAAATAAGTGATTAAATAACTGCTTGTACAGTGAGCTGTGAGTACTCACTAGAGTTCAATTACGGAAACACCTACAGTTCCTAAATTTTTCCAGTTGCTGAACTTAGTATTCAGGTCAGCTTTGAAGGGAAAAGGATCTCAGGAGAGCAAGAGAAATAAATTTGCACTGACTTTATCCTAAAAATGCCAGGTGCTATTCTTATATATAATATTTCTTTGCACTTCTTCCCCTAGTACAAGAACATATTTCTCCTTAATAGGAGTATATGCATATATAAGTGTTAGAAAGAATCCTCCACATAAGTAATGGTGTATGATAAGTCTTAATAATTTTAATGTTTTGCAATCATTCAGCTCATGATAGAATTTCTTCCCCAGAAGAAAGTGGATAAGACTTCACATGACTTTAAGCAAATTGGCTGAAATATAAACATGTGGCAATATCGTCACGAAGTGGAGCTTTGAGCTACTTTACCTTTTTGCCCACTGCAAACATTTATTCATTTTGATCCTATAAAAGGCTTTGCTTTCTGTGCTCCTTTGCCAAGTAACACCTTTTGTGGTCCCCTTTAGATTGTACTCAGGCTTATGTGTTTCTTCTCTCACACAACCCATTTGCCTACTCTGAAGTGGGTGCCGACTTACATGGGGTAAAATTCAGTGTGCCCAGAAAAGATTATATTCCACCTATCTCAGCTGACACATTTTTGAGATCTACAAAACAGTGCATAACAAAAAAGATTTCTGTTCATTTTTAGAGGAGTTTCGAGGCTCAGGACAGAGGAAATTAAAAATCCTGGGACAGGCCCAATGTTTTCTCTTTCTTGATGTTGCATGAAGGGAAATCCTGATGTCTTTTTTTTTTTTTTCTGAGTGAGCAGTAAGGAGCAATTACCTAATTCTCAGTTTCTTATGGAAACTGTACAGGGACCATAGTATTCAAGGCCTTAAAACATATTTCCCTCCCAGCATCAATAAAAGTGAACAACTATAAATTTATTTTTTCACATCCTGAGTGCCATTTACAGCTATGACATTGACCCCTTCCTAGTTTTCCTCCTTTTGTAGAGTTGGTTGGTGTCGGGCCCAACACAGCTGTTTCACTTTGACATAAGTTCAGAAGTTCAAGAAGTTCAAAACAATAAATTTCAAACAAAAGAAAGATAAAACACTTGCAAATCCCAATTCTGTGCTTGAAGTCAGGGTATTAAGGGAGACTGGGCCAATCTCAGAAGAAACTTAGGGGAGCTTTATTTTTGGCAGGTAAGACTCACTAACTGAGCTTACAGAATGTGCCTTTTAAATCCCAGAACATATGAGTCACTCCTGTCTGGCTCATGGCAAAAGGCTAGGGAGGAATGGCTTCTGAAACACAAAAACCAAAATGAGAGAAAATAGCATATGGTGAGTGCATTGACTAGAGCAGAAACACGGAGATTATTACTCTAGATGCACACATAATTCTTTAACTGGCCTAAAGGACTTCTGCTCTCTTTTTCTTTCTTCAGCAGAAGACAGGAAGAGGGAAGGAAAAAACAATTTTCAGAAGCTTCTTGTATTTGTTGATGATTTACACAATTTGTTGAAGTACCACTTCACCTTGACAGTGTGTGACAGTAGCATTGCAGTCTCTTGAAGGCAAAGCAGTGTTAAAACATATTTCTTTTCCCCTAACTTTAAAGCAGATTAGTTCAGGTTTTTATCTTTTGATGTTTTCGTTGCTTGTTTCTTTTTCTGTCAAGTATTTCAAGCAGAGATGTGAACTCTAAACTGATGTTTTTAATGATTTGTGTCTTATACCTGCAGTTTTTCTAAAGACCTGTGATTCGTACATGCCAAATCAGCAGGTGAGATCCTATTGAGCATCCTAAGGTGGGTAATGCTAAAGTGTATGTTTTGCATTACATGTTATGCCGCAGAAACTGCAAAAGGCATATTTGACTTATAAGCAGGAGAATAATTTTATTGCCTCCTTCTGCTTTGTGAATATAACCTTTAATTTGTTTCAAGATTTGACATAGTCATGTATGGATTTTGATCTTTGAATCATTTACTGTGGTAAAGTTATTCTGTGTGATTCTTGAGACTACCAAAGCTCTTCTGATAGCTAGCCTTTTTTTTTCTCAGGCACAAAATGCATGTTAAACCCTCAGACAGATAGATAGAAAAGCACCTGTGCTATGGTAGTTTCAGTTTTAACTTTAAAGTTTTCTTTCCCTTTTTTCCCCACCTTTTTAGTATTTTATCTTTGATTCAGTACTTCTATATTATCTACTTTTTGAGAGTTTTGTTTCACTGAGGCTGAGATTTATTTAATGTATTTTTTCATGAATTATTGGTGAATTTGCTAGCTTTCCTCATTAAAAACAGAGAAGAAAAATGTTCAGTCTTCTAAAGGAGACTTTTGGAGGGATCAACACCCAGAACTAATCTTACACCCCTTACCAACTCTTTTATGATGAGGAAAGTTCTTTCAAGACTTAGTCTTGATGCTGGCCTGTGTTCAATGGGTATCAATAAAATTGTTTTGTTAAATCCCATTGTTCTGTTTTTCTGGTTTGAAGAGCAAAAATTCATGACATCTGCAGCACAGAATAAAAGAACTTCATGTATGAAGAGTATCCTTCTCTGCACTGTAGGACTCCTACCATCTGACAGCAGGGAGTGCTGCAGAGAACATCCAAAGAGAATCCAGGTTGAAATGTTGGGCAGTTGATAATTTCTTTCAGAACAACATGAGTTTCTTTCTCCATATGGGCTAGGGTAGTATATAGTCCATCCTTCTATAGTGCCTGTTCCCTTCCTTCCTGTTCCTTTATCCCACTTTTTCTCTAAAAACTCAGGACGTTTTCTGAAGAAATCCTAAGCCTGTATTTCCTGTAAATCATTTCAGTGCAGAAGATATGACAGATATTATATAAAAAAATTGAATAGGTTTTTGTCTATTTCCATTGGACTTTCTAAGTCAAAGTGACTCCCAGTTACTAGAATCATTATGGACAATTTTATGTTTAAACAAAACAACCCAACCAAAAAAAAACCCCAAACAAAACAACGCCAAGGAAACACCAATGAAAATCAAACAAAACAAGATGAACAGAGAAAACCCACCAAAATGAAAACAACAAAAAACACTCCAAAAAAAGAAAGAAGGAAACATATCAACTGGTATCTAATATCTATTTAAAGAAAGTTTTCACAGAGCTGCAAAGGCATTCAGAACACTGCAGGCCCTGTCTCTTGCTCTGACTCCTGACTGTGTTTCTTTCTGATTCTGATCCTGTTGCACATCGTTAACGTAAGGCACAGAGAAATGTTACAGTTTGCTCTGTTTAGGAGAGCTAACCAAAAGTGTGAGGCCAGTTTACACTACATAAAATGAAGCATTGGATCATCTGGGGATTGTTGCATGTGAGAAGTGATTGTTTCATGTGAGAATCATTCTCCTGGCTTTTAAAAATCTGCCCTCACTTGAAACTTAGACAGTGAAGGTGAGTTTGCTACTTCACATTGTGAACTGTAAGGAATCACCTGTGGTTTCCCCTAGAAAGTTGATGGACTCTAGAATTGCCTGTGCTCTGATGAAATAATGTTCTGTCTTTCATTAATGCCTACTGATGTTGCTCTGATTTTTTTCCTCAGGTCTGACAGTCCTATCAATCATAACAAAACTGCCTCAGGGGCTGAGTAAGGACTTGCAAGACATCTTGCCCGAGATCTAACTCTGCTATGTTAGTATTTGTATTTTTTTCCTACCTCTATGATTTCTTTACTCTGGCATATTGAATTTTTTTTCACAAAAAGGTGAAATAGGTCTGTTATGTAAGACTTGTTGCTTCTCTGGTAACATAGCAAGAAAACTCAACTAATAAACCTAAAAGCTGTTTGATAATCTGATTCTGGCGGAAATCTTGTGACATTTGAAGGTCAGTAAAATTAAATTTCACACAAAAAGAAACAAAAAAATGCATTTTAATTTTTCTATTTATATACGGTTTTATTTTTATATTTATTTGCAGTTTATTTTTATTACTATAGTTTATATTATACCCAGTTTGAATGCTATATTTAGTTACAAGGCTTAGGCAAGGAACAAAGCCTTCTGATGTCCCAAGAGGAAGGTATTTGGTAACAACTATTCTCATGTGAAAAAAGGAAATTTCCTTGACCCTTTGCTACAAAATGTGTCCTGAGTTTTACAGTAGATCAATGTCAGAAGTTCTAATTGATTTGAATATCGTTTAATATGCATTCAGAAAATATTGAAATGAGTCCATAACTCCTCAAAACCATGTGTTAATTACCTGATTTTAGGATGAAAATTTAGAAAAAGTTGATTTAAAAGTCTCTGAACTTGGAGTAGTTTATTTGTATCTTTGGGACCATGCTGCATTAGCAAAGTATTATGAAGATTATTCAACTAATGTTAAATGAGTTTAAGAAAAATTATAGGCTTAAAAGTATAGGAATAGAATAATGTAGTTACCCAATAATGTAAATATTTCTTCTAAAATCTTAATTCCTGAGTATATTTATTTTGCGAAGAGGAGGTAACTGGCCTAATAAAGTGCTAAAAATGTCACACATTTTGTGTTGTTCAATATATTTTGTATAGTGTGATGCTCTAGTTACTTTATTGCAGATGAGCATCTGTTACTATTTATTGGGCAAAGAACATACATTGTAGGCATTTCTGGCCCAGGGATTTTGGTACTTGCCAATTCAAATCCCAAGACGAATAATTTTAGTGTCAGTTATGTAGGACATATTCTGACACTACAGTTGGTAAATAGAACATAAAATGAACAGAAAAAATCCAAGCAGCCATCAAAACAAAACATAACCATAGCTGACTGCAGAGTGTGAATATAAGATGGCAAAGAAATTAATTGCTGTCATTGTCCCCTGAGCTCTTCCCTGTAGGACTGGATGGAAGTTCTGCAAGGTTTCCAGGTGCCACTCAGCCATGTGCTGATCACTGCTTTGACAGACCCCTAAACTGTTGGGATGGTATTAGTCTTAGGGGATATTTTCTTGTTCCTTTCCAACCTTGGCTGGAATTGGAAGTCAGGTGTTTAAATAAATAGATGCAACTCAATTGCTTTTTCCATCTCCTTGGGACAGATGATAATACATGGGCATTTTTTAAATCTAGGAAAACTGCTCATGTTTTTCTCTTCTAAAGAGGGATTTCAGTACGTGGTGGCCCTTACTTTGTATTTAATTACAGCTTATCTGGTTTTAAAACATCTTGGTTTTATATCTCAGTATCTATTTGGAAAAGTGCTTGAATCAGGAGTTGAAGTCTTATTCTACTTCTACTGCAACTTCCTACGATATGTCGTCAGAATGATGATGGCAAGGCAGGACCTCCCTGTTTGGCTCCTGAACCATGTCTGTGTGTGTGAACTGAATTCCACAGGAAGAAAAGGGAAGCAAGCACTTGTCCTCCCTCGAGGAGCACTCCAGCCATGAGGCTATCACAGAAAAAGACGTGTTACACTCCTACTCGCCACTCCTTCCTTCAGGTAACATTTCAAAAGTGATAACTGGAACAGCTGTCTGTGGCACATTGAATGTAACTGGACACTTTTTTGCTGGATTGAGCTCCCAAAAATTTTGGCAGTGGTGTGTCTTGTTTCTGGATCCTACTGTGCTATTGGGATTTGGGATTCTCTGTCAGTGCAATTTAAGCTGATAGATCTGAAGAACAACAAAGCACTGATGGATTTTGCTTACTAGCAGTTGAAAGCAAAATGTTTTTCCAAGTAACCAATTTGTATTTGAATGTCTAAATTCCATCCCACTCCAAATGATTCATTATTGAATGAACAGCAGGAAAATTTGCAGGTATTTCACCCAGCTGCAGCACCATAAAAAGCCCCATAGCAGCAACAGCAGACACTTCGTTCTTAGAAGTCTGAGGAACACTAGAATAAGAATGCACGTTTAGGGGACCAGGCTGAAAATATGAGGTTTGGGTTTGATAAGGCTGAGAAAAATATTCATATTTTCCCAGAAATTAATTCAAGTCCATTTTACTCCAGTTGGTGCTTAAACATATTGCTCTGGCCCATATAGGTGGCAGAAAGCTGTGAAGAAAAAATCCCACTCAGCCCAGTTCGCCTCAATATTTCTGTAAAAAATTCTAATATGAAATTCAGACAGATTCATGAATTTAAATTAATTTTTAAAGACTTGTGTAATGAAACTTTTAAGGGGTTTCTGGTTTCAAATGAAAAAAATAAATAAAAAATATTCATGCAAAAGGTCAAGGGACGTCTGCCTCCACAGAAGCCCTAGAGAGATTGCAGAATAATGTCAAAACACTAAGGAAAGCTGATAAATTTTAGAAAAATAAAATTATTTTACAGGGTCATATCCAGGATGCAATGAATCAAGAATAAATAGAATATACTAACAGGGTATCGAATGGATAGACTCATACAGGAACAGTGAAGTCATACTGTACCTCATTTATCTTTCCTGACATGACAATTGACAAGCTTCAACCTCAGGACTGCATCAGAGTGAGAAAACCTCTTCCTGAGATGTTAATAATTTATCCATTCTTCTCTTTTTCCAAGCTATATTATCCTCCCATTCTGAATAATGACAAGTAATCAAAAGCATAAACTTTTGGCCTAAAGTAGACTCATGGTTTTGTGTTAATCTCAGAAGGTTTTCCCTAAGTACTAGTGTTGCTGTGGAAGAGGCAAGATGGGCTTCATGGTCAACTTGAAGAGTAGTATAACACTGACTCCCTTATAAAAGCACCAAATCATTATTATCTCTTCATGGCTCTTGGCATTTTGCTTCTTTGTACTTTCTACACAATGTTTTGGTCACCAGAATGATATACAGGGCAGCAATATGGTTCCTAAATATTCTTGATATCCCAATTCCAGTACAGTATCTTGATAACCAAAGATATATTACTTCAACCATTTCAGTTCATTCAGATCGGCAAAAAACACAGTTGGTATGTCAAAAGAATTAACATGTGCAATATCCAATCCTCACACGCAGCAATTGGTAAAGAAGAATGGTATGAATCAGCCTGGAATTATTTGGGCATCCAAAACCATTACAATATCTGCAGTCTGAACAACAATGGCCCAGCATTTTATACTGCAAAGTCAGATGACTTTTTGTTGCACAGTTCAATTGATTTGCCAGAGAAAGACTTTCTCCAGCAGTATCATTTATCTGTGTGCTATACAAAATCAATGTGGGCAGCAATAAATAACTCCTGATTCCAATTACCATAATGAAGCTACTGGAAAACTCAGTGGGAGCTGTCAAACTGCTTTCAGCAGTACTTGCATGGAAAACTTGTGGAGCAGCAGCAGCAAGTGTGATCAGCAACACACTGACTTAAAAAGGTTTGATTCCAAACAGCCACTGCCAGCCTGTTTCCAAAGGGAAAAAAATGCAGTCAGTGTTAAGGTAAGCTTGTTACAACTATTGGAGAGATGCCTCTGCCCAAATTAAGGGCAAATGAGGCCACATACTGAAGTTAATAGTTTGGATTTTACTTAACAGTAAATGTGAGGGAGAGAGAAAGAAATAGAAAAAAGGAAATAGAAAACAGGGAGTGAGGAGGGAAAGTGACAGAAAGGCAAAGCACAACAACATTACCACTCCATGGATTCTGATGGAGTCAATTTAGTCCTCTTCTTCTGCTCTTCTCAATGGTGAGGGTCCCAGGAAACATAGAGTTCAATGCATTTGTATATGTTCAGGACAGGTGGGAACACCCAGATACCTCCCCTGTGGTGTGTGTGGGAAATATTACAGTCTCTTGTAATAGACTCTGGATCTGTTGCTACACTTGGATCACATACAGCTGTCTGATGCAAGGCCTCAGGAATCAGTCTGAGTGGTGCTTTGGGACTCTGATGGTTTATGACACCTCCTCAGCTCACATAAGTGAGTCTCACATAAGTCTCTCACGTAGTTGTCCCACATGTAGGTGACCTTCACAGGGTGGGAGGAAGTTGTACAACTGAGATAGTTTGTGTAAGTGAAGATGGATGTTTACTCCCTCTGTCTTGAGTTGATCAGAGGTCATGGCATCACATCCTCAGAAACTCACTTTCTTCCCCCTCATCTGATGCGGACTGAGTGCAAATGCAGTCAAATGAGCAAATGAATCTCATTTGCCCTCAGCAAATATATCTTTGGATATCAAGCTTCTGTACTGTGGGCTTTGGTGGTCACAGCTTCTTTATAAAGTTTTGCCATAAAGGGCAAAGTCCTTCAGTAATCTTAAAAATGTTTAAGCCATAACCCATTTCAGTCTGTTATATGCAGCAAGAATATAAGTTTAGATCAGGTATTACGGAAAAATTCTTTACTGTCAGAATGCTGAAGTACAGGAACCTGTTGCTTAGAGAAGTTGTGGATCCCTGGAAGTGTTTAAAGCCAGGTTGGGTAGAGATCTGGGCAGTCTTGTCTAGTGCAAGGTGTCCTGGTCCATAGCAGGGACCTAAATGGCCCTTCTAAAGATACTTTTTTAGTGAAGTTCATCCTTTCAAATATGGGCATCTGGATGCTATTGGATCCAAAATAATAAGAAAAAGTATAACACTTAAAAAATTTACTCTTCTCTTTTATAGATATATATAGACAAAAACATTTAATTAGAGTGAACACTCCATATTTATTCTTCTCACAACTTTTCTGGTTTGGCAAGAACAATTAAAAGGACACAAATCAGATATCTCAGCATGTGGAAACAGCTTCTCCTTTAATGGATGTGTAAATGTATGTAAATACGTCCTTTTATCCCCAAGAACATCTGCTGTACATGTGGATTTCTGTTCACAAGTTAGACACGCTACAGTAACTCAGTATAAGGTTGCTCATATCTCTTGGATGAAAATAGTGTGTCCTCCTCTGCATTCATGATGAGCTCTTATATCTGAGATGCTGTGCCCATGCCTCTAATAATAAATATTCTTCTGTGCCTGCTGACAATGTCTACCAAGGCACCCTTAAAAGCGCCTCTGTCTGAGGGTATCAACAACCATTTTTCCAAGATACAAGATAAATAGGGACACTGATGGTTTTATTACAATGACTTTTAAAGAATGATTGGTTTTTAAGGAATCAAAGGGTTTTGTCAATAAAAGCTGAGAAAAACAAACCTCCTTCCCCCAGTGAACCCGATGTTTAACAAAATCAGCCAATGCACTTTTTTTTCAAAGGTTTAGTGTTTTTCCTTTCCTTTTTAATTTCTGTTATTCTGTTCACCTTGCAAACATGAGATAGAAAAACAAAAAAAAAAAGGCAAGAAGATTGAGGGAAGGAAAAGGAAAAAAAAGAGAAAAGTAAGAACTATTCTGAAATTTTAATATTTTAAAGATGTGAGCCTTAACTAATTTTAATGGAAATACTACTTAGGGGTTTATCTGATTTGCCATCATGGAATTATCAAATAATATTTAATAATTATGAAATAATATTACCTCTAGATTGTACTATAGAAAGCCTGATCTCAACTTGCAAGCAGATTCAAGCTGCTCGTATTTAATATTTAAACCAATTGAGATTTTAAGCCATTTGGACCATGTGACCTTTGAGTTACAGAGTAGAAGACAAAAAAGAATGATGTTTTATTTCAACTTCAGGTAATGAATAATTCATGGTGAGGTTTGAGTTCCTTGAACAAATAAATTAAAATATTAATTTCAGGAGGCTGAGAGTGAATAATAAAGTAAATATAATTTGAGATGATTTCATGAGATAATTCTGTCAGCAATGTCCATTAAAATATATCTTCCTTTTTTGGAAGGAAAGAGGAAAACCTGTGTGTAAATTAAATGTGACTCAGGCCATTGGAATAATAATGAATTTCATTATATAAGATTAAAACATAGAGCGAATTTTGAGACTCATAAATATAGTTATTATATAAACATATATATACAAAAAAGCATTTCAAGATACTTATGAATTTAGTATTAGAAATTTAGAGAAGTGTACATGTATTTTATGTGTATTATAGATATATCAGCTGGTCAGTGTTTGCTGCACTTTGAAATGCAGAAAAGTAAGAGGTAAAGAAAGTTTAGCAGGGAAGACCAAGCAGGTATGCAAGTAAATGAAAAATACACTCACTCTATGAGATGTAACCTACTGCAGTGTTGTCTATATAAAACAACCAAAAGACTTTGTGAAAAGTAGGCTCCAGGTTTTTTTTTTTAATTGAATAATGCAATTGTAGATATTAAAACCAGCAATGATAAACCAAAGTAAAAGGGGAGAAGACTTAGAAGTAACCTTAGATCTTAATGTAGCATGACATCTTTTCAGCATTGCTTGTCAAAGCAAAGATCAGAACAAAGTTAAGTGGCTCCCCTTATTGATTTATGCCGTATTTAAGGGGGAAGACAACAGCTGAAATGTTTTGGATTTTTTTCTGGTGCTCTTTAAGGAACTGTGAAGCTACAGCAAAAACCCCATTCTGCCTCCTCTTTGCTTCTTGTGTTAGAGCAAAAGCCACAAAATTCTGGCACGAGATCTACTGTCCCCAGATTTTCAGTTCAGCTGATCAGAATAAATGACAGCAGTTTATAGGAGTTGAGGTTCTCCCATACCCCTTGTCAACATGATCTTGTGCTTGTGTCTTGTTTGTTTATGATTCTACTTCTCTTTTAAAATAACAAAGTTTAAGTTCTTACAATAGCTTGATTTCTTTGATTATAACGTGATGTCTCACTAATTTGTTTGCATAGCCTCTTTTGGAGGGGGAGAGTTAGTGTGCCCTGGATTGCACCAATTTTGAGGTAAGAACAATTATTTTCATTGCTGAAAAACTATATTGCCATCTTGCCGGTATTAAGCACTTTGAACCATTCACAACTGGAAAATGTAGGGGAATAGAATATAGGTAAATAAAGGTAGTAAGGAAAGTAATCTTATCCTATAAAGAGCTGCAGCTGAGCCAATGACTAAAGATTAGGAACCGGCCTGATATTAAATGGTCACAGCTGTAGCCAATAAGAAGAGTGCTATAAAAGAGTGGATTGGTTGGCCGAGGAGAGCTGGAGTTGGTTGGCTACTGTGAGGATGAGTCAGTGCCTAGAGGAGCTGGCTGCAAGAAGCATCAAGGAGGTACAAAGCTCTAGCAATATGGGACCTTTGCAATATAATGATAACAGGAAAATGCACACATAATCACTCTTTTTGTCTTCTTTTGCTAAATAGTATTGAGGCATTTGCTATATTGCTCTGCAACAGTCCCTGGAGTAACAAAGTATGGACATGGACGTTAATAGCAATATAGATATCTCAAAGTAGTCTTAAAAATAATGTAATGATCTTAATAATAACTTGGATATATTCTAGCACCTAAAGCATCAACTTTAATGGAAAATTATTATTATGTATTTGATATTTCTCTTCTGAGCTGCACAATGTTTGAGGTAAGGTTCATACTTGCTGTGTATGGCCTAATTTGCTGTGCTCACGTGCAGAAAATAACGAGCATAAGCATGTCATTAGAGCCAGATGGAAACATAAAGGAGCTCTGTGTCATGGTGTTCTCAGCTCTCTTCAGACAAAGTGCTCCTCACCCCCACTATTTTCAGAGCTTTTGTGTTAACCGGTATTTTTACTGCAAATCCCACACTGGAAAAACTTGCTGGCTTATGTAGTCCATTTCTTCAAAGGAAATATTGCTTCATAATAAATTTGAACAATTCTTTGGTAGAAAACAAGAAAATCAATAGTGTAACTGCATGGTCAGGGAAATGGATATAATAATTTCACCACCTTTATATGCTGTGAAAGAAAAAGTATTAGTGCTTATTTTTTGACAAGAAATATTTATTCACACAAAATTGCTCAGACCCAATGACTTCAGCTGACTACGTTTTTCTTCACAGTTAATCCACTCCAGCAAATTGAAAGGCCTGTAAAATGTGTGGACTTGGAAGGAATCCATCCCTTACCTTGACAAAGTACCTTAATGCTCCTTAGTTTAAGGGAGGATCTGTTGCTTAGGCCTATGACACAACAATTCCTGTTTGTCAGGGCCTTAATCTCAAATTTTCAAGGACGTAGATGTTCATTTTCACAGCATAAGGACAAATTGACAGATCTGTAATAATTACACTAATGCTGTAATAAGAAAAATGATCCCATGGAGGGCATATACTAAAAGTATTCTTATTACTTTCTAGTTTTTTTATTATCAACTAGTCTGTTCATTTAGAAAAATAAGCTTAAACTGTGGTGACAAGACCCAGAGATATATTTCATTAATATACTGGTTCTGTTGTGAGGCATATTGTCAGTTAACAATTACAATTCTTGGTAATATATAATAATCAAAATCTAAATTTTATACCTAATATTTGGAGCACGAAGATTAAAAATTGGTTAAGCATGCTTCTTCTGGTGTAATTGTGCTAACCAAAACATGCATATGTTTATCCTTGGCGAGTTTAGAAAACGTGAACTTCACAAAAAGTAATGTGATAAAATTGTGAAATTAATTTTACTCGGTTCCAAAACTGGGATTTTCCATGCATGTTAATGAGTGATACATCCTGTTCACTTGCTCACTGCAGTTAAACAAGCTGAAAATTCTGTACTGTAGTATTGTAGTCTAGTCTTGGTTTGCTGAACATTTAAAGGTTTCATGGAACCATCTGACTGTACCTATACTTATCCTGTAAGACAAAATATGAGCCACCAAGGTTGACTGAAAATATCTTCAAAACTAAAAAAACAGTCCAATATAGGTAGATCAGATTATATGTTTTCTTTCATTGTAAGGGATTAATCTTAATTTTTCATTCACCTAAAGAATTTAAAATAACTTAATACCTAAAATAATTAATTTCCAGTGCTGAATCAACTCACTGAAATAAGAATGATCTGCATAGGCAATGAATCTGCTCTGGATCTTCTTGTGGCTGTGAGGTCTGTCCTACCTAATTACTTTAGTAGAAGAACATGAAATAACAAAGTCGTAAGTCTTCAAAACTCTCCTCTATCAATAAGTGTGACAAAAATCTGTCTTTTCTTATTTGATGCCAGGGTTGGAGTATGGAATTTGTTGAGGATCTTTTCAGGAAAAATACTTAGTAATGAGTATTCTCTGATGATTTCATATAATTGAAGGAGTCCTTTCTTTTGGGCAGATTTCTGAAGCACTCTTTGGCTTACTGTAGAAGAGCAAAATAAACCAAAGTAAGCCAAGAGAATCTGATTTTCATGTTGTTATCTCAGGGATAACCTTCAGTTTTGAGACACCTAACAACTAATATCTAAGCCAAAGCCCAGGAAAGATGATGTGGCAGCTACCTTCTGGGAGAAACTTGTCTGTCAATAAGAGTAGAAAAGACACTTTATTCTCTTAGTAAAGAATTAAAGTGGAAATTGTGTTCTGTCTCCATTTTTCTAAGCAAAGTGGCCTCATCGGCCTCCTGCCTTCTATGTCCTTAGAAGGAAATTGTTTAATTCTCACATTCGCTGACATTGCTTCTCTAGCACAATTGACACATCTGTGCATGTTACTGCTGTTTCTGCATCACACAGCTGCATCCTGGATACCTTTTAGTCCCGTTAAACCATTCTCACTACAGCTTAACAAGATCTTTCCTGACTTTTTTAGCATTTAGATTTTAATTTTTTAATTCTGGGATTAAGAAGGCATTGTAATCAAAACTGGGAGGTCCTTATCTCCCCCATAGATGGAGTCATAATTCACTGGCATTGGATTTGTTTCGGCTGTAAGAAAATGTATGTGGGTATGTAGCGCAGTGAGGGTTGTCAAGAACAGTTTAGAGAAATGCCTGTTAGGAATCATCCAACAGCACTTCCTATGGAGGTATGATGGAGAGCAGGGCAAAGAGTGGTCTCTGTGATCTCAGATTTCCTCTCACCATACACTTCTGTGGGTTATGTGCTCTCTTGAAGCCAGTTATTTTAGAGACTCAATAATTCTCTCATGTCTTTTGGGGCAATGCTTATAATCTCAGGCAAATTCTGTTACAGATTAAAATCACACACCTGGACTACTTCCTTTATGTTCTAAGGATTCTCTGAGCTTTCCATATCTGCAATGCTACTTGTCAGGATACATGCACACACATGTGTAGAGAACTGTGTTCTGATGTAAACATACTGTCCTTACAAGAAAGATGCTAAGAAAACATTAGCCTCTTATTTCTGGTGTATTTTAAATTACCGTGCCCATTTCCAGCACTCTCACTCTTAGAAGCAGCTAAACCCAACAGAGTGGGAAAAATCTCTCCTTCTGCCTTTCAATTCAAATGAAGCCAGGCAGAAGATAAGTAATTTTGTACTATACATGCAGCCATCCCAGACATCAGAAAAGGGGGAAATGGTTTTCTGTACAATGTGATTTTTACCAGAGTGCTTGGTTTATAGGTGTACTTTTCTTTCTTCTTCAGAGATCTGTCTATTCCAGAAAAAGACTGAGAAAAGATAAGAGGAGAAAGAACATATTTCAGATTTGGCATTTGTCATAAGTGCAGTGCTTTTCATAAACAGGACACTTTGAAGTAGGAGATGTATATTTGTACAAGTTCATATACCACCTAGCAAAATAGGCGTTTCACTTTCACTGAGGACTCTGAACTATTATGTTATAATTATTTAAAATTCTTTTAGCTGTGTCTCCATGTCTCTGCACTTTTTCTTTATATCTCTTGGGAATGCTGCTGTTTATTTATCACACTCAGCCTCCACTTAATGTTGATGTCAGTGGGCTGCAGGGCAGAAGACTTACTCTGCCTCTTCTCTAATTTACTGCTATGTTTTCTCATTCAGCCCTTCTTTTACTAGAAAAGGGGGCACAAAGGGAATTTCTTCATTTGAAAAGAATGAATTTGTTTTATCTGCATGATAGCACAGTCTCCAGAAGGCTAAGAAGCTCTGTTTAAAGTAGCAGAGGAGTATTCACATCCTCAAATCAGGTGTCTGGATATTGAGCACAGACTGCTGGTATATTAAGCATAGTTCTGTAGAATTTTAAAAAATATGAATACTTTGGATTTATGTTGTAATGGGGATTTCAGCTGTAAAATCAACATGTGCATGCTTTCTCTCCCTCTCATTGCCTTTTTTCTTCCTGCCATTTTCATGTTGCTGATGGTTTTGGATGGTTCTCAGTTGTGTTTGTAACAGCCACACAAAAGCTGCCCAGTGAGCCTGCTGCAGCAGGGAACCTGGGGGTTTTTGGCACAAAAGGAAAGCTGGGGTAGAGTTCACAGAAGGGCTGAGGTGGGAAGACACCTCTGGAAGTTGCTCCAGTCCCTTTGCTCACCCAGAGAAGGACATCCCACCTGGTTTTGAGTATCTCCAAGGACAGAGACTCCCCAGCCTGTCCAGGCAACCTGTGCCAGGGCTCATTTACCAGTGACATTATTGAATCTATATTCATGTAACTAATAAATCTATTCCACTTAGGTAAAACAGGACATGTAACATATAACTATGTTACACTTTATACAAGCTGGTTTTGAATAAAAAACAAAAGAAGGAAAAAAAAAAGCACATTAGTTCTTGAAGAAAAGCAGCAATATTACAATACTGTTGTATAGAATGCAATAAAGCAGAACCCAAAAAATCAAGCTGAATGCTTGGTTTGAAGAAAACAAAAGAGGAAATCCAAGTTCTTTGCTGGCTATTAATTTGAAAATTGTACTTTCAAGGATAAGCACATGCAGCAGTACTGGCATGAATACAATTTTATGCAGGCTGTTTTTGTCACAAAATTAACTGCTTTCAAAATAATGTTTGCTATATTTCCCACCGGTGAAGTAATGCTTGAAGGTATTATTTGGACATAATTTCAGTGATCAAATAAGGCTTTTGTTATTAAAAAATATTTGAATTCTCATTCCATTCTTTATTACCCTTTGGTGGGTTTTTTTAGACTTTGAAAGGAAACATATTTAAAATAATTTTTTCATCAGTACTTATTACTTAAGGTCATATGAGGACTTTCAGAATGAGAATGAATGTTTCAGTGTGTGTGGCAAGGTTTTTTCTCTAGCAAAAATTTTTAGTGGTACACAGGGAATAGAGGAGTAGAATTGACACAGCACATCCATGGCGCTGCACACTTAGACTTGCAGAATGATCCAGGGGTTTCCTTTATTATTCTGTGGATCTCATGATTAACACTTAGCACAACCTTTATATATGGATGTCAGATGGAGAAAAGTATAAAATGGACAGAATGAAACCAGGATTCACTTTTAAGGCCTTGGACTCTGAGGGAGAATAAAATAGAGATTATATATTGTTGTTGACTGTTTTTTCCTTTTATGTATCATTTACTGCATGTATGTCAGATACAAAGATTTTACATGCAATGCATAGTGCAAATTCCCTATGGGCTTCGTTAAATGGTTTAGTTATTTTGAGCTGTGATCCCATTAAACTGAGATGTTTAAATCAAGCCTAATTGTAACATTCTGAATTTTGATCTTTTCTTTTAATACATTTGCTGTGGGAGCTGCTTTATAACTAAAATTTATGAGCACAGCACTGGCTGGGTAAGTTCTATCAAAGCAAGGAGGATGAGATAACTGGAAATGATGATCATATCCAGTAGCCTATTTATTTTTATCATGCATAATATGTGTTTAAGAGGTCCAAGTTTATATTCATGCATTGTGTACTTGTGCATACATCTATACACATGTGTATATATAATGTTACCATAAAATGGTAGAAGGTTTCTATCTGCTCTTCATTTTCTAGGAGCAAGCTATTATAATCGCCACTGTAATTTCCCAGGGGCCATTTGAAAACAGAAGAGCATGTCTGCAAACCCCTCCAATTGCATATCATGTATACATAATATATAGTATTATAGATACTATATATGCATATATGTGCCAACTATATCTCTTTATACATGTATTCTATCTGTGTGTGTTCACGTATGTGTATATATGTGATAAGAACATCATTGCTGCAGAATGCTATATTCTTTAACTTTTGCAAAGCTTTTAGTTATTACAAAATTTACAGATTTAATAAATTATAAATTTGATAGTCTATGTCTAAATATAGTATATATAATAGATATAAACTATAAAATATATAGAAATTTATAAAGATATATAATATTTAAAGATATATGTAGAATATATATAATTAGAGACTTTCTAGACATTTTGTGGTTTAATTTACATATGCTTCTTATTACCTATGCTGAATTGGCATAGAATACTAGAATGGAACTAGTCCAAATGAAATAAAATCACATTGAATTTAATAAAAATAAAAATATGCATGCTCTTTTTACCACAAATTATTAGTCAGTGAAACTGCTTGTCAGAAAATACTGTGGATTATTGCCTAATAGTATGAAAACAATAGGATATATGACTAATATTGTACCTAATTGCACTATCTAAGCTGGAAATGTAGAATGGATGTCAATAGTCATGATGTGCAATAAAATATAAAATTGCCCATTTAACAGAATAGAAGGAAATACTCCCCACAGACACATGATTGCATGATTATCAGTTATGTATTTGGACAGGATTTTAAGGTCAGAAAGATTCATTCTAATTATGTCGTCTGATTATACGATGACTAGATGTTAAAAATTAAATACTGATCTGTGGACTAATCTTGGGATCTATTTGTTTACATTTGTACATCCCTTAATTGTTTCCCAAAGCATTTCACAGGTATTCATTTCCATTCTTTTTTGATATATGGCAGCATTGTTTGAAAATAAAGAACTTGCCTTTGATAGGCAGATCATCTGCAGCCCAAATGGGTATTTTTTTTTGAAGATAAATGTTCATATTTTCATTTACAAGGGAAAAAATCAGTGGTTACAAGATGTAATGATTAAGAAAGAAATAACTCATACAGTAGATCTATATTTGTACTTCACTAGTCTGGATTTTGGTATTGTTTTAAAGACAAAGTGCAAAGATACTTCAACTTGATGTAAAGTTAAAATAACTTACATACAAAATCATTCATAATGGACAGTAAATGCTACAAAGTAATAGTTACCATAAAGACATAAAACCTGAATTTATGAGAGTCATATATATATATTTGTGATTTATCATCTTCAAGAGATTATATACTTTTATAGCTTCACAGCATACAAAAATTAAAAGTCTTCTTTAGCATTTGAGCTTTATCTGTCTGTTGGTTGATTTAAGCCCCATTTTTCATATCCTTCTTTTACCAGTTCAGCTTCTTTTAATTTTCATTTTCTTGTTTATCCTTTTGGGTCTGCTCTATATCATATTCTATTGTTTTCTTTCACATAAGTGCATTTACTTATTCATTTATTCCTTATTCTATGACTCAAGAATTATTTCACTGAGAAAATATTACTCTTCTACATTTTTTAGGAGTACTCTTTGATCCTCTTGTCCTTGAACTTCATCCTGTGACTCTTTGCTGAACCTTTTTCCCTATTCACCCTTCTCCAGCTATGGGATCATTAGCTTTTTTTCTGCTTCCATTTCATAAGCTCAGCACTTTGTAATTTGTGAGTTCTGCACTTATAGTCAATGAATCAATAACTGCTGAATTCTCACATGAAGATAATTGGGTACTTTTCTAAAATTCAGAACAAGCAAAGCTTTTCTTTTCCCTTCCATCTGCCTCTCCTTTCTGAAGACTACAGGTTTTGTAGTGCTGCTCTCCATGTAATTTTTGAGACTCTCTTCTCCCCAGTCACTCTCCTCTTTCTAATCATGCCAGTAGAGTGCTGTGATTTTTCCCAGTATGCCATTACCCCAGGTAATACTGTCACAACAAAGATTTTAGTATTATTTTTATCTATTCCTTAATTTTATCAGGGACATTCCTGGTATTAGAAAGACGTGAGAAGTTGGATGTTTGGGTATGACATCCTTTGATGCAAAGACAAGAAGCAGCATGACACGAGATGGAGATGAAAGGCTCTGGCATGCTCTTGGAGCTAGCAAAACATTTGATCACAGACCAGTTGTAGCAGGGAGAGTCTGCACCAGATGCCCTTGATGATAAATTTTCAGATGCTGTGGGTGGATAATGAACACCTGCTTTGATGCTTAGATCTGACCTCAGGCCAATTTGATATTAATTTTATATCACATCCATCCAAGAGAGGATATTTATTCCTCTCTTTCAATATTTTCTTTCCTATGTCTCTACTGAGATTTCTTTTTCCTTATAATCCATCTTTTGTGTTGCTTTATCAATTTCTTATTTTCTTTCCTTCTACGTGCTTCAAGATATATTTTCCTGTCTTCTGTGGCATTCTATTTTAACCAATGTCTAATTTACCTCTCTCTTTCTTACAGCACTGAGATGTGGTAATTGCTGAACTTGTTCCAGTATCGTGTAGTGTAAAAAAGGTTTCTTTTTTAATAAGAGAAACATGACTCTGATCTCATATTGCTTAAAACCAATTCAGCTGATAATTTGAAAGGCATTCCTCTTGATTTACTGTAAGTGCAATGGGGTCAAGCCCTTTGAACACGGTATACATGCAGCATTTCATTTTCTGTTTCATAAGCTCTTAAAACATATTAAATGATGTGTTACAGACTCTGCTAACACGATATTTTACAAGTGAAGAAAAAGCTTGAGAACTTATTATTTTGGGGACAGTTTATTGGGAGGATCAAGATTAATTTTAATTCCTAGACATCATTGATCAAGAAACCAGTATTTATTTATAAATCACTTCAGACTTTGTCCAATGCACGGATTTTGCTTTCGTGGTAATATCAGTAGTCAATGTTCTGTTCTAATTTTTACCTAAAAAGAAGCAATTATAACACTGTTTGAACATCTTGTATTTCAGTTTCCTGATCCACTTGAAACTCAACAGTTTGGTCATCTGTACACTTGACCTGGCATACATATTTCACTCACAGATTTTAATCTTCTCCTGTGGCTAAGATTCTTCATTTACATGGTGTTAACCATGGGGTTCAGGCTTTGAACATACCCTCTTTTATTTCTTAGGAAAGCTTATTAGGCTCTATTGCTGGATTTGTCTTGAAAGTCTTCCAATCTCTAGCTCTATTAAATATTCTGTTCTCAAAACTCTTCTTATGGGGAATCAGTCTTCTCCCCCTGCCAGTGATAAATAGACATGTCTTTGTATTAGCAGTCTCTTCAACTTAACTGCCTAATCAAAAGTTCCTTAATACATCAAGATCTCTTATTTGGCAGCTACATAGATTTCTTCAGCAAGCCTTAGATTTTTTGTCAACGTTAGATTGGAACCGAACTATATTAATATCTTGCAATTAACCTCTTTTGACTGAGATATTTCTCAAAAATAATCAGTTATTTGGGGCTCACAACAGGTTTGATGTGGCTGATGCCCACATTCTTGGGCATATTGAAAAACTATTTTGCAAAAAGTTCTGCAATAAAAGTTAATGAGTTTCAGATAGCCTTTAATTCAAACAAGAGTACCCTATATGCACTATATTGGATGGCCATGGAACGATATTCAGAGATTTCCAGTGTGAAAAACATCTGAATTTATGTGCTGGAGCTGTAGGTTTTATAGATTATATTATTAAGGAGTCCTTAGCAAAATGAGTTTAAATTTAATAGTTATGAAGATATGATATTGTTATATATTCACTACAGTGTTAGTGACAATGTACTTCCTTCAAAGACAACGTTGGAATTAGAATTAATGCTTGCTTCCCAAAAATATTGTTTTATCCCATAGATGGGGACAAAAGAAAAGGCAATGAACATTTTCTTAGGAAAAGGAAATTCAGTGTAGTAGCTTCTTACATATCTAAGACAATTGAGTTTAACAGAAGCATGACAATAAAAGGAAAACTATGCTGTAAAACATTGGAGTTTTGTTTGATTGTTTTATTTCTCACAATACAGATTTTCCAGGGAGTTTGTGATTGATAAGATTCTTATCTAGTCTCCCAAAGGGCACACTCAATGGATGACTAGATTACACTGAGATGCAAAATTTAAAAGTAGAACGTCAAAAAATATCAACTCTTATGCCTAAAGGTTTATATCCAAGTTTATTAGATTTTGAAGGAAATATAATGTGGGGGCATATGTTCATGCATCATTGGTTATGGCTTCCTATAAAGCTTTTAGTACTAACCTCTAGAAATGGGATATTAGATTGGATAAGCTATCAGTTGGAAACTCTGTGGCAGTTTTCTCAATACATGGCCATACTGTTGTTGCTGGCTGAGTTTTAATTTGCTGTGCTACTTGGTACAGCAACAAAATTGTCAGTGAATGTGTATGCGTTAAAGAACTACCTGCCTCTACTGGTCACAAATAATTATTTGTTTCATTAACAAGTGACTTGTTTTATGGAATGTGTTTTAGCTAAATAGCAAGAGATGCTCGCTGTTCTGCTCACGTCATTGGCTGCACTGGAAGGAGAAAAACTTGTTTTTACTTACTAGGATGATTCCGTTTCTAGAAGACCTGTTTCCACCTTATTCATTGATTATTCATGTTTCAGTAACAACAGATGAATGAAATGGAGGTTTACAATATCAGGATGGGAAGCCAGAGTGCAAACAGATCCAATCCCTCTTCATTCACCTGTTAGGCAAAATATGTGACAATTCTGTGACCTCTGCCTCAAACTGTGATTCTTCTGAAGATAATGTTTTGGAAAGCAGGTGTTCCTCCACCCAGTGAATGGGATCAAGGAGAAGTCTGAGTGATGGTCTGGAATATCATGTACTCAGACATGAGATTTATTTTCACCTGTATTTGCAAAGAGATACATTTGAGACTTTATAATTTTTTATTTAGAGTACTTTGAAAATACATTGAAAATAGAGTATAGACAAATGGCTTTTCCTTCAAAATAACCCATGTATACTCTATGTGAATAATTAAACTGAGATTGTGGTACATTTATTGCTGTTTCAACTTATAAAATAAGAGAAAGTAAGCTTCAAGAGTACTCAATTTCTCCAGCAGTCTCAGCACATCAGAATTCTCTTCCTGCAGTGATTGGCAGTGCAGCCATTAACTGCGCTAGCACTGAGGTGTGGTGGTTTGATTTAGAACCAGGCACTGTGCCTTTTAGATAACTGGAAACCACACAATTTACTTACCAATCTATCAGTCTTGTCACTGGCAAGGCATATGGTGACTGAATGATGTTTGGAGGTTTTCTTCCAGATGTGAAGAATAAAAACTTTAGAAATGCCAATTCATAGTACAAAAGAAAGTTTCAGGGGACAGTGGAGCTGGCGGGCTGGACAACTGGACAGTTTTTATTTATTTTATTGTTTTTATTTAAAAAATAACTGTCTGTATTTTTAAACAAAGACAATAAAATAAAGTTCCCTCATACCAGATGGCCTGATGTGAGAACTGTGTAACTTCTGGCTTGCCAAGATGCTGTACTGCAGAAAAAAAATCCTACCTCCATTCTAAAAATGATGCTGAGAAAAAAATGCAAGTCAAAAACTACATACCTTTTAAACAAGAGCAAGGAAAAAGAAAGGCCCACCAGCCTCTAATAAAATCTGATTTTGTTCAAGACATACAGAAAAAACAATAAAAATTACTTTTCTCATGGTACTATAAATGTTTAGACAAGAGAAAGTTTTATGGATACAGGAATGAAATTGACAGAGCATGACAAAGCTTCTTAGAATAATCTGCTTTAAAATAAATTCTCACTACTAATAATAACATACTGTTTTCCTTCTGATTCTGTAACATTTTTTCAAGCTTGTACTGAAACAAAAAATAGTGTATAAACATTTCAAAATATTTTACTGATAAACAGACCCCCTTGACTGAAAATGTATTTACGTCATTCATGAAAAATGGGATTTTTCTATGTTCAGGCTACAATTCAGATTTCTTATGTAAGCAGTTGCTAAACTACTGTTACAGATCTTCTGTGATAAGAAAGCACTACTATTTATACCACAATGTTTACTTTAATGTCCAACAAGTGAAAAAGTAAATAAGATGTTGCAGAGAACACAGTAGGAGATTTCACCTTTCAGGAAATGCCACAATTTTGAATTTCCTAATCAAATCTGCTTCTGTTGTCAGCAGGTACAAATCAGGGATTAAGGCATGACAATAAAAGTCACCACTTAAAGAGTTGTCAAGAATTGGAGCATTAAAAATGATAAATTCCAAAGACAACTACAGGTGTGTTGGTGCAAGAGGAGACCCAGGATAAGAGTCAGAATATGAATTAAAGAAGTCCTTTTGAATGGTCCATTCTGGAAAAAAGGATGTATGCAAACCATAAGCTTTTGTTTCTTTAATTTCCTAGTTTCTTTGCATTGTATTGGGAAGAAGGTGTTGTAGAAGTAATGCTATGGTAACAGAAAGGATCAAGGCATGTGAGGAGGGCAACATTTCTAAAGAAATTGTTATCTCCTGAAGCGAGGATGAAAGAGTGGGGAAGAAAACAAGAAACAAAACTGAACAAGTATGATGGCATATTTCTTCATTAAATTCTCCCGTGTCTTTCAAAAAGCTTAATTCTTCCAATTGTTTCAGCCAACTTAGCAAAGGTATATTTCCTTTCCTTATGGATCTTGATCCTCTATTTTTACTTAGTTCATAGGGGCTTTTTTTTTTCCTTACGCACATTGTGTTAAACAGGAGAATTTTGAAAAGCAATTGTAAAGTCAATTTTAGTGCTAATTATATGCTTCATTGTGCAAAACAGTGGAACAATCACATGAATTTGAAGAGTGACAGGTGAGCAAAACTTTTTCAAATCAACACAAAACATAACTAATCAAATCTCCCTGAAATTCTAATATCTTTTTTCACTTTAAACACAGAACAAAACTTCATGGGTAATATTCAAATGTTTTCTTTTATTCAGGTGTTTTGATTGCAACGTATTTGTACTATATTTTATTAGATCCCTGGAAACTCATCAAACTCTTGATTATGTGGTATGTCTGTGCCATAAATATATAGGAAACGAAAGAAAGAGTTGTTTCACTGAAGAATAAAATTTTCTCTGTAATTCTTTCCTGTATTTAGCAGTCTGAGAAGACCAGATGATCATCCCATTCTAATGTCTAAGCCTAACATTTAGGCTGGGAAAATTTTATATGAAAAACTAACATTATGGATATTTAATATTTTGTGAAATCTTCTCTCAAAGACCCCAAAAAGCACGAAGTTCTTGGTGGCTTCCAGGAAAGAAGAAGATAAATAAATGCAACTGCATGTGGATTTAGAATTTGACTGAAAGTCTAGTCAGACATCAATGTAGATTATCAAAATGTCTCAGTGCCCTAATATATTATTCATATCTTTATTAAATAAAATAAATTAAATAAAATTATGGATTAGGGTTTGGATTATACATTTTCCTTTCAAACCAATTTTTCTGGACTATATGTTTCATCAGTTTTGCCACTGCTAAATAGGTGAGTATTGAGCAACCAAGCAGTAAATATAATTATCAATATATAATTATTAGCCTTTTAAAATAAAATTCCTAGACACGCCAAAGTAGCAAAGCAGAGAAATTAGTAAATTGGAGAAAAGCTACAAAACCAGTATTTACTTAATCAGAGTAAATCTTTGCTTTGTCATTCATTGTAAGTGATATAATTCCTTGTTCTTCTCCTTTATCTTCTTTCCTCTTTCATTTTCAGGTTTAGAATATCCTTGCTGAGAATCAAAGAGCAGAACTGTACTCACCATGTGGGCACATCTATGGATATTTTCCTAATCTTTTTTTAGCGGCTTTCCTAAAAATTTGTAACATTTTAACTTTCGCCAACTACTGGAAATACAGAGACCTTACTTAAAGGTCTTAAATCAGTTTGTGTTATAGGCTATGACATCTCCTTATATGCAAAGAAAATGAGAAGGGTGTATATTGATGTAAGGAGGTCCACATTGTACTTTAATAATTTATTTTTGGCTGTAGAATGCAAATGCAGAGAAAATTAATCAGAAAAATGTAGTCTGCTTTTCTCCACTCTAAGTTGTTACTTTTAAATTAACCCATTTAATAATTTTTCTTGGAAATATAATATTTTTATAATATAACATATGAAATATTTTAAAAAAGGCTAAGAAAAAGAAAATAAACCAAATAACCTTTTATAGCCTGGCATCTGTTTTTCACTTGTTTATTGGAAAGTGAAGAACAAAGGAATATTCTGCTATGAGGCTTCAAATTAATTATTTAAGTGAAGTATTCAGCAAAAAAAAAAAAAAAAGCATAATACTGTTTAAAACACAGAAAACTCCAGATAAGAAGACACTTTCTGCTGAACATATGCACACCTCAGAAATATCAGAAATTAAGGATATATACTGAATGTATTGGAAGAACCTAATTCACCTGAGATTTATGAGCTCATGGCAGGTCCTTTCCAGGTGAGTCTGTTGTGAGGATAGGGTCATGTAAGAAGTGTGGGCTACCATGTTCTACAGGTTCTAGCTCCAGGAAGAACTGGCAGAATTATCAGAAGATAAAAGACTTTATAATTATTTTCCAATTCAAAACAAGCACTAAATCAAGAGCAATCTCAGGTTATTGGGTCCTGGCCTCCATAACCTGAAGCAAAGACATAATACAAAGCTGTTGCTATTAGATGTACATTGGTATTAAGTGGCTGTCCCACTTCAAGCCTTCAACCAAAGGGGTTTTGGAATTCTGCAGTAGTGTCACTTTTGAGTTTATACTACCAATTCTTCTCTTAAAACTGTCCTACAATACTCAATGATCCTCCAAATACATGGATTTCTATGTCAGCACAAATGAGAAACTGTTGAAGACTATTCACTCTTTTTCTAGCACAATTTAGTTTGTTGCAGGTAAAAATCAAGATCTAACTGCAAACAATGAAACAGGTTTCAGCAATGCATGATGTGTCTGTGTTTTGTCTTGTGTTGTCTGTGTTTTCGTTTACCTCACCTGTGTCTTCAATGGGAACATGTTAGCTAGAAATTAACTAATTAAGGATGTTCTAATTTTTGTGTTCCCTTTTCCATTCTCTGTCCACCTCCACCAGTTATCACACACTCTCTCCCAATATTCATTAAAAAAAATCTTGAGCATGAATGCTCTGGGAAGCACAGTATATCTCAGCATGTGAGATGGGCACAACCTTTAAGAGGTACATACCCTATTAGAGGTCAGAATCAGGAATCATCTACTGCAGATTCTAAAGAAATTGGTCCTGGCATGCTACAGCATGCATTTCAGACTCTAACTGCAGCATGAGCAGACATGTCTGCTATTAATGAGGCTCAGATATTTTAAAATGTTTTGTTTGTTTGCTGGTTTTCTTAGTTTCTTTCAGAATCTTTAAAAATATGAAAAGTCGCAAGAAAATAAATGTTAGGCTCTGCCTAGACTTAAAGTCTCATGTGTGCTTAATTTCCCAAGTCTAACCCTAAAGGGATGAAAGAACAATGATTCTTTTACCACAACACTCAAGATCAGGCAAGAAAAATTCCTTGGGCTCCTATCTAGCTGCTGAAATCAAAAGCTTGTAAACCAGCCTCAAACAAACCAGAGTTTGTTGAGTAACAAACTCAAAAGGAGAATCTTTTACATCTCTGCTGCTTCCTCCAGAGACTTCCCTGGTTTCACATTCCAGAGTCACACCAATGTTTTCCATGACATTTCTAGCTACAGTCCAATCTCAGCTGTTTCTCCGTCACTGAAGTACAGCTGCACCATGGCCTGTTGGTGTTAGATGACTTCCAGCCAACCTGTATCATCAGCATATCATAAATCATTCCAAGCTGTCTCTCACTGGCTATTCCTTTTGCTGCTGACTTCCCTGTATGCTACTGCTTACACATACACTGGATAGGAAATGCTGGTACATCTCCAAACCATAGACCAAGATCACTGTTTATGACTCTTTCACAAAGATCTCTAAATCATGTCCTTTGGATACACACGTGTTTTACCACTGCTTCTCAACAGCATGCTGTATCCTTTCTGTTTCTAAAGATTTGAAGTGAACTTGGTGACCTTAGGTGCATTTTCAGGAAGAACTAACCATTTACCATAAGGCTATCAGACAATTTTATAAAAACATAGATGTTCATAATTAATATCCTTCTGAGTAACAGCCTGAAAATATCTAGCCTTGTGCAGAATATCCTACAATGACATGAACTCTAAATGCAAATACAAATTAGGAGAGGACAAGAAAAACATAAATTATTGCCCTCTGTGTAAGTGTTCATAATTGAAAATGGAGTAAGACAAAAACAAGATTCTCCTGTTTTTATAATGCATGAAAGGACCAGCAATAACTGAAGGTTAATTAATATGGAGACTTCAATAGCAAATTCAATAACAGGATTTCAGATTCAAGTACTGTGTTATCTTAATAGCAAAATTTAAAAGGTTTTTCTTTCACTGTTGATTTATGTAGCTTCATCTCTTGTATTTACCAACAGATTTCAAATTTTCTAGTTAATTGGCTGAACTAAAAGGACACATTACTTACTATGTATTACACCAACCAAAAATATTACTTGTCTATCCATCTAAATATCCAGATTTTAAAAGTTTTCTTTGTTTGGGTATTTTTTTCTTTAAAAAATAATACTTTCCCATGTATTAAGACATTTTTAAAATAATTTATTTCTCTAAATTATTTGATTCAGTGACAATTTTATAGAGAAATGTTTGTGAACATAGTTATAATCCAAACAAAAATGAACAAATCTGCAGATAGGCTTAATAGCTTGGCTTTCCATTCTTTACCATAGAAAAAAATTGAGGTCTTAAAAATATTTTTACTTTGAAGTTATTCAAGATAGAACATGATAAATCTAAAAAGCATAGGCTGGCTATGAATAAATTGAAACTTACATGTGGAACATCACTGATCAAAGGAAAGAGATTTAAGGTAGAAAAAATGTGGTTGTTTTTACATGAAGTTTGATATGTTTTGTCAGTGCTATATAAAATGGATCTTGATAAAGGATCAAGGGACATACTATCCAATACAGGGCCTTGGCCTGAATTCTAGAAGCAAGACAGAAGACCACGTTCAGCAAGAAGGATTGGCACATTTTCTTCAGAAGACAGTCATACACTTGGTGTCCTATATAGAGACATTGCTTCAAATATGTGAACATGCAGGATGGCCGTGCATATAATGTCGTTAACTCAGTGAGAAAGAGAAAAGGAAAGGAAAGACCTTTTAGAAAAGACCTTAAGCCTCAACTATATTGGAGTGATCTTGATACATCTAGATGATTCAAAAATTCCTTCTGGCCCAATGGTATTTTTCTTGATGTACTTGATATTGAGGATCATCACCTGAGGAGTCATCTATTATGAATGCAAGATTGGTCAGCAACACGGAATAAAGTGAGACTTTCAAGTACAGTACTCAGTAAGTTGGAAAAGGTCCTAGTGATTACTTTTTCTGCCAGGAAAGTTGAAGGGTTTTTGATGACTAAACTTTCTTTCTTTCTTTCTTTGGTCACAAAGGAGAAAAAAATGCCTAGGCTTCTACCTCTCTGCATTAGCGTGCTATTTGATTCTGCAAATAAATGGAGTATTAACTGATTAGATTACTAGGTACTCAAACATCTTTCTCTGTCACTGCCCTTCATCGGCATTTCATTTAAGTGATCCAGACAGGTTGTCTGTGGCTGTTAAAGACTGCAATTTCCTTAAAGTTAAGACATCTTGTTCAGTGAAGATTCTGTTGTCAGCCAGGCTTAAGTAGCAGTGATGCAATCCAAGATGTTTTCTAGCAGTGCCACCAATTTCTTGCCTAATGCTAATCTGGATAACTTGCTTCCTTCTGCTCTTAAAGATCCAAGTGACAGATTATTACAGTTTAAGCTCTTCCTGTCATTTACTTCTAAAGTGTCCTCTTGTATTTGTGTCCCAGTGCTGTCAACCTACAAAAAAGCTCTTTTTCTGAATAACAGATTAGGTATGGTCAGAGAGCAGCTGCACTTCTCGATACTGAAATTCCTTTCTTTATTCAATCTTTTCCTTTCTGTCCCCACCTTAAAAAGATCTTTTAGTATATTCCCTCTGATTAAAGAAATAATTCTTATGTTCAGGCTGAAGGAAATACAAGGCTAGATATTTCCATGTTGCATAGCAAATACTTCTAGAAAAGTGACATAGAAATGCCCAAGAAAAACCATTATTAGTAAAAGAATATCAGTAACAAATGCATATGTCAGGTACCTTGTGTTTTCTTAAATTCTGGCTGAAGGATAAGGAACATTTTAAAAAGCTAAATATTAAGGCAGCAGAGCAGTCAGGGTGTGGGAGAGGACACAGAAGCTCCACAGTGACTTGAGTCTCAATGAGATGTTGCAAAATCATCCATCAGTCATGCAATACAACCCAGCAAGCAGCCTCAGCCTTGTGTCTGTTCTGTCTCGATGGTGCTTGTGGTGATGGAGCAATTTGGGGTGACTTGCATGGCAAGTGCTGTGTAATAGGTAATAGAGAGGAGAAAAGATTTCTTATATGTGAAATTGAGGCAGTGAGAATTGCATCTTAAAGAAATTGAAGTGCTCTCTTGACCTTTTACTATTTCACAACAACTGACTTAATCTACAACCTCTGACATCTTACCTGAAAACAAGACCTTTCTTTTTGCCTTACAGTAGGAAAAGTTTGAAATATAATCACAATCATACTTTGTGTATAACTGAATTTCCTCATGACTGCCAAA
Organism: Zonotrichia albicollis; assembly: GCF_047830755.1. Classification (NCBI taxonomy): domain Eukaryota; kingdom Metazoa; phylum Chordata; class Aves; order Passeriformes; family Passerellidae; genus Zonotrichia; species Zonotrichia albicollis. Next base: position 56,858,046 of record NC_133821.1, read on the forward strand.
TGATTTGTGCAGTTCTGAAAAGAAATGGCCTGTACTTACCTTTCCTTTAGCAGAATACAGCCTATGAATGTCTCCAACACAGAGCTCTTTTTTCTGTGAAAGATTATTTCAAGCTTTATCATCTCTCTGAAACCCAGAGACATGAAATCTCCTACATATATTTTTCCTGTGCTCCAAGCTGCTGACTTTGCAGTGACTGTTATAAATTGAATATGGTGGCAGCAGAGTGTGGTTAATTATTCCTCGGCATAGCTTTTTATTTGCAAAGACTTGCAGAATGACTCCAGTAAGGACAGCAATTTTGGAAGGCCTTGACTCAAACTTGATTTAACCCAGACTTTCTCTGGCAACCTCAAATATTATTTCCCTGGATTTTCTTCCAGTTCTCCTCCAGGTAAGCAGCACCTCCCTTGCAGAGTGTTGTCAATGCCCCTGACCTTCCATAGCTTATTTTTGGTTTTATGTCGCGTATTGGGTCTATGTGTCTTAGGTTTCTCTGGTACAAGTTGGCACAAAGCCTGGGTCTTTCAGTCTAACTCACCAGTGGCTGGCTCCTTATCTGTCACCTTTGGTGAACAGGAGCCAGCTGTCCTGCCTTCCGAAATCCAGCTCTGCTTATCAGAAATGAGAAATGTCTCAAAACTGTTCCAATCCTTTGTGAGTTACACTCTAAGTTCAAAGGCAAGCAAATACCACAAGACATGGAATTTTAAAGTCTTTCCTCCTATTTGTTTAAACTATGCAGCTGAAAGTAAATCTCTCCTGCACACCTTCTTCAGCAAATCTGGTCTTCAGACAAGACCTAGGTTTTGTGAGTAGTTGCTTCATTAACTTGTTCTTTACCATTTCAACAACAGATGGAAGGAGATGCAAATAAGAGCTCTGCCTTATCAAGGCTCACTATATATTAAAGCATATAGTATTACTTTTTAATTTACTGGAATTAATGGCAAGTATATTGAGAGCTACTTGAGATGACCCCATCTGGTACAGACTATTGCCTCCTTTTAAGGTCAGCACTAAAAATAATTTTTGAGACCTCTCTAAACTTGGTTTTACCAGGCGTCTTGTTTTAGTTGAAATTATTCAGATTCTGGTCATGCAGCCTTTAAATGCCAATATGCAATATGGTAAGAGAACAGCAGTAATATGAGAATCACACAGTATTTATGCCTTATTTCTGTTAATGCATTTATCATGGCCTTAAAATGTTCCATTAAGAGCTCCTAGAGTCAGAACTTCAAAAAGAAAGGCAATGTTATAGGGATATCCAGGACATTTCCTGAAAGTAAGTTACCAATTTTTAATTCTTGTCACCCCTAATATTGATTAATTATTTAAAATCTAATAAATTTATCCTCAGAATCCAACAGATAGAGATTTGCCACTGAGCTATCTGAATATATTCAAGAATTCCATATGTATTAAACCTGTGATAAAGGTCTTATAACTGACTCAGAGTGCTTTCCTTAGTGGCACCTGATTCACACTAGAGGGAATGCTGTAGTGACATTCATAGCAGTGCAATTTGATTCTCTGAACAAGAATTGCATTTAATATTTATGGGATAGTAGCAATGTATATTCCATTCCAAGAAGATTCTATAAATTCTGTCAAGGAAAACAGAACTTTTAAAGAGGTATTTTAAAGTTGCATTTATGGTGCTTAAGTTTTGTTCAGTATATAAATATTTATATATACTTTATTGATATAAAGTATATATAATCAATATCAATAATTTGGGCTATAATATTAAAGTTTTATCATTGAGGTAAAGAATTTTATGACTGATCCAGTAAGAACAAGAACTGAAAATTATGCTTTTATGAGATGATTTTCCTTGACTAAGATTCATTCAACAGGTACAAGAACATATTACGGACGTTCTCATAAAGAATTTTTTACTTCTGTAAGTTGTGACATTTCCAAGAAGGCAGAATTCTTTTGTCTTACATATTCTGTATTTAGGATACTATAGAGAGCAAGTTTGAGAAATAAGATTGAGGCAAACAAAGAAGCAGAAACACCATTTATTATAAAGGAAGCATAGGAGTGGAATAGGATATCAGCCTGGCTAAAAAATGGGTTCTTCTTGGACCTCGAGACTTAAGTGGGAAGTTTATAGAAAGCAGAAACTAGAAGGTCAGATTCAAGGGGAAGATGACAGAGTAATATCACAAAGGAACGAAATCAGGAGGTACAAGGCAGAAAAAAGACCAAGCTAGCAGGAGACATTAAAAGTAACAAGAGAGGCAACAAAGTTATAAGGGGAAATTATGCGGGAAATGTAATATATGCTGCAGGAAAATGTCATGCCATAGTTAAACCAAGATGGAAATTTGTAAATGGCATAAAGAATGTGAACAGATGGGTGACGTTCCTTGCCTCAATGTTTTCTAAGAATGAATGTGATCTGCAATTGGGTAACTGATGCAAGTTCTGTTAATGACAAAAAAGATATTACTTTAACCTAGAAGCAGGAAAGGGTTTAGTGAACACCTATGAAAGTCAGAGAGTTTAAATAATATAGGATAACGGTTAAAATAATTTTAAAGAGGTGACCTAAGCAATATACTGTAGTGATTACTCTAAAGAGTTATTGGAATATGGTGATACTGGATGACTTATGAGAAACAAAATAGGATTATGCTGGAGGAAAGTATGGTCTGTGAAAACTGAATTATAAATACGTAACTTTAATTTTTCGGGAAAATGTAGGAACAAACAAGTGCCAATAAGAAAAAAAAAGATGTTTATCAATCAACAAATATTTATTGAGAAGAAATCATATCAAAGAAATCTGGTTTCTTGCTATAATAGAGAAAAAGGACTCATGAGAAGGGAAGAAGCAACAGATATTCATTACCATTACCGTGTGTTAATACGATGGTATTTCTTGTAAACAACTTGGAGACAAGTGTTCTAGATACAACTTTCAGAAGCTGGCTAGAAAACTTGTAACTGAGATCACTATCAAATGGAAAAACATATGTATTGATCTTGTACAAGTGCCTACTGACTCGAGTACTGGCTGCTGTAGTTAAGCAAAATGAAACTTCAATAGAACAGGTTAATGGTTAGAAGTGAACTGGACCTTGATAAACTAAAGAAAAGACCTGAAAAAATAAGATTAAATTTAGTAAAGACAAATATAAATATTTATATTTTGATATGAGGAGTCTGTAGAATAACTAAAAGCTATGAAAGGTCTCATTTGGCAGCAGTGCTACAGAAAAAAATCTTTCTGGTAAAATGGATTACAACATTACTATGACTCAAACATTGACATTTTTAGAAAGGGCACATAAACGGATAAAAAGTATGTACAAACAGCAGTGTAGCTGTATCTTAAGATCATTGCTCAGTTTTAGGCACCTTGATTCATGAAACATATTGACCAGTTGGGCACAATCCAGTGAATGATCAAAGGTTTAGAAAACATCAAAACCAAGAAAAAAAATTTCCATGGTTATTTGAAATCTCGGGGAGACAAGGTTGTAGAGGCAACTGACAGTAGCCTTTAAAAACATAAAAGACTGCTGCCGAGAGGAAAGGAACAATTTGCACTTTATCATGCACAGAGCAAGAAATAGTGCTCCTAAATGACAGTAAGAAAGATTCAGTTTAGATGTCAGGAAAACCTTTTTAACAATAAAGCTAGTAATGCACTAGAACAAATTGCTTTGGATACTGTAGAAATCATCTGAAATGTCTGAGAATAGGTTAAAAAAGCACCAGTAAAGATCATTTAAAGATGGTCTGGCCATAAAGGGATGGGAAAGGATGAAGCACTGTTTTTTCCAGGTCTATTTTTTACCATTTCTGTGGACCTGTTAGAAAATTTTGGCCATCGACCAAAATTATACAATGCTGTGTCAAGTACAACAGAATCCTGTAATGGCTGTGTAATGCAAACAGCAGCAACATGAAGTGTAAATGCTTGTCAAGCTAGCAGAGCTCAAGTTCAAGGCTGGGCTTCTGATGAGGCTATCAAGGAATGTGCTACAGGGAATGCTCCTGATTCCGAGATGGAAATTTTCACCTCCTACCTGGGAGAGCTGCCTACATATCTCAGCGTTCTCCTTTCTTCCTTCTGTAGTATTTGAAGACTTGAATGTGCAATATTTGTACTAAAATCCCTCCCTGTCATTGAGGTCAGTGTCTATAGAGACCCTCTGGTGATCTAAGCTGCTTTGTAAGGCATATTCAAGAAAATCTGAAAAATACTAAATTTCTGTGACTTAACTTCTTCCAGAGAAATTGTTTGATAAACTGTAGCTAACGAGCATGATACCCGAGTCCCTGCTGATGACTTGCTGTCAAGGATACACTCCTGCTGTCTATGATATGCAGCTGATTCTGTATTACTTGCTTCTACTATGAAGTACAGTGAGATCTCCTGAATACTATCTTCATAGTCATCCCAAGTAACTATTTTACAATATTTTCAAGGTTATAATTTTGGACTTTATAAGAAACATAACAGGGATGAGTAAGACCAAGAACCAGAAGGTAATATGAATCACCCTTTTCCCCATTCTCATAGGACACAACAGGCTAATATTTTTTTCCTTTTTTCCTCAGGCCTGGAGTCAAAGAAAAACCACTGCTGACAGAACCTCAATGTATATCCAGCTTTGGCATTCCATCCCTGCTGTCTAATATGCTATTAATACTTTAATAACACAGCAAGTCCTTTCACCAGCCTCACAAGAACACCAACAATATCTCCATTTGCCTTCCTCACAATCTAAGCTCTATCTTTATACCTTAGCACAGCAATTTCCCCCATGTCTCTTCAGCTTGCTCAAAACTTATTAGTGACTCAGATGTTTCTACTTTCAATGTGGTTTGAACAGTGATGTAATACACATAAGTTCAGTCCTCTGTAAAAAAATTTATAGTCATACTCCTGGCCTTTGTGTTTTTGATACCTCCTACTGATAGAATTATGCCAACTGCTGTGCATGGTTTTTCAAGGCAGATTACAGGGAAGTTTTATGTGCTAGTTTATATAACTTTCACGCACTTCCTCACAGCACAGCGTACTATCATGAAAATTCCTGATTTATGAGAAGAAAATTATGTGCTTTTGCATGAACTAAGAGGTAAGTTCTGGAAAGTCTCTTCTTAGGATGACATATTATTCATTTATCAAAAATATTTTCAAGAAAATTATGTGTGAACTCTGAAAATATGATCAGCTTTGGAATGAATAATGGTTACTTCTTTCTGCTTTTGTGAACTATTCAGCAAAAAATTACAGATGCTACACAAGACCAGTACATGAGCAATACTTAACCATCTGATGATGTAATAGAGCTACCCTCCTGAGTATAAACCAAAACACAACTTAGATGTAACCTAAAAACATCTCGTAAGTGAAAGAGAGATCTAGAGCCCAATTAAACTAGAAGTAGTGCAAATAGAAAAGGAAAAAAAAATTGAGTTTGCCAATAATTGCCTATAGCCTGAGGTGAAATGATGGCACAGAAAACTTACACAACCCAGTGGCCAGGTGTGCAATAATTTACTACAGGCTGCCTGGAAGCCGTTGACAGAAATGCTTTCAGAAATAGCACTTCAGCAGATCAGCATTCAACTGATCTGTAGAATGCAGTCTCTCATCTCTCATGGAGTTCAGAGGTGATGCATTCACTGGCTCTAATTAGTAAGGGAAAGCAAGTATATAAATCCATTCTATCTTTTTTATCCTGACTCTATGTAAAATCCAAACATACTGTTTACCAGTGGGGGATGACAAACATTAGAAGTGCCTATTTGTATCTTTGTCTGTGTGCTCACAGACCTGTAAGGAACCCAGTTACTACTGAGAATATTATCCTGTGCTTAAAATTAATTTCTCTCTTATATAAAATACTCATCATAAAATTAATTCAAAGGCATAGTCAAGCATTATTATCACGGAACTATCTATGATTGTTTTATGTTGGAAAAGATCCCTAGAATCATTGTGTTCAAGCACTAACCTATCATTGCCATGATCACCACTAAACCATGTCCCTAAGAAGTTAACAGATGGATAGTTAATCACCACAAACACTCCTGGATTAAGCAGCTCCATATAAAGATTCATTTTATCTGTAAGAAGGAAATATACTATTATATTTTTATTGGAAAAATATATGTCCTAAATTCAAACTCTGCTTCCTTTATCTGGAAATCTCATTAATTAAGCAAAATTGGTACGTTAGTTTGCTTTTTCTTTATCTCCAAGCATTTTCATTTCAATTAACTAAACTCCATTAACTTTCCTCAATAACTGCTCTATTCTTACTTTTGTTATGATTTAATTGTAACTACAATTAAATTGAGATGGAAGGTGTTTAAAAGCAAACGCAAAACCAGTGACGACTTCAAGAAACAAAAGAACAGGATGATCATTAATGTCAGAAATGGCTAACTTCTTGAGATTAATGTCTCCCTCAAAAGGCTGTAGTTACCCATTCAAGATTATAGGAGAACAGTGCTTTGAGGAGATTCAAGGCGTTTGTTTTCTACACAGTCACAGCGACCACCTCTTTGAGTATTTTTGCAATAACTTTTTCTTAACCATTAAATAAGCAAACTAAGCTTGTCTGTTGCCACCAAGAAGGAAGGAGACATAAAGGACCCTCCCATCCTGTATTTTTACACTTTTATTCTAACCTTATACTCGGTATTGAAACCAGCTCTGAAATGTTATGCTTGAAATTCAGACTTACAGCGGTTCATGGAGGTGTGTGGGACAAGAGAACTAACTCATGAATTGTTGTGACTGACTAAAGGATAACAAGACTTAACAATGATGGAGTTCAGGCTAAACACATGCTAGGCGTTTACTCAAGGGAGAGATTTTAAGCTTTTCAAAGAGTGATTGGATTCTGCATGTGAGATCATTTAATACAGAATTTCATGCCTACATTATTCATACCCAGGATATATTGATTCTTTTCTGTTTAGAAATCACTGACTATATTTTGTTACTTATGATTTACGAGCTACTAGCTGCAAAAAGGTAAAATTCTATGTGAACACTCAGGGGATACTACCTTAATTCCACTTAAATGATTTTAACCTGCGGCATCAACACAGGTGTAGGTCATTGAATGTTTTTAGGAATCAGGCCAAAAGCATTCCAGTGTAACTACTGGGATTTAATTCTTGTCTAACAGGAGCTGATGTGAAAAATCCAAATCTGGAAACAAATGAAAGGCAAGCAACTGGGAAGAACATAACAGCTTGTGAGCTGAGGGGCTATAGAGAGATTCTGTTCAGCTTCTGTTGAAACAGGCATCTCAAGCACAATTCTGGATATGACATAAACCAAAACCAATTTTCCTAGCTAATCACAGTGGTTTGCAACCTCACTAGTAAACATGGTTAGTATATAAGAGCTTTATCCTGAATCTGTTGTTGACAATATTGGGGGTTTTTGTATTGTAAAGATTATGCATTTGAATAAAACCTCACCTTTAACCACAAAACAGGATGCAGACTGGCTTTGGATTATACTTAATGAAGAGCAAAATCAGAAACAGAAGCAAAGTCAAGCCCACTAATCTGGAAGGCATTATCTCTGAAAGGAGCCAGTTAGGACACTTAAGAAATGAAGACAGAAATTAGGTGAGATACCATGTAAATTCTTATGTGACAGCATTGTCCAGCATCCTCATAGATATTTCTGTTCCAGTATGCTAAAAAGCCTAAACTATAAACTATGTTCCAGCATGCTAACAAGCCTAAACTTGTGTTTCCTGATGATATTTCTAACATGCCTACAACTAATAATATTTTTTTGTGCTTACACAACTTAATGTATTTCAAGTTAAAAACTTTTAATTTTCTTTTTAATGGAGAATGAATCTATTGTTTTCTGTATAACCTTGAGATTTAGCTTCACCATCAAGAGGGATATCTCCTTTCAAGAACATATTACTGAAAAAAAGGCACTTGGAAAACTGTGGAATAAACAACTGCACATTTGGAGTAGGTGCATATGGAATACATGGATAGCTCATGTCTCTTGTCAAATGGTAAGGCATACCAATACTGACTGACCCTCTATTTTACTTCAAAACAATTCAAACTAAAAAGTAACATTTCATTGTCTTGCTCATTAGAATAGCTTCTAAAGGAAGACAAAATAAACCCAGGCTGTTGGTCCTTTCTATCATTTACCTCGGATTTGTGAACAGAAGGGAAAATAACTATGTTAAGTAATAACCTGGCACACACTCCTCTTCCACAGAGACAGGATTTTACAGCTGGCAAACAAACTATTCCCTTGCAACAGAGCTTTAGCAAAAAGCTAAAGCTGTCTGTTCTGTCTGTTTTGGATGAGATGGCATATTGAATGTGTCAGGCTTGGACTCTGCACTTTCCTGAAATCTCATCTAAACCCAGTGCCTGAACATGTGAGTCAGATGTCAGGAGTGACAAAAGGGCCAGCTAAGTGCTTGCGGCTGCCCAACCGGCAAGCTGCTGCTCTGCTGTCAGAGAGTAATCAGTTTGATAGGTCTTGTCACACATGGAAAGCAGTGATTTTGGAAAGAAAACCAACAAATAGAGAGCTAGGCTTAGAGCAAAATAGTTGGTGCCTCTATGGTTTTCAGTTAATGTCACATTTAGGTGTCTCGCCGTATCCCTTGGATGGGATTATGAGCAGAGTGTACTTCCTCATTCAGACCTACACTCACCCCATTTGTAATGTGGTTTTGGTGTGAGAAATTTTACTATCAGCTCAGATACACCACTTGGTTCATTCCTCTGAAAGGTGCTGTGACACCACAGGCATTGGGCCCTCATTGGCTTAAGGATTCATTCTCACTCACTCAAAGGAAGGAAACTGCAAAAGCGTAGATGGCAGCCCATCCAAAATACCTGCTCTTTGCCTCCACAGTGCACAGACAAGGACAGGCAGATGTTTGGTCTTGCTGGTGGGAAACTGAAGACAGCAAAAGAGAGAAATTAGAGAACATGGTGTGTTTATTCCCTCCCTTCTGCCAGGCAAACACACTGAGGAGCTTTTGAAAGATCTGTGTCACTGTATGTGTCTTTGGACAACCAAATGATTATGCATCCTTTCTCACTGAGCTACCTGAGGAAGGGGAACAGAAAACCTGAGTCCTTCTCACTCCTGGGGGATAAAACCTTGATCCAAACAACCAAATCCAAAATAAGTGCTGTTTACCAAGGTCTGTTAACCAGGGGGAGTATGTTCCTAGAAAAAATATTCCTAGAAAAAATTTCTAGGAATTAACGGATGTTTTAACACCACTTGCAGTTGAATTCAGTGTTAGTAAAACAACTTGTAAGAAAGTTAAATATCAGTGAGCTATTTGAGTATTTGAGTATGGAAATTGTTAGATCCAGATGATTTAGATGCGGATGGCATTTAGGTACCAATTACTGATGGTGATTCTATTCTTATAGAATTTGTCATGCCCAATTCTAAATGCTGAAGTTGTAATGAATAGAACTTTCCCACCCTTCATTGAGCAGCCACCATCCTGGAATGAGAAGACATGAAGATCTCCATCTTTCCACTGTTTCCCAGCATATAGGGGTCAAGTGCGCTTATCACTGTAGAAATTGTCATTCTCATTTATTAATTAACTGCTACTCCACGTAACACCAGAAAAAAAAAGAGGTTCAAGGGCCTCCTCAGCTTCTCTTTCATTTCTCAGCTGTGCCCTAAGTCGTGTGACTAGACTAGTTTAGCACTTGCTGCAGGACAGGTATTTTGTGAGATGGCTGCCTGATGGCAATCCTTGGAGCTGGGACCTGATGCTGCTCCTCCTGCCTTGTTCTGTTAATTCTTTCTAGAAATGAGTGAGAGAGTATTTTCCCTCCCTTTCCTTCCCAGCCTGGTTTCTACATTTGTCCACAAAAGTGAAAGGTGAAGATTTTAATCTTTTCTTACTGAGGTAAACGAGCCGAGATCTTGGGATACTTGGTTTGATATCAGCAGAGTAAAATCACAATGAATTGGATCAGTTGCTCTTAAATGCTTGTTTCTCATAAATAGATGGCATTTACCACGTCTAAAGCTATGTTTCAATTTTCAGCTTTACTGCAACCTTTATTAGCCTATTTAAAGGCATTATTAGTGTTCCATGGGGTTTTTCAGAAGGAAAATCCCATATCAAAATCTAAATGTAAATTATGTGAAGAATGAAAGTAGGTGGTTTCTACTCAGTAATTCAGGGCTGAAACAAATTAGAATGAGATAAAATCCATTATTGCATTAAAGTTTTATTCTCTACAAATAAGGAATGAGGAGGAGGAAAATATTTTCAAATGGAAATATTGTCTGCATAATAAATTCTGGTGAACTTCATTAAAACAGGTATCTTCTAGAAAAAAAGAATAATTTTTCTGTGATTCCAACCACAGAATGTCAATATTTATTAGGCTCTGAAATAGAAATAAAAGTAGTTCATCCTTGCCAAAACTATAAATAATATATTCTGAGGAAAACCTATTCCTCAAATGTAAATCACATCCACTATTGGTTGCATTAAAGCTAATGAAAAAACTAATTTAACAGTTAGGATATTGTATCTCATGCTTTTGCCACATGCCTTTGTATAAAGGAAATGCAAGTATCATTTTTAGAGATGTTAGGTGGGCTTATTTATTTAATTATTTAATAAGCTTTTTTCCCCCATGTACAGAATAATGTGTTTACCAGTATATCTGCTGAAATTTTTTATAATCCAAACATTTCCACATTTTAAACCAGTCAGGTTTTCAGGCTTCCTTTGAAATACAGATAAATAGTATTGCATTAATGAAAATACCAAGAATGAGGAAAAAAAAAAAAAGCATTTTCAGTGATCTCAAGTGAAAATAAATTGTTTAGTGTGTTGAAATTTTGTGAGCCACAGGGATTACTCAGGCTGTGAGACAACATACAAAAGCTTGCTTGACTTACGATTTTAATCTGAAGTTTTTCTGTGGAGTCAGTTGCTCATGTAACTTCTGGTGAAGGAAGAAAATGGTTTTATTTGGTCTCTGAATTGATGAATTTTCTCAGGTTTAATGGATTTCTCAGACAAATTTCAAGGGAGTTAGAGAAGGAAAGGAAGGCTGAAGATTGTGTGACTGCATATCAGTTTTAAAACAAGTCACTTTTTATAAAGCTCTCTAATTGCAGGGAAATTATCATTATTTGAAGAAACCTTAGTAGATAGTGAAATATAATCCCCTGTTTTACTGTCTGAAATTTAAATAAAATGTTACAGGGCATGTAGTAAATGACCAATAAGGATATTTCAGATGAAAAAAATACCATGGGCTTCATTACCAAAGGGCACACAGGAAAGGGACTTGGGACTTGTAAGTAGTGCAAGCAGCATAAATCTATGTTTATAAAGTAAGGCATAGGTGTTCATAAAATAAGCCAAAGACTTTTTTAACAATAAAACCACAACAACAAAATGCTGATTGCTGTTTCTCAGTCCAGCACTCTGTCTCATAAAGGGGCACATAGTAGAGACAACTGTTCCCTTGCTCTTTGATGGCTGAGTTATCTATCCTGTTTGTTCCAGATTTTTTGGACAAAAATCTCTTGGTACCATTTAACAGCAAAGACTATTTTGAATAAATAGCCTAGAAGGGCAGTGATCTCTCATCCACTTTCATATACATATGGCATGGCAGCAAGAGTAAGATATGCCTAAAAAGACAATAATGTGACAAATTTTGAGTAATGATTCATTTTGTCTTCTATATAACATTTTAAAATATTTGCACATCAATTCAGCCACTCTAGTTTTGAATACCTTATGATGCTCATAGATGTTTTACTATATGGTAGGTACTCATTGAATTTTACTTTCTTCTGAGTTTTTGAGGTTTGATGTTTGTTGACACCATCTTGGATACCCTTTTGCTCTGCTTCATTACATAATATATGATGTTTGAACTTTTTTTTTCCATTAGAATTCAGTGCCATTTAGAGACCTAATTATTCTCTTTTTCTTTGATAAACTTTGACTGAAATAATAGCTCAAATACATTGAGTGTTACTCTTTAGGTCTTTTTTTTTTCCTCTAAGTCTTATTAAAGTGGAGTTACACTTTTAATGGCCTCTTTGTTTATTTCAAATAATTTTTATTTATACTTCTCTCTATTTGATTTTAATAATAATGTTTTCTCCATGTTTATGTATCTGTAGAGGAAGCCTGTGTTCCCAGTAATATGAATTTCTAGTAATATGGAGAGTTTGCAATCCTACATGCTGGATTTTGCTGTACTTTTCTCTGGTTATTTAATTACATAATTCATTTTAATATATAACTTTATGTACTTTTGAAAATATTTATATTCCAGAGTAAATCTACATCCTTCTGCATCCTAATTTTATTACTCTAGTTTCTGTTGTATTTTCTGTCTTACTTTCTTGTCTCCAACTCTCTGATTAAAACTGTCTGTAGTTTGTTTTAGGAAAGAGTTATAAGGGCAATCCAGGAAAAACCTCCTAATTTAGCCATTAGATTTATTAGGCAATCCTAGCAGTCTTTAAGGAAGAGCAGTTAACTATTTTTTTTTTTTTGCATATTGGTCAAAACCAAAGTAATCAAAAATTCATCGCCACACTTGTGCCTGGTTTAGAAGACAATTTACCTTGAAACAAATGGAAATACATTGCAGTCTGGATTCTTTGTATGGAAATACATTGCAGTCTGACATTCAAATCTCACACTTGCCACAGGAGAAGTCTTGATTCCTTGGATACCTTGGTGCTCAGCACCTTCCTGAAGATGCCTTTTGGAGCCAGGCTTTCAGACAGGCCCACCCTTCAGCCCATGCAGGCTGATTAGGGCTCAGATGAGCTCTTGTGTTTTGAAGAAAGGTGAAACAAGGGACAGCTGCTAGTCTTCAGTGATGCCAAATCAAATTAAGAATTCTAACCCACATGAGTGCTTAAACACTGGAATTAATATGAAATATGCTGACAGGCTCTTTTTATCAGTCACTTTTTAAACGTGTGATTGGGATCATCACAGGAGTATCATATTAATATGCAGAGGAGGTGATATTAAAGGGAACAGGTGAGATGAGATCACAACAGAATTTTTGAAGCCTCTTTTATCTATGAGGACCAATATACTGCAGTTGAAGTATGAAGTGCCCTGGGAGTTATGTAGTATCATTAATCCATTTAAGTGGCATGTGGGCTAAAATGTAAAAAGAAAAAATAAAATAATTCTAACCTGAATCACCCAAAATTTCTCATAAATGTAGAATACAGAAATCAGAATCAGCAGACAATGTAAGCAATGTGCTCTGATCTTCATCCCTCACAGTGCTGGGTGCTTTTCCCAAAACAGTAGAGCTGCTAAAGGCCTTCTGCATTATCTCCCTACCCCTCTGGATACACAGCCCTACAGGGCTGCAGCATGGCATGGATCAAGTTGTTGAAAGACTGCTCTCAGCAGCTCCTCCTTTGGCCTTCAGGGAAAGGTAACAGCATCCCTGTGACCAACCCAAAAGGTGGGAGTGGTAATAGACTCTTTCACCTGCAGAAAACAGGTAATATTTTGGACTGCTATTAGAGAAACTAGTGAGATACGAAATTTGGGTACCACAGCAACATTTCCAGACATTTTATAATGACTATTGTGATCTCTTTATTAGGAGATCTCCAATTTGTTTAGTTTTTTTCTTTTGTTTTTTTTTGGATTTTTTTTTTCAAATTATCATAAGAGAATTTGGTGCTAATGATTTTCTTTAATGAACAAATTTCATTATCACTGTGAAGTTGCTATCTTTAGATACTTTTTAGAAGTAATGTCACAAATTATAAATTCCTGATGAGCTTTCTAAGATTAAATTGTATTGTGATATATATTGATTTTTTAGAGGATATATGTATAAGTTGGCTCTCATATTTTACAGTGAAAACCAAACTTCAACTAAAACTTTAACATTTTTTCTTTCCTGGTGAATAGTAAGTTCAAACTACACTGTCTTATTGTCTTTTGTGTGTGCAGGAAAAAGAGGAGTCATGAAGAAACAAAAATAATTACTAAGGACATATCCCATTCTTTATTCAAAGAGATTAAATTAGAATCTCATTCAAACCTTATTAGTCTTATTTGGGGAGCTCCCACTGGCTTTAGTCATATTCAGCTCCAGCTCTTTAGTTAAGTAATTAATATTCTGAATTACACTATTCTAAGGACCACGTAATTTATATTTTGGTATTCTTCTGACTTCCAGGGCATTAGGGAAAACTGCCATGAGCAGAAGTGTACAGTTCATCTGAGACAGCGTGCTGTTTTACTGCACAAATCTTGTCTTATTTATCTGGCTGTAAACAAGTTGCCTCCAGATAATTAAATGGAACTGTACTTGAAGGCAAAGTGGTCCAGCCTTTCATTCTCTTAAGGGAAGATTTTGACCAAGTGGATTTTATTTTCTGTCTTCCGGTATTATGCACAGCCAGTTTATCCTGATACTGAGAATAGTTTGTTCAGATTCTCTGTAACAAATGCAACAGAGAAAATATGTTATGAGTCTTTGAGGCTGTGGGTGCCTCTGACAAAGTGCAGAGATTTCATTTCATGAGATTTCATAGCCCCCATCAGTGACAGGGGCAATTTGTATCTTCTTCTACCTGTTACCTTTCTCTCTCTGTGGTAATTTGTATGTAGCTTTCTAGTGTAATTTCCCAACCTGCCATGTATCTGGGAAGGACGTTCTTCTATTTTACAAATATTTAGAATTTTTTTTTTTTAATATACTAGTAAAAAACTAATGAAAACTTATGACAAAAAACACATGCTTTTCTACAGTCATTTGGATTGAAGGTTTATAATGGCATGAACACTACAGATAGAAAAAGAAGAGAGAGTGCATATTATGTTTTGTGATCAGGGAGTTAGCAGAATTAATTTCAAGTGCCCGTGTCAAAATATATTTAGGCTAGTACTACAGAAGATAATTAGTCACAAAGAGAAGCTGAAAGACGACCTCTTCAGAGAAGCTGATAGACTAGGCAATGACATGACATGAGCTGCAGTACCCTGGTGTTTGAGATAATTGGCTGTACCAGAGATTTGTCTTTACTGTTTTTTACTGACTGAAAATATTTCCATTTAAAACTGTTTTAGGTTCCAGTGGTATTTGTTCTCCTATAATTTATCTCTCCCAAAGGATAAATGTAAAAATAATCCTAGTCTGTTCATGTTTGACACACAAATATGTTTCTGCAGATTCAAGTCTTGAGCACAGCTTTTCCTCTGCCTGTTTTCCTTAAATTTGCTTGTTGTTCATAAATAATAATTTGTAACTACTCAATCCACTGATAAAATACATTCTCAGAGATTTCAGTAATTCTTAATGGTTTTAAGGGTCTTTTGAGGAAAGACTCACAAAGGAGGTGCTCAGTGCCACCCTGAATCTGTATTTCTCAGGCCTTTCACTGGCTTTTGTGCAATGAGTTGAGTGGTGAAACATCCTTTGACTGAACTGCTACACAGTTAAGGTGAAATGGCACTGGCCACACTGGGAATTCCTACAGTGAACAACAAGAGCAATCAGTCATCCCATGACAAACTTGCAATTTTCTGTACTGGAGCTGTAGCCTAAGGACAGCAGTACTGTTATTGCTGGAGTTTTAAAAAAACAACTTTCCATGGTATTGGGAACAATTCTTTAGGAAACTCCATTAGTTGCTGACCTGAGAATGGAAAAAATACAGTTGGCTAAAGCTAGTCATCTTGAGACCCCATTAACAGCAGTCCTAAATGAGAAGTTTTGTGCTCTCCTGAACCTCAGTGGACTGTGGCCAGTATCTGCCTGTGAGTGGGACAGCTCCCAGAGCTTGCTGGCTCTCCAGTCTGGAATACTTAGAGGACCTGATGACAGGACCTGGGATGATACCCTCAATTCTTCATGCTCAATCCTTTGCCCACTGAGAAGGGCCAAAGCATTGGCATTTCAATAACTCTTGAGGGGGGCTTTTCACAGGTACATTCACATTTGTACATACTCCTACATGTGTGTGGGCATTGATCTGAGTGCCTTACAGCAAGCATAGCATTAATATGAGGAATAAATGGCTAAGTCACTGTTATAATTGTAGTAAATTCTACTGAACTTTATAAATGAGTCAGTAATAAACAGCTGCCATAATCCTTTTGACATAAACCGCTTACCAGGTCTGGGAATAAGATGGGCAACAGACACAAATAGAATTCCCTCTGACAAGGAGCTCAGGTGGCAAGGTGGTCCTTTCTGAAACTCATGACCCAAAAGGACGGTCTCCTCTGCTCCTTGCTTTTCCCAATTAAATTCTCAGACATAAACCATTGACAAAATCAGCAACAAGGATTTGATTCAGTCACATCTGGACTCTGTGAGGAATAAGAAAGCAAGGGGGTCCTCTCTGAACCTTGTGACTCAATGGAAGGTCTCCCTCTTAAAACTTTACCCCCTTTTAAAACTTAGTCTACACATAAATAATTCTAAATAGATCCTAATTTCATATTATTATGTACATTACATCCATGTAGTAATCAGTAGAGTGAACCTTGCAACCAAACTTTGTCATATTTTTGCTAATGTGTATAAAACCTGCTTTCACTGATACCTTTTTCACTGATGCTTTAAGGAGCCCAAACCACTCATTTTGCTACAGTATTGCCTCTTAATATTTATTCCAAAGGTTTTCTCGTATTTTGTAATGTTTTGTTAATGGCATTTACTTTTCATGGTCTTTTGAACCAGGAGTCTCTGAATTTTTCATACTGTTGGATATATTACCAGAAAGGGTTTTCCTTTATCCATCTATGGTCAGAAAACTTGTTCCATGAAATCTGGAGAAAAGAAATCAGGGATTCACTCATGTAGAACTTTCAATGCTCATCCTGCACTAATGTTCCCCCCTCCTGCCATGGTTTGGGGCACAGACATGAGTTCAGTTTGAGGTGAATTTGTCTTTTTTCCCAAGTCCTCCATGGAGTTGGACAGTGCTCTCTGACTGCTGAGAGACCCTATGCTACAACAAGTATGTTTTCTGCAAACAGTGGAAATGCCACAGAATATACTGAGGCTCATCAGCATAAAAGGCATCTCTTGTCAACCAGAAAACATGCAGCATTCTGAAAGCTGAATAAATAGAACCCTTCCTTGAGACAGATAGAAAAGGACCAAGTTGCTGGCTTTGGAGCTTCCAGATAGAGAAATAGAAGAAAGAATTTTTCCTTTAAACTCCAAACACAGGGATGTGACACCATCTCTCATGCTCTTACATATTTCTATCAATAACTTCTGACCTCTGGAGACACCAGAAAACCAGGATACCACTACATTAGTAACCATAGCTCTGTCATTACCTATTTTGGACCACAAAGTAAGTCTGATATTATCTGAATCTATTCCCTGGTCTCCCATATGCTGCCATCTTTTAATGACTTTTTTCTCTTCACTGGTCTTTGTTAATACTCACAGCCACATCCAGTTTATCATCAATTCATGGCCAAGGGTAATTTTCTGTCTTTAGAGAGCCAACATTTTAAAGTGTAATTAGCATTCACACAGGTCAATTATTTTATACTGTGTATGCAGTAAGGTTTTTCCAACATTTGAAATTACCAAAAGGCTTCAAGTCTCAGCTGTAAGGCAAAAAGACCAGTGACAGTGATATTGTGAATGTAAAAATTAAACTGTCATTACTACAGTCAAATCAATTATGTGTGCCATCATGACAACTTTAGTGTGCATATGTTATGCAAATGTATAAATCATAATCTTCCCTAACTACTTACAATTTTCTAAAATAAAAATATTCTGCTCTGGTGTGATTAAAATAAATGTAAAAACAATCAGACCACTGTGAATTGCTATTTGGCCAATACCTTCTTCTGTAATCTTTTGTTCTTTAATTTTTAAATTAGTAGATTGCATATTTAAGAAGGAGTAATTCACAGAGAGGATCTACTTATAGATATAACAAAGAGGTCCTTTTTAGTCAGGCAATTTTTGAGTTTTTTCCTGAAAGATTTTTAGTGTATTCTTGGTATGCAACATTCTTGAAGCACAGCTAACTCTGGAAAACAATCCGAAAATCAGTTTTCTTATTCAAAGTTAAGCACCACTGCATTCATGTTTTTATTGCTCTGATTGCAAGTATCACCCTATCATTACACCCTATGCTCACAAATTAGAGGACTTATTTTCATTCTTAATGTACCTTTGGGTACTATTTTTTCAACTCATCAATTTTAAGACTCTCTCTTTTCAGAAAAAAACCTGCATTTGTAAAAGCAATTTGAAATATTTTACTAATATCTAAGGAATAAAATTGAAGTCTGATAAAATTTGCTGTCTTTACCACTCATGCTTTTAAATATTCCCTCTTTCCAGAATAATGTCTTTTGTTCAAAACTTTTATTTAACTGATCATAATTTTTGCAAACAAAAAATCATCTTATCTAAAACTTCCATGCATAATATTTATAAATTTTAAGACAACTTCAAATATTAACTGTGCCATGGAAAAGTAAACTAATGTGATTGACTCGTTTCATGGTTATCACAGACAAGACAGCTTATGATAAATGTTAATATATTTTGCAAACTTCAAAATTATCTTAAAAGCACAAAACCTTTTTAAAGCATAAACTGAAGGTTTGTTTTTTGGGGGTTGTTGATTGGATTTTGTTGTTTCTTATTTTAATTGGGGATGTGTGTCCATAAGTTGTTTTTCTCCCCAGGGAAATGCAATCAAGAAAAGTAAAAGGAAGATATAGGGCAGAAATTATAATGCAGATTTTAGTTAAGAAACCAGTGATACATGTCAATACTTACATCTTTAATCACTTAAATAACTACATAAAAGAAAATCTGTGAAGTTAGATTTAAGGAAGGCTACTACTCTGCCTACTTACCCTGTTAAACATAAATATGAATGCACACATTATATTAGACTTAGTAAAAATATTTTACGTACACTTGCACACATTTGGGAATATATTATTTGAGAAGTGTTTCAATATCAGAGATTGATGTGATTATTTTCTGCAAACCATCACCCATTTAAAGCTTCAGTGATTTGCTGTGCTATTAGTTATTCTATTTGCTTAGCAAAATACTGTGTGATGTTCATAAATCTTTTCTCCAATATTAACAAAGAAATTTATCAAGACTTTGGGGTTTTTTTCCATGTAACCCTGACTCAGTCAAGTTGATTTGATGCATGTAACATTAATCTTTACCATCCTGACATTAATTTGGGCTTCTGCTTTGCATGAATGTCTCACTTTACTGTCTTGCCTAAGCTTGACTATTGATTTACAAGTAAGAGCGCATTCCTTGTAGAGGAGAAGAGCATATTTACAAGAAACCTCTTAGCTGGCTGTATATACAGCTATAGTACATTTTTCCCAGTGTATCTCAGGAATAAAATATTTTACATTTTGTGGATAGATAAAAGCTGTGAAATTGAACCAGTGTGAATAAAAGCAGAATTTAATATATTTTACAGATATATGTAAAATGTAATGCTTAATTCAGAGCTTCCTTTTTATTTTACCCCTGTGTCTGGACTAATGGATTTCTGTTGCCACTGTTCCTCAAAGAGTCAAAAGGACAGCAGTTTATACCTACCACTGGATATGCAAGTTGAGATAAATCAAAATAATTGCTATTATGTTGTTAAACATAACAGCATTATGTTGTTAAATATGTACAATGTATTACAACAGTGTAATTCAGCTATGAAAATAATGTAGTAATAAATTAATTTCTGTAATGCCTATGATAATTGGTTTATTTTTATCTAAACTGTTCTAATCCTTGAAAACCAGACAGAAAATGAGTGCATCAATCCCTAAAAATAATAGTTTGCAGCACTAATAATATATTTGCATGTACTCTCACTAATTACTGTAAGAAACAATTATTTGGCATAGCAGGGGGATCTAGATTTTTTAAAACAAATAGTATGGAAAATGAAGTGTGAAGGGGCCTCTCTTAGAAGTGATCTCAACTGTTTTTCCAAATAAGTTAGTGTATTTTAAAGCCAGTAGGTGTAACGCTACCTAATACACCTGAGGAGAAAGGACAAAAATAATGAAATCTAACAGATATTTAGAAATTACAAACAAAATTTAAAGTATTTCCTCATTGAACTCAGGTTAATTTTTTATTTTGGAAATTTTATACCAAGGAATATGAAATCTCTACAAAATTCTCTTACAAACTTCCACTCCCATGTTACTCCATGACTATGTATAATAAACTCTTTATCACAAAAGACAGGTAAAAAAAAAAAGCTACCTTCTCAGAAAATGGCACTTTGCAAGCTGTACTGCAGAGTTATTGAAGAACTTAACGCTTGCATCTTCAGCTGATTTGCTGAAACAGTTATGTAGATATTGACATTTGTGCAGTTCTTCTCAATTTCACACTAGTCTGGAAGATTTGATCTGCTTTGCTGCATGGCTCTGTGCATATTTCAAATTTTACAAACAAAAACATAGGTTTTGGTTGCCATAAACCTCTAAAACTGCTTCAGAAATGACAAAGGTTGACACCATAGATGAATTGAAATTTTTGCAATATAATGAAGAATGTGTTAAGGAGTGGTATCCTAAGAAGAGCAGACCTCCATCAAGTTTTAAGGTAGTCCAGTACAGCTGATAGTCTCAACAAAAAGCCTGAGAATAAATCCATTTTAATTTGGAGAAAAGTAACTAAAAATTATTTAACTGTCAATATTTTAATGCTGACACTGATAAAGAATGAGTTTGGGTATTTTGGGGTTTTTTGTGTTTGTTTTTTAAACAAATACTGGCATTCAAATTATACAAAAATGCCTAAGGTGTCACTGCTGAAGTTAGGTTTCTGGGTTATTCCTGGGCGAAGATGTTGATCTGCAAAGTTAAATGCAGCCAAGAGATATGCTTTCAAGAAAAAAAAAAATCAGCTTTAGAATGAGAAATTAAAAAAAAAAAAAAAAAAAACAAAAGAAAAAAAGAACAGACTCCATGTATTACTGTCTTAGCTCTGGATCTGAAGTCAAACTGTGCTTTTGCCTGTTTAATTGCTATGTCCTGAAATGAGAGTGTCTGAGCAGGGACAGTCTGAGTTCATGTGCAATGCTGTTATCACCCAGGCATGAGTTCATTAGCTAAAGCTGTCTTTAAATCCACACAGCCTGAGCAAAATTCAAACCTCTGCAACTCATTGTATTCTAAACTTCTCCCTTGGAAAGAAACAGAGAATGCAAAGGAAATGGACCATTTTAATCAACAAAATTAAATTACCCAGCTTAACTATCCCTTGCTTTAAACTTATCCAAGCAAGATTTTTCTTTCAAACTTGATGAGGCTCATAATCCTTTTAGTAATCAAATGAAGACTGAAGAACCCAAATGCTACACTGCCATTTAACAGATGGTTATACAGACCATGAAATCAATACCAGTTTTCTGAATAATTTAAGTTTTTTATCTTAGTAAGGAGTAAACTATAGCACCTGAAATACCCTGATTTTTAATCAGTTTGTAGTTTTCTTGTACGTAGGAAAAGCAAAAGTGTTGGTATTTTAAGATAGAATTTCTTTTTAAACCTGAAATATGGAATGGAGAAATTTCATCCAAAAAGGAATTACTTTCAGAAACCCATGAGAAATTTTAGAAGTAGAAATAGTAAAGAGCTCCTTCTTAATTATAACACTATCAGCTCCTACTGTAATGTCATGTACTCACTTTTTGCTGCTATTGAAATTCTTATTACTTAAAATTCTGCAAAGTAATGCCTCTACTGATGGATGATGTGCCATCAAGTTATCTGCTGTCCTTCTTGATTGCTATGGATATTATTCTTATGTGCTATGCTAATGGGATGGAAAATAATCACTTTTAAGAACCACTTTCATGCATTTCATTGTCCTGTTTGCTTCAATGAGATATTCTAGTTTATGTATCATCTCTTAAAATTTGGCCTTCTCTCTGAACTTGATAAAATAGGCTATCTTGAAATTATAATTGACATAACCAATAAAAATGTTAATCTCTTTTAAAAGCTTTGAATGTACAGTATAAATATTCACAAGTTGGAACTTGATAGTCAATAAGAAAATACATTCTACTAATCATTTTCTGGGGAAAGCTTTTTGTGAGCAAACTTTGTATGAGCAGACTTGATCTTTTACGTGGATTTTCATTTACAGAAAGAATACCTTTGTGTTTCCCAAGCATTAAAATTGACTCCATGATTTGTGTATGTAATTCAGGTTGATGGCTCAAGGAAAGGTTCTGAGACAGGTGAAAGGATGTAAGATCCTGATCCTAAAGGCAGGGGTCCCCACACACAAGAACCCAGAGCTGAGCAGAAGCAGGAGCTTTGTTGTTGGTGTGAATGTGCAGCTGGTAAGTCCAGCTGGCCTGTGCTGTCCACGTTTCAGACATTTCAGCTTCTGAGACTCATTGAGACTCAGTCTTACAGTGCTAGAAGATTTTGTTAATTTTGTTAGTCTGTGCATTTTTTCCTGACTGACGCACTGTTAGGAGTGGACAGGCAGAAAAGCCTGAAAGCAACTGAGCCTTTCTCTTGCAGTGTAAAGTGGTGAGCACTGCAAGGCTCCATCAAAGCTGTTTTTTGGGCTATGACACAAATCAGATATGCCACTCCTTCCGTCAGTCTTTTTTTTAAAGAACATTGATCTGACCGAGCTCTGCTGCTCTGTGACCCCAGTCCAATCAGTGTCTGCTCTACAATGTTAGTAGAATGAGCTTTGCCAGGATATTAAGACATGGGCTCCTAAAGTTTCAACCCCAAGTAGACTTCAGTGTAAGGTAAATATCCAATCAATGCCTAATTGTTCAATAAAAACAACAGTAACTCTGATCATTCAAAAAAAGCAACAACATAGGCACCTAACCCCTATCTGGAAAATCTAACTGTTCAAAAGTCTACCGAAGTCCAACTAGTTAAGAACAGATTTTTTTTTTTTTAGATTTTTTCCTAGACTTGTTACCAAAAATTTTATCTGTGCTACAATTAAAGCCTGTATTATAGCCATACTTATGTTGTATTCTGTTTAATTTTTACCTTTCCCATGTTACAAGAATTTAACTTTTTCTCTTCTCTCTTCTCTTATATTCTTCTAGAACAAATTCCCAGAATTTTGAAAACTATATTTTTGTATTATTATTGAAGCTATTATTTTCACACAGAACTACACATCCTTACTTTTGGGCTGATGCCAGTTATTCTTCAATTGACTGCTGTGCTACTTAGAGCTGTAGATCCCTTAAGCCCTTGGCCAGTACTTACAGGTCTGATGAAATTAGCACTATTTGTTACTTCTTCAGTAATAGGGTCTCAAATATCTGCCCGTGAGTGCTGTTCTCTCTAGTCACCCATTGAGCTGTTGCCAATCTGTTCCATGTATTACACTTCTGTCTCAGCTCCTTGAGCCCTCCCAAAGCCTTCAGGCAGAAGCTAACAACCAGGTAGGAGAGGAAAGGGAGAAAATCTTCTAAAACTTGTACAAACTAAAGACAGGTTTTCAGCCTTTCTCAGCTGGGTGCTGGTGTTTTGCCCAGATGCATGGGCTCCTGTGAGAGTACAGACTGCTGAAATGACCTTTTGTGTACCAATGTGAGCAGTAGGTGCTGCAGGACTTGCACAGTGTGGGGGGAACACAGGGACAGCTGTGGCTTTGCCTTGCTGTCTACCCTGCTATGGCTGGACCAGAGAAAGACTCCTGCAAACCAAAGACTTCAGTGAATTAAGGCATAAATCATAAAATATAAGTTTTCTTAGCAGAGAAGGAAGAGTCTTTTCTGGCATTTGTGCTTTGCAGAACCCTCTGCAGACAGGCATATCCATAGTGTGGATCCTCTGGGTTGATATTAGCTTTTGTTTTTTACACCTATCTTTTTTCTGAAAGACCTTCTGACTGCAGAATTAAGATTAAAATCTAGACATCTTTCACTTTAGCTGTTTTAAAGTGACTTTAAACAGCTAACACTTTTAACTGTTAGCTCTCAGTTAAAAGGTAACCTGGAAAAAAATTATTTTGATTGCAAGCAAGACCATGAGAAAACAAAGATCAGTTATCTATTATGAAGGTATGGAATTTCTTCACTTTCACCAATGATAGGTTCATTTATCTGTTGTATCTACAAAGACAGCTAGGGATCCTCTCTATTAAATTACTACTGTGACCTAAAGAAATATGTTCTGGCTGCAATGCCTTTTTTGTTTTCTTTGTCGGTGGATGACAAGAATCATATGAAATAAACATCAGTCAGTAATAATGTAACCGTCTGAGTAAAAAAGAGAGCAGATTAGGCTATAAAATATTGCCATTAAAATGATCTTCCATAAACATTAATATAAATACTATAAATCATTGGGTTGTCAAAAGGGAATTGGAGAAAAAGATATGATGATGACAAAGAATGACTTCCAACATTTCTAATTTGTTTATTGCTGTGGTAAAATATTGCATTCAGCAAAAGTACTGGAGAGGAATAGCCTCCATTACAATAAGAAATAAATGTTAATTCAGGAGGATGGATGATTCTTTCTAGATGAATTTTATTTGTTATAGATTAAGATTACTGTGCTGTTCACAGAAGCATTATTTACCCAAATGAAGAAGATAGGTGCAGAAGACACAAAGAAGACAGAAAACTTACCTTTCTCTGCCTATACATATATACACAGGCATACAGATATATATGCGTATTTATAAATATGATCTGTAATTTCAGAAGGCAGAAGCTAATAGTCCTTACGCCTTGACTTGGGGAGCATTGTTTTAATCACACCAAAGTGTAATCCTTACTTGGGGTGCTCCCACCCTGTATTTTACATATTTGTCTGAATCAAGCTGAGCTGATCTCTCCATCAACTGATAAACTCTTTAAATTTTTTCCTCATTAATTTTGCGCAGCCACAGACTTTTTCAGAACAACTTGTAATTTCAAAATTAAATTTTCCAGACAAAAAAAAAAAAAAAAAGTAGAAAAAAAAAAAAAAAAAGCACTGTGGTGAAGGAGAGGAAGACTGTTTGCCAAACAGTGCACAGCTTCCAACCACACCTGAGCTTACAGGGGTGATATGATGAGAAAATATGACTTTCTTTACTTCACCTTCAGATCCTTTCTTCCCTCCAACAGGATTAAACTCGTTGCAATGTGGAGGGACAGCACAGGTGTCTGACTGCAGAGCCCAGGTCTCCTGTGCCACCTTGGAGGCCAGGCCTGGCCAGGCATCTCCTTGGGACTTGGGGAGCCCAGCCACGGTCACTGACGGAGGTCTGGCAGCATCCAGGGATTTTGGGTCTTGGAGCCGCTGCTCAGCAGGACCAGTCCTGCCCATCCCTCCTGTGGCCAAATCCCCAGGGTGTGAGGGTGGCTGCCACCAGCCCCAGTGGAGAAGCACGACACAAGGGACGCGAGCGCCTGCTCACTGCAAAGAGAACATCGGGAGCAGCAGCACTGTTTAATTAACTGAAACAACTTGAATTGGCTTTTTTTTAACTGGTGTTTGGCAACATTTACATTAATTAAGGATGTGTTACGAGGAAACTGGTCTCACAGCAGAAGTTTTATCAAACCTTAATATCCCATTACATCCTGCAGGATTAATTCTTTTTTCCAAAACCTGTGGGCCAGAAATTATGTTAATTAAACCAACACTTACTTCTCTTGTTTACAGGAAGTAGTATAACAGAGTAAATTAGGAATTAAATGAAGGCTTTGCTTTTTTTCTCAAATGAATTTCTCTCCTTTTTCAATAGCACGGTGTGATCAGTTATAACTGAAATCAACAGGAGAGGTTGAACTACCAAGTTTCTGTAGAAGGAATAGCGGAATAGGCCATGGTTTCCTCATGAAAGTGCATGAAGTGTCAGACATGAAAAACACACATTCTTTTTCTGCTGTAAGGGTTTTTTCTTACTTAGGTTACTCAACTCCAAGATGTTGAGAATTATAACAAATGATGTGGTCTAACAGTAATGTTTTATTTGTCAAAACAAAATTAAATTTTAATTTCTTATTTTATTTTTAAATTTTTTAGGGTTAATGGCAGGATAGGTCCTCTCTGCCCCGAAAGGGATTATTTGCTCTTTGTTATTTGTTGGACTTTTTTAATAAATAAGCTGGCAAGAAGTATGAAGGAAGAATTTTAGTCATGATTAATCAGGAAATGTGAGGTTATATACACTATTTTTCCCCTTTTCATGTGAGGTATGTTGGGGAATGTTTGAAAACTCTAATTAAAATCATTTATGTAGGGAAAAAAACCCCCAAAAATGGAAAAGACTGTACCTACAGCCATGACACAGTTCAGGGAAATGACAGTGCATAAAAGAGCTGAGATTTTCCAAGCAATAATTCCATTATCAAAAGATTTGTCAAGTTTTTATTACTTCCTAAAAGTTTCTTGAGCATATGTGTGTGCATCTGTGTGTGTGTAAAATGTTCACAAACACAAACTGAAGCTCATTACTTTTGATACATGCATCCATTTACATATACACATAATTATTCCCACATGTATATATACACACACACATTAATAAAATTCACCCCAGCCAACAAAAAAGAAGGCAGGAAATCACATGTAGCCAGCAAATGGTAAGACATATAAAATAAGATACAACTGTATTTGTTCTGTTCTGTTATTCATCATCCTAGTTGATTCTTATGTAGGATATTATTCATTTTTTATGCACAATAGGAAAACATTAGTACTGTCTAATGGCCAAGTGGGATTTTCTAATGAAAGACTTGGAAGTGGTTCATTGTAATGAGGACCATTTTTACAAAAATGGTTATCAACTATGAGAAGCAGTCATAACTTCTTTTTCAGACTGATATCTAGGGTCATGAAAACAATTGCATTTTGGTTATTGACAGAGAAAATGAGAAGTGGGTGACAGTATTTTCTTTTTATAAAATACAAATCATTGTATGAACTAGCTCCCAACTAGTTAACCACCCTCACTAAATTCATAGTAACAGGAAGAAAAGCCGAAAAGGATAAGAGTGGATTGGTGAGTAATTCCACCAGCAACCCAATGGTACTGAGGGAGCTGGTGGAAGAGCTCACCAAGTCACTTTCAATCATTTAGCAGCAGTCCTAGCCAGTCAGGTATGTCACAGTTGACTGAAATCAGCCAGTGTGCCACTCACCTACACAAAGAGCTAGAAGGAGAATTCTGGGATCTCTAGGCCTGTCAGTCTGACCTCAGGGCCAGGGAAGGTCATGGAGAAGGTAGTTTTGAGTGCCATGATGTGGCATATGACGAACAACCAGGGATCAGGCCCAGCCAGCAAGGGTTTATGAGCATCAGGTCCTGCTTGACCAACTCAATCTCCTATGGCAGGTTACCTGCTTAGGGGATGAGGGAAAGTCTGTGGATGTTGACTTTTTAGACATTGATAAAATGTTTGACACCATTTGTCACAGCACTCTCCTGGGAAAACTGGCTGTGTACTGTTAAATTTTATCGGTGATCTGGATGAGGGCATCCAGTGCACTTTCCATCAGTCTGCAGACAACACTGAGTTGGGTGGGACTGTTGTTCTGCTAAAGGGTAGAAGGGTTCTGCAGGGAGATCTGGACAGGCTGGACCAATGGGCCAAGGCCAATGGTAAGAAGTTCAATAAGGCCAGGTGCCAGGTCCTGCCCCTGGGCCACAACAACCCCTGACAGCACTACAGGCTGGGGGCAGAGTGGCTGGAAAGCTGCCTCATGGAAAAGGGCCTGGATGTGCTGATCCACAGTGGCTGAACATGAGCCAGCTGTGGCCAGGTGGCCAAGAAGGACAATGGCATCCTGGCCTGGATCAGCAATGGTGTGGCCACCAGCAATAGGGTAGTGACTCTCCCCCTGTACTTGGCACCGGTGAGGCAGCACCCAGAGTCTTCTGTTCTGTTTTGGATTGCTCATTACAAGAACTACCTGAAGATGCTGGAGTGTGTCTAGAGAGGGGCGATGGAGCTGGTGAAGCATCTAGAGCACAAACCTCATTCTAATTATATTTTCATAATATTAAAATTTAAGAAATTTAAAATTAAGCTATCAATAAAAATAATAAATATTAATAATGTAAACTTTTAAATAAAATCTAATCCTGTTTTTTTTTAATCTACCAGAGAAAAAGAAATGGCCTTAGTTTAATTCTCATTGTTCTTTTTTGTAATCTGAAAAAATAACTTTCTCTTCCATTCAAGCTAGTATAATTTTGGGTCAGAGCCCAATGTGTCATTTGCTTAATTTATTTGCTTGATTTATTGCTTTACATGATCTCTAATTCTAATAATAATAATTAAGTACAATAATAATCTACGTATTAAGCTGATATGATTAATGAAATCATCTGCTACATGGTTTTAAATTTCTAGCCTATCCTTATTTAGAATTATGTAAGCCTAAGAGGTGACAGACTCAGAGATGTTCCATTCCAAGACAAAAAGAAGAAATGAAGCTCCTTTTTCACAAGCTATTGTGCAAACATATTTTCTTGTCCTGTTCTATTGCTTCTTTTGCCATTATTATATCAAACTCTCTCATGTAAACTGTTTTCACTATGACTGTAACATACAAAAGAATCAGACAATGTAAGTCTTATGAAATAATGTTTGTGTACAATATAGAAATGGTTATTCCAAAGAGACCAGGGGGCTTGGTATTTGTTTCCTACAGAAAATGTCAAGGTTTGTTGCTTTCTGATTAAATCTCTGACACTATTGCTGCAAAGTCAAGGATTTAACTGGCTCAGGTGATTGTTAGGGTTTCATCAAATTAAAACATAGAAGATAAAAAAGAAATCTATAGAGCAAGAAAAATTTAAGTAGGTATTTCTGAATGAGAAACTGACTTCTCTGGAAAATACTAAGGCCAATCTGTGAGCTGAGAAAACTTTGTGATACACACAACTGCATAAGTTAAGCCTGGTCTTTAAGAAAAAAATGGAATAATTTTAAAATTATTTTTCTTCCCCATATATTCTGTCATTTTTACTCCCAAATAGGACATGTTCTAAATTAGATGAAAGTAATTGAAAACTTGTACATGCTAAAATTTGTTAAAACATACGTATCACCACGTAGCCTCAGGCATCCAATAAGTAAAAATCATTGAACCATTTGTTTTATCCAAGTCACAAAATGAAATCTGCTACAAAATGCCCTCTAGTAATTATACATCTGATTATGAGGCTTGATTCTTTCTAATTTTGCTTACTGCAATTGTTATTTCCTTGTTACAGTTCAAAGTATTTCTCAATGGATTTTAAAGACATAAAATTACTTTCATCATACCACTATATACTTACTGGAAAGTATCAGTAAAAATGTATCCAGAATTATTTTATTGTCATTTTACTATCTGTGTTTCCTTATGTACTTTCAAAGGTATACTTGTGAGAATGAGATGCATCTACAGGGAACTCAACTTATCAATTTCCTTTGATTTCTCTGAGAAAGAAGGGACATGCTACTTCTGTAGTCATGTAGACATGCAAACATGTTCTGTGTGCTTAAGAGCTTTGTGAATTCAAAGTTTGAGACAGAAAAACGTATGAAGAGTAATACAAAATAGCTGCTGAATCATAACATGAAGTATTGCAACCTACAATTCAAACTCTTCTGTAAGACACTTGCCATCTCCCTTCCTGCACGGTTCCTTCGTCCATTATCAAAAAGTGAAGATATTTGTGTGCATCCAGAACTTCTCCTTATTAATGTGAAACAGTTCTAACTGATTGGATCTTACATAGTTAATGCTACTGTCTGCATAGGCCATCTTTGCCATCTATGTGGGTGAGAAAATGTTGTTTACCATATAAACATTTTTTATATGTCCTTCTGTCCAACTGTGTTTAAATAAGTGCTTTCTATTTTGAAAAGAAGGGTAAAATAAAATAAAATAAAAGGGAAAAGTTTAGACATAACTTAAAAAACCCTGTGTTAGTGTGGCCTCAGATTGATTTTTTGCTTTGGTCAGTTTTAATGTGTGCTTTGTCTTTTGGGCAGAGCACACATTACAACCACAGTTGTATACTCCATATAATAAGAAAATGTTTTACTTTGACCAAAAATTATTTGGATGTACAAGTAGTATGGACTGTAAAGTAGATTTAGAAATAAATCTGAGTTGGAGAATTTCCTTTCAACAGCTCATGAAACCTGATCTCCTGCAGTGCCTCTACTGTGACTGATTTGCTAAATTCGGATTTTTTTTTTTTTTTAATTATATTTTCCCATTAAAATGTTATATGCCTACTTTTCCTTTTAACAGACAATTTATTTGACTAAACTTGTAGTTCTCACAATGATTGTACTCATACACCAATAATCACATGCCTTAGAAATCTCTTGGTTACAAGAAAATTAGTGTCAACCCCAAGTGGTTTAAAGTCACGTAATGAGGCATGGAATGTCCCCACAGTTTGGTAAAAATCTGTGCTCAAGAGAGAAGTTCTAACACAGAAAATAACCAGATCATTTTTCCAATACAAGAACAAGGCACATTTTATGTTCCTTTCTTACTGTAAGCCTTTTTGTTTTTTCCTTCTGGTATATTGACAATGACTAGTTCGCTTAAGCTTCCAAATACTACAACAACAACAGCCACCTAAATGAAAACCAATTAAAAAAAAAAAAAACACTACAGGAAAAAGATTCTCTTCATGTAACAGTTTCAAAATACTGGCCAATAATTGCTGTAGCTGTGTGAACACAGTCCTTGTGCTGCTCATCTGTCACATAAAACAGGATAATTCTACCTAGCCAGCTGAAGCTTAGTAAAATACATGAACAGAAATGTCATGGCTTTTTTCCTCTTCTTTCTACTTTTCTGATTAGGAAAACAACACACCCTAAATAAACAAGCAAACTGTAATAGAAGAAAAAGAAAACAACAACAAAAAGCTGACAGATAGAAAGCCAATTCTGAAAGTCTTTGACTATAACTTCCCCTGATAACCTATCTTGAGGTTCATTGTAAAAAGGTAGGAGAGATGTAAAGAGAGGAAATCAGCTGTCAAAACGAATGCCACAGGAATCTGAGTGTGAAACCAGGCATGGAAGGCTGAATCATTCTTTGAAAAGCGAAGTTTTCCTCAACTATAGGAATTCTTGAGTTAGAATAGCCAGCTGTTTTATGCAAGTGAGCAGTGAGTCTATAAGCAAATCACTGTAGAAAGCTATGTAGATTTTGACAATTATCCAGATTACTCATATAACAGAAATAATGTTAGCAACTGAAGAAGCCAAAACTGGAAATTCTTCTTTCTACCATTTTAAAGGAGTGTATGAATCATTATTAGAAATGTTTGAAAATATTGCCTTCCATATCCTTTTTCAATAAGGAGAGGTAAAAAAAATATTTTCTGTTTAACAATTTTTTCTCTGTCTTACAGAAAAGGGTCCCACTTTTACAATAGCTTTGTGTTATTCCTAAAGTAAAACACTTATAAACTTTATATTTCTGACCTTCTTAAAACAACTCCTCAAAAAAGAGTAAAGGTCATACAGATTCTCAAAATCTTGTCAGAATTTACCTAAGAGTTTTGTTGTACCTGGAACTATAGATTTTAAGATTGTTTCATTCCCAAGGCTTATCTTCTCATCTCATTTTATGCTAATTCCATTCCTCAAAAGAAACTAAATGAAAGATTAAGCCATGAGGCATGATTACATAAACTTCCAATAAAAATGTAATCATTTTTTAGTTCTCAGATAATTAGCAAACATAATGTATCACCTATTATAGAAGGAGGATAGTAACCTCTTTTAAAAGAGGTTAATTGTTAAATGTATTAACTGTATTACAGATCCCAGTAAATGCAGAAAGGGAGTTTGAAGAAAGTTTCAAATAATGACAGCGATGAGTTTTGTAAAAACAAAACTTATTTCAGAGGAAGTGAGAAGACAGGGAAACAGGTCTTGACTTAAGACCAAGTTTGATCACTACTGATGCGAAAAAACCATTAAGTAATTACTTAAAATAACAGATAAATTACTTCTGTGACCCAAAAGGTCCCTTGTACTAGAATGGATTGGCAGGAAGAATTGCATCATATAGATACATTTTTAGATATACTGTTTATTTCTCATGGGGTCTCACTGCAAGATTAGAGAAGTGTGAATGCTTGACCACAAGCTCTATGTGGTGGGAAAAGAAGAAAGAGAAAAGGTGAGACCTCAGAAATAATTGTCTACAGGTGTCCTAGAGAGATGGGGTCTGAGACTATAAAAAAGACTGAAACAAGTAAAATGATATCAAATCATATCTATATTTTTGTGTCAATATTAATTGATATATCTATAGAGGACAGATGCTGGATAATACACAAAGAGAGTATCTAACTCCTCTGCTTCAGGACACTGCAATATTTCTCAGTAAAAGTTAATGTACTTTTCCAGTTGATGTGCTCTGCTGGACAAGCCTAAGGAGATGTCAGGATCTTGTCATCATTCTCTGTTTTCCAAAGCAAAATTTCAGGATCTTAAACAGAGTGAAAATCAGAAGTAACGAGAAAAGTAATGATACAGTGTAAGGTACTAAATACTTTCCTGGGATGATCTGATGCCCATTTCAAAAAGACTAGTGAGATGTAGTCCTGATTTATTACAGTCCTACAGGTTTTAAAAGTGTGTGGTAAGCACCACTCCCCTATGCATTCCTGTCTGGCCATAGGACACAAGCTGTCATCTGTGTGGATGCTAGGGATCAGGAAGACTGGCCCATCCCACCTGCTTCACTAAATGTGCTGCCAAAGACTTGGGGAGCCACATCTGCTTGTCACCCAGCCTAACCCAGTCTCCTCCTTGAGACACAGATGTAGCTTTTGTTTTGGAAAGGAGGGAAGTTACCAACATGAGTGTAGACCTCTTGTTTTACAAGAACATGGGGGCAAAGAGCCCACCTCCACACCACTCAGGTGGAATGCTGTGTCTCACATCTACTGCTTGCCCTGCTCCCCTCTCATGTCAAGGATTTTGATTTATGTCAGGGGAAGTTGCTCAAACCCCAAGTATTTTACAAGTCATGAAGTATTGGCAGATGAACCAAAAAGTTATGTAATTCTTAAAATCTTGAAGCTATTTGCCTCAAAGTCACTGCATTGAGTAATTTTGGTAATAAATAATAAATTTTTGATACCCTAAAATTTGAGTACAAAACTGCAGACACATAATGTACCATGAGGCATAAAAACTTAGTAATGAAAGAAGAGTTTGATGATGCTTTCCTATCCTTTAAATCAAATATAGAATCTCTTGAAGTCTTTTATCTTCCACAAGTTATATATTTTACACCCAGTAGTACACCATCAACATTAGCCATGTTCATTGAAAGTGAGAAAGGAAAGAGTGCCTCTGAATCATGACTCTGAGCTGCAGCTGTTTAATTTAACAAATGGAAATCAATTATTTTAGAAATATCAGATGTCACATTACATTGGTTTCAATGTATTAAGTTCCATTAAACTTCGTTGACTTCAGATAATTTTAATGATTCTTCCCCTCTGGGCAGACTGTCACTTCAATCTCTTGGAGATGAAGTTTTTTCTCAATTAATTTTAAGACAGTTTAAAAAATTTGCTTTCAAAATAAATGGTGTGAAAAAGGCTGAGAGATGAAAAAAGTATTTGGGTTAAAGGTTTGATTTTGAGTAACAAGTATTATATCCACTGCAGGATTCCAATCAATTTGCCTTTTTGCCCTCATACAACTGCTTGTATGCCCTTTCTGAAGAAAAAAATAAAAAAAGCTAAAATTATAGCAAAACCCTCACTTATTGCATTTATTTATTTTATTGTATTATGTAGACACTTCATGCTGGGAAGACAGCAGGACATGCTTTATGTGTTATTGTTCCTTGAGAATTTGCACACATTGACACATGTATTTTTTAAGGATTGTAATTAACAAGATGTAGTTGATATGCTAAAGAGGTTTCTTTCTCCTGCTGAAGCCCTAGGACTTCCTTTCATCCTTGCAGACACTGCTTTTCATCAATCACTTGCTTTCCTGGGGGCCTCAAAAATATTTGATTGCAATCATTAGGTGCTGGCCTTCTAGGTCATGTAGCCAGTCCATCTCTGTGAATAACCGAATAATGTAAACATAGAATTATATTGCTTTTAAAGAATACCATTCACTGCTATTCTTATTTCGCACACAACAAAATAGAATCAAGTTTTTTCCCTCTGTTAAAATGTGAACAGAATTTCAAGCTTCATCTTTCCTATATAAAAGCTTGCTTCTATTTCACTCAAATTTGGGCAATCCCCAGCTGGGGTTTTACGTCATGAGTGCCATGCAGCACTGCCCATTCTGCTCTACAATATCTGCCTCTGAGATGCTTGGATTACCCACACCTGCTCTCCTTCCAGCTTTCTGGCTGAACCTCTATGCTTCTCTTGAAGCTGAAATAAATATTTTCACTCTAACTGAATAACTAGCTTGCCACCTGTACTTTTCAGCTGCTGCACATTTTCACCCTTCATCTCTCATAAACTGTATAACCCTAGTCTGAGGTTAGAGCACATCTAATATTTGCTCCCATAGGGGAGCCTTTCTTCATGCCTCTTGGGGACAATCCATGGGATGATCTACTGTTTGATCTCCAGTCTTCTCTGGAAAAAAAAAAAGCCTAGAGAAATTGAATTATACTGTCTTTTTTTATCACAGCTATACCAGTTTGGCTTCAGCAGCAGCACCTTCCAGAACTCTTCAGACCTTGACACTAGAAATGAATCAGAAGCTTTGCCATGCAAGTTTCCCAAGCTGAGCTTTCAAAGAAAGCAGCAAAACCTCCTGAGTGGACCACAAGGCAGTTATAAGTCACTCACCACTCTTTTTTGTGAGCTGAGTATCCCCAGCAGAGCACTACTTTTAACTTCACTTTTCCTGTTCAATCACTTGTCAAAAAAGGAGCTATTCTAAATCTCCACAATAGTCTGGGAAAAGGAAGCAGCTGGCTGTCTGCAGGAAAAGGCCAACTTAGGGAATTTCCCAAAGGACAGAAATCATCCCCATCCTGTAGTGTGAGCATGTTTGATGCCAGTGTGAGGAAGTTCTGAAGATTAGTATCAAAGTTCACATGATCCACAGGCTTAAATTCTCCCAAACTATAAATACCTTTTGACTGTATGCTTTCAAAGGGAAAATCACTGGAGTTGTGTACTGCCATGGTTTATCATTTTGCAATGCTGTTGTTCCATATTAGACCTGCTGCCATCTAAGAAAGCAAGAAGAACTTAGTTAAATCTATTTAATTTCTAAACTGAAGGACAAGGAACATGTCTGTTTACATGAACAGAGCATGGTATGCTGTCTTCCCAGTGGCAGCTGTTTAAGCCTGTCCAGACAAGAAAACTTCCCCTATTTTCACCAGCCAATTATTAATGCAGACAAAATGGACACAGAACTGAAAAAATGCATATACCAATTCAATACGCCTCCTTTCTCTTCTCTCCTGAAGCCACAAAACTAACTGAAACAGAATTTGTTGCTTTTTGCTATAGCACATATTCTTGCTAAAAGGTATAGAAAATTAAGTACAGGTATAAAGGCAGGAAGAATAACTAATACTGGAACAGGGAAAAATGTTGCTTAATGTTTCTGGGGTATTTAACACTGGTTTCAGCAATACAATACTATTATTTCTGTGTGAAACTGACACTAAATAATTTAATGCCCATTATATTGCCAGAAAATTCTCTTAGTATAATAATGGCAAATGAAAATTTCACCATTGTATCTGCACTTAGTAGTCCAGAGTATTCAGACATATTTTATGCTTGATAGATTTTAATATGACTCAAAAATAGACCTTCAAGAAATAAAATAATATTCTTCTGAATGGGAAATTGTTCTTTAAACTCTGCCTTTTTAATTCTTTCCTCTTCTTTTTTTTTTTAATTGATTTTTTATTCTCATCATCCAAATGTAAGTGACAGAAACATTTCCTATCTCTGAAAAAAATACTTCTAATAAGATTTAAATGGTTTAAGAAGTTCTGGGCTACACCTTTCTCCCATTCAGGCTTATCATTGTTTAAGCTTATTAAGGGCTGAATAAAAGACTTACCGGCTTGACTTAATATTCATTTGTGAGATATTTGAATTTCTTTTCTCTCCCCTTTCTACAATACACTCCGCTTTTTCTGCTGGGACAATGATTTTAGTGGATTTATTGAATAGCACAAGAGAAGAACATTTTCTGCCTTTAATGAATGCAGTTGCCTTCCTAATGAAGTAGTGTGTACTGCAATATATTCATTTACAGTAGTATATGGGAAAGGGGAAGAGGGGGGAAAAGACTGTTTTTTCTACAAGCTTTTTGTATTAAAACCCTACATTAAGAGAAACCTAGGTCATTAATAGCCAAATCCTGTAAAGGATTTCAGTGCTAAAGTAGCTTCCAGAGTGAAATTCAGACCATGGTGTTTGATAACTGAGCTTCTAATGCTGTGCTGGATGAAATCCGCAGCAATGTGAGCAAAACATCCCTACTACTTGTCAATGCAATCTGTTTGAGACTGTTCCTGGCTCAACAGTTTTGTACAACCTCAACAAAAGAGGAGCTGGTTTTTTCCTCTGTGTCTTGCCTGTAGCCTGGCTCAGATATTTGTTCACGAGTAGAAAGTTTCAGGTTCCAGAGTAGATCCTGTTCATTTTTATGAATTTTACACCAAGTTCTAAGAGTTCAGCAATTCTAAGCAAAAACTCATAGAACTATCATAGAAGATGAAACAGTTCCTGGATTTGTGGAGCTGACAATTTTGACATTGCCCTCTAAATAGCTATCTGAACTACTAAAAATATTCTTATGAGTATAAAATGTGGTCTAGCCTTACTTTTAAATACTCACTAAGTCTCAAAATAAGAAGCCACTGCAACATATTCTTCATTGTAAATCAAAAACACTAGAGATAAGCGCGCTCTGTATAAAATGAAAAATTACGTCTTTCAGCAAAAATCTCATTTGAAATACACAGATTTAATAATATAAACTAATTTTGATGGTTTAAAAAGGACAATTATATATATATTTTTTCTATAGCATGATTTTACTTCTCCTAATAATTAATGTGATCTTCATGAATCACAATTTCCTACATATCAATGTCTACAGCTTAATAGGAAATTTTTGGAGAACAAGGGCTCATTCAATCTTTTCAGGTCAAATAAACTCACACATTCAGTACTTCTTTGCTCTATAACATTTATTTATCATCTGCTCATCTGAATTTCTCAAATATTACTGTCTGGGTTAAGTCATAGTAGGTAGTTAACTTAAGATCTGTCAGAGAATAATTTTCTTTGGTTTTTCTTAGCATCTGCCAGCCTAGGGAAATTTTCTCAGCACATAGGGAATAATCAGCCTCTTTAAAAAGTAGTTTTGATTTTTTTTTCCAAGTGACTGCTCTTAATATTTTACTAATATCTTCATTTATTACTGAGTTAGATTTTTAGAAGGTGAACCAATCCTTCTATGCTCTGACCCTCCTTTTACCTCTCTCTGACTGGAGACTTAAATCAAATTCCACCTGGAAGGGATGGCTGCAAGCTGTGCTCCCACTGCAGCTGTATTCCACCTCAATAGCCATAGCTGAAATCCTCTGTAGTTGGAAAGTTGTTGGTGCCCCTCCCAAATAACACTAGCGGGAATTATTTATTTACCTTTATCTGTTATCCAGAAATTCTAATTAATTATAAATTCTAGCTGGATACTAACCCAATGCTGAACTTTTCTTATGACAAGGGTTATTATTTATTGATTATAAAAATAGTTTTTTTGTTGATTCCACCTTATACCTGATTTTAACTACCTTCATTCCTAAATATCCATTCCTTCCTCCCTTTTTAGTTTTTATTGCCTCTCCATGTTGGCTGCTTTCAATAGGCCCAGTGTTTTGTTTCTGTTCCCTGCTTGGATGACCAATCAAGTATTCCTGACATTTTTACTTTCAAATTCAGATCGTATCATCAATGTGTGTTCAACCAAGTGACTTCCAAACTGTCTTTACATAAACATTCATGCTTATTAATTTCAGCTATGGGACCAGAGGAAAACAAATACAACAGATTCATAAGAAGGATTAGAATAAATTTATTTTTAAATGAATATTCATAGCTACTTTTTTCTCCCCCACTGTTTAACTGGTAACTCTAGACAAAAAAATAGGATGACTAGGAACCAGAGTGAAAAAATTAAAGTATTGCAGTCTGAAAGTGAAAATTTAACAGCATTAGATGCCATAAAGCATAAATTAACTTTTTACTGGAAAAAAAATACTTCAAGGCACTCAAGCAGAAAACAAAAACATGACAACTTGGACAATATTGTTGTACACCTCCAGCATATCCTAGTTTTCATGGAGTTTGATTTTGCAGTTATATAGTTGCATTTCATATAGTTGCATCCAAGTGAATATAATTTTAGCAACATCAACAAATCCTTAATGCAGCTTCAAAAATATTTTAAAGGGAGGGCTAGTTTTTGAATTGAAATAACACCATCTGCTCAGTTGTAAAAACAAGTCTAAGCTGCAGAAAGGATATTCCTCATAAGTCATCCTGGTTCCAGCAAGAGCAGAGGCACCTAGACCTGTTAAATTTTAATAAAATACTAAGTCTTATTAGACCTTGTACAGCAAGGGGCTGGCAAATGCTTGTTAGGTTCAGATAGCAACTAAAAAAATCTCAGCTCTGAAGTAATTCAATCATTTAAACTCAAAAATAAACCTCTCCCATTAATAAATGTTCACAGGGAGAAGTATCAGATTAGAGCAACTAATGCAGCTAGAGAATGGGGGCATACAACACTTTTCTCTTTCAAATTCTGCATCCTTCTTTCTCTGTAAAGCTGTAGAAACTTCCTTGTATCGGAGGGAAATTATGTTTAAGAATCTCATACATTTTAAAAACTTGGTGAAAATAAAATGAAAACAATGAGACTGCTGCACAGCAGTAAAATACTAAAAATTGAAGGGAAGGAAAATTTTTGAAAAGTGAGTGTATGTTTACAGTCATTGATTCAACCAAAACTGTGACAACAAACCAGCAATCTGTGCCTTAAAGACAGATGTCCTCCAACGAACAAGAGATTAGGAATATCAGTTTTGTTCTAAGGAGGGCAGCAGAAAGCATTGAGTCAATTTTGTCTGCCACAGATATTTACCAAGTTGATGTCTGTTCCCTCTATGTGAAAAAGACTAGAAACCCTGTAGAAACTCTCTTTCTTAAAAGATAATCCTGTTATATGTGAAAAGTAGACTTGTAACTTTTAAATCTGTCTACTGTTGAATGAGCTTTTATTAGCAGGAGAAAGACTGCAAAAACCACAAGAATGAACATCTTTGCAGAACTCAGAAAGGATTGTGGATATCCCAGTTGTGCCTCTACCTGCATATGTCATACTGTTTCAAAAGCTGGAAAACACAATAATAAAAAAAACAATCAAGACACCTCCAAAATTGAAAAGTACTAGCATATTAAGCAGTTGGATTTTTAGCCTCTTTTTTTTTACCAAGTCAGATTAAAGTTGTCCAGTTTGTAGTCTGCCACAAGAATGCCCAACAGGATGCACTGCCTGGACGGCAAGAGGGTTTCTCCTGTTGAATGCAATGATCTTGGTACCTTTCTGGGTATTCTGCCTTTGTATCCCTGCAGGGTAAGCCAACGACTTTCTCAACAGTTTAAATAAGGGTATTTTCCTTCATGGATATACAGAAGAATCACACCATGTATCACAGTTGAGACAGCCACAACCCACAGAGTATCATTATACAATGTCAGAAAGCTTCAACCCATCCAGAGCAACACCTTACCACTTCAGAAGGCTTCAGGGACCTGCCCATACAGAGCACCCTCACATCACTTCAGAAGACTGCAAGCATTGACCCTTCCTGTTGTTTAGCCTAACCTTTGACACCCCTCATGTTGATGCATTGCACCCGTGTGCCCTCTGCTCCCTTTGGTGGTTGGTCAGTGCCCCTGGGCACTCCAGCTCTCATTGCCTTCAGTGCTGCTCACCTGCTGCTCACAGCTGGGGCCCATTGGGGATGAGGCTCAGCCACAGCCCCACTCCCAGTCACCACAAACTGTGTTCCTACATGGAAGTGTTTGAATCTACGCCCTGGTTAGCATTGATTTGGAAATTCAGTTAATGTGTTACTCATAACTCTCCCAAGTCCTCTGATATTAAAACTAATCCTAGCAATAGCCCTGTAGTGTTTTTCTGTCCCATTCACACAAGTTCTGTGGTTATGGGCTTTTATTACCCTTTTGTTTCCATATAATGAAAATTATAGTATGCCTGTTGAGGCCACCTCAGACTCACAAAGTGAGTCTCAGACTCGCATTGAAGCCACCTCAGACTCACCAAGCTTTTGTGAGGCTGCTGACAAAAGTTCAAGTGGATGGAGTAAATCCCCTCTCACCCACCCAGCTGGTATTTAAATTCCTTCCTAATGCTGTCACAGAAGCCAAGTCATCCTATTCATTCTGTGCAAGACTCCAAACCAGGGTGGAAAGCAAAGCCAAGCAGCAGCTAAGTGCAAAGGGGTCTGTGCTGTGGGAGCAGAGCATGTCCCTCAGCAATGGTTGCCTGATTGAGAGACACCAGGGAAGGCTCCTGGTCCCCACAGTTGCAACACTTTCCATTTGAAAGGGCTGCTCTGTGCTCTGCTAGAGGGTCATTCCCTAAAATCCCCTAAATTAGCACTAACAGAATTCATGCTCAGCAGGAAGTCATCTCATTTCCTCATTTCCCTCTCTGCAAACAGGCTGGATTACTTTGGCTCTTATCACTAAAACTTTTAATACTGAGTACTCTCACCGAATCTTGAAAAAAACCCAAACGAGATGCAGCCTTTTTTTACAGGCAGTGAAAGTTTCTTGAGGCCTTCCAGAGATCTCCAGATTTCTGCCAAAAGATTGATGCTTCAAGCAGACCCCTCCAATGCTGCCTCTCACAAAAGCTGGGATTCCCAATTGCTCTCATCATGGTCCAGAGTAACATTTAACACTTGCCTTTGGCATTTTCATATGAATCTTAACTCATATGTAGCACTATGCTAATAAGGTATCAGATAATTAGGGTCTCTAAGAGTTTTTGATGATGAATTATAACTTAAAGATTAGTTACATTAAAAAAAAATCTTGGTAGTTTTTAGTCTTGTAATGAAAAAAGAGATTATACATTCAGTGAATCAACACAATTTTGTTATGTATTTGTTAGGACTTGCTGTTATATTGACAACCAACAGAGCAATTCAGGTCATGGAATCATTTAATGATGCTGTTGCTAAGCATCTGATGGTTTTACACTCATCATCATAACTTCAAACAAAATAGTTTCACAGTCATTGAAAGAAAGGAAAAAAAATTTAGGCTAGAAAAAGTAACAGATGCACTATTGCATTAACAGCTATACACAAATGACATATAAGCCTGCTTAGTTTAAGAAAGAGCTTTGGACATATTTCAGGGATCAAAGTTTCTGTGATACTGAATAGAATTTGTGCTCATTTTTATTCTGCAGTCTGTTAAAAACACATTAGCAGATTATTTTCTGTTCCAATAGGCAAATTATAAAATATTTGAGTGGCCAAAAACTACAGATCAATTTTCCAGCATTTATATGTTGTATGATACCCCTTTATTCCAAAATATTGTAAAATATCTAGTCAGATATAAATATCCTAATTCTTTGCTCACTAGCTTAAGCTAATGTGAAAATGAATGCTAGCCAGACTCAATTATTTCTGTTAGACACTATCCCTGTTTCACTAGTAAAGTGCAAAAGTGCTTTCAAGGAGAAATAAATAAACTGAAGCACAGTTTTGGCCAAATATACAGAGTAAAAACTATTAATATGGATCACAAGCAAAGCACCATGGGAAATTTCACTTTTCACTCTTAAACAGTATTACTCCTATGTTCTAACATAGTTATTATAGTCACCATCTTAAGACAGCATATGAGTCCAGGCTGAAAGAAAGATGCTTTTCAATTTGGGACACATCTCTTTTTATTTTTAATGGAAAAAACTGTTTATGCAAACTAAGAATTGCATTAATTCTTGTTTTGGAAACAAAGAAGAACACTAGTGAAAACATGATTGATTTGACAGTACGAGAATTTTTGGCTGTTGTTTCAAAATACTGGGTGTGATTTTGAGAAGAAAGAAATGAGAATTTTATCATTGATGACATACATTCTGTGCTTATGGAAATCCATAGTTAGAACACTCACACTTACACTACTGCACGTAGATAGGAAACATATCTTTTGATATAAATCAGTTCTACTATTTTGAGACACTCCTTCTTTGGGGACATAATGTTCTGGTTAGTGATTTTAGTTGTCACTGTGCACTGACAATTCATAGCTGAAAGATAATTTCAGGAATTTTCTGACTTTGATCAGTCTCAAGTTAATAACAGGTTGGATGAAAAGGACACTTTTGTGTCCACATCTGGTCTCTTTTACATTCAGCTACCGATCACTACACAAGGCATTCGGAG
The DNA here is from genome assembly GCF_047830755.1 of Zonotrichia albicollis. Taxonomy (NCBI): domain Eukaryota; kingdom Metazoa; phylum Chordata; class Aves; order Passeriformes; family Passerellidae; genus Zonotrichia; species Zonotrichia albicollis. The sequence goes on from NC_133821.1 coordinate 56,900,579, forward strand.
ATTAGCATTGATTATATAATTTTATGCCTTCTTCTAAGCAAGTAATTGTCTTTTAAGTCTTGTAAGTAGTGATGTTCCTGCTGACTTACTAAGGGCCTCATGGGTCCTTGCCACTTTGATGCACAATTCAAATGTTCATCACACTCTATTGTTTTACATAAAAAATTTTTGGGAAAAAATGGAAATAGCATTGTTCAGATTATTCAAAGCAGTTAATTTAAATTAAAAAACCCTCAGTTTACCTAGCTCAAAGTCAGCCCCCTTTATGTAAAGAGGGAATAATGACTTTTAATTTGTGCTAGCTCTGAATAGCTCTGGATGTTTCTGGAACCAGGGGATGTTCCATGGAAAGCCATTCCTTGCCAAACATTGTCAGGCCAGGACAAGTTTTCTTTTGGCAGAACAGTGATCAAACTTGCTCTTGGAAGGCCACCAGAGCAGGCAAAAATGATCAGGTAGACTCACAGCATCCTTTGGGATATAATTCCCATTTCTTTTCTCAGCACTACAATAACCATGGAATATTGCAAGCCAGATAATACCCTTTGATGCACATTATTTATTCACTACCTTGACAATTATCAAAAAAACTTTGTTTAGCACTTAAACTGGACAAATACAAAAAGCTTCAATTTAAGAAATCAATGAAAATAATGCACAAACAAAGAAAACAAAAAAACCTGGACCCTAGAATAACACTAGAAGTAAGTCAGTCAAACATGATATTTGACATGATATTTGTTCTAACCTCATCAATATCTGGAAATTAGAGGTAGCAAAGTGACAAGAACGGGCTGCTCAAGCAGAGAGGAATATATGCATCACTGGGCCTGTTCTCATGTTTTCTCTTAAAAAAGGACCATTTTGGGGGTGCTTACAAAGCCCAGCCTTGACAAAAGTGCCTGGATAATGATTGTCTGAGGTAACATGAGTGTTCACAGAGCTTGCAAACGGCATGCACAGAAATGACTGTGGAGGAAACACAAAGGAGGAAGGGAAGTAGAGAAGAATCCTGAACATCTATAACTGTGGGAAGAAAGAAGTGTTACCAAAGCAGCAGCCAAAACCTGATTTGATGCTGCCACCCCATCAGCAGCAACTCATCTCTGCATCTCTGCCTACACCAGACAGCTTTAGGATCACAGATTCTATATTAAAAAAAATAAAATTCCTTCCATGTACAATGAATTTAAGAAAAAATAACATATGAAAATTAGAAATCTTCTAGGAACATTTAATAGGGAAAACAGACTTTATCTTCCCTAGTAAGTATCTGAAAAACATGAATTCAATTCAAATATCTTTGGAAGTACATTCTTCTCTTGAGTGCTACTTTATTTCTTGTTAGCAATCAAATTATTGGCAGATGCTCAGCAAACTGTCCATCCTTATTATTTTTCTATTCCTTCTGGAGCCCTTCTGATCACATTAAAATAAAGAGCAAACATTAATTAAAGTATGATGAGATCAGCAGCCTCTCAAAAATGTAATAGACAAGAAATTATCCTACATTTTTCAGGATCCTGTATTTAGAATTTTAAAACATGACAAAACATTAGGAATGTAGAAACAAGATCACAGTTATACCTAAATGGTTGTCAGCTCCAAATATTCAAAGAGCCTGAGAGTTCTTGGATTTGAGGAATTTAAAGAAAAATATTGAAGTAGGTGCATTTATTGTAACCATATACAGAGATGCATTTGAACCTACTCATGTATCTAGACATTTTTTCTCTTCAATCTTGGAGCTGAAAACACCTTTAACAAAGAATAAAACAGTGATTCCCACAAGATCAAGAGAATCTAGGTGTGAAAAACAGAAGCTATTGAGAAACATGTAGTACTACCAGGAGACCTCTCAACTGTTTTCTACACCACTCGAAAACCCAGACATTTTCCTCTAATTCTTTTCTCTCTCCATTAGAATATAATGCATTCAAAAGTGATATGCAAAAGGTGCCATTAATTTTAAATGTTAGCTCCTCTCTTTCTTCATTTGAATATGACACATTTCTGGAGAGATCTACTCTAGTCTTCCTTATTTTGCTGGCTCTTTTGAGGGGCTCAGAGACTTTTAATTGAAGCATTTCATCAAGCTTGCATAGTGAAGCAATATTATTTTAACATTTTGACATAAACTATCTAGTTAATGCAAAGTGAAGTTAATGAAATTAATCCAGTGACTCACAAAATGTATCTTTTGAAAACTGCCTTCAATTTGACAGTAAGAATTAATCATGCTTGAATTGAAATAAAAACAAAACAGGAAGCATGTATTTCCCCTTCCTCTTCCTCTCCTTGAAATCTTCAGGCATTAAGAAAAATCAGCTACAAATATTCCTATGTACTGCAGTTTCTCAAGTGCAGCAGCTAAAGATACTGAGATCTGTGACAAGGGAAATTGGAAAAATGAACAGAAGAGGGCAGGAAGTTTCCAAAATGAATTAGCCACTGGGAGCAGAAACTGTTCCCTTTGGTAGGAGCTCTGTCATCAGGAATATCTAGCCCACTGTCAAGTTAACATCCAACTCTAGGGTGTAGAGACCACTGTGGAGGCAGCAAATGAGATACTTTCTACCCTTTTCTGCAGAAGAATCAATTGAAGAACCAAGTATCTTGATTATAGGCAAACCTAAAACTCTGTCTTTTGTTCTTGTTTTTGTATGCTCAGGCAATCTGTGGGGGGAGGTTTGGGGGTTACGAAAGGGGAGTTGCTTCATTTTTCACCTCTGAGTTATCTAAATATCATCTGTATCTGAAGATTTTATGAGTGCATGCAACCATCTTTGCTGAACAGCTGAGGAATTATTAATCTGATCAGTATTTTACAGTGTTGTGGTAATAAAGTTTGAATCCTCAACATAGATGGTTTTTCCAATGTATTGCAACTACTAAGCCATCAGATGAGCTCCAAATATCAATTTTATGATGGTATTTTCAATTAGATTCACTTGATTTAATTTCTTCCAGAACTTCTGCCAAAATATCTGAGAAAAAGTCAGATACAATGAAAGTGCCCTGACATTTCTTGAGAAACCAGTGTCAACATAAGTTACTGTGCAATATGTGATAGAATGCAGATTCAATCTTTCCCCTCCCTGCTATTTTAAACCATTCATCAGTTTTGTCAGTTAGTGTATTTTTATTTCTGATCCATATGGGCTTATGAAATGCACCCACTTAATTCACTTAGAGGCTTCACTGTCAATTATTTCTACATCTGGCACATGACTCTGATGCATGACATAGAGCTTCAATTATTTATCAGGTGGACAGGAGATATGGGTAGAGTGCCTTCAAATGCCATGGAGAGTTCAGAGATGTTATGTGGTCACCACCTTCAACCTCTGCAAAGGTTAAGGATACCAAAGCTTTCAGTGATCAAAAGAAAATTTAAGTGAAAAGTGTTCCTGAAATAACCAGAAAAAGTCCTGAATGGATAGTACTGAATATACTTTTTTGTTTTTACAAAACTGTGTCTATTTTGAATTTTTTAAGTACATTTAAGGGATACATAAATCCATAGTTCTAAATGTTCTATATTCAAAACTAAAGCTTTTCTGAGGTAAATAAAATTTAGAGGAGTCTACAGACAGAAATCTCAGCAGAATATCACGAGAGAATGCAGAAAATCCAGAGAATGGCCACAGGTTGTTGCTATAGGAAGATATACAGTGATTTGCTTTCCTAAAAAAGTTCTGATATAGGATGGCTTTTAGACTAAAGATTCCTTAGTTATAATTAACAATGTTTATTATTATTCATTTTGAGAAAATTAATCTTGAAGATATTTTAGCTGTTCAATGCATTCATGAAATTTCAATCTTCCCTTCTTTAAATCATTATTGCTTTGATTTTCTCCAGTTTTATTTTCTTTATTTAATTCCTTCTCCTTGTGTCTTACGATGCATGAGTCATCTTTTTGCATCATTTTCTGCTAGATTTCTTTGCACTATTTGGCTTTGCGTCTGATTCTCACTGCATCAGCTATCTGACTATGACCTTTAAGGTGATGAAGAAGTCTGTCAAACTGTTTTAATTAAATAAAATTCTATGTATTTATATGGTATGGAACTGGATCATTTTCTACTGCCTAAACCTTATCCTATAGTACACACCCCTATATGTGTGGTGTTTTTTTTCCTAAAACTGACATTCTCTTAAATGCCAAAGAACGCTTTACATTTCTTGCTAATCAGGAGCCAGAAAGTTCTTGCAAATATCAGAGTTTGTAAGGTTTATTCCCAACAGACCTCAGAACTGGACAATGTATGGCATCTCTTTGCAGCATTATACCTAACCTTGGCATGTACCAGTAGGATTTCAGAGGAAGCATCAATTGGTCATATTCCTGTCACCAGTGTTATGAAAAAAAGTACAGCAAAGACTTAAGTGTCCCATATCACTTGACTGTCCTACTTGGCTCCCACCAAGCTGAGAGCTGTGCAAGAGGTCAAGCAGCAATCAGAAAACCTTCTTCCATGCTTGATTTTTTTCTGCTTTTGTGTTATCTACATGGGTAAAGAATGAATAAATTAAATCCAGAAGAAGACAGAACTAATTCATTCAATGAAATTTCTTTCTATTTTCACCATGGCCAAGTTTTGCTACTTGGTATCCAAGGTGTATATGAAATCCTGATTCCAAACACTATGGTATTCAAGTGAGCTTCCTGTACTTGTCAAGTGGAGTGATAAATTCTGAGATTTGCTTTTCTGTGAATGAAATTATTGAAAGAATTATTGAGAATTAATTATTCAAACAGGTATAAATATCTATCTGTTGTATTCTGTGTAATAAGAATTAACAGATGAAGGGCAGCAGAAATATGCATGCCAGTTTACAATCAAACTGGAATCAGAGACCTGAGAGAGGCTGAAAGCTGGTGCTAAAAATCTACTGATAGAAAAGTACTAGACCTCCCCCGGAAATCTTTTCAGTATTTACCCACGCTTCATGTTCACTGGTGCATTTTAGAAGTTTAACAGTCTGTTCTTGCTTTCCTCTGGAAATAATTTAAGATGCAGATCCTTTCTTCATGCCATCAGACTTCCTAGACTATGATGATTGCTGTTCATCTTCTGATGGCCATTATCCATCCAGATTGATGACTTCCCATCTGGTTTGTGTCTGTCTCAAAGTGACGAATATAGACAAGGTGCTCCAGCTGAGACGTTCCCCAAGCTGTATAAGGAAGGGATTATTGACTGTCCTATAGATGTAGACCTGGGTATAAATCCCTCCATGGGATCTGCTTAATGCTGCAACACAATATTGCAGCATATAATATTGTCAATTCATGTTTAAATATGATTTGCTATTACACTCAGGATATTTTTTGCTGTTTAGCTAGGTATTCCCAATCCAGCATGAGCAACTATTTCTGCAGAAGCATAGATTCTTCTACTGCTTGAATTCTGTTTTCTTTTTGTCTCTGGTTTGACAAACTCATTTTTAATTTGAGATCATCTTTCAGCAGCCACTTCCAGCTTGGGTGCATCTACAAAGGCAATTCATGCAATCTCTATTCTTTCATCCTGCTTGTTAATGAAATATTACCCTCTGGAGAATCTCACTTGCACATCCTTCTATTCTTGTACACTAAGACTTACTCTGTCAGGAAGGTTTGTACAGTCACTGGATCCATGCTGCAGTGCTTCCATCTAAACATCATTTCCACAGATTGCTTCTGAGATTCACCAGACGTTATTTGCTTGTTTTCTCTTCCAGATTGAACATGACTCATTTAATTGTTTTCCGTCTACATTTTCAGAATTTACCTGTTTCAATATTTGCATAGAGGTCAAAATCTATATGATTATATCTTCAAGTCACAAACTCCTACTTTTCTATCCTTTCTAAAGCAAGTGCTACTCTTCCATTTTCTTTACTGTTACTGAATATTCAAAGACAATGCTAAGACAATGCTATTTCATTAACTAATTATTTTAGTAATCTGCAACATGTTTTAGTGCACCCGTCATGACAGATAGAACACAAATGCCTCAGTCCCTTAATTTTAATTTGCTGTCTGAATAACAACACTAGCTGTTCAAATTACATGCTTTTACATTAATAGTTCGTTATTAATTTAGTCTATCATATCTCTGGTATAATAGTTGAGTCATTTTAATCTTATATCTAAATTTCCTAGTCTTACAATTTTCCTCAAACATCCTGTGATATCTTTGCCCATCAGGAAATCGTCACTTGTTTCTGCATGATATGTCTTGGAAACACCACACTTACAATATTCTCATGCAGGGGCAGTGGTTTTCTGTCATTCCTTTTGTACTATGTTTTCTTATGAATAGTAAAACAGCTTAAAATGCTTTAAAAATATCTAATTTCCATGTAAATTGCCTACAATATTGTTTGCTCAAAGGATGCAATTCTCATCATCTGGTTGACAGAAGGCCAGTAGCAAATCTCATTTCAATTTGTCAACTATTTTGGAATTTGGCATAATCAGACTGCTGGCTAAGAACATCTTCTGCATCCCTACTTTGGAGACAGGTAATGATGACAGACTTACTCACACAACAGCCTTTCACCCAGGAGGATTCAGAAAATATTGCAGAGAACATGGTTTGAATGGCATTTGCATTTTTGGATTGTTTAATTTACCACAATGAAGAGAACTATGGCAACTGTTTAAGAATCTCACTCCAGGAATAAATACCATCATATATAAAGAAACACAGGAATTCTGTGTTTTAGTGAGCAAAAACCTAGAAAATTTGAAAAATCTGGTACCATGTTTACAAGGATATTCTAAAGAATTAATTTAATTTTTAACATTTTAATTTCTTGCATGAATCAAAGACAGTATGGCAGGTGTTGAGAGGCAGTGAAAATCAAGCACTGAAAAAATAGTCACAGGTTATTCTGAAATATTCAGGTTTAATTATTTAGAAATAATCATGTTGACTTGTGTGAGTACTACCATAATCTTAAAGAGAGACATCCTCAGAGAATCCACAGGTACAAAATAGTAATGAAAATAAATCTATTCCCTAGGACTTGGCACTTTTGTGGGCAACCTTGCAAAAGATGGGTGAGCGCTACATAGAAGAGTATGTATACAAAACCAGCTTTCATTTCCACATAAGTTTTATTTTCAAGAAATTATGTTCTTGAAACAGCAAGACAACACCACTTCCTCCTACTTCACCTGAAAAAAAAAAAAGAAAAAAAGAAAAAAGCATCTAAAATCCAACCAAGGAATTTATCAGAGTTATTTTAGAAACCTATAAGAGCCAGTGGTCTACATGAGGTAGAAAAAATTGCTGAAGATGACCTGAGAGAAATAACAGCAAGAACACAAAGTCCTGAGTTCTCAGAGAGAAAGGCCAAGGGCAGTCACCTTTGAATTGAGAGGTGGAATTGGATTGCTCCAAGTATCCTAGGTAATCCACAAAGTGTCACAAGAGCACTGATACCAGAAGTCAGCTGATACCATCAGAAATCTCATGGAAATGGAAGCCTGCTCACTAACACAGCTTCCTATACAATTAAAAAAAAAAAAATCCAACATGTCAGTGATATCATGGGAAGACAGCATGTTTTGACTTTGTACCAACATATCCTGGTTAGCCAGGTTCAGAGATTTTGAAATAAAATACTTCTTTATAGATGACAACTGTGAGAATATTTTTTACAGTGATTTTGCACACAACTACAGAGGACAGATTCTCTTGAAAACTAATTTCCTCACAAAGTTTGAAATATTTGGAGGGCTTCCAAAAGCTTACACTACTATAAAAAATTATTAAAAAATAAAAGAAAAAAGAGAAAAAAGTGAAAGCATGTATTAAAGATGAAGAAATATTTAATTTTCTTTGGATGCTGATATGTTCATCATGTGGGATGGAGGGCACTGTGGGACATTGACCACACCCTTGGCGCTGCGGTGATGATTAGTCCTAATTATTTGAGAAAAATTACCGTATCTTTTGTCCAGAAGAAGAAAAGCGAGAGTAATCACATATCAGACCCAAATCTAATTGGATATTAAAAATTGCATGGTCAAAAACTATGTTTTTTAATTCATGGTTAACCCAAGCTGTTTATAGGTCCTTTCTGTCTATTACAAAACTGTGGTACCTCCTATAGTGATTACTATTACCCCAGTGGGTTTTCTCAGTTTCTCCAGGCACTGCATTCAGTATGATAAACTTTTTAGGCTGTGCCCTTTTATTGGGTTTGCTGCTGGAGAAATTCCAGCAGCCCCCTTCTGAGGGATTTTGTAAAAAAGTAATGAATGCCTTCTTGAGGGAAAAAAAAAGGACCTATTTTAAAAAGTCTGTTCTTGTAAACCAGTCCAGCAGAGCCAAAGGCAGGGGGGAGCAGATGACCAAACCACTTTTCAGAAGCCTTTATGGATGAACACACTGTTACAATGGGCATTAATACAAATTATAACTCCTAATTATTCTACATTGCACTGAACAGGGAAGATAAAGCAAGGTTTTTTGAATTCAGGTTAGCATTCTACCACTCAAAATTTGTGTTTCATGACCATAATGTAACTAAATATTTCTGCAGTATTTATATAAATGAAAGAAAAAAAAAAACACAGAAAAAATCCCTTAAAAATGGCAGAAAAGCTTGCAACTAGTGGTGGAATGGAAAGTACAGAAAAAAGAAGGGAAAGAAGGAACTCTTTTTAAGACTGAAGAATACGGGAATATAAATTTGTAGATATAACCAGCCATCTTGAGTAATTGCAGTTCTTTGGTGAAGCAAGAATTGCCATGTCTTTTCAGGGTGGAGGTTGATGTGTGAATCGTTACCACTTCCCTGGCAGGGAGGTGGAGTAGCTCTGCCCATCACCCTCTGATTTAGCCTGCACAAGCCAGGTGGAGGTGGAGCTGCCCTGACCAAGGTGACCTCTAACACGACATATGGTCCTCAAACTTGGGAAACACAGTCAATGAGAATTAGAGCAGAACATGAGCCTTTGGTGATGGGGTTGCTCACAAAAACATGTATTCTCATGCTAGCCTTCGTCTTCACATTTTGCAAGGCAAATGCACCTGAAAGATTTTTTTTTTTTCTCCAGGATGTTTCCAGGGCTCCTTTTCCAATACCAGTTATTGGAAGGTTACCTCCTGCTTTTATGTCATACACAGATTATCAATGTTCAAAATTCAACTTCAAAACATTAAAAGGGACCTCTCATAGAGTTTCACAACAAATACTTATATGTAGAGGTATGAATTGTCATGTATTAGCCTGAAGCAAAAATTCTTTACTTGGTCCACGGTTAGACTAAGAATTACCTGGCATTCCTTATGCATGTGAAAATTATTTTAGTAAGAAACTTTGAAGTATTTGAGTAATAGGATGACACTGTAAAAAAAAGCATGTTATTAAAGTATTTGCACTAGGAACTGTTATGCTGTAACTCAAGGAACTTGATATCTTTCCTGAAGTTTATTAAAATCCTAATAGATCTTCTTGAGTTCTTCTAGTCTATTGGACTTTAGTTAAAACTTCAGAATATGCGGAAAATAAAAGTGCTACATATACTTTTTGGAATAGATACAAAATCCATCCCAAGTTAGATATAGGATAAATTGTACTGTTCTTTTTTCTTCTACAGAAAAGTGAACTGAATATTTTTGATTATACTGGGATTGTTAGGTAGGAATATATGAAATTTGAAAAGAGGTAGTCTGAAGTTTGGTTTATTTCTCTGGTTTGTTTTTTTAATTTTTTGTCTAAGATAATATTGAAATGCCCTGAGGGTTTTATGATGTGCGTACCAGAAAGAGTCACTGAATTGCTAATGACCTGGTGGGTTAGTGTTTCTGAAGGCAGACTTGCTTTAAAGCAGAGGCTGTGACTGACTTAGTGAACACTGAGTGGAAAAAGGTATGAAATGAGCAGAGAGCATTTCTGAGCAAAAGTAAATCCCTTCCACTTTACACAAAATAAAGTTAGAAGTCAGTTAAACATGTAAAGATTTCATCATCTTGAAGGGATTCCAGACTATAGAGGAGATTTTTCTGATTGCTCTTTTCTCAGAAAGGGCACATAAAAAATGATGCTTAAACACAAGATTCATAAGGGAAGATGCTGAACAAAGGACACAAAATTCACCCTCTCTGCATAAGTGTCAAATGGTAATAGCTGACAAAGTAAATGAAATGCAACATGGACACCTACAGACTCCTCCATAAGACAAGGTGACTCGTGCTGTGACATGAATAAAAAGCTGAAACAATGCACAGTTCCTGTCCCCTGAGATGTCACCTTGTCTGGCACACTGCTGGCCCCAGTCCTGGTTCTGCTGAAGTCACTGTTCTGCCCTGAAGTTCTGAAGCATGCTGAAGTGACTTTTCGGCCCTGTTCTGATCTGAAGTTCTGCCCTGCCACTGCTACACCACACATATTTGGATTACAAGGTTTGAGTACAAAAGTCTTTCACACCAAACACCTATTGGTCTGTACAGAAGTCCCTGTAAAATCTGACTGGTGTGACAGCCATCTGGGAAGCACATGCAGGAATAAGCATCCTAAGAATTCAAAATAGGAAAAGCAATAATTAAAGAGGAAGAATAGGGCAGCTAAATTTTCACCAGGATGTTTTGCTCATATATTCCCATTTCTCAGCTTCCCTTGGTAGAAATACAGATGCCTCAGGAAGATTCTTCCTGAAGATCATTCTCGTTCCTTAATTTCCACTAGAAGGAAATTTATTTGTTATTTCTTGAATTTATTTTATTGTTTTAATAGTTAGCCTGGAGAATACGGATACATATATATGTATATATATATCTATAATCTGCATGTGTTAAGGAGCAGAGATGGAATGAGGGGCATTTATAAGGCAAAAATCTATATATAGGAAGCACGAGAGCTCAGATATTTAATGGAAATCTGGATATCTTCCAATATAAATAGATTTTAGCATCATGTGGCTTTCTCATCCTCTTTGCAGTAGATTTTTATCCTGTGTCTTTTTTTCTTTTAAGTTCATGGATTTCAGTTAACCATAAATTACATTATGCACATTGCAAGTTGTGTATACTAACATATTACTGTAATTTAAAAATGCTATATTAGATTTATTTAACATAATAATGGAAATTTTCTTTTCCCAACTGTAAAATAAGAGTTTTTTACAAAGACATATTAAGCATATAATTACACACAATAAGAAAAAAAAATGGAAAAGCTTGAAAAACATTTTATCTTAAAGAAAACTATAAAAATTTTTCTAAGAAATTCCTAACTATCCCTATCCTTGCAAATACTTATTTATATTTCTTCTACTTCAGTTCAAGCATCACCTTTTGATTTCTGCACTGAACTGGATAGCTCCTGTCAGCCATGCAGGGTGGTTTCATAACTCTGCATGTCCTTACACTACCAATGTCATGTGTGTGTGTAGCACATAAGTAGTTTTTCTATTCTATCCCTAATCTCTTTAAAGCCTTATCAGGATAATTTGAAATTCTGACATTTTTATGTAGAAATCTCTTAGATGACTGTGGAGCTGAAGCATGAAAATAAAATGGAAGCTAGAGTTGCAGGATCAATACACAAGACAAACATATCTTGGGAATGGATATCAATTCCATTAAAGAAACATGCTGCAAGTGAGTCAAAGGTTTTTCTACCTATAACGTGGATTATAATGAATAAGCTTTCATGTTAAAAAAACCCAACCAAACAAACAACAACAACAACCCCGACAATATAACAAAAAGCAAAAACCCCCCAGACTATTCTCAAGGCAGAAATGACTTGGCTGTCATTCTTGCCATGGCTCTGACGGATGTGATCTGGAAGTAATGGAGTAGAGCTACAAGTGAATGAATTGTGGAAGACTTTTGGTGCATGTGTGTAGCTGTGTGTTTTGCTATGACCTTTCACATGTTTTGAAATGGAAGTAATCTATTATGAGCAGAGAGCTGAGCAACTTCTTATCAGGCAGCTTTGTAGTCAAGGAGGATCCAGAGCCCAGTGGCAGGGTCAGCAAAGAGGTTCAGCCCAAAGTGGGCATGGCTGAGGACAGGGACCCTCTCACATCTCCTTGCACCTCTGTGCCTGCCCCTCTGACACCAGTGCAGCCTTCTCCAGGTGTTTGGCTGAAACCAGCAGGAGCTATCTGTTGTAAACCCAAGGACAAAGCGTTTCATGGGCCCTCTGGCTTTTCCATCCACATCCTGCTGGCAGCCTGGGAAAGCTTATGAGACACCTTTCAGCTCAACAATGATGGTTTCACAATGCACAAATACTTGATATTATTTCAAAATGTTATGCAAAGGTGGAAAAAAAAGGACAGATTACATATTAGAAAACACGTTTCTAACCATCTGTATGTTTATATGTGTATATATTAATGTATTTGTATATATCTATGTATGTATGTGCAGAGGTATAAACATTGGTCATATTTCACATCTCTGCCTTAACTGTAGATGACAAAGAAATTTTCCAGAACATCAGCCAGTTGAGTGAGACTACATAATAATCCAAATTACTTTCCACAGCTTTCATCTCAGTGACTCAGAACAGCCCACTGGATGGAATCACTACAAAGGTACACGGTCAGATACTTTTCCCTGTGGAAAAATTCAACACCATCCTTCACTGGTATTACCTTCAATTATTTGGTGAGGCAGTTTAAAGGAGTAGATAAAACAATGAAGCAATATTTCCTATTAAAAAAAAGGAAGAAAACAATTTATCCCTTTTCCATTCAATTGAATAAAGAAAAATATGAAATAGAGCTTGCTATAATTTGAAAGATGCCTTAAAACTGACAGGATACTAAGTAATTCTTACAACCCTATTAGAAGTAAACCTAAGCAATCAGCAACAGAGCCTATAGATATTAAAATAAGAATTATAAATTTCCAAGCATTTCACCTATATTTTACTTATATTTACCTATATTTAAAAGCAAACAGGCTTTAAAATATACATACACCAGACAATGGGAGCTCAGTGTTTATGCCACATTTAAAGGCCCAGAAATGTCTCACTCAAAAGATACCTAAAAAAAAAAAAAAAAAAAAAAAATTGATATTCATTAAAAGATAAACATACTGGATCCTTCAAGTAAAGTTCCACTGATTGTCATCTAGTTCTGGAGATGGGGGAGCTCCTGCTACAGCCTGCCCAGGAACAGATTTTGCCCTGCAGGAAGGGTCTGTGCAAATTCTGCTTCCTCCAATACAAAGTAATTTCAGTGTCTGACACTGAGGTGTTATAATAAAATAAGTTAGAAAATTAGGATAAAAATTTTTCTACTTTCTCCACTTCTTTCCTGATAATTAGAGATATTATCACTTAATTAGTACTATTAGCGCTTCATTAGCACATATTCTGTCACCTATGCCTTCCAAGAGTATGTTATCTTTTTCTACCTTTCTTCCACAATGACTCTTGCCTTCCTTTCTGAAATGCTAAGTTATTTTGTTGCATTTTTCAGGAAGATGAAAATGTGTCACCATTAGAGGGTTACATACCAAGAACAACAAATATTTTAATTTCCTTTATAAATACAGCTTGAGTTGCATAAAGAAAGATACTTTCCCTTTCTCCTATAAAACAAATATTTGATATCTATTTTGCTTTGTTTGCTTTCTTTCTCATTCTAAAATAAATATCAGTCAGTTTTGCTTGCCCCTGGTACAACAACAAACAGTGTTATTAATATAAAAATGGTCCCTTGATTCATTTACAGCATGCCAGAGGAAAAACAAAGAGAAAACCTTAAAACAATCCCCACCAAGACCCACAAAGGAGTAAACAAATAGATCTTGTTCTGATGAAATGATCCCTAACATGCTAAAACCTGCTTCAGGCTAAAACCAATCAACATTTCATTAACACGTTCCGCTAATCAATAGATGACACCAAAGAACAGTAATTTATCCCAGTCATAGCAAAAGAATGAACAGAAAACCCAAACACAGACTTGCTGGAGTGGGAGCTGCATTAAGAAAAACTTGAAAAGGAGTTCCTGGGCCTGCCTTATTTCCAACTTGATTCTGTTTTTTCCATGGCATTCCTCTCAGGATGTGCGGCGGATTGTAGTTTAGCTCCAGTAGTGAAAAATGCAGATGCAGGCCAGGACTGAGCTGCACCATTATTAATACTCATCTTCATTTCTGCTGCTGTCACTGGCACCATGGTGGCTTTTGTGAGCATTTACCCTGCAGCTGGCACCGAGAGGGAGCCAGGCCTCCTGCAACCTGCTGCAGCCCTGGCATCTGCTGAAGTGACCTGCTGAGTTCCAGTGAGGGGCAGGGCTGAGGGCAGACAAGAAACCCCAAAGCAGCCAGACCTCCCCTGCCTGCATGGGCAGCACCAGTGGGGCAGCGGCGCTCTTTTCCTGCCCTCCTATTATCATTATAGTGCAAGAAGTCTACTGTCATTATATTACAAAGGTTCCATACTGCTAGAGCTTTGTACCTCCGTGATGTTTTCTTGTAGGCATTTCCTCGAGGCACTGATTCCTCCTTGCCCTCACAGCAACAACTAACTCCAGCTCTCCCTTAACCAAACAATCCACGCTTTTATAACACTCTTCTTCTGATTGGCTACAGGTGTGGCCTGTTAACATCAGACCTGCTCCTAATCTTTAGTAATTGGTTCAGCTGCAGCTCTTTAGGGGGTAAGATTACATTCTATACACCTTCATTTACCCATACTATGTCCCCCTACACGCCCCTGTGTGCCTGCTCTGGAAACTGATGACTGTCCCTGACTATTGTAACCAGGAATGGTATCCCTGACTATTGTAACCAGGAATGGTACTAAAGTCTAAATGTAGGTGGTAATAAATACATGTTAGAGAGAATACAGAATCTCCCTGAAGAGCTCCCCCACCTCCAGAGCTGGATGAGAACCACTGGAACTTTATCGGAAGGATCCAGTTTTTTATCTTTTAAGAAGTCTCAATACATGTAAGAGAGAATACAGAGAATACTTGATCTCTTTCTCTTTAAAGTACCTGAGACATGTTAATGCATTCAGAAGGCCAGATATAATTTTCTGTAGGAAACCCACTTCGTGAGATAGACATGGTAAAAGTATATACTTTTCAGTGAAAACATAACTGTCTGATCTGGAGTCCATTTCAAGCTAACTTGCCTTTACACTGAAAAAGAAAATCCCTGCCTTTCACATGCCATCTCTGATGGTAATTTTTGTCTCTTAGTACTTTTTAGCAAAGTGGAATTTGTCAGTGAAAGAATGTCATGCATCTTCCAAGAGGCACGATAGCAAAGAAAAGGAAAAACCTGTGAAAAAGCTTTAGAGTTTATTTTATTACAAGTCATAATGACAAGACCTTTCCCCTAGAGGCCCCCAGAGAGTCCATCAGTGATACTTTTTAATTTATAAGTCTAGCAGAACAAAATAACAGCATTTCAGGCAAAGGGAAATAATAACTGATTTTTGTCTTGGATTCCCCACTGGACAACATACACTAGAAAACATTTCAAGTATTAAATAAGGGAATAACATAAAAACATCTAGAGGAAAAATATTCTTTGTTCTTTCAAGAAATCATGTTCCAAGGTAGTAATAGAACTTCAAATACACTGGTTATGTGGTTATTTTTTTTTCTTTTCACACCTCTGTTTTATCTGGAAGACTTGCTTACTCCATTCTGTAATTTTCTTCTTCTTTTCTTCTGCATAAAACCCCCAAATAAGCAAGCAAACAAACAACTCCCCCCACAAAAGAACAAAACAAAACAAAACAAAACAAAAAAAACCCACCTTGCAGCAATGCAGCTTTCAGTGAGCTAACAGAAGTTGCAGTTTAGTTGAGTAGGGTGAGGAGAAATATTATTAAAAAAACATAGGATCTCTACAATTCTTCATTTTCTTTTTCACTAAAAGAACATTTTTTAAACAGCACATCAAGAATTGCAGTTCTGTAAGGGTAAATATAAACATCTAGCCATGGCATCAAGTTTCAAGGTCCTCATTCTTGGCAGAATAATTTTTTTCTCAGTTTTGTTGTGTTGCTAGACACCTTCCAGATGCTGAAGCACCTGGTTTGCTAGAGGGAGCTGATGAAAACAACTAAAAGTATGACAGAACACCCAGAAAGGGAAAAAGGAATTAATAATTAATTTTTTAAATCCCAAATGACTGAGATGGAAACTGCTTTACAGTATTTGAGGTGAAAGAAAATACATTAGAAGTGGAAAAATGTCACAAAGGGTTGAAAATGCTGCTCAGCTTCACATACAGCATTATCCACTAAATGACAGTGCATACACATATATTTGTTATATGCAGAACTTTACATAATGTCCTTAATGATTATAGAATGCCTTCCTGTATCTGCATATGCCCTATCAAGACAAGTCACAGAAATATATTTCATTTCTGTTACTTTGAGGTATGAATGTCACTATAATTACTTATTGATATTAGCATGGTTTTAACCTTTCAAAAGAAAAGAAATAAAAATTAGGTAGGGGCCTTTTAAGGAAATAAAGAATGCAAGCAAAGGTTAAGATTGTAGATACTATAGTAACTATATACAATACTATAGTTATTATATACTATAATTCCTTTAAAGGACATTTCAAGTTGACTAAACACAGCTGAGTTCCTGCAAACTGTAGGCATGAGAAGATAGCTCAATAACCAGTAACTCAGAGCTTTAAATTTGACTGTGTCTGTGATCCCTCTCACTACTTGATTTGCCAGTTCTGGGCATTTAGGAGGGAGCAGTTCACAAAGCACCTGAATTTTTACGTTTGCGTACAAGCAGTTTGTTCTATCCCATTCCTTCAGTGGAAGGCTGTATGGCACTCTAAGAAGTCCATGCAGTGGCACAGATTGGAGTTCAGAAGTAACTGTGGTTATGTATTTAAAGCAGAGATTTGTTTCCTCCACTGTCCTGACCCAGCAAGCCGGTGGGCTGCCAGGTCCGGGATTAGACCACTATGAGGAGTTGAGGAGCTTTTCATACATAGAAATTCTCACCAGCACTGAACCAAACATGGTAATGTTGAGTCAGAAGCAGTTCATACAAATCCTTCCCACTCTACAGAAGAGAGAGCCAGTGTTCCCACAGGCATTCTCCTTCATAACTCGTCTCAAAGCCCTTTCTCTTGCTCCAAGGCTGTGGTTAACCATTTGTGTGCTAGGAATGAAATCACTTTTGTTCACGTACCAGTTTTTCTGGAACTTTAACAGAAGTGACTTGGACTTAAAGGAAAGATATGTTTTCAAGAAAGCTTCCAAAAGGCAGTTACCCAGAATAACTATGAGCACTGAATGCATAATACGAAAGGACATGTGTGTTAATTTCATGTTTGATTACACGATATTGATTTTTCTAAAAATGTTTGAAACTCTTCTTTGGTTGTAAAACATATGAATAATTACACATCAGCATAAAGTGAATGAAGAGATTTAATTACAGACTATTAAAGTTAGCACATTTCTTTAAACACAAGAATGAACTCACTAGTAACACAAAAAAATTGTGTCACACTGTATTCCATCAATCTGCATTCGCATTTTGCATCAACAACAAGGTACGAAGAGTACTCTCCCTCTGCACAAACCTTTCATTTGCCCTCCCTGAGGATCTTTTGCAGACAACATGAATACTTTTAGGTGTATCTCAGTATTATATGTACAGCTGGTTGAAAAAAATTCTAAGCTGGCACAAATAATAATGGTGTCTGTGCACACATTCTGAGTCAGAGTTGAAGCCCTCTTTCTCTCTTGGATTCATCCTGCCTGAGAGGCAACTTCCAGGGTGGAAGATGCATTTTTTCTCTTGCATATCAGGGAGATTTGAAAATACTGAGCAGTCATAGCAAAACTGGGGTACCAGGTGTTGCAGTCTCCTGTAGGCTGCTTTCCCAGTGAGGAAGAAGAACTCTGCTGCCTGGACATAGTGCAGGATTGCAACCCACGAACAGGAGATTGCAGCTGCCCTGGACAAATGGCAGCTGCCTGTGCTGTATTTCACTATCAATCTGCACTATGGGAAATCCACACTTATCAGCAACCCACAGCAAAATCGACCTGACAGCTAGAAAAGTGGCCTGGTGGTGACAAAGAGGAAAGCTTCAGATAGATGGAAACAAACAGAGATTTACCTCCACAAAGGAGGGGAGGAAATGAAGTTTTTCTTTCAGAAGTGGAAAGATTGAGAATAACAAGACTTTGAATGAAAACATATACCCCCTACCTATCTAGGAATAATAAATCTTAAAGCAGGTGTCATCTCTGAAATTCCCTCCACCTCACATGGCTTTTGTGGGAAGTTCTGGTAGATTTTTACCAAGAATTTCCGAAATCCTTTATTTAGAGGATGTAAACCATCATAAACCCATCTTTAATTAGTGAAATTGATTTTCACTATATTTCTTCAATTAGTGAAAATCTTCCACAATGGCCAGAAGATGTTCCACATTGGATGTCGCAGGGTGTGTTTCTGTATTCATTAGTACTGAAGGAACATTATTTAAAATTTTTTCCCCCACTCTGATGTAGGCTGGGTAGCTTGTGGAAAAGATAATAAGGTAAAAAAAGAGAGGTATACTCACGGAAGCTGGAAAAGAAGTAAACGAACTTTACCAAGTTTGGTGGCATAAAAATAGTTACTAGGTGATTTTTCTCCATCTGTCTGCTCTCAGAAAATCATATACATCCCCACTGCCTTTATCCTCCCAAGCAGTGGAATATGTTGCTTGGAAACAATCAGTCATTCACACAAAAATAACCTTTCCATGCCTGTCACCAATAACCATAATTCTGTGCTAAAAAAAAGCCCTGAGGTGCTATCCGTCATCTACTTTTAAGCAGCATTCTCTGAACCAAAATGTATATTTTTTGTGTGAATTCCTTGAGGGGAAATATTTCCAGTGCTATTTACAGGTAAGAAAATACAGTGGTTTAAATTTTAGGTCTCTTTAATTTTCTGTTGTAAAATGGAAGTATTGGCACTTGTCTGCAAGAGTACATGAACATTAATAGTAAATGGAAGCCTCATAAATTGCCACGATTAGAACTAAAACCAACAAATGAGTGCAGATGGGCCGCTTTTTTTATGAATAATGAAAATTTGAGTTGTGTTTTGAGTTTGAAGCAAGTATATTGACCCAAATCTGTGCCATCCATCTGTCTGATGCCAAACTGAATTTGAAATTGTTCTTTCTACCAATGTTTGCCATACTTTTGAATGCTAAATTCCACTACAGAAAATTGAAACCAGCTGTGCCTTCTTTCATCTCACCCATATGCTCTAAAATCTTTGCCAAATAAACTCCATAGCTTTTCCTGGTAGGATATCTTCTTTCCTGTTGTTCTTTTGAGCAATGAAACAACTATCAGAGCCGGAATTTGGATGCCATCAGTGACTGGATTAACATATAGAGGAATTGTCTCCATAGCTGCAGAGGTTGCTGTTGGGCACTGCAGGGGCAGCGTGGCCTTGATCAGTGAAAGTACATGGGGTGAATGGAGCAGCAGCACATAAAATACATGGCAGCATCAGCACAGCTGTCTTTTGTCTGCACTGCTGGGTGGGTTTCAGAGCAGATTTGGATCCTGAGGAAGGCCAAGTGGCCACTCAGAGAGGTCGTGCTGTCTCCATTTATTATGAGTGTTCAAGACATAGCTGGATAATGTCCTGATAAACCTGATGTGGTCTCAAAGATGTTTCTGCTTTGAGCAGGAGTTTGGACTACAGGCCTCTTGGTGTCCCTCTTAAACTGAGTAATCTTGTAATTCTGTGATTCTGGGATGGATTTGTAGCCATGCTGGGGGTATTTTCTTTGCAATAATAACAGACAGGCTTTTTTTATGTGGCCAAAATAGCCTACTGATAACCATTTTCCTGCCTTTTCTGGCACAAAAACATCCATAACTTCAGGAATAATTGTGGTCTGTTTTAGTATTAAGCCATACTTTATGTAGAACAGCTAAGACCATGTTCACAATGGAAAAAGCATGGTCCTGGAGCAGAAAAACATCTAGCTGCCTTACTTTTTACTGCTATTTTCACATAGGTGTTGCAGCCTATTACAGGATCTGTGAAGAAACTGTTTCTACTGAGGTGAAGCTTAGCTCTGAATCAGGAAGAGACTAAAGGGTGAAGATCTGAACAGCCCCAGGTTCTACTATACAAAGGGAACAATCTTAAATATGTTTCAGTTCCAGAAAAATTTGAAATGAAATTTTTGTTTGTTTCTATCAAGGTTTACTTTTTTGTAAAAAGTTCCCATCATGATAAGGACTCAAATCGAATATACTTGTACAAGTTGACAGGAGTTTCAGGTTGGGAACACTGAAGGTCAGAAGAGCATGTTCCTGCCAGTGCAAGGCAGATTCTGTCATCCCCTTCTCAAGCAGCTTGGTGCCACAGTTGTTTGAATTCTGGAAGGGCCTTTCTCATCTGCAACCTGCACTGAACATTTTCCTGCAGGCAAGAGCAGCAGCTCTGACAGTTCAACATAAATATGTTTGTTCTGTCACTTATAACTTATCCTGCATCTCACAAATTGAAACAAAAGAGAATTTACAACTGATATTCATCACTGACAAATATTCACCAGCAGGTTAACTTCTGTCATTTGTTCTCTGGAGGCAATGAATAAAATTAGCCTGTCAGCAGGTTAATTTTTTTTTTTTATTTATTTAGAAGAGCACCTTATGACCTTCTGTAGAAGTGAGTTAAAGCTTAGCTAGCTAGCATGAGTCTGAGTAATGGCTCTCTTCCTAAAGCTTATTTTACTTGTCTTCATAGGAAAAATAGTGCTACATGGGTTTCAAAGAGAACATCAAGTACAAGAAATTCTTATGGAATTGGGTAACAGAATTTTGTCACTGACCTTTATGATCTCATTTTCTTTTCAGAGGATAGATATTTTTCTGTTGTTGCCCTCCTGCAATATGATATGCTTTGATGATAACGGGATTTTTCATATAGTCAGACTATGTGATAATTGAGTGTATACATTGAGCATTCTGCACCTACTAGAGTAGAAGGGAAGTGGGATGAATTGTATCTAGTGGCAAGGCCTCTTTGAGGAGACAAAAAGTTTTTGTAACTAAAACTTCAATAAGCTCTTAGTAAGGAGACATGCCAATTTGTTTAAGTGCAAATTATTGGGAAAAAAAAGGTGGCATAATGACCAGGCTAAAATGCAATGTTTTGCAATTTGTTTTGACAGTGCCCCAAAGGACCAAATAAATGAAGCTCAGAAGAAATTAATTTAGAAGAAAATGTTAAATTTAATGTAGGGCACATTGGCTAGTTTTCGAGCTGAGAAAAAGGGAATTAACATTCTGGGCTCCTTTTCCCAATAATATACCATTGCTAAGTCATTTAAATAAAGATTTTACTCCTCTCAGAGGTTTAGTAGGTCTAATTAAATCGCCTGTGGATTGTAAAATTTTCAGCACTAGTGCAAGTGGCAAAATCAAACCTTGAAACTATTTGGACAACAATTTGCACATTTTCAAAGTTGTGGCACTGTTGTCTGTAATCAGATGTTATTAATGAAAATAAGTTTAAGCCAAATAATGTGATTTACAGAAGCAGTAGAAATAAGCTGGATTTAATGTTTTCAGCATAGGCACTTCCATTTTCCCAGTCCTGATCTTCTCCTTTTTAGCACATGCAAGAATTTAACAAAATGTTCTCTATATTTCATTTTGAGTAATGGAAAATCTAAGGCTTTTCTGAGACTCCTCTTACAAATAACACCATAACCTGTATATAAATTATCCTCTCTCACAGAACTGCTATGTGCTTTCATAAGAGAATATTGAGTACTTTCCTGGAAAGTTTTTAGGCACCAGATCAGAACAGAAGACACAATTGGCTCTTTGTAGTTGACTTTATTACTCATTTACTACTTCCTCATTATGTTTACAGGATTATATCTGCTTCTTTTCATTCATATTATTTTATTATTTTTATTTGACAAATAGGGTAATTTCTCTCTTTCTTTTCAATGTCAATCTTATTTGTATTTGTTTCTGTTTCTCTCCCTTTTCCCTGTGACTTGTTAACAGTGGCCAACATTCCTTGCGTTCATCAAGCAGATTTGTTCTCTTGCTTCATCTGTTTCTGTATTTCAGAACTTGAGTTGTTTTACTTTTTCCTGGTTTTCTTCACAAGAGTGGAGCAGTGATTACTGCTCACAGGAGGACACTACTGTGGGGCTCTTCGCTCTGCTGATTGCCTGAAGGACTCGGTACCCATGACCTGCAGCCACTCACCTTAAGCTGTAGACATTCAAGGAAAGCACACGTTAAATGCTTTTTGCCAGTGGGATTTTCTTCATTCCTTTTGAAAAATCCAAGACTCCAACCAAGGAAACAATCAGCCCTATAGGCCAAAATAACACAGAGACACAGAACTACTCATAGGTTTGTGTTTTTCCTGTACACAAAAATTCTCCCATGACACTAGAGACAGTCTTTGGATTTTCTTCCAAAAGAAATCTTAATTGAGAAGTGAAGTCAGAAGACCTTCTACCAGATTTTTTTTTCATTCTCTCCAATACAAGTCATTTTGTGGCCACAAACTCCTGTAGAAAGACAGAAGAAAAAAGAGCCCAGATGTGTGTGAAAGTTTCCCCTTATGACAGAGAAGATAATGTTCATTCTCATAATGCCAAACTTTAAGTAAACCTGCTTCTCAGACATACTTTGTGTTTTCTTTCAAATCTGCTATCCATATGGATAGAAGAACAACACCAGATGAACAAGTGAAAATACTGTTGAAAATTTGACCACCCATATGTAAAACTTTTACCCAAAAAAAGACTAGCTGTGTTCTGATAGTCCTCATCTCTCAGTTATTCAAAATGCTCATAAGTTATCCCTATATTTCAAAATCAGAGTGCTCATCAGGAGAAATTTTATAACCAGTCAAAACTCAGGACATGGCTCTTATATTTCCTTTGCAATGTGAGGGGATGAATGCCATTGTTTGACATTCTTCAGCTGTGTCACTAGTAGTTTAGACATAATGACTAGATGACGAAAGAAAGTGAAACTGTTGTTTAGTTTAATTTGTGTCGTGCTGGCAAGACTTGGGATTGCATTTTTCATTTCAAGCTCAATATTACTGTGCAATATGCCCAAAGTAACCCCACAGGTTCTGAAACAACAGAAGCCCAGCTTGCTAGGCTTTCATGCCCTGAGGCCCACAGCAGTGAGTAAGTGTGAGGCAAAGAAGAAGCCAACACTAGTTGTGTCTATTCACCTATTTTCAGAACAGTCTGTGGAATTTGCTGGAAATTGCTGCCTTGCTTTAGAGATGGCAAACTGAAAGCAGACCAGTAAGCAGAAATATAAAGACTAAGAGTAAGCATAGATATAAAGATATTTTCTCTCAGAATTGAGTCTAAAAAGCTGTAAGAATTGCTAATGCTATTAGTAAAACCAAGAAAAAAGAGTGAGAAGTGGTTTTGAGGGCTTATGAATTAGAGAAGATTTTCAAATCTGAATTAACTTCTCTAGGCACATTTAACTTCCCATAATTGATTTTCAAAAGTAATGTCAAAATATCTTTTTCTTTTTATCTGTCTGTCCCTCTATACCTCTATATCCATATAGATTATTCCAAGAAGAGTATCTAATGGATTGAGAAAAATTCTGCTTTTTTATTAAATTTATTAGTGAAATAGATGAGGAGTTTTGCAGTTTATGCGACTGTCAGAAAAACTCCTGGTTTTTACCCTCCAGATTTGTTTGTCTAGCTTGCATTGTCTACAAAATAAGCCTAATTTCTCTTTGCTCTCTCCCCAAAATCTCACCTGTACATGGTGACGTTTATCACTTTGAATTCAGCCCAAGCAGGAATCCAGAACCATTAGACCTGAACAGTTTCTGAAGCCAAGTAAGTATAAGGTAGCAATTTCTATAGTTCTCCTAGATCACCCTTTAAAATCCTTTTCTTCTTAATTAAGCCATTTAAAAATAGAAAGAAGGAATATGACACAGAAATGTACTACTATTTGATTCCTGGCTGTGAGATTTGCTTTCAGACTACATGCAATCAGTTTGAGTCAGACTGAATCTTAGGAGCATGTAGGATTGAATGGGATTTCTCTGTATTAAATTAATAGCATGGAGGCTATTATCAGGACTTGAAACCAAACCCAAACTTTCTGGCCAGCCACAAGATGAAGTTAGAAAATAAGAAACAATAAAAACCAAGCAAATCAGCCATGTTCTCATTAAAGTCAATGGACAATTTGTCACTGGCCTTGGTAGGAATGGGATCTGTCCCAAATTCTTCACTTCTTGCACAAGAAAAAGGAAACTGAAATTCACGTTGACATTTTCCCACTCCTAATCTCATTTCCCCATTTTCCTCTCTCTCCCTCAAACCTAGTTCTCCAGGGACGTTCTGAACAAAGCAGCAAGTATGAGTGGAGGGCTACAGAAAGGATGTGATAAGGCACATGCAAGGCCACTTAAGTTTTGCTGCATCAATGTGCTGTGCTTACACCTCACAAAACTTTAGTTTAGTTTAGCCTAGACTGTGTTTGATATAGATCCAGGTATTTTGCAAGCAAACAAGATCATCTTCTGACTGGCTGCTTGAGTGGGTAATATTCACCTCAGTGGTAAAAACAAGAAGGTGTTTTAATACCTATTTTAATAAAGCACTGGGGGGCAGTGTGATATAGAGAAGCATACATTGGCACAGTTGCTCTGCCATCTGCCCAGGGTGTCACTTGCAGGAGGGACTCACGACTTTATCTGACAGCTCTGCTGTACCTCCTTGAAGGACTGAGAGTATGAGCCTGTGCTCTGCCTCTTCTGGGAGGATGAGACACTGTAAAATAAACTACAATGTAATGTTAAGAGAGTCTGACAGTCTAAAAGCTTTGACTTACCATGAATGTGCTCTGTGTAGGTGGATGCTTGTTTCTCTGTGGGTCCATATGAACTGTAATAACAAAAACATTAGTCTCTGTGCTTGGGTCTGTGACTGTGCCTGGAAAGAAAAGAGAAACTTTTATTTCTGAAGTGTACTTCTTCCTGACAGCAGAGTAAGAAGAGTGGTATAAATTGTTATCAGCTGTTGGATGCTTTCTACTTGAGTTCTGTTTGTTTGTTTGTTTTCAGTTTATTATTTCTTATCTTTTACAAAAACAAGCAAGCAAACTAATCAACTTTATAACATCAGCTAACCTGGAAAGCAAACAAAAGGACTGCACACACAGTGAAAAAATATACAAACAAAACATTTCCCAGAATGGGCTTATGTAAGTTATTGATTTTTCTCTTTAACATCTAAGGGTACTGCTATTCTTGTTGGCCTTTTAATTCAGAAAACTCTCACCCGTAGGATTACACTGGAATTTCAAAATTATTCAGAGAAATAATGGAGGGCTTTTGAGCAACCAGAATGTCAAATGCTAGGTTTCAATTTTGTAATTGAAAGCAGTCACTCATAAGCATGATATTTACAAACTTTTATCTGAAAAGAGTACTCTAAAGGGATTACAGTATTATAGGCCTAGAAAAAAATTCCCATGTTGATTTTCTGGATTAAGAGCAGGGGAACTGTTACTGCTTTAATAAGGAAATGCAGGCTGCCTAGACATTATGTTGAAGGGTAATTTCCCTTAATGTATATTAGAAGAAATTCTCACCTTGGGGCTGCCTACATGACATAATGTACTATGCAATGACTCAACTTGAATATGAAAGGCAGTACAGTGAGAGTTTCAAAGAACTCTTTCATGTGGTGCATTGTTTCTAGTCTTCAGCCAAAGGTCATATTTTCAACCAGTCATTTTTTCTCTACAAAGTATTCAAAATAATTCTGAAAGAATTGCAAGAGTTGCAATCTCCTCTGCCTCCTGCCCAATAGCCCTGCTCTCATTAACTCCTTTACAGCATCCATAGCTGCACCTATATTTTTCAACAAACAGATAAATCTGGAAAAGGGAAGAAAGTGCTGAGAGCAAAGCTTAACTCAGAAAAGAACAATCATGGTTCCATAAGGCTTTCCTGGTGCATAAAAGCTTTTCTTAAATAAGCCAGAAATGCAATGAAAGTGAGCATACCTTTTTCAATTTTTTTTTTTGAGGGCTTTTATGCAAAATAAAAACAAAACAAAACCAAGAAGCCTAAGAAAATTGCCCATTTCAATATTACATTATTACTATCTTTCTGGTAAACTGTAAGGAATATATTCAAACTTGACTCTTGCAAAGTAGACATTTTGGAGGGTCTTGGTTTCACATCACATTTCAGGCTATACTCCTACTTTGGGTCTGATTTCCATACATAATTTTAATTGTCTTTTGCTATTTAAACATCTTTTATATAACTACATATAAGTATATAAAAACAGAATGTGTTGTCATATATATGCTGTATGTGCCAGAAAAGAGGCTTCCTATGGAAATGTACATGGGGTTAAACAAGGATACTGTCCTCCTCTGTCTTTTATGGGAAAAACAGCTGAAAGTATGAACTGTGATGAAGATTAGCCCATATTCTGTAAGGTGCTGAGTAAAGACAGAGGGAGGTAGTAGCCAGCAGAAAGATATTCAGCAGCAATAAGTAAGGGGGTTTTGGCATCCTCAATATGAGTGGCTGACCTCATATTTCTGAACAATACCCAGTAACCCAACAAATGAGAAAAGAGATACAGCAAACACTAATTAAATGTGTACGCTCTCTCTCAGACTAATTAGCACACATAGAGGTTAAGCCCTAAAGAATAAAATGTGCAGCTTTGTGAGTACAAGAGAAAAATACAATGAAAAAATTCCAAATCACTCTCATTGGAAAGTGTATTTGCTTTCTCTCACTGTGGGTTGATGATTCAGCCTTCTTTCCTTTTCAGCACACATCAAATCTGCAAGTAAAACTCATAGCCACAGGTTTGCTTCATTTTCCCTAAGAAATGCAAGAGAACCTGCAAGACACATGTATCACTTCACCAAGTTCACTTGAAAGAAGGTAATTCAGATAGTCTGGGAAGGTAGCACTTACTGCCTCTAAGTTGCATAGAAAATAAAGGTATTTTTTCAGAGAATAGACTGTGGCCTGGGATTCGGAAAATGTGACTAGAATTCAGACAGCAACATTAAAGTGGTATCTTGAGGCACCTGTGTTCTTTAGTTCTCAATTTCATTTTCTAAAGCCACTTCAGATGACAGCAATGAGACTATTTAAAATAGTTATTGTTATTTTATGTTATTTTCCAAGATTGAAGCTGGGGAGAAAATTCTAATCCTGTCTGTAGGATTTTTAAGATTAACTTCCATAACCTCTGCATGCATGTTTTTATAATCTGTACTGATAGACTTCAAATCATCTCATTATCTTTAATATCATATACACACACAAAACTTATTACTTCCCCAGCATCAATCTATCTTTGTCATCTTTATGTCTTTACATCTATCAGCTTCCTTCTCTAAATGAAAACCAAGGCCTACACCCTTGTATATTTTTATTTGCATTCAACTGTGATACAGTATACAGAGTAAAAAGTGGTATGTTTTCCAAGTGGATTCTTTAGGATATTATAAACCACAAATTTTAAGAAGTTTTTTAGTAATATACACATTATTTGCTCTGAGGACACACATATAATCATTGAATTTAACCAAACCCTCTTCTGTTGAGGAAGCTTTTGTTAAAGTAGTCACCAGTAGGCAAAGTGTGAGATTCCATGGAGGTACACATAGGGAACACCAGGAGTAAGGACCCCCCTTGGCATCTTCCCTTGTGGTCTGCCTTTACACATTTTCAGTCTTGATCTGACTGGGCTCTTGGCCTCTCCATTGTCTGAGTTTCAGGAAGTTGGATGTCACAAAGGTCTTCTTGCAAAATTTATGATTCCAGAGCTGGTCAGGTGTCTAAGAGTAAGTCAAATCCACCTAGCCATCCAAATCCATTTTCATTAGTTCTTTTCAACAAAGGGGATAGGACCTGGCAGTTGGTTTAGGAGGCATCTTTCAGTATCTTCTACACACTTTGGTGCTTGTGGATAGCCTAGAGACCACAGGGAACAGTACTCTGGAGTGGGATGAAAATTCTACCTGGCGGTCATGATTGAGAGGATGATCAGTTGTTACTGTATCTATCTAAAACTTATGCCTCCATCTAGAAACTTCAAATAAAATTTTTAGGCATAAGAATGACAGTGTATTAGACATGGTTGTCCCAGATCTATCACAGTGGCTCTATTCAGAGAGTGTTTTTGAAGAGATATGTTACTGATATCTTTGTAGCCAGTGAAAGCAGATGAAGTTCTCCACATATATATATATATATATATATACAAATATATATATATAAAAATGATATGTAGAGAGATATAACTGGAGAAAGACCTGGATATTCTCCAAACCCACCCTTATTTCCCATCACAGCAACTGAGTGGATATGAAAGGGACAAATAGCATTCATTGAAGATGCATATTACAAATGACATTAGTGTTGTGCAGGGGGATACAATATAAGAAAATAAAGGTAGTATAGAAAGTAATCTTACCCCCTAAAGAGCTGCAGCTGAGCCAATTATTAGAGATTGGGAATGGCCTGATGTTAACAGGCTGCACCTGTAACCAATCAGAAGAGTGTTATAAAAGAGTGGGTTGGTTAGCCCCTGTGAGGGTAGGGTTTAGTTCTTGCTTTGTGGAGGTGGCTGCATGAAGCATCAAGGAGGTATGAAACTTTCACAATATGGAGCTTTTACAATGGAAGAACAATAGAACTCTTGCCATATAATGACAATGATGTTCTATATTGTTTTGTAATGTATAAGATTGGTCACAAATTTCATTTGAATGTACCCATTGACATGGTGATGTTCACTGCAGATTATATTAATAAACAAGTATGACATCATTACCTAAGAGATCATGTGCTACTCAGTCTGATTATATAAACCTCACTGGAAGTCTAAAAGAGATGTATTAGGAAGTTTTATTATGTATGCTGAGTTAAGTCCACTAGAGTTGACAGAGGAATCTGAAACCTTTGCTTTGGATCTCCAGAGTTTCATCTATTGGCAGAAACGTCTCTCCTTGTTAATCAGACTTTAATCACAGCTATTTCGTTCCAGCAGACATCAGTAAACACACATGCCACTAGACACAAATAATGATGAAGAGAATGGAGAGGATGCTCTGATAGCAAGCCACATTTTTGTCAGCTGGATATTGTTATGAAAGCAAGTAACCTAATGAAATATTTGGAAAGGGGTTTGTTTGCTTGTATACTTTTAACACCAGAGTACAGTGTTTTTAAAATCTCTTAAAAATTCTAAAAAGGCATGTGTTTCTTTGCTTATTGGGAAAGATTGGTTCATGCTGGCCACTAAATTTTGTAATTCTTCAGCATTATAATGTTTTTCCTAATCTGATTTGATTAGGAAAATCTTGCTTCTCATTTCCCTCTTGTTTTCTTCTGACTTACTTCCTGTGTTTTCCCCTCTCTTATTGGAAGTGAAGGAATTACAGGGTTTAGTTTTTAACAAGCATCCAGAGAAGTGAAGCTGTAAAATGGAATTACTATTTTGGTGGCCAGGGCAATCATATTTCTAGATATGTATTATCTAAACATATTTGCTGGGATTTTGAATTAAACAGTACTGTAGAAATACATGATCAGAATAAAGATCCCAAGCATTCCACGTTGCTACCCTCTTACCCTTGCCCATTGGAGGCTGGGCACCAAAACTGCTGCTGTTCCCTTTTTTTTCCATTAAATCTGAACATGAAGCACTGCACTTGGCATCAAAATGATTCCACAATGGATTTATCTTTGTTGACCAGTTGCACCATATGCCTAGAGATCACAGCACCACCTGATAGTATCACTGATTTGACCCTGCTTGTGGGGGGCTGCAAAACATGGTTCGCAATGAACATTTTCCCATAGTAGCAGATGAGTTGGCCAGGAAATCTCTCTGAAGAGCTCACCAAAGCTATTGAAGCAACCACAGCCAGGGCATGAGGCTAGCTTCAGATTGAACTTTTGTGAGAAATGTTGCAATGAATCTCTGGGTTTCACAAAGGTCAAACATTAGTAAACAGCTCGCAAACTACTTTGGTGTTCCTGTTTCCTCATTAAACTAAAAAAAATCCCAAACACTAAAATATGTACATTTTTTCTCTGTACTTTATTAGTTTGTGTATGTGATAGTGGATATTCGTGCTTTAAACTATTGCTCCTAGATGACCAGGTTAGATAAGTATTAATATGCCTCTTTTGCCTATGAACTGTTTTCATTCAATTGTATGTATCAGTACAGGAGAAGACAAAATATTTTAGTATATGTGACCACAGATACAAGTAAGGATCTGGATATCTATTGACAGAAGAGAGAAAGCACTTGACAAAACAATCTCTCTGATGTAGTACATCTTCTCGAAAATCTGACTTCTTCCTTGTGAAATGTTGTGAAAATGCTAGTAATTTTTATTGGGAAAAATAAAAAGAATAATTGCTTCCTATTTACAATAATTTAAAAAACATTTTAACCGAAATGGAAAAAAATAATTTTGGTTGAGCCCAAACCAACTTACAACCATTTGGTAATTTATTCTCTGATTGTCTTTACTATGCAGTGCACTATGATTACCATTTAACTACATATTTATCTTGCTGTGCTGTGTTCTTCTGCCCATTATTTTAGTTTTGGGCACTTTAGTGACCTCAAAGTGCCACATGCATGGTTTCAAATAACATGGTGTATATATTTACATTAGTAAGAGCAAAGGTAGCATTCCATGGATAACCATGGAGATGTCCTTGTGTACAAAGCACTTCATTTTTTTCATAGCAAAACCAATTCCTGCTGTGCTTCAATAGAATAGGAAGGCTTGCCTACATATGCTGCGCTCTTGATGCCTTCTGTGCTTCAGTAATTTACTGAGCTGTAAGAAGAGCAATCAGAGTGGTAAAGCAGCAATTCATAAGCGATTACCTTTTAAGCAAGAGACATACAATTTTTAATTAGGCAATCAGGCATTGTTTAAACTGAAGTTGCAATTAGGTAACCTTCACTTACTCAATAAATCATCATTAATTCTAATCAGGAATATTTCTTGTTTTTGTCACTAGAAAAAAAATAATGACATTCTGATTCAAAATTCACATCTATCTTGATTCAGTGTGCTGCAACATTATTTTAGTGAAAATATCTCTTTCTCCTGGCATCCCATTAGTTAAATGACTCACTGCAAAATCATGAGTCATGTATGTAGATTAATAATGCTATGTTTTACAATTCACTGCAAAACTATCAAGGATGCTGCTATGGTGTCTGGTTTTAATGGATTAGTAAAAAATTTTACATGGAATTTGATTGCATAATTTAAATTAATTTTTATCGTATTTTAATTGAGTTATTAATAAGTTTTCCCCACATTATCTTTCCTGATACTGAAAGAGCTTCATAAAAATTTCATAAATAATTCTTTATGAATGTTATTTATGCAAGATCTTCTTTTAATGAGCCATCATCTTCAGGATATATTTCACTATCCAGGTTAAATAAACCAATCACTTCCAAAAATCTACCAGATTCTGATTCTGTTGCAGCAAGTAAATAACTTAATTACACATAATATAAATTTAAAAAGGTAAAGATAGAAAATACTGAGTCTGAAAAAGCTTGAAAACTATAAAAAGTCACAGCCTTGTATTTCCAATAAACTTCACTACAGAAATCCTGCTGTCTTCTACAGTTTCTGAGGTAACCACAAGAAAGTTATAGAAACAGTAAATGTATCTGTGTTCCAGCTATAGGAAGGGGATTGCATCTTAAAAATTATTTCAAGAGTATTTATGATAAATAAAAGGCAAAAGCATCAACTATTAGCTTCTGATATCTGCAAACTTTTAGTTGTTTTAAAATCTGTATCTAATATTTTGGTGCTTGACTAACCAGTATTTTAATACATATTAAGTATAATACACACCATGGGGAAAAAAACCCCTTCACTAAAAAAGATTTTGCTTTGATAAAACATCAATTTAATATGATGAGGTTGGGAGGGGAAGTGGGAATGATTTTTAAGGTTTAGATCAGAATAGCTCAGTATCTATACAGTTCAGGTAAACCTTAGACTTCTGCTTGAATTTTTTATTACAGTGGTGCGTAACTAGTTGTCTTGCTCTGGGATGTTCTTAACTGCATCTCTAAGAAGGTTTTAAGCTTAATGATTTCAAACTGCCCTTCTTTAGCACAGTAGGAAGACATGTAAATCTTTATTAGAGATAATAGTTTAGATAATTACAGAAGTTTTCAGACTTGCTCTTTATTTGACAGGCAATTTAGAGGATGAAGAAAATGTCACATGTGAACCCTATCAACCAAATGCTTTTTTCTCTCTGCTTCACCACACTCTGCTCTGCTAATTCAACTGCAGAATGAGAATAAAAACATCCTTGCAATATCAAATTTACTGGCAAGATGTAGCAGTTCTTTTGCTCAGTGGCCTTTTCAGCTTTGTGTAGAAATGCAAGACTCTTAAACAAAGCAATATTATCCTACAATAAACACTTCACTGATAGAGATTTTTGACTCCATTATAAGTAGAATTGATTATTCAAAGTTTAATGCATAAAAGATGTAGAAGATTCAATAAATAATTCAATGAATGAAAAATTATTAAGACCTATATTTAAGATCTGTATTTCACAGCTTTGTTTGAAAGAGAATAGCAGATTTTTACTGTCACTAAAAAGAGGAAAACTCATTTAATGTAGGCCATTAGGTACATAATTAATTAAAATTTAAGTATTATAATTGCAGCTTTGCTACATCTTATGAAGCTTCATCTCAGCCTCATTGATTCCTAACAGGATGCTGATAGATGGTAAATTTGTCATTTCCTGTTTATAAGGAGCTGTACTCAATATATCTGGCTAAAGGATAAAAAGGATGATTGACTGTAGACACACCAATATTTAATGTAAGGTTGATTGACATTTTATTGGCTGTAAACACTGGGACTAACAAGAATGACTGAGGCACAGAAAGTTATCTGGTTCTAACTGGTTACCAAGTGAACAAATGTGCTGATAAGCCTTCCTGGGTCATAGAAAAGGATGCCTGCTTTATTGATTTTTTTTTTTTTTTTTTAACACATGGGTTTAATTTATAATGTTTCAGACAACAGACATAGCCTTTAGATAAGACACAGGTATAGAGGCAGGACTATAACAACAGTGCTCTAATTGCCCAGACCAGCACCATTGGACCTAAGATTTTTTTCCACAGAGTAATATAAAAAGTCTTTTTCTAAGCATGCAGCTAGTAAGAAACATCACACATATAAGATGAGCATTACAGCATGAGCTGTGAATGTCTGTGAACAAGTGAAATGGGACTGCTTTCTCTCACAGCCAAAGCAGTCTAAGAGAGTGTTAGGGGTAGAAAGCCTTGAGAAATGCAGACTATGAAACACATCAGGATGTGCTATAAATACATTTCACCTGACAAAGAGGAAAATCATGTTGGGAAGTTCAATTGGGAGAAAAGAAAAAGCAGCTCTACAGTTAAGAGGAGTCATAGAACCTTACCCTCTAGAGGGAAAACTCCTACCAGCCTCAGTGTCATGCACATGCCTGGCCACTCTGCAGAGGCAGCAAATAGCTATTTTAAATTGTAAAAGAAAATTTTAAATTCTGTCTCTAAGTTGCTGATAGATTCATGCATTACAGAAATAAAGTACTTGCACCAAATCATAGAGCAGGAATTTCACACTCTCCCAGTGACTTTTACTAAGAGATATTTCTGTTCCCTTCGGCTTGAGAAAATGCCCTGCAGGCATGAGGCCTACCTGTGGAAAGCCATCCTTCACAGGTCTGCCAGAGCTCCCTCAACCACATGAACTCATTTCTCTGATTAATTTTGTCCCAATATCCAGAGTTATAGCTCCTGTCCTTTCTCCATGCCAAATGAATCCCAGGGATGATATCATCACATATACAGTAGCTCCCCCAAACTTTTAGGCCACAAGTCATGAACAACTCCTAGAGCTCTCATTGTGCCTCACAAACTGTCACAGCTCAAGTTCCCTAATTCCCACATAAGCAGTTTTTGGGCAATGTAGACCACTTTACCATCAAGATGCTGTAAAGAACAGCTCCTTTTTTTACTTATAATAGGAAACTGCTGTGTACAGGATGCAACCCTGTGATACCATTAGGTGTACTTCTGTAAATTGCATTTGCTTTTACACAAACATAACAAGAGGGATTCAGATCCCATTAAATCTCAATTGAGAGCTCTGTAGCTCTCAACAATACAATAAACAAAATAAAAAGGCATTTGCTTTAATTGATCATTGTAGAAAAATATGGGATTGAGATGTGACCATCAACTCTGTGTGGATCATAATGATACAAATACTTTAAATGCAACAGCTGGATGCATTACTTATCTATCCTATATGCGCACCCAGCCACTAATGTTGATAGCTGTCTTCTGGCAACGAAAAAAATGTTCACGTCTATGCAATGAGGGGATAGTTCCAATAGGAAATTTCATCATTACTAAGATAAAAAATAACAAAAAAGACATTTCCTTTCCAGGATAAACATAACCAGTTATGCTGGGCTTCAGCAGAATAGTCTCTAAGGCACTCTCTGCTTTCACCAAATCTACATAGCCCCAGGCTAATTTGATTCACTGACTTGCAGGAAAAAGGAACAGCCGGTGTCACTTAACAGTAATGGATATTTGAAACTACTTAAGCCTTAAATTCTTTTTTCCTCATCTGTACAAAATTAATCTTCATTTATTTTCATGGGAAGTCAGTGCAATGGAAGTCAGGTTTTGAGAAATGTTACCAGGATGTAACAAGCTGAAATTAAAAAGATAGTGCTGTGTATAGCATGGAAGTAACAATAATACTCCTGTTACTATTAATGTTGCTGTTATCATAATTTATTACTATTATTATTGTTGTTGTTATTGTTGTTATTATTATTACCCTGGATCTTTGAGACTGAGGCAAATTCAGTCATTAAAATAATTTTTTTGTCAGTGTGTCTGAGTTATGTTTGCCATAGGATATTGTTAAAGAGTCAAGAGGACTTTCTTTTTCATTTCTGCAGTGCATTTTAAATAGGTTTTTCACAAGGCTCAAAAGACAATTTATTTTACACTAAAAAACAAATATGACTATGTGCTATTAAAAGGCAGAAATGGAAAGAATAACTGAATTCAGCAAATTTTAAACCTCACTGTAATCCTGCACATTAAACAGCTCCCTGTTTGCTGGATGGCCTGTGTAGATGAAAATAAAGGCAACTGCTGGTAAATAAGACCAAGATCTTATTAACCACAGCCTAAGCAACTGCAAATATAATGCCTGTAGTAACTGCTCACTGTGCACAGCTGTCATGAGATATAAACATGATGTAAACTGAGTGTGAGAGGAAGAGCGGGACCTTGATAGCAAAAGCTCTAGTCAGACAGCTGTGATTCCTCCATAGCCATAGCTCTTGGGTGCTGGATTGTCCAGGCGGTCCTGATGCAGCTCTTAGGTTCTCCTGTGGGAGATGGTAATCCCTGCAAAAATACATGCCTTAATATTTTGGGAAAGTCAGTGTTTGAATGGCATATTCTTTCCATCATCCTTCTGGTGCATCATTCATATAATCTATAGGGTGTAAAAATGGTTGAAAGCATTAGCTCACGATCCCAGTGGAAAGTCTGTCTCCACCAGTTCTTATTCAGTAATTAATTGAAAGCAGTAACCTTATTTCTTTTCTAACAAAAGGGTGACAAGCAGACTAATTTGAGAAGATATGACAGTTTTGGTTTTATATGAAATATTTAAATCCAAAGTTTCCCTAAAACTGTTCTCCAGCTTTAGACGTTTATATGGGATGCAGAATGAAATCTCCTGTTGGTCACAATATGAGAGAAGCTGGCTGACATTAGTGTTGCCTTTGACCTTTATGATAGCATGCTGAACAGAAACACTTCTGCCCAGAAAGGAAAAGCAAGACTACCAGCAGTTTTTTGTTTGTTGTTTGTTTTTTTTTTTCATCTGCAATGATGTGAGTCAGTAGAGCATGTGTAGTATTCCCAGAAAATACTGGCAGCAGAAGGTCAGGCTTCCAGGAATTGTACTGCTTAGAGCACAGAGCTCCAGGTTTTCTGTTGCAAGGCCATTCCATAAAATTAAAGGAGGAATTTATTTAAATCATATGAAGATCAATAGGGTCAAAAATATATAAAAAACTATATGCAGTTGAAGGCAACCTGGCATTTCCTGGTGCAGAGCCTCTGAACAATGCTACCTTCTAAGGAAGAATGACTTAGACAAACAAAATTCCCATTAATCACCACCCAGAGGCACTCTTTCAAGAAAAATAATACTTTAGCTCAGCACATCGCAACTACAAGCACTTAGTACATCACCATCTTTGAAAAATACTCTTTGTTGGCAAATGAGAGCTTACACTATACCAAACAGCACTTAGTATAACCATATCTACCTCTTTTAGGCTCTAGCACAAGGTCCTGGCCTTTGAATTTTCTGCCAAGGGCAAGTCTAAACAAGCCACAGCAGAGTTATGAGGACACTGTGACACTGAAATCTCAGCATGGGTGAAATGCTAGCTTAAACAAATTTGTCCACAGGGTCGTTGTTTCTGTGCATGCCCTAAGAACCAGGGTAGGCATGGGCTATACCAAGAGTACTCACAGCTTTGCTTACTTTTAGTCAGCTCCAATATATTAATTTGTTGTCAGGAAACATTTGATTACTGTGTCTCATGCCCATTAGCCAGTGCTCCTTCCAAAATTTCTGCTTGCACCCTTGACTTCGTATTCTTTAATTTAGTCCTGTTTCTCTTCAGTTTTCCGTATGCTACCCTCTCATTGTATGGCATCCTCCCCCTTCTCTGCAACTTCCTAATTCAGATCATAAGAAAATATTGTTCAGCTTTTTAAATTAATTAGTAGCTAATCATTACCAAAACTTTCATTACCTTGAGGGAGAGCAGGATTCTTAGGTAATAGCCACACACTCTATACACATGCAATTTTCTAGACTACCCACAAGGAATGCCTAGTCATTTACAAATTCATCTTCCCCTTCTTTCTCAGAATAAGCAGAATGGGTGTTGGGAAATATTTCACATCTTTTCCTCATTAATTTTTCTGCATTATGATGCAACAGTGACCTTGAATGACAATTTAAAACTATACCTCATTTTTCCTCTCAAAAGAACCACGACTTTCCTCTCTGCTTTGTTAAATCAACAAAGACTGGAAATCTGATGCTAAAAAAGTAAAAATGTTTCATTTTTGGGTAGCATTACTTAAAAATTCATCATCATTCTCTATAATTCAACACTCTTTCTGTCACCAATCTCTTAGTCATACAGGATACAGCTTAGGACACCAAGCCTTTGAAATCAGTTCATTTATGCAAAGATTTTTGTTTTACAAATAACTATTATATGTAAACCTGTACTTCCTAATACATTTAACTCCCAAATACATTTAACTCCCTTAATTTATGGCATCATCACTTCTCTGGAGCATAAAAGGCTTTGGTTCTCAGAGATTAAAAGGTCTGTTTCAAATAAATGTTTATCAATTCTTCATTCTTCCTTTTTTCTCCATTTTTTTCAACCTTTCCCAGATTTGACATGATAATGGTCCTATGTAATCTACTGACTGTAAACAGGAGAAAAGAAAATTAGGACTAGGATTGTTAAATGGGAATTTTTAAAGAATTACATTTTTCATTTCCAAAAATGTATTCACAGTAAAATTAAATTATGACACCCTGAGAGAATTTTTATCATAGAAGAGAAAAAATCAAAAATGCTAAGACAACTTCCATATGTTTCCTTTTGATTCTTTGTATAATTACTTTGCCAAGAAAAATGTATAAATGCCATAATTATTTCCTCCTTTTAAAAAGCAATACGTTGTGGAAAATAAATTGATTTCTATCCACACATTTCTGACATGACTGACTAAATATGTATAAAATCTCACAGCACAGTCTGGACACCAGACCTGACATTAAAATTTTATTCAGGTTCTGATACCTACCTGCTCATCACAAAATCAGAAATTAGTAGAGAAAATAGCTAGAATCAGTGCAATTTCTATTTTCACCTAAGTGTGATGACGTCCAATTTACCCATCCTTTTTGCTGCACGGTGGTATGAACCAACATTACTGACACTGCGTGTTGTGCCTTTGTTTTCTTCACCTTTTAGGTTCTTGTCTGGTAGGAATAAAGACATAGGGAGGAGGTTCTTCGTCCTCAGGCACTGAACAGGTTCCCCAGGAACGTGGGCACAGCACCAAGACAGTCAGAATCCAAGCAGTGTTTGGACAGGGCTCTCAGGCACATGGTGTGATGCCTAGGGTGTCCTGTGCAGGGCCACAGGCTGAAATTTGAGGATCCTTCTGGGTCCCTCCCAGCTCAGCATATCCTATGACTCCAGGGAATCTCTTCTCCCTGGAATTCTCACTCCCTTCTGGGAGAGAACTGAGTGGTGGGAGAGGCCCTAACAGACCTGGATGGGAACAGGCTGAACTAAAAATGACAGCCATACTCTCCAGCAAGGCTGTGACTCAAACCTCTCCCTTGGTCACCTTGTCTGACAAAGCTGGCAGAATTGCATCATTGCACAGACAGTCTAACGGTGCCACCATTTGAGCAGGTGCTCTCTATGAAAACTGAAATACAAGGTGCACATTTGACAGAACCCTCTTCTGTTTGGCTGAGGATCATTGCAGGCACACTTTTGATGTCTGTATATCAGTTTCCAGATAGGCTCTACACAGGCAAGAACAACAGCCCTGGCCAAGGGGTCATAGCCAACACTGCAGTTCACAGCCTCCTGCAGGGAGCTAAGCCAAGCCCTAAACTCAAGCCTCTAAGCCCAATGGTCTCTTTATTCCTTGTTAATTTCAGTCGTTTCCTAGAACATTCTCTGGATCAGAAAGAAAACCAGGACATCTAGATAAACAAATTATTAAATGAATTGTTTTCTAATGCAGTCAATGGTTTGAGTGCAAATGCTTGGGGTTTTTTTCCTCTATTTGACCACATTCTTGGTTATTATAGAAAGAATAGAATGCCTACCAAAAATTCAAATCATAACACAAATATTTTGGTGGACAAGATAGCATTGAGTGCATTTTATGTGACTATTTAATCCAGTCCAATGATATTCTTCCCAAGCATGTGCTGAATAAAATACAAAAAGCTCTATCTTCAAGATATTAAAATTGAAATAAATTCTTAGTGCTATTGCTTGTAATATGAACCAAATTTTAGTTTTCTAACATGAATGTCTCCCAAAAACCTAGTCAACCATGACTAGAAAACAAGATCATTATTACTGCTCTTCTAATTCAGATTCTGAATGGTACTATTACTTTCAAGCTACAGGAAACAAATCTTCACACTTTGTTTCTGCTGTGGAATGGTTTGAAGGTACAAATTACCTCCCTTGCATATTTAATAAAAATTTTCTTCAGTAGAAAAAGGGGTAGGAGTGAATATGAGAGGCATCTAGTTAACTGATATTGACACAAACAATTTGTTGTTCAACATTATAAAAAAAATTCATATGCAAAATTTTTTCATTCTTAGAAACGAAAATGGGAAGCTTCAAATGTAAATCCAAAATTTAACTGGGGAGAATTTTCTCATAAAATTTTCTATTCCAACATGAAAAAGGTATATTTTTTAAAAACAATTAATTTATAATATTAGCATCCCATCAAAATTAAAACAGAAATGTTAAGCTAGCATATAGTCTTGATTCATAAAGCCAAACATGACAATTCATTAAATTACTTGTGTGTAATTCGGATTTAATTTGTCACAGATGAAATACTTCAGGTATTCATCTGACCTCAGGTCTGTATAAGTGTGGCACTTAGCACAGGTTGTCCATCTCAGCCTCTTTGCTGTTCACTAGAGTGGTATTGAAAGCATGCTCATTTTTTGCAAGAAAACAGAGAACTTACTTTTTACTTCCAAACACAAGATGTCAGAGGGTCTAAATCAAGGTCTAAATTAACATGATGGATTTTTTCCCTCTTTTTTTCTTTTCTTGAATAACTTGTGTAAATAGTCAATACTGAATTCCAAGGGGGCAGATAAAATTAGTATTCATTTTCATGAATACTTATTCTAGTGATCTTAGGGTTTCAAACATTTCCAGGTGTAACCAGAGAATAATTTCCTCATGTTGTAGCACTGAGGAAATCTACAGCTTCATAGTCAGAAGCTGTAATGTTTCCAAAATACCTTTATGTTCTTTTTCAGAATTGTTGCTTTGACTGTGCCCAGTCACTGTGTAAAGTCATAGGAAAACCATGCTGCAGTAGTGTCAGACAGATGAAATCCTCCCAGGTGGCCTGGATACACACTTTCAAATCCTGCAGCAGCCAGAGGGAGCAAGCAGCATCCTGTACCTCAAAGCTTGAGATCAAAAGTAGTGTGATTTTCAAAGCACCATTGACAAGAAAAAGCTAAATATTGAATTATAGACATCAGAAAAAATCAGTAATAGCTAATAAATAAAAATGAAGCTCACATATATCTGTTGCCATCGCAAAAAAGGAAGAGACCACACTATACCTCTTGCTTGATATTGCAACTATTATTATTAGATTCTGAAGTCTTTGGACAACATTTTTCCTCTTTCTCTATTGTTTCACTTTTAGTTTTCACTTGCCGTGCTCTTAGACTTGTGTTAACATTCCCTGGAATAAGAAGAATAAAGTATCAGGAGAAAGCTCTTGCTTCCTAAGCTTGGAGAGAAACCTTAAGGCCATGTGTTTGTTTGTTCGTTTGTTTGTTTAACAATTGTTAAACATTAAACACTTTTCCGCTGAAAAGTGAAGTAAACTTTCAAATTCAGATGTTTGTCAGTATCTGTTTCTCTTTAATATTAGTTTAATATCCAAAGACTCAGCAGACCTTTTAACAAGATTTCAGCGCTCCCAGCAATTGAAACCTTCTTTGCAAATGACTCCACTGAGGCAGAACTCCATTTGCCCTGTAGCGCCAGGCTCCTGACAGAATCACACAATCAACTAGGTTGGAAAAGACCTTTGAGATCAGGAAGTCAAACTTAACAACCCCATGTCAATTAGACCGTGGTACTGCATGCCACATCCAGTCTTAAACACCTCCAGGGACAGTTTCCTGTATCGCTTCCCTGGGCAGCCCATTCCAATGTCTAATCACCCTTCCTGTGAATAACCTCTTTCTAATACTCAGCCTAAAACTTCCTTGACACAGCTAAAGACTGTGTCCTCTTGTACTGTTGCTGGTTTCCTGGGAGAAGACTCTGATCCACACCTGGCTGCAGCTTCCTTAAGTGCAGTTGTACGGAGAAATCAGGTTTTCCCTGAGCGTCCCTTTCTTCAGTCTAAACAATCCCCAGTCTCTCATCTGCTCCTCATTGGGCTTGTGTTCTAGACCCTTCAGCAGTCTTGTAGTCCTTCTCTGGACATTCTCCAGCATCTCAACATCCTTCCTAAACTGGGGGCCCAGCACTGGACACAGCACTCAAGG
Organism: Zonotrichia albicollis; assembly: GCF_047830755.1. Classification (NCBI taxonomy): domain Eukaryota; kingdom Metazoa; phylum Chordata; class Aves; order Passeriformes; family Passerellidae; genus Zonotrichia; species Zonotrichia albicollis. The sequence continues at coordinate 56,942,115 of NC_133821.1, forward strand.
TGCTGCCTCACCAATGCTGAGCACAGAGGAAGAATGACTTCCCTACTCCTGCTGGCCACACTATTCCCGATACAGGCCAGGATGCCCTTGGCCTTCCTGGCCATGTGGGCACATGTGGCTCATGACCAGTCTGCTGCCAACCAGTACCCCCAGGTCCCTTTCTGCCCACTGCTGCCCAGCCATGCCAGCTCCAGCCTGTAGCACTAGGGGGTTGTTGTGGCCAAGGTGCAGGACCCAGCACTTAGGTTTTGTTAAACTTCATATTGTTGGATTTGGCCCATCTATCCAGCCTGTCCAGGGCCCTCTGCAGAGCCCTCCTACCCTCCAGCAGATCAACACTGCCTCTCAGCTTGGTTTAATCTGCAAATCTGCTCATGGTAGGCTCAATCCCCTCATCCAGATCACCCATGAATATATTAAACAGGACTGGCCCCAGCCCTGATCCCTGGGGACACCACTGGTGACTCACTGCCAAGTGGGCATGGCACCATTCATCACCACTCTCTGGGCCCGACTGCCCAGCCAGTTCTTAACCCAGCAAAGCCGTGGGATGACAGATTTTTCAGGTGTGTGCTATGGGGGATGCTGTCAAAGTCTTTGCTGAAGTGCAGGTAGACAACATCCACAGGCTTCCCCTCACCCACCTGGTGATAAAAGGAGATCAGATTAGTCAGGTGGGACCTCACAGAAACATGTCCACAGCAACTTGGACCTGAAAGCTGAGGAGGGAAGGGTAACTACTGGGGAAGCTCTTCCCTTGCTGGGTCTGAGTCACTACTAACCATGTCCCAACACAAATCCATGTAGCTCCTTTCTGAACAACACAGCTCAAAGCAAGCCATACATATTTTGCTAAAGTAAAAGATCTTGTGGATAGTCATCAACATACATTTGTTGAACTGTGAACACTGAACTTTCTGCTATAAATAAATGATCAATATGTTTTCAAGCACAGTGGTCATCTTTGCATGCTGTCCTCACTAATGGACAGATTTATATGTACTGGTCTGCTTCTGTAGCGTATTGCCATGTTTCTGACCAGGCACTGTTATCCCAGAGCATGGTGTCTTGTCCTGCCTTGCAGAGAGAGCCCTGCTCTGTGGGTACTCACACAGCTTCCACATCTCCTCACTGCACAGACTTGATCTCTCCCACATCATCACTGTCATACATCAAAATCTAAGAACAGAGACTCTCTACCACAACTGCAGAGTAATTGCAGCCCTGCCTCATTCTCTGAAACAATTCTCAGGTCTATTCAAATTACAATCATATCCCTGCCAAGCTGAATCAGCTAATCAATCCTCAGCACAGGCATAGCTGAGGTACCAACTGCACTCCTGTATCCAGGAAGCTCTCTGTGCCTAGTGCCAGCTCTAGAGAAGCACAGTCTGTACTTTCATTAATTTCCTGAGTTTCTTTTGCCAACTTCCATCTCTTGGAAAAGCACAAGGCAACCCTAATATTGAATTGAAAAGGTGGGGAATTTTTTTGTAATATGTTACTGAGATATTCCTCAGTATGGAGGATGGCAGGACTGAAAATTATTTAAAACAAAATTATCAAGTTTTTGTCAGCTGGAGAGGTCAAATAGGCAGTTCACACAACTGCAAGGACAGAGAAAGGGCTGATTTTTTTGGGGATGCATGTTCTACAACTTCAGTGGGAATTGTGAGCTGTCAGTCAACATATCTGAAAATATACTAAGCCTTCTTAGAGCTCAAAATGTTTTCTGATCCTAGAGCTGATGTATCTTATCTTCCTTTTCTTTCTCTCAGCTGTTCAAGAGGGACTTCTCACCTGTTCCTGCTTGAGTAGAGAAATATCAGTCTTCAAAACCTGCTCATGACTGACATGGAATATGACACAAGGTCTGGCCCCCAACAGCTTCCGCCCAGTTGAAGTGTCCTTTGCAGAAGGCATGGGAAGAGAGGAGAAAGCTGCATGCAGGAGTCTGCTCTGCTCAGCTCTGGAACTTTATCTCAGATCACAGCCTCTGTGTCACAGGAGCTGCTTCCCAAGCTTTTGGCCTCTTGACAAGTCCTATTCTGTAAGGTACACTAAATGAGTGCAGGTTTCATGGCAGTACCAGCCTTTTCTAGGAATAAGGGCTGAGGCTATCAAAGTTATAATTCTTCACTTAGAGGAATTTGATAAGAATAATATTTCGGTCAGGTCTGCTCAGAGGTGATTTGCAGTCATGAGTGCTGCAGGCAAAAATCAATTTAGATAATCTAACTTTTCAGCAATGAAACTTGAGACTATAGGAAAGCTAAATCTAGTTTCGTAGCCCAAAACACAAGATTATGTGTCTACGTGCGCATCATTATATGTGATGTGCAAGCTGTTTTTGTTTTGATTATTTAAATTTAAACCCTATATAAATGTATTTTGATGTTTTTGAAATAATTTAATCAAAATAAACCCAGGCCATTGCAATCTGTCTTGTGCTAGCATTTTTTTTTCTAACACTGTTCTTCCTTTAAATGTGAGAAAAAATATTTGTGAGGAAAATGTAAAAAAACCATTATAGTCTTTTAAATACAGATTAGTTAAAATGTAAGCTCCAAAATTAGCAAAGTCACTTCCTTCTCTGTGCATCATTTCCCCCATCTGGAAAAGAGTACTGTCTTCCTCAAAGAAACATTTTGAAATCCAAGAGAAAAAAAAACCCACTAGCACTAATGGTACTGCTGATGGCTCTGTTAGTAATTTTACCAAACAACAGTTAATTCATCATATGGTATTTTTCAGAAGCATATTATTTTATCTTGCTTGAGAAGCATAGAATCATAGAATACTTTGATTTGGAAGGGACCCTAAATATCTTGGAGTTCATCATCCCTGTCATGGACAAAGACATTTTTCAATACATCAGTTTTCTCACAGCTCCATCCACCTTGAACACTTTGGAGCGGGCACCCTGTTTTCTGGGTAACCTCTTCCAGAGCCTCATCACCCTCACAGTAAAGAATTTCATCCTAATGTCTAGTCTAAATTTTCCCTCTTTCAGTTTAAAGTCATTCCCCCTTATCCTATACTGCATTCCCCTGTAAAAAGTCCCTGTCCAATTCTCTTGCATGCTCCCTTTTAGGTACTGGAAGGCTGCTCTAAGATCCCCCTGGAGCCTTCTCTTCCCCAGGCTGAACAACCCCAGCTCTCTCAGTCTGCTTCCATAGGAGAGCTGCTCCAGCCCTGTGATCATGTTCCTAGCCCTCCTCTGGACTTGCTCCAGCAGGTCTTCAACCACAAAGGCTGCTCAGAGCCCTGGCCAGCCTGACATTGAATGGTCAGGGATGGTGAGGAGGTCATAGTGTGAAATGCCATCAGTATGAAATAAGGCAAAACACTGAAGTACGGAAAAATACCTACTGAGTTTTCATATCTTCCTTCAGGAGTTGAAATTCAGACCTTGAATACCTGGTTATAAAAAAGTTTTAAGAAATGTTCTACTAATTACAGACACTCTATTCTCATGTATGTTGATGACTTAGAGGGCTTCCTGCATTTGGACTCCTGTAATTTTTTAGATTTTTTCCATTATTGCTTCTCCAAAAGGCATTCATGAGTCAGAGATTACTTCAAAATAAAGTTGGGAACTTTGAACACACCAAGTTCCTGGAAACAGGGGACTTCCGAAGCACAGAGGCCATATCAACAGGCACTGCTGTTTTTCCTCACCAGCCCAACTGCTGTGTGTGAAATCCCACCCAGACCTAGATCTGCACTCAGATTTGATGCCATGGATACATAGTTATTAATAGAAAGTGTTGTAAAAAACAATGAAAATAAACATCCACTACAATAGAGACGATGAGTTCCTGCAGTTTAACAGGTCACACAGATTTGCTGACCTAAGTAAGGACAAAAATTCTGCGTGAAACTGGTTCAAAGAAGTGAACATATAGCCATGGTGTACTACCTGTTTGAATTCTGAACATTGTCATTAATATTTTGAGAATGTCAGTCTCCACTCTTTTAAACCTGCATACACAGTTTTAAACCTGCTTATACAAATATTAACTTGTCTTTCCAGTTGTTTTAGGCATCAGAGTTCCATGCGCATCCTGCAAATGTGTCTTTGGTAAATGTGATCATTGCCATGATACACAAACATGTTTTTGTGGTGCCTTTCATCTGATTACAGATTCTGTGGCCATGATGCCAGTTTTGCCCTGTCTCTGAGAAGAGGCACACTTGAAAGAGTTGTAACAGGCAACATGAGCATGAATCCTATGGGAACAGAGATTAGGGGGAAAACACTTCATTCTCAATTAAAAGGGGGAAATAAGGGGGAAAATGAAAAAGAAACTGAAACTTTATTTGAGGTTTATGGTGCCACCTGTACTTACCAAGTCTCTTGCAATTATAGTATGATACACTAAGTTATTATTTAGTGTAACATAGTGCATTTCATTTAATGCAGTTGCCCTTTGTTTCAAGGGCAAGGGATTGTCCTGAGTAATAATGTTGCTGCTACTGATCAATTGATTCTTCTGCCAGATTCTTCTTCTTTTTTTTTTTTTTCCCTTAGGACACGGGAGGAGAGGATGGCAGACAGAAACATTTCTGTCAATTTCATCTTTCCTCTTAGGCCTTGATAACTATTCAAAGTTGAAAGAAAACAAGATATGAAGAACAGACCTTTATTTGTGCAGTAAAAGGTGAGAAAAATTCAGTGGGTTTTTGCACAGTGAAATCACCCCTGCCTAGGTCTAGTGTTTAGTTTTTGCTGGTGTAATTTATTTATAAGCTATATTAAATATTTGTAAAGCTAGCTTCTGGTCTTGTGCTTCAAGGCAATAAAGAGAGAAAATGTTTACTCCTCTCATAATTTACCATGAGTGTTGTTTATTTAATTTGAGAAGAGCTTCATTCCACATGCTTCAGTTGTTTGACTTATAGCAGTAGTTTCACCGAAAGAATTCTAATGGAGTGGTACATTTTGCTAGAATAAGTGATTGCGAATATATAATCTTAGAAATTCGTCTCAAATGGTCTGAAAAGCAGTAATTCAGATGCTTCTGAGCCTGCAGCTTTTCAAATCTCCTGGTTAGTTAGGTGAATGTCTTTGAAATACAGAAATCCCCCTTCCACAAACATTTATGGATCCCCACTCTACCTAAACACCACCTGAGCCTGTTGGAGATTTTTTCAGAAATGGCTTAGAAGGCAGCTGTGAGGAGTAAAATTCTCACAGCCTGTTTCTGTAAACAGTAGAAGTTCTCAGGTTGTTTTTAATTACAAGTAAAAGTGACAAACATGAAGTCCTTGAGAACCTTGCATACCAGAGTTCTCAGGCAGCTTTCTCATAAAAAGTAGATATTCTATCTTTGGCTGTTTTGAGAAAGTAAAAGTAAGTTTTGAAAACACAAATCTTGGTATTGGAAACATAAGGAGGGGTTGGTGTGTTATCTCTGACCTATTGTGAGCTCAGGTTTGCAATATGCATGAACTTAATTAACACGGTTATGAAAAGTGACTGATTGAGTTAATAAATGGAGTCGATGCTGATCAAGGAAAGATGGGTCTTCTCCTTCCAACTTCAATATGAGCCCTCCCCACCCTCTTCTACCTCCCTCCTTCCCTGCCTAAGCACCATTCTGTGTTCTGCTATTTCTGTGCTTTGCACACTATAACTGCACAGCTTTAGTTCTCAGAAGAACACTAAAAGTGGCTCAATGCCTGAACAGACAGCTCGGTCTCTTGCTGATTTGCAGGACACTCTCCAGGGCCCAGGTTATTTAGAAGAATCCTTGTCTTACCAGCCCACCCTCTCCAGTGGGTGACCCTCTCTCCAGCTTCCAGTAGAAGCTAAACCTACTAGACACAAAACCACTGGGTGATCTGGTTTACGCCAGACAACTCAGGCTTGAGTACTGATGTCCTCCTGATAGCTTGGAGGATTTTCTTGGACAGCTGCCACTCATGAGAGTCATGTCTTTCTGTGAAGTCCACTGACATCTTTGCCATGCAGCTGCAGCTTTCAGCATCCATTGATTTGTAAAGGCACCCCCAGTCCCAGGCACTGGGCACCTCCCTGGGGACAAGGATGTGGGCCACAAGTGGGCCAGGCTTCGTGGGGCCATGGCCAAGGAGGACAGGGCTGTGGGGAGCTGGAGTCCAGCCCTGCTGTGCTGTTTCTGGGGCAGGTGCTGAGGGTTCTGGGGGACTGACATGGGGTGCTGGCTGTGGGAAGCCATGGCCACAGCTGTGAGGCTGTGTAGGGACAGGAACACCTGCAAATACCCTCAGAGTCCTGGCAGCAGGATTTGGTTTGAGATTGTCTCAGAGTTAAGTACCTCTGAAAGAAGTTCACATCGGAAATATGGGCCCATCAGCATTTGTATTTTTGAGGCTAGAACAGTACCAGCTCTGAAGTAAACACGAAACCAGTCCTAGTCACTCCTTTTCACCCCAAAAAGCAGCACCATGTAGAAAATCTCAAAAGCAAAGACTCCCTGAAGACAGTGTGGCAATCCCTGCCCAACAAGGCCCTGCTTTGGCGCTCTCTGGCCAAGGTGAGAGGCCAGAGGTGTCAGGTCTCAAGATGGCCGTGCGCACACAGGAGAGCTCAGCATTTGAGTCAATAAAACTTGTGTGTCTAACCTTGGGGCAGGAGTTAGGGCTTAGAGCCCTGGCTTGGGCTTGGGTCCATCTATCCTGCAAAGATATAACAGTTTCAAGGAATGAAAATCCAGGGAGTGTATCCTGGTATTTTTCCATCTTGACAAATCAGGAAAAAATTTGTGCAATTAGAAGTGCTGCTACAATTTTTTTCATAGACCATGGCATCCTGTGAGACTAATTAGCAAAAGACAGAAATCTCCCTGAAGAATAGGTCAACCAGAAAGATGAAATTTTCTTTTTCTCTGCTAATTTGCTGTGATTAAATTAGAAATTTATCAAATGGCAGGAAAATCCTCACAGTAAGGTGAAGATGATCCATGTATTGCATGTAACCCCATTAGTAGTAAATTTGTAGCTAATATATAGGTAGTCTTAACTTTATTGCCTTCAGTTTTTTCATTCACTTTCTCCATGTATACATGTCTGCAAACATGCTTTTCAATCCATACTTGGTGCCTCTGGCAGATGAGACCATATCTATCCTAGGCTTACATGGCATTATGTATTTTTCTTGAGGGGGCTGAAAATATCTCCACCCCGCAATGACTCCGAAATGAAACAAAAAGAGCTTTGCTAAAAGGTAATAGCCCACAAATGAGTATGAAAGTTATTCTCTATAACATCTGCACTTTTTTACTCAGGAAAAGCTTAAATTTGATTTAGCTCAGAAAGCAAATTAGGACTTACCTTTCCAAAAAGCAAGAAGGAACATCTGCAAAACAGTGGAATGCTGTATGGAAGCCACAGGGATAAGGAAACTGCACCATACCTCACAGCAGCAATAAGTATAAAAGACATCATTCACTTTGAGTGTCTGCCTTACACTCATTATTCCCTTCTTTCAGAAGAAGAAGCACATAGTGAAAGTAATTTCCATCCCCCATGAAAACAGAAGATTAAGGCAATTTACTTTTACCCACATTCTGTTAGTTACCCATCAATGCATATGACTGCTAAAACAAACCATCATAAGAAATGCTCTAGGAGAAAGCAGATAAAGCAACTCACAAATTTCCTTGACGCTTTTTATCATTTACAGGAAACACATTATCAATCAGATTTGGTTTACAATTAAGAAAAAAAAGGAAGAAAAATAGCATTGAGTTTCTTAGGAGAAAGAAAAGATAGATGGAACATGATCTAATAGAACTTCAATATTACAGAGGCACCAGAAAGCAGTGAACTTTAAGGTCTTATTCTCTAATTCCCCCTTCCTTATTATGGTCAATATTTGCTCATAAAAGACCAGGAAGAAAATTAAGAGGTAGAATCCAATTTATACTGAAATATCTTGCCCTCAAAAATAGGTCACCAAAAAAAAAAAAGACAACATGCTCCTTTTTTTCAGAATGCATGAACATTAACTTCTATCATTAGCTGTGCTTTTGGTGTTATGGATCTGTACGTCACCTTGAAATTCAGTTATTCATTTAGATCCACAAAGTAGCTGCTCCCCTGGTTCCATGCGAGCACTTGAAGACCAATCTCAAAATCTAAGTCCAACAAACAAAATGTCTCCCTTATTGATCCTTGGCACAAATTTGGAAATAAAACCACTGTTATATCGCAAACACAATAAAATTGACATCTATCTTTTCTTATTTCTCTAACTCAATGGGATGGAGTACTAGTAAAAACAGCAGCCTGGCTTCAGATATTTCTTGTCTTTGAAACCAAACTCCTTTTCTTATTATGCTAAATACATAGAGATGGTTCTCAAAGTATCCCTAAGTTATTAGTTTCAGTAAATATGGTTCACACTTCTTTCCTGACTCCTGAAAGTTCCTACTATAGCACAGTTGCCCATACTCCCATCTTTAACAACTGAAGAAAGTTAAAATTTTCAACCTCTGTCCTAAGTCAAAGAAAAGCTGCTCTTTTTTGTTGAGAGCATATCTCTGCTTTGAAAAATATCTATTATAACTCAGACATTATTTTCCTTTGCCCACAGATACATTAACTTTAAAAAAATTCTTCAATCATAGAAGCAGATCTTGACCCCTGAATAGGAGCAGAATTACTTCCCAATTCTGCAGTAACTAGGTAGTTTACTCCCAGTTTCTCCTGGTCAGATTTCATTTTAGACTTCTCCACTAGTGATGAAAGTAGTGCTTTTAATAAATATCTAAACCAATTCCCTCCTGCAAGGCACATTCTCTTCTGTCTCACCTTCCCCGTATGCCAGTGGAAAATTACTGCACGTTTCCAATAGCAAAAGGCTGGTGAACAAGATGACTCTAAATTATCATATTATCTAAATCATACCATGGTTCCTCAGCTTCTTGGAGGATGAAGCTATATCAGAGGCAACACTTTTTACCTCTTTGGTCTTCATCATTGTCGTATCTATGTATGTATTCTTATCTTCTGTTTTGTTTCTTACTCATATTTTTCTCCTGGCTTGAAAATGTAAATATTGGGAAAAACCATGAAGCAAATAGTTTAGAGTTAGATCAGAGTTTTACCTGAGTGGTTGCTTTCCTTTCTCCATAAAATCAGATCAGTTCTTCAACTACCCATTAATTAGATCCAGGAGTAGAGCAGGATTACCTTCAACCCTTGTACGTGGGTCCAAGATGAGGATTGCTGAACAATGCTCCAAATTCAGGAAAGACTAAAATATCCAAGAAAAGGACAGATGATGGAGTATTGAAAAAGAAATAATTTGGGTAAATAACTCTTAATACCAGTTGCGCTTTAATTTTGATATCGTGTGCAAAACAAGAAAATATGTTCTTTGTAGCAGTAACCTTACATCAAGAGCACAGTGCTTGATCAACTTACTCTGACCACTTTCACATTCACTTCAGTCACATCCAATGGCATTCTCATCTCAAAAAAAAAAAAAATCTCATTATGTTCTGGTTAGAAGAATGTTTATTGGTTGTTCTTATTTATTATTTGGCTGATTGCTCTATTTATCATAGATTTTATGACTTTCAAAAGTTATTAGGTTGTCATTCTACTATGTTCAATCCCACTTAGTCACACTTGGCTTAGCTCTATTATCTTATTTGATGCCTTTGACTCTAAATCGTCACTGGCATGATCATAGTATATCCATTTTCAAATTATCACATTAATATCTCCCATTCTGCAGATTTCCTTAAAGCAAATAATTCACTGTAATCAAGAGTCTAAATGTTTTTCTGCAGCTGCAGAGTCATCTGCCTGCCACAAGCTTTTTAATAAAAACCTAGGAAAAGCAAACAGAAACTTGCTTTACAAAGGGGTTTTCTCATGAAGAGCTGTTCCAATCTGAAAAATTACCAGGTGAAGTTAAACTCTACCCTCATGCCAATCACAGATTACTGCATCAAAAATGATACTGTTAATATAAAATAAACACTCCAAATACCCTGGTAAAAAAGTAAAACATGATGAAAATTTTATAAATTTTTTTCAAAAAGTATCTATCTCTCAAATTTCATGCCTTGAATCCCTACCTCTACTATCGAATCTGATTTTAGAAAACGACATTTTTATATTGTTGATCTCCTGAATATTTATTGTATGGTGACAGCTGAGGGAGATTGGGTTCTTAAATTTTAGGTTCTTAAAAATTGGATTTAAATTTTTAACACAATTCTAAAAAGCCATTTATTTTCAGCATATATGATCATATTTGCAAACTTTGTTTGTATTTAACTTCCAAAACATGGTTGGTAATAGCTTTCTAAGTGATTAATTGGACAGACATCACAAGACCAAGTTTTAAAATCAATGTCTTCACAGATTCCTGTGCTTATGAAAATAAATTTTGCTGTAATTCACATTTCTAAAACTACTTACATTTTTTTAAAAATTATTTTTATTGTTTAAATAACCACAGAAGAAGCACTGTGCAAAAATAAGGCACTCTTCCAAACTTCAATTTAACAGGTGACTAATTTTTCAGAGGCATAGCAGAGAAAAAGAGAGAAATTAATTTGCAAGAGACCATGATGCAGATACAGCACCCAAGAAGCCAGCTGCCAATAAGATTCATATACAGTGGTTCACTCTGCTGTTAAAAAACATGCTTTATGTGCAAAGTTGCGCATGAACATTTCAAAATCAGTTTTACAATATCAAGAACTGAAAAAAACTTTTAAGACACCTACTCAACACAAACAGGAAAATGCTTACGCCCTTTTCTCAATGTCAGATTGTTAATACACTGCATGGGAGTCTATAAACCGATCCATTAAATTCTTGTCTTTGTACAATGACATACACTTTTCTGTGTTTTTTCCATTCTTTATTTTTCCACCATTTCATGTTATGGAATACTTTTAAACAATATTTTTCTGTGCATGATAGGCAGAACAGTGGTTTGGTGGATGGTATGACCTCCCATTGATCAGAGCTACATGGAGTTTCTGCAAATTATTAATCAGCTGTGAATTTTGTACAAAATGTAGGAGCATTAACCCGTGGTTTTGAAAAGTTCCACATGCTTTCAAAATTTTTGCATCCAAATCTCTGAACCAACTTCACTTCAGCCTGTTTTTCAAATATCTTATAAATGATACCTTCCATTAAACACTCCAAAGGACTTTTAGTTTGATAATACAGATCAGATTCTGAATTCCAGCCAGGTTTAATATTACTTATTTTACCTGGCTTGATTCCTAGGACTAAGTTCACAGTGTCCTTTGGTCTTGTTAGTTTTTCAAATAAGCATATACCCTCCACCAATGATATTCCTGTTTCTTCAAGGACATTACTTTCATGATCCCTGTGAATCTTAACTGCTCTTGCTATAGGCTCCAACATTATCTTATGCATGATTATTTAAAATTTGATAAACTGTTGGTGTTAAAAACTGGATCATGAACCCAATTGATTATTATGCTAAGAAAACAGATCCTTCCATATATCTGGATATCTCCTACCGGATTTGTTTCATTGATGATTATTGTCGAGCAAAAATTACATTTTTCCCTGCCTCTCACCTTTGTATTGCTCGTTGATTCTCAGTTTATAGCAATGCACATTTATTACTTATCTTCCTTAGAATGAGAAAGCTTCAAGTCCTTCTAAGCTAGATTAAAACCAAAAAGAGATGTGGGAGATGAACAGAACTGAAGAATAGGCTGGTATCAAAAGCTTCACCATGAAAAAAGCGCTCTTCTTTTCAGCATTGGCTTATATTCGCTATATCTTTTGACAGTATCCATTTGATCTGTATTTGTAGTGCCTCAGTTGTTAAACCTTTCTATCATTTATTATATTACAGCTTTTTCATTTTTTTTCATAAGTTTGTGTTCTGATTAGGGGTCTTTACCCCTAATGTACCCATGGTAAAAAAATTTCTTCCAAATGGTTTTGATAAAGTTTCTGCTGATTTTCATACCACTCAACTTGAGGTATGAGCTTTTCTATAAGCATCTCAGATTTAAGGAATGCTCATCTTCTCCTAGGGATTACTTGCTTTACATATGATTTAATAGTTTTCTTAGATCATCTCTCCGTCTCTGTTTATTCTGAGAGAGTCCTTACATCCTCTCATCCTGGAAACCTAGGCAAACTAGGATCTTTCATCCCTATATCGCGAATATACTCACACAAAGAAGCTTGAAACAAGACTCTGATTACTTCACAGGGCTATAACACTTTACAGGAACTTAATAAGAGACTGGGTGACTTCATGTTCTCCAGGAAAAGGGTTTGGAGAAAGACACTGAAGAAAGCCAGGCATAGGTGTCTGCCTCCAATGCTGATGTGTATGAGAGTTCATCTAAACAGAAGGAGAAGTAGTTTTCCCAAATATCTTTGAATCTCAAATCCTCCTTGGCTCAGTTCAGATCTCTTCTCTAAATGACTGTGATATTTATGGCCCCTCTCACATGTACTGTATCTCTGCCTTTGAACAGCGCTGTCAGCCTTTGGAACATTGCTTTTGTTTTAAACTGCAGGAGAACCAGTAAATTTTAGGTCACCTCCACTATGCTTGCGTGAGTCACAAGAGGGAAACTGAGTCTTGGTCTGTCTTAACCCTGATTACCACCAGTTTTCATTACATAAACAAATTACAACATTTCTTTCTTCTGTTCTTCCACTTCATATTTTATAATACTCCATGAAAATATTCCATTTTAAAATAGTCCATAAAAGTTGTCAGTTGTCATTTTTCTACTCCAGCAATCAGATAATGGGAGTGAGGGGTACAGAAATATGAGAAAGTGGTATGTAATAAAGTTGAAGAAATGGGATACTTTGAATGGTGTTTCAGTAATTCATGTTTGTACTTTCTTGTCAAACAGTGTCAGGTAATAACAATTCAGACTTTTTCATTACAGGAAATGTTGAAGTGAACATTGAGAGATAAAGGACTTACCCTAAAAACTGACAGCTTCTATTACCATACAATGGAAAAACCTCTTTCATGGTAAATGCACCTATTTATCAAGTTTGTCTAGTTACAAAAATGAAAATAAGACTAAAGAAATCCAATATAGGGCCTGAATCCAGTTGCTCTGATCTGTCCAATAAAACTGGCTAAAGAGATGGAAATTTTACAGTGTTAATCAAAAGAAATCAGAAAACCAACAATATGTGTAGTTACATGTTTGCTAATAGACATAGGCATAAAATGTTTTGTCTATAATGTGTAGTCTATGTAATCTTTATCAGGTTTCTCATGTTCTTGCCTATTTGAAATTCCACTAAATTTTGAATATATGCCCTGTTCACATTTTGTCTTCAGTGAAGAGTTCATTATGTGCTGTTATTTAGAAAACAGTTACCAAGTGTTTTTATCACAGAAACTAGTTTTCATATATAGAATTTCAAAATAAAATTCTGTGAAATTACTGAAAGGAGAAATGGTAACCTATGCCTTTATTGTCTTCTCTGATCTCTCACTTTTTACAGCACATGAATAAATCATGTAACATGTTTTCTTTCTTATTTCCCTTTTATTTATGTTTCTTCCATTTCAATTTATGCCAGTCTCTGTTACATGATGACACTTTTATTGTGGAAGAGTTTATTTTAACATCCACAGGATAGATCATTATTTCATCTGCTGACTGTCTGTACCGTACCTAAGCTGAGTGCTAGCCTGAATGCCTAAGGACACCCCTTGTTTAGTCACTGTCCTGTGCTGTGTGACAAGCTGGCCTCTCTGATGCACTCATTACCCAAGACTTCTGCTACTTCTACTGCCATGTATTTGCACACCTTAGAGTTTTAGAAAGTTTTTTATGACCTAGACAGGTATGTGTGTGCTGCTATTCATTTGTGTGGAAGAGCACTGCAGTGGGAAGAGTGGGAACAGATCTACCAGGGTTTGTCTGTCTTGACTGCCCTGACACATCCGGGCCATTTCTTCTTCCTCAAACTACTTTCCTTCATGTGCTTGTAGCAGTAGGGCAGAAATTGCACTTGAAGACAGGTCTGTGCTGGATTTCCATAAAGTCTTGTCAAGGTTCCTTTTTTACTCCACACTTGTCATGCCAACATCCTCAATGGGGAATGTTTAGAATAGGATCTCAGTCTAAGAGATTCTGTTGAGAGGCCTTTTCTCCACAGTTGCTCAACTGGGTTGTCATATGAGGCAGAAACTTCCTTATGGGCTGGAGGAATTGTGGTACCCACTGGGTCATGCGTGCCACATATGCAGCCAGGGGTGCCCCCTTGGAGGTCAAGGGTCCAGATCTCACTCCCAGGAAAATATTATCTCACCAAAGAGGAAGTCCATGAAAGGCTGTGGGCACGAAAGCATCCAGAATTAAATAATTTTCTTCTCAGCCATGCTACATCCCTGTAAATCCAGCCTTTAATTAGAAATCTAGGCTCTAGAGGAATCCCCAGACAGTTGAGAAAGAAATTATGAAGAAATCAAATGTCAGGATCTTGTAATTCATCTGCTCGAGAGAGCCAGAAGTAATACTTCCCAGCTGGGATTTTCTACCTGAAACATTGTCCAGGACTGGTCCTCAGATCCCATTTATGCAGCACAGCCCGAGGAACTGGCTATGCTAAGCAATCTTTTCTGTGGTTAACACATTCAGCCAGAATGCATAAAAAAGGTTTAATTTCTTCCTCTGACTAAAGGGAGTAAAAAGTCTTCCACTCTAATTGAAATAATTGAATATTAATTGGACTAAGAAGAAAGAACAAAAGGCCTGCACAAGGGTTAGAGCACTTATTTAGGTGTCAGAACATGTTTAAATATTTTGTAACAATTATCCACTGTAGCTGAGCAGCAGTTTTCCCAGGTGAATGCCCTTATTTTTTTCTCTGTGAGCAGCCTTCCAAACCTTCTGAATCCAGCTGTCTAGATATGTTAGAGACAAAGGAAAGAATTTGAAGAGCATCTGCAGAAGTGCTTTTACTTAGGACTGCAGTTGTTCAGTACACTTGCAGACACTTCCATGACTTCTTCCCCATTGATCACCTTACATATGAGTAAATATGTATTTCAGTAATTCTTTTTTGTTTTTCTACATCTCTTAGGGAGAAGGAAGCTGCAGCATATCCTTGTATTCACACATTCAAAACAGATAAAAGAAAAAATTCATAGCACTGACTTGGCAACAAGACGTGTCATACATTTACTATTGGAAATACCCATAATTTATCTCAGTCTGAGATACTTCTTAAACAATGTCGAGACCCTAAGATTGCACCTAATTGATAAGATTATGATTGGAACCTAATAGATTGAGACATGCAGATGTTAGCAATTTTTGGCAATTGATGCATAATCTTGCAAATCTTGTCCTTCCATGATTTAAGGAGTCCTATTTCCCTGTTGTTTGCAGAGAGCTAGAGCTCTAAGAAAGCGGTTGGAGATGGAGAGCTGGTTTTTTTGGTTTTTTTTTTCACAGAAATGCAATTTTCACCCTGATGTAAAAATTAGTCTTTCAGCAGAGAAAAGATGGGATGGGACAATAGGAATAAAGTTTCTATGTTGACTGTGACAGCACATCTGTGCTTATATTTGTTCTATGCTAAAAATTATCCTTTCCAGTGACAGTAAGATGCCTATCAATCATTATTGAAGGCAGAGGTGAGACATAATTTATGAAGCATCCAAAAAGGGAGCTTAAAGTTCTGGTAAAGAGGTTATGGTTGCCAGCTGAAGACAATAATAGAGAACAAGGTGGAAAGGCATAAGCAGTTTGAATAAGAGGAACTACTGTGTAATTAACAATGGAAAATGGGCACTTTGCTTTGAAGGAAACCTCAAAAAATTTCACTGAGATTAGAACTGCTGTGTTTGGCTCTGTGGCAAGGCTGAGCTATTAAAACACTGGAGACTGTCTTTTCAGTTACTTTGACAGTCATGATTTTTGTCTAAAACTGGAAACTTTTGTTTCTCAATTGATTGGCACCTAGAAGTAGCACTCTATTATTGACTGAGAATGAATGATCATGCCCAGCAAAGCCTTATTGGCATAACTCTATCATTACTACTTCTGTCCCTGTCTACTGTTCATCTTGAACTTATCTCATGCTTTTTCTATATCCAATTATTTTCTTATCAATTATATTGGCTATGGAGAATTATGAGTTTTTGTTGTTGTTGTTAGGGTTTTTCTAATGAGACGCAGAGGGAAGGGTACTGGAAATTTATTAATCTTATTTTTTTCCTTTTTTCAACTTACTGAAAGCAAAAAAGCAATGGAATAAAAAAAGTGCAGTAAAGCAGTAATACAATAACAAAGGTATTGAAGAAGGGAAGGTGCTTTACACACAAAAGGTGTTTACCACCTCTGTGTGGTTCTGCATGACCGCTGGGACAAAGACAAGGTGGCAGACTCTCCCCATAGGTAGTGTCCAGGTGATCCCCTGAGTCAAAGACAGGATGGAGGCAGCTCCTTGCTGCCCCCTCCTCCTATCCCTGAGCCCAACACAACGGAAAACAATGTCAGACTGCTAAAGCTGCTTTGTCTGTGCCACACTGCACCGCTGCTGTGCAGGGTTTGGGTACCCTTCCGTTTTGGCTCTGTGCTGTCATTTGGGATGCTGGACTCGATCCCATGTGGCTCCTACCAGCACCACTGCATGGACTGCTCAGGCCTGCTCCACCTGGCTCTGCGGGGTTCTCCCCTGCCCGGATTCCCTGTGGTATTTATTCTCTTGCACCATCACCATCTCTGAGCACTGCGTCAATTCTGTAGATTCCCTGTTCCTCTGCATTTCAGCACCACGGCTTGGAGCCGCAGCTCAGGGTAAAGGATGGATGGTGAGGGCAGGGTCTGTAAGGCTGATCCTGACAACCTTCCTAGTGGAGAGAGAGGCATAATGACACATTTTCAGGGGTGTGATCATTTTTCCTTCCCCCCAGAAATGCGCCATGATGCGCATGGCCTAGAAGAGCAATTAGCTGTGCCCAGAGGGTGCGAATCTTCACCCTCTCTGCAGACAGGACACACTGCAGTGATGTACACCCTCTTAGTTACTGCCTCCAGCTGAATTCCCTCTTGTTTTGCTCTGCTCTCAGTTTCCTAACACTCAACTAAATAACACCATTAACCCAGAGTATTTTAATTCCAGACAGGAAAATGTAGAGGTGGGTGCATTTAGTCCAGCATTTCCTCTTAAATGGTACCTTTAAAGGGAACAGTATTTAAGGAAAAGAATAACATAATGCATAACACAGTACTTACATACCACCATATTTTAATAAATTTGGAACACAAAGATACAAGAGTAGAAGGAAAAGGTTTTAGTTTCTGCCATTGCTATTAACAGTGTACTATTATTTATCAAGGAAAAGTGGCCAAGCTCAGTCGTGTTCTTGACAGATGGAGTTCTGTCATTGTTGTATTAGGCATTTTACCTCACATAAGTAGTGCTGGGCAATTCAAAGTGCTCAGTTGCTAATATTACCTTCTCTTTCTTCAGATAATTACAAAGATTTGAGAAAACTGGGAGACGAAAATCACATACAGGAATGTTTGATCATTAACACAGTGCAAGGTCCATGGCTTCCAATCTTGATGGTGACATTGGCTTGTTTCACCTCCTTTTGTTTACTTCCTGACCTGTAAAACTGAGATAACATTTTACTTACATATTAAGATCCTTAGATATAAAACACTGAATACTATAACAAAAGGGGCTGTTACATGCAACATGTATCACTTTCATCATATGATTTTAAAATTATTCCCCATATGCAAAACTATAGAAAAAATCAGATTTTTAAATCAGACTATAAATTATCATGTACATTCACAGTCATATACATTAGAAGTAGAATAATTTTGGAGGCTGGAAAAGAAATTCATTTTTTCTTGAAGTGAAAAATAGATTACATCAACAATGATAATTAAGTCACAGATTTTAAAACGTCCGAGATTTTAATTTAATGTATAAATATTTTTTATTATAGTTATGAGCCATTTCTCTGGGGTTTTTATGTACAAATTCTATAGCAAAACCATTCCTATGGGAACCATTTCTATTAGCTGTCTCTGAGTGTTAAATGAACTCTGTGGCTTACCAGGGAACTTTTATATTAGTCAGATGTGCTAAATGTTCCTATTTTTCTGTGAAGTGTGTTTCTATTTTTTTGGTAGCATAATAAATCATTAAGACACAATTTACAATAATGTGTAAAAGAACAAGAAAGCACAAATGTTGGCTGTATGCACATATGTTTCACTCCCAGTACCAGCTGTGAGCAACTAAATAGGACACCAAATCCCACTGATAAATGAGGTCTCAGATTTTGACTTTGTCCCTCTCTCTCTGCTCTCCTGAAGGGAAGAGGTTGCAGCCTTTATGGGGTAGAGATGCTGCTGCTCCCTGCGTTGCAGCCACCAGGAACCAGGTAGGGACATAGACTGGCTCTGTACCCATAAAGCCATAATTACAGTGGCTTTGCCAGAATTAGTGCAGAAAATAGCCACTAGACTAAACATTTCAGACACTGCAGAGGAGACTGCCAAAAAATAAAAAAGCCAGATGTCAACCATGAGACAACCGCCTTGTTGTCTGGCTTGGTCTGTGCTTGATCTGACAGAATTAATATAACCAAGCCTGGTGAGAGAAAGGACATAGGGTGAGGTTCTCCTTGATCATCTCTGAGTTCAAGGTCTTCCTTAGTCTTCCTCAATGAAGTTTTCTGATTTATGAAATGGGAGTGAAATCCTTATGACTGTTAGAAAGTGTTACTCTGAATGTGAGCAGCTTCCTGCATTCATTTCATGCTTTATTTTGGATAATTTATGTGGTGATATTGAAGGAAGGATTAGGCACTGTAATGTAAGAAATTGATTTGTTTATTCTGGTCTTGCTGAGACCTATAAACAGACCATACACTGAGCTGCAAAACATGAACTGTTGGATGATCTGGTAAGTCATAAGGGTTTGTAATACAAAATTAAACTCATCTCTACCAGTGTAGTTATGAACTTTTACTTGCTTTTTCTAAAGCTTCAAAAAATGAGAATTAGGATATAAAAATACTGTTAAAATTGGCAGAGAACTTTTTATACAGGTAGCATTGCTTGTCCTCCAAAACTGTGATAGTTTCTCTTGTCTGAAAAATAATCCAACATTTTAGGTTGGTTTACTGTTTTGTTTTTTTTACCCTTGCCACCTTCCAATTTTACTTATACTTTCAAACTCAGCTCAAACATGCAATTAGAAAACTTGGAACTTAAAGATTCTCCTCATTGCATGTCACCCCAAGGATTCTCTTCACAGGAAATAAATGAAGGCTGCAAAAATCTAACGAATCTTAGGAATGGAGCAGTGCTTCTACAGGTGTGGCTAGGGCACAGGAAGGAGGTTTAGAAGACAGATCTTCAGTTGCAGCTGAGGGATTCTTGGAGAAAACCCAGAGATCACAAGAGAGATAGGCTTATGATGGCCTATATTGAGGTGACAGCTGTCAATAGCCTCCCACAGGTAGAACTCTTGCCTAGAAAGGGAATAGTAATGCTGACAGATTCTGCAGCAGTGGAAACCCATCAATTAGGCATCTTGGAGTCTTTAGCTCATCTGAGGTTAACAAATGAAGCCCAAATTTGTTCCTTTGCCTGCAGGAAAATCAAAATATTCAATTGTTCAAAAGATTATAATCTTCCGTGAATTCTGTATTTTTTTGCTAATTTTTAGAAGGACTGTAAGGAAAGTATTACCAGAGGTAGAGTGAGAATATATATCTGGAACTAAGAACATTGTAAGAACTGTAATTGATATGTATGAATACAGAGAAATTTTACACAAATGTAAGAGAGAACATTTTACCTTCCTTTCTCCTCATCTCCTTTTGGCTTTCTCTCTACTGCCCACTGGCCCTGGCATTTTGGATGCCCTTTCAGTTACTGACTGAAATATAACAGTTTGCTGCTATTAATGTTAGATTCCTGAAACAAAATATAAAAAACACGAGAATTATTGCATCTTTGCATTTTTATTTCCTCACTTGCAAGACCTGACTTGCAGTTTATTTCAAGCATTTCATTTCAGTTTTAAAATGAAAAAAATATGAGCAAGAAGTTTAATGGAGCATAGAATGCCTTTGTGTATGAAGCCTCTTCAGAATTGTTTTTGTGATCCAGATTGCTCAAATGATGCTTTCTCTAATATAGACAAGTCCTGAAAGTGGAAGCTGTTTATGCTGTTGAAATATTCTACAGTTTGCTTTCTTCATTTTTGAATACTCTGATGATGATGAGGTGGAGGGCAAGGGAAGTTCAAATCATCTGTCAGAACACTGACTTCATGGCTCTGACATATTTTTATTTGTACACTAGCTACTCAATTTGTTTCTTTTGATAATCTTCTGCCCTCTCAGCATTTCTTTGCCTGCAGTACCTTTTAGCTGATTTCATTTTATCTGAATACATTGGGCAAAGAACGAGGTCTAATTCTTAAATGGCCAGATAACACCACAAGGCTGCAAGTCCACAGCAGACTTCAGCAGCAGGCTGTTGGCTTTTGGAGAGCTGGCAGCAATCACAATGAGATAGTAAAGAGGTCAGGATTCTCTTGTTTTGTGGCCAATATGTCATGAGTGATAACTACAAGGCTTGAGTGGGCATGCACAGCATATGTGCTTGTCTCATGGGCCTCATACACGGGCTGACACTGCTCAGTTCCTCAGACAGTCAATCAAAGCAAAGCTCATTTTACATGTGGAGGTCATGAACAGAATAACTCTGAACAGTTTTCATTAAAATAGTGTCAGGAGCAGAAAAATTGAGGACATTATGTACCTCTAAGAGAATATTTCACTTGTCAGATAAGTGAGTAACATGGAAGTGCGATGGGTAGTTAAAATGAGGTTTTCTTTACTGAGAAATGAGAATGGGTCATTGGAGAATTAGAAGTAGCAACTGCTTTGAGACAGAAGTTATGTATAGTCAGATGGTTGGTCTATTATAGAGAAGGTGCATTAGGAAAACATTGGAGGCAAGTAGCATAAAACAAGGTGGCAGTAGGAGCAATCCTGGAAAACAAAGGAAGAGAAGGGGAAAATGCAGTGGGATACAAATAAATGTAGAATGAGGTTTAATTAGTTCAAATCAAGGTAGATAACCTAATTACTGAACTTTTTTTGTTTAGATCTGACTACACACAGGACCCTGAGTCTTCCTTTTTCATCAATATGTTTTACTTCCAAATGCCTAATCATGTTTGCCCTGCTACAATATGTTAGTTAAGTTAGATTGTGACTCCTTAAGGTTTTAGCTTTTATATTTTTCACATCCTATCCTGCATTAGTGTATAACTCTGAACTCTATATAAAATATCAGTAAGCTCTCTTCAAATTTTGGTCAGACAAAATAATCCTTCCAGGCCTGAGAACTAAGGTCACCCTCACAGCCTCAGACTCTGAAAAGTATAAACAAAGGTGAATCGGGTGGGGAAAACTGGAGGAATATGATTTCATTACTTGAAGCTGTAATTGGAGAATTAACCCCTGATTTGCAAACAGACCGAAATTATACCTGTCTGAGAACCTCATGACCATCATCCCTCTTGGGTGTAGCCTCTGGAAGGCTTTTGACTGCCCAAGATGTATCTATTGAAGGCCTTTAATGAATACTCACTTTATTCTCTTAACCCTGTCTAGCCTCTGTTTTAGGTAGCCACTCCAAGGCCTCAATAGCTGTAGGTGAGCCCTGGTGGGATGAGTCCTGTGACTGGAGGGCCCTGTCAGGTGGTTGCAGGCTCTTTAGGAAGGGTAGGCAGGGCAGAAGAGGCAGAGGGGTGGCACTGTATGTAACAGAAGTGTTAGAATGTACGGAGCTCACAGCTGGCAGTGGCTCAGTTCAGAGCCTCTGGGTAAGAATTAAGGGGCAAACGAATAATGCAGATGTCATCCTGGGAGTCTATCACAGACTTCCTAGCCAGGGTGATTTGTTCTTTGTGGAACTAGGGGATGCTTCCAAATCAGTTGCCCTTCTCCGTATGGGGGACTTCAACTTGCCAGAAATTAACTTGGGAGCATTACACAGCTAGTACAACCCAGGCCACAAGATTCCTTAAAAACCTGGATGACATCTTTATGGAACAGATCCTAAGGGAGATGGAAATCGTCAGCCATAACTACAGAATAAAGCAAAGTCATCCACTTGATCTGGATATAGAAGAACAGATGTTTCCTAATTAGACCTAATTAGAATACAATAGAAACTCATCAGCACTATGTATCTATTAGATTTACATCAGAAGACAAGGCCCTCTTTGATATTTCCAAGTGCCCAATCAATTAGGGCACAGAAAATTTTCGTGAGACTTGGTCGTAAAAGTAAAATAATTCTGTTTAATAATGCTAGTAGAAAGGGAAAATGTTATAATTTCTGACTCTTTGTTTCACTTATATCACTTAGGCATACAAGGAACATTAGAAACAGATGCAGTGTTTTCTAAAAAAACTAATGAAATATAAAAAAACTAAAAAAAACTATTAAATATAGCATCCAAATCCTCAACATATACCAGCAAGGGGAAATACTCATTGTTTTGTTTTGCTATTGGCTGTTGTCTTTTTTAACCTAACTTAGAAAAATGGGTTAGGGACCAAAGCTTATGCATCATTAATTGAGCTCCAATGATTTTGTGGAAACATAGATAAAGAAGTGCACACTGATGAAATGGAGGAACATCCCCTGTGTACACAGACACCTGAGAGGAAGGTGGAATACCTTTTTGTGCTAACAGAGGTAAGCATTATGCACTGAAATGTCTGTTTTTCTTGCTGTCTCTGTGTTACATTTATTTGACTCACATTTCTTAAAACCATTTTATTTAAAATGGTTTTTACACTTGCACCTAAAAGAATACAATCTGAGGGACACAGAGTTACTTTAGTGTGATTTGGTTGGACTGCATAGCAAACCAACACATACCCATCTTACTGCTTCTTCTTCTTTCCTTTAAGCCCATGCCCTGGAAATCACCATTATTATGTGCCTCTGGACAAATCCTTAATTGTCCGCCCAAGGTGTAGTTTCTGGATTTGAAGGAAAAGGTTATGCTGAATGATGGTGGGTATGGTCTGAGATAACAAGTATTCCCAAATTAAATCTAGTATTGAATATCCCAGACAGATTAGGAATACATAATGAATTTAAGACCTGAAAGACATTTTAAGATTAATCACCAATGATCAAATTCAATAACTGCTGTACAGTTTGTGACATTAATACTTAAGTCATATCTACAGGCTAAAACATTAAATTATTCCTAAACAAAATTACAATATTCACACTTCAATAACTAGCATTTTAAAACCAGTACATCCATGTATGTATTTTATCTATTTTTAGGAGTCAATATTCAAAGAATAATGTCACTTCAATGGAAAATTATTGTAATAATAAAAATCATTTTCTTAAGGATATTTAAGAACAAAATTTCAGACAATGATAAAATTTTCAAGGTTGGAAAAGACCTCTAAAATCTCCAAGTCCAGCTGTTAACCTAGCACCACCACCAAGTCAACATTTCATAGATGTAATCAAAGTAGTAGGCACTCTCAAAAAAATCTCTCAGCCTTTCTTGTAGCCTGTTTTACAGTTCTTCACTTTCAGGTCAGATTTTAAGATGTTTTAGCTGCTGTCCTAATTCTCAACAGCTAGTAATTTCCTCATTTATTTGGCTCTGCAGCCTTCTTAAGATGACAATAGAAGAAGATTTTCTAAAAGAAGATAGGGCTTTTCAAAGCAGTATGACATTCACAATGAATATTCCTGCATGCCACCCAAAAATCTGGAGATAAGAAATCAGTAGCAATTGAAGACCACGGACCTGTCCAGTTTTTCCACTAAACTTCATGTATCAAGCAGTTTCCACCATTTGCCCAGTTTTCCATTTCACACTTTATAATGTTGCACTGCAGTGACCCACATTTTAGATGGAAAAGCCCTGGATCACAGAAAAAGCTGCCTATGGACAAAGCACTTCCCTCCGGATTGGAGCGGAGAAATGAAAAACAATGTCGTTTACCAGTGCTGACCTGGAAGTCTCCATCCTCTACAGAAAATATAGCAAAAGTTGTGAACTCTAGATGGAAAGGCATGTACTTGCATGGTCTGAGTGGTGTGAGTTTGCTGTGGAAAGTGACCTCAGTCTTATCTGCATCAACTCCCCTTCAGTGCCCTTTATCCATGCCCAAGCCCCAGAACAAGTTTCTAGTATCACAGACCATGGAGCTGATGCAAAAGCTATTGACTTCCTTTCTAAGCACTCTGATGGTGCCACTTAAGCAGAGTTCACAGAGGATTTCTGGTTCCAGCTGTGTTGCAGCAGAAGAAGATGCTACTGCACTTACCTGCACCCTGAGCACATCCTTCTTGTTACTAGGAGTCCCTGCGTTCTCACAGCCACTGGCAAAACTGTGTGTGACAGTTCCTCCACCTTCATTCATCTAAGATGTCTGGGTGAGTCTGCGTTCTTTAAAGAAGGAGATTGCTGCTTTTTTATTTTTTTGTCTTTTCCCACTAAGTTCATTTGAGAGCAGCATGTTGCAGAGAGGAATATGTGTGATGATGCCAGCAAACCTGACCGGGCAATGATCTCACTGGGGAAATAGTGATAATTTGCTTAGGGAGGAAGTGTTTTATATTCTCAAACAAAACCTTATACACCAGTACATCAGCTCTCACCATAACAAGCTACAGCGCTGGCAGTTTTGAATATGTGTTTCTGTCACCTCCCTCAAAACCCTACAGTAGTATAGCAACATGTAATTGTCCAACATTATAAATTTATATTTCATGACAACTTTAGGAAAAATTACACTTCTGAGTTGCTCTAATATATTTTTTCCTGTGAATTATTATATGTATGTAGGGGGATAGAATATAAGAAAATAAAGGTAGTATAGAAAGTAATCTTACCCCTAATGAGTTGCAGCTGGGCTAATTACTAAAGAGTAGGAGCAGGCCAGACTTTTACAGGCCACAACTGTAGCCAATAAGAAGAATACTGCTATAAAAGAGTGGATTGGTTGGTTGAGGGGAACTGGCATCAGTTTTCTTCTGTGGGAAGGAAGAGTCAGTGCCTGGAGGAGCTGCCTATGGGAAGCATCAAGGAGATATGAAACTCTTGCAATAAGGAGTAACAATATGGAACCTTTGCAATATAATGACAACATATACGTCCCCAAACAGTTTGTCCACGTCTTTCCTTACTTGAAAAGCAAACCAGAACATAAAACTGGATAACAGTTCAAATCCAACTTGCTTGCTTTGATAGCTAACTTTCCTAATATTTCATTTCCAAAAGCTTTTCTGTAGAACATAATGCATAGAAAGTAATAATTTTTAATCTGAGAGGTCTGATATCTGTGGACTTTGCATATAGAAGAGAATGAAAGGTTAGGAAAGGATGGCTGGTGGGGTGTTGTAAGTAATGTTTCTTCTGTTTGTCTGAGGTTCTTGGAAGCTTTATGGTTTGAGGAAGCAGAGTCTTTAAATTGTGCTCAAGCATTACAGAGGCTTATTCTACTCTTATCCCTACTTCTTATTTTCACAAAATCCTTTACTGACTTCCATATATATCATTTGGCCCCAAGTAACTAAAGATGGATGAACTTAGGAACAAAAAAGAAGTGAGAGAGATCAAAATTAATGTGAAGATGTTTTATGTTCCCTGATGCCCTGCTATTTTGCTCTCAAATTCCTTGCTTCTTTGAGGACATGGCAATATTAAAACCTAAGAAGGAGTAAAAGCTAAACCTAGGCTTTTAGGGCTGTTACTTCTGCACTATATTCCCTACTGTGTCTGCTGGAAATAGGCCTTGACTTCTAGTGTCTGATAGGGAAATGATATGAGAGGCATGGGAGATCAAGAGAGGGTACAGCTACTGTGGGATCTTTGCTTTCCATTTGGATTTGGGTGTCAAATAATTTTGTTAGGATCTGTTTTGGTTTCCACATGCAGTTTTGATATCTAGCTCTACTGCTGACAGCCTGAGCAGCCTCAATTAATATGATGGTCAAACCACAGAAGACATCACCCACCCACTCATGGTCCTTAAAGCTGAAAGCAGGGCACTTCAGAGGGAATGGAAAAGCTTTCTTAATGTGCCAAGTATACCAGTTTTCTGTGCAAAGTGAGAGCTGAAGCTTCACAGGGTAAATCAGTTAAAAATTAACAAAGACCTCATCTACTTCAGAGTGAAAAGAAAATGCAGACAATCTTTTTACAGCATAGCTTTGATTCAAGTGAATGAATTAGTAGCTAATCACATACGTAGTGTTAAAAGATTGAAGTGCAAATAATTGAATAATGTTACTTGAATTTAAAAAATATATTAATCAAAATTTCTGTTTTGGACTAGTGTGTTAGCTGATAATTCACACCCACATGCATTTCCATTCTAACAATTATTTATGCGCTATCTGATCAACTTTTAGCAGGCTCTGACTGGAAAGTTTGTATGTGATAGTTAAAAAAATTTAAAAATCACACAAAGGACAAGTCCTTCTAGCTTCCCCTAACAGACTCCTATAGCAAAAGGAGAATTTCCCTTTCCTCAGTCTAATGAACATGCATGAGAGCTTAAAGGGGGTTGATACCATTTCTCCCTTCTTTATTCACTATGAGGAGGAAAAATTAGACAGTAGTTTTGCATAGGTCCTTAATGTTCAGGGTGTCAGAAAAGCATCTGAAAAGGAACATGTGTAATATCATCTGTGCTTCATCATGAGCTGATGTGACCTGATTCCTTCAGACCTCACCCTTCTCAAGGAGCATTTTTTAGCAGTAGCTCAATAAATCACCCTCTGAAAGAGGACCCCCACTGACTGTAATATCCTGATAGAGATATACATGTTTTTTCAGCAAGGTTACACAGAGGTGTTTGAAACTCCCTTCTAAGCTGTTACAAATACTTCACTTTGGATTTGGAGTAACTCCACACATCAGTCTTAACACTGAAGGTAAATTTTGTGCTCTGTGTATGACTAAAGTATTTCTACAGAGTGCTGATAAAAGGAGACTTTCAAATCTAGAACTACAGCTCATTCTCATTCCTGTGATAACTTATAGTTCCTACTTCAGATGAATGAGGCAAACCAGTGTAAGAATTTGTATTGATGCCACTGAACTACTCAGTTGAGGTTTTTCCAGGTAGTCAATGATTTGCTATTCTAAGATAAGTATGAATTTACAATAAAGAGTTGTTCTGATCTGATGTTATTTTTCCTGACAACCTGCAAATATGCTTACAGAAATGGTATTTGAGATGTGTTATTTTACTGTCATGAGAAGGCAAATGTGTTATAAATACAGCTTCAAGCAAAATATAGTATTTTGAGGATTTGTTCACTGAACCTGCTTGTTAAATATCACTCAAAATACAAACAAATTGATACTTGAAAGCCTCTGCGTAATTGAAACTTGTATTTGTACATAGTGGCAATGACTTTCTGTTGTCAGTGGCACTTTTTTTAATTTATTTTATTGTTTAGTTCTGTTTGTATTTTTGCTTCCCCTTAACTGACATGTTTTCAAAAATTTTGGGGATTTTTTCCCAAATTATTCTAAAAAGAAGCTTTAATTTAATAATGTAAATGGCGCTTCCCTGTCAGGCATAGACTGTCATGCAAAAAGCAATCAAAAACTATTATGCAATTTTTAGGAAGTGATTTTATATAGAAATAAAATTTATAACTAAAAGACATTCTGAGCAAACTGCAAACTGTCACTTGTGTCTACTCATTTAAAAAAAAGTTATGGCAGAAGACAGGCATCACTTAGGGCTTTCTTTGTGTTGTGTTGATCTTTAAATTTCAAATTGATATTTATAAATATGTGCATATTCAAAATTTTGCCACAGGATTTACACACTTAAAATTTACTGGAGTATCTTTATATGTCACTTTAGTCACTTTACCTCAATCCTATTCAAAGTACATGTCACAGCTGTGGGTAAATCGACACCTTCAATAAAAAGTTCGGGAGTTCAATGACCAGAAAGAGGATTGGAGTTCATAGAATGGTTCAGCAACTACTTAACAACTTACCCTTAAGGTGCAAGATAAAAGTGAAGGAGTTTGAGATAGCACTTCCTTTTTTACTGCCTGCAAATGTCTTGAAGCAATTTCATATGTTCCAATGAGACAGAAAATGGAAACTGAAGAACATGAATTGTCATGCACTAATGTGGTGCCTAATGTGTTGCTTAAAAACGTTTCTAGATTAGTTTTCCTCTCATTTTTAGGTAAGGAAATATATTTAATTTAGTTAGTGTTTTAAGTTATTATGTGACTACTTACTAACTATTTAATAGTTAGAAGAGACCAGGGGTCAGATTCCCTAGAAAGTTATTGTGTTGTCTGTGAATTTAATTTTGGGGTCTTAATATTCACTTATTTTTAATTGCTTCTCTCTCTCGTTTAGAGATGTGTGATGCATCTTGGGGAAAAAACATTATCACATTGTTGTACCTTTCTTCTTCATGTATTTTACTATATTGAACAAAAGATATGTATGTTGCAAGACAATCATTCACGGTGTAAGTGGTTAGGAGCTGCTGACTTTCTCTTGATAGCTCAGTAACTATTTCAAAAACAAAACATGCATTCTTCAAAAACCTGAAAATTGTTTCTTTAACTGAAAGTTAAACCTCACATATTAAAAAATGTTAATGGTGCAATAATATGTTTTTTGCTTCTGGTTTTTAGTAAAACTTTTCTAATTTTAGTATTTGTCTGATTTTACTGTGTCATGTCTTCCACTGAACCCTATAAACTCGTGTGGGTTTACTTATGATGAAAGCTATGGCTTTTTCTTTTGTGTTTTATCAGACATTATTCACCTTAAAATCCTAGCATCAGTTAAAGACAGAAGGGAAGCTATGTTAGAAAATGTGTGCCTTGCTCCATAGACTTTCTCACCCCTATAGAGTTAGTGTGATGGTGAGGTACTCACAGGCAAATCAAAGGGTGAAAACATCTGGCATGGTGTATAAAATTACAGTTTAACATTTTACTTATTTCGTTTGTTTCCCATTTCATATCCTGGGGTGCATCAGGCACAGCATGGCCATCCAGGCAAGGGAGGGGATTGTCCCTCTCTGCTCTGCACTGGGGCAGTCTCACCTCGAGTGCGGGGGGCAGTGTTGGGTGCAAAAATATTAGACATTGGACTTTCTTTTACTTTTGCAAATGATGATGGATTCCTATATCAGGTTTTATTTTTAAGTTCTTTCCTTCACCCTCTTAAATGTAAAAATTTCATTTTTAACCTCATTATTTAGAACAATTTTAGCTCTCATAATGTTTCTGTGTTAACTCTGGTTCTCTTGTCTTTTTCTGGGCAATTGAAGTAACCTGTCAAAGCTCTCCATTTGTCTTCACCTTGTGCTAAAATGACACAAACTCTATGAAGTAGAAACACTGCATTGCACCTGTATCTTATTGTAGCTCTCTGCAGAATATCATGTTGAACTTTTTTACTTGCTTATCGCAAGCTCATGTAGTTTTATGCTGCCAGCCTACATTGGTCATAGATCATGCCATAGCAGAAATGGAGATATCCAAAAAGCTCTACATGCTTTTAAATAGGACAGTGATAGAAACACTTAAACACTATTTGACTGTGTTAAATTTTATGCCAGTCTGTTTTGGATTTCTTGATATGGGCAAAGCTTTTTTATTCCATTGTTATTCCTTTAGTACTGTGGTTTTGACTTTAAGAGTAAGTAATTTCCAATTCTTACACATTTTGCCTGAGGAATATTCCAGTTCTCTATTGCTTCCATGGAAATGACTTGTACCATATTTATTTCTGGAATAAAAGAAAATACCATAGAAATGCTGAATGCCCTTTTGCCCTTGGCCTTTCAGTTATAGCTTTGAAAAATGAGTTTATTATTTATTAGGAGGGATAAATAATCAACAGTCATTAAGACAAAGAAATGTCTTGTTGAATGAGTTATGCTCACAGCACAAAACAATAGCTTGTTTCCCACAAGAAGTTCAGAAATACAATTACTGTTGTGTTTCTGTCTTCATGATAAATGCATCTGTGACCTACTAGATGGCCACATAGGACAAGGTTCAAATGTGAGATTTTGCTTCACTTAGGAGCAGCAGAGCTGAAAATTTCCCTCTCAGATGCTCTGTCAAGGCCTAGATGTGAAGGGTGTGAGAACTGTTTTGTTTTGGTTTTTTATGTGCCCCTCCCACTTGCTATAGTTGAGATAACACTGGAGAGCTTGGGGTACATTTCACATTCTGGCTGGCATTTCAAGAATTCTCTAAACCGGACAGTCCTGGATTTAGTTTAAGAGCATGCCTAAAACATAAGTTTCAGATATGTACGAAAAAAATTAATTGCATTGTTTGCTACCACTGACATCTGTGAGACAGTGGTCAGAGAAGTCTTTGAAACAGATAGAGACACTGGTATCTACCACTTCCTGGGAGAGTGTATGAATCAGCAAACTACTGAGGTTATTTTCCTTTTGCAGAAGAACTGGCTTTATTTGCGATGAGTATTTGCACTATCTAGAAACAGGAACTCTATCAAAGTAAACTCTTTCCCCTGAGTTATGATTCAGAATTTAAAGAGTATATGCGCTTTAGCTTTGTAAACTTGAAGGAAAAAAAAAAAGAAAATCTGATTCAGAAAAACCCTTTGTTTTTCCTATTTTATGGAAGGTTACTGTTAACAGGTCAGATTGCTAACACTACATGGAGTTCAAACTATTACTGTTTGTACAAGAGGGAGATCATGATGCAGCTCCTAATCTTTACTGCTACTAACAACCGTATTTCTTATATACATCTTTCATAGTTAAAGGTCAGTTTTTTTCAATACACAAGTTCTTTAAATATTTATTATCTAAAGATTGACAAAACTTCTGATAAAACAGTCATGGCCTTCTATCCACAGAAAGTTGAGCTCCCTCAGTGGTGAGCATGGACTGCATTGAGCACCACCTGTGCCAGGAGGTATTTTGCTAATGAGTATATTTTCTGTATTAAATGTATCACCTCTGAAATTAAAGTAAAAGAAAAGTTACAGTGGTTTTGTTCTTCAGAGCAGTCACCATATCTTGTTTTCATAGTAAAAGATGCACTGCCATTATGAGAAATCATGGATTTGTCAGTCCTTGCATGATAGCTTAAAACTAATATTCTTTCACCAGATCATGTTTCCTTCTTACATTTCAGAATTTTTCTTTGCTAGGAATAGGATTTTGCTAGAATAAAAAGGGAGTAAGAGGAAGGGTTCAGTTTTTTGCCCTGGTAGTATTTATTAGGTTCATTATTGAAGATTTATCTAAAGGCCACATCCTCTCAGAAATCCTCAGGGAAGGATGGGGTGAGATTAGATTCATAAAACGTCACTGACTGCTAAAGAGGAATGTGATACCATCCACTACAGAGCAAGACAAAGAGGAAAAGTCATATTGTTTTGTTTTTTTCTGCTATTACAGCCACACTTGATTCTCAGTTTCAGTGGAAAAAACTTAAGTTCAGAAAGATCCTGTGAATCGAAATAATGTGCACAAGCACATCCCCACACTTTATTTCTTGGTTTAAAAAATCCCAACCAAATAAAAAAAGGGGCTTCAGTTTTAGCCTTTGCACTCTCAAAAATTAATTCAGTGAGCGAAAAAAAAAAAAGGTAAACAACATTCTGGACATTTAATTGACTGATGTTTGCAGAAAAGCAGCCCAATTTTTCACTTTATAAGCAAGTATGTGTCAGAATCCTGATTGTATTATCCAATCATGAATCCAGTATTCTCTGAACTGAATAATGAGTTTTCCACTCCTTAGTTTGTAAATAATCTTCCATCAGGTGTACTTCAATACTTGTGTGGGAAAAGAGCAAATAAACCACCTCTCTGGGAAGATGGTTTAGGTGGGAAGATAGCTCAGTTTCTATGATATTTTAATTTCTTGCTAGCTGTGAGGCTGTCAATGTAAGGAGTAATTAAGGTGCTAATATATAGCCTCAGACACCAGAGATTTGATGTGGACTAGGGTCACTTCTCAAACAGATCAGCAAACAGCAGTTGACTTAATTGTAAATTTTACTAAGAGAGTGACTTCAATTGGTGACCTGGTGTGGAGCAGTCCTTATTCTTGAGATCTGAAAGACAGGAGTGACAAGGAATCTGTGCTAGGGAATTTTTTCTGACCCCTTCATTACATAGCTGTGGGGCTATGATGAAGCACAAAGGAATGGCAAGATTATGAATTCTAGAAATAATGACACTGATGGTTTCTGGAATTACATTGAGGTTTATTACCACCAGAGAGAGAATGAAGGAAAAACAAGGGGAATAGAACAGCAAATGAAATAGGCAAGAAGATTAAAAAAAATTACAAATATAAACATTTTATATGGTTGTGAGGTAGAAGACAAAAAAGATTAAATACCTTTCAGATGGAACAACAAATGCTATTTCTCATTTTTTCTTATAATTCCAGCTGCTACCTCTCTGACTTCTGTGTTCTGTTATTTTAGGTAGGGTCAGGAAATGTGGGTTAGGTGAAGGGACAGTGGGCAGGGTCAAGAACAGTTTGAATGGCAGAGTTCAGAGGATCACGATCAGCAGAATAGATTCCAGTTGGAGACCTGTAATCAGAGGCATCCTCCAGAGATCAGTACTGGATCCAGCCTTATTCAGTTTGTTTATCAATGACCTGGGCAAAGGAACACAATGCACCCTCAGCAAGTTTGCTGCTGATTCAAAACTGGGTAGAGTGGCTGATACACCTAAAGTCTGTGCTGCCATGCAACGGGGCCTTGATAGGCTGGAGAATTGGGTAGAGAGAAACCTAATGAGGTTCAAAAGGGCCAGTGCAGGGTCCTGCACCTGGGAAGGATAATCCCAAGTACCAGCACAGGCTGAGGGCTGACCTACTAGAGAGCAGCTTGGCAGGGAAGGATCTGGGAGTGTTTCTGGGTGAAAGCTGACCATGTGCCAGCAGTGCACTTGCAGCCAAGAGGGCCAGTGGTGTCCTGGGGTGCCTTGGGAAGCGTGTGGCCAGCAGGCTGAGGGAGGTGATCCTGCTCCTCTACTCCACCCTACAGAGGCCACATCTGGAGTGCTGTGTCCATTTCTGGGCTCCCCAGTACAAGACAAGGAGGTCCTGGAGAGGGTCCAGCACAAGCCATAAAGATGATTTGGTGGCTGGAGTATCTCTTATGAGGAGAGACTGTGAGAGCTGGGCCTGCTTAGACTGGAGAAGGGAAGGCTGAGAGGGGATCTCATTAATATATATAAATATCTCAAAAATGGATTTCAAGAGGGTGATGCTGGACTTTTCAGCAGTGCCCTGGGATAAGACAGGGAGCAATGGCCGTAACCTAAAACCAAAGAAAATGAGGAAGAACTTGTGAGGGTGGTGCAGCACTGGAACAAGCTTCCCAGGAATGTTGTGGAGTCTCTTTGTCTGGAGGCATTCAAAATCCACCTGATCATGTTCCTGTGTTACCTGCTCCAGGTGACCCTGCCTTTGCAGGACGTTTGGACTGGCTGATCTCCAGAGGTCCCTTCCATACCAAACAATTCTCTGATTCCATTTCTTGCTGTTTTTCTGCTACCTTTGCCTTTTTGCTACTTCACTGTTTGCAAACCAATGAAATGCACCTGAGTTGAATGAATCAGTTTTGCCTATAACAACACTGAAAAGAAATGTGCAAAGCAGCAAGTTAAAATCTTACTAAAGAACTGACTCTGCTCTGCTCATTTTTTGTTGGTTTTATGATTTCAAATTATCATTCATTCTCAAGATGAGAAACAGGCTTAGGATAATGTGGGCAATATGCAGAATAGCAAGCTCTTTTGAAACCTGTGACACCAGCTGAAATAATAATGAATACAATTGTGCAGATAATATTTTGAAGGAAGTAGGTGCAGTTGAATTATCCACTGCAGATGAATAAGAATGAATCATCAGAATGTTCTAATTCTGCCAAGAATAAAAGGTCAAGATAAATATTTTAAAGATATTAGCTATTTCAAATAATTAGTAGTCATTAAAGGAGTTATTAAATAGTAAAGTTTGTTTTAAAGGACTAAGATCTACAATTCTGTCATAGTAAAGTGTTTTAGAACAAAAAGGTTTAAACCCCTAAATTTTGTTTAAACCTCTAAACGTCACAATTTTGCCATGTACAGTTTGATTCACTCACAGTAGAACATAGGTAAGATTAAAAAAAAAATACACCCCCCCCCACCCCCCCAAAAAAAAACCCGCAAACAAAAAAAATCATCCCAATTCACAATAAACACATAGTCTGGTTGGGGTTAAAAACAAAGTAGATTTGCATTCTTTTGTGTAAATCTTTTTTTTTTTTTGTTTTTGTTTTGTACTCAGCTATGTGTCTGAAAGACAGAAAATGACTGAATATGTTTTGGCTGCTCTAGATAGTGCACTACAAGGCATATGAAATCTTCTGGAAACTGAAGGATCCCACAAGGAGATTGTTACTTTGAAAACAGGTACATTTCATGACTTTACCTTAGAACACTATCTTCACAGGAGAGCTTGTGGGCCTACATGTATAAAATACTCATTAGCCACCTCAAGGCACGGTGAGGTGCTGCCTTAATACTAGGGGAGATCAAGTGACCTCATGTAACTGTCTCACTGTTCCGTGAAGACAAAAGCCCCTGTACATAAGATTTTCTTCATTAAGGTTGCTATAGGATAAATTCTGCAATCGTTACTCCTGCTGAGTAGCAGATTACCATCAAGATTGAAACAAAATGAGGTTGGTCATGTGAATTTCTTTCCACAGATCACCAAAAGTTAAGTCAAGTCCACACTATTGAGATTGTGTCCAGGGATGCTTTGAGGGAATAAGATTGTTACCTGCAAATGTATTGGAGCAAAGAAGCAAATTTCCTACGTGTTTAATATGAATGCTAGTGTAAATTGTATCAGTGAAGTACCATATGTTGGAGACGGAGGTGATGCAGGTCACCCATGTATGTGAAGTAGCTTGACCTCACCCACATGGGAAAACACAGAGCTAAGGACTTCATTCCACATCTCACTTTTGTACGAGACAAAAATATCATCATAGAATTAGAAAATCCACAAACAAAACACTTTGAAAAAATAACATTTCTGTGATTATGGCTGTCAGAATTATTAGACAAAAACTATATTCTCTGATAAGGTTATCATTCTTAAAATTACTTTTTGGAACATTTTTATTTGAAATCAGTCTATGACCCAGAGAACAGTACATTTTGTTAAGAAAAATCTGCCATTGTCACAATCATCTAGGTGCACTATGCTGATGGATTCTCACATCTATATAAAATGGGTGAGATTTGAGACTTAATGGGAATAATAAATGCCTTTATTCTCTGTCTGATGAAATTCTATTATTTGTGCGAGAGCTTTCCTCCGTACTCAAAGTAAACATCCATCAACCATGGGGGGAGAGCATGACACGTCCAGGTTTGTTTTTAGGGTTTTGCATAGAGCAAAGTTTTTGGACTGGGATCACATTACCTCAGGTCTGTGTAGCACTGATTTGGAGCTTAGCCAACTGCAGTTCCTATGGTTGGTTGAAATAGGGGTAATTGATTTTTAGTTTTAAGCCAAGACCTGGAGTTTAAAATCTTTACGCAAAAGACAATGTTAATATAAAATCCAGCAATTAATAAAACACCAAGTGTGTAACATCTATTTCTTGGCTCACGTAGACAGTTGTGGCAAGAGGTCATGCAACATGCTCCCCATCCTCCTAGGAAATTACCAAGAAGCATTGTCTGCCACTAATTTTCAAATAAGCTGCAAAATGAACGCTAATCATTGTCTGCCTATGATGAGTATAATTTTGCAGGGCAATTACAATCAGTAACTATTTTCTTCAAGATATTAGTTTGCAAAATAGTTGTGGTCTGGTGCACATTCAGGGTAGTGATTGCTGCGTGCTTGCTGGATGTGGTGAGCTCACCCTGTTGCCTGTGAGCTGCAGCAGAGCTCTCCCATCACTGCAGGGTTTAGCAGCGTGACAGGACGTTTCCATAGAGCCTGAGATGCACTTTTACCATCTAAAGTGTCTGTGTGGGTGTTCGTCTCTTGGTTCATTGCTTCACCAGACATTGTGTCTAATTTGGAGTTACTTTTGCTTCTACATGTCCTTTGCTTCTTGCCTTTCTATAAACTCTATGCTGGAAGCAGGAGCTCCTGAAATCTCCTAAGTAAAATCCATGTCCTGTGCTAATGGTGCACAAGCATTTCCTCTTGGCTGCTTCTGTCAGGGTAAAGTTTTCCAGACATTTGTCATCTTTGGATGTCTTTCATCAACTGTTCATATTACGTATTTGCACCATACAACACAAAAAATAGTGTTCCAAATTTTTGGGGGCAGCAGTTGCAGTTTGCTGATATTTCACTAGATTTTTTCCTTTTTTCTTGATGTGACTGCATAAATTTCCAGGATAACCTGACATATACAAGCTGAATTGTGATAGAATACTGGGGTGCTGCAGAAGTAAAGAATATTACCATGGGGGTCACCCACTAGTAAACTTATGTTTATGAATACTCTTAAATTTTTTTTAATGAAACAATACATGGGGAAAGTGCCACATAAATGGATATGATCTGTAGGTCACATAGTACAAATCAAACTATTACTAGTGAATCTGCAAAATTCCTGGGAAAGGAGTCCATCATTTCATAGCAGCACATAAAGCTGGGAACTCACGCAGCAGAAGCCAGCTGGGATTTTACAGCCAGCAGCATACAAACCTGGACTATTTGACAACAGCAGCCTCAACAAAGTGCTTGTTGCCAGATCCAGCCTTCAAGGATCTGTGTCTGAGGGCTGTCGCAGCAGTGTGTTCACTCAGAAATGAATGTGAAATGTGTTGCCATGTCAGTGTGACCAGCTGTCTCCCTGCAGAGAGCTAAGACAGACATTTAGGTTGAGTTCCAGAGTGTTTTCATTACAAAGCTTTTCACTCTTTCCCCAGGACCGAGCAGTGATACTTCAGCAGTGCTACTACCTCTGTGTGTTTACTAGTCTGAGCTCCAGCAAGGCTGGCTGGAGATTTTTGATGCTTTAATGTGTATTTTTTTCAGCAAGTGCCTAAATCTAACTGAAATGTGAGCCTTCAAATAATGATACAAGTCACCCAAATCTGCAGTCAATTTTGGAAAATCATTGGTGTGTATTCTGTCAGCCCCCTGTTTCCAGAGGCAGTAAGTTAGAGCCAGCTTGCACACTGCTTAGGTCAGAAAATCCAGCTGATTCTCTTGCACACAAGTATGCACATGTAGAGAATTCTAGCCAACTTGAGACTTCTGATTACCTGAAAAAATCTTAATTCA
Organism: Zonotrichia albicollis; assembly: GCF_047830755.1. Classification (NCBI taxonomy): domain Eukaryota; kingdom Metazoa; phylum Chordata; class Aves; order Passeriformes; family Passerellidae; genus Zonotrichia; species Zonotrichia albicollis. Next base: position 56,979,476 of record NC_133821.1, read on the forward strand.
AATAGTCAGATAGTCTTTCTTAAGCTTTCCAGTTGCATTTTCCAAGAGTCCAACTGCTGACTGTGCTATGTCATGGAGCTGCAAAGGATTTAGTGTTCAGGTGTTGTGTGGTCACACTGCCTTTGGATCAAGAGTGCTCGCTGTGAAACAAGTGTCAGCTGTGTCTTGCTCCATGCAGAAAAGTAAGGATGCACACCAACAAGAAAGCTTTCAAGGTGGTTGGCTGAGGATTCTCTTCTTGGACAGTATGCTTTATTTCTCTGTAATTAATCTCCAAACCCTCACAAAGGATTCAAGTGTCTTTGCATCCCATGGACATTGGCAAATGCAGAGCTGTGTGTGAATCCCATCATCATTTGCTCTGATGAGGGCCATAAAATCCCATTGTATAATTGTCAGAATTAATGTAATAGATTGGAAAGCTAAATAGAATTTAGATGATGGTTCAGATATGAAAGATTTTTTGAATGGGGAAGCCAAAATAAAACTATGAATTTCTGATCATGGAATATATGCTAGAGATTTTAGGCAGTGCTTATAACAGGAATTTGTGATTTAGTGGAATATGTATGTGGAATAATGAAAATAGTTATTGAAATGCTTAAGATTGTGCCACATCAACTTCTTAGGAGGAAAGTTAATTAAATGTGTGGTTTTGCTTTGACTCTGATATTTAAAAAGTCCTCAAATTTTTGTTTAATATTTATAAAACAGCAAAGTAAACAAAATTTTAAATATATTCTTATTTTCTTTGCTTGTTATGTTTTCTATTTCTACTGAAACACAAACATGCTCCATTATTAATATATCCAGATATGCTTGTGAGTGGGAGGAAAGTTCAAAATTTTCCTTTTGTCAGCATGGTCTCAGAAGACCCTGTATCCCACCTGATGCCGAATTTTGCCCCAAAAGGCGAGAATAACTGCCTAAGAGACTCAAGTAAGTCAGCATAGACAGGAGGTATTTTATTACGACGCGTCGGAGAAATCACAAAGGGATTTCTAGCTATCTCATGACAGAAGCAAGCTTTTATACAGTCTTGGGTGCAGGGTTACATCATATTCATAAGAGGCGTGGTGTGGGCGGAGCGTGGGCGGAGACATCTATTTTGAGGATTATTCTTGGTGGTCCTTCTGGTCCTTCATCGCGGGCAAGGGTCTTCTGATGAGTCTTCCTCTTTAAACTTTTGAACTCCTATCCTAATATGGTCAATTCCCGGTGTACTTGGCTTGGTTCCCATGGCTTGGCACGGCTCTTAGGGTCAGTTTGACATTGGCACGGCTCTTAGGGTCAGTTTGACATTATTAGCTCTGATCATGCTTAGCTTGTCAATTCCCTTATCCCTATCTCTCTTTATTGTTTGCCCTGCTTACCAAACTTCAAACAGAAGGATCCACCAGGATTGCTTCTGGATTAATGAATAACCTATCATACAGCATTATCAATAATTCCAGGATTGCTTCCGGATTAATGAATAACCTACCATACAGCATCATAAGCAATTCCTGAGTGTGGATGGGGGCGAATCCCCTTGTACCTAACATGAGACCACCCGCCAGTGATATGGGATATGGCTCTAGTGTTAGGGGTCGCGTGAGTAGCTAATGGGATGGGAATGGGATAGGACTGCTCAGGGTTGATTTTCAGTCTGTGGCTCTGCCTAAGCATTTTGATAACAAAATTATGTTCTTGTGCAGTAGTAAAATGCTGATCGGATGGGCAGTTTGGGGCTTCACACCAATTCCTTCATTGTTATCCTGGGTCACAGAAACATCAAATACTCATAATCTCTCATGCTTACTTTCCTTTATCTGCTGCCTCCATGCCTCTGAAGGCAAAAGAAAATCACATACCAATTCCAGGTCATGGTGCAGAGTGTTTCCTCTTTTCAGGCTCAGCCTAGAAACACAGACTATTCTGACATTTACAAAAATGCTTGAGGCTTACAGTAGCTGTAATTTAATGCAGGTTGATGTGATTTCTTAGGCAGATTTCAGGATAACTTCATGCATCCTTTATCTAACAGGAAAATAAAAAATCATGGATCATTTTGAAAAACAAATGTGTAACAGATACTCCTATATACAGTGCTTGGTTTTATTATATTTACTTTCTGCTATTTCAGCCATAGAATAATAAATGTTTATGCAAAATACTGCAATATTCATTGTCAGGGCACAAATATTATTGCAAATGTAAGAAGACATTGTTATTAAACATTACAAACAAAAACATATTCTTTACACATAAAATTCCTACATTAAAATCAATATTATGCTAACAAGTTTCAAAAGAAGACAATCAATCTCAGCCTGATTCTGCAGCTGTAAGCATATTAAAAGAACATTGGAATTGAATAGCCCAGGCAATTATTTCTTTTATGACATGAGAAAAGTCTGATGTGTCTCAAAGGATATGACATTACTAACTTCTTACCTTCAAAGACTCACTGTATACAGATTAGCTTTCAGTTTATTATTAGAAGGAATATTTATGAATATAAAACACATCTTTCAAGCATTTTATAAAGTGTGGCAAGGCAATTAGTTCCAGAAATATTGTTCCAGATATTTTAGGTCAGAATGACAACTATGATGATAGTAGTAGGAGTCTGTTTTCTTCAAGCACACATCAGAGGTGAAACCGAAGTTATGTGCCCTAAAGACAGAGAAATTTAAAAAATGACACTACAGTCAACAAAATACAGTGGCTTTGTGTAATTTGTTGCCTATACTTCTGGAGTTTGATAAAGTGCACTTCTGTGGAAGAGTTATTTTGACAATAACCTCACAAGCCAAAGAATATAACCATTTTTAAAGCAAATCATTGGATTTGCTCATTTGGAGAGATATCATTGAGAGTTCATAAAGCCCATATTGCCTTTGAAGTAGCTAAGGAAGGAAAAGAAAATGTTATACATCCCCTGTCTTTCTCAGGTTTTCCTGGGACTCATATGGTCAGCTACCAGCCCATTGTACATCCCTCTTCCAAATATGTGTTGAGATTCTCCTCAAGCTCCACTAAACATTGCAGACTCAGAAGCGAATTCCAAAATTAGACCATAAAAATCACAGAATCCCAGACTGAGTAAGATTGACAGGGACCAGAGTTGGTTATATGGTCTGACCTCCCTGCTCAAGCAGGGTCATCTGAGAGCGCCTGGCGCAGGGTCACATTCAGGTGGCTCTTGAAAATCTTTAGTGAATGACTCCACAACCTGACTGGACAGCCTTTTTTAGTGCATGGTCACCAACACAGTAAAGTTCTTTCTCATCTTCAGGTGGAATTTCCTGTGCATCAGTTTCTGCCTGTTGCCTCTTTTCCTATTGCTCAGCACGACTGAAAGGAGCCTGGCTCCATCCTCTTGGCATCCTCCCTTTAGATACTGATAGACATGGATGAGGTCCCTTCTCAATCATCTCTGCTTGAAGCCGAGCAGACCAAAGTCTCTAAGCTTTTCTGTGTAAGAGGGATGCTCCTGTCCCTTAATTATCTTTGTAGTCCTCCTCTGGATCTGGAATTTCATGTCTCTCTTGTACTGAAGATCCCAGAACTGGAGGCAGCATTCCAGATGTGGCCTCACCAGGGTCGAATACAGAGGCAGGATCACCTCCCTCAACCTGCTGGCAATGCTCTTCCTAATCCATCCCAGGAGACCTTTGGCCTTCTTGGCCACGAGGACACACTGCTGGCTCTTGCACAGCTTGCTGTCCACCAGGACTCCCAGGTCCTTCTCCACAGAGCTGCTTTCCAGCAGCTCAGCCCCCAGCCTGTGCTGGTGCAGGGGCTTTTCCTCCCCAGGTGCAGGACCCTGCTCGTGCCTTTGATAAATTTCGGTCACTTCTTCTCTGCCCAGCTCCTCAACTTGCTGAGGTCCTTCTGGAGGTCTGCACAGCCCTCTTGGGTACTGTTCCCCCTTCCTAACTCCTTGTTATTAGCAAAACCTGCTGAGGGGGAACATAATCTTGTGTGATACTGCAAATTGTCTCAGGGGAAACTTCTCCATGTAATTTACTCTTTATATTTCTGTGCTGGTCTCACTCCACAGAAAAGCCTTTTTCACCTGCAAGGGCATATGGTAACAATTCCCTTGGTCTGTATCATACCTCAGGATATCAGCTTTCCTATAGTTTCTTTCAAAATTATGACAACTCTAAGGGGAGAGAGACACATCTGAGTATATCTATTATTGCAGCAGCCTTCTCCCTTTTTGCCAGCACTAATCAAAATTCTTGTCTTTAGCACAGCTGTCTTTTCCCCTTACACATGGCTGTTAAAATTGATCCATAATTTACTGAAGTCTTATCCTCAGGTTACTCTTGCACAAAACTTTCCACTGAATCCATATCTTTACTCTTATGCAACTAGCCACTGTTCTTCAATTTCATCTCCTGTCCCATGCTATTCATTGCCTATCTTTTTTTATTCCAAAAACTTATTATATGCACTGCCACAAAAGGATGAAACTAAGTTCTGTTTATTATTTTTTTAAGAAATTAGAGACATGAACTGAGGAAAGTGAATATCCTTGAGGTCAGGCACAATGGCTCATTAATCTTGCGTGTAGAAGAACAAGATATACTTCTGTGTGGATTTTCTATAATCCAGCTATGCAGGTTTGATTTTTTCCTAAAAAGTTCTAGTAATGGGAAACAGCAAAACTGACTCAGAAATTATTAAAAACACATTAAAAGAGCATTAAAAAATCCCACAAGGGTATATCTTAATCATAAAGAAGAAAAATGTTATTTTATCCTCCAAATACTTTTTAAAATTTTGATTGAATCTTTAGGATTATAAAAGTCAGTATAAGTACAATTGTCAAATAAATGTCAATCTCCTTGAAAATTGTTTATAAAACATTAAGATTCAGGATATATTAAAAAAACCCAAAAAAGCACAGTTATGTGCAAATGGTCAAAAAGAAGAAATACAAGGATTTCTATAGTTCCCTTTAATTGTATTTCTTGAAAAAAATATATTTATTATTAGCTCTGAATTTTTTTTTTCTAAGGTATATTTGTCTTGGATTGACAGATGAAGAAGTCTACAAAATATCATGGACTACAGACTCTTGTTTGTTTCTTTGAAATGCAGGTCAAAACCATGTGTCAAAGTTTAACTTGGTTTTGATGCAAAATTAAGCACTACCTCATCTCCAAAATTTGTCTTATATTATTAAGAAAGTCAGTTTACTCCTGCTTACAAAAAAAAAAAAATAGGCTCATATTTTTTATTCTTTTGATATTATAACTACATATATAATGCACACGAGTAATAGCATAAACCAAAAAAATATAATGGCATTTAAATTTCTAAGTAAAATATTCAAGGCATACAATATTTCAAAGAGAGAAGATAACATTTTTCCATATTAAAAGATAACAAGCATATGCTTCTTAAAAATTACTTGCTTGATTTCCTGAACAACAGGAAACACATAAAAGAAAAATAAACAGATTTTATCTTGTAACAGTTAGATTATGGAAGTGTATGTGTGAAATAAATATATGGAAAACCAAATTTGTCCTGGAGAAATTCATTAAGATGACAACTGTGCTGAAAGTGAATCCTGATTTTAAAATCTCTTTGTTTTCATATAAGTTAAAGCATTCACCTTGCTTTCTACAGATACATGGATGCAGCATAATGAGTCAGAAATGCTACAGTTACACATTTGATGTTTTTGTTTCACTGGTATAGCATTTTCTAACTCAGAGTGTAGACAAAGCCTTTAACGCGAACTCTTCTGGGCCGTTGTCATAAGTAATGACAGATGTCACACGTGTATTTACATATACTTCGCCCTCAAATTCACTGTAATTTTATTCAGGTTATATGTTCTGTAAAAATATAAAAAATAATAAAGACATAAAAATACACTATTGCTTCATGAGAGGGGTGTGCACCAACCCAAATAATACTGAAACTTAAGATCTGAAAGAGAGCAAGTTGCTAACAGAATTTTATGGGAAAATAATATTTAATTTCCTTGTAGAAAGCAGGAAAACTATACCCGAGCTTCAAGTGAGAATGAATGATTGAATAAGGTAAATACTAACCTCTATCTTAGCATTCAGAACTCTGCAAAAATTTTTTTCTGGCTGTACTTTCTCCTCTGCTACCTTCCTTTGTTTCCTCCTGTGTTAGAAATGAAACTGAGCTATCACTGTAAGGAAAAAGTGGAAATTAGAGCTAAAAGCACAGAATTATTTACTTGTTAGGGCTGCAGGTGAGTAGTTAAGCCATTGCTCCTCTCATTCCTATTAAAGCACTTATGAAGTCACATTTCAGAGTGGTTCACAGTCTCCCTTTGACAGGGCTGTGGGGAAACTTTGAGGCCTTAGGTGGACTCAATATGCCCTGGGGGCAAGGTCTTCCTAAAACTTGAGCTGAAGGATTTACAAAGGTGCTGCTTCACACATGATCTGGAGATCCTTGATATTTCAAAATCATATCTGAAAAGAAGTTCAAAGCAAACAAAGAACAGTGTTAAAACATGAATTATGTATTTCAGCTACTTCTAAGCTTCTCTTCTCTTCTCTTCTCTTCTCTTCTCTTCTCTTCTCTTCTCTTCTCTTCTCTTCTCTTCTCTTCTCTTCTCTTCTCTTCTCTTCTCTTCTCTTCTCTTCTCTTCTCTTCTCTTCTCTTCTCTTCTCTTCTCTTCTCTTCTCTTCTCTTCTCTTCTCTTCTCTTCTCTTCTCTTCTCTTCTCTTCTCTTCTCTTCTCTTCTCTTCTCTTCTCTTCTCTTCTCTTCTCTTCTCTTCTCTTCTCTTCTCTTCTCTTCTCTTCTCTTGCTTCTTTCATCTCCCAGCCCAGTCCAAACTCAGATTCAAATTCTCAGATTTCTGAAACATATTGGGACAGGTTATACTTCTGTCTTCTCACGTTTCTGACATACTGTTTCTGAAAATTGAGTAAATTGATCCCTTAAATGTGCAATAACAGGAATGCGAATAAGAAGTTTCCATGTGGACAAAACTTGAGATCAGAAGGCTTGCTAAGGATAAAGGTTTTCCTGACTTTGGAAGATTATCTGAATTAAAGAAGGGTGTGTGAATTTTAGGCTGTTAGTGTGAATCCAGGCTAAAATGAAGCAAATGTACTCATGAGTAAGGGTATCTGTTATCACGAGTGCTCCAGAATAGCTGTTCTCTACCAAGTCTCACTCTGTAATCAAAAAATAATCCTGTGAACATTTGACTTTCTAGTGGTCAAAGGCTTGTGGTCATTCATGACTGAGAAGCTAACTTAAAATGAACTTTTTCATGCTTTATGTTAGGGCACTATTTTAAAATTGTTGCGGCTTATTGCAGTTATTCCTAATTTAAACATGCGTACCAAAATTGCAATTACACTTTACAATTCTAAATCCTAAAATGCAAATGTAGAAATGTTGAAATGCATGGCATTTGAGGGGGTTGTTCATAGAAGCAGGTAAAATTTGCCCACTTCACAGGAAATTTTCTTTTTCTGGATTTAGGCAAAACTGTGAAAAGAAAAGCTGTCCAGAGCAAGTATTTTGTTAGCCCTCTTAAATATGTCCTATGTATAAAAGCATATACCACAAGTATATATATGTAAAATATATACATATATACATACATGTAAAATATATTATTAGAAAAAAAAATTGTCTAAATTGTTGTGGACAGTAATCTTCTGTTTATACATAATATATACAATTTGGTCATGAGTATTCAGGTGCCTTTGTTCCTGGGTTGTGCCTTCTTGTGGAATATCCCAAGTTCTGTTAGATTTCTTCAGAGATGGTATATATATTTTAAAAATCAGTGACTATTTACCCACATCCTCAGCTTGAATCTCTTTTTGTCTAAGAATTGATTGAAGCTTGTTGTTTTTGTTGTTGCTCCAGGCATTTGTCTCAAACTTAGAAGACAAATAAGGAAATGTCATGTAAGAGATAAAACCTATGCAGAAATTGATGAATGACTAAGTAAATGGCAAGTGCTTGTGTCATCTCACTGTTTGCATGCTCTGTTTCAATTATTCTCTGAGTGGGGCCATAGGGCCAGTCTAAAAGTATGGTAGCAAGACAGCTTTTCCCAGCCCATCCCGAGGGAAGTTTCTCTGGAGAGGCCTTATCAAACACCATATGATGGCTTACTGCATTGCGGCACTGGTGGGGTTTACATTGTTTAATAGAACAGTCTGAATTGTGTGATAAACCCTCCTTATTTGAATGAAAATGTGTAATACAGCCAAATGAGAAGTTTTGCATAATTGAAGAAAAGAAAGAAAGGAAAGCATACAAATAGGACAGGAAAATAGGTATCTTGGAAAAGAATGTCTCAGGGAAAGTGATGTAGGGATTCACACTGGATAGTTAACTCAGTTGGAAGTGACATTATAATGCAGGGCCAAAAAGGCCTAATTCAATCCCTAGATAAATACAAAGAAAAAGATGGAATAGAAGGAAATAAGTGATTTTGCTTCTGTACCGGGAAGTAATGTAGAGTTATTACCAACATTTTTAAACACTTGTTAAAAATCTGAAGAGGTGTTAAAACAGATGTAGGAATGAGTTCAGGGGTTTAGGAAGTCTCTTTTAGGAAGGTACTTTGAGCTTATTTTGTTTGAACTTTCAAAAAAAAGTCTGAGAAGTTAGTTGAATGATGGATATAAGGCTGTTTAAAGGGAGAAAACACTAGAAAGTGGAGAGCTCAATAATATATGACAGAGAGGAGGTGCAAGGATTAGTAGCTGCCGAACCAGCCCAGAGCAACCGAAAAGTGTAGTTTTAAACAGTGAGTATGGTTAATCACTGGATAAATTGCGGAGTGGAGTAGATTTCCCATGGTCTTAAGGTCATCATATCCAGAAAGGGAGACTTTTGTGTAGAAGGAGTAAAGCAGCAGATGAACTGACCAAACTTGAGTCAACCTGAAGCCAGCTGGGAGAAGACCTTGCATAAGTCACAAGTCCATAAAGTTTCTTGCAGAAAGTAAGAGCAGAAAAGGAAACCACAGTCTGCAGCTCTGCTCTGGCCATTCTCACCTTACCCAAGCCCTACAAGCTATTCTGGGGTTAGGAAGCATGGCAACAGCCTGGCGTAAGAAATGTGAAAGCGAGCTGGGAGTAGTGTGGGTTTAGATACCTCCTTCTGCCATAAATCTGTGGTTCCATGGGCAGAAGGAAGGAACAAAACACCTCAAGAAAGGCAGAGACAAGAGCCTTAAAGAAAGGGAGCGTGGGCAGTGTCAGCCCTCGGCAGTGCCTGCCTCACAGCCCAGCAAGACTCCAGGACCCTGTTAGGTGCCAGCTTGTTTCTATGAGTCACTGTCACATGTGTGCTCATATATATGTATATACTCCCCCATTCACTAAAATAGCCATAAAGCCATTTATTATTCATGAAAAGTCCAGTTTCGTCGCCTCTACCTTTAGTCACGGTCTTTTTCTTTATCAACAAGTCAGTTTCAATTTTCATAAAAAGTAGTTTGTAAGGGGTCATTCTAAATATTTTTGCATGTGTATCCTAAACTAATTTTCCGTAAATATACGTTCAGATTCACACAATACAATTTAATTTCAATACGCAATCGTTCTTGTTCATTTTTACCTTGCTGAATGGAAGAATTTCTGTTTAATCAAACATTTTGTGGTGGGGTAGTCATACTCAAAAAAGGGAAAATAAATATTTAAAACCTCTGATAGAGGCATTCTCTGCCTTCATTTTGGAAAGCAGAAATTTAAATAATTAATCTGAGACCTCTTGTATTTCAAGCAGATTTCTCATTCTAAATGGTAATCTACATTTGGATCATATTTTTTCCTTTTCTCTGAACTTCTCTTAACTGATTTAAAAATGGATAGGAACATGTTTCTGGCAAACATAACTGTTTATGTGAAGAAAGAGGGAGAGCCTCCTGATTCTAGCTGGAAGATTCTTCCCCCTGAAAAAGTCATTAGAAATATAGAGAAATGTTACTCAAAGACCAGCATTTAAACTTTAGATGTAGATAGTGTTTTTCAAACAATTTTTCTCATTAGTATTTCTTTTTCGTTTCCTGTGGGATCCTTATGAAATATATAGAGAGGAGGTCCCACACAATCTCAGATTTTATTCCTTAGAGAAATCTTCAGTGACAATAGGTTAAGGAAAACTGCTATTAATGAGACAGGTACACATCCTACAACTTAAGAACATGAATAATCCCCTCTTCTTTGACACTCAGATTCTACCACCTTGTTTTGGTATTGTTGAATCCTGAAAATACGTTCCCTAAGTACATCTTCCCTGAAATATGTTTTACTACAAGCACTCATATATATATCATTATATAGAAGGTGCTTTCATGGCTTCATGATCTTACTGCAGCTTGGAAAATCCTGATAAGCACTCTGGGTTAACACTTTAGCTGTCCGTGTTGCTGAATATTTGCTGCTATTTTCCCTCATAATACCTAAATGCAAATGCAACCACTCCTGCTTTTAGGCTGAAAGCTCGTTTCACATCTGCCAATATGCAGCTTTCAGAAGATAACAACACATTTTAATTTTTTCTCACTCCATTTAGACTTGAACTGAAAAACTGAAAGCAGGTAACATGTATCCATTTACAATGCAAATAATAATTATCCATGTAAAAGGTTAGGGGCTTCTTCATTCTTTTAAAAATTAACTTGTTTAGATAAGAAAGCTCTTCAGATTTAAAAGAAAACTAATAAAACCTAAAGTGATGGTTATAAAAATATTTTTGAATGTTTATTTCTCCCACCCCAAGAAAGGAATACAGATTCAAAGATCTTCAAATCTTAATCCCTACAATATTATCAACCACATTTCACTTTGTCAAAGTGCACTTGTGTCAAAATAAGATGCAGCTATGATTTGATGGAGTCAATCCAACATTCTTAATGTTCTCTGAGAGGATGCTCTTCTTGACCATGATGGCTGCTCAGCATAACGATGGGTGAATCTATTAATCAGTGAGAGTGAGAAAATTTCTGGTGGGGGAAGGCCATAAATATAGTGGCTAACCAAAGCCCCTCCCAGAGATCTCTGGAGGGATGGGAATTCTGAAGACACTATGGATGATCTGGGTTTTTTTGTACAAGAGACATGAATAAGCACAACCAGAAGCCAGACTTCAGAATACTTCAGTTATCTATATAATTTACCACATCTGGGGGCTAAAACAAACTTTCAGTTCCTATTAGGGCTGTTGAATAGAGAATATATCAACTTTGACTTCTATCTTATTGCAACCAAATAATCATTGCAAAGTTTGCATTAGTGGTACCTCAGCGAAGACCAGACAGTTCACGAGGGAAACTGTGGTGGGGGTTTATATATATATATTTTTTTTTTTTTCCTTCTCTGAGATGACTAGAAACCAGCTGGTCAGATTGAAGGCTGGCAACTACCTAGTAATGTGTCTCTACTATCCAGACTTGATTAGTAGTAGAGACTCTAAAAATACAGCACCATTCTTAAACTTCGCTTTAGACACATTAGTTTATCTGTCTGAGCAAGTCTCTGACATTTTTCAAAAATGGGAGATTCCTGGCTCCTCATAAAACTACAGTATCCCATCAAAACAGGAAGATAGCAATATTACAAGCATATAAGTGGTTTCACTGAGTAATTACTTTCTCCCCTAAAATGCAATTTACGTCATTGCATTAGATTCAGAATCTGCCATTAATTCCTTAATCTTGTGTTAACACTAAAGGAAAGTAAAGAAAAAATTTCACATGCCATAATATTTTGCCTTTTTCTTCCCAAAAGATGAAACATTAGAATTACAGTCTTTTTGGAGTAATATTAATTGCTTTTGCCTACCTGCAGTCCTTACTGTAGTTGTCATTTTAGAGCAAATGCTTCCTTGCAATGACAAAGATGCCATTTTAGAAAATTGTGGGGTGATTTGATGAAAGAATTGCAACAGGTAGTGATTTACACTCTATGAAAAGTGGTATGATGTTGTATCTTGCTGATCAAATAATGAAAGTAACTCCCTTTTCTCTGTAATATCTTTGAACAAGTCCTCCTACCTGTGTAGTTGCATGCAAGTCCAGGATAGTAAAGGTCTTCAAATGGATAAGGGGAGCTTGTGTCATAAAATTAAAGTGCTCCTTTTTTTGGGAAGTGAGAGATGTCACCTTCAGACGGGTGTATTTTCTGTATTAATCTGGTCCTCGTATTATGATAAGTATCAGTAGGTGAGTAATTCTAAATCTGATTAGATTAGGAATGAAAGATTCTCAGATACGTTGCATTTCAAAAAGAAATGCTAAAAAGAGGTTATTACATCTTCCAGAAAAGCAATTATCAGCCAGGCAAATTTGCTGATAAGGCTATGTGAAGCTGATTAGTGTTAAAAGAAAAAAAAAATTAAAGAAAAAATTCTAAAAAACAGGAACCCTGATGCCATGACAGGCATGAGGACCGACTAACCAAGACTTAGGTTTGAGTAAGCTGTTTCTGAAATAAAGGTCCTTATCTTTCTCTTGTGTTTAGTGCTCTGTCAAAACCATCAGTTTCCATGTAATTCAAGGAGAGAGGTGGGAGGGAAGAGTTGAAAATTCAGGCCCTTGTGTGAAAGTAAGACAGTCTTTAACATTTAGCATTTTTCTAACTGCCTTATTCAAATAATCATTGGCAAACCCTTTTTATTCCCACAAAGAGAAGCATTTTGTCACCAGTCAGCAACCTGGCATATTGTCTGTAGTTTACCTAACCTCCAGGAGTCAGAGGTGTCATGGTCATGTTGTCTGATATTTATATACAAGGAAGCAGAATGCGAGGAATTGATTGTGGGTCATTCATACAAATAAGGTTTTTCTGGGCTGAGGAAGATGAAGATGAAGCAAGAGTCCTGTGTATGTACTCTACTCACCAAGAAAGCAAAGGCATGTAATTCAAGGGAACAGCTATGTCTTCATGCAGCATTTGTAGGCAAAAAATCAGACTGTTACTTGTAGAGGGAAGGATGCATCGAAGGGCCTCAGACACATCTGTGGGTAAGAAAGAGTTACTTGCAGTGTTTTGGGGAGGGATTTTTTTTTTTTTTTGCATTTTAAATTCCTGAACTAAAATCTCTAGATCTGACATTTTGAAAAAGGATTTAGCTGCATAGCAATCCCTACAAATTCAAAGACTGTTCCATTATTTCTGTTCAGAACAATAAGATGGGCATTGTAATAACATTGTAGTCTTTGTGTGCTCCAAACACAGCTTAGGCACAATGGTACAAAGAGTACAGCATAATATCTCCTAGACCATCATTAGTGGCCCAGCTCAATTATCTGTAAAATGAAGCCTAAACACCAGAAAAGAGTCTGGAAACTGAAGTCTGGCACTTAAGCAAAGAAACAGAGAAACTTTATTTGAATTGAACAAGTTCTTATTTGTTTCATTTCACAATACCTGCCAAAATACATTATTATCATGTTGAATTTCAAGGTTATGTTCCATTCTGGCTGTTATTTTATATGAGATCCTTCACTTCTTTCCATAATTTGTTTTATTTTCTGTTTTTAAAGCCAAGAATAAAACAAATTACTAGACCCTGTAGATAAAGAGATAAAACTATGTGAACTAATGAAGATTGCTGAAGCAGCAAACAAAATAAATCAGTTTCAGAAGAAAATAAAGAGGAAAAATAGTGACAAAACAAGAAAATAAAGTGGCAAAAAACCCCAGGAAATTCAGTAGCTTTTCTCAACATCTTTTTTCCCAAACTTCTCACATTAACCTAAATAATAAATTCCTGAATTAATTTATTTTGTATTTTTTTTCCAGTATCAATAGTATTTGGATTCCTGATAATGAAATAGTAATTGATAAATATTATAAAAAACATTTCACATGGATAGCGTTTAAACCAAAAGACAGAAAAGCAAAGGAATATTACTTGAGACTGCTCAAAATTAAAATAATCTCTAAATGATGGCTATTCACTGAAAAGAGGTTTAACAAGATCTCTGACCTTGAATTTTTTCTAAACAATGCTATCAAAATCAAAAGCCTCTACTGTAAATCAAGTGTTTTGTCTTTCACAAAAACAAGGAATAAATAAACATTCTGATTTTCTGCTGCTTTTAGCAGTATTAACTGCTTTCTCTCCATCATGAACTATGGAATAAAATGTCAGTATTACAGCCTCCCAACAAGGATTATAAGGCTGTAGAAAAAGAAAATTATGTAGCACAATGCTTAATTGCTATTAGTGACTTTACTAATAGTGCAATAAGAGAAAATCTTTAGTGCAAGAAAGAATATCTTAATCATAATCTCTTACTGCTATCCTTTACTGGCTAAACAGCAAGGGGAAAAAATGAAGTGCTTCTATGAGAATGTCAGAGTGAGAAAAGAGGGGGATCTTGGCAAAGAAAGGAAGGAGATTATTTTCTGAAAGACACACTAAAAAATTATAAAAGGATCCAGTACTCATTTGGTCAATGACTAAAACATATTTGAGAATGTTGAGGTATCTAAGACAAGAAATTGAGAGTGAATGTCCATAGTTTGTATTTGTGTATATATTTTTCCTCTCTTAATTATGTGATTGATTACAGGAAGTCTAAACAAGAGATATTTCTATTTCTACTAATAGGTACTTCTGAAATGTAGGAAAAGTATATTCTCACAATGCTTGTAAGACTGACATGTGGGGAAAAACTTTCAAATTGTCTGAAATTCTGGGTTTGATTCTCTAGGAAAGCCAGGCTGTAAAATTCCCTCTGCTGATGGGGCTATATAATTTGTGACTGTATCAGGCATCCATTCAGATCAAGGAAAATATAAGAACTCGTGACCTTAATGTCATGCCATTCAAAAGATCAACTCTATGAGTATCCACCTGGGGTATACATTTGTTATATAAGCTAATTACATGAAAAGAGATTATTAAAAGATCATGATTAAAGTTGCAAACTAAAAATCAGGGCTGTTAGTTTCTTTGTTATTTTTCAAGTGGGTTTATAACAGTTCTATAGAGGTGAGTGCTTCTACTTCTGACATTATCTTTGTCAACACAGAAAAGTGTAGCAAAGGCCTAAAGGACACAAACTAAATTTCCTTTTTAGGGAGAAAATAAAAATTAATTAGGATGCCATATATTAACTCCCACTCAGTGGGAGAAGCAGCGAGAGAGAGGACCCTTACTCCATGATCAAGCAGAAGTCCACAGTTCTGCATCATTCCGGCAGGGCTCTTTAGCAGATGTGTATAAACCCCTGAACAAACTCTTGGGTCAGTACTGCCTTTGGAGATATGCACATGAGGTCATATGGCAAGAAAACAGCCAAGAGTTCTTGAAGAGAAGAGCTCTCAAAGGCAGATATGCAGAGAAAAGCTGAAGACTCAGTGGATTTAAGATCAGCAAAAGGTAGAGGTGTTAGGCTTGAGTGCTAGCTTGTCAAGAAAAAAAAAAGATTTTTTACTGTTTAAACACCAAATTTGAAACCAAGACACTAAATGTCCTATCAGGAATTCAGACCTCAGAATGTCTGTTTTGCCTCTTTGATCTAAAGACATCCTGCTCCCCCTTCCACTGGATATATCATCTGAGTCTTCCCTGAAGTAAGAAAAGCCATTCAACACTGCAACTTTTAAAGCTAGGTTACCATTTTGTTTTCTTTTTTTTTTTTCATGTGTTTGCTCCTTGTACTGCTTTCTATCACTCATCCTATGGAACAAATCTGTCCAAAATACACAGCTAAATTTGGTTCTTTTAACTGTTAACAAGCCACCTAAGTAAGATTAGGTTTGAGTGGAGATTTTTTCAGGCAGTTGAATTTATACAAACATGCAGTTTTTTCTTACACTGAAGCTGAACCTACTCCATAAACTCACAGTAGCTGATTATTTTTAGCTTTCAGAAGAATTTTTACATCATGCCACTTTTATTAGAATTGTAAATAAAGAGATGTCACAGGATCAAATTTCCTGGAAGAACTGGCTGAAATTTGAGTTTTGAGTGTTTAAGTAAGTGAGGCCAATTGTGTGGTCAAATTAAAAAATTTGAAACTGTGTTGTTTGGTTTTTGTGAAAGTTTTTTCCAGATATTTTCCTGGTTATTTTCTTGGTTTTCATCAGTGAGCTACTGATTTAATCCACTGGGAAATTAAAAGCAAAATGCAAGGAGTTAAATACAGGCTTGGTTGAAGACAGTGGGACTTTTATTCCAGAAATGAATATCACAGTGACCCAACCCTTCCTCCCTAATTAATTGCATTAGCGTTTGGGGAAAGGAAAAAAAAAAAAAAAAAAGGGAAGTTTTGCTTCTGTCTGCCCAAGAAAGCCGGAAGATTTCATGCTTAAATATGCTTGTTCCTAAGAAGTACTGAAAAATTATTCTGTAAACTTTCCCATCAAAGCAGCCGTATGCTTTTAACTTGATTCTGACTAAGTACCCTGTTTTTCATTCACATTGCAAGAACTACTGAATGTAAAGAGCTTTCAAGATCACTTGGGTAAATTTAATATTTTTAAATGTTAAGGTATTAATTTTTTGGTAAAGAATATCTATTTAAATTTAATCTCTAAAGCATTTTGATAGTCAATGATAAAATTCATTTCAGTCCTCTAGTCTTTACAAATATGTCTTAATAATTCCAGAGATCTTCTATCTCTGCTTTATTTTCTGTTTTGCTTTGTCCTTTGTTTTCATGAGTCACACAAAATATTATAGATATACATATAGGAGATTGATATAGATATAGATATAAATATATGTGCATATATATATATATATATATATATATATATATATCTCCTTGTTATGATAAGGGCAAAAACATTATATAGTACTGAAAAGAAAGATTTTACAAGGAAAGGATGTTTCATAGAAACAAGAAAAATCTAACAAAACATATGGGACATTAGTAGAATTTTCTAAGCGTATTAGGATTTTGTCACCATGTAATGAAGAATGGAAGAATGGATCTCTATAGTCACCAAGAAAACAGGTGAGTTCTGTACACTAGTCATAGTAGTTCATGTAAAATTCAGCTAAACTCTGCTGGATCATTCACTCAAAAAGAATGATTTTATCAATCAAATCACAAGTTACTGGACTCAGTAGAACTGCAAGGTTGAATACCAAGATCAAAGTTAAGTCAGATTGAGTGATCATATAAGGTCTTTTTATGATTGATTTTCAATCAACCAAATTTTTTCTTAAAAATATTCTTATTCCAAAAAAAGCCAAGTAAGCAGTGCTGTGAGAATATGAAGCTGATCTGTTAATAAAGTAACTCTCCATTTAGTGATATTTAAGAATTTAGTGTTCAATCAGGAATAGCTAGACACAAAAATTTCCATCATCTTGCCTCATTTTCCTATGCGATTGAAAGTAAATAGCCTTAGTGCTTAAAGAAAGACAGAATATACAGAAAAAGACTTTTCTCTTCAGTGATAGCAATATAAAATACCATATTGATAATATGGAATTGAGATAAAGAATATCAACTATGAAGCTCTTGTGCCAAAGAACTGAATCCAGGAAATTAGAAAAATAGTCAAAATGTTATTGGGTCCTATTTTGTTACTTTTCTTCATACATATCAATTATAAATTTTAGCCCTTTGTCAGAGCTGACTCAGTTGAAAAAGAGACTTTCTCACATCTGATTTCTTAACATCTGAAAAACTGCCATTTGTGAGGTATAAATACTGAAAAAAATGTGAATTAATTATTTTTAGTTACAAAAAGAGAACATTAAATTAAAAAAAAAAATAAAAAGGAACCCAGGAAAAATTCTATTCTTTGCAGGTAATCTACTTCAATATATTTATTGTTGTAGTAGTAAAGAGTGAACATTTAAGCAACAGAAGAATATATGTTTGCCAGAGGGAAATATTTCTCAAATTTCTTTGTGCTGTCATAAGCATCCAAGAAGAATTAAATGGTTTTCCTTTATTTTTTTACAAAACCTTTTTCCCATTTCTAATTGCCTTTTATGTTTTTGCTTCTCAGAAATCAAAAATATGTATGCAAAATTAATCCCAAAGGATAGTTATTTTGATTTTTTATGAGTCTATATTTTGTCATAATAAATGCCTAGATGGGTACTGTCACATTTAAAGTATTCTGTAATATTTTTTCTTTGTTACTCTGTAATGTACATGTTGGCAGTTTTCACATGTGATTGTCTTATATTTCCTGAAGCAAAGACTAACTTCTACCTTGTTTCTCATCTAGATAACTGCAGACTGAGAGAATGGGGAAAAAATTACTTTCAGAGAAGTTCTGTGCAAGGTTAATCAGTGTTAATGTTGTTTTTTGGGAAACTGGTCACTGGAGCTGACAGAAAATTTTAATTTCAAATACTCTGTCTTTGAACAGGTTTTTTCAAGGGTAAAGATCACTTAGACAAACTCAGGTAGATTAAATAATTCAAAATGCTGAATGAATTAACTTAGATTTGCATTGCAATATTCAACCACTATTCCAGGGAATCATGTGTCTGTTACACATCTTAGTTATATTAGTCATACCTGTTATTTGAACAAATGTTCTAGTTACCTCAAGTGTGATCAATATCTGGTACCAGAAAATTACTTCAGTGGTTGCTGTTTCTTGGAGGCTGCTCTTTCTATCAATAAAAATTTATAGATCTCATGTTTTCATTTTTCCACAGAGATTTCTCAAAATCAATATATACAGTAAAATAGAAAAAAGTATAATTATGAGTAATAAGATTAACACATAGATGTGGTGTGGGAATGCTTTTATATTAAGGATGATTCATTTGAAATTGCTGCTTGGAAAAAAAGTTTAGCTGGAGGGAGATGATGAAATTACGCAGCAGTGAATGTTGCAGTAAATGTAGGTAAAATTGATTATTTATTGTTTCTTGTAAACTGAGTGCTATTATTGGGATCAGACTGAAATCAAAAGGAAGCATTTCTTTTCCCACAAAAGAGACTATTTTCACACAAAGTTTTTAAATGCATCAAGCATAAAGTAATTTCAGCTGTGGCTATTTTACATCATGACTTGAATTCAAATTCTAGGTCAGGAAATTTCTAGAAATCTTGCTACTGATTGCTGGGAAGGTCAAATGAGCTAAATATTTCCATTATCTGTTCTTATCCTCTAATCTTACATTAGCAGACACTCCCAGACAAATGGCTTGCCACACCTATGATATGACCTGGTTTTCTTGGTGGAGTGGCCTGTATACCAGAAAGCACATTGGGAGGTAAATTACAAAATCCTTACAGGAAATGAGGTGATGGTGGTGGTGGAGATGTCACTGCTTGGCTGGGTTGGGTGTATGGATGAGGGGCCTTCACTTGCCATGTGTAGCCCACCTGATAGTGAGGCAGCTGTGAACACAAAAAACACAATTCCCCATATGGTTTCTTTCAAACCTATCTGACAAATTTACCTGAGTTTAAACTTCTGAGAGGATCTGCTCTTTTGCAGTAGCATCATGCCATGTGCTACTGCTTCTCTTCAGTGTTAATCTACATTATGCCTTCTTGTGTGTGTTTTCTACTTGTATCAGATCATTTCTTGAAGTGATAAATAGGTCTCACTTCAAAACTGAGCATGGGCTTGTCTTCTTGAACATTGCTTTGCCTCTTCCTTTCTGTACCACAGATGAAGCTATAAATGATCTGGCTTATTTCCATTGCCTGACAGACTGAAACTGGAGTGGCAATGCCACTAGCCACTAACCATATGTAAGACTGGAAGCAATAATAATCCACAGCAAAACAGATGAAAATTGGTAACAAACATTTTCTGCATCTATTTCTACTTCTTCCCATAGAAAATTAAATGTTAAAGCAACATAGCAAAGTCTAAGAAAAAATACGGGGTGAGGGGAAAATAGCAGAGATACAGATTCTTTTCACTGTTATTTCTATATTCTAGAGTTTTACTTTTCAAGTCTGCTATTTCTGTGAACCTTGTTAGACAGAGCTGCCAAGAACTGATCTTCCATGAAACACAGATATGAGGAGCCCTTGCCAAAGACTCCGAGTGATTAATGCACATGGGACTATTTCATAAGCAAATGCAAATTATGATCTATTTTGATGGTATGTCACAGATGATTTCTTCAAAGTTGTCTTTCATATCTTAGTTTTCTGTCTTAGTAGAAGAAAACTGTTGGTTAAAGGAAACAAACTCCAAATGCTAAATTCAGGTGTTGCTAGCTGTGCCATACTGACAAATATGATAAGTCTAATTTTTTATTTAGTCATTTGATAAACATCCGTACTGGTCTTCTGCACTGATATATGGATTTAGAGATTACAAAGATCAATTAAAATTTTCCATTCCTTTTTGCTATATTTATAAAAGAACTTTGACTTTAACTATTTGGACTCAGATTGAGTAAGAGTTTAAATGTTATACACAATAGAGTAAACCAAAAGACCCCCCTCCCCAATAATCTCAGTTTTCACCCAAAATCGTATGTACCTCGAGCAGGGTTCCTAAGGGGTCTATGAGTCAGGCAAGATGTGCCAAATGAATCATCCTATATGCTTCCTACATGAACAGCCTGGGGAAAGCAGCTCTTGGAAGATTGATCTGGCACTCAGAGCTTCCCAGAATATGAGTAGGCCAGTTTAGAAATGCCTCTCTCTTTCCTTTAATTAGGCAGGATCTGTAGACAACTTTAAATTAAATGCCCATTTTTAGCTGTCGTTATTCAGGAGAAAAAATGCACAAAAACTAAGCACCATTTATAGTTATAAATTGCATATCTTTAAGCAAAATTAGTCTCCCTTAACATCAGGGTACTCATGGAATAAAATCTTTCCTAAACTCAATGCATATTTGCCTCTCAAATTCTTGGCTGAAGGGAGAGGATGGTTGTGGTTTGGTTTTATTTTTCTTACCTTCCAAATAATCAATCAACCGATTCATTCATTTTATTAATTTGTAAAATAAAATTGATTACCATATTTACCAATTTTAAAATTATATTCACCCAATTATACCACATAGAAAACATTGGTTACTAACAGACTTTAAGGAAAACTGTTGTCAGAATATATAGAATAGAAGAATAGAAGTATAAGGCACCTTCAGACAAAAAAAAAACCCACTTGTGTCACTTAAAACTTTCAGGTAGGTGAGCCAAAAAGGCAAGAAGCCAAGACTGAAGAAGTCAGAAAAAAGACAGAACAGAGGTCAGGGATAAGAAATGTTACAGCAAAGATAGCTTGAAGATTAATTTACAGCACACCTCTTACTTCAAAAAAATCAGCCAGAGGATTTCATTGGCCCGCCCTATAAAAATGCAGGTAGGTTGTCACATAAAGGAGCAAGCTACCCTGAATTTACCAGACCTAGAAAACACCTTCAGAAACATAAATTCCTACTATCATACTGCTTTGAGGTTGTTTATATACTAAACTATACTAAAATGTGCCTGTTTTCTTTTTCTTAAAACATAGGAAGAAAAGAGGGAAACCTAACAGCCATTTCTTTGGAGCTTTATAAAGGACACTAGGCCAGATGATAGTGAAAAAAAAAATAAATAAATTGGTTCCTTTTGGGTGGCAATGCTGGGATGTTTTCTGGGGTATGTTTTCCTTCCAGGAAAGTGATGGGCAGCAGATCAGTGAATCAGAAGCTGAGTCTAAGGAAAAACCAAAAAAGTGACTGAGTGGGAAAAAAAGCAACCAGCAGAGATCCTGCCCTGAAATCAGCATGGCTCAAAGAGCTTCCCCATGCTGCGGTAATTACTGACCTTGCTTATCAGCATGCAGCTGCCTCCACTAAAGATGAATAAAACCAGAGGTGCCTGAACTAGGGAGGTGCCTTCACTCAAGTGAAATGAAGTGGGCCAGATGCAGGTCCCACAGCAAAGACACCCTGCAGCTCCTCTGAGCCTCTCTGTGTCACCAGCATGTGGCCAGATGCTTGGGTGGTAGCTGATTTAAGGTATACAGCCAGGGAAATTTCCCTAATGCTGCTCCAGAAAAACCTCAGCACCAAAGAAAATTGTTGCTTTCTTGTTTATAGTCATAAAAAATGTGAAATGTATAAAAGCTTATATTTGCTTTAAGGTTGCTGATGTTGATTTAAGTCACTTGTTACCACACACAAATGGACTGCAAGCACCTTAAGAGGAGAAAGGGTTTATTTTCCTTGTATATAAATCTTAGGAAACAATTTTATTGAATATTCATGTCCCTTTTCTTATACACTACACAGATGCTATAGAAAGTGCTAAGGTAGATGAGTTGCTTTGCAGAACCTCTTTTTTTCTGCAAAATGAATAGTGATTATAGTGTTTTTATGCCGATTTCAATTAGTTTTTTGAAGAGCCATTGTTCTGTTGATATTAAAAAGGAAAAATAAGCAGTCTAATTTCATCCTGTGCAAGGAAATTACTTTTATTTTACTAAATTACATGCATGCACAATGTGTTTAATGCAGAAAAAGAGATGTCTTAATAGCACAGTACATATTCTATCTGTATTAGATGCAACCAGCTGCTTGAGAGACTACTAGAACAGAGAGGATAATACTCTTTAATGCCTTTCTGATGAATTCCACAAATCCTTTTGGTGTCTTCATGTGAGAAGAAGTTTACATGATGCTGCAGGTTGGCTTTGGCAGAAATTGCTGTACAAACTAAGTGTTGGCCTGTGCCTGCCTCAGACTGTTTGAGGTTGGATGGGACCCCTGAAGTTCACATTTTCCACCCCCCCTGCTCAAGCAGGGTCACCTAGGTCTGGTTGCCCATGATTATGTCCAGACATCTTTTGAATATCTCCAAGATTGGAGACCTCTGCAATCTCCCTGGGCAACCTGTGCTAATGCCTAGTCACCCTCCTGGCAGTTCAGTTTCCTGAAGCTTAGATGGAGCCTTCTGTATTTCAGTTTTTGTCCACTATCTCTTCATCTGCCGCTGTTCTCCACTGGAAAGTGCCTGGCTCTATCCTCTTTTCTACTTCCTTTCAGGTGTTTTTATACAATGGCAAGATTTCCTTTGAGCCTTCTCTCCAGGCTGAAAAGCCCGATCTCTCTTTCCTTATAGGAGAGATTCTCCAGTTCCTTAATCACATTCACAGCCCTGTGTTGGGTCTTTCCTGTAGCTTCATATCTCTCTTGTGCTGATGAGCCCAAGCTGAGGACAGAACTCCAACTGTGGCCTCTCCAGTGCTGAGTTAAAGGCAAAAAGCACCTCCCTCAACCAGATGACAGCCCAGGCTTTCCTTGTCATTTAACACAAAGCTAAATCTAGAACCTTAGAGCTGTCTGATCTGTCCTTCATAAATGCTTGGATTATGTTGCCTTTTATTGTTGTATTTATGTTAAAGGGGCAGGGAGGTCATTCAATGCAAACTACTTAAAGCATGGACTTAAATTTTTTTAAGATTCCTTGGTTGAGAATGGACATCCCTCAAGTAATGTTCCTGTCTCTTTTGCTCTTCTTTCCCATATGCCACACCAAGAGAGATGCAATAAATAGGCAAAGAAGGACTTTTATAAAGACTACAGTTATTATTTGCTTCTG
Source organism: Zonotrichia albicollis (assembly GCF_047830755.1). Taxonomy (NCBI): domain Eukaryota; kingdom Metazoa; phylum Chordata; class Aves; order Passeriformes; family Passerellidae; genus Zonotrichia; species Zonotrichia albicollis. The sequence goes on from NC_133821.1 coordinate 57,002,940, forward strand.
GATGCATGTAGATAAACACAAAGCAGGTGAAGCACATCCAGAAACCCTGTCACTCTCCTGCAGATCTAGAAATTGCAATGAAATCTCAAAGGTTCAGTCACTGTCATGATCTTTGTAGTAGTTAAAACCCATAGTAAGCACATGGTGATAGACTGCAGCTTGTATAAGAATGAAATGTCTATTGGAGGTCTAGATTCATTAGAGGAGTCAGTAACTACATGCTTTTATATACCTTCAACTCATTTTCATGGTAAAAGTCCCATCTCTCTGCTATTGCATTAGTGCAATAAAATTCTAATTTGTACTGGCAACTTATACACAGGTTTTAATAAGGTCATTTGTTAAGGAATATATTTAAAATATTAGAATTCTACAGGGGTGCAACAGAACAATGAGAATCAAGGCTTTCTGCTTTTCCTGAACTTGAGCTGTTAGGCATTTTTACAAAGGAATTGTCATCAAATGATGTATTGTGTGCTCATTATTCTGTTCACTATAATTACGATCACAATTAAACCTCAAAAATTGTTACCGACAGTTTAAGATGTATGAAGCTGAAAAGACAGTTTGCAGTGCAATGTATTTTGTTATTATTAAAGACTGGCTAATCATAGCCAGCTGCATTTGATTAGTCTGGAAATCTTACACATTTAGGAACATGTCACCAAGTTGATTCCCTTAATTCTGGGGTGGTTTTTGCAGCTACATTTTAACTGTCTCTGTGAAAAGAGCAATTTAAATGTCTTTCATCTTTCACTGTTCTTGTCCAAACCATCATGACCAGATTAGGTCTTCTCTTAAACATTGTTTAATGCAATTTGAATTTATTTTTTTTTGTAATCAGATTGAACTGCTGTATTGGTTTCACTAAAAAGAGATTTCTCTAGTTTTGGAAGTAAGGAGAAAGTGTAAACTTTACATCCTCAAATTAGACCTTGGACTCAGAAAACTTCCATTTGAAATTTTCTCTTTTAGTATTAATAGATAAAGTTCTTAGTTTATAGAATTAAAACATCTTCCTCTAGATTTTCAAATTCATAGCCTTGGAGTCTGACATACAAAACATTAGTGCTTTAGTTGATACAACAGCATATGATTGGATACATATGGAAATATATAGATTATAATCTAACCACAAATCCCTATGAAATAATAGATTAAATTTTACTCTTTAGTTGGATGGTCCAACTGGAATTCTGAATTGAGTATTTTAATTACTGGAGGGTTGTTCTTACAAGAATTGCAACAAAACAGATTTAGGCATTTAATATAATATAATAATCTTATTTTTCAGGATTATTTGACTTAATAAATAATAATAATAAAATAAATAAAAGTAGATAAAAAATTTTCATGTCACAAGTCTTTCTGATCTCAGGGAAACAGGAGTTTTTCAATCATTGTGTTTGACCTCCCTAGTAGATTTGTGACTGGTTTGTCTTGAAGGTCTCACGCCCTTGACACATACCAAGAATTGCTTTCTCTATTGAACTTAAGTCTGCAAGCTCGGAGTTTGTATCATTTGACATTTATTATACCAAAAAAGTTCTTTTGTGTTTTAACTTGTAACTTAGCTAGAGGTCTTTGTGTCTGGGAAAGTGAGAAAAGTATGGGTTAGAACGATGAGAAATTAATATAAATATTACCTCAAAAAGTAATTATTTTAAAAATACATCATAAAAATTGAATGGTATGAAAAGGGAGTAGATATTTCAAATGGATTTCCACTGTTGCTTGAAAGCTTAATTAAACAGATTATTCTCATAAATTCTAGGCCGCTTCTACTGTCATATGCAGTTCCACATGTAACATAAATTAATTTTCAATTTTTTCCATTTACCTTATAAACGAAATCAGGGATTTGAGAAAATAGCATCCATTTGTCAGCTAATGAACTTGATTTGAACTTTCTGTCTTACACTCAATGCATCTATGTACTATGCATATGTTAGAATATATAAGAAAGTGAGAGTCTAAAGTGAAGGAGAATAGGAGGTAGAGAATGGAATTAGAGACAAATTAATGTGAGGAAAAGAGGCAACTAGACAGAGCCTTTATATCCATGAGTTTTTGAGGTAAAATCCCTGAATCTGACCTGGAGCTGCATGGGAATATTAATAGTTCCTCAAAACAGTCTGTTGTTATGACCTTTAGACTTAAGGTAAGACTTACGTATTTACGTCTGTCCCACAATACCCTTATTGAAGTTCACCATATATTGAAGTTGGGGGGGAGACGACCCACCTTGCGTTGGTCAGCATCGACTCCACTTTATTAATCCATCAATCACTTTTTATAACAGTGTTAATCAAGTTCATGCATATTGCAAAATCTGAGCTCACAATAGGCCAGAGATTACACACCAACTCCTCCTTATGTTTCCAATACCAAGATTTGGGTTCTCAAAATTATTCTTGCTTTCCCAAAACAGCCAAAGATAGAACATCCACTTGTTATGAGAAAGCTGCCTGAGAACTCTGATGTGCAAGGCTCTCAAGGCCTTGATGTTTGTCACTTTTACCTGTAATTAAAAATAACCTGAGAACCTCTGCTGTTCACAGAAGCAGGCTGTGAGAATCTGCTCCTTACAGCTGCTTTCTAAGCCATCTCTGAAAAAATCTCCAACATACACTCCCTAAAATCTTTAAAAAAAAAATCTTTGAAATTTAAACTGCATTATAAAAATGGAATTTCTTAAATTATTTTGCTTGGTAAATTACAGAATCAAATACTCCACCATTCATCAGTATTCAGAATCTTGAATTCTGATGTCACTCCTAATCTGTGCTTAACAGCTGGACTCAACAGTTTCACCTGAAGTGAGAATTAGATCAGGAGTTTTTCCTTTCTCACCAAGTTCATTGCCAAAATTTCTAGGGACATACTTGTTCATGAAGACACATATGGCATCTTGCACTGATTTAATTTTAGAAGTGGCCTGTCTTTTGCATCTGACTCTGCTCACTTTCAATTCACTTCAAATTTATAATTACACCTGTTTATAACTGTGGCAAAAGCCACAAGATTTCTTCCCTGGTTTTTTTTTTTCACTACATACATCAATTATTTGCCAGTTTTTATAACGTGCTAGACACTAATAAAGACTGTTTTCAGTGTGTTTAATTTGGCGAATAGCTTTTTCACTGTTACTGAAGTAAACTCACCTGATAGTTTTGAAGTTCTGGGCATTATTAGTTGTTGTTTAGTATTTTAGATAAAACCTAAATTTATGTTGTAGAGAAGAAAATATCCTCAGTTCTTAAGTCTGAAATGTTGTGCATTTAATAATACAGCAATGGAGGACTCCATGTAACACTCTTTTAAAAAGAAGAGCTGGCTTTCTATGTTAGATAATTTCAAAGTATAAGTAATTTTTAGCTCCAATATTTATCAGTTTTCATTAGAATTTCCTGTATTATCACATGAAAAATACAATAGCAAAAGTATCCTCATCACAAAGCATCAAGGCCAGGAATTTGAAAATTTATTCAAAATTGGAATCTAAGACATAATCCAAATTTTTATATTAAGGAGCATTCCATATTCTGTGTAATGACTATAGCATGGTCACCACACTTTATCCCACCACGCACAGCAAACCCAGTAAGGTGTCTGACTGAAATAGAACTTGTACCGCTGATGGCTCTGTACATACTCCTAACACAAGTGCAGTTTTGTAGTCAAATATCATACTTCAAACCTGGCAATAAATATCTTTGTGTGTAATTCCTGGATTTCATGGTAGTTCAAATACTATTTTCCTGAAGGACGGTTAAAGCAAAGAGGTTCAAAAGCATGCATGAGAGCAATGAGCAACAGGAATGAAAAGATAATACCATATTTTTCATTCTTCAGTAGACTTCAAGTATAATAATTATTTTCATACACAGATATTAATTAATAAAACTTTTTAAATGTCATTAGGTGTGGTGGGATAAAATGTAAGAAAAGATAGTGCAGAAGATGGCCTCACACCTGAAGAGTTGCACCTGTACTAATCACCAAAGATTAGGAGCAGGCCTGTCCTTAATAGGCCCCAGCTGTGTCCAATAAGAAGAGGAGTGCTACAAAAGAGTGGGTTAGCTGGGTGAGGGGAGAGATAGAGTGTGTTGATTGTGATGTGAAGAGAGATGGAGTTTTTTGGATGTCCTTCAAAGAGCTGCCCATGAGAAGTCACCAAGAACGTATAGAACTTTTGCAATAAGATGACAATGATTAGGTATGCCTAATTCCTTTTAAGTTTTGTGTAACTATTAAAGTTCTCAGACTTACTTCTGCATTTAACAGGTTTCAGTTTCATATCAAAATGTTTACTCTGTTCACACATAAATAAATTAGAAATTACTGCAAGTTCATCACTGCAGATGATTCTTCAGGCACATATCAGCGGTATCCTTAAAAGCAGCTATCAGACACCAACTACAAGAATGCTTATTATACTGCTTTTATTTGTACCTCTTTTAATATCTTGTGCTGCAAAGACAATTATTTTTCAGTGAAATTACAGCCTTGGGAATTATCAAAATTTTATTGCAATTCAAGAATCCACAGTTATAATGGAAATGACTGGAAAAAACATTGAAAACCTTTGCAAATGTGTTTATCATATTTTCTAATCCATTCTAATTTGTTTCTAATCTGAAATATCTCATTTATTGCTTTACAGAAAATAAAAGGTAACTAAATTATCTTTTTTTGCTATTCATAAGATATGTGCAAGAAAAATTGGAAATTATTTCCCCTTACTGATGTCTTTTTCTGAACCTAAGCAAATCTATATATTGGGACTTTTCTTCCCAATTATTAGTATGGAAGTTGTAGAAATACTCATTTTCATTCTACTTTATAAGATGTCTATAAGCCAGATAAACAGAAAATATTATAAAAGTTACAGACAAATATTTTTAAAGCTATAGATTTACTTTATTTATCCTAAGTGTCTCAAAAGAAGAATCCAATTTATGAATCCCTTTTACTTATCTGTCTGGGACTGGAGATAGAGGAATAAAGACTACTGACATGTTGAGAGTGATTTATGTCTTGTGTCTGCCCTACTATATAGTAGAGCAGTGAAAGTGTTTGAGCTCTTTGAACTAGCTCTGACAAAGTTCCCAGGGGGCCAGCATTTTAACAGCTGGTCTAATCCTGAAAATGAGCAGGACTGGCACATCCCTGAGTCCATCAGTCCTGGGTGGAATGCAGTGAGAATAACTGGAGGTGGGTAACAACGACTGCAGGCTTGGCGTTCTTTAAAATCAAAACCTGACAGCTATAATGCTAACCCACTTCTCAAAAAAGAGAGTGACAAAATTAACCTATTGATACTTTCTCTCTTCCTTTGTTTTGCACATTGGTAGCCCTGAAGAATCTATAAAAGATAATATTAGTGCTGAGTAATCATTGCTTTGCAGATGGAAACCCCTGGGGAAGTCCTTTGTCCAAGCTGGCCGCTCGAGCTGCAGATGCAAGAGCCGGAGGGAGTTGTTTGATGGCAGATGTCCCCAGCATGACCCCACACCAGCTCCTTCTGTGGAAGAACAACATCCCTTGGCAGACAAGAGCAAGTGACACTCTTGCTGGGGGTGAGTTTTTCAGTTCACTCCTGCTGATCATATTATTGCATGCTTTTGTCTTTTACTGCTGTTTGACCAGTGATAAATTGCACCTGCAGGCTTCTATCACCTTTGTTCTTCCTGTAAACTGGTATCCACAGATGCCCATGAAAAACAGAAGTGCAGTTGTGTAGAATTAGTAGGTGGAAAGATAGTGCCAAAGACTGATAAAGCAAATTACTTAATATAAACATTCTGACACTTGCAAACATATTCTGATATACTCTTTATATATGATTGCAATTATAATTTATTGTGGCTTTTTATAATTGTCTTGTCTACTGTTTGCAAACCCAAACTATTTTTAACTCTCACACTCTTGCTCATGGATTAGTGGTGTAAAAATAATCAATTTAGAAAAAAAGCCATTCAAAATTTCTTCCATTACAGCAGTGTGTGGTTTTACTATTACAGAATTACTTACAGTAACAAGGATACTGCTGACACTTCACAGAATTATTCACACTTGCATGGTTTAGAGAGAAAATAGAACGTGTGTACCCAAAACACACTCTTTACTAATGGATTTCTAGTTCACACTTTGTCTCACACAGATGATCATACTTGTAATTATGGAATCTATATATGCTGGTAGAAGTTGCTCTTTCTCAGAGGAAGGGCACTATTGCCTTTAAAAGCAATTGGATTTAGCAGGGGGTTGACTGAACAAGTAAAACATTCTGTCTGCATTTACCATCGTCAGACCAAGGCAGAGCCCTGATGGTAATTCCTGGCGGGCATCAGCAGAGCTCCACAGGCAGAACCACAGGGGATTTCTGCCTCAGCTGGCCTCTGAGTTCACCCTCCACTCTGCTTGTGCGCAGCTCCTGATGGTGGATGTTACTTCTTCCCCATGGAATTTTCCTCATCATGGGCATCTGAGCACACCTTCCTAGTGCCTCACCAGGCTGGGACACGGTTCTGTCTGCTCCCCTTACAGCGGTACTGGGAGGGAAACGAGGGCAATCATCCACTAACATTTTTAATGCCGGTTTCCAACCAAGGGCAGAACAGTAATCTATCTTAAAACTGCATTTTACTGGGTAAAGCAGGAGGCTTGGTGTGGGAGGAAGCCAAGAAACTCAACCAGTATAGCCCATGTATCTGCCTGATTGGGAGGAAAGTTGTATACTCCTTTTGTAAGATAATTTGTTTTCCATCCCCATCACATATGATAATTTTTAGTTTTCTTTGATTGTAGAGAACATAATAACCTTTAAACATTATTTTCCTCTGGAGCATAATCAGTTTTACTGTGAGAACTGGACTGCTACTATTATTGTATGCATCTCTCTGTTCAACAGGTAAATTTTTTAAATAACCCACAATATCCATGGAAACTGCTAATTAATACCTCAATATGTGAGTAATCCCCTTTTCATTTCAAATAACAGAAAAGTTTTGCTTTACACAAAGAAGCATTACTATGACTTCAAGGTCATAAATACATTATGAAAGGGTACATTTGAAAATTCACTGTCTTGAAGTTGGTGGCTGAATGAATTTTAACCACTCTGGTAGATGTCCTGATAACAGAAAATTGGAAAATAAAATTGCGCATGCTAAAAAAGGTTTTATCTTCTACTTTAGGCCTATTTTAAAATCATCAAATTTATTTAAAAAGCAAATAAAGTAACAGACAACAAGTCAGACACAACTTTAAATCTGAGGCTTTAGTTGTACAATTCTCATATTAAATGTCATTGTGAAGAACTTACACCAACACTCAACCTCTGGGATTTTTCAAAAACCTTTTTATGTAATACCTGGAAAACAAGAGTTTAATCACAAAGTGGTATCTGGAGTAAGAAGAGTCCTTCAGTCGACCTTATATTGAGCTGATTCTGAGGTACAAGAGGTCACAATATGTCTTGTTTTGTTATGGAAAGAAATATGATTTTTTTTTCCTTCTTTAAAGAGGCGATTTTCAATAAATGATAAGTCCTGAGCCAAATAATTTGAGGGATGTAACTAAAGATTAACATTTCAATTGCACTTAGAATCCTTTAACAGACATTCAATAATGTCACAGTATACCAAGACTAAATTGGAAGCAAAGCTGGCTATAACACAATTTAAAGGAGAAATACAAAGAAAAGGAAGAGGGTGTTTATAGCAATAAACTAAAGCTATGAACTCGGAAAACATATAAACTTTCTAGAAAAGCATAAGGAGATCTACAGAGAGATTTAAGGATAAAATATATTTCAAAGAGCATGAAAAAAGAAACTGAAATGTGTTATATTGATCACACTTTTCCTTGATTGGGGGTTCATCTTTTGACTGATAAATCAAATCTAGCTGATCAATGAGATTTGGCAAACTCTACCCTTTCATTTGAACTACATGACAGGCTAAAGCATTCAGAAATAGATATTATGATAAAAGATGTCAGAGGAGTATGTCATTCATACCATATGATGAAGTATTTTCTCTGGAATCAGTAACTTTGAGAGGTTTTAACAGCAGTTACAAGAGGGAGGCATTTATATGAGGATTTCTCGTATAATTGGAAAACTTACATACTTCAGGAAGAATCCCTCATTAACATCAGCTAATGCTGATTTTCAATGGCTCATAGAACAGCCAATATTGTAAAAAGACAATTGGGATTATCAAAGTAATTCTGTCTGTCAGCTTATCATAAGCCTGGAAGTAAAGTGTGGACCAACTGATAATACGAATTTCTTAATAAAGATGTAAAGGAAAGGAAAGTACTCAGTGCCAGTAGACATAAGTTTATGGAAGACAGATCTTTTCAAACCAGCCTTATGCCTTAGTATTGCTGAAAATAAACCAAATTATCTATAGGAAAAAAAATAAAAGCAAAAAACCAAGCAGAAGTTATGGATGCAGACTAAGGCTGAGGCCTCATATGGGTTGTAGGAAATTATTAGCCTGATGCATGCAGGATGCCCACCTGAACAGGCGATCCCTCTGGAGCAGTCAGATCAAAGGAGAAACTGTTAAAATATTCTATCTACTTTACTTCTATTTTCCTCAACCTCCTTTATTCTCTATTTTCCTTTACTTTCTATTATCCTCAGCCTTCCCAGGATTATTCTCAGAAGGTTTCTTGTAATGGCTTAAATTTTCAGCGAGGAAAAAGCATTATTGAGAAGAGGTTTTAACAGTAAGAATGCATGTACAATTTGTAGGGATAGAGGCAGTCAGTACCTGTATTTGTCCGTGTTTCCATCTCACGTAGGAATTCTTTGCATAGACCAGAAATTATTGATTAAAGAGGTCACTGGTAAATTGAGATTTCATGGACAAGCCACAAGAACAGCAAACAGACTGGAAAGATGCTTGAGAATTTGAGAAGTCATTCATTGATTGTGAAATCTTAGCATATATTTAGGTATTATTTGATAAACTCTCATATGTGCCTAGTGAGGAAATAGGAATTTGATGGTGGAGTGTAGATGCCCCATGGTTGCAAATTAGTGTAAAAGAGTTCAGACTAAAGAAATAAAAAGAACAATTTTTCAGTGACAAGAGTTATATTAATATAACAAACAATTAGCAAGGACAATAGCAATTTTTTCCTTTACTTGTTTTGAAGGATATTATAATATACTTTCATTTAAAATATATTTTATACAAAAAGGAAATTAGGCCACTAATTTGTCTAAAGCTAGAACAGCTGTGTTAGAGCATCTGATTGTGATTCAGCTCACAGATTTGATACAGAGGCTCTTACTATCACCAGAGGTTATATGCCATAAATGGCTGCACAAGTATTGCTGAGAATAATCTTGTATTTTGAGAGTACATTAGCTGCCCAGACTTTCAGAGTTATTCTCCAGCTGGAAGGTAGAAGAGCTGGCTTGGGGATGAAATTCAGAGCACACTACGGATAATTTCTAAGGTGGAATTTCATTAAGAGACAACAACCTGAGAGCAAGGATACAATTACCCTATATACTCAGGCATCTAACGGAGGTATTTACCTTTGCAGGCACTGACTATACACTGTGCTCCTGTCATCTGCCTTGGGGGAAAATTTGTCACAGCTACTTTAATTATTCCACTGAGAGCTTAGAGAGCAAGGCCTCTAACTTTCTGTGCTCTGAACTACACCAAATGTGGGTACCTACAGTAAGAGTGTGAATGTCTTCCATTGTGGGTGACTGTAAGCACTGAATGAAAAGGAATAAAGGGTTGTGTCAGCAGAACATGTCAAAGGAACATGCAGAAGCACTGTGCCTAACACACTCTAGGAGTCAACTATGACTCCTACCATGTGTTATAGCACAAGTGAAACTAATCACTTTTGACTTAGGGACTCAAGCTGTGCAAGAATGTAAAGCTTGACTCTATGGATTTCTGCAGTCCAACTACCTCACTTCTCTGCAAATCCCAAATTTAGGACTAGGACTACAGTGTAGGTCACAATATTGCTTCATTTCTGGCCACAACTCCTTTGTGCCTTACGCACCCTTGGGCAGTTTAGTCTGCATCTCTCAGGAGAGCTGAGGAATGTTAGTGTGTATACATATATATATAGATATATATATGTGAATAGCATTGAATGCTATTCCTCTGAATGAGAGCCTTTTAAATTGCCCTTAAAAATGAAAAAGATAAAATATAAGGGAAGTCTTATAGTCTTGTTGAGGAGAGAAAAACACGGCCAAGACACACTCCAAAGCTTACATTTCTAAACAGCTTCTCTAATTTTCTTGGACAAATAAAAATTGTGTTCCTTTGATCACCATATGTAATTCCCACTGGTACTAATGAGAATTATTTGCATAGTTCAACAGAGTAAGCCCTATAATTTAAGGGATATTTAGAGGGGACTTCAAAGAAAACATTAAATACTCGATAAGAAATCAATGAAGAGTCTGCAAGTTTGAATAGCAATTTTTTTTAAATTAATTTGAATTTTTTTAAATTGTTTTTGAATCCGCTAAAATCTTTAGTCTACTGAAGTCAAATACAGAGATGTTCAATCAAACTTTAGTAAAATAAAATGACAAAAATTAAGAACATTAATGTATTTAAGACTTACTGAAGTATGGCCATAATAAAGTTTTTAGATTTTTGAGGTTTTTAGCTCAATCTTCATTGATATAAATGGAATTATTAAGCCCTAGATAAATCAAAAAGAGAGGAAGAAAAGTCAGAAAGATGGATCAACAGAATAGATTTTATTTTTACATTGCATTTCTTCTTTCTACTTTTAGGTATAGAATTTTGACTTATTGTGGACCAAGTAATGTCTGAGTAATGTGTAATGTCTACATTAGTAATACTTTCAAATCTTGCCTCGCAAATGAGAGCAAAAGCATGTGCTCTCCCCTTTCTGGCTGCAGTAATGATCCATGATGGGATGATACAGAGCATCATGAAACAGCCACAGCATGCCTGGCACCCAAGCTGTAGGCTAAATTTTCCATTAATACTCCTAGCACCCCAGTGGACCTGCATGGTGGATGTACCAGAGCCATGCAAACTGACAAGCCTTGTAAAAATCTGAAGAGGAATTCATCGTTTCTCAGTATTTGAAGCTCAGGTATTTGCATCTCTGTCATTGTCTACAGTCTCCTAAGTGTCAGTAGAACAATACTGGTGAGAAGTCAATCCCATCCTAAAGTAAAGGTCTGCAGCAGACCAGATTAATTGGTAATTAAATTTTTCCATTATATTTTGTTGAGTGCAGAAAGTGGAATCTAAATGGCCTAGACAGGCATCTGAAGGTGGGTGTGGAGACTCCCCCCCCAGTTTATCCATTGATGTAGAAGATAGTCTAAGCTCCAGTGACAGAGGCTGTATCAATGTATTCATGCATTCTAATAATTTTTAAAACTTTTTTTATTTACAAGCTCTAAATTAAGCCAAATATTTTAATGCTATCTGCCACAGAGAAATAGAACAGACCTGCTTTTCTAAGTTTTTTTCTTATAAATGAAGAAAGGCACATCTTATTTTGCTTTTGCCTTCTCCAAGTTAAAAAAAGCCAGTATTCTTGATACTTACCTGTCATGCTTTCTACATCTGTGCTCATCCCAAACAAGATTCATTTGAGCAAAGATTTTTTGCTGTAACATCTAAGGACGGCTGTAATATTCCAGCTGAGACCTTATCACTGTAACATAGACATCAGAGAAAATCTACTTTAAATGCCACAGGCACAAATTTTCTGCATGGAAATTGCTTTTTCCCTCTCTACACTCTCCCATTCTTCAAGAGCAAAAAGGTTACTCATCCTTGTTCTCTTTATAAATCAGGTCATTTTGCAGGTATTTTTTTCAGTCAGTACCCTATCCTGCTTATTCCTGCCTGTATGAAACAACTTGCACTATAAAAATAGCAATTTTTTTCTGATCCCATCCAAAATCTAACAAGATTTCTTTGAATTTCATAATGATAATTATAATTTTCTTGACTTTGTGGTCCCTTATACCTAATGAGCATATCTCTATTCACTTCTCTAGGTAATTCATACAAATATTTTATAGTTTTACATCCTGCAGAAACCTTTTGGAGACTGGAAACTGCTGATTTTTCCATTTACACAGGGTAAGTTTATCTAAACAATATTTTTCCATATTTCTTCCTGGAAAGGCACCTCTGTTGAAAACCTTACTGGAACTGCAATTAGACCTGTGATGTTCCTCCTGTATGCATAAGGCCTTTACCTTTTGTGGGAGGAAGTGAAGCTACGGAGGGATGATTCATTTCAGAGACACAAAGGTTGGTGGTTATTCATTCCTCTGTTTACTCAATGTGTTTTCAGATTTCTTGCTCACTGGCTACATTTTTTTAAGCAGCAGGCATTAGGATATCTGCAATTTTCAAGAACCTTCTTTATAAAGAAATGCACTATATTTGCCTTTGCTATTTTTTTCATATCCATCTGTCATAACTTCTCAGGTGCGACCAAACACTGAGCTTCTATTTATTAATTCTTTCAGTGCTCTGAGAAAAAAAAAAAAAAAAAGTCAAATGAAGGCAGTTTGAAAACATCTGATTAAGTCAAGCATCAATTTGTTCCTTGCTATACCAGGCTGAAATCTTGATCCTTCACGCCTGATATTAACCATGATGGCAAATGAGCTTTTTAGTGAGAGTGGAAAAAGTCATTAAGTGCTCAGAAATTTTCAGCATCGCATGCCAATCACTTTCAGTCGCTGCAGAAGGAGACTAATGATCTCTCTTTTTTTTCATCCTGCTCCTGGAGTACTTACTTGTAACTGGTTTCAGTCGGAATTAATTTTCTCCACAATTTTCCTCTTCTGACTTTGTTTTTCTAACCCAAAGTTTAATTGTAATGCTGCATTTTTGCACCCATCCTCAGAAGTTTGACCTAGGATCTGTTTTCTACGCTGTTCATTTTGTGATTAAAATGACAATGAGATTACAGTTTCTCAGCTCTGTGCCCTTGATATTCTGGTAAATTACTAATCTCTTTTGCACATTCTACTAATACAAGCAATTTAGAATTTCTTTCCTTCTAATTTTCTGGTGTCATTGAAGTCTGCCTTTCTGAAAGCTGCTGTTTTCATTCTGGCCTTTTTTGTGCACTCTGTTAGGGTCATGAAGTTACAATGCTATGTTCACCCATACCCAAGATATCTTTCAATCTGATGGCCTCACAATTCTTCCCTCATGGTTGAAACAATATGTAGATTTTCTCCATTATGAATGTCCTATAGCTTTGTTACTAATTTGTAGAACTTGCAGGGCAGTCAGGGTCTAGCTATGTCCTTGTTTCTGCTTGTTATTAAAATTTCCAGTGATAATTACTCTTCTAAGGGTTTTAAATAATCAAAATTACATTGCCTACTGTGGCTTACACTTGCAGGGAATACTTCTGTTTGAGATTTTTCAGTGGCTAGGTCTATATTTTGTGACATTTTGCTACTTGAACGTCTTTTATTTCAATATCTTTGATTTTCTATTTTTGGACCAGATATGAGCCTCAGATACAGATGAGAATTAAATCATTTGAAATAATCATCCCTGTATCTCTCATATCCTTTCACAATACAATTATTTTATCCAATTCATTTGTTTTCCTGTTTACCATCTTGCCTCTAACTGCTTGTCCAGCACAGTGAACCTCTGTCTGTGTGTGTATGCATGTCCAGGCCTGCACTTACTTAAATATTGAACTCAGAGTTTGATTTTGCATTAGGAGGCTAATTAATAACAGATGAAGGAATGTTTCATTTCTAGAATTAAAAATGTCAACTAAGCTGCCTATAGTATGAGGATTTAAAAACTTTTAGGAACAACTGGCAGATCCATGGGAACAGTATGGTGACTGCAACAACCTCTAAAGTGCTTCAAATATTCCCTGCTATGGAAATAATGAAAAAGTTATCTTAGCAATATATAAACTGAGACTATTTCAGAAACTCCTATTGATTAATCAGTTCAACATTCAATTTTTAAAAGCATTTAATTTTACTTTTTCCTTACCATAAATGTCTTTGGTTATGTCTTTACTTTGGAGGTTTCGGAATTGGAATAAGACAGTCTCATTTGCTTTGACTCATGGTTCCTATAAGTCTGCATTTAAGCATCTTACCCATGAGAGACAAATAAAAATTAAACATATCAAAGATACAAAGGACTGAGAAAAATATAATGTTTCTATTTTGGAATTAGAGTACCTAGGAATTATAACTTAAATCTTCATTAAAAGCAAACTATAATTTTTAATCCCCTGTGCCCTTAAAATCATGATTCAATGAAGCTTTTAAACACCTGCTCTACTTCAAAGTATGCTCAAAATTGCTTTATTGGATCAGGTCCTAATTTGCTCAAAAACATAAATGGACCTTATCAAAAGTCAAAAAGCTCATGCTTTGTGACTTGCTTTCAAGTTATTTCATTTGAAGCACAGGATCCAATTAATTCCAATGGAGCTGTTTTAGAGATTAAATTTACATATTAAGTACAAAATTGAGGCCAAATTGAAGAATACCTATGGTCAAAAGGGTTTTGGTTCTATAGCTGTCTGCAGTGCAAAGCTATATGTGTGGAAGAGTTTCCTGTTATTAGACAATTCTATAAATTATACAGATTAAATTATTTTCACCTAACATTTAGTTCATAAAGGCGTGCATCTTTCTTAAACTGCTAACACATACTCATGGAATGATTTTCAAATATAGATAATAAAATAAGTTAATGTAAATAAATTGTAATGTTTATACACTGGACACACTACATACTGAATTCCTCAGAATTAATTTTTGGAACACTTTAGCTGTACCTCGTTAAAATGAAGCTTGGTTCTGATTTACAGGATCACTGTGGAGTTCCTTATTAAACTGTCACTCAGAGAGTATAAGAGCGGAAAACCCATTACTGTGTTAATTAGATCTGTGGTAGTTTTCGGGCTGGTGGTGACAGCTGCCTGCATGTGGCCCAGCATATACATTATCCTAGTGGCAACCCTACCTCTGCAGCAGCGGAAGACCTTTCACAGCCATGACAAAAGGGAAAAGGATGCTGCTTTTCCCCTTAGGGGGCGGTATCAAAATCCATGAAAACCCTTCAGAAGTTCAATTTATTTTCTTGCAAAATATTTGTAATGACAAAATGTGATACAGAT
The DNA here is from genome assembly GCF_047830755.1 of Zonotrichia albicollis. NCBI lineage: Eukaryota > Metazoa > Chordata > Aves > Passeriformes > Passerellidae > Zonotrichia > Zonotrichia albicollis. Next base: position 57,018,126 of record NC_133821.1, read on the forward strand.
TCACTGCACTTTGTTCTTTTTAAAATTTATTTCTTACCTAGATGCAGCTGCCTTGGACAAACAAACAGTTATAGTCTATGAAGTACAAATATTACCAAATATTACAATATATCCAATACTACAGGATTTCAGGAGGTTATTCCATTATTCCAAAACACCACATCAGGTGTTTTTACTTATAAGCAATACCATGAGGGGTCAGGTGACAGGCAGCCCCTACATCTGTTAGTATGTTTCAGCTGCTAATTATTTTCAGTTTCACAAAATGGGGTGAAAAAGAACATACTAATGTGCCCTTGTGACGTGGAGACATGACAAGTGTTCAACAGTGTTCATTAAGGTAATGTCTCTGGCCTGTTAATCAGAAATACACCCAGGTGTTACAGGGATGGAATCTAAGGTACAATATTTGGAAGTTTACGCACTCTGGAGCAAACTCAAGTAGGCACACCCTTACCCCTGGTAAAAGTGCAGTAGGAAATCCCTGTTAGGAATGTGTTTGGAATGGTTGGTGAACTCCTATGAATTGCTCTGAATTTGCTCAAAACTGATATCAATTCGTAGCTAATACTTCTCATAAACCCTAAAACTCCACATCACCAGTAAGCATTCTCTCGTTTGTGTGGTCAGGATTCTAAGTCACACATGAAAAACAGAACATTTTGTGTCAAGCCAGTAGAGCATTTCTCCAAGAGTAGCTCAAAACAAGACACAGCGAGTCAGATCAGGCCTGCCAAAAGCAATAGTATCACCAACTGAGCCTCTGAGATTTTTCCTGTCTTCTCCTTTCAGAAGGAAAGCACTCTCTCTTTTTTCTCTAGTAGTGTGCTGGGAGAAGCTGCTCAGCAGTGTGGCGAGCAGATATGGTACACAAACTGAATCATTCATTTTGTCAGTATTCCTGGGCTGACACTTATACCTATACTTGGGGAACAGGCTTAGTAACTATTCCCACACACACTGCAGTTTCTGTGCATTAAAAAATAAATCAGTCCAAACAAGAATATGCTGTGTATCCATTGAAGTCAGTGAACAGTCTCTCCCTGCCCTTTGTGCCAGGATCTCATGCTGTGCCTTGCTGAGAAAAATGACCTAATGAATTTTTCCTCATCTCTGACTTTGATGGCTCCCTGATGTTATCCTCACCAGGTTTCCACTTCAATCTCATTTTCTTCTACATAACCTATCTCTTTGTATTTTCTGTCATATTTTTGAATTCAAAATTTTAATACTGAAAATTATGTAGAGTTTTTTTATATTTAAGGGATCATGGACTGCTCAAAAAAAATAAGCCAAGTCTGCCTGTCAGAATACAGGCCACAATTAGTGTGGAATGAAAACTTTTCCCATGCATATAAAATATTACTCTTCCCAAAGTCTTAGAGAGCAGGTGAGTGAGACTTGAGAGACTTTAAAGTTTTGTTTTAAACAGACTTTAAAATTCTGTTGATTAAAACAAGAAGCAGTAATTGGGACAGGAAAAATCTTTATTTTGTTCAATTTTTAGTCAAATGATGGAATCCAGAGCCATTTCTCAAGAAAAATAAAGTTGTGATCTGCTAGTAAATGAGGTATTTCAGCAAGAATATTTACAATACTGAAAAAATATGTTAGCTGTGTTTGTCTGGAAGTTTTGTGATCACTGAAGGGGATATATGACTGAGCTACTAAATTCAAAGCAAGCACGAGAGAGAAAATGAAAAGGTACATGAAGATTAACTGCTCAGTGTTCATAGTCCATCCCTCACACAGTGGAAGAATATAATGGTAAGTCAAGATTTCTTTTCTCTGAATTAAGGAGTCTTTGCTCATAGAACACACATGCCATTTTTCTTCCATCGTAACCTCCTTCGGAGATCTCTATGCTCAAAGGCTTATAAAAGTGATAGTAATCCACATTAGAACAAGGAAATCAGAAACTTCTTGTCCTTTTGCCAAAAAGGACAGTTTACATTAGTGCTTTCCTTCATTTACTTAATTGATGATATGAACAAGACCTTCCAGACAGACAGGGGATGAAGAATAACACTTTATATTTGTCCCCAGTAATGCAAGGATGCCAGGAAACTGGATTTTCATAGTAAGACACAAAAAATTCAAGAGCCACTATGAACGTTTCCAGTTTTCTCCTGATTTTATCAAATTGATTTTAATGTCTGATATAAAAAAGATATAAAACATGAAATTGGCATAATTTTCTTTGATTATCTTCCCAGAAGTAGTGTCTGTCCCCCCAAAAGAGTTTGGATTTTTTCTATCACCTTCATATCTCAAAAATACGTTTGGAAAACAGGCTCCCAGAAGTAGCAATATGTGGGGTGAAAACCAGTAAGAGTATCTAGTACATGAGCTTAATTTGACAATTATGGCTCTATACCAGTGTTCCTCAGCTTATTTTTTATATCCATGGAAAAAATATGTCATAAAATTTCTGATTTTGAAATAAAGAATTCATGTTTCAGAAATCTGTCAAATTCTCTTGTTTACACCTGAACAAAAACCTGAAACTTTCATTGTCAAATAAAGATTGTTACACCCACAGTTGTACACTTCAGCTTGAAGATTGTTGAATGGCTGTGTGAACGGAATGTGATTTAAATTATGAAAGGTTTCTAAAAATATCATAATCCATGAATCCATTCATTGCAGAATTCAATCCAGCAGCTCTGATGGAACTGGCAAGATGCATTGGCTGAAGTTATCATGAATCACAACATATGCAGTAGCACTGAATTTACCAGTTTCTCTCATTCTTGTGACTCCACGTATTCCAGTAATGTCTCTAACTATTTTGTTTTTGTATAACGCTCTGACCATTTTGTTTCTGACAAGAACCTGACAAAGGAAATGGAGAAGGAAATACCCATATTGCATATACTGAGAAGAAAGTTGCATTTTTTTAAACAACTTTAACAATTTGCTTTCCTAAGTTAATTGGTCTCTTGCCACCAGAAATTTAGAAATTGCATTATAGTGCAATATTTAAATTTCTGGTGGCAAGAGACCAATTGCACCTGAGCTTGACAAAACACCAGTTTCTCATCCCAATACATTTGTTTCCATGAGAGAGGCTAGAGGAATATTAGATTTGTAGCAGCCCTGCTATAAGGAAATACTTGATCTCCTAGCTGTCATAATTATTATCAGCTGCAACTTACTGGGTTTCCTCTTGTTAATGTTATCACTTGGCACAGAATTATAATGCAGGTTTAGCCAGTTATTTAGCCATCTGTGAAGTGTCTTAACTCTGTAAGGCTTGGTATTAAATAAAAAATCTTATTAGTTTTGAGGAATATGAGTTCATGGTATAATCTGCAATTCAGTTAAATAAAAATTAAGTCAGTTGGGAAATTGCTATAGTTGGACTAATTGCATATAATAGCCCAGAAAAATATGGGGATTATAGATTAAAATAAATCCTTCAATAAAGCCTCCTTATGCTAGACATTTTTGGATTCCCTTTCCTTGCAACAACTATGTAAAAAATTGAACATCTCACTAAATTATCTTCCTTTAATTATTCAAATTTCAAATAGAATATTTTCATCCCTTGTCTTCATTTCCTGGCAGAGACCAGAAAAAAACAAATTAATTTCATTAAGAGACATTAGAGGTACAATATAAAATACTAAATCTGGTCAATAATACACTGACTTATTGAATCATCTTGTAGTAAATTAAAAATTATTTCAACAGCCCACAGACTAAAGTATTAAAACCAACATCAAACCCCTTTCTTTTTCAGATATAAGAATCAAAGGAAGCAAAGGGCTGAACACAGAGTCCTCCGTTCATTTATTCCCAGGGATGCAACCAGTAACTTCAGGCTTTCTGCCTACCATTGATACACACAAAATTTGCCAAGACTTATATTCTTGTACCAGCAGAACATCCTAAGCTCATCTCTGTACTCTAGCCCACATTGCTGGAGGAGCAATTTTCTGAGTAATGTGCTAGAAAGATCAAAATGTTCAGATACCAGTGCCTACACTGGTATGAAGAAAGTTGAAAATTAGGTTAGTTATGTTGCTGAGAAGCCAGTATATTGTTTTTGTCTTGTCTGATATGTTCTAGACCAGATTAAAGAGAAAGAAACCAAAACAAACAAAACCAAAACAGCAAAACCAAAGCATCTTTTTATAAAAAAACCCATATATGCTCTTTTAAAAAAAAGGAGTCCCACAATAGCAAACTTATGGACACAGAAAGAAATCATAGAGTTGATGGTTCAATATGTAACTGAAATTTATGAGACATTTTATCATGTGAGTTATTTTATCAAGGGATAAAATGATTCCCATTTTCCATAACTTTGCTTGGATGAATGAGACTGCTCTTAAATTCTATGTTTCTTGTTTGAGCTAAAAATATATGAATATATACAAATATACAAATTAAATTTCCTCTAGGCAATGTATACTCTTCAAGGGTACTGAAGCTTATTCCAAAAAGGAACAGGACAATCTGTATCTGTTGTGGATTTGATGAGCAGAAGTCGATTCAACAGTGTGAAGGAAGTCTCAGCTTAATCTTTATTAGAAGTGTTTGTAAAGCAAGTAATATCCAAGAGGGAACAAACTAGAATAGATTATGTGGGAAGTGATAAGTCTAAATTTTTGGACATCTTTACAAGAAGCAAGCTGGAAAATACCAGGAAAATACAGTTAATCTTACACTAGGAGAAGAAAGCAGATCAAATAATCTCTCTTCAGTCCCTAGACAGACACAGCAAAGTTGTGTACATCCTTCTGGAGGGCAAAGTTTGGAAATTCAGCATAGGTATTTAAGCATGAACCCACATGATTGTTTTAATTTGGCACAGGAAGATGATTTCCAAGTGAATTCTGCAGTTCTCTCACTGCACCTTGGTTTGCATAGGATGAGGCACAAACTCTGTTCCCTTTAGGTAGCACTAAGGTGAAAGCTGCAGTCTGGGATCACATTTAATATATTTTAGCTGCTAATTAGCAATCATCTCATGGGGTCATACTAAATTGGTCTGGAGGAAAGTGACTGCAGTGCAGACAAAGTTCCTTACACAATCTGTCTGGCTCTACTGAGCCTCTCCTGTTAGAACATTCTTCTTGCTAGTGTAGACATGATTTAAGGCTTTTACTGGTTACACCAATAAGTTGCTGATGCAGCCAGAATCTGTTGAATCTGCTGAATCCTGTACCCCAGATACAAGGAAAATCAAGCAGAGGAAAATAAAAGGAGAGGCATAAATTAAGATAAGCACCTTTTAGTCCCATTTAACAGCAGAAATAATTTTATTAGACAATATTTATATTGTATTAGATCATGCCTATGCATCTCTATTTCTTGATAGGAAAAAAACATTTACAACACTGAGATTTAGTTATTTGAAGGCAAATCAATACACATCAGGAATCTGATTAGGCATCACAGTTCTTCATCTTTCCTGAGAGTACTTTCCAAAACAGACATTTCTAACACAGATTGCAAGCATAGAGTAAAAATCTTTACTCTAAAGGGTCATGCCTTTTCTGCTTTTTCCCAATTAATATCTGACATATTTTTTATCTTAGAAAGACACTATCTTTTGAAAATCTTAAGACACCAACAAAATATACATTAGCAGATGACCTCACAATACAATAATCTCTTGTGGTCCCCCATGCTTCTGGCTGTCATCCAGCAGCCAACACCCAGCTGCAAAAGATCAGGAAAAAATTGTGAAGAACTGGAGAATAGGCTTCTGATTTCTCCAATAATAGAAAATTTTTCTGTTAGACCTCAAACTAATTTCCAAATGCTTAAATGGGTTTTGTCTCTCTTGATTTCTCTGAATATTTTCTGTTGCACCAGAACACACAGAGAATTTTGATTCTAGATAGTTTATAGCCAGAAGAACTTATTTGTATTTCAGAAAAGGATCAGGAACAGACACCAACATTAATAATGGCATGTTAAAGGACAGGGAATGGCTTGATGTCAGAACTTTTTCCTGATGGTTGCAAGCTACAGGGAGCTGCTGGAGGCGCTGAATGAGAGACAGCACTATGCTAAATGTCAATAGTAAAGATTAGCCAAGGAGAGTTGTGTTCAGCTGTTCAGGTTGGATGCTTTACTCAAAATTAAACAGTCCTTTTTAGGCTTTATCACTTAAGTAAATGGTAAAGTTTAAAGAGCTTTTGTGAAGCTTATGTCTAATTACTCTTAAAACTGAATGCCCCTGGAAAGAGCTAAATGGTGAATCAATGTGACTGCACCTTGGCTGAAATGTTGGTAGCGCATGAAAGAGTGATGGTGGCGGTTTGGGGGCAGCTTTATTCATTCTGACACAAAAATCTTAGGTCTACAGGTGACCTGACCTCTAGGAGTTCTCACAAAGACTTGAAATTCTACTCTGAAATGGGTACGTTAAAGCTGGAAGATACAATCAGAGCCAAAATCCTTCAATGTCCTGAGATGATGAAAAAATTGGAATTTCTCTCCATATGTACAATATATATGCATCTTTGAAATGCAAACATACAAAAACATGCCCACCTACATATTAATTATCAGAAAGCTCGCATGAAGTTCTGATAACTAGTTGTAAGGAAAATGACAAAAAAAAAAAAAAAGAAATGATGAATTGTCTAAAATGCAAGTGTTTCCTCTGACCAATTGCATAATGGTAAGATTCACAACTTGCAGTCTGCAGACTTTCTATGATGTAGCTACAAAATGCTGCAGACCTATCCTCCCCCAGATCTACTCATGAGCAGGACTTGAAAGTAGTCAAGGTAGCCAAAAGAGGAGGATAGTGAAATATTATTGAATTGCATATCTTTTGGAAAACATAAACTGTTAAAAATTTGCCAATAATTGTCTTTCTGTCTTACAAAGCCATTTTTATTTCTTCTACAAGACTGCTACTTCAATTAGCTTTGATTACATAAAAGCACAATCACATATTCAAATAATGAAGCACTGTCTCTCTTTTGAACACAAACTGCTGGTAGGCTGCAGTATCTCACTGAAGACTGAGGCTAGACTGAGCATAGGAGACTCAGTAAGGAAGAAGATAAAAAAGGCAGCACATTCTTGTGTGAAATGTTATATTCATTTTGTCTCAGAATCAGACACCGACTTCCACCTCTGCGTGCGTGCAAGCGGGCGCCACCAGCGCCACAGGGTATCATTTGTTTCCTCCTGCCCGACATCACCAGGGCAAGGTTTTGAAATTGCACCTGAGCTTAACTCCCTCACAGACAAGTGGTCCAATCAATCTCACAATTCCCAACACCTGTACAGCTGAATTGCAATAAACATCAAGGAAATGACAACTCTCTATGGCACTGACTCTGCCCAGTGCTAGCCTTTTGTGTCCCTACAGGCTCTTGACGTCCATATATCCAAATATTAAGAAGATATGGCACCCAGCCAGACTTCTTCCACAGAAAATTTTAGGCTTTGGGAATGAGGTTTTCTGGTGAGGAAAAGATTTCCAGCTCTGACCATTGGATAATAAACCCCACTACTCAGAGAAAACAATGAAACCTCTATTAAGGTCAAAGTCAGTGGTCTTGACTAGGTTGTATAAGATGGCATTAATTTCGTAATCTATCCTTTCCACAGAAAGAAAGAATGATTCCTCCATCAGGAGCTTATCTTAAAAATACTGAGCCTTGTTAGTTTTACAATCTCCATCTGAAATAACATCTTTGGAACTAAATAACAAGTCATTTTCCTCTCATATTTCACACTAGTATTGATTGAAATGAAAACTAACTTTGACAAGTGCAGTTTTACTCATTTGCTTAGGGAAATGTCAGCACAGTATTTAAAGGAGGCAGGCAAAGGAATGATCCCTTAATGCCTGATTAGGCCTTTACAGGCATTGCTTCTCCTAAATTTTTTAAAGAGAGAATAAAAGAAAAAAGTCAATGTGTGCAGCTGGTGTATAAATAAACCTTTGGATATTGTCCATGACAGCTGGCTCTCATGCAAGAGCAGGTGAATTCCTCACAACAATTTCAATGTTAGAGGAAGTTGACAATTGCTGCAATAACTAGTGAATACATAGTTTAGGTTAGAAGTGTGTACCAGGAGACAAGGTTACGGATGTTTTCCAGAAGGCAGAAAACAAAAGGCCAGTTATTTAACTGTTCCAGTTGGTGGAGGAGAGTCAGCCTGTTTTGTGACTATGTGTATGTGACTATCCCACAAAGTTCCTCAAGGGAGCACTTTTTCAACATAAAAAAGCTGAAATCAGGTCACTAACAGCAATCCAGAACTCTAGAAAGATTTTCTCCACTCCTAAGTAAACAGAATTCTTTTTCCTGGTGAGGTGAATTTTCTTTAGTCCTATTGACGCAGTCTCTAAACCCAGCAATTTCTACCACCTTACATAAAACTTGAGGTTCTTCATGCAAACATGCTTTACAGCATCTTGTGAGCAGAGACTGTGTAAGAGTATTTTTTTAAGAAGGTAATTACAGAATTTTACTTATGAGGTCAGTGGAGATTGCCACACAACAGGAATTTGTTTTCTGTCATTCTGGATAATTCTGAGGATAGATCTCCTCATCCAAAAACACAGTTACAGTCCTTCCTTTAGAAAATCAAAATGAGAAATGTTAAATGCTTGGGACAGTCATGCAAAAAAACCCACATGGTGTGTATTATGCTGTAATGTTATACTCTCCAAAGGAAATTCTCCTTAATATCCATCAAAAAGGAAATGGACTTACAAGTAAAAGCAATCTAAACAAACGAATACACAAAAATTATTGGCTTAAAAGCTGTTTTCTTTTGTATTTTTATTTTCTTCATGTGAAACCTGTGATATTCACTAAGGTTACGTTTTTAGGGTCTCCTGTGAAACTACAGGCAAATTTTCTTCTTAGCTGAAAGTTAAGACTGGCATGGACTCAGGACTGGCGGCTGAAAGGAAAACACCAGCTGCCACAAGAGTCATGATAATATCATACTGAGCTCACCTCAGACCTCGTGGCTGTGAATCCTGTGGGTTCTTTGCAGAAATAGCTGGCATTGAGGAGCTGACTCAGGTGCCAGAGCCAGGGTTGCTATCATGGAACAGAAATCAGGGACAGTATATTTTTACCCTCACAGAGACAGCAGAATACGTGCTCAAGCCCAAAGGTGCTTCACCCTAGTAAGGCAAAAAAGCCACTGCAAAACAGTGTCCCATTCCTTTTCCCCCTTCCTTTGGTGTCATTCCATGCTCCTGCCACCCTTTCCTGTGCACAATAAACATCTCAAGCCTTTTGGCACCCTTTTTTTTTTTTTTCCCAAAAAATGACTCCAACAGATTTTATAAAAATATTATTTTATTGAGGAAAAATGCATATATTGTTTATTTTGCCATGGCTTCTGGTTTTTATCTCTTCTCCTTCCACCCTTCCCCCTTCCAGTCCACAACACCAGGTGTTGTGTAACTCTGTGAACAAGTAGCCAGTGCTAGAACTGGAATGTCAACTTCACTGAGACAGCAGTGAAAAATAACGTGAAAAGGTCATGACTGTGATAAAGTATCCCTGCATCTTTCTGTTGAGAAATACAAGGCTTCTGTTGACTTTGCCGAGCTAATCAGAAGCAGAATGATTGGAAATCAGACTTCCCCTTTCCTTACGTAAGCCACTTACATAAACAAAAATGTGAGCAACCACTTAACCTGGATTAAAGACTATCTTCTAGTGTACAATATCCTCAGTCATGGAGTGACTGAAAAGGAAGTTTTTAAGCATTATCAGCCTGTTCATGTACTTGAATTTGGGTTTGCTACATAAGCAGAGTAGCTCCATCGACTTATCTGCATTCTTACCAGGGTTACTAAATGGAGATGTATGCCCTTCAGTGTGTAAAAGGACTATTTATTTTAATTTCAATGGAGTCTCTTACAGGTTGCTAATATGTTTCATGGAGATTGCTTCAAAAGGCAAAGTCAGAGGCATTTCCCAATGCTGGGAATCAAAACATAAAAATTATGTTTTGATATTTATTGTCTCAAAATATGCTAAAGGTTCTGTTGAAGATGGCTTTGATTAAATAATGCACTAAAGTAGCTGCCAATGGCATTAATTAAGAAAGTGAGACTATTAAGAGGATGCATTTCAGTTGAGAGGTTAATATTTACTGTGCAAAACACTCCATGGCTTAAGTGAGTGGGAAAAGGACTTGCGGAATGCTTCTCAGAGGTGGAAGCAAATATGAATTCTTGATAAGAGCAGGTAGCTCTTGCTTGCAAGGTACCTTCTTTTTTCTGATTTTCCTTTTATCTCCATCTCTTTGTCTGTTTCAGGAGCTGCTTCCCAGACTCTGGCCCACTGCCTGGAAAGGAGAGTTTTGCACCCTGCAGCTTTGTGTTGCAGGGTGAAGTGGACAAGACAGACCCCTTGCATTCTGTCTTTTGGGGACATCGGCTGCTCCCAAGAACTCAGCTGGGCCATGAAAATGCCACTTTTGCCCACATCTACAGTGCCAAGCATCAGGCCTTCCAACCAGATGCAGCTCATTAACTTGAACAGCTTTCCTTCCATATGCTCCAGAGCAAGGGAGTCAAAGTCCTCATGCTACTGGGCTCTACAGTAAAATGTCTCTGCACTAGTTTTCCAGAAAAAGTGATGTACCTAGACATTTAGTGTAGGTGTCTAGAATTAAACTTCCAATATCACTGCAATATTATGCAAACACAGTTGATCAAATTTCCCTTTGCCAGGAATAGTCCTGCTCACAAGAGTTAGTTCTGCAGAAAACCAGTCATTCCTAGCAGTTATTCCTGTACATTTTGATCTTTTTTATGCTGAAATTAAAATTAGAAATTTTAGTGATTAACAGAAGAAGGTAGTGAACTGATGGAAAATTTCATGTGAGATCTGAAGAGATGCGAGTTTTGCAAGTACTTCCATAAGAGCTAGGGAAATAACAGGCAATTATTTTTCTTTATTGAGGACGAGAGCTTATGTTCAGTCTTTCTTGTCTGCAAGAATGTGTTAGTGGTAGAATTACAGGGATGTTGAGTATTGTATGTTCAGAGACAAAAATCCTGGATTAACTTCAGAGGAATCTTGAATGTTGCATTTGTTCTCAAAAAATATCCTTTATGTAATTGGATTTATTTTCAATCAAATTCAAGTAAATAAAGATTAAAAAATACAACATATTTCATTATCCTTGTTACTGAAGTCACCTCTCTCAATCCCTTATATACTGACTATCTGGATCTCACTATTCTTATATGAAAAGACCTTGTATCTGTAGCCTGAAATTCAAACTTTCACCCATATTTTATATTATCATATTCTTTTTTTCTTAAGACCTGAATTCCTGAAACTGCCAAACTCCATTCAGCTACCAAAAAAAAAAAATCACTTCTTTTTTTAACGTTGTAAGATCAAATGTGGGATATTTGGGTAAATATAGAACTCAAAGTTAAAATGAAACTTGTGTAAATCTGGCCAGGATAACTCTTTGTACTGATAATCAGGCATAATGTAAAGGGAAACTTGAAAAAATCTGTTATTTGTGAAGTCTGTAGCACCAAGAATAAAAACTGTCAGCTGGGAAGATTTCATATCTCATTTCAAGTGGTTTTATGTCTAAACATTCAACTGTTTGTGACCTTGCAATATAATTAAGATATACCTAAAGCCAAAGTTAAATCACAGTGATGCTAATTTGAAATTTTCATATGAATAAGCTTCAACAAACATACACAAGAAAAGTAATTTCCCCTATTGAAAAATCAAAACATCTGACTCTGATTTCAGCAAAAGCAGTCTTTGTTAAAGAATAAGACAGGTTTTATCAAAAATAATAGAGATTGATATGATCTTTAAATAGAATAAAGTCCTTACTTGTAATTGGACATATTTTGGTTTTAAAATAACACTACCAACATCATATTTTTTTATATTTTTGATGGAAATAGTCACACAAATTAAACATTATAGCATTTTATATTTTCTAACATTAAAAAGTATATGCCAAGGTTTTCCCTATACCTACAGAACTTTCTGATTTTACACTTTCTGTCATTTAAATGGCTGCCTTTCAAAGAGTCTTTGTTATCAAATGAAACTTCATAAACCCTTCAAACCTATTTTCTATAGGAAACAAAGTGATGTATGAGGATGAGGTAGGTTTTCCTTTTGTTTTGAAGGAGTTAACCTGGTCATTCTTACACACTCTGTGAATTGACACTCACTGACCATTAATTTTTACAAAACACCATCATAGCCATAAAAAAGAGAAGAAATTTATTTCTGAAGCTTTAAGAGGCACTTCAAATTTCAATAGCAAATCCCTGTCTACAGAGTCTAAACATCACCTTATCTTCACAACCCTTTTGTAATATAATTATAGAAAAAAATTAGGTAGCGCTTTTTTCTTTTCTGGTAATCACCCACAGAACACTTCTGCCATAAGCACATTATGGATAATGAGGGCTGCAAGGACGAGTAAGCAGCATCACTCTCCCTTCCAAAGTGCAGCATTTATTGCTCAAGCTGTCAGAGCTGAATGGCTTTAGCATGTGTGCTTATAATAACGTGTTAGCTGCTCTGCGCTTGACATGTGGCAGCAGCTTGAACCCATTTGAAAGCAGAGGTTAAAGAAGGCTTTTGCACAGCGAAGGATAATATTGCCAGAGCAATCATTACTGCACCTGTGAGGAAAGCCTGCAGACACTGCCTTTCAGATGCTGGTTTGCATCCTGCTGTGAGAAACCTGCCTGCGTGGTGTGAGCCTGCATTTTGTACAGGCTGCCTGCTCATCTACAGAGCAGGTGGGGGAAAAGCAGCCCCACTTCCCCAGAGCCCCTCAGTCTGAGAACAGCTGCCTTTAAAGGATAAATTATTAACTTCCACTCTCACCTGAAATACTTCCAATGGCTGCATCAGAACATTGTTATGGTACAAAATGAGGTTGTATAGGGCAAAACCAGCAAGAGATTTGGAGTTCCATTCTTCTGGACTAAGACAACAAGCACCAGAATTCTGCTTTGAAATGAGCAAAGCTGTGCACAGCACACTTATCATTGTTCTCAGTATAGTAGGCAGTCCAGCTATATCTTTTCTTCTAAATGCAGTGTAAATTAAGAATTCTGGGAAAAATATGGTAGTACATGTAGGATAAAAGCTCTTCCCCATTTGTTTTTTCAAATGCCTGAGGAAAATTTGTACACTTGTATCATTTTTTTTCTGGTCAAGACCAAGGAAAGAAATTAATTCTAGAATCTCAACTCTCTCAGAAAACATGCTAGTGTTTTCCCACTGTGTTGTACCAAGTCTGCACTTACTCACACAGGTCCTGTTTTCTCAACTGGGAAAAAAGCCACAAAGGGGTAGCAATGCTCTTCAGATTTCTTCACAAAGACAATAAAACACAGCACCAAATCATAAATCCACAGTCTGTACTGTTTAAAAGGAAGTTCTATCCTGTAATTGTTGTACAATACTTATGTAGTAAATGCAACCTAACCAAAGATTAGCTAAGAAAGTAATAGGTTCATCTCCACTTAACTCTCATGTTGATATACTTCCAAGATACTCTTCTTCATCATACCTCAGTAATATTCCTAGTTTTCTGCTTCTCACTCAATGACTCCCTAAATACTGCATGTAACTTGAAACTTTTGAACAAACTGAAAGTTTCCAATTCTCCCTCACTTATGTCCAACTAGGCGTGTCTGAAGAGTCTGTTGGAGTTTCCTTCAAAGAGCTTTCAGTCTCTTGGAATATTTCTTGCATAATCTAAAAATAGAAACTTGCTTCAATAAAAACTAAGACATAGGCTGCACTTTCCAAAAGACACCATTGAAAAATATTTTTGTAGAATGTACTTTGTACAGAGGAAATCATTTTGGATTGTACAGAGATTCAAACCAATATGAGTGCTTAACACAGCTAAACTTCTGGTGTCTACTAGGCACAAGTGCAGCTACAAAAGCTTAAGGAAATAAATACTTTCAGGGTTTTACCCAGGATGAGGTTTTAAACATTCTCCACATGGGAGTCAGGTGTTAAAATTCAAATACTTAGTCTAAAAAGAGATTTTGACAGAAATCCTCCAAGGAAATATTAAGCAAAGTAACTAATCCAAGTCTCGAAGTTAACAACTGCAACAGTGATTAATACAGCAAGAAATAGTATTTTCTTACTGTGCAGGATCAGAGGGAAATGGCATTTGTGAAGAAGGGAAACAAAACAGGTGTCCATCATGGTGCCTTCTGATTTCACAGACTTATGAGAGAGTTTTTACATCTCTCATAGATGTTAACCAATTTTACCTTGCTGACACATTAGTTCTCCAGTGCTTTCATCATCCTTCAGTATTTCCTCTTCCTTTTACTTGTTTGCTAACCCAAATCTTCACACTTTGCCTTCAGAGAGCAAGCAAACCCCTGAAGGCAGTGACTGTCTCTCAGTCTGTTTGCACAGAACACTGCATGACCCTGACAGGAGCTACAGGAGCACATGGGCTTAACTTCATTCATCAAATGCTCCCAAAGGGAATGAGTATTTTCTAGGGAACTAAAAATTGATCCTGGGAAATAATGGACTAGGGATATTTTTAACCGAGGGGAGGGGGGGCTGTTTGAGGGATTGTTTTGCCTTTTTTTTTTTTTTTTTTTGTGATGGTGGTTTGTTTTGCTTTGTTCTTTTTGTTAGTTTTGTTTGTTTGTGGTTGTTTTTAGCCCCAGAAAAATTGCCAGGTCAGGGCTGAGCTGTATCAATGTTGTTTTACCCTACTACACCAACATTGTAATCAGGTCACTGTTGGTTTTCTCCCAGGATCTTAAGACATTGAATTCTGATGTTTGCTTTTTGTTTTATTTTCATATTTAGATTGTGTTATCTAAACAGATTGTATCTAATTCTTCTGTTTTGATGTTCTCTGAGAGTGCTCCCAATATATAAAACTTTTTTCCACATGATCTAGGAAGTCAGCACCCACCAGCCCCAAACTCCACCTCCTCCTCCTCAGGTTGCTATCACAGCAAGTTAAGTACATTTTTTTGCAGAATGCTAGAAAGGATGCATGTCCTCAGGAAGACATTGTTCACAGATCACCCCATCATCTACTTGTATGGTGAAGCTGAGTGAGCTGGAACCGCTCTTTCCCTTAAAAGACAAAGCCCTTGCAAATCACAGGAAGACAATATTTTGGCTTTTGAAAGTAAAACTTATACCTACCTTATTAAGTAACTGCCTAAAAAACCCCATCTTCAGCTTCAACTGCTAAAAGTTATTGAAGGAGTTACTGTTCTCTCCTCTTCACAATTTTCAAAATCTGCATGAAAGCTGTTTTGCAAAATCACCATTTGGCTGCCTTAGGGGATTGCAGACCTGGTCCCAAACCAGGCAGTGCAGTGATGGTCTCTCTTGGTAAAACTCTGACTACTGGGTAGTGTACTACCTAGATTACCAGGTTCAGGGAAAGGACATCTCAGATGTAACAATCTCTTCTTGATGGGTAGCTAGAACTTGAAATGTCCTGTGAGCTCTCAAATTCTCACGTTCCCCTTACTCCAACTGCTGCAGTCCATTAGAGAAACTCAGTCAATCTGCCTACCAACCACTGGCTTTCTGGAAACGCATGAATAAATAGAGCAGCATAGGCTACCTTTATCTTCTGAAGAAAAACAATCAATCAGCTTAGAAATAATGTGCTGCTATTATAAGTCCTTTTCTTAGCTTATTATTTGGTAATTTTTTAAAGTCCATGTATAAGTGGAAGCCCAGGGACAGAAGACAGCTCATTTGCACACACATCTATAAATCATTTTTCCCCTAGAGAATGAAAGATGAACTAGGTGGCTTATGGCTTTCACACCCTTTAAGACCCCTCAAAATCAGAAAGACAGATTATAACAATTTACCTGCGTGGCTGCTGAATCTCCTATGAATTTGTTCAGAAGCCAGAAGACTAAAGCAACCATGGCATTAGACAGTGATCAATAAAGAAACCCAAAAACACAGCAGCAACCAGCGGGCTTGACATAAAACACTTAAAGAATCAACTTTGGTTCATAAAATAGGGTACGAACTGTGCTCACTTCAGTATTTGGGATCTTCTCTCCTGAGAACATGCTGCCAATTTTATGCTGAGGTTGCCCCCAAGCAAGCCAACCTTATGGAATCTAAGGAGGAGCTGCATGTTGATCAGCAAATATGAGTTTCAGACACTTCTAATGGTTTACCCTCTCATAAGTCCTCCTACAAATCTGCTGATGAAAAAGCATTTTCACAAGAGCTGTTGATTATACTCATATGCTACTAACTCAAGTACCGCTTTTCAATTATTTCATGGTGTGCTCAGCCCTGAAAGGCTTCAGAAAAGTTAGAAAAGTCATCTTGTCCTGGATTAATCTGTTAGCCTAAGTGTTGTTTTTATGTCATGTTGATCTGAACATAAATGGATACAACATGATTATTTATTTTTTTTAAAATAAAAGTAATTTTTGACTCGGTTAAATTGCAGCCTCAAGTTTTCCTTTGTGATTTTGTCTTCTTAATATTTGCTCCAAGCTATTACAAAAGCCTTGGCTTCCTTTTGTTCTTGTCCAGAACACTGTCCAAAATTGTGTTTGTCTTGTATGAACAACAACAAAAAACTACTGCAAACCAAGCTGAAGTTGTTAAGCAGGTTTCTCTTTTAGCAGACATTATTACCCATTTATACACCGTGGTATGCTAATAGCAATTATTAAATCTTTCTTTTACTAAGAATTTTTGTGCAAGTTTATTATTTACATGGTATTTACAAGGTAAATACAGCAATAACTTCTACCAGACTGACAGATCTTCTTCATGAAATCCATCACAGAAGAGAATTCTCATAACCCACTAATGATTCGATTTTGTCACAAAATACACAGGAAAATCAAAACCAGTTAATCAATAGATGGGAAACAGTCTCAGGACTATACAGATAAACAACATCCTTTTTATTTCTTGCCTCCTGAGACAAGGGTAGGATATAAAACTTTACGGATAGGGTATAAAACTTTAAGTTAGGCCCATTTTTGGATATCTGATATATGAAGGTATATATACTGTTTCCATACTGCTTTCTCTAGCTTTGTCTCATTGGCTCTTTTCTCCTAGACTCTTGATGGACCACTAGAAAAGGAATAATTAAAACAAACAAACAAACAAAAGTAGTTGATGCAAAGGATTCTGGCAACTAGGGGGCAAAGAAAATATCAAATTTGTAAGGGAGCAGCACGAGGTGACTTTAACAAGTCTCAGTTTATAAAATTTGATACACCTTAAATTAGTGAAGCATTTAATGAACTATCCCTATTTTCTCTATCAGTTTTAAGTGCTTTGAAAATTAGTTTTTAGAAATAATTTGTCCAGCAATTCTGGATATACCTACATTAGCATTGCCAGTGAAGATTTCTTGGGCAGCAAAAAAAATCAATAATCTCTATTGTCAAACTGCTCCTTTGTCTGTCCCTGGAGCAAGCTGGATGTCAGCCTGGTCCAAGGACAGAGGCAGAATGGGGCTGCCCTGTTCTGGAGGAAAAGGGAATTTCATGGGAAAGGTATGGGCTGTCCCATACCTGTCGGTCTCAGTGCCAACCCATGTGTCCTGGACATACTAATTTTTAATGCAGTTATAGTGGTATCCTCCTAAAACCCAGAAAATAAAGTGGTGATATATTACTTTCACTTTGCATTTCACTTCTCTCACAGGTAACTCTGGCAGACTTTTAGGGGCAGTTCAGCTCTGTAGCATCACAAATTCACACATAATAAACATAAATGGATAAGCAAAGGGCTAAACCAGCCTGGTACAGGCCTCAGCTTGTATATTATGATCATTCACATATTTCATCAGCTAACCTACCATTTCTCCATCCCTGATCAGCCTCTAAAAAAATTATTCTTTCCCAGACCAATACTTTTCTGCTGTGTTATAGTGGATTACATAGTTCTCCCTGGCAAATTGCAGCATCAGCTTTATTGGCATAATTTAATTTTATTTACCCAGGAAACAAAATCCTTCAACCAGAAAAACTGGTTTGTGGCTTTTGTTTTTCAAAGTTACAATGAAGTGGGCTTTCAGAGAGCAAAGTAAATATTTAATTAGCAGCAAGTTATGTAAAGCAATTACCTCTATAGGAAGTGCATTTTCCCCTTCCTTATGTAAGATATTCATTGTTTCCAAAGAGGAATTTTGTCAGAAAAATGACTGTATGATACACTTATACAAAAGGAGAGAACATCATACACCAGTAGTGATCGTAATTAATATTTAGTCTTTATCTTTTCTCAAAAGTTCAGAGTATTGAAAGGAAATTGAGGAGGCCTTATTTGCATGCTGCATAAGGCTGACTGTGCTGTAAGTGTTTAACACCTTGCAATCTCAGAAATAAGTATGCATTTGTGTAAACTGACATTTTAAATGCTTGAAATTGTCAGAAAGTCACAATACCTTATTGCCTTAAATTACTGTCCTTAGAGATGATATTGCATGAAAAACAAATACCTTTATAAGCTTGTAGAATGGATATGTCACAGCTTCTTGTTTTGCCTGGATAATTCTTCTGCTGCTCACTGTACCTCTCATGTCTTCCCAGAGGTTTCTGTCCTGTGCCAGCACTGATCACAGCACGCTCTTCTACCAGAGTGACAAAAGTTGCCATGGCCCTGTCTCCCTCTGTGACTTCTTCCATGAGCAATGCTGAGCAACTAAAGATAATTAAGAGTGACTAACTACCGAGATAACCTCACTGGGCACAAGTTACTCTTTTTAAGCTCTTCTTAGTCAATGACCCCTCACTGATAACTTCATTGTTCAGGGATTGCAACAGTGAGGAAAAGCCACTGATTAATTTGGATATCGTGACCAATGGGAAAAAGAGGACAAAATCACATAAAGGACCCTAAAAAAATCAATATTTACAAAACAGAAGTGCTCCCATTCCACTGAGGGAACAGAAAAAAACAGAGATATGACCTCCTGGGGTTATTTGCTAGCCTTGCTGGGGACCTCTGACACGGGATGTTTCTCTCAGATGACAACTGGCACTGTGGCTCGGGGTTGTCAGAGGTTCACAGGGCAAATAAGGGATGAGCTGATAGGATGTAGGCAGCTTTTGAGGATGTCTGTGCTGTGCCACGGGCTTGCTGACCCAGGCAGTTGATTTCACCTCATCTCTGGTCAGTCTTGGGGTGAGTTCTGTCTGGTGACTCTCAAAGTTTCTGGCTGCAGGTCCACAATAGCTTCAGTGCCCAGGCAAACCTGAGCACTCACTGTGTCCAGAGCCATGGCTACACAGACTCAAGGAAGCAGGTGCTGGATCCTTGTTTGTCTTCTTTCATTTGTCTTCACTGTCAGGGAACACTGAAAGTACAAAATGCAAATCTCTCCTGGGACCCATATAATCTCTTCCACTGAATGGTGTTTTCTTAGCAAAGAACCAGATAGGAAATATAGGGTCTTTTCAGTGACTTTACTTTAACAGTCTTGAGGGAGGTAGATACATAGTTACATGAAATGAAGTCATCTGTAGAACAATCCTGTAAGTAGCTGATTTACAGAGCTTATTTATTTACTACAGAGCTTATTTATTATCCATGCTTGAAATTAAGTGCTTATTGAAGAGTTTGGGTGTCTTGGAGTATCAGATCCTTTATCTGTGTGTGGGGCTGATAAGCATGATAGAATTAAGGAAATACTACACTGCAGATTAATTCCATTTTGCTTTTAGTTATGAAAATAATGCACTGCTTTATCATAATAGCCACCCTAACTCTACAGATGACTCTACAATGTTATATATTAAAAAATACCTTTAGTCCTGCCAGTCTCAAAGACTAGGAAAACTATAAACACAGGGAGATTTTGAGTTGGAGAAGAGTACTTGAGATATCTGAAAACAGGAAAACTCATGAGCTGGTTTTCCCTTTGGCTACTTAAAAGTA
Source organism: Zonotrichia albicollis (assembly GCF_047830755.1). Lineage (NCBI taxonomy): Eukaryota > Metazoa > Chordata > Aves > Passeriformes > Passerellidae > Zonotrichia > Zonotrichia albicollis. Next base: position 57,038,036 of record NC_133821.1, read on the forward strand.
GTATGTTTGAATTAAATTTTCTCAGGTTTGTGAATGTCAGGAGGGATTTACTGGAAATAAATTGATGGCTGTAAGACTAGCACTAGAAGTAATATTAAATCCATACAAAAGGTCTATTCTATGATAGCACAGAAATAGTATTTGTTTGTTTAATTGCCCATAGGGCTCAATTACAGGGTTATTAGTTGTCCCTATTGGCAGCGTTACATTTTAGCTCCACAGGTGTGCTTTCATGGTGAATGTATCTCTTACAATACAGAACACTCTGGAACTGTAAAAGCACTATGACTTCTTCTTGTGATAACACCATAGTCTGTATTTTGTAGTCTTTTGCTTACAAGGTATATCAAAACTTTTTATGATTGAATTCCCACCTAAGGAAGCCTCTCCATCATAGGAGAGGCTGGAGCACCTCTTAGGAAAGGTTAAGAGAATTCATTTCATAGATTGCTCAGCCTGGAGAAGGAAGGCTTTGGGATGACCTAATTGTGGACTTTCAGTACCTAAAGGAAGACTACAACAAAGATGGAGAAAGACTCTTGATGAGGACATGTAGTGACAGGACAAGGAGGAATGGCTTCAAGCTGGAAGAGAGTAGGCTTATATTAGGTATTAGGAAAAAAATACTTTGAGAATGGTAGGGCACTGGAATGGGTTGCCCAGAGAAACTGTGGATGCTCCATCCCTGGCAGTGCTCAAGAGCAGGCTGGATAGGGCTCTGAGTAATCAGGTCTAGTGAAAAGTACCTCTGCCCAAGGCAGGTTGTTGGAACTGGGTGATCTTTAAGGTCCCTTTCAACTCAAACCATTCTATGATCCTTTGATGCTAAAATATAAATTCTTATATCTATTTTCTGCTTCTGAAAATCTGTCAAACCATGTGATATGGCTAAATTGATTATCTCTGAAGATTGATACAGAATAGGCAAAAGCTCAGAACCTACTTTTGGAAGCAAATAAAATCACAGTTGCAGACACCATACCTTTAACTCATCTTGATCACAAAACTCGTTATAACAAGTATGTTGGAGCTCATTCATCCTTTTGACATGAGCACACAAACAGGACTAGTTTTTTAGCTCTCTTCTGTTTTCAAACTGTAAAGATCAAGAGACAAAAACACTTCTGAAAAATTGAAGTTAAACATATTGCTAATGTGAAAGTGTTTTCTGTAAAAAGGGGGTAAGAACAAGGAGTTGTATTTTTATCAGTCACCATTGAAGCAAAAAATCCAGTTAAAGTATGATTAAAATTACACTTTAAAACCCTATAATAAATTTGTGTGAAGTTTCTGGACATTGCATATAAATCTTATTTTTAGAGAAATCATTATATGCAAACATATTCTATTTTTCATAAGTCTTTAGGACAATATGTAATCTATTTTATTCCTATTGTCTACATTCTGTATATTACTAATGAATTTACATTTTGTAAAAACATGCATATAATAGTAGGTCCTTTCTAATAAAGATAACAGTACTGGAAATGTCTTAATTTTAATTAAGATTATTTTTAACTATACCAAATCTATTTAGACCATATTTAAAATTTGGCTCTTGGTATTTATAAAGCAGAAGCACATATACAAAGATTAGAAATTGTTATTGTATTTGTTTGATTGTGGCTAGGAACTCAGAGACGTCATTACTTTAACTTTGAACAAGATGTTCTTGCCAGAGCCATGAATAAGCCAGAGGTGAAATTGTTTCTTCTTGAAATTGCATAGAGTTTGTTATTGACATTTTAAGCAAGTCAACATTTGTTTTCACACTTCTTGGCTACATATCAATACGTCCTGTCTAGCACTTCAAGCCCAGTTGTTTGGGGCATGACCACTCTGGTACCCAGTTGATACCCAAATTAATCTCACAGGTGTGTTTTGTTGCACCTTTTAAATTTGTAGTAAGGCATCAGATGAGTGCTGACTGCATCTTGATTTTGGCTCAGCTTGTACAGTACACATTACTGCAGAGTGGCAGGTCTCTGATTGCCTCCGTTTGTTATGTGAGCCCCAGGATAATTATTCTAAGAAATAGGATGTTGCCAGTTACAAGACCAAATGCTTTTTAAGAAGTTGATCCAAGAGGTTGACAAGGCATTATCACATACATGCTGTCCATAGGAGTCAGCAATTCAGTAACATGTTTATTTTCTGAATTTTATTTGCTAAATTTTGCATTTACTTTGTCAAATACCTACTGTTGTCTATCACAGAAGCATCAGTGATCCAAATCAGTGAAAATGTTGAGTCTGTTTATATGTTGAGTCTGGAAATTGTAAAATTTTGCTCAGAAAGAGGAAGACACAAAAAAAGCTCAGAGTAATTTCACTGGCTTTCCCAGCAAAGGACAGAAAAAGTTTAGACAATTATGAAGCAGCCATAAGAAGTGCAGTTTCGTCCTAAAAGGCAAACAGAGAAGAAGAATACAGGGTTTTTAATGGAATTCTCAATGGAAGAACAGCAGGACAAGTTGAATACAACCAAATGCTAAAGAGCTACCAAAAGACACAACCAAACATTGCTTAGGCAACACTTGTATAAAAATGAGCTTACAAAATACTAGGTTTAGCTCAATGCTCCAAGTTTCACACTCTAAAAAGCAAGATGAGACAAAAATTTCCCTTGGTTAAACTGTACCCATCCAAATTCAGCTGAGATTGGTCACAACTGTAAATGTTTTAGTGTAAAATGTTTAATATCTTAATCTGCTTTGCTTCTAAACCTATTTAAGAAGGTTGTATATCAACTAAATTTCCTACTATGAGGGGCTTTTCCTCAGTGCTGAAGATGCACTTTGTCAAGATGTCCACTGCTGATTCCTTGTCATACGTTTAATTCTGTGTAACTATTTCAAGCTGCACAAAATACAGCTCTCAGTTTCTGACCTCAAAAAACCCCTACCGCTATTTTATTCTCTGCTCTATCTAGAATACCAGAAGTTATGACTTTGGGGTTTTTTTATCTGTTATATTCAGAACAGAAAACAGCATCTAAATGTTTACCAAGCAATGTTACCAAGCTGATCTCTTAACATAATTTCACACATGGAACTGAAATTCTATATGTCCTCCAACTAGTTTGCAGCAATTTGCAGCGGTTTGTGCCCTCAATGGCAATTTGCACTTCATTCTCCCTTGTAGTATCACAGAATTATATTTATATTTTTGCTTAACTTTTCAATTCACCTTTCCCTAAAATCTCCTTTGATATTTTGTTCCACTGTAAAATAATAATCTTCAATACTTACCAAGACATATTTGGCTGAATTTCAAATCTCCCCAGACTTTTTATTCTGTCCTTGTCTTTTTATATTTCTACGTCTTTGGTGGGGTGACCCTGGATGGATGCCAGGTGCCCAACAAAGTCACTCTGTCACTCCCTTCCTCAACTGTGCAGGGGAAAGCAAACAAAACAAAGGCTCATGAGTCAAGGTAGAGACAGGGAGTGATCCCTTACCAATTACTGTCATGGACAAAACTTGAAGAGATTAGTTTTATTTATTACTGATCAAATCAGAGTAGGATAATGAGAAATATACCTAAATCTTAAAAATACCCTCCCTGCACCACAGCCTTCTTCCTGGCCTTAACTTTACTTCTGAATTTTTTACCTCCTCACCATGGCAGCACAGACAGATGGGAAATGAAGGCGATGTCACTGTTGAGTAAGGGACGGATACATTTGTGACACACTCCATGCATTTTCAGAAAGCATGAAAGCTTTCTTTATTACAATCTCCCAATATTTATAACCAACATTGTTCACCCAGAACCTGGTTCCTTCTTAATAACACCTGTCACCCATTGGTTAATTAGGAAGCTACCTTTGGTAAACCATCTTAGGAGAAAACAACTATTTAAAATACCAGCTGCAAGTTTGTTTTCATTCTTTCTCTAGGCCTTCTCCAAACTCCTCAGAACAATTCCTGGGAAAGGTTATCTGGCTTTCTCTCTCTGACCAGGCTGTCAGTATCCACAGATGTTATAGTCAGTTCCTCTCACATTTTCTCTGCCACTGCTTCCTCCACAGGGGGAGGATCCTCACACTCTTCTCCTGCTCAAGCATGGGGTTCTTTCCATAGGAGATAGTCCCCTACTAACTTCTCCAGGGTGGATCCTTCCCATGGGCTGAAGCACTTCACTAGTTGCTCCATTGTGGGTCGCTCCCATGGAATGCAGCCCTTCAGGAGCAGGCTGCTCTAGCGTGGGTGCCCCATGGGGTCACAAGCCCTGTCAGCAAACCTGCTCCAGAGTGATCTCCTGTCTTCACTGGTCTGCCAGGGGCCTGATACAGCAAAGTCTTCCCACAGGGTCACGGTCTCTGAGCATTCCCTTGTTCTGGCATGGGGTCGTCCATGGGCTGCAGGTGGATCTCTGCTCCTCTGTGGACCTCCATGGCCTGCAGGGACACATTTGATTCACCATGGTCTTCACCACCGAGGTCCTCATCAGAGACTGCCTGGGAATCTCTGCTCTGGCCTCTGGACTGATGGACTGGCACTGCTGGCTGCAGAGATATTTCTCTCACATATTCTAACTCTTCTCTCCTTCAGCTGCAGTTGTGCAGCCTTTTTTTCCCCTTTCTTAAGTCTGTTAACTTGGTTGCTGATAGAGGTTGGAGCCTGGTGGCATTGTCTCCATTGGGCACAGTGGAAACTCTTCACAGCTTCTCAGAGAAGCCAAACCTGTAGAATCTCTACTACCACAACCTTGCCAAGAAAACCAAATAAAACATCACAATTTAATTTCATTTATAAATATTATTGAGGAGTTATTATTCCTTTTTTTTTAATAATAATGGATGTGCTAAAATTGCAAGTATTTGCCATTGTATTATCTCTCCACAACTTGATAGGTCATCTTTTGTTATAATTTTTATTATGCACTCTTTAGGAAGATGTATCATTTCCTGTTTGAGGCAGTATGCATTGATAGTGAGAAGAAATAAACTGCATTGCCATAAAGCTTGTCTATTTCAAATACTTTATAGCTGCAATATCTATGTTTAATTAGTTAGTATTTCATATAACAATATAATGTACTTCACTGCAAAATACTTTAAAATATATTAACAACTTACTGTTTATGGCTTTTTTAATACAAAGCTAGATGGGATGTGCAACATGAACATTTCCTTCTTTGCTTTTGCATCATGTAAATTTCACTAAGTACTCAAATACTGCTTTTGAATGTTGGTGCAGCAGTTCCTTTTCTAAAATTGCCCAGACAGTTAGAAGTTTTCTTCACAACTTTTAAAAGTAACCTTCCTGGTGACTTGGAAGGATCAGTACTTCAGTTCCACCTGAAGTACTTTCTTCTTCTTCTTAACAAGCTATTTTTAATGTCTTAGTTTGATGCTTCATTCATTTTTAAAGTAATTTCATTTAGTTAACCTCATCTGGTATGCAGTCTGTGTTATGTTTTACAATACTCTTCTCATATGCAATCATGAAAAACTTTTCTCACTTTTTCATACCCTCTCATTAAGTCCTACTGGGCTGTACATATATGATATTAGTAATACTAACTTACTCCAAAGTGTGATTTCATGATTGTTGGATTTTTTTTTTCAGTCAGGGAGTGTCAGGCGAAGAGCTGCATGGATTGCTAGAGCTGAAACAAGTCTGTTTAGATGGTAGAGGGCATTTTGAGGAGCAAACAAAAGCAGAGATTGCAGCTCCAATGAATTTCACTTGAAGACTTGAATGATGCCTAGAAAAAAGCAATGTCTGCATGAATATCCAGGTAGCAAAGATAAAAATTGCTGTGAGTCTACCATTCACTAGATACACAGCTTTGCTCTAAATAGAAGGTGGAATTTAGATTTCAGCAGAAGTCAACATTTGATAAGGAAGAATAAATAATGGCTTGGCTGTTGGAAAGATTCAAATGCAACTTGAAACTGTAAAACTTCTCTGGTATTGCTTATGAGCATATGTATTGCATGTGCTGCATTCAAACGCATTAAATATTACAAAACTAATGAGCATAAGAAAGATTAATATTGAGTTTCTCCTAAACTCGGTATAAAAAGAAAAACCCCCCACATTTTGGTTTTTTATCCCAAACAATTTAAAATTCTGTTTCTCTAAATATCAACTTCTGAAATAATATTCTTGCATACCTACATTGAATGCACTTTTTTTCATAGCTTTCTTCTCTCTGCTTTTGTAGGCGGGTTAAAGCACAGGGAGTCACTAGAAACAGGGAGCCTGCATCAGCTGAACCTGAACTTCAAGGCAGGGCTACAACACAGTAAAGGAAATGAGAAGAGTATATAGATAAGGAAAAATTGTGAAATATTCTCTACCATTGCTGGGTTTTTCACACCAGGTGGAACTGATGAAGAGGCTTGACCATATCATTTAAGTCTGCATATTTATTGCTGGGCCATGAATTGATCCATGGTGTGCCCTTAACACTTTTCTGGCAATGAAACAGAGTAGAAACTGCAGCTGTATTCAGGCCTGGTGTGGAAACTCTCCTACTTGAGGCAGTCAAGATGATAACCACCATGTGGGCCTCACTGGAATAATGAAAATAAACCCAGCTAAGGAGTAGTAGTAAGGCCTAAAGGCTTTAAGGCTGGAAATAATTTACAGAATAGACCAATTAATGTTGCCATACTCCATATGACTTCCCCAGGCTATGTACCTAGGAAACTGAAGTTAATCTGCCTGACTAATTTCAGTCTATTTCATACAGTTTATTTATAGGTGATCATTTCTACTCTAAATCCACAGTTGCTCATAACAGGAAGAATTCATGCCCCATCTTGGATTTCAGATGTCATTGATATTTGCAGTTTTACGGACATACATGTGCATGCAGTCATGTAAACAAGCTTCTATGTAAACACCCCTTAAAGATCAAGGCCATTAAATGTCTCCAAAAGCCTAGGCCTAAGACTTTACTTAGACCCTTTAGGATGTGAAGTTTTCAGCCTGTTCTACCATTAAGTGGTGAGTAGGGTGGCAGAAAAAAAGACTTTGCAGTGCTTTGCAGGAAGTGAGAGTTCAAACCTGGGAACTGCTGGAGGATGTTCCCACATGTGATCCCCGTGCCAAATGGTACCTAACCTTAACTTGTGAACTCAAGAAAACTGGGTGAAATCTTAGCCATACTACTGTCTTGTTACTTCATTGCAGTTAAGCACCGTGCACTTAGCGGGCTTCAAAACTCCATCTGAATCATGTATGCAGGTTCTAAGACTGTTTAAGCATAAAGGACTTATTTACGTTCCTGGAAAAATTTATTCAAACCCATTTGGTCAGCCACAGAACAGTGAATCTTGGTACAATCCTGCATCTTCTACCCCTTAACTTAATTTCCACTCCCTAACTTGATATCTCATCACACTCCTATGTATACTTATGTGCCCTTACAAAGAGTTTGTATAATGGTGCCATCTTGGGACAGATTTCACTTTACAGGCTTCACATTTCCAGGTTCAATCATTTCATGGTTTTCTTGTTCAGTCATAGGGAGCCATTCTTTCAAGAGGACTCTTTAATAGCAATTTACTTTAACTGGTGAGAACTGCTGGTCTGTGGCACATGATTTCTGCCTGGGAGGAGGTTCTGGGTCCACCCCCTTTTCACAGGACATTTCACACTAAACAGCAAAAGAGTCTTGAAGTGAATCTCTCATCCAGCATGCAGTGGACACTCATCTCAGATACAAGATTTATGCCATATTCAGCTTGCTAATTATGCTATTCATTTTGTCCCCTTATCTTGCTTCTGACCTTTTGGAAAAACAGTTTTAAAAAAGAGTCTGTTTAGAACTAAATTACTGCTTGGAAAACTTTCCTGGAAAATAGTCTTTGCTTCTTTCTGCCCAGAGAGACTTGGTTAAAAATAAGAAACATGTTAAATAAAGATTCAAAAGCTAATGCTATATGAACTCTACTCTGGGCCAGACTCAGTATTTGGATTAGAATTGGTGTTAGCCTCCAGCAAATCTCTATAGAAGCTCTGCTATAGTCTCTTGCCTCCCCCTTTTCTTTGTTAGAGTGTACTTTCTTCATTCACTCATTCTCCTGAAATATATATTTTTTCCTGAAAGTATGCTGAAGAAGTTATGTGGATAACAGAGAAGCCCAAAAATTGTTGAAAGGTGGGGAAAAAATGTTATAAATCTGTCTATTTTTCCTCACCCAATTAAGAGTCTGATATGCAGTCTGCATACACTGCCTGTGGCGTTTCCCAGTCTTCTCTTACAGATTTTGAAGCAAGTGATTTTTTGAGAAGAGTCTGAGAGAGTGTGGTTCCACGAATGTGGGAAAGGGATGAGAGAGGAAGGGGTCTTTTTGCTTCCTTCTACTATCTAAGTGTAGTTAGAGAGCAAGGAGACCTTGACAGAAGCTCCACCCTGAAAGTCTGAGAGATAACAGGCTCCTATTTCATCAATGAACATTTTAATTAGTTTTTAACAAAAAAATATTCTCAGTATTGGTCAAATTTTTTACCCAGATGTTTTTCTGGAACCTCTCACTTTAGAGAGATTGTCAGCTTACCTGGAAAAAGATATGACCAGCTCCTAATAACTTTTAGTTTGATCCCATTTTGGGCTGAAGCTGGATCTGACCAGTTCCATAGCTCTCTTCCAACCTCAATTACTTTTATTTCAATAATTGGCAGCAGATCCTGTGTTTGAGATATGAATAGAGACAAGGAATAATTTATCAAATCAAGTTCCTATTTCATGCCTTCTGTCTGGTTTTTAACTTCTTTTATTTATTCTCCAACTTTGATATTTGCAGTTCAGCTCTGTTGGAAAGAACAACTTCTGTGACATATGAAAATGATTTTTTTGAGAGCTAAAAACTTCCTTTATCTCACTAAGAGTCATGGAAGATTGCAAAAATACAACATTCCCTATGAAAATACCTGTTATAAAGTAAAATAAAAATAATAATTAGGAAAAAAACTACCCAAAACTTTTTGAAAGCTCATCATACCTGAATGGTTCACTTCAATGAAAATTTTTATCATTCTCAGATCCACCTGATGTGTTCTTCATGCTGTTAAGGAAGTCTTTACCCTTCTGCAAGACTCCGGTGGTATGAAGATCAAAGAGCTAATGTTAATTTTCACAACCAGCTGTGGTTATGGTACTTCCAGAGACCACTAGGTAGCAGCCAATCATGTAGAGCATGCAGTCCTTGTGGTTCTTAGGTTTTTCTCACTATGACACTCACTTCCCAAGAGCATCTTAATTTCACCAGAACTTTGAATATTTGCATTGATTTTTACATACTGTAGCATTGTTTCAAAGGTAATATATAGATGAAATTGACTTCAAATAATATTCTTTTTCTGTTTTCTGAAATGAAAATAGGAGAATTGTTCTTCTTTGTTCTGCAGTGACAGATTCTGTTTAACCTTTTCCTGTGCAGAAACTGTACTTACCTTTACATAAAAACTAAAATTTATGAGCCTACATGAACTGCCTCTATATCTTATTGAGTGATTTATAAAATTTTCACAATAAAATTAATTGGAACTCCTAAAATCTATTTTGAGGCTCAAAAAGATTCAAGATCATTTTTTAGTTGGGACTGTGCAGCTTTATGTTAACTATTTGCCATAATTTAGTCACCCAATCTTTTCACTTGGTCCTTACTTACTTACATTTTAGTATTTTTAAAATATTTGTCTGACTTTAAATCTATCCATACCTATCTTATATAAATGAAATATCAATGTCTCCTGAGTTTGTTTTTACTGCAACTACTCTTCCATAACCACTACATGCACTTCCCAATAAATAAATAAATAGAAATCTGTTGTATGATTTCTGGTCCATGCTTATTTGTAGAAAAGAGTTTTCTGACATGCAGAAACCAGTACATCATTTGCAAGTGATTGTCAACTCGTAGGACTCTGGTGATTTGTTTTAAGCAGCAGATTGGAGAAAGATAAGAATATGAAAGTTTGCCAACTTTTTTACAGCCTCTAAGCTTTTCATGAAGAGTTGCAAGTGAAAATAATAGCTCTGAAATTGTTAAACCAGATAAAATGAACTGCAGGAAAAGCTTAAGATTTGTTGCTGGAGTACAAGCACTTCCGTTTTGTTCTTGTGAGCAAGGTCATGCACCCAATTCATTTCATCTAACTTTAACAAAACTTTTTAACATACTTGATTTATTAAATTTAGGGCTTTGAGCTGATATAGATTGTTGTGGCACCAGCAAACCTTTGGAGTTACGTCAGCTTGGCTATTGGTGCTTTTTTTTCCTTGTATCTTGCCACATAAATAAAAATGGCTATGACAAGATCTTTTCTCACAGAATTTTATAGTTCAAGGGGTCACCAGCAACAGGAACTCATTGAAATAATTTGCAGGTTCTTGTGTTACAAGGGATGCTGCTCTATTTTTCCACCCCCAAAACGCAGCAATACAGTTCCCAATGACAATAGACAATGATCTACCTGTGGCTCTTCAAGGGATCCTGCCTGCCACAGAGGTCAAGTATGGACTGGCAAGATGAACAGGTACCTTCCTTATCAACTGGGCTTCCTCCCAAGGTGTACCCTCCATCTAGGAGGAGCAAAACCAATTTGAATTTCCTCTAGGAAAGATCAATTCTAAAACTTAATTTGGCTTCCATGCTTTTTAAGGCAGGTTGAATAAGAAGGTGAACAAACCATTAGATATGTGTTGAATCCAAGGGTCCAGCCATTCTGACTCAAAGGCTGGTGTCTGTGCAGCCCTGGTGCATGACCTGGGCTCAACATGGCTGCACTGGTGTGGGAAGGTGCTGGGGCTGGAGCAGCCAAATGGCAGGTAAGGGATAACATGTTCCACGGCCTCAGATGCTGTATAACATCTGGCAGCTCCAGGATGCAAAACACCCGATAGGACGAAGTCAAGAAAAACAAAAAAGAAACAAAGGGGAGAAGGGATCGAGGGAGCTTGTGGTGGATAACACAGTTAGACCAAGGCTCAGCCTTCTCTGCAAGCAAGGCTCTCCAATTTATCCCCAACAGAGAGCTGCCTGCAGAAGGGTTTTGTCCAGAGGAACATATTAATATTTAGTCTGTAACCGTGTTGGTCTTGGCCATCTACTGCATGCACTGCCCCCTGTAAATAACTGCTGTGCTCTCTGTGCTGTGCCCAGCTTGTTTGCAAAGTCTTGTGTTGTAAAATGTTCCTGAAACAAGGTGACTCATGAAGGTGCACTATTGGCACGAAGGTTCCTGTTGATTTAACTTCAGTGTTTGCACTTCACTATAAATATTTTCATTATTGATAAAAGCATTATAAGGAGGGACTGGGGAGGGACAATTAATGGGAAGGGACAGAGGAATAGGGAGTGGGGGAAGTAAAGTGAAGCAGAAATGTTTCCAAACTTCATCTGAAGCACAGGTTAATTTAAAATTGTACTCAAGCCAAGCATGTCCTGATGCGTGATCAGAGACCTCCATCATGAGTAGAAGGTTACTGAGACCTCAGTTGCCCCACAGATTACCTTTCAGCTCTACCTGTACAGGGTAGGGGTACATTTGTCCCCAACATGTGGCTTGAAGGGTGCACTGACTCTTTCAAATACAGTCTCCCCTGAGTTTCCCACCACCTTTCAGAATAGTGGAGGTCAGACCAGAGAACATCAGGGTTTGGGACAGAGAAGGAAAGATAAACAACTTGCCTGGAAAAGTGAAATAGTTATCTCACAGTGGAACAGAGATATGATAATTTGAATGTTGTCACATTTTTCTTGATTTAAGTGTGCCTAGCCACAGAGACATAGTGCAGATGAGCTGATTATCAGGTAAAATACTAACCTTTAATAGTCCATACTCTTAAATGTTAAAATTGGTTTGAAGTATAAAGTTGCTTTTCTTTCCTAAAACTGTTCTGTATGAAACATTTGATTGTACTCTGACCAAAATAAATCACCCTTGTAATGGACCTGAGTGTATTTTCTTTTCACACTGAGTGAAATTCTGTGTGCAATATGGCACAAAACAATTATTCAGTTTCTTCTACTGCAAGCTTCCATGGAGCATGGAAAATCTCAGATACATCTCATTAGCTTTTCTGCATGTGGGTTTCTAATTATGAAGTGCTATAATTGACCATTTTCCTTTTCAAATTAATTTATAACATAAGAAGATTTGATTGCGGAAATGTTCAAAAGGAATAATTTGGTTTGACCTTACAACTTGTTCCAACTCTTTGGCTGGTATCCATCAGGATCATTAAAATCAATTAAGGAGTTAAGTACAGGACATCTATTGTTCTCCCATAGAATCAATAGACCCTTTCAAACCTCCTATAATTTTAGGGATCACAGCAGACTGTTTAAAGAATTGCTCTTTTGTAGAATCATAGGTTCTAATCTTATGATGGTTCTAAGCATGTAGTCACTTTTTAAGCTTCATTTATTATTTTTAATGGCGAACACATACACTTTTGGGGTTTGAAAATATAGCTCAATCTTTGGAAGAGATGTGCAATCCATTCTGTGTTTCTGATACCACAGATAGGCTTAGTAAAAATTGAAGTATAGTTACAATGAATTGAATTGAAATTGTTGAATATTCTGTTTACTAATGGCTGGTCATTTGTAGCTGGAGCTATATTTAGAAAAAGAAAAAAGAGATATTTGTATCCCAGTAAGGAGATGTGGCCCACATCACAACTCCATGGCTGGATCAGGCAGTGGCAATCATTGCAGCAACTGAAATGAGAAACATTGGAGAAGGACAAACTAACAATGTCCTTAAGGTCCAGAAACTACACGATTGCCTTAATAACTTCGGGCCAGGAATAAGTTTGACTTACTTGGTGAAATAGTACTAGTTCATAGGAAGCATGTTTCTTTACAGTAACTGTGAACTGAGGGCTAGGGTAGTGTTCACTCATATTTGTGCAGCCCCTCACAAATAGGACTGATAGTGCCAAAGGTGTCAGCACTAATTCTGAGTATATGTTAAATGGCTTCTATGCTTTTTATTATTTAGAGGCTGTTGCTGGCCTTTGGAGGAGGCAGTGCTAATCAATTTCAATCACAGTGAAATATTACAGACCAGACAGTCATGCTGAAAACTAAGGATGAGCACAATGTAATATCACACACCCTATTTATGACCAAGTTTAATATATATGAAGGAGAAAGAAATGAGGAGAGGAAATTTTTGAAAGTCAATGCCTACAATTACATTCACACCTTATTTGTGGCCTCAGAGCAAGCATGTCTTATGTATATAAAGACAAAAGTTTATTGCTCACATAATCAAAATTGAAAAAGCATAACAGTTTTTCATCCAAATCTAATTGTTGAGAAAAAAGAAAGAAGAATAGAATTGCAGTGGTATGCACACACATCTTAAATTCTATCACTTTTCTGAGGGTTATGCTCCCCCTTTCACTGTTCTAGCAGTAGATCTAAGGCAAGCTCTGAGTATCTGGAGCTGGAACACCATTGCCACGTTCATGGTTGCGCCTTGCTTGGTCTCCTTTTTCTATGTTTGCTATCACGTTTTCACACCTCATTCTTTCCTCTATGGTCTGCTGCTCCATGTTATGCCTAAACTTACTGCCTATGGTGTTTTTTCCAATCTGGATACTTTTTCTTTTTTCTTCTTTTGACACTCAGGTGTGCATTTCTTTGACCAAACCATGCCTAAGCATTTTATGGCCTTGGAGCCTCTAACACCAGCCAGCCAGCTATGTTTAGTGTCTCCACTTCTCCAGCTGCTGTCTCACCAACCTGGGATTCTATATGTGACATCATCATGTTAGAGTCATCAGAACAAAGGAAAACAAATTAGCTGCAGACAATCTGCAATTAGGAAATATGTTGTTACAGCTAAACTGCATTAAAGTAAAGCTGCTGGCAGGTCAATAAAAGTTCAGACAGAGCAGGCATGAAAATCCTCAGACCACAGGCTTTGCAAACTCAGAACACTTTTTCAGTGCAATTGCTAACAATGGCAATACCATATTGTAGAGCTGCATGGTAACACCATTGGCAACATGTAAATTCAGCAGTATATCTTATAAAATTAATATTTATCTGACTATATATCACCTGCCGGGGATTATGTACAAATCATGAGTGGGACAGGACTGCTAGGAACACGTCTTGAGCTGTTTTATTTTCCAGCATCAGTCTCATTACATGGTGATGACAATGGGAAGATGCCATCAGCTCACATCCCAGGCAGCAGACAAAGAACTTAATGTTACAACTTAGTTTTTAAGTTTTTTGACCAATCACACAACACAAAAGCACATTGACAGCAGTTCCATCCAATCACTATAAGCACACATACCTTTGGTTGAAACAATGCCTGCTTATTTCGAATACAATGCCTGCATGTAAGCCTTAAAACACAATGCAGAGAGCTCCATTATTAAACTTAGAACTTCCTAATATCTCACTAGATAAACTTTTCTGCAGCTTAGGGAGGTATTCTAGACAAAGATTAATACACAGACCATTGTTCTATTTGTCCTTACTTTTCTACTTCGTAAATAATTTTTCTGCTGAATAATCTTATGGCTACTGCTTAGCTCTAATCACAGTTCTGCTGTCTCTGAGGCTTGCAGCTCTTTTGCAGCTTTCCCAAAACCCTCTGATTTTATGGATTCCCACAATTATGCATTAGTGCAATCTCAGCCTGCAGTGAGATATAATCACTTGTTTTTTCTTCTGAGAAGCTAGTTTACATATGTTTCCATATTCTATCAAAGGCTTTCTAGGCACTGATTAGTGCATCATCTTCAAAAAACCATCAGAGATGCCTACATTAAAAAAACCTAGTAAAATGTCAGTGTAACTGATATCAGTGTAACTGATATTTTACCCATAAGATAACCTCCCCTTATAATGTGACTTTTTGGCTTGCCTGAGAATATGACTAACATAAGCATGATACATCTCATAGTTTGTCTCATACCATCCACATTTGTTATTAGTCACAATTTAAGGGTAATTAAAAAGAACTTTGTTTCTTAATTTGTGGAACGAGATGCTCAATTTCTACACTGGCAATGTGAAGACATTAAAAATTGTGCTGCTTTTCTTAAGTTAGCCAGCTATTCCGCTTCCTCTTTGCTCCTCAAGTTCTTGAACTAATACCCCATCAGACAGCAATACCTCTGCTGCCATCTGGGCAGTGGCAGAGGTGACTTTCCCTTCCACCTGCAGACACTTGGCCAAGCTGGGGCAGGAGGGAATATCCAGGAGGGAGAAGCAGGAAAGGAAAGTCACCTCTGTCAGGGCTTCCCCTCCTTGGCCACCAGTCTCTGGGGGGTGACAGGGAGAGCTCCACTCTTCCTTGGGTAAAGCTACAAACTCTACTCTTATGGTAGGCTCAGAACCAGGATGGAGAGGACCTGGAAGGATCTCTACAGTGTCCCCAGTGAAGAAGAGGGACTCAGTGTCCCCTTGTGCTGTGCCTCCAGGCTCACCTGCTGGCATGCCCATTGAGGGCTTTTCCACCCTTTTCTTGCAGGGAGCTTTAAATGCCTCACTTCCCAATGTGGGCCCCAGGTACATTTCACAATGTGTGACTGCCAAAGGGAGAGGCAGGAGCTGAGCACCCTGCGGCTCCTTGGCTTGCTCTAGCAGCTGTCTGGGTAACTGCAAAATGCTTACTGCTGAAAATTCATCATTAAAATGTTCTTCAGCATCAGTCTTTCTTTCCCCTATCACCTGCAAGAAACCAACATCAAGACAAACAGGGTGACCCTGACAAAGAGCTGACTATTGTCTTGTGTGTGCCAGCTATCAGGTTTTATTACTGCTGGTTTCTGTCTTAGCAGAGCTATTCCTAATTGTGTGTCAAGAACATTTCCTGCCTCAGAAAGCAATAATCTATATTGCAAAGAAATAAGCCACCTAAAGTAACTCCATGAGCCAGTCTCTTTCTTCCCTAGCAGTACTTTGAGGGCTCAGCATCCTCTTTGTCTGCTGTCTGCACAAGCACCAAATCCACAAATATCCGGAAACCAAAAAAGGAAAAAATTGCATTTTGCTGAAATACTTCAGATTCAGCAGAAACTGCAGGGTTCCTCTTATATCTTTCACTTGAAACACTTGACATTATAAGGGGAAGGATACAAACAAACACACTTGGGAAACAGAGGAAATTTTGCAAGAAAATCCTCCTTTAATACCCATTGATTTACATCTTCCATGCAGAGCCTGCAAAGCAGCACCATGGAAAAATAAAATGCTGCATACATTTCTTCTATGGAGCAATTACCAGGACTGGCCTGTATTTTGCAATAAAGTGCCTTATGTTTCTTCAAGTATGACATTTTGATGTTTCAGGTAGTGCTATATTTCCCTTATGGAGTCCATGGGAAGAACATTTTCAGCTCAGAACGCATGTTGAGAAACAGACTTGCCTGTCTGTAATATTAATACATTCCTGAAAAACACCAAAGGATGCTTCTGAAAGCAATCAAAGCCTGTACATATTTTTTTGAGCATGTTGATATTTTCCAGGAAAGCCTGAGATCTTGGTTTTCTCTAGTGCAATTTCCACACCCAAATGGTTTATTCAGAATTTTTGCTTTGACAACTGTTAGCTATTTATACATGAAAGACATGAACTTTTGTAGCTCTAAGAAAGCAGCCATTATGTTTTTCAGTCTAAAAAACTGTTTTCTTCTGCTTCCTCATTATGTCTTTAAACTTATAGTTCTTTATTTTCTTGAGAAATCAGACATAAGATCTCATGTTATTCCTATAGATTGTATATTTTCTTCTGATAATTTTGTTTCGTGCAATTTGTAGCGTGTCCTTGTATGCAAGCCATTGAGTATTCCAATTTCTACATATATCTTAAGTGTCAGAAATATATTTAATATTTCAGTGTTTACTACATCTGGGTTTTAAAAAAAAGGTATTTGTTGTTTTAATTAACTATCACATGGCAAAATTATTTTCTTTTTATTTTTTTAATATCACACAGATTAAAAATCCTGTGAAGAAAACCCTGTTAGGTAATAAAAAGCCTTTTAAAGTAAAGAACCATACAAATTTAATGTAGTTAATGCATTTCTGAGTGGCAGATTCTGCAGCTGAAAGGAATGATGTAGAAATCCACATTTTTCAATTACTATTGTTACATTCATAAAAAAATAAAGATAAACTTATCATAAATGGAGCAGAACGAAAAGTTTCCCATCTAACTCCATTTCCCCAGCTGTTATTTTTCTTCTGAAAAACACTTCAACCAAGGCTCAACAGAATATTTTATGGCATAAATTGAACACCTGAATAATAACCATGTATGATAGCAAATATACATGTTCTGTTTCATTACTTTGCAATAAACAGGGGGGAAAGTTATGCAATATTGATGTATAACATCTCTCTTTCGTGTGATATTTCTTTTTTCTGGATTAAAATAATCTTATTGTAACAATATAGAAAAAATAGTTTAACTGTTTTTTTTCTCTTGCATGTGTCACTTCCTTCTAAATGAAATCTGGAGATCAGTTTATTGCAGCCTCTCAATTTCCCAGTAAGAAAAGGTACATTGTGTATTTAAATCTGTATAAGAGAGAAACCTGCTTTTTAAATGATCTTGAACTAGGGTTTTGAATTCAAATTGCCTTCCCACACAAATTTAAAAAAAAAGGAAGAAAATAGAAGCACCATAAGTGCTTATTTAAATCAAAGTCAAAAGGAATAATTTTTCAAATTTTTACCCAAATTGGTACCAACAATAACTTCGTTTAAAAAAATTCTATAATAAATTAAATCCAGGTCTTCCTCCTGATCCTCCTTTCATAATAAAGTTAGTCAGAAAAATAATCTTTTGCTGAATGAAGCAAAGCCAAGTGCAACAGCCTTTGCCAGTGGAAGCAACTCTCCTGCATTTTGTCAGTGTGCTTCTCTTTTCACTTTCCTTCTGCAGATTCCTATCCAGTTAATCTACATTTCAGTCATATTCCATTTTCTTGTCCTATTCTTCCATTAGTATTGGATCTGAGTGCAGACAAGCATTCTATACAGCCCAGGCAGTGCCAGCAGAGAGTTTGCTTGCATTATGCTGTCATCACTGTGATTTATTGCAACCACTCCCAGAGTAAGGCATTAAATTTACCTTACTGTCTGTCAAGGACCAAGTTTTAGAGCTTATAGTGGAGAGCAGAGAAGAGTGGATGAAGGCTGTATGGCTTCCCACAGTCAGCAAATTGATTTTTTTATGTCTCTGTGATGCTGAACTGCAGATTCATAAACTTAGACTGAAAGCAATGTTTTCATGAGGACATTTTAAAAACACTTGTACACAGTGTTATGTCCTCTTCTGTAAAAGATGAAAATTTCAAATGCTAATCTTAAGACCCTTACATCCTGCATGGAGAGTAACACAAGAGCTCTATTAACTAATATTTTCTTTGCCATATAAGCCACAATGGAGATTCATTTCAGACTGAGAATATTAGCACAGTAGTCATGTTGCTAAGATCAACTTCAGATCTTCCCTCAACTGCACAAAGGAAATTTCTGGAAGAAATGCTTATTTTAAATATTTCTGAGTTACCTTTAGTTCCTGTCAAAAATTTCTTAGGGGAAAGATTTCTGTTTATCCTGCCTTGACACCAGGTGTCTATGCTTCAGGAAAGTAGGGTGTGCTTAGATATTCCTGCTTGTTGGTGGAAGAAGTGACTGCCTGAGTCAGAAAGAGGCAACTGCTCACATCTGCATCTGAGAGAGGATTGTTCTTATGTTAAGAAGATGATCAAAACAAACAAACAAACTGCCTTTACTAAAGGAATAGTGACAATGCAGTGTTGACTCACTTGTAATCTTTTGGATAGCATGTCTGTTTCATCACATTTTGGGTTTGTTATTTTTTTCACAAGGAGGTATGCAGTAAAGCTGGGAACTAGCAGAGAATGGTAGGCATATTACACAAAACTTCTGCAGAAGCAAAGAGCTGAAATATGAATCCATCTAGAACTATGTAATGCTCTATGGTTTTGCCTTTCTTTTGTGTTGCATGTACCAGAGAAGTCAAACTCAGTCTGCTGTCCTGTGCTTAACTTTGTCATGACAATTTCTATCTACTTGCAGATCCAAACCACTGGACCTCCAGGTTCAATAGGTTTTGGATTTAGGTATACCTAATCCAATTTATAAACCAAGCCAAACTTCAGCCTCTAATGTGTCAAAGGAATCAAGAAATGCAGTTTTTCCTTGTGGGCGGGATTTCTGACACAATTGGGTTGCTGTGAGTAATGATAGCACTGTACACATTTAAGGAACAGTAAAATGAAATTTCTTGCCATCTCCATTTCTAAAAATGATTTTTAAAAATACCATTAAAGCTAAAATATAAACAACTAATTTAGATGAAGATTCATGCTTCAGAGCATTGTGCTTATTTTTGTTGTCATGTCGTATAAAAGTATGGAAGAGATTTGAAAATAGAGAAAGCTATAGAACAGCAAAAAGAGGAGGTTTTGGCATAGAGGAAAGACTATAGGAGCAATTAACTAAGTCATTTATTTGTGGCCACAAAAGGATGTGGACATGGACTAAGACTAAAAAAAGAGGAATACTAAGATACAAAAGATGACATAAAGCTTAGAGCGCAATAGTACAAGGTAATGGAGAGCAGCCGCTACTCCCATGCAAAGACAGCAGGAAGTCTGATGTCTGTTTGTATGGGCTGCCACATAGTGTTAACCCATTCTCATGCAAAAAACCCAAACTTTGAGCAGCACCTTGCACAAAAGCTCATAGGTTACCATGTCCGTCAGAGACCTACTAGATATCAGCCCAGGAGTGGAGACACAATGGAGTCCTTTCACTGTTGATAAGTTTTATTTGAGATGTGTATGTCAGCCACACAGAATGTGTCACCCGAGACAAGGTCCCCCAGCAGCCAGCTCCAAGGATGGCTGTTTGCTACTCCTCCTCTGGGTTAACAAGTGTGCTCCCTTGTGGGTCAGCTCCAACAGCAGGGTGTCCAGAGCTGATGTGGGATGCTGTTGTGGGGCAAGCATTTGTCATGATACTGAGGAGCCTAAGAGGGTTGAAAGCTGGGGATATGGATGATTCAGAGGTCATAACTGGCAAATGAAAAAAGGGGCAATATGTCCTACCCTGGTTCTGGAGAGTTTGCAGGGGAGATCCAATCCCTGGGAAATCTGTACAGGGAAAAAAATTCAAAATTTTAATAAATCAATCTTTATTTAATGATAATAATAACTGTAATATAATAACAATAACTGAAAGAAAGTGAGAAAGGAAATTAATTCAATATGGGTAACATCAAGGCTCCACTTTGATATACAGCATGGGCATAGTCTGTGTGATGCTGAGCGATCACTTAAAGAGAAAAGCTGTTCACAAAAAGTTGTAAAGGAGAATATAGCATTGCAAACAAAGACACAAACATAATTAAACATTAAGACTGGAGACGTGCATTAGATTTAAGGTATCTTCTCTTTATTTAAGAGTTGGTCTGTATTATTCATCCCATAAATAGCAAGATAGCTTCCAAAAATATGTTCAGGGTTCTGGAAAACAACAATTTCAAAAGAAAAAGCTAAAGTCTTTCTTCAGTTTTAACAATCTTAGCCATGTGTCCATGACAACAAGAATATGATAACATTAT
The DNA here is from genome assembly GCF_047830755.1 of Zonotrichia albicollis. NCBI lineage: Eukaryota > Metazoa > Chordata > Aves > Passeriformes > Passerellidae > Zonotrichia > Zonotrichia albicollis. Next base: position 57,058,638 of record NC_133821.1, read on the forward strand.
CTGCCTTATGAGCTCCTGATTTCCTCCAGCATGTATCTGAATAATGTGCCCTAATTTCAGCATTTTTTTCTATATCCAGAGAACTTCTGCTTAAAAAAAAAGAAGAAATTAGAATGCATACTCCTTAAAGGAAAGCCTTTCTGACTCATACACCTAAACTAAATAAGGCAAAACTCACTCCTTCTCAGCAGGACTCTGTGCATTGCAACGTCTGCATTGAAAATGGCAAGTCAGTCCAAATACAGAATTATCACCTTAAGCCACTTTTCCATACATTTTTCAGGAGTTTTTTTATGCTTCTGTTTTATTCCATATTTGCATAATATACGAAAATGAGCCTTTTTATGAAAAGGCTGTCAAGCTTATTTTGCGATTTCTCCTTTACTGACTTTTATACAAGATAAAAAATAATTTGCAGGGTATATATTTAACTCATTTAAGAACATCATATTTCCTTTAACAATTGTGATGAAGAAAAGTACATCTTATACTAGGGTGGAAAAATAATTTTAAAAATGAAATAAGATGACAGAATGTATTCTCTAAGACATTTCATAATTAAGCTCATTGTCTTGGTTTGAGACAATTTAAAGGAGAACACTGGAATGAATTGCCTCCGTTTAAGGGTTCCAACAGTCTCTGTATAGATAAAAGTGAAAAAAAACCAACCTTGGACAGTCATCAATAATATTTGAGTTCAAAATGGCATAATGATGAAGAAAACAAACAAGCTAGACTCCACCTGTGTGCCCTCACATCCAGGAGGGCTGGCTGTGTCCTGGGGTTTATTGGGCACAGCCAGTTGAGGGAGGTGATTGCTCTGATTTTCTTTGCACTGGTGTAGCCACACCTCAACTCCTGTGTGCAGTTTTGGACAAAATAATATAAAAAAGACATTAAGCTCTCAGGAAGAGTTTAAAGGATGATGAAGGGCCTTGAGGGAAGGCACAAGAGACGTGGCTGAGGTCACCTGGTCTGTCCAGCCTGGAGAAGAGGAGACAGAGGGGAGACCTCCTTGCAGTTACAACTTCCTTGTGAGGGGAAGGGGAGGGACAGACACTGCCACTTTCCTCTCTCTGGTGACCAGGAATGGGATCTGAAGGACCAACATGAAGCTGTGTCAGGGCAAGTTAAGTTTGGATATTAGGAAAGAGTTTTTTACCCAGAGGGTGTTTGGGCACTGGAACAGGCTCCCCAGGGAAGTAGTCACAGCACCAAGCCTGAGAGAGTTCTAGAAGAGTTTGGACAATCCTCTCAGGCACATGGTGTGATTTTGGGGGCTGTGCTGTGCAGGGCCAGGAGTCTGAATAAAAGGATCCTTTTGTATCCTTTCTAATTAAGGATATACCATGACTATATGACTCTTTGCGTTCATAACTGCATTGATAACCAGACATGGAAACACACTATAAAAGCATCATAATCCTTCAAATCTCTGGTGCTAAATACAAAGGAAAATGAAATATTCAAATGAAACATAAGCAAAAGACTAAAAGAATAATGCTCAAAATCCCCTCCACACCTTCAACTTAAATTTTCAAGATGCTGCACTTTTATAATACAACTCCATATTCTTTAGAATATGTTTTAGTAGCAGACTGACTGTGTTAATCTGAACTAAATTTCCCAGAGTGAGAGGATACAAAAATGAATTTTTTATTTTCTTATCTAAATATTGAGATAATACCTATTTCTCATGTGGCTAGGCTGTTCTCTGTTCCAAACCACATCTAAAAAAGGTTAATAAATTCAGTAAATGTCATAAATGTCTGGTTGATGTTCTTTGATTTCACATTTCATAAACTTGTGACATCCAGTCAGGAAATATAAACAGAGGCACATGTCAGGGAAAGCATTCATACCCTGCACCGCACAATTTTTGAATTCTCTGCTTCACCAATGTGGTAGTACTGTTCTCTAACCCACTCTTAAATAGTGAAAGCAGTTTACACACTTAAAGCTTGAAATCTAAAGGTTTTCCCCACTCTCACTGAAATGTTTAAACAGAGCCTAGCATTACATGTGCTCCCATGTCATTTGCTTACCCAAAGTGGACTGGGGAAAATACCTGGATTCTTTGCCAACTTCAGGTCTTTGCTGGTGTTACTGGATTCATGCATATGCTGGCCCAGATGAAGGCCATAGAACTACACAACCAGATGATTGCATGAACACAAGAATTATTAGAATCCAAGATAATGCTTAGAGAGAGCTGCCAAAGAAAAGTCTTTGGGAAGAATGAAATAATTAATCAAGACTGTACTATTAACAACTCACATATATTTCACTTTCAGCATTTGGACACTCTTCTTTAGGACTTTCTGTCCCCAAGCTCATCATGCAGCACTCAAGAAAAACAACAAAAAGCACTTGCTTCTAGATTTAGGAATTTTTGTCTCACATAAAGACACATGGATAGATGACTGTCTAGACTCATTAAATTAACTAGACACTGTTTTATAGGAAGTGGCAGCTGGTCTTAACTAGCTGCTTTGAAAAAGGTCTCTGTTCTGTCTTTGCTCACAAGCAGCTAATATGTTACTCTAGGCAGGAACCACGCTTACATTAACATATTAGGCAAGATACAGCACTACCAGTGGTTGCCATATTTCTGTTTGCTTATGTTATAATAAATTACTATTTAGTTCAGGATAAAACTGAACACCAAAGCCCCTTTATGAGTCTATCTATTTGACATTGGCAGGCAACCCTCAAGTAGCTGCACAGCATCTCCACGGAAGGGGACTAGTGACCTGGAAACTCCTAGTGAAGATCCTCATGTCAGTGTTTTCACAGTGACACAAACTGAGGCAAAACAAAAGGCAGCTGACTTCCTCAAAATGCAAATATAGAGTTCATGGGGAGACAAGAATATTCAAGGAAATGCTTCTCACGTTAACTTTTGGAAGTTGGAATCGGTAGCCAAGTTGAATTCATTTGTCACCATTCCATTTTCCCCTTGTGCCCTGGCAGAAATGAACCATAAAGAATTTACAATGGCACAAAGCCTCACTTTGCAGGTGAAAAGGTGAAGATACCACTCTGTACAGAAGGAATTTATCAATCTTCAAGGAGAGACAGAGGTAAAATTTGTTTTCAATGGAAAAAACATTCAGGTAATAACAATTTCCTAGATTTCCTTTATTCAGGCAGAAATAAATAACCTTAAGGAAATATCCCTTGTGCAAAAAGAAACAATAGTCCTTTACTCTCAAATTCTGTGTGCAAGGTGACACAGAATCATTTAGTGGACCAGCTCTCACTATGATTTAAAATTTGAGTTAAAGTTTTCTTAGAATTGTCAGCAACCACAGATTTTTATATGTAAAGTTTTGTTCCATTGTTTAAAAAGTAATTCTGTGGAATGCATATATAGGTGACAGGTCATATATCTTCTCAAAATATTCCCTAGATATTTTCTGTGCCCAAAGAATCACCTTATATTTTCTTCCAATATCTAAAATCACTGCTCCTCTTTCTCTCAAAAAAACTCTCAGAAAACCCCCAAACAACTCCACCCCCCCTACAAAATCCCAAAAAAAACAACAACAAAAAAACACAACTCCAAATAAGTAATAATCAGCCTGTCCCAAAAAATCAGTTATTTGGTCTGAATGCATCTGATGTGCTATATATGCTTAACACATCACTACTAGGTGTAAAGGTCTCACATTTCAGGACAGCCTTTTATTTTAAAGCATCTCAGTTTGTATAATCAAGTTCTGCTTCTCATTTATGACCCTTTAACAAGCGCTTGAAACTACATGAGAATCTCAGTTTAATTCTTATACATATTTCTGGAGGCTTTTGTGCAGGAGGACTGTGGAGAAAGGCTTAAGATTTTGAGTCAATCTTAAATCAAACATGAAGAAAATAATGCAAAATACTGTATCTACACATTTTTCCTTTTTTAAAAGCCACTTCCCATTAAATCTGAAAAGTTAGTACAGGTCTCTTGACCCAGATTCTAGTTTTACATATATCTACCTGCATAATAATGATCAGACCAAATTATCATAACTACATCAAATACATCTAATCCTATTCTCAGACACAGCTTAACAAAATCTTCAATTTGTTAAGAATGGATGCTACATTCTGTGCATTTCTCAGAACAGATTTCAGTGAATCTGTTTTTCCCACCTGACTCTAAGCAACAGCTCAGATATGTGCAAGGCTTTGTTGGAAGGTGTCATGGTTTAACCCCAGCCAGCAGCCAAGCCTCACACAGCCGGTCGCTCACTCTCCCACCAGCAGAATCAGGGAGAGAATCAGAAAAGTAAAAGGTATAAAACACGTGGGTTGAGATAAAGACAGTTTAATAACGAAAGCAAAAGCTGCACACACAAACAAAGCTAAACAAGGAATTAGTTCACTGCTTCCCAGCTGCCTCCAGGAGGGCAGGACAGAATCACGTGCAATGGTTATTTGTGAAGACAAACATCACTTCAAGCATTCCCCCTTCCACCTTCTTCCTCCACTTTTATGTACTGAGCATGATGTCATATTTTCTAGATTTTCTCTTTGGTCATTTGGAGTCACCTCTCCAAGCTGCATCTTATCTCAATTTTCCATACAGTCCCAGACTCCTTGCCAGAATGGCAGTGCAAGAAGCAGAAAATCTGTGTGTAAATCCAGCTCACCAATAACAAAAAATAGCTCCATATTATCAACCCTGAGTTCAGCACAAATACAAAACATAGCTCCATATTAACCACTGGGAAGAAAATTAATTCTACCCCTAACAAGCACAGAAGAGAAAGTTATTCCTTTCCACTAGAGGAGATAAGATTAAACCCTCACTTCCTATAAAATATGAAGAACGAGATCAACCTTTAAATGCAGAGCAGAGTTAAGGAACATTCTGGACCTCATAGCTCTTGTTTGCAGATGAGAAAAACAGCATGGTGGCTTAGGATCTAAATTGTCTTGACTTCTCTCATAGCAGTGAAGAGTGGATGTCTGAATAAGATTACCAAAACAGGATAAACACCAGTGTAGGGATTTAATGTGCCAGAAGTAGACCTCTGAGTTTAACAGCCTCTTCACATCCTCAATATTTCACGGCAAGAAAGTTCGCTTTAATCCTGTGAAAGAGGTCTATTTACTGCCTCTTTCATTCTGAAATGCAGAGATATATTCAATACCTCCCTGAGTGAAGACTGTTATTTTGGTCACATTTGTAACTCTCCATTTACACTTCATAAAATTATTAGGGTTTTTTTGAGATGGAATTCAAGATTGCAAGTAAACCACAAACCTAAAAGGTGTGTTATGTATTACTGCAGTGAAAAAGGGAAGTTTTTTTTAAATTTCCTAACATTATTTTTGCTTTTTGAATTGTTGCTTTTCCTTTAAATACCGAGAGCATTGACGGCTCTCAAAATGTGTGATTAAAAAAGAAAAAAATGCCATCATAATTTCTGTAATCATTCAGTTTATAAAAACACCTTGATTTCATGAAAACTGCAATCATTATACCATGTTGACTTTACACTGAAGGTAGATTTTAGCATTTGCATGTACTCCCAAGAGATCTCAGGCAGGTTGTCATTACTTTCTGAACTATCTGTTAACATTATGGTAAATCACACGTAATAATCATAGATCCTGTTTGCTCCCAAATTGGTAGCTAGTGTCTCAGGTATGATTGTTATCTTGTTTTTGAAAAGGTACAAATATTTGTGCTGGATGAATTTTATTTGGCAATAACTTTAATGGCACTTTAGCCTTGATATCCAAATGGCATATCCACTGATGAGATCTAAGGATAAGAGAGAGAATGATTTGTCTTATATGAGGTCCATATTTTCTTCATCATTTAAAGAGTAGAAATGTTTCCTGAAAGATTCATTTTGAGTATGCTGGAAAGTTTCAGCATAAAAAAAGCAGCAAGGCTTCTTTACCAAGATGAAACAGTCATTCCCTGGGTTGCCAACCTACAGCAGTGGAAAATAACATTTATGGAGGACTTTACACAGTTTCACTGAGGACAAAATAATTTTATCTCACCACAGGATGCTTACATTGCTAATGCATGTGAAAAATGGCCATTGCCCACCTCTCTACTGCATCTTCTACTTGTAAGTCTTCCTACATTTCTCATTTGTAATTGCAGTGCATGCAAAGGGTGCCTTGATGCAGGCACAGCGCTGCTAACAGAGCTGTAATCATAAATAGGGTTTGTGTCTGGAAGAACAGATGACGCAGACAGCAGTTCTGTGGATGGCACTGCACACACCACATCCATCTGGGAACAGAGAAGAATGAATACAGCATAAGGGGATTTCTGAATATTTTAGTGAAACCTGCTGAGTTTCACACTAGTGTTGTGAAAGGTCTCTCAACCCCCATGCTCAATGAACAGTAGAACTGGAAGGCGTCCTCATTATTCACATAAAATATCTGAGCACTTGCAACAGTTCTGGAATAATCCAAATGAAATGATGGGATCTTTCTCTACAAACACATACAGAATGGTTTGATATTCACATACTACATTATGTTTGTCTAAACTGATGATACCAGTGATTCCTCAAATAATTATGAATCATAAATATACAATGATATTTGCAGTTTGTGAAGAGATTATTAATATACAGATATAGCAAATATATCTAGTAAATGGGACACAGTCCAAACCCATTTCCTTCTTAGATTGATTACCCTTGGCTTCGGAACCTATGAACGTAAAGGCTACTACTCCTGCACAGACCTCTTAACCACAACTTCTGTGTCAACTGTAAGAAAAGCCTAGAGAGGGAAAAAAACTTCAAAAAAATTAAAATCTCACTGTTTGATAGGCACTCTGTGTCATTAGGCTGACTCATCTCTGAGAACTCTGCAAGTTCATAGCATGTATCTTCATTAATAGCTGACACTTTCCTATGAGTCCCCAAGGCAAGGTGGACAAGAACGAAAAAGCAGGTGGAACGCAGGTGGAAATCAGTGTTAAGGAGGTAGTTGTCAGTATAAGCCTGTGCTCATGGACTGAACTACAGTCAAGACTTTAATTTATTGTGCAGGAAGCTGAATAATCCCATCTTCAGATGAAATGAGCACCGAAGGATGCTGCCACCCTGGTATCGTTTGAATCTACTTTCCTTAAACAGGTCATGGTATGCCTCACCTTTACTCATATCCACATTAAAATTTAGCTACGCCTTCCAGAAAAAGACTTCAATTCAAAGCATATTCAAATTAGTTTGAAATAGATTTTATTTATAGAGATGAACATATTATATTCAGGCCAGACAACCAAGTTGTGCATGGAAACTAAGCAGTTCATTGTGGTTTACAAATCAAATGTGTATCAACAATGATGCTTGTTCTGGAAAAGAAAGAAAAGCATCTCACAGATATGTAAAAAAGACAAAGATTTGAAGAAATCCTCTAGCTTTACTCATCTGTACTCCACAGGCCAACTTCAACCCAGGGTCTTGTATACAGTGCTGACCACTGAAGACAGAGTCCAAACCAAAAAAAGTTGTCATTAGCTTAGAGAAGGTAGCCTTCAAAGAGGAAAAATGTAGTTATTCAGCATACTAAAGAGAGAGAGAGAGAGAGAGAGAAAGACATAGTAAGTATTTTAAGATCTAAAAAATATCTACAGGGAAGGAAATTAACCCTCTTGCCACAGGCAAAAAAAAAAAAAACCAGGCTTGAATTACAGAAATTTCGGATGCTTTTGGAGTGGGAAAAATCTTTGATAGTAAAGATGATGAAGTCCAAGCATGGAAAGATGGAAAGGGAATGTTGCAGAATATCCTGAGGATAGCTTTGTAATATCAAATAAATTAAAAGAACCTGTCGGCTTAGGCACCATCTGGTCAGGTTCTTACTCAAACCTGTTCTGTGTGATTTTGCACTACTTTTGCATAAGAAAAAAACCTATTCCTTTTGTTATGTAAAACATTTTTGGAAAAAAAACCCTGCTGTTGATTTCCAAAACATATGAAAACATGTATACTGATGTTAATGGAGTAACATGACATCAGCAATGTTCTAAAACACTCTTTCTAGATATGTTAACTTTAAGACAGAACTTGATTTGGCTCATCCTGATGATTAGTAGAGTAGAGAAAAGTGAACCTGATGGAAATCTGCTTTCTTGACATCAGGTAATCCAGATATATGTACATTGGATCTAAAATTGGCATTGAAAGCATGATTGCTTTTCCCTTTCTTAATTTTAAATAAAATCTTTGCTAGATCCACAGGGACAAGCCCACCCATTCATTGTTCTTAGGTTTAACCCACCCATCCATTCTCCTTTCTGATCCCTTTTGTTCTATTTTAACTTTCTTATCTTCTTTACTTCCTTCTTGAATTCTAATATTTATTTTAAGGTATAAAAGCTAGTAAGATCTGCCAGAAACTTAAAATTCAAAACCAGAGATTACTGCTGATTATAATGTTATCTTAATCGTTATCTAACTGTTGGCAGGTACTGCACAGTTACTACTGAAAACTTCAGTAACTGACTTTATTAAGCATAAAATAAACAAAATCAGTAAGTTTAAAATTAAAACATTAAAAATGCTAACCTTTAAGAATGAGTTACTATCAATATTTTAATAAAATATAAAATGAACAAGAATATTCTCCACTGGAATACCTTTTTATTATTACACACAAATAGGTGGTCATACATGTGCTCACGTATGTCTACATGCAGTAAATGCAAAATGAATGCAAAAAAAAAATCCAGGTTAAATGCCATTAATGATAATAATAATGGATCATTGCATAGAAAAAATAATACAAGACACATTCAGCAGATTTCAGTTTCATAAATGTACTCCATCTCCTGCGGCTTTAAGATCAACAGTTCCAACTGAGTCACATGAATAAGTTGTATCCTGTTATTGTATTTATGGTGCACCATGCCTTTGCTGAGTGAGTTATTTTTTTGATGCAAGCAAACTCATTTTATTCAGCACCTGTGATGTGCTATGACCATGGTTACAAACAGCTTTGATGGCTTATCTAGAAAGCAATAGTTTAGTTGCTTGCAATCATTCTTTTTATCCTAAGGTAAACATGAGGTATTACTATTAGGGCTTTTCTATCACAGACAGTGAGCTACAGACAACGTTGTATTTATGACTAATAAAATTTGATAGGCATTCATTGGGCTGAAAATAAGGATTTTAATGTTGAACATAAACCCATGAATGCTGAGATTCAAGTGATTTGAACTGTCCTGCAAAGATGGCTCTGAATCTCCTCTGTATGCTGTCATTACAGAGATCATCTCTGGCAGAGGCTGAATAAAATACTGGGGACACCAGCAGACACTAACTTCCTATTCCTTGGTCAAGAGGAATCTCTGTCCTTTGGTGACAACAGACTGCTGTTTTGAACAATAATAAACAATACCAGTATATTTTAACCGTAAATTGTGAATCTATTTTTTCTACTGTGTAATATCTCTGTCCCCTGAATCAGCATCGTGTATAAATTATACACAATGCATGGCATTCCTTATGGTTTCCTGTTTCTCTCAGAAACTATAGAAAAATCCTATCAAAAATATTGTTTCAGAATAATTAGGAAAATCAAGAATCGGATTTCCTCATGGCAACTACACTTTCTTTTTTTATACTGGCAATTTTAGTAAATAATATGATCACATGTTAAGTGCCATGTTATTGCACTTTTCTTGAATGTAAAGGGTATGCAGCTAAATTTGAAAATAATGCCACAGGAAGCCCTGACATCATCAATTGCTCTTTATCACTCTTGTACTCCAGGACTACACCACCCTCTCACACACAGGTTAATGCTCTAATATTTGTCCTTCACAGAGCATATTTCACAGAGCACTCACACTGTTAGTGCAGACTAATTATATACATATGTTTTTCTGAATCATCAAATTAGTGTAGGAGACAGTCCCAGTTTGAAAAGGGAATTATGAATTTTTGGCCCAGATTCCACCTACATGATCTTGAAAAGGATAGGATTTGGAGAAAAAGGACAGAAATTATGTAGGGAGAAAAAGAAAGGTTCAGAACATGCCAGTCATGACAGAGGAATTGTTAGAGTGTAGACTGCTAAGATGGAAAAAAAGAATACCTTGAAATACTGAGCAACTACAAGCAGATAATACTGTAACAACTTTTAGATAGCAATTAAGACCCTTGGTAATGTAGTAATGGGAAACAGATTTTATTTCTCTGCACCATTTTATCTGAAATGTCCCTGTGCATCATGCAAGCCTCATTTTTAATTTTTTAATTAATTTTCATACATATGTGGTATGTGTTTAAAGGAAGAAATATGCAGACTGATATTGAGCAATTTCAGGACTTTTGTAAGAAGCACCTCAAGTGTGCATGACAAATTAAGAAACTTTCACTAAATGATCATGGTTTTTCCATTACCTAGTCCACAGGAATTTCTCACAGCTGGAATTGTGCCCTTCAGTCCCAGGAAAGAAGCAACAATCTATTTTATTGATACAACATAACTTGGTTGTGAATGCTTCAATGGCAAGGTACACTTGCTTACTGTAAAGAAGACAGGACCAGACAAAACTGGCAAGAAGACCCTCCCGTTGTTGCTCAGAAAGGACACCCTTGCTTTCCAGATTCCTTCTCAGGGAGGATTGAAAGCATGACTGGATCCACTCCTGGCTCCAGACTTGGTCAAGTGTTAATGCCTAAAGGATTATATATGCATAATCATTCCTCTAGATGCTATAGCTAAGATTTCAAAGTTTAACATGCTATCAATCACTTGCTCAATATCTGACACCATAAGGATTCTCTCAGCCTTGAGGAGTAATCTTAAAAGGCGTCCTTACTTGGGAATATCCTGATGTATCTACCTGCTGTAGTGCATGGAGTTCAATGGCCCCATGGCCACCATTTATGGAGTAAGATGATTGATTATAGTGATATTTGCAATATTTGCATGATGCCTGGATCACCCTTGCAGCCCAGCTTCCAGGTTGTCATCTGTCCCCCAAAGTGCAGAGTAAGGTGGATGCAGCCACCACAATCCCCACTGGTGGTTATGGCATAAAATGGGATCAGGCCACCCCATACTTGTACTTTTAAAGGTATGCTCCAATCCCAGCCTCCACATGAAAAATAATGAGACAAAGAGACAGACAGAAAGTAATCTATTTCCAAAGCAAATATTGAGAAACTCACTGTGGAGCAGACAACAGCATTCTAACTACACAAGTCACTGGAATGTGAAAGAATTAAATTAAAGCCCCTGGTCCAAGTTTTTAAGTTAGATTTTCCTTATTTGACTATTCTAAATTATTCCAGAGCCTCCTGTTGTCACAGGAGTGGGCCTTTTGACAGAATTAATATAGATTCACTGAAACACTTCTTTATCTGAACGGCTGCAGAATTGTAAAGGTTAAAGCTTATCTTTTTGTATCTTCTCAAAACTCATAAATCCCATAAGATCAGAACATAGAGGTGTCCTAATGCTTGACTGGATTGTTTGTGTACAGAGGATACTGAGCAGCTTTTAATATAATTAACGTTATTCTGGTATTTCATTCATAATTTCTGAATGTTTCCTAGACTTTATATCTTGGAAAAGGATTTTCTATTTAGTGCCAGCCTGGCCCTACTAAAGCCAGTGATTTTAAATTTCCTATAGTAACTCCCATGACTTCAATGAAGTTTAACATCTTCCATTTTCTCTTTCAGCTGCCACAGTGGAATAAATTTCCTACTTTCCTACACCAAAATTTTCTTTTTTATTGTCATCTCGGTGCAACGCACCTAAATGTTTAGTTTGACTGTGCTACAGCAAGTTTTTAAATTTTAACAGTAGTATTACTTGCTAGGCAAGAAATGTGGTTGCCTTGCAAAACTGCTAAATTATTTAATATTAATATGTGTTATAATAATGTGCATTCTTAGGCCAATGGTTTCATAGAATAATTAATTTTATCAAAACTTTGAATTGTAAAATTTGTGCCAATAATAATTCAGTTGGTCAACAAGTCCTTTCAGTCTTTTGTTAAGCAAGCAGCCATAAGAGATCTGAAATGCACATAAAGCAACAGTGCTGCTCTACCTTAGAGTTACTCCTCACTTTATAGTAAAGTTCTGTTTAGTTCACAAATACGAGGGTCATATTCTGAACTGAACAGAACTTAACTCTAAAGAGAGGAGTAACTCTTAGGTAGAGCAGCACTCCTGCTTTATGTGTGCCAAGTGGAGGACATCATCTATTATACAGGTCATTTCTCAGTGCTCTTGCAGTATGAAGGGCTCTGTAATCCTGCTGTGAACCTCTAACCAAATATTTTACTGTCAGGCAGGAATTCCCTGTTTGTGCCCTGCTCTGCATGCTTATGTCTCAAAGCTGTCAGAAGAGGCTGCTCAGAAGGCAAAATTATAAGAACGAGGACATGCACTTGTTCTCCACTGATGACATGGAGTCCATAAAGACCCTGGAGAAGTTTCTGAGCTGCTTCAGTATGTATCAAAGCCAAATTCTGGCTCTGTGTAAAAAATCACAGCAGGCTTATTGAAATGCACTTATTCACTACAAACTGCCCAAGCTGGAAAAAAGGAGATAAGAAAGAGTCTGGTTTGAAATCTTTGCACTCTGGTCTTGATCGCTGTATTCCACAGAAGCCAGAAGATGTTTGGGACATTTGTAAAGAATTTTTTGCCACAGTCTTCTTTTAAAATAAAAAAAAAAAAAGTAATTATATGCATGACTTCTGATTTTGTCATGGGAGCATTGTTAGGAATAGCTGATAACATATGAACATATAATGAGCATTAAAAATACAAAAATATGAGATAAGCAGTTGCTTGCCTTTTCAGTGGCACTCACTCACAAATGTGAGTAAAAAATTTACTTCTCAGAAATGTCCATATCCTCTTTCAAAAATTGTTGACGTTCTTCACATGCAGTATCCTGTTGCACATTAACTTCCTTTACACCTTTTGAACCTGCTATTTGCTCTGTTAGTAGTGTTTTGTTACCCCATGCCACTAGACTAGTTCATCAAAGCTAATTTTGTGATGTTCTTTCTGTATTGAGAGAGCTTAATAGCAGGGACAGGTATTTGTTTGCACACATTCTTTGTAAATATAAAATATTATGTCAAAGTCTGATCCTTCTGAAAGCAACAGCAATCAAACAGAAGAGAAAGTTTTTCCTCCCTATAGCAGTATTTTATAACAAGTAATATACAAAGACTCTGTTTGAACTTCATTTCAGATTATGCTTAATGTGTTCTTTTGTCTACTCACTACTTTTTGCTGCTGGTTTTTTTTCTGTCTCTGCTGTTTCTCTCAGACACAAACACTCTGCTTCAATCCATCCATATCAATATCTCACCCCATCTCTGTTAGCAGAACTTCTGGGTCTCTTCATGGACATGGCTTAAGTCCTATTACATTCTATTGAACATAATCTATTTTGACAATAAAATCATATTGCTTTTCATATTTTCATGAAAAATGCAATTTTCTAATTTCTCTAAACAAAAGTTTACCAGACTGTTTTCATTATGTTTTTAAACCTTAATTTTGTTTGCTATTGATTCATGGCAAAACTCCTAAGCTAAAAAGTTCTAAGGGATTTATCTATCTTTATCATTTTCTCACTGTGGTCAGAAGAAGAGAGGACTGATTGATTACAGATGCTCTGCATGCTGCTATTTTCAGGACTTCCTCAGTAACACATAGTGATGGATCAACCTGCTGGTTGACTGAAACAATTTACTTTATCTTCTTGAAAGGACGTCACTCATGGCACAGTGAAAGGTGGTGAGGGGAATCTCAGCCATACTAATGTCTTTAAAATTCTTCTGAAGCAAATGAAGAAATCTCAAGATCTAGAAAGGCAGAACAAGGTGGAGGATTTTGCATTTCCCTGACTGGGCAAGTGATATTCAGCTGCAGAACTCCAAGGCAGGTAAAGACATTTCCCTATTCAAAATGCTGGTGGTGTAAAGCCTGATACAATTACCTTTTCCTGAAGCATTTCAGGAATTTCAAACTTGAAAATGGCCAAGTTGGTTAAAAGTGTGTGTTCACTTGCTCACTAGAATGACAGATTAAAAAAAAAAAAAAAATCCTTTATAGTTCATATCAGCAAAACACAAATCTTCACTATTATGGAAATAGATTGACCTTGAAAGAACTTATTGGATGACACACTGAGAATAGATCAGACAAATACATATTGAATGTTATACTGACATTTAGCTTTAACTCCATTTAAGCAATTACATCAGAGGCACTGCTTCTAAATAGGTAATTTATATTTGTCAAATGTATGTCTGTCTCTGGCTTAGTATAATCACAAGTAAGATTTTTCAAGTTTAAGGAGAAATAACTATACAACACACGCTAGTAAGGGAATATGAGAAAAAGTGGGATTGCCAAATGTAAATTTTATACCAGCTCCTTCTTCATTTGACTTGGGTTTAGGAAAAGCTAATGTTTATTTTCAGATTATTTCCTAGGCAGAATTGAGCAAATATAAAGACACATTCTTTTCCTGGCACAACTGTTCAAATTCACATAAAAATTAACAGATTCTGTTTATAGCAGCAGATAATTTTATCCCAAATATTTGCTCAAAATCAATGTATTTCCTGCACGTTTCATATCTTATTCTTCTTCAGCAAATCTGCTGAGAGTCAGTATGTCTTATTCTGCAAATAAGATGACTCCTACAAAAACAATTCTCTCTTTTGGAAAAGATGACCTTTGCAGACTCTTTGTATCTGGCTGGCAAAATAAGTACAAATTCCAGCTCATTAATTCTTCCATTATCCACATGGATCATCCTGGAATGAATTTATTCCTTCTGTCCAGGCTATGCTTCAGAAGGCTAATTTCCACTCTGTTGCTGCAGCTGTAACAAGGCATTCACAAAACTTGGGTTTTAGTCCAATTCTGTCAGAATGCTCCTGTCTCTCTTCTAGCATCACCTTTTTTTAAACCCTAGTGCTTACGAAAGGTTTATGCACCAATGAAGTTTCCAAGATATGTGCGAAGTGGTATTAATAAATCAGGGCCCAAGTCATTCCCAGTTATGAATTCTCCCTGATGCTTTTAATTTGCATTTAAACCTTGCAAAAAGTTGTTGTTTAAAAGAAAATTTGAGGCAATTAGTATTTTAATTCACTATTAATAAATTGCCTTTGAGAATTCAAGCTGGGAATCAGCATTTCACATACTTAGCGTCCACAGTCTGTGTTAAGCATTAAGTGTGTGTAGCTAGTTTGGTGTTATTCTTATCTGGAAAACTGCCAGTGAAGCTGAAACCAGCCTTTTGACACATTCAGAATAGCAGGAAACCTCTTCATGAATAATTATTTCTGCAGAATTGTTTACATTCAGAAGTTTTAAATAAATATAACACTTTAAGTAGAACCACATTTGTCTTAGCATGCTGTTCAAGTGCATATAAATCATAATTTACCTTTGCTGCACAACCTAATGCAATCTATTAAGGAAATAGTTCTTTTAATAACAAGACTACAGGAAACAGAGAGCTCAATCACACATAAAGAGACAATAAGATTACAGTTAATACACTTTTAACCTTTTAATAAATCATCCTTATTAGCACACAGGGCTGAAAGGCTCAGTGGTTGTTTTCTTACAAACCTCCTTTATGGGCTGAAGATTTTGCCACACCAAAAACCCACAGAATATGGTGCCACCATTCATTCCTTCATCCTTCTGGTATGTGTCATTCACAGCCAATATTTTTATAATTACCAGAAATTCTTTTTTAAAGGGAAAAAGGATGCAATTCCTATATTTATTTGTGGGTCAAAACATTATACCAAGTCTAAAATACAAAACTCAGAAGACAAATTTGTAATTCAATGGTGTTCAAAAATTGTAAAATGGTGATATTTTGAAGCTATTTACTAATTTTTTTTATTTTGGAGAAAGCTTCCAGTCAAGGGCAATCAATGAGGCACTAAGCTGATAGTATCATATAGTTGAAAAAAGGCATACAAATACAAAGAATTCTAACCTTCACACCAGTCTCAAACTGTTTAGCCCTGAAGAGTTGTAGGGGATGGAAACTTTATAGTGTTTTTTTTTAATCAGAACAGAATTATAACATGCTATTTGAAAGTAGAAGACTATTCAAAATTTAAATGCTGGGTCAATATGAAAAATATTGGTAATCTGAAGCAATTATACTCCAAGCATCTGCAAATCTCAGGAACAAACTTGCTCTTAGTACTGACAGTACCTTTTACTTCTGGTCTCTGGCCAATGCAACCTGGTTCCAGTGCCAAACAAATGATGTCTGTGAGAATTCCTTCACAAAGCCTTAACCACAATTGCAGACGTGGCAAAAAAAAAAAGTTTTTCAAGGGGACTTTTGGATTCAGGACTACAAACCAGCTCTCATTTTAGTTTTGTCTTGAAAATTCCTTTCTTTTTTGTTTCAAGCAACTTGGTTAAGCCATTGATAGCCCACAGGAAACCTTGAAGTTTCTTTCAGAAATGCAAACAGCTTTCTAATCTCCGTCTGATTTATTACCTGAGTGGTCGCTGGCAGCCAAACAGCCAGTAAACACACAGATTAATATCTCACTAGCAAAATAAAAAAAAAAAGAAAAAAAACCTAGCCTTGAAAAGACACTTTTGATATCCAGGGGTGGTACACATCAATTTTTACTTTTTTTTTGTTGTTTTGTTTTTTAAACCATACATGCATAACTCATGATTTTTAACTTCCTTACAGGAAAAGGATGTATTCATTAGATGTACCCAAGGAGTACATAGACTGCAGTGAACCAGATCACACTTTGTTCTGGCTTACAGTGTGCTCCTCCCATATTTTGCTGAAGGGTTTTGTTTAGCCACCCGTGTTTGGCTGGTGACATCATCAGTACAGTTCTTTGGCCTTTAAAAATAAAGCTCAAAAAAACCCCTTATGGATGGCAGTTAGCTTGGAAAGTGGGCCTTAACAAGGCAGTTTCTATCTTTTTGCTACTATATGGACTGTCCCTGAGCTGCAGATTTTAAATTCGCTTCCCCCAAAAGGACCCTGCATTGTAGGTAGGCATCCTGGCTAGCTCTGCTATTTCAGAGCCTTTCACAGGACTCCCAGTGACCAGCCTTCTCTCTCATGTGCCAGTCCTTCCTCTGGGCTTTTGTAGCCCCAGCACATCCATGCACATCAGCACCGATGTTGCTGCAGGGACACCCTGCACACCGGGCTGTGGCTCCCCAAGGAGCACTCTGAAATAAGCACCAACAGCAAGAGACAAGGGTGTAGAGCACAGCTAGTATAGAGCACCATCCAGGAATGAGAACCTAAGGAAATCTGTGATTTGCTGAAACATTATAACATTTTACGTGGAGATTTGGAGGAGGGAAATGCTTCATCAGCTGATGGACTTCAGTCATTAGTGTTCTGCGTAGGAACCTCAAGGAGCAGCACTAGCCAGCTCTTACCAACACCTGATCTTATCCTGGTGTCATGTAGGCTGTAGAAGCCTGATCTTTATGACAAATTTTGTTTACCTTCGTATCCATGACAAACCACAAAAGCTGACCATGTGATGCTTGTGCAATCAAAAGGATTGATAAGACCAGCAGCACACAGAGAAACAGCAAAGTAAAATTAAGCTTTGGTTAAAAATTAATTATCTATATATATATACACCTGATAAAAACATGCAAACAAACATTTATTATATGGTAAAAGCTCTTTATGAAAATAAAAAGTTTAGAGTTTAAAAATAACCAAGAGAATATTTAGACACATTTAAGAACTTGCTTCTGTATTTTAGGACACTCTTGCTCTCAGATTTGACTTCTTCATGGCTGATCCTTCCATCTCAACTCAGGCCATACACTTGAGGTGAATATTGTCTTGGTTCTATCTAAATACATATTCATAGAAGGTCCTGGTAACAATCTTCTCATAATGGTATTTAAAAAAAAAAGACATATTTACTAAGTAGGCAGAAGTATTTATGTTATAATGCTCACATACTTTTCCTGTGAAGAGAAACAGGTGAAATTGTTGCCATAATCTGACATATTTTAAAGCTCTTTTTTTCTCAAACACTAGCTAAAAAACAGATCTCCGAACTGCTGGATTTAGGTGTTCTTTCCTCTTTAGTGGACTGTAAAAGAAGCAAGGTTAAGTGGCAGAGCAGAATGTTTGTAGTGTTTCCACATCTCCATCCAACATGAAATCTAAACACCACACCAGAAAAAAGTAACTAATACTGTAGCAGGTTGATATTTTTTTTCTCTTTTTACAAAATCATTTTGTAAATGAAATGACACATTTTCAATTCTGAAATTTTTGTGCAGGATCACAGCAGCTTAAATTTAACTGAGTCTGCCACGAAATTGCTGACCAACATAGAAGTGGCAGCTGCCAGGACAAAATGAAAGCAGGTGGTTGAGTTTCAGGCTTGGAACATGATTTGCTGTGATGCAAAGATTTTTGACATTGAAAATAAAAAAAATGTCCTGTACTGTTGCCCCTCTCCTGTGCAAAGAACAGTGCTCTGCATTTTTTTCCCGAGGCCAGTAACATGTTCTCACCGTCTCCTAATTCTGAAAAGTACCTGGCATTTCCTGGCTACTAAAGTGGAGGAAATAGATGTTCCTTAACTCATAAAAGTCATGCTTGGATGAGTATCTGTATTTATCTCTTTACACATCTCTTTGATATTGCAGCTATTCAGAAAATCTTAGTTAATTTTTAAATACTATTAATTTCTAGAATGTTCTTCTTAGAAGAATATAGTTCCTTTCTTATAATAAACTTTCAGCATTTAAAGAGGGAGTTTTTTTGCATAAAAGAGAACACAGACTCTATATAAATGCTGAATAATAAAGATCATTAAATTTAAAGTTCAGGGATTATGAAATGCTTATAAAACCACTATAAAATTCCCTTTCCTGTTGACTGAAGGGTTGCTTTGAAAAAATTTTGTTCCCTTTGTGAACTGTATACCTGGTGTCATTTCAGAGAGGAAGACAATTCTTATTTTCTCCATTTCCAGCATGGCTTCTCTGATTTGGGTTAACGTGTTTTGGGATGACTGTTCTTGGAGGTGTTGTCCATTCTGTTAAGATGATATATGGAACAAGGATGTAGTCTTTCTTCTCAGCCTATAGACCACACACAGCAAACAAAAGTATTTACTTTTTCTGCACTGTTTTTTCTCTCTCAGATAGATTTCATATGGTTGAGGTATAATCCAGTTTGCTCTATAGACAAGACATCACCAGGAAAATACAGCAGAGTAATATAGGGAATAATGCATAACCCAGATAATACACCAGCATAGTAAGAATTCCTCTAGGTGGCATAACATAATGGCTTTTCCTGCCATGCAAGGCCAGTTGATAGGAGCCAAAAGCCATCATCTTGTCAAGAAGCATTTAGAAATTATGTGAAACACTGACCTAATGCAATAATATTAATTTTTTTCCAAATGTTAGAAAACATTGGCTGAACTTCTTAACATAAAATAACTTCTCTGTTTATGAATACTTCTGTAACAGAAATTTCATAATCGTCAAAATATATCGATAGTCAAAAGCAAGGAAGATCAAAGGACAAATTTTAGAAAATATAAAGCAGGAACCGCTGTGTAAATTTCATTCCATGTCTTTGTCTTTAAGAAGATAGAAGTTCTGGTAGAGAAGCTTTGTATGTATTGTTATGAAGATATGAATGGCTATTTTTCTTTATGTATGGGTGATAGCAGTAGATACTGGCTGCTATGATCTCTGTCATTTAGAAATCTGCCTGTACAGATAGTGTCTTCTCCTGTCCCAACAGTTCATTACAATGCACTGTCAAAGTCTGCAGCTTACTCCAAAGGAAACATGCAAGAATCAGATAGATCTCCCATTTGTCCTCTGTGCATCTTCTGCTCATAAATCAGAATTTCCCTGAACCCACTTATGAAATTCCCCACCATAAATTACTTTTCCAGGCTTCTTTTAGGTGTTTCACAGCTTTCCCATGGTCCATATTGGCCACAAGCCATGTGTTTGTTTTTTTTTTTTTTTGTTTGTTTGTTTGGTTTTTTTTTTTGTTTTTTTTTTGTTTTTTTTTTTTTAATGGTGTTAAGCCAATGCTAATAGTCTTTTCCTTTCCAGTAGATTTTATTAGATTGGGTTAACCTCAGTTACACAGCTTCCCATTCACATCTGGCTCAGATCTGGATGCCTTGTGTAGAGGATAAAGTTACATGTTGCAAAATTTCATTTAACTTTAGTCTCCATTAAAGCATATAGTTACACTGTTTTATTGGCTCTAGTGTTGTATTTTTTAACTGAGATCAGCTACTTGTGATTTCAAAGCACTGAGTTTCACAGTTATCTATCATTTTAAGTAAGAGATCTAAATTCTATTTTGAAAGTTTTTTGATCCAGAGCAGGCGGACTATTCACAAAAGAAATTGTGAGTGTCATAAAATATGAGACTTTGCTTAGAAGAGAATTAAAGACTCATGTACCCACCTCCTTCTTACCTATACCAAAATGTGTCCTTTTTCTTAGCTACCACATATTCTATACTTTTATTGACTTCTTATTGCAGCTGCTTACTACCTGTCTCTAATGCTTCTACTTCCCCTGTGTATGCTCTGCAGGAAAAACCTTTGGGAAATGATCTTGAAAGCAAAGTAAGAATAATTTATCTAAGAGTAGTTGAATATGTATAGAGAAGTTCACCATACTGCATTTGGATGTCAATCTTGAAAGTGACTTTGAGTCAAGGAAGAGCATTTCTTTTTCTTTGGAAGCTCTTTTCGTTGGGATTTCATTAAGAAATCTGGTCAACTTGAGGACTCCCCTAGTGACTGTTTAAATATTTATCCACAGGGAGTCATTTAAATATTATTTCAGTTAATTAAGTTGGTGCTAATAATGAAAAAATAAAATCTATTACTTTCCATGTTATTCAGTTCTTTTCTCACATTTTAGTTTTCATTTTCTAAACTCTACTGATCTTCATAAGAGTTTAGTGACTATGCTAAAATTTACCAAATTTTGCCCATGATTACTAGAAATAATATCTCCTAAACATGTTTTTGCCTTACTTCTCCCAACTAAGTTATTTTAATCTACAGGTACTTAAACTGGCTTGACTTAGTTTATTAAATCCCTGACACACATCACGCCTACTAAATTGTCCTTTCTAAAAGCATCCAAATATATAATTACTTTCAATAAATATCTGCTCAACGAATATCTTGATGTAGTAATCAGGTTTCCTAGTTTCTCAATGACCCACTTGCTTTCTTACTAACAGATAAACAAGGGGAAAGCATTATGCAATGACAACATTTTGTGTAGGAGCAGTCCACTGCCATGTGTAAACTCCAACACCCATCAGAGCAGGTGAGGGACATCAGACTGACTTCATTGTGCTTTTTATACCACAGTGTGGTGTGGTGCCGAAAGGTATGTAAATAATAGAACACTGTGTGGGACTGAGTTTATATAAGTCTGACTAGTTCACAGAGTTTGATATGAGGATACATATGCATGGATACTCACTTAAGCAACACAGCATGTTTGTCTTCAAACTGTTTATACAGCACTGGCAAAAGATAGAAGAGTTGTCCCTTGTTAGCAAAGAAATTACATGTATTTATATATACACAAAGAAGTCCAACAAAAAATGAATGTTAAATGTTTGAATTTCACATCCAAAGCATGTAGCCACTCATCTATGGGGAACAGGCAGTGTGTGCAGAAGCGAAGAATTTTCAGCTTTTAAATCAGTAAACAATTCATCCTGAGCCCTGAAAACCTTTGAAGTATAAATATTTCCTATAGTATACAAGATGTAATTGAAACTCCAGTTGTCTGAGATCAAACCCAAGGGAAATTGAGTACACTAGTCAGTTCAATTTAAAAGAGCCTTCTGAAGAGAACAGTGGCTTTGTTTGCCAGCTTGTTTAGTTTTTAATCCAACACCTTCCTACCAATTGTTTGGTAAAAGCCTCTAATTAAAGGTGGGTGTTATTGTGAGCAGTGAGATTGCTCTCATGAAGAAGCAGTTTCTAGGAAAGGTCTATTATGATCAGCATAGAAGGAAGCAGCACATTTTTCTTATGTCCATTTATTTTTTGCTCTTTTTTGATAAAGTAGTGGCATTTCAAAGCCAGACATTGAAGCTCAGGGAGAGTAATGTCAGACATATTATGTATCACAAATGCAAGGCAAGTAATTGCAACTGCCTTCAGAAAAATCCTAACAGGACATCTGCCTGCATGTGAAGTGTAAGCGTCTATCTACAAGCACACAGACATACTGTGCCCAACTTTACAGGACACTTTTATGTAATTTTCATATGCTGCAGAAAGTTAAGAAAAGAATGAAATGACAGTGGGAGCAGTTGTCTAATATTTTCCCTCTCCTGCACAGTACAAAAGACTCTACAAGCTGGAAACCAGTTGATATGATGCCTGCCTATCCAATAGTAAGCACAACAATGCCCAGAAAATTATCTTAATGGGTTTTTTCCCTTGTGTTTGGTCATTACGATTCTACCCTAGCTACATTTACTGGCAAACTTACTAAACAAACAAGCTGTCCAAACTCTGCATTTCATACACTGACCGAAAGTGGAAGTTTGACTTTACACACCCTGGTTATGGACTGATCATTATCTCCTTGCATACGGTTTGGGGGTCGCGATTCTGTGAGACAGGCAGGGCCAACAGAATCACATAGAAGTACAGTCTGTAGGTTTTTCTGTCTTCTGCCAACTAATTGTTAGCAACATATCTAGTGAAGGATCTATTGCTTCATGTTACAGTGCTTACACCATGTGCATCTTTCAGTGGAGAGAAGGAAAAGCAGCCCAAAGCAGACAATTTTTTTTAAGCCATCTGGAGGAAATGTACATGAACCCACATGTAAAACCTCACTTGAGCCAAGTACTCCAAAGCTGAGATGCAGTACTGGCTAGCAGGACAGGGAATAGCTATGTGTTTTAGATACACCCTACCAGTTAAATCCCTTATTTCAAATTAATGATGATACTTGAACAGAACTCCTGCTTGGAGCAGAAGTGTGAAAATACAGGAGAGGGGAAGCATCACTCTTGCAACTCCTAAGAATAAACTCTTTCACATCTTCTATCATAAAGCATATATCTAAATTAAGATATTAATTTAGATTATTTCTTTACACTTGGTGAAACTGCCACCATGAAACTGCAGTAATGATTGAAGGATGAAAAGGAATACAAAAGTGAAATCACTGAAGTTGGAGGAACTGAATCAGAACCATGAAAAACAGTCTATGTTACCACAATGGCCAAATAATTCCCAGAAACTTCCTTAAACACAAAATTAAAATTACTGGTGCCTTAGGCTAGATTTTAAACTTGTACATATATTAATCTGTGTACTTCAAATTTTAGATGAGATTTGTCATGCTGATTACAGATGCAGAACTGAGGGGTTTTTTTCTACCGCAATACTGCATCACATCCTGATCTTTTCAGTTTCCCAGAAAGTCATTCTTAGGAAACTAGACTCACGGAAAGCTAGAGGAGAGTTCTGTATGCTTCTCCATACATACAGCTAGGTGTCCAACGTGAAGTCATCTAAGAGATAATCTGTAGATGGGGTTCAATCCCACTCTAGTCCCAGCTGCAACAATTCTCTCAAGGAAGCTGTATTGATCCCAAATTTAGGGAGAAAAGAAAACAGGGCCAATACTTATTTTCCTATATTTGGCATTTGACTAAGCTGTGTCATGTCCACGTGGCCAAAAAAACCACAGTTATGGGAGCAATTCGTTGTTGAACTCAGTCCTGAAAAAACACGCTAGGACCATTTCCCAAATGGCTGGCAGTGGCTCAGGGGCCAGACAGGAACAAAACTCCAGGACAGACTAGAAATTCAGATGAGTTTTATATTTGCTTGCTCCTGGGCTACAAACATGATTAAAAAGCCAGAGCTGCATCCTAACAACCATTGCTGTGATATGGACTAGGGGGGAGGAGGCTGAACTTCCTCCTCTTTCTGGACCTTGTCTGCACTGAATAACCCCACTCTGTGACCCTCAGAACACAAACATGGATTTCTGTTCTGTAGGATCACAAGGCTGTCACCCTCAAGATTTTCTCTGTTTTGCAGTTTGTTCCACTCTGGATTTTACATGTTGTTATCTCATTGCAAAACGTCCATACCTTCTCAGTGATTTCTCACAGGCAACTCCTCAAGCACAGCCAACAAACTCCAACTCTCCTCTCAACCAGCTAACCCACTATACTGTAGCACTCATCCTCATTGGACACAGCTGTGGCCTATGAAGGGCAGGCCTGTTCCTAATCCTTGGTAATTAGTACAGCAGCAACTCCTCAGGGGTGAGATTACCTTCTGCACTATCTCGAGTCTCCTACATTCCATCCCCCCACATTTACAAAGTTAGGCTCTCTTCTGGCATTTCAGAATTGAAACAATTCTAACTCTCTGTACCATGTCCTTAACAATTTTTCACTATTTATCCCAGGAATGAAATATTAATGGGTAGGCAACCCAACTTTTGCACATCAATGCTGTTGAACAGTTGTGATTAGAGTCTGTCATGAAAAGATTATGTC
Organism: Zonotrichia albicollis; assembly: GCF_047830755.1. NCBI lineage: Eukaryota > Metazoa > Chordata > Aves > Passeriformes > Passerellidae > Zonotrichia > Zonotrichia albicollis. Next base: position 57,083,220 of record NC_133821.1, read on the forward strand.
TTTGATTGCAAACAGCAATTTCAATGCTTAAATGACAAGTTCTACAGGTAATACCCCCAAATGAAAACCTGAAAAAAGGCACATGGCAATAACGACTATTAAAATAAAATATGAAAGGTAAAATGTATTATTCAACAGATACTGAATAGCAAAATATTATAAAGACAGTACAACCTTAAATTGCAAACATCAAAAAGTAAACTATGAAAAAGGCATGGAAAAGCAGCCATGGAAAAGCAGCAGTAGCTAATCCATATAAGTAAATACCCTCTGTTTAGTACAATGAGTTGCTAGAAAACAAAGATAGGAAAACACTAGACACTGAGATACACTGCTCAACTATTCACTGGAATTATAATTTTATTTTTACTCACTTTCAGAGGATGTTAAAATTGTACCATTGCAGCTCACTAGTTTGAAAGGGAGGATGCCATGGGTAATAATTTTGAGTTGAATGACTGTACTTCAGAACTTTGTAATGGAAGTGTCCTGTGCATTTATAAATACATTTATAAAAAATATGTTGCTTTCCAGTCTATCAGAAAAATGGAATTTCACATGCACAACCTATTTACATGTCAAAATCAGTATTACACGCTGACATGGTTCACTGAGAGTATATTTTGAAAAGTAGATTAATGTCCCACCTGGGAAAGAGATTAAAACTGAAATTCAGATCTTGGTTTTTAAGAGTAATAAGTTCCCTGGCTATAATCTACAATCCACAGGAGCAGAGTTAACTGAACATTAAATTCTGAGTTAGTACCAATGGACTAGGCAGCCTCTGCTGGCAGTCAGGTCAGGAGAGAAGCTGATTGAAATAGTCATAACTGAATTACCAAAATTATTATTATACTGTAAGTATTGCAAAATTATTGCAAAATAATAGTGATCCCCGTATTCATATGACTGTGTTTTTACAAAAGTGGAAAGACAGAAAAGAAAAATGTTCATGTTTTGGTCCACAAAAATATTTCAGAGAGTTTCTATAACACCCTAGCATTTCCTTGCCTGATGTTTGGATAATATTTGGGGTCGTGGAGGGCGTCCCTGCTCACAGGACTGGAAGTACAAAGGCATTCAGAGCCCATCAGAGAGACAGAGAATCACAGAATCCCAGAATATGCTGAGTTGAATGTAGATATTGACAGTCCTCAATCCCACTCAAAACAGAAGGTTCAAAATACTGGAATTTCGTCCAGGTTAAAAAGTCCAGGCTTTAGTGAGCAGGTCTCTTTTTTTATATTTTCTTTTTTTTTTTAATATCTTCTTTGTTTTGGATTTCATTTTCAAATTCTGTCATATAATACCATGAGTTGGACAGGTGTTTCTTAAGCACCTCAGTAGAAGGGCTCTGCAGAGCAACTTCTCTTTTATCATTTGAATTTTCAAAGTAATGGATGTTATTGGACTGATGCAGAAATTTCATTTGGAAAATGAAAAATATATTTTCATCTACTAAATGCATTCCAAAATACGAGCTATGGTGGGTTTAAGTTTATTTTCTCTTTCACAATATCTTGTCCCAAATTTACATTTTCTCACTTCTCATGTTTGATTGCACAAGAATATGAGTTTTTCAGATGAGCATGATTCTTGCTCATTCCTTTCCCATAATGGACATCTGTCACCTTAGCATCAGTCAGACCTGTCTCTGACAGGCAAAGGTTTTATGAAACTAAATTTGCATACATTTTAAGTTCTTGAAATTTCTGTAGTTATCTCACTACTGCAGTGAAAATGTGCATGGTAACAGCATGGAGAAATGGGTTAATGAGCCCTCCTTGGGATTTAGCCCACAGCTTTAGCCATGGTCTCTTCCTCATGTACAAACACTTCCATCCTCCTGCAAAACCGAAAGTGTGAAACCTGGGCTAACAGCAAGCACAAGCTCTGGCCCTGTGACATTTAAATCTTCATCACAGCTGACCTTTTGTTAACAAGAGATAGCCCTTCATGTTGTTTGAATAAAAGCTTGCTTTAACAACTTACTCTTCAAAAGTGTAAAACACTTCATGCTTGCTTCTTAAAAATTACTTTATTGTTACATTTCAAAGCTACCAATGATGAAAAAACCCTACAAACCTCAAAGTAAATGAAAGGCAAAGACAAAGAAAACGAAGCACTTCAGGAAAGATTATACAAATAACTGCAAGAACTCTTATAGCTTTTTTTTTTTTTCTTTGGATAGAAAGTTTGGGGTTTATTCTTGGGTTGGTCAAGGACAGCACAAGGAGGTATTTTAAAACAACTTTTAAAGTAGGCAATGCAGATATCCTACATTAACAGGCTTGTACACTGCTGGATCTTGAGCAGCCCTCACTGCTTGTTGCATGCAGTTAAGAAGGCTTTGCCTAACACAGTGGCTTTGGAGAACAATACCAGCTATTTTTCATTTGAATATCCACCTGTGCCATTTCCCTTGACCCAAAGGTTTCCATGATTGCAGCATCTTGTTCCAAAGGTTCAGGATTTCTCCATCTTCCTTTTTGCCCTGCCACTAGGGTCTGTGCCATGCCCATCCCTGCCCTGAGCTGTGTGGGGACCAAGGAGGGCACACATGCCCAGGCAGTCACTGACGGAGTACAAGCAAGCAGGGGTCTCCCAGCCTCCTCTTTGCCCTCCTGAGTATCCCCGTGCCCCCACATCTACTTCTCTCTCTGAAGCAAGATGTTGAGGACAAGCCTTTATAATATAGCTCGGTGTTTTGTGATTTCTCTCTTTTCTTCACACTTAAAATTTCTGTCTTCGAAGCTCCCTGAGTGCTCAGAGTTTCATATTGGTTCCTTTCATGATTAGATTTTTCCATTTCCCTTTCATTCTTGCAATTTAACCCCCTGTTCTCTGCTAATAAAATCACTCTGGCAACCTCATCTTGTAGTCTTGTTTCAGTTGTGACAATGCCAGCTGTTTGCTTGTTTATTCTTAAGTCCATTACTAGATCTAAACAATGCCTTTTGGAGTCCATTTTTTTGTTTTAAATGTCCTTTAGCTGCCCATGACAGCTATTGGGTTGCATTTTAATATTCTATTTTAATATTCTGATTCCCTCTTTTCCAAGTTTAAATGCTAAGTTCCTTCTTATTCTCTCTCTTTTTTTTTTTTTTTTTTGACACATTCTGCATGAGGAATCAGGTTAATATGATCTGAATTTCTTTTGGTCCATCCCTTGTGTGACTCTTTCAAAATTTCCTTTATAAAGGGCAACTCCTTATCCTTTTCTGATAGTCTGCTTCCTAGTTCTCCCTGTAATCTTGCTACACTTCCTTAGAGTTTCACTTCAACACATGGCCCAGCTGCTGAAACAATGCCCTGTAACTGAATGTTGTGCTTTAAACCAATAAAGCAGGTAGGAGCTGTCAGCACTGATTAAGCACTGCATTGAGGCTTGTGGTTTGCACTGCTGCATTTTTATTTTTATTTTTTTTAGTTCTTTACAATTGAAGCACTGCTTTCTAACTTTCTCTTACTGCCAAAAAATCTTCCAAAGTGCATGCTCTGCTGCAGCATGCTTGCACATGGATAGAAGATGCAAGCAGGAAAAGCCTCTGGCTACAAATTCGGGCTCTGTTTAGGTTACCTTTAATGCTCTCTGAATAGGATCATGCATCTGGTCCCTAGCCTCCTTCCATGCCAAGGAGACACTGTGGATTATTGCAAGGGAAATCCAGAGACAGCTGGGGTGAGGGGAGAATGGCCAGAATCTGTCCCACCCCAAATTCTGTTCCGAGCACAAGCCAACAAGGAAAATGTCACCCTTTCCCTTTAGGAGGCTTATTCACAAAGAAAGTACAGAGAAGGAATGTTATAGCCTTTGTTTTAAACATCTGTCTGGGGATCCTCTCTTTGAGCCATGGTCAAGATGCCCAGGGCACCTCGACAGTGCTGCTGGAGCACCAACACCAGCACAGCAGCTGCCTGGGATGGACATTCCAGCTTTGAAAATCCTGACTTCCCCATGACCACCTGAGACTCATAAGTACTTACTGACAACTGGTTTGAGAGTCACAGTCTTTAGGGTCTGTCACCTAAAAGAAAAGAGTCATAGCACAATTAAAATCCTTTGAAACATAGCAGGTGTGTGATTCATTTCTGGTTTGAAGTCTCAGAGGTACATCAGAGTGAGAAGTAACTATTCATTATCCAGAGAGCTGAAAAGTCTGAGCTGAGGGGAGGGCGTTGTGACTCCTTTATTTTCTTTTTTCCTTTGAAGTTTTTGCATTTTCATGCTGGATTTCACCTCTTTGGAAAACACTTTCATTCAAAAAAAACCCAAAACCAAAGAACTGACCCTTACCACAACCATCACATCAGGAAAATAACCAAAGTAAAAAAAATATTCCAACCACAAAATATTTAAGACCTCCTTATGCAACAACAATGAAAAAGTATAATTGCAAGAAAATGAGAAAAATATGAAAACTTATGTTGTCAACACAACAGTACTGCAAATCAGTGATATCTGAAATATGGTCAGAATAAATCCCTCTAATACTGCAGCAATAAGCCAGTTACTTCTTCTGTGAATCAATTTCTTAACAAAACCTTGTGGTTTTTCCCAATCCAAGTCTGAAAATAAATACTCATTTTCAAAAATGAAAGATCTTGAGGATGCGAGTTAACCTCAAGGGTCCTGACTGGTTTATCAAATATTGCTCTGTTCATTTTAATCTAATAGATGACACAGAGGTGGGTAGAGAATGGTGTTCCTGTCTCACCTGTGTATCATTCAGTGAGTTCTTGATGGGATGATTTCACACACGTCTGCTCTCTGGCTACAGCTGTGACAACTGTGAACCCTCTTGGTCTCTTATTTGAACATACAGAGAAATTAAGGGGAAAAACTTGTGTATATATGCTATTGGCGTAACCCACTGGTTTTAACCTTTTGAAAACTGGAGAAATTTTGGTGAGCTACTCTAAAATGTGTGAGAGGCTGCCTCAGGAACTGCAGAGTCGCGTCCAGGAGGGGACCTGACAGATGACTTCTGTCCCCCTTTTCTCCTGGGCAGAAAGTCAAAGATGCACTGTCCTCCTGGAGATATATGCCCAAATGGCTGACAATTCTCCATTTAATTGTCTCCTGCCTGTTCAGCCTGAGAATTAGGCTCAAAACAATTTTTGAAGGTTGTCCCAGAAACCTCAAGTACTCATGACAAGTACTTGCTCATGACAAGTACAACCAAAAGCTGACATTTTCTGGAAACCCTATGATTCCACAATTTTGGGTTTTGGAGAGATAATGTTTGTTGCAACATTTTGTGAAAACTGTGTGAAATGTGTTAGAACTGCAAGTTGGAGGATGTGGTTAGGGAATTATCCAAAGATTTTACATGCTCACAACAGAGCTTGTTCTCAGCTATCATCCAGTGCAGCCACTGACACTAGTGACAGACAGAGGCGGTGGTGGATAGAGTGAAGTCTCTCAACTCTGTCTATTTTCACCATGTTGGAAAGCTTTTTATGAAATCATAAAGCTCCTAAACTAAGGTATTCGTATGATGTTTTTCCTATGTATATACACACACACTTAACAGGGTTAACTCTACAGCTCTTTTTCAGCGCAAGAAGATCAAAATAGAAGGAACAATGCTGCAATACTTGGTTGACTGCACCAAAATGCCTCCTCTTCTTTACTCTGCCCAGGCATTTGCACTGGGCTACTTAATGTCCTCTAATGTATTGATATCTGTGTGTTTCTTCATAAAAATAAAAACATTTGACGATTTTTATTTAATCTCTGAGGCAATTTTGGAAAATAATGCAAACCTTTGGTTTGAAATCCTTCTGGCACAGTGTTTGTAGGCAGCAGTGTGCCTGTTTGCTGTAAACAGAAGCCAGAAAGTGAAAGTGGTTCACCCAGAAAGCCAAGGGCAGACCTTGAACCTGAGTTCATAAAAATTTGCTCGATGCCTTGGCACATTGCCTCTCACCAGCCTTCTCTATTTGCTTTTCGCAGGCTGAAAGCCCAGCCCTTTGTGCCCGTGGGTACAGCTCTGCTTTGGCTTCAGTGGGTCTGCACAGTCCTGCCTGCCCACACTCCCTGGCAAGGGGTTAATGGGAACAGGAGAACACACAAAGTAAGGTCAATCCCATCAAACATGAGACTTCAAAGGGAAGCCTCTGTTCTTAAAGCCAGAACTCTACTGGAAGTAATGTCACTCTATAGAATGAATTCTGTTTTCTTGACTTTTTTCTACTTCCATGGTCATAATCCAGCAAAGGTTTAGAAAAGTCATAAGACTGTCTTATTTTCTTTTCATGGGTATAGATGATGGTGATGGTTCCCATGCATTAATATTCACATTTTCACAAGAAAAGGCTTCTAAAGAAAAATTCAATTGAGCTTGTGTGTAGTGGACAAAGATAATTTCCTTGTATTCCTTTTTTTTCGCCAAGGAGTAGTCTTCTGCAAATTTAAAGTGGTGATATTTTGAAAACCTTGAATTCCTGCATGCTAACATTACCTCTTTCAGTTAAGACACAAGCAAAGCACCTGCACATTTCAGAGGCAAAACTCCAACAAATGTAGATTGAATTTTAGTGGCAGTCGGCCTCTCATGCAGACAATGAGAGGAACTGGCAGATCATGATTATCTTGCTACAGTTGCTTGAAAATGCATCAGGTGAGGGAACCTGGAATTCCTGGCTGGCATTCCCATGCTGGCAGTTGCTGTCATGAGAACCTTTACACCCACATATATCTATTCAGAAGTAGGGGCTTTCTCTTCTGCCTGCACCTTCTCCTACCCAGTCATCACCTTTCCACACCATGCCAACTTCCAGTGGGTGCGCGGGGCACTCTCTCTCACAGCTTTTTCACCTTCTGGCACATCATTGCTTCTCAGTTTTACACTATCTCATGACAACTGTAAGTGTAGAAGTAAAACCTGCCTCCTGGCCGGGCTCTGTGACTCTTAAATGCATTTTTTCATCTACTGAAAAGCAGTTTGGGCCCTTTACTATGTACAGCTGAGGCAGGTGGCAATGCCATCAAGTTTCACTCTTCTTTTAGCCCCAGCACTCACCTCCTTGCACAGCATTTTACAGGTTTGCTTCAGCTACCTATATGGAGATATATTTTTTTACATTCAACTATGATATGCACATAAATTGTTTGAACACAATTTGATATAAAGGAGTACCACTTGGTCAAAGCACTTAGTTCAGAAACACATCTGCTTGAAAACAGCTGTATAAATGGGTCTTTAGGTTATATGGGTGTCAAAAAGCAGAAAAATTTCTTTTCTGAAACAAAAGTTTGTTCAGTCATAAAAAGCCACATGAAGCACAATATTTCAGTTTTAGTTAAAGACTCTTAATAAAAAGATTTCTAGACTGAACATTGTGCTAAGGTTTTATCACAAAAATAATTCAGGATATTTTGACAAAATAAATCTCAGTATTTAAAGTTTTAGTAGTTAATTTTGTGGTGAAATATTATATCTTATAAATTTATCCACTGCTATTCATGGGCCTAACTCTTGGATTATGATTTTTTAAAACATCTGAAGTTTTTTGAAGTAGATCTATATCATGATTTCTATTTCAGTACAAAGCTCAAAATGACACAAAGAATCTTTGTAAAGGCATTACATTTGCAAAGTGATTTCAATAAGTTACTGCAAATTAAAGTTTAAAGAAGCTTAAAACAGTAAAAAGACAACATAGCTCCTTTTTTTTTTTTTTTTTTTTTTTTGTGGAACTAATAAGCATTTTGTTTAACCTAAAGTATTTTTCTGTTCAGACAGCTAGCTGAAAACGTAGTTATTGCAAAGTGCAATGGCTATATCTTGCAGAGCATTTCTTAGTGCTTGATATAAAACACTTTTAAAAGAAGATAAGTTCCAGTTTCTGGCAATAATAGTGATAAAATATTACTGGTTGGGGGACTCTTTGCCAGGCAAGGTGACATGATGTGATGTCAAGGCAAGGAAATGTAACGGACGGTGGGGGAGGGATCTGTTATGTCAAATGGGCAGTGCATGAAGAGAGTATTCTCCAACTCCACTAACAGAATCCTGCTGAAAATCTGATGTGTATTTGACATTTGAGCTTATTTCTGAAAAGCAGATTTTTATTTTAGGTGTTAGGCAAGTGACTAGATTTGAAAAAGCTGATCTCCTTAGAGAGACCATATGTATGAGACACTTCTGTGTCAATGTATACGCTGACTTGGTGTGCAGGGACCACTACAGAAGCTTTGCATTTTTACTTGCTTAATTTAGTAATAAAACATGTTCATGAGATCATTTTTGAGTGTCTAAAAAAACTAGGAAAATATCAGACAAATACCTTCTTCCACTGAAATATCTAGAAAATTGTACTCTATTATATCTGAAATATCTCTAAAATTTTGGCTCCCTTGCATGAAGAAACAAACATATTAATGACCAGATTTAAGAAAATGGTTTCAAGCAATTCAAAGATAAGAAGTCACTGGATCAGTAGGGTTAGCCAAATTGTCCAGTAAAATATTTTCAAATTAACAGAAAACATTTTTTTTTGTCATCCTGATAACTGAATTAACAGGATCTGAAACTCTACTTATAAACATGACACTGGTTTGGGTGAGAACAGGAAAATAAAGAATGCTACAGACTCTTAAGCACTTGTTAAATGTTCTTAACGTGTTTTTCATGTTCTAAAAAGAAATATTAATAAAAGAAAATCAGCCCTAAGGCTAACATTTGCTTCTATAGCTATAATGTAAATTATATTGCCTATAATCTAATAATTTCAGGGTAGATCTGTCCAGAATGCTTTTACATATGGGAGTATCCACTCTCTTATTCTGCTAAATAAGAGAAGTGGAGGTTACTGTCTGCCTGTCAAGAGGCACACACTGCCTAAGATTAGCTCAATCCAGAATAGACTGCTTCTTCATCTTGCTGCTGGACCTCCTCTGGTACTCTGTGTTCCTTAAACAGAAACAACATTAGGTTTTAAGAGTTTGAAAGTGGTGTGGAAGCCCACTAAAATCTTTTTCCTGGAGCAGATCTTTTTCCTGGAGCCTGGGATCTGGCTTGAAGGGATAGGAGGGTACAAAGCCTTCTGGAGATGTGTCATAGGACTTCAGGAAGCCAAACCAGCTTTCAGTCCTGGGCATTTAGAAGCCATCTTTGGAGTGAGTTACCTTCAGACTGTATTTGGAGAGAGCTATGTGATGTCACCCTGCAGGAGAACTGGAGAAAAAGGTAACGTTGAGGTCAGAAAGACATGGGTCCACTACAACAGTTGTCCTCAGCCTTCTTTTATTTTGCAGCAAAAAAACTTTCTGGAATCATTAAAAATAAAGAGCTTCATTGTGGTCACCCATGGCACTCTGTGAAGTGCACAGCCACAGTGGCACTCAGGGGTCAGAGTTGCACTGAAAAGTGATGCACAGGGTAACCCACCCTCATGTCCTTTCTTTCAAAAAAGCAAGCACAACACCTACATGCAGTTCATATCCCAGCTGCATTTTACTCTGGCCTGAATGCAATTGAGATACAGACCTTGCATGACAAGGACAATTTCTTAGCTCAATAATTAAATTAAATTCTAGGGGACAAGCTGAATCATATGGTTGATAAATTCTGAGACTTATGTTAAGGATCTAAATAAGACCTGCCAGGTGAAGCATGAGATCTTTATATGATCCTCTTCTCTATTCATCTACAGCATTAAATGCTGGTCTGGAAGGGATGCCTTTTATGCTTTTTGCTGTTGAAATCAGAGCTATGACTCCTCACCAGTGGCATAGTTCTTGCAGTATCTCAAGGAATACCTCTGCTGCAATGTTGCATGTCAAGGTTTCAACAGAGGCTAATGGTTTTGCTATTACTTATTTTATTTTGGGAAGACAATGATAGATATTTTCTTTAAATATAGAGGTACTTGTTCCAGTGAGCTGAAGTGTGATGTCTAAACTACCTGGAAGTATCTCTTTAAACATATATGTAGGGACAAAAGACTTCTGCATTGAAAAGGAAAAAAAATTTACTGAGTGAAGAGAAAAACACGGCAAAGAAAACATATACAATCAGTTCTAGAAACAGGAAAAGATTCTGACACAACACTAGATAAAATTTTTTCCCTCCTTTTCTAGAAATTAAAGTTCTTAAAACAATAAAGTGATTCTGGATTTTGGAAAATGGCACATTAATTCTTGGTTCTTGTTTGGCCAGGCTCTGTCAAGCCCATTAACGTGTTGCCATCCACATGTGCATTTCCAAACTTTGTTCTCTCCCTGTGGCTTGAGAGTGGCATTCAATAGAAAGGGGCTTGGGGGAAGCCTGCTGCTGCAGGGACCTTTCAGCAAGGGTTCTCCCTGCCACCTTCTCTTCTTGCTAAAGCCGCCCCACATATAGCTCTGAGGAGCTTAAGCCTCTCCCATGGAGAGCTCCATGTGCCACCTTTCTGTCTGGAGGGATGCATTGGTGGCTGGATGCAGAGCAAAGGTGCTCAGCAGTCATTGCAAGGCCAAAGTCTGCTTTCAGCCATTGCACCACTTAATTTATGCAAGATGGGGAGAAAGAGGTTGCTGTACTAAACACATTTTTCTTAAAATCTCTGAGATAAAGAATTGCCATCAGTATAATAACACTCAGAGTAATTCACTACTAAATGTAGAGCATCATTGACTTCCACTAAAACTGGGGTTTTGAAGGATAATTGCAGATATCTTTTTCCTTTATAAAAAATGGCTTGCAGATTATGAATAAATAAAATGAAGGGAATTGGAACTTTTTAAAAAAGAAGTTCCCAGCACAAAATGTCTTTGAGAACAGTAAGTAACTACATGAATAAAGATCATTATTTAAGAAGATAATTTCTTCTAAGGATATGTTAAATTATACAGTAAATGACATGGTACTATGTCTAATACTCCTGTCCATCTTCTGAGATTTGTGCAAACATGGAAAGTGAAATCCTTTGGATGTCTGTTTTCACTGTAGGGCGTGTATGGTGTAATTCAGCTTCTGGTTCTTTGTATTCTGGAGCTGCTGAGAGAAAAACACCTGACAGGTTCCTCAGATTGATTTTTTCTATGTGTCACAATTACCCACATTTTTGGGGTCTTTGAACTTTAAAAGGAGCACTTAAAGGTAACACAAGTGTCCACCATGTGAGTAACAAATAGGTCACTTAAGAGATAAGAATGACATATATTCTTTAGCTGATCCTAGAAGTAGCTACAAATTTCACTGCAATAAGACAAAGATAGGAATTAGTGTAAAACTAACATAACACTTTAATCTTTTAAAATTGATTTATTTTGTACTTTGTTAATTTTTTTCTTCAGAAAATGAAGAATTCACTAACATGTTTTAAATTGGAGTAGTACTGCTAATTTTTTCATTGCACATAACACTGAGATTTTGTGGTTTGCAATTAATTTGAAATTAAGAGATGTATTGAAGGTCAAATGGTATGACCTGGGTTACATTGCCAGATCTGCTCAGAAAAGCTTCTTAGGAATTTTTCACTTAAGTAATTTTTAATTCAGTAAAGCTTTTCCTGGGAAAGATTCAGTTTAGAATTCCAATTAAATGAAAGGGAAAATAAGTGAACAAGTTCTACAGAAAATACCCAAGGAGTAAGTAGTTGTGTTACTCTTCAGGACAAGGGAAACTCTGGCTCATGTCCTTCCTGTGCTCCTGAGCTAATTTTTTCATATTATTGACATAATGGTTTCTAAAATCTTTGAAAAAGAATTTAAAAATTATTTTAAATATCATTGTTGTGTAGGAGAGAGAGGTTATCTATTCCGCAGTGTCTGTAGCTTATGTACCTAAGAAAAGCTGTGGAGTCATAGAGCACATGTGTAGAACTCAACACATTTCTTTTTACAGAATAAGAGTAATCATCAAACCTCCAGGAAAAAATTTGAGTCAATAAGATCTGTGTCACAATTTCATTCTTTTCCAGAGCTGCCTTTATGCATCAGACAAAAAATAACACTGCAGCTACTGCTAGCTAGTATTTGATTGGTATTTGTAGCACTAGTAAAGCAGATGATGGTAGCAAAACAGTGGCAAAATGGTTAATCTTTCTTTGTTCTTAGAAGGCTATATGTGGAAAAGATAACCTGTTTTACTGGTTGTTTCTAAAGGAGCCACAGTATAAACACTCAGCTACCTCCAGTGTTGTACATTTAATTCAGTATCAAATCTTTCCCTAGCAAACAGGAACTCAGTATTTACCTAAATGACACAGCAAATATGAAACAAAATTTTGTCTGATTATTAGACACAATGTTTACCAGCATGACCAGAACTTGTATGATTATGTGATATCAAGGAAAAGAACATCCAACAGAAATATTTGTTTTCACAATCTTCATTGTTATGAAAAATATATTTACCTGTGAGATGCAGACTTTGCCATGGCAACTCACACTTTTTCTCCCGGTTGAGGTCATTCCTTGGGATAAACTACACTAAGCTGTCTACAAATACTGCTGAGAATGTGTCTCTGGCCACTTCCAAACCAGTATAAAGGGGAAAGAGCAACCCCTGTGAAAGAGCACACATGTGAATCAGGGAGCAGTGCTCAGAGAACTTGCTTGAGAGGTAAATAATTTGGTCAAGAGATATTCCAGAGACCTCATCCTCTCCAGCTACTGCTGCCAAGAGGCCATGCTCTTAAAATTCAAAGCCACTGTTCATTTGTCTTAACTCAGTCATATCAGTTAGAAAACACAACACATTTCAGAAGCTTAGCAGGGTGAAAGAAATTTTAAAAGCCTAGGAAGCTTCCAGTGATGTGACGCAGGACTGAGCATCTCATCACCTGCTGCTGCTGACAAATGAACTGAGGAAACTGCCTGTATTCCTTGGGCCTATGACAGTATGGATGTTTCCCAGAAACAGAAATTACAGAAAATATCAAGATGGGGTTAGTATATGACACTCTCTCTCCCATCTGCAAGAAAGGGTAAACCACACCTAAACCTAATGCAGAAATATCTACCAAATCAAAGCATAGTGGGTTCTCCCTTTAATGCCCATCCCTTGGGCATCCTAGCCAGCCTGTTCCATGCTCTGCTAGGCACACACCCACGAGCAGCTGGGGTGGGAAGCTGTGAGATTTCTCTGTATCTGAGGAGAGAAAGAAGCATCAGCCTGCAAGGCGCTTCTAAGCACCGAAGGACGAGCATGGATGGAGGGCCAGGATCAGTTCCTGCCATGCAGTAATCTCAGCAGAAGCAGCAGCAATAGCAGCAATCTCTTTGCAGTCCCCTCTCACTTCCTTCATCCCAGCTTTTTCACTACCCACAGTAGCTGGATGAGACTCTGGATGGTTTAGGAATTGTATCAACTTCAAACTGCCAGGCTCAGGGGCGTGGACAGGCTCTTGGAAGGGGTTGTCCAGCCCTGTTCAGTATCTTCTAGAAAAACTCAAACACATTCCTGAGATCTCCAGCCTCAGGACACCCCCATCAAACTGTTTCACCCTTTTTTTGTCACTTGTCTCCAGGGTCATCTTTTCACACTGCAAGCTCCCACGTGTGAGCTTTAACCCAGAGCATTCCTCCATCTGGGAATTTGCCGTGCCCCCCATGACTCCCCCAGGGCCCATTCCTTCCCCCCATGCCCCAGCAGCTTCACCTTTGCTGTGTCTGATCCTTACCCAGCAAGGTCCTTTTTCCAATGGTGTCTCCCTGTGCCAGAGCTTCACTCTGAGCACGGCACATTGATTTCCCTATCACACTCCTACAAAGAGCCCATTAACAGAGACATATGTCTGCACTTCCATAACACCTTATCTAACAGAAACAATCTTTCCTCTTAATAAATTGTACATGGCACAGCCATTAATAATGGAGGCTTTGCAGCGCCGCTATTTGTTTTCAGAATGCGTTAACATTTGCTTCTACACTTTCAGTGTTTGCTCCTTCACCCACTCTCCTTGGTGTTTGAGCTTTGGCTGAGCACAGGAAACAGTTCAGGTAATTATTCCTCAATTTGGACAATAATGGATAGCCTCTCTATATTACAATTGAAATCAGTCGGTCTTTTTTTATACTTCTACAATTTCAATTCCACAAAATTAGTTTGACATGCAATTTTAATCCAATATTCCCTCCAGATTCAGAGAGAAATAATTAAGCTGTCTTTAAGCTAAATTTAAAGAGCACAAGGGAAAAGGCAGTAAAAACTGGTTCAAGGTTTGCATTTTCAAGTAACATTCCTTTGTCTACCTCAAGCTTCTTAAAAATTCATGCTTAAGGTATACTTGGCAGTAGTTTTATAATTACTAAGCTATTAAGCTTTCATAAGGAACAAGTGAAACTGTTTTTTTCCTAATTAGCTAATCATAAATTTTTCAAGGAAATAGTCTTCTACTAGAAAATGATGATTTGAAGAGGCAAAATCATCAACAGTAGTATGCTGATTATAATATATTCTTCTTACAAAAATCAGTACATCTCCCCAGTTAATTAAGTCTGTCCTTTGATAGCAAGTTCACTTTGCCTGGATAACTCATATTCTACCTCCCACTACTGCCTTTATATATGCTGCACAGTGAGATGTCAGGAAATCAAGCAGTTACAGCGCTCACCATCTTATTAATTCTGTTCTGAAAAGTTGAGAGAAACTTCTGAACCGTCATAGCTCAGTGAATTTTCTAGATTCAGGGGGACATATTTATGTCTATAAAGGAATATTTAGTGATTGGAGAAATTTTTCTGAAACAGATCTCTGACCTCTTCAGATAATGCTATATAATTGTACTTTAGACTTGTAATTCATTTTCCTAAAGACCATATAGATCTTATGAATATTAGCTTTCTGTTGCAGACATGTGAAGGCCAGACTGAGGACACATTTATAAAAATGGTAGCTTATCACTGCAAAGGAGGTGCTAATATTATATGATTATATTATTATAGTGTTTCCTTATAGAAAATTACCAGCAGACTGGAGAAGTACCTTGTTGGTTACCTGCAAAGTGATGGTTGGGTATATTTTCCTCAATACATACAAGCTCTTCCTTCTGCCTACACAACCTGTCTTAAAGATACAAAAATCATTTTTCTCCAGATGTTTTACAACTCGACCTGAGATGCATATGTTCCAGGTGGGTTTTTAGACATTAATAAAAAAAAATAAAAAGGCTTTTAAAAGAGAACAAGGTTGCTGTGTTTAATATAAAGAATGAACAAAACCTTTTCTGCACCCATTCAGTCACACCCCCCATACATGCGTGCATCAACAATAACCAGATTTTCCATCACAAAGAATTTCTGCTTTTGCAAGATATTATGAGCGGTCTTACTTAAAATATATATTTGATATGTGATCTCAAGCTGCCAAAGAGCTCTTTCAGCTGCTTTAGGCTCAAAGCAAAATCTTTTCTGTTTTTATTACCTAAACTGCCTTAGGCATCTTGAAAGCAATACCTTGGTTCATTCTTCAATACCTAAAATACAACAGCTATCTTTCTCCTTGATCCATAAAACTAATGTTAAATGTGGCAAGCTGGGAGAGAAAAGGGAAAATTACAAGAAATTAGTGAATGTCCTGTGGGAACAGTTTCTGCAGCTCAGTAGAGCGAGAACTGGGAAGTGAAGAGAGGAGACCTTATGAGGTGATCTTCTTCTAAACCCCAGAAGGAGGAGGGGACTTTTTTTACCATTCCCTATTCCCAGAACAGACTTATCCCACTTCTCAGGGGTTATAGGCCAAGCTGATTTCAATTCTTTTCCCATGTTCCTAAACACTAAGAGAAAAGCACCATTTCCTTTGCCCAGCAATAGTCAGAAAGAAGCTGTTTCCAGCAGCTGAAGATGTGTCTTGCAGAGAGCTCACAAGCTGCAGGGTGCTGGTGGCCCATTGTGAGGCTGGAAGAGGGCAAAATTTTTAATGTTGTTTCAGCAGGAGACAGATGAATGATTTCTTCCAAAGAGAAGAGCCTGAACAACTTCACACCACCCTCTGTCTTTCAATTCCTTGCCAGGTATTCCATTGCCAGTGTCTTTTTCCAGCATCTCCACATAGAACTCCAAGAAAGTGACACACTGTGTCCCACACATGGGCTTGCTTAAGCAGCCCTTAGCAGTTGCATTCATTGAAAAGATTCATTTTCCCTCAGAACAGGACGGAGTATAAAGAAGAGAGCTTGCAAATGAAGGGAATGGGAAAGGCAGCCTTACTGAGGTGGCTCTTCTGAAACAGGTGAAGATACTTGGGAGTGAAGTTCAACCTTCTCACATCTCCATGTGAGAAAGCCTGGGGATGAGCATTCAAAAGTTGCAAAGATATGACTTCTTGTGCAAATGAAAATGTGAGGTGTGAAAATAGGTTGAGAAAATTCTGCAACTATGATATAAAAGTAAAATAGCCACTGCCTGAGGAGAAATTACTGTGGATTTGATAAGATCATGTCAGGCTCTGTCATTTTCCTTAGGAAGAATTTTACTCTCTGAAAGATGTGAGAGCTACAGAAAAATCAGGTTGTAAGACTAAGTTTAAGGTTGTAAAAAGATGTCTTCTTCAATAAAGCAGCAAAAAGAGAGTTTTTGTAGCTATGAAGAGAGTAAAATCAAGACGACCTGGAGACTTCGTTTCTTAAAGAATAATAAGAGAAGGAAAAAAAGTTCTGCAGGAGAATATTTGGCAGTCCTATATCAGTATTGTTAATTTTTCAGATTATATCAATTAATTATTATGTAAATAGCTATTTAAGCTAAATGACATGTCACTGTGATTTATTATGAGCACTGTATGTGTAACCATAGATGCACTGCCAGATTGACTCTGATAGAATAATCAAGGCCCAAATTAATAAACGATGATGAGCGATATTGTTGACTGATGTGTCTCCAATTTTGGAGGCTTTCTTTAGCCAATTTGGCCTTAAATGAAAGAGAAATAATTTTCAATCTACATATCCATTCTGTTTTGTTAGCAGATTGTCTACTTTTGTTTGCAGATTTGCATGAGTTCCTGATGACAGCTGACTCACACATACTGTAAACCAAGAAATATCAAGCACAATGCTGTTTTGCAGCAAAGAAACTAAAACATGAAATAATTTAAATATTGACAAGACTTTTTTCAGCATATTTTTATGTGTCTTTTTCTTTTAATGATTAAACTAAAATTCTTAGGATCCTGTTGGTGAGCAGTATTTTGTCAGCCATGCTTGACTGTGCAATGGGCATAGCAGCATTCAAGTTATACAGGGAATTGAAGGGAGCCTGCTTGGACCAGGCATCAAAACACTGAGATTCTCCAATAAATGATCCATATTGCTTTAGAGATGGAAAAGATAGAAAGATTAAAGTATCAAAAACTTAGTGCTTCCTATTTCAATAGTATCTGCTGTTTAATTGGAGCATGTGAGGACATATTTCCAAAGCACTGAGGAGAATAAAGATGAGACCAATCAGTTTTCTCCTCCATGTAAGAAAAGAAAGATTCCTTATGCATCATGTAATCTTTAAAAGAAAAATGCCTTTAAAGACATGATGCAAGCACCATGCTTTACAGATTTTATTTACTTTTAAACATTGTTATTATTATAACATTATTATACAGAAATTATTAAAGGGAGTTTTATACAGAAAGAGAAACTTCACAGTCAGTTAAACACAAAAGTTTTCTGAGCTCTGTATGCAGTTCATGAGCATGGAAAGTGGATGTGCAGATGTGAACTGAGGAGCCAAGCATCTTAATATGCCTAAGAAATTATTTCTCACTTTGAACTGCTTAAGGAAAATTATTTTAACTAAACATTTTTTTTGATGAGACTTAGAGTCAATGACATGGAAAATTAGTTAATTCATTTGAAGTTTAACAGATCATTCATTTTGGTGTTATAATATTTTCTTTTCACATTTTGATGAAATTTCCTTCCATTTTAATGTAAAGACTTTTAATACAACTTAATTAAATAAAAAAAATAACACTTGTGAATTTTCAAAAAGTTGACTTTTCCTTGATTTTGGTCTGATTTGAGTTGAAATTTTGCCAGCCAAACACCAATCAACCAACTAAAGAAACCAATTAGTTTCACATGCTTATCTTGGAAGAGCAACAGGAAAGCCATTTTGTATCTATCTCTGTGGTATGGAAAGGGATAAATGCTAATGATGTAGCAAAGTTTATTCTCTTCTCGCACGCTTCACACATCCTTGCTGACTTTTTCTTTTCTGTTGCACCACTAAAATATGTTGCTATTACAGAAATTTTACGGGGTCACACTCCCTTAAACAATACATCCTACAAATCTTTTTCCAATTTCCTTTTTTTATTTCTGCACATTATCATATGTGGATGTAAATATGTGATCGCAATTGCCAAATGATCTCAAATTAGGTTAGTCACGAGCCAAAACCCTTCCTCTCTTTATTTGGGTAATGGTCTCAAAAGATAGAGACTTTTAAGAGCCACTAATAATGAGAAAGGTGTGTTGCTCTTCTTAGACAGGACTACTGTTCCTTCATTTCCTCACAGAGCTCAGTAGCAGCTCCTCTGACTAAATGGATTTTAGCAATCAGAACTTGACTGACAAAAGCTCAAATGGCTTTACTGGGAGTAAGGTTAAATGACCAAAGTAAATCACAGAAGAAAACTACATTCAAGTATTTCCCTAACTGCTGAAGATTTTAGGCTACTGCATTATTAAGGTAAAAAAAAATATTTTCAAGTACAATTTTCACTTTCAAAACACTGAAAAATGTGTGAAATGTATGTTCTCATAATTTTTGTTGTTGAGAGTTTGTGTAAGAGGTTTATATAGAAGGGTTTATATAGAAGGGTTTTGTTGAAGTTTAAAAACCTCAGGAAGTCCTAAAATATCTGATAGGCATGTCAAGCTTTTCTGGTTGTCATTAATACTGACCCACACACATCTGATCTGGGCTATGCCGTGGTTCTGGCCTCCTACAAGAAGCACAGCAGAAGAAAATGTCCTTAAGGAAGAACTGGCATGTCTCAACAAGGTGTTATTTTTCCTCCTACTCCTTGTTTGTACTTCAAGATACAAAATCACAGCATCTTTTCGCAAGTCAGCACAGTTTTGCCATGACAGTGAGCAAACAGACCACCAGCAAAACTTTGGTGCAAAGCTGCCAAAACTGCACAGGTTTTTCAGTCTTATGTCCTTGAGTATCACAGAGCCTAGGCACACCAGGAGCAGAAGCAGAAGCAAGAATTGCATAGAAATGGAATTCCTAATGCATGGTCATATTTGCCAGAGTAATGCTCATCTGGAAATGCTGCTTCTTCTGAGAATGCATTTATATTTCATATAGTACTTCATTAAGTGAAAGAGTAGGTTTCAGTCATTGCTCCTGATATAACAGGTTCTTGCCCAGGTGCAAAGGAAGCTAAACATTTCTGCAACTGCTTTTTGTTACTGTGAAAACTATAGCACATTCACCTTCCCATAGTTTACGCAAGTATGATAAGAAATACCTATAAAAACACTGTTTTCTCTTTCTCTTGCCTCTAATGTCAATATGTTGTGTGAGGGAGGAAGCTGGGAGGAAATTGAAGTTTTCCTCTGAAAGATCACAAGTCTAGATCTGTTACTCATTAATGAACTCCATGTAGCTCTTAATTGCCAGTAGATTTGCTGCGTAGAAAAAGAGCACGACAGACATCCAGCAAGACACACAGGCAGCAGGCGACCAGAGGTGTAACTGTTGCTTTCCCTACTGTATCTTGCTAAGCTGTCTGCTAAATATACCAAAAAGGTATAAAAATTTTAATGGAACCAAGTCTATTTGACCTGCATTTTTCATCCAATTGATATTAAAACCACAAATATTTTCTGATTAGGACAAGCCCTCAGAGGAAAAGAAGCCTCTGCCGGTCAGTTTGGTGATGAAGTTGATTACCACATTGCTTTATCAGCTGCTGGGTTTGTGAGGGCTGGTGCTTAGCTTGTGGTCACTCTCACGAAAACTGCTGAAAGAAATCATCATAAAGGCAAAGCAGTTCTTCACAGACTGAAACACCTCAGCCATAAAAATGGAGAGTTTTAGGCCAAAAGTAGCTACTTAAATAAGCTGTATGATATAAACAATTTGCAAAACCCCAGTATGTCCTAACACTGAGAATTATGGCCTTGATGCCTGTGAGAATCACAGAATCATCTAGGTTAGAAAAGATCTTTAAAATCTTGAAACCAACTGTAATCTATTTACAATGGCTAAAATGTGAAAAGATGCTCTTGCTTGCGATGTAGACGAAGAAATGGCGCGTTTTGTATTTTGATAAGAGATACTGAAATAACATGTACAGAAACAAACAGGAAGGAGGTGAACTGCTGAATGACAGAAGATAATAGGCTTGTTGTTTTGTTTGTTTTTATTTTTTTTTTTACATTGCCATTTGAATCTAACAGACCTGTTATTGGCAAGACAATAAAGAAACACATTTTTCTAAAATTTCTTACCATATCCAATGGGTACAGCCTAGAAGAACTAAAATTTCTAACCCAAACAAATATCTGCTCCTTCTAAAGGCAGACCAGTTAATTAGTTTTCACATCAGTACTTCTCAGCCATGACAATGAGAACTCTGCTCTATCACACTTGGTTTTATGCCTGACAGCAGGCAAGGAAGAGTTTCGTGAAAACCCTGTACCTTGTATGCTTTATGATACTCAGGTTGCTGCTAGGCACTGGATGATGGGAGTTCTGTATGAAACAGCACTCTGCAACGTGTGTGCTCCCTGTCCCAGGCCACTGCCCAGACTCCAGCGTGCATCACCCACAGGGCAAGAAGAACAACACCAAGCAAAATCCACCTAATGCCTCATGCTGCTTAAAATGCACTGTGTGCTTTGTTTTACTGAGGATCTTAATGCTAAATCATACAGAGATTGTTTGGATGCCTAATACACACTTTTTTTAATCAGGAGAGTTTTATAGAAAATATTAAACAGATAAACACTGTAAAGAGTCTTGCAATTGGGACAGCTGGGGGGGTCATGGTTCTCTCCTGCTGTGCATGGATAGGCTCCATTGCTCTGGAGTAGCCAGATGAGCAGGCTGCCATGAAATGCCAGCATTTTGGTACTTCCTCTTCTTTTGCTTATATTTTAAACAATTTGAATTCAACTAATTGATAAACTAAGAAGCTGAAGCTGAAGCAACAGATTTATGACCATCTCTTCAGGACAAAAAACTGACAGGTCTGGATATGGCTTATCTGAACAAAATCTATTTATTTGCTTGACAGCAGGACAGGACTTACAGGTGTTACAAAGGAAGTGGACATCTTGAACATATGGTGCACCTCATGTTTGCTTTTCCTCTGCAGAGCAGACTTGGCCTTTGATTTCTGCTTGCAGCTCAGATGTGGCTCAGCTTCAATTTATCCTCATCTACCATCCTTTCTCTTTATTTCCACCATCAGTTTGCAAAAAAAGAAAAGCTGATTTTATGCATGTGTTTAGTGTTTATTTTTCAGCCATTCCTTCTGCTTGTTTACTCCTCAGCTTCCAGAACTTTACACTCTCTTTTGTCATTTTTAATTTGTCTTCCTTTTTCTTTTCTGTTGATCTTGATACCACTTGACCTTTAAGCTCCAACCATTTGCCAGGAATACTTTTTCTGCTCCTTGGACTCTCCTCTTAGACTCTGATGAAAACGAGGAGAGGAGAGGAGAGGAGAGGAGAGGAGAGGAGAGGAGAGGAGAGGAGAGGAGAGGAGAGGAGAGGAGAGGAGAGGAGAGGAGAGGAGAGGAGAGGAGAGGAGAGGAGAGGAGAGGAGAGGAGAGGAGAGGAGAGGAGAGGAGAGGAGAGGAGAGGAGAGGAGAGGAGAGGAGAGGAGAGGAGAGGAGAGGAGAGGAGAGGAGAGGAGAGGAGAGGAGAGGAGAGGAGAGGAGAGGAGAGGAGAGGAGAGGAGAGGAGAGGAGAGGAGAGACCTGTCTTCACCAAAAAGTTTTTCCCTTCTCTTTCATATACAGATAAAATCTGTACTGATCAATGTAGGTAATTGAATAAAATTTATTAAATTAGAAAACAAACAAAATAAATCTATCCAACAACCCCAAAATAATATAAGCATACATAAGGATAACAGAATGTGTGACTATTGATGTTCAGTTCTGATTTATCTCTGGTTAGAACACTGTGCCTACATTTAAAATGCCACTATGTATCAGCCACACTTAGAGACACTACACATCTTACATTTAGTGATCTTAGACACATTCTTTAAAAGAGTTATTTCTCAAATGTCTTTTTTTTTCCTTTTGTAGAAGGTCCAGATTTGTTCTAATTTTTAGGTTTTCTTAAAAAACCACAAACTTTCACTGTTAGACAGTTATCTAGATGCAAACATCCTTGCCAGAATTTTCTTCAGACAGTAAAATACTGCTGTCAGTTGGAATTGTCCAATTAATTTCAGTTGCCCTAACTAACCATATCAACAGGCAATTTATTTACATATCAAAGATGGTTAGAGCTGTTATAGTTGTACAGTCCTATTGCAAAATGCCATGGTGTAATTCATGTGTGTAAAGTAACCTTGCCACTGTTATTGAAATACTCAGGTGTCCAAAAGCAGAAATATGGATTAATTTCTGCAGCTTCTGAACACCGACTCGTCTTTCACACGAACTTCTGGTTTTAATCCTAGTCAACAAAGCAACAGAATTAATCTTCCATAGATGAAAAGCAGGTATCTCTGAGGAAACTCATCATTTGCTTGAAGTATCTCATCCATGCTGAAAAATGAAAGTCGTATTTGTAGCCATGGTTGTGTAAATGTATTGGTGAGCCCCCTTAGTGCCTCATAAGATGCTAAGATCAAGTTTGTTTGGCTGTGGGAGCTGGTAATGCACCAGAGAGTTCCCAAGCATCTCAAAAAAAAAAAATGTCTCTGACTTTTTTCACCTTTAGGACAAAACCAGAGACACAGTCCTGGAAAAGATCACTGTAGATAATATGGAAGTTTTTCAGCTAGGGATAATGTAACACAACAAAAAGCTTAAGTAACTGCAGAGCAAGGAGGCTGTAAATTTAGGGGAAAAATTGCAATTCTAATATTGTTAAGCTAAGTCTAATTTCTTACTCATTCCACTTCTCTCTCTAGTTCTATCTATATTAAAACAGACAAATTGGAGATTAAAAATGAGCTTTTCACTAAGATGAATGAGACAGGATCATTTACCATCTCACCTTTTCTGCTCTCCTTGAGGTTTAGGAAGATATCCCAAGAAAATAAATTTTCCTCTGCTCTAAATTTATATAACACAATAGAGTTGTCTACAGAGCAGCATTATATCTAAGCCAGAATATGAATGTTAAAAATCAAGGAATTTTGTTACAGATTCTCAATACTGCTTTCTACTGTGCTGCTTTTACTCAAACTTTTTTAAACCATTTCATCCTCAGCTCGTTCTCTTGTTAATTACTGTAACAGGTAAACATGGAGATTTGGGATTTTCCACAGCTCTTTATTGAACTCTATGGAAAAAATTGAAAAACTGAGTTAGGAATTTGTTTTTCACCCTTTTAGGTTGCTGAGGACTAATATTTGTATTCTGATTGATTTTCAGTTATGTGGATCTACAAGTCAATAATGTTGCTGATAAAATATGGTTTCAAAAGAGCAGGATATTAAGAAGTCTATGTTAAAGAACAAAAGAATCAGACTGTTCTTTTGAAAAGATAAGAGAGATTCAATAAAGCTCAAAGACATCAATTAGGCCCAACTTTTACAGTTGTTATGCATTTTTGTTACCACAGAATTCATTGGTAATGACAAATTGGTTTATTACTTTTTTTTTTTCTCATCTGGGAACAAACATATGAACGTGGTTGCTGTTGAAGAAATTTTACTTTTGCTGGCATAGGAAAAGATTTTGAACTTTGTCATTGAAAAGTGCATGGTCCCATACAAAAACTTGCTCTAAATTGTTCTAAGCTTCATGAGCAAAACTCCTGCAAAAATTAAAGTCCAGTGAAATGCAACATGATAAATGCCTGAATCATATCCAATTAATTCAGCAAATCAATACTGGTTCTGAACATGCCCCTGGATCTGGCAGAGGTGAGCATAGCTCTTGTTTGCTGTACAGCTGCACATTTTGAATCCATCCAGCAGAAGGAAATGCTTGATCTCAGGTTCCTGTGAGCAGAGGTTGCCTCCCTGCATCCCAGACAGGCCAGTCCAGCAGGAAAGTGGTTCCTCCCAGCCCCCTCCCATTTCTCAGTCAGAAGTCTTTGATTCTCATGGAAAATAATCATGATATCTGAGGCTGGGTCAATATCATTGCTATTTGATTTGGAAAAAAAAAATTGTTTATCTCCTATTTATCACTTAAATATGGAAATTACAAATAAGTTTACTGAGAGAGGTCTACAAAAGACTATGGAATTTTCTGGATATATGATCAAACATTTGCCTATTGCCTCAGTCACAGGTCTGTTGTTGTAGAAGGAGAATTGAAGGGAATAGATACACATGGACCCAGACTCTTTGAACGTGTTGCTGAAGTGGTTACACAAATCCACTGCCCAGAAGTAGCTGCTGACCTCCCCTGCCCTGATAAGTGATTTCAGCATTTTTCATTTTATTCAGTTTGAACTCATTTTTTAAAAATATGGGTAAAAATGTTTCCTGCCTTTTTTTTTAATAATGGTATGCAATTAAAAGCAAACAAAATGCAAACATTCATTATCTTTCACTGGACTTCAAAATGCGCAGACTTTCTTTGACTTCAGTTACAGAAATTTGACAAGGTTTTCTTAGTCGTATATAAAAGCAGCCTCTTTCTGTCTTTATCAGTGTATGAACTGATTCTTACTCATCTGTCTGGATAAGCCAGGCAAGAAAAGGCCTGAAAAAGTGCTGAAGAATAGTCACCCATAAGTTTCCTCGTTAATAATCTGTTCTCATTTACCTGTGTCTTTCCCTTGCTGTTGTTCAATTTTCTTACACCCTCTCAGCAAGGGCTGATACATCTTCTCATTCTAGAGTTTTCTTTTAGAATATAATTTAGTTCTGTGGTTGCATGAAATCATAAAAATAAAACCCCACAGGTATATAAGTCATACACTTTTTGAAAGATTTATCTTTTATTATCAGATAATGTAAATTGATTTACACAGATCCACAGTGGTAGTAAATCTCTTCCAGTAATTTATTGGGAAGTGATCCTAATGTACTTCCTGCAGACTTATGTTGATGCCACAACAAAAAATTTACAAAGACACATATTGAGATTAAATGGCAAAATGAACTATATGGAGTTGTCTATGTAAAATCATTCTTGAGATATTGGATAATGAAGAAAATAAATAATTTCTAGAAGATATTCACATTTTCTATGCAAGATTTCCTGTGGGAAGATTTTGATCATACACTTGTTTGGCTTTGGAAAAAAATCAATTAAATAAAAGTTGTCCTTTCTTTTCTTGTTTTGCTTTTTATCTTTTTAATCTTTTCTTTATCTTCTTCTGATGCTTTCTGCTGTGTATAGTAGTACTGCTCTTTGCTTTGTTGTTTATTTTCCCATAGTTATTCTTCCTACTTACTACTAATAGTTCTTTAACTGCTGAAAAGTTGCAGAAAACTACAGAGAATGAATGGGTTTAAGGGAAAAAAAACATTTTTAATCACTTTTTGTATTTGTAGCATGTTGATAAAACGCATTTATGCATAAATCACTTTGTACTTTTGCTACTTTCTTCCCTTCAGTACACTATTATGTCTATAAAATGCCTTAAAAAACACTTTAAACAATCCTTATAGTAATTGATATTTCACATCTCAGGCTGTGTCAACATGTGATCTTTATTACTGTAAAAGTTGTATTCAGTTCTAGAATCTGATTTATAAGCACCTATGAAATGCAGGTGTTGCATTAGTTACAATCACTCACAGATGAAAATACAACCTCCTGATATTGTGATGAAGGTCAGGTTCAGAGAGGCAAAAAGGTGATGTGATATCTTTCATTATCCTGTAATAATGGTGCAGACAGTTCTTCCTTTTGTGTCTAGTGGTAACTTAATTTCATGGTCTACTGTGTAACTAGACTCTACAGACTACTCGAAAGTATGTGAGAAATTAAATTATTGATGTCGGCATGTTCCTCCTACAGATGTTTACAGAGAAAGAATTACTTGAGAAAACAATTATTGTCTTCTAAAACCATGAGGGAAAAATCATTCTACAAGGCATAATTTTGAAAACACAAGAGTCTACATAAGCTAATTTTTTGTCAGGCTTGAAAGAAATGCACCTGGAGGAGCCCTGTGCAGGGTAAGAGCTAAAACACACTAGATTCCTTTTGCAGTATATTGGGCCTTACTGAAAAATACTGCTTCCAAAACTCCCCACCTCTCTCCAAACTGATTTGCTATATTTCAAAAACAAGTCTAAGTTCTACTGTCTTTTTTGCTGCCTGCTGCCAACAGCGGATGTAATAAACCTCAGAGCAAAATTTATCCTCTTCTGTACATTTTACTGTGTATACCTAGATATTGGCAAAACCTGCATCTCTCCCTGTGGGATCTCAGCACCTCAGTCCTGAGGTGCCGAGCCACCGAGACCACCCTTGGGGGGCTCGGGAGTCCTGGAATGTTGCCAGAAGTGTCTGGTGGCTGGACTTTGATCCTACACGGGAGACGACACCTGTATGAGGATAGGAGGACTTCACCGAGGTGAATGGTGAAGGGATTAGTTAATTAGAGGGTGAGACACAGGGTTTAGGATTTATGTACAGGGGGGTTTAGAGAAGTAAGATGGAGGAATTGGGGCGTGTCCTGTCCTTCTTCTTCTTCTTCTTCTTCTTCTTCTTCTTCTCCTCCATCTTCTTTAGTGATGGTGGCACTTTTGGATTGGTCATTACTAAAAGTGCACCGGGCAATAAAAATAAAAAGGATTGGGGAAAAATGATAAATATTGTACACGTAACCATGGGTATAAAGATAGGTGACTGCCCGGAGGGCAACACAGTGTGCTCATGGCTGACTGCTGAGCAGACCTCTGTCGGGCCGAAAGAAAACCTTTTAGATAA
This sequence comes from Zonotrichia albicollis, assembly GCF_047830755.1. Taxonomy (NCBI): domain Eukaryota; kingdom Metazoa; phylum Chordata; class Aves; order Passeriformes; family Passerellidae; genus Zonotrichia; species Zonotrichia albicollis. The sequence continues at coordinate 57,110,198 of NC_133821.1, forward strand.
ACAATTAATAAACATAAAGACTGAAAGAAGAACTGAAGCCTCTTCTCGTTCTTTGATACGCGGTCTGTCCCAAGGCCACTCCAGGCCATTCCAGGCCCTTCAAACAGCCGAAAACCGGACAACTGGCTTCCACTGGGTGAGCTCGAACCACCACAAAACCTTTCGGGGGGGGCAGCCTCAAAGCCCTGAAGACCAGAAGACCAAAGGGAACAGCTCCGATCTTAGACGAGGTCCCAGGAGAGCACTGATAACTCCTGAGGAAAGAAGCCTGAAAAGAAGAAAAAAAAAAGAGAGAAGAGGGGGAAAAAAAAAAAGCCAACAGGGTCTGCAAAAAACAGCAGTCACTGAGAATTCCATCTCTCAGCTTCTGCCGAAGACAATTCGTAGCAGAACAGCCCGGACCGGAACCAGAAAGGCGCCCTGGGACCACCTCTCGTGATCTGCTGGACAGAGACTGAGACCTCTGGACTGCCCTGACGATAGATTTGGTAAGAAGGCCCAGAAATAAGAACATGGGGGGCACACTCTCCCAGGAACAACGGGAAATTTTGTCCGCCTTAGAAGGCGTGACACAAGCATACACAGAAGGAATTCCAAAGAAAGAATTAAAACAATTATTGCTATGGGCAAGGCTAAACTACCCACTGGCAGAAACGTGCCTGCTATTCGAAGTGGGGTTTTGGCAGGAGATAAACAGACATTTATATTTCTTAGCCACTAAAAAGGATGAGACAGCGTTAAAGCTGTTGTCTCCTGCAAGAATAATGCTGGAAGGTATTTCTATGCAAACGAAATGCCAGGAAAACCAACAGATGCAGCAGACATCTGGAGGACCCTCAGAAAGAGGGGGGGAGCAAAGCTCCGCAAAAAAATTAGCTCTGGCCTTAAAAGGCCAGGAGGGAAATGCTCTTGGAGAAAAAGAGCAAAGAATATTATTAAAACCCCCGGTCCCAAAACCCAGAAACCCCAGAAAACCCCTAAAGTGTCCGGAAACTCCAGAGAGCATGGAGGACTCAGGAGCAGAATGGGGGGAGCAGGGGGGAGAGAAGGGATCGGGGGGGGCGCTTTCTCACAGCGGCCAGGCAGCGGCGGAGCAGGCGGGGGGCGCGGGTGAAGAGAAAACGGAGACACGTGTTCAGGTGCGGCTTTGCTTAGCTCAGGGCCGGGGGCGGCGGCGGTCCCAGCCGGCAGGGATGCAGAAACGCGCGGCGGGCGAAATTCGCGAAAACCCGGGGGGAGAAGTCACATACCAGCGCGGGTGCGTTAGGCATGGGCGGCGAAATGGGGAAAACTGTGCAGCCCCAAAGGGCCACCGTAGTGAGACGCAGGAGGCGCGCGGTTGTGACGCAAAAAACCCGGTGCGCAGATCGGCCCGAATCGCGGCGGGCGCGGGTGCCGGCGGGAGGCGGGCTGCACGCACTGACGAGGGAAGGAGCAGACACAGCATCGGAGGAGGAGGAGACAGAGTCAGGGGCAGACCGAGGGGGGAAATCTCAGGGCTGGAACAAGAAGGAGAGGGAGAAATTACCTCGGGAGAGACAGGGAGCGGCTCGGAAAGCACGCATGCGCAGAGAATAGAGCGCGGGCGGGGGCGGGCCAGACCCCCGGTAACGTCTCAGGCGAGGAGGGGCCCTCTCCAGACTTGGTGCCTTTGGTTAAAGCCCTCGGAGTCCAAGCCTCTTCCCTCCTGGGGAGGCGTGTGTGTTCTAACCCTATTGTCAGTTGAATCAAAAGCCAGGTAGCCCCGGTCTCAAGTGAGCTTGCAAACAACGACAATCGGCTGAACAAGGAGGCAGTTGTGTTCATGACGTCATCCCAACCACGGAGCCCGGTGACAGCACCACCTCGTGGGGGAATGACCGAAGTGCACGACATGCTGAATCGGTTTGGCGGAGCCACAGCATCATCTCGTAACGAGTCTGCAACTATGCAGCGATTTTTCTCAACAATATATAAGAAGAGACGAATACTCAGACAAAAGTCGGGACTCAGACTGCAAAGGATGACTCAGAAGAGAAATAAGAGGAACGAAAGACTCTGGGGGGTTTTCTCTTTAGGGTCTTGAATGAAAAACATAGCAAGGGTTTTGTACAAAAATGAGGTCATGAATTTCATGATGCTCATATGCATCATTTTTTCGTTCATTGCAATAGGCAATGGGGTAAATTTACCTATTACAGAGAAAACTACCAAAGGATCATGGATTGATCAGCTGGTAGATTTCTTTGACATCTCTCCCATTTGGAGAGGAATTTTAAGGGTAGGATTTTATGTTTTAATAGTTCTCCTAGTCCTCATCCTTGTCGTCCCATGTGCCATGAATCGGATTGTAAAAGAGGTTTTCTTGGTGCAAACAGAAGGGGGAGATGTGGGATCTCAGCACCTCAGTCCTGAGGTGCCGAGCCACCGAGACCACCCTTGGGGGGCTCGGGAGTCCTGGAATGTTGCCAGAAGTGTCTGGTGGCTGGACTTTGATCCTACACGGGAGACGACACCTGTATGAGGATAGGAGGACTTCACCGAGGTGAATGGTGAAGGGATTAGTTAATTAGAGGGTGAGACACAGGGTTTAGGATTTATGTACAGGGGGGTTTAGAGAAGTAAGATGGAGGAATTGGGGCGTGTCCTGTCCTTCTTCTTCTTCTTCTTCTTCTCCATCTTCTTTGGTGATGGTGGCACTTTTGGATTGGTCATTACTAAAAGTGCACCGGGCAATAAAAATAAAAAGGATTGGGGGAAAATGATAAATATTGTACACGTAACCATGGGTATAAAGATAGGTGACTGCCCGGAGGGCGACACAGTGTGCTCATGGCTGACTGCTGAGCAGACCTCTGTCGGGCCGAAAGAAAACCTTTTAGATAAACAATTAATAAACATAAAGACCGAAAGAAGAACTGAAGCCTCTTCTCGTTCTTTGATACGCGGTCTGTCCCAAGGCCACTCCGGGCCATTCCAGGCCCTTCAAACAGCCGAAAACCAGACATCTCCCTACATAAATAAAGTCCTTAAATCTTTCTGTATAATTTATACAGAGGTGCCCTAGCTCAAAAGGTCAGTGAAAAAAATAAAGGTATTCTGCTGGAAGACTTCTATTCAGCTGAAACCTGAGAGCATTTTAGCATTTTTTTTTTTTTTTTGCCAGGTCAGTATAAAGTTGGTTCAAGAAGACCTTGCTGAAGGGAGGTGAGAATGTTGTCGTTAGCCACTATTTAGAAGGCTGGCTCCAGCTAAATTATATCTTTCAGCTTCCTCCTTCAAAATCCAGGAAAAGAGTTTTTATACTCCACACTGAAATTTTTAGCCATGCAGAGAAATAAGATCCTGGTCGTTAACTAAGAAATAAGGTAATCCTAGTTAACAAAGAAAATTCTTTCACTAACTGGAAAAATTATTTACTTTAAAAACTTGTATAAATATTTATTTGGTGACAGGTATTTGTAGTGTTTGCTAAGAAGGTAGGGAGTTTAATGTCTCATTAACTTTGTGCGTAAGAAGTTCATTACTAAAATTGTATAAGCTTTGAGTTTCTAACTGAAATGTGAGGTCTTGGTGATATAGATCTTTATCTTAAAAATGAGTCAAAAGTCAAACTTTAGCTTCATATACTAGAAACACCTGACCTTTCAGCTCACTGGGGAAGCTGGGCTATTGCTGGCCTGGCTTCTTTTCACACCAAAATTTCTGAAATCCGGGGTTCATAGGTCTTTGTTCCTAGATAGGACTAAGATGCATTGGGAGTTCTATTCTAATAGAATTTGTGTTTGAATTAAAATAAGAGCCTTGAATATGCAGCACCTGTAGAGATATACCAACCATAATCTTTGAACTTCAAAATCAAAAATAAATTATCCAGCAATGGACCATGACAGAAAATCTGGACCAATATATCAGATGAGCTGGATCCTACCCACCGATTTTTCCCATTGGGAAAACTGCCATCATCAGAGAAATGAAGAGACCATCACAAAAAGAGTCTGTTGGATGTAAAAGAGAATTTTTATTGTGCTTAACGAGAAACAAGAAAAAAATTACCTATTTCATCATATGCATAAAGAAGAGTGTTGGACTTTAAGGTGGGAACAATACTGAACTGTTTTATAATGTTTAACATCTGATGAACTGAGATTCCAAACCAGATGGATGCTTGAAGAGACTTTATAGACTTTAACTCTCGTAATAACCAAGGAATCAGTTGGTGTTATCAATAACAATGAATTCTAAGATAAATGTACAGAACAATGAGAATGTGATGTCCTGTTCAGTCGTTATGGACATATTGTATTGCATATGAAATTAAATTAAGATAATCTTATCTGGAAATTGTTTAATTGTACCACAGCAACTATATGGTGATTTTTTTCCTACTATATTTAATTTATTTCTCCCCTCCCTCCCTTAACTTTATATCTAATTCTGAACAAAGGTTAAGAAAGCATCAGGACCTAAGTGCTGTCATGGCTTTTGCAGAGCCTAATTTGGCTGAAGGAAGCATGAGAGAAGGCACTTTTCACAGTTAAGCCATTTTCACCTTTTTTTACTATAACAATTTTCCTTCACCAAAAAAACCAAAACCACTCAAACTAAATTTTTTCCTTTCTCTGTAATTGTTCAAATTCCAACTTTGACATTGAGCTAATGAAGTCTAAATATCAGATATAGGCGTTTTTCTCTTTTTAGCTGCTTGAATGTGTAGTGATTTTTTTCTACTTCAATGGAATAATTGAGCAGCATGCACTGTGTTGGTTTTGGATTTCCATGTGCCATCCTAAAAACTATATCTCCCTCAATAAATGTGTGAAAATAGTGTGGTATTTTCTGTAAGGGGAGGATTTGTTACTATGCCTTTCTGGCGAGTTTCTCCATTGCTGCTAGGATCTTTAAACTGGCTGATTTTCAGAAATGACTGCCTTACTACTGTGTGATGAAGGTTTCCTTACTCCAAGGAATCAGACTGCTGAATTGTCTAGATGCCTAGTGACAATACTCGTGATAAGAAAAGTTTTTAATTATTACAACAATTACCATATTTTTCATTATACTAATGATTTAAAATACAGACATAATATGAACAGTAGTACAGCATACTATAAAACTCTCAATTTTAAAACATAGAGCACAGTTTTCTGATGTGGTAAATAAAATATAGCGTTCTCCTGAAAAGCCGCACCTTTTTATGAAGAAAAAGCGATGCCAAATATTATCAAATATAAGCTTGGGTAAAATGCAAGGGGCAGAATCAGTCACTACATCTATTTTAAAATTTGACTTGGACAGATATAGCCTGGCAGAAAACTTTTCATCTTAAATAATACAAAAATTTCTGCAAGCATGCCTGCATTTTTTTCTCCATGTGTCTCTACACACATGTACCAAACAAGTACCCAAAGAAGGGCAACAAAGCTGAAGAAGAGAGAAGGATCTGGAGCACAAGTCTTAGAAGTAGTGGGTAAAGGAGCTGGGGTTGTTTAGTCTGAGAAAAGGGGGCTCAATGAGACCTAGAAACCTCATCTGTTACAAAATTAATCATTCAATTAATTAGATAGACCCACTCAGAGTTAATTTGGTAGATTTTTTGCCTCTCCTTTAGTTTCTTTTATTGAGGATGATTTACTTTACATCAATAAACTAAATATTCATTGGTCTAAATGAAGGAAGTGTGATTTACTGCAAATCTAGCACCTTCTGCAATGAAACAAGTTTCTTTTCCCAGTGGGAAAAAATGAGTAATTACACCAGTGCAGTGCATGTAGCAATGAACTAAGAGGAAAGTATATATCAAATTAAATAAGACATCCAACCAGAATTTACTTCTTTCTTTCAACAGAAAAAGGAAAAGAAAAAAGGAAAATAAAAAGGAAAAGAAAAATAAAAAGAGGAAAAAGAAACCCCAAAAAAACCCCACAAAAACACCCAAAACAACAACAAAAAAAATCCCCACCAAAATAGAAGCATTCCAAAACATTCTGATTTCACATTTCCAGATATTTGCATTTCCATTCAAATCATGATCACAACTTTAGAACCATGTGCTTATTATTTTGTTTTTATTTTGAATCTCTAGATTTCACAAGGGAAGATTTGCATCTAAAAATATAAATTGAAAAAGAAAATGAAGAATGTAGGAAATGTAATACTTATAAAAAAGGTGAGAATTAAAAATTATTCGCAGCTTTCACAATTAAAACATAAAAATTTTATACAGATTTTCCTTTTAAGATGAGGGACAGTGAACCAATCTTGGTTTGCAGAATTCATGTAGTTTTCTATTCCCTTAGAATATTTTTTTTTTCTAATATTGAGGTGGAGTTTAAATCTGCCAGGCTGTGTTTCCCCTGGAGTGGACTAATGGCATAAAAGTAATAGTGATGAGTAATAGATAAATGTAAACTTGCTTTTATGTAAGTGAATCTTTATGGGATACCTTCTGAGCATAGAAAGTAACAAAGTTTGGGATACAAGAATACATGTGGGAATGCAGATGTGTTGCAAAATCCTTATCCTGAAGGAACACATATTACAGTTTCGGCAAGGTCCATAATCAAGAAATTTTCAGGTTTTTTACTGAGTAAATGAAAATTTCTAGAATTCAGTTTGATCAAATGTAGGGAGATACAAAATAAGTAAATAGAGGTAGTATAGAAAGTAATCTTACCCCCTAAAGCGTTGCAGCTGAGCTAATTATTAGAGATTGGGAGCAGGCCTGACTTTCATAGCTGTAGCAATAAGAAGAGTGTTATAGAAGAGTGGATTGGTTGGTTGGTGGGAACTGGAGTCAGTTGCTGCTGCAAGGACAGGGAAGGGTCAGTGCCTAGAGGAGCTAGCTGCCTATGAGAAACCCCAGGGAGGTATGAAACTTTAGCAATATGGAACCCTCGCAATGGAAGGGAAATAGAACTCTTGCACTATTATGACAAGGATCAAATATGCAAGCTGAGAAAATATTCTTAGCGAGACCCTTTTCTCCTTTCAAAAAATACCTCAGAGCACTGAAATAATGATGTACTAAGTTATAGAAGTGGCATTTTCTCAAACACTGCATCTTGCAGGCTTCAATTTTCAGCCTGCTCAGGGACTCCTGATCATGCAAACCAAATTGAACTATTGCATGAACAATTTAAAAGATGCTTTCATCCAGGGCTGAGTACTCTAAGCTGAAATGCCTTAAATTAGACCATTTTGCTGGCACTATCATGTCTACCTCCAAAACCCTCCATGGCTTTCTGCATTCCCAAGTTAAATAGGGAATATACTGGAATGAGTGTGGGGCAAAAAATAGAAACAAAAGAGATTTTTCACTATTTTAAAATAATCAGAAGTCATATCTGAAAGTAGACGTCTCTCCCTGGTCAATATGTGGAATATATCAAGTGCTACCAGGGGATGTGTGAGTGCACAGTGAGTTACCCAATGAACCGCAAAACTCCTCTTACAGTCCAAATGGGTGACAAAATCCAGCAAGATAATCTCACCTATAAGAATTGTCTTTCATTAGAATTTCCATTCACCATATACCATAAAGGTGGGGGAAAAAGAAAGGGAGAAGCCAACCAAAAAACCAAACTAACCCACATTTGTCAGTCACTTGTATTCAGACATAAGGAAATAAATCAACACCCAACAGCTGGGTGTTTATGGTCTTGTACCTTTTTATCTTCACTGGTTTTATTTCTATTTATTAATTCTGTGCCGATTCCACCAGTAATACTGTATTTAGAAGTTTTGAGAACTTTCAGATGTTTGCATCCATTTTGTGCAAGCATAACACTCCATCCTGTGAGAATGCTTCCTTAATGGGTGAGCAAAACAACAGCAACCGGTGACGTCAAGTATGCAGCAGGCTACCTGTTTAACTGGTATGAAACCACCACCTTTATAATAAAAAAATGTCACTAAGCAGCAGAAAATCATATTTATTAAAAGTCAGAGGAAAACATGTCAGAGTTCTAAGACTCCAATCTATACAGGATCTCATAAGAAGATTAAACTCAGATTTCTTACAATATTTGATAATATTTCATTGACTGTTATTGTGCATTATTATTTTGGCTATAAAATAAACTAAACCATTTAGCCTTATAAAAGAGAAAGAAGGAGGAAATCAATCCACCTGAGGATGTATACTGCACTAACATTGCACGTGTTAATGGAGACTAGTGTATATCCTACTAGGGAGTAGGACAAAAGAATGATTCTCAGCCTGGTACTAATTTTTATTTTCCCTCAATTCCATTGCTGAACTGAAAAATTAGTTTGCAGAGTTCTGGCCAGAAACATTGTATTGGTCTAGCAAAAGATTTTCATCCAACAAAGTTAGCCTCATTCTTATAAAACAGCTTGATGATAGGTGAGCTGCCTCAAATATCTTTTTAAGTTTGCCTTTAGCTCAGTTAAAGGCAATGGCATGCTAAATCCGGAGTTCATGAAACTAGCAGGACAGCCTGCCTGCATAATTTCCATGTCATTCTCCCCAACAATTAATAAACATATAAATGTGGTGTATTTTGTATGTCAGAATCAAAGATTACATTATGTCTCAAGAAGTGAAAGCCTCATTATTTTGATTTTCTGCATTATATGGTGCTGGATTTACCTTTCCAGCCTTCCCAGAAGTCGTGATTTTTTTGTTTTTTATTTGCAAACATTCCCAAGCTCAAGCCAGAGCCAGCACAGGGAGATTCTGCAGCCAGTGGTAGACAATCAGGAGAGGCAAATTAACAGCTCCTGCCCATAGAAAATCTGCATTTCTGAAAAATATTTTATGTTTTGACTACATGTGTTGGTATGAGGCAGAATCCAGAGATAAACCAAAACACAAATCACATTTAGCTAGCTGATTAAAGGGGCTTTAGCTCATACACAAATGCATTCTTGATGCACAAATAAAGTCCTAAGGAAGTATTTTTCCTGGATAATAAAATAATTCTGTAAGGAATTTGATTGACTCAGCTGCAGAAATTAAAGATGCTACAAAGTAACACATGATGGACTATGTTGTGTTCTTGCAGCAAAAAGTAAACACATTAACATTTACATGGCCAGAGCACCAATTTGTGCCTAAATTGAGCAAAGAACTCTATGCAAAAGTAAAGCTTTGGATGTGTAAGTCATAGAAAATAGTAATCCTTTTCCCTGCTGCTTCTTAGAGTGTCGTTTGCTTCAGCACATTTGCATTTTGCTTGGATCTCCCAGGCTAGCCCCAAGGAAGCCTGGGGATCCTGCCTTCAGTGATTGCAGGCACAAAGAAGAGTGGGCTGCTCCCCTACTTTGTTGCCATGGCACCTGGAAAATAATTGGCATGTTCTCACAAATGGTGGCTTTCAGCAGCTATGGCATGCAAGGATTATAGCCTCAGCAGATATATCAGTTCCCCAGGTGACATTTTCAAGAGGGCTTCATGATGCATGAGCAATATTGAAATGTGGGCTCAGGGCTAAGACAGAAGCCTCGTATTTTCATGTGGAGTGACAAAACTACTTCTGAAATATAAGAGAGCAAGGAGCTGGCTTTCAGATTACTTCTTTTTCTGAACTAGGATACCCAGTGGTCACCACTGACATCTTCCATGAGTTTAGTTGCTCAGGTGAATAAAGAATCTATTAGTGGCCCTGGTTTTCAATGGAAAATTTTTGTTTCTATTCCACAGCTGTGCTTGCAACGCTGTTTTGCATGAACTGTCTGCTTCAACTTTGTAGAAACTCTACCAAAAATCTTATCTACCAATGAGGGAGAATTTTGAAACTATTACTATTTTCATCCAACCTGTTTAATTATACAAAACTCAGTTATTGGCGTATAATCTACATGGGCCTCTTAAAATTATAAAATTTGTTTAACAAATTTGCACAGTGAAAATTCATTAAATAATAAGCTTTAGCAATAAGAATTGCTAACATCTGGATAAGAACATAATGCAAAAAATCATTCAACTCTTATGTCTGTTTTGTTCTCCAGACTTTTAGTTCAGGGTTTTAAGCATTTTTTTTTTCTTCTAATTGAAAGTTGCTTGGAGTAAGAGTCATATTATGTGTGTGCATGTTCTCATGGTAGCTAAACATGAATTTTAGTCTTGGCTAGGTTTTCAAGAAAAACTATCAACTCAAATCTCTCTGTTAGAGAGTTCTGCTTCCATATTAGAGAACCAATCAAGACTGTAATAACTATGTAGTCTGAAGCATACTGATGATGACAATTTAAAATGTAATTTTGTGTCTTCCCACCTTTCTGTTCCACTTCTCAGAGACAGCAGAACGGAAGGAAGGTGGGACAGAATTATTCAATTCTCATCTGCCTCTATTGTGCCATTTTAATGGCAGGCTCACCTTTCACGTTCTTTTGTGAAACAGAGCAAGACAACAGAAGATCAAGTGAAATAAAGTAGTGGTGAACGTGCAGAAAAAGTCAGAATGAAGTAGACCCTGGGCAAAAGCTAGAACAGATTAAATGAAGAGAGGGGAAAAAGTGGACATCTGGAAGTGGAGTGAAAAGTTAAGCAGATAAATCTTAAAATCTTAATGGAACCTGAGGAATTGCAGCAATTTCAAAGGTGCAGGAACTGAGATGGAAAAAGTAATCATTAAAAAGAGGTCTGTTTTCTCAGAGTACAGAATCATAAAAGAAATGGTGTCTAAGAAGGTGTAGGAGAATTATTCATCAAACAAAGGCACAAAGGGAGAGGAAACAGGAGTAAGAAAAGATAACAGCATAAATACTGGGAATTAAGAATGTCATTGACGAACTGGAAAGCAAATTAAAAGATTTCAAAGAGCTGGAGGTAGGAAAGCATATAGTGTCAAGAAGTGAATAAGTAAGAGAGCACAAGTAATTAAGAACACATTTCATAAATAGAATCAAAACATAGAATAAATAAAAGATGTGAGCATGCATATGAAGAATAACCACAATAGGCAATAACCTTGTGCCATGTGTGTATGACTTAAGTTTGATGTAGGAACAGGTAGTATTTTTCCCACAACTGGTGTGGGATTTGTTGATTAAAAGTATTAATATATTATATTAGTGAAAATATATGAAATTTGCACTTTTCATGGTGAAATGCTGGGCATCCAGAATATAAATGGATTTGGTATCTACAGAGCTTGAGGACATAACTTGTTTTCTGCACTTCATTATGCTCCCTTACCTGTGGCTTTATCCTATCATGCTGATGCATGCTGAGTGGTATCATGACCTGTAAGCGATTTGAGTGAATTCAATAGGACCTCTTGCTGAGCGAGGACAGAATTGCTGCTTTGCCTAGGTTCAACAGGAGAATTTCCATTACTTCCTGAATAATGATTAGGCAGTAAGATAATAGTTGTGAGCAAGAAGGACAGAACTGGATACTGTACATAACGAGTACATGCACTGGTATAGGTGCACAGCAACACCTTATGTTTTATAGAAATGTAAACTATCAACAGCTCTTGGCAATGCTTCCCCTTTCCACCACAAAGTGCAGGTGAAAATCAAGGCAGAGCAATAGGATATTGAATGAATGCCTTACTTTTCAAAAATATTGCAGTGATAAACACTACTCAGGTATCATGTCCAAAAGGTACCATGTGGTCTTCAGCACACCCTATTTTTAATGCAATGTTAAAAAAATTATACTCACTTTGAAATGTAGAATAGATTTTTATGAAAATCATTTACTAGACAGTGAGTAGATTATGGATGGAAAGTAAATACAACTCCCTATTTCTTAATACAGCCTAAATAAATAGAATAGGTCCTAAGGAAGAGTATCTGGAATAAATTTAATTACACTTAGCTAACAGGCTGCCACCATCTTGAAATTCTTTTTCTTCATCAAATCAGCAAAACATTTAAAGACCTTTTTAATGTAAGCAATAGTCCATTGACAAATTCTTTAAAACTTGACCCTTCTGGTCTTACCATATCTTCTCTTTTATATGAATGAAAAGGAAATTGTATCTGACTTAATGCAACTTAAAAAAGAAAAAATCAAGAAATTTTTGCAGAACTGGTTTCACTGTCCTGAACTGAGTGAGAATATTAATTTGAATCATCTGTAGCTTTCTTTGCACTTCATGCAGTAAGTCAAATATTTAGAGAGGAACAAGAGTGTTTCTCTTTTTAGCTGAAGCTCTCCTTTTATAATACTTGTCAGTCTCTTAATGTTTCAGAGGTTCATTTCTGAGGACAAAAACCCACTAAAAGTTTGAAGTTTTCATAAGGAATTATCAAATTGCATTTGTACCTAACAAATATGTTTACTAAACTTAATTTTCAGAGTACACCTCTAGGGGGAAAAAACCTATAGGTCACTCAAGAAACAAAGCAACTAGATACATAATGGTGAAATCAGAGAGTTCAAACAGCATGATTAAACAATCAAAGAAGACTACAAAGACTAGATAAAGATGTGTCTAGGCTTACAACAACTGGATGTTTTCTGACAATTCCAATGAACTGTGTTTTTTTATTCATAGTATAAAGTACTGAAACTTATTTGTTTTGTTAGCATGACTAGAAAATTGCACATAAGGGAACATTTGGAATGATGAATCAAGGGGAGGAAAATGAGAAATAGTAGCAAGAAGAAAAATGCAAGCATTGTACTACCCATCCCTGTCACAAAATGCCTCCTACTTAACTCCATGCTATGGGAAATCCATCTGAGTTCATGTTTGTTAACTGACAAAAATTATCACACAGGGATCTTCTTTCCAGATAGATCTTTGCTAAATGGATCTTCTATGCCTAGGAATAACTTTTTTTACAGTTGTTTTGCTTGCAATGAGCCAACACACAATGGAGATGTAGTCATGAGTGAAAGTAACTTCATATATCTTCATATATGGCTACAGTCATGCAGAAAATAGCAATCAGTCACAATAAAAAGCAATAAAAAAAATAATGCCAGAAATGAATGTAGTGCTATGAATTTTGTCACACTGTCTAGGTTTGTGATTCAGTAGGATTTCACAAATTAAATAGGCTGGGGCCTAGGATGATAAACTTGTGTGTTTGCAGACAGATTAATTTACCAGATCCATCATGTAGGCACCTCATGGGCTCCAGCCCTACCACCCCAAAGCCACCAGCCTCTGGGGCATACAGGGAGTGGGCTAGTTGCCTACACATGGTCGTATCCCCTCATCTCCTCTGTCACCCAGCTACTACCAGGAAAGCAAAAGCTTCCAGCATGACTTCACTGAATTCTGAATAAACATTTCTATCATTTTTTAAGGTTTGTAAATGGAGGTGAGGTTTGTTTTTTAGTTTAGCAGAAATGTGCTGCTGTTGCACTGCCTGCAAGAGAGGGCAGCTGCAGTGGTGGTGTCCTGGCTAATTGGGGCAGCAGATCCCCAGGGCATTCCCACCACGATCACTGGGCTTTAACTCATACTCTATCTTCAGCATACATCTGGTAAAAAAACATTGAGCCCCACCCCCAAGCTTTGCAGAAGTGATTAGATAATTCATTCTCAAGGGTAAACTTGCTTGAGGTAAAGTACTAGGTGTGGTATCCCAATAGAGAATAATAGACTCATGAACTCCCTCCAACATATTCTGCATTAAACCAAAAAAGATCCTCTTTGGTTGGTTCAGAAGACTGTTCTTCCATATATCCTCTGCCAGTTTGCATATGTATCTCAAAATTCTTCCAGTGTCCTCAACGGAGAAAACATTTGGTCTTATATTATGCCTCTTCCCAACAACAGAGCCTATGTTTAATATTTTTGTGTGTAAGAAAAGCACAAACAAGTGTCCTGAGGACTAAAAGACAACATCTTTTCAAATTTGGTATCTCTAATGATGTATTTTCTATAAGACTATCTCATGTTTTGTAGTTCTAGTGTATCTCACACATGATCATGAAACTGTATATGTTCTGTACACTGTTTTGTTATAAATAAAATATCCATGGGGGGATTACAGAACAAAAGAAATCCTGGCATTCATCGGCATCTCTTCCACAAGATCCTCAAATATACTAAAGTATCTAAATCCTGTTATAAACACATTAAATCTAACATTAGAAGATCAACAAGGCAAACATGAGGACAGCAAAATCAGAGTGTATTTAATGCACTCTGTTATTGAGGTTTATAGATTTGCACTGTGTTGGCTTAGTGCCCACAGTGGGATGCCACAAAGGATAGAGAATGCTGAGGAGTATTTTTAATAAGCTGATGTTCCAAAGGCATCTCCAGTTCTTTGCAGCTCATTCCAAAACTTACACATTCAAGGCGTTACTAGAAAACCTGCTGTCCTTTGTGAGCAGGGCCATTCCTAATAATAACTCCACATAGCTATCAAAATATTTTCTGCTAGACCTGTTTTATCTAATGAGAAGAGTCACTTTGGAGAGAATTAGAAGCCAAATTTATGAATCAAACAGAAGTACAAATCTTTGTAAGATATTTTATAAATCACACAAAAAATGTGCAAGTCTCAGTGTATATTTTTGGATATTAAAAAACTATGGTGTAAAAAGTAATTATTTTTTCCAGTACCAGCATCCTGTCTCATTTAAAACAACAATGCCTAATAGCTCCTAATTCATTGGGCAGTGATGGAATTCAATATATAGTGAGACAACATATGATTTACCTGATCCCTTGGAGGCTATTATTTATATCTATTTTCCAAGCCCTAATACCTCTGCAAATACACATGTCTGCATCTTGTAGTGCATGTTGGATCAATATGCAGTATGGGCTGACTCTAAGAAAAATCCATTTGCCCTGGAAAAGAGTCAGAAAGCATAATTAATTCACACTCTACACTACAGTCACTTGGTGTTCTAATAGGGCACTAGAGTTGCACTCTCTTACAGAAATAGGAAAAAAAAAAAAGTAAGGTCATTGTCACACAAGATTACAAGTCAGGGAGAGGAAGTTATTTTTAGCAGGCTCTGCAATCCATAGATTCATCCATATTTCCTTTACTATTCCATCTCTTATTTCTATGTGCCACGGTATTATTCACTTCCCTAAATCTTTGTTCTAGATGTCCTAGAACAAGCCATCACCATAGGAGACTAGTGCCGTTGAATTCAGAAGAAGTACTTACATTGTTTGGTTTAAGATTGTCCAGATCCATTGCTACCTGGTTAGCAGCATCGAAGAATTTTGCTGCAAAACAAAGGACATATTCCACTTCTAAGTGTCTAGTTTTTGGGCTGAAGTGTTTTCAATACTGGTATGAATTTACATCACTCACTGATTTTCATACATATGTTACAGCCCTTCTTGGTTAAGTACTCTAAAAAGATGAGCCTCATTTCTCTATTTCTCTTCTCTCCTTGTGTAATGCTTTCAATCACTCTATTACATAATTTCATATTGTAAAGCTTACAAAAACCCTCATGCACAGCAATTACAAAAACAACAATAAAAATCCAACCCTGAGGACCTTATCCTTAAATGTTTCAAAATTTATCAGCAACAGTAATCTAATCAGGGATATTAGGAACTGGCAAGTCAAGATCCCTCATTGTTTTTAATTGTAACCTTGCAGCAACTTGCCTATCTCATTAAAAACCTTCCTGACCTCTTGGAATGATTTCATGTGTCTTTAACAAGAAGTCTGGATATATCTGCATCTTTTATAACCAGAGCTGGCCTTTGGTATTTCAGTCCCCTGAAGAATGGGAAAGCATCCATTCTCTCCTCTGTACTGCTGTAATTTACTATGCTCACCAATAAAAAACCTCTACATGAAATAGTGGAAGGGGTGCCACACAATGTGTATGTTGATGGAAAACCTAGTAATGTAAATTTGAGTGTATTTCAGGAACAGAACAAGCAAATTAAAAAATTCACCCTCCAAGTGAAGAGGTTTTTGTTCTTTTGGTGTGGTGTCCCTCACACCATCCTGGACACACACATTTTTCCTGAGACTCTTCAAGTCACTCCACACCCATCCCTGGGGGAAAAATACTTTAGAGAAAGACAAGAAATTGCCTTTTTGTTGCCTTGTTTCCCCATTATGCTAATAGCAGAAGGCAGCTAAAGAAGACATTCATGAGGCAGCTCAGCTGTAATTCAGAGTGTGCGCTCCTCCCCAGCCCCAGCCATGTCCCCTTTGTGGCTGGGGACACTGCTCTTTCCAGAGGTTCCCAGGCAGGATACTTCCCTTATGGCAAGCGCAAACGTCCTCCCTCAAGCAGACTGCCTGGGTAAGCAAAGGGAATTTGGATTGAAGAACAGCTTTCCATTGATCAGATTTATCAAATGAAGCTCCACATGAATCAAAGTAGCAACAACCATGTAAAGTGCTGAGTGTGTGAGCTGAGGCACGCACAGGCCCTTAGACACACTCATGTCCTTGGTACTACTATTGCTCCTCTTGGGGTGAAAGGAAGAGGCTAATTGCTGGAAAAGGATTAGACCTACACTTTGGTTAGATATTACTTTTCTTGACCTTCGGAGAAACAGAGAAACCTGAACTGATAATACATTAACATTATCTAGCTTTGTCTTCTGTACTATGGTCCTCTATAAAGATATCCCAGAGCAGGACTCTGTAAAGTGAAGAGATTATTGGGATGACTGCCACTAGGGAAAAGAAAACTGAAGTCTTGATAGATTATAAGCAGAGATACATTAGGGAACCAAATTATGCAGAAAACTGGTTTTAGCTGGGATAGAGTTGATTTTCTTCATAGCAGCTCATGTGATGCTGTTCCAGATTTGTGACCAAATCAGTGTTGACAACACACCAGGGTTTTAATTGCTGCTTGGCAGGTTATACATGGATAAGTATTTTTTGGATGGGGGCTTGAAAATAAGAATCAAAATGCTGGAAATCTGAGTTTTCACCAATTTTGTTATTTAAAAACATTAGTTTATCTTAAAGTAATTTTGTATGCTAATAGTAGTTATTTATCAATGTCAAATAATCTCATTAAATGGCATCATATTAAAAATCAACATAACTGAAGATTTTGGATTTTCAATGTCTTTTTTTATGCACTTAAGTTCCTGTATCATGGGTTAATCAAGCAATTTATCTTTTCCTGGATCAAATATTGATAAAAGAGTCAGCAGCTATGAGTGATAAAGGTCATGGTAGCACTTTGAATTTTCTCCATTCTTGATGTAATCTTTAAGCCAGGGAGGGCAGCAACAAATTTTGTATGACGATTAGCAAGTTGAGAAACAAAGAAATAACTGTACTTCCATTTAATTGGCATTTGGTTCTCTCTAGATTAAAAAGCATGATTTGGAGCCTAAATTTATTACTTAAATATATATAATGATTTTTATACTGCTGATTTTAAGAACAAAATAATGATTGTTGTCACCTCCCACAGTGTGTGTGTATGCACTCTGCATCATACATGTGTCCCAGGTGGAAAACAGAGGAAAAGCAAAAATAATTTTTTTTAATAACAAAGTTTTCCTCTTCTTTCAGCCTTCCTTCTAGTGCAAGGTTGCAGATGCCTGACTAAGACATCTGCTTTTTTTACCCATTTGAAATTTTTTTTCTTTCTTTTAAGTTACAGTTAAATACTACAAATTTTCAAAAATTTATTTCAATTTTTTTTGTAACTGAAAGATCAAAGAGACTGATGGAGGAGAACAGAAGGAAAGGATGCAGAGTGGGAAGAAAGGAGCAAGTTTTCCAATAAAGTAACATTCTCATCAGAGATTGTTCTGTGACTCATTTATTTGAAGACACAACAATAAAGTGGGACAGTGGGATGCTGAGATGCTAATCAGGAATAGAGACTGCTCTTTCCCACACGCTGCAGTGTCACTGCAGTTCTCCTCTTATCTCTGAAACTCAGTCCTCAAGACATACATTCAGTTGGGTGATATAAAAATAAGTCTTAAATTACAGCCTTTAACATGGTAATTTTTTCTTCCTAAGTTTTATATCTTGGTGATCTTCCTCCTTCCATGTATCTGCCATTGCCTTTGTTCTTGCTGCAAAAGGGGGGCCAGAATTATCCCCAAAAAAGTCAAATAGTCTAAGTTGTCTTAGTCTTCCTTTTATTTAAGCCTCTGTTCTCAGACATAATCATGTCTCCTCAATCACTGCTGTGCTTTGGTGGGATCTGACTCAGAATCAGTCTTTTATCTGCTGTCTTGGTACTCAGTATACACAGGCTTTATAATGCCCAATCACATACAAATTTTTCTACCTTTTGCTGTGATTTTTGGTACTAACATCTCTTCTAAAGTATCTTTATTCATTAACTTTTAAATATTTTGCTCCAAGAGCTGCACTGAGTGTTGCTCATTTTGCCTTTCATTTTAATGTTTTATGTCACAGTTCATTTTTTCATCATGTATTTTTCTCATACAGGTTATAGAAACTTAAACACTCATGACACTCCTTCAATGGTTGTAGCCAAAGTGGATGCAGTGGTGACTGACATAAAATAACACACAGTAGGGGATCAAAGGAAAATAATAATGCAGAATGTATTGAACAGAATCTATTTGTATTTCCACACAAACAATTCCTAATACCAACTGTCTCTCTGGCAGACTTATGTGCCTGTATATAGAAAATCAAACTAAGTAGGTGTAAGAAACCACACAAAAAATTTTAGTTTATCTCCTAATGATCTTTGTCATAGCTTAGCTATAATATCTTTTCCCTATTTTATTGGCAACCATGTAGAGGATATTCTTTCTGTTCACATGCAAAAAAACGAAATCTAAGCAATCAGTGAAGGTCAAAGCCAAAAGATTTCCACAAAATTCAGTGTGTCCACGACACTATTTAGCTAGAAAATCAATGTTTGTCCATACAGCAAGAAAAAAGTTGAAGTATAAGTGAAAGGTCCAAATTATCTGGAGATAGAAGTTCAGATTTGCCATTCACTGATTTTTTTTCCTTGCAGCTGTTTCCTTGAGTAGCAGTCTGCATTTCCTTTTTGGGCATAACCCAAAGTCCATGATGAGCTGATACATGAGCTGAGAAGGGCTGTAACTGCAGGTGAATGCTGTGCTGGCCACTGCCCTCCAGAACTTGGGGAGCTGACCTGATGGTGGTTGTGAAAAAGGCTTGGGAGAAGACTGGGATGCTGGTGTGCTTCAGGTTCCAAAGTATTCTGGTAAATACTATAGATTTTTTTTATAAGAAAGAGAATTATGGATATAAGGGAAAATTAGAAGCTAGCCATGGCTCTCTGATCATAACAGTTTGGTGCAGGTCTTGTTAAATTTGACAGATCAAGTTTATGGTTTGGGATGGCAGTCTAAGTGTTTATCTGGACATTTTCAATACCTCAGATGTCAAGATTCTCCCTGAGATCCATATTTCTTGGGCAGCAGCTGCACCCTATCATTATACACAGTGAAGTTATGGAGAAACTACTTTTCCTCTGAATGCTGTATAATTGTGTTGTGTTTTAACACCAGCCAGCAATTAAGTCAAATTAAGAAGGTGAGGATCCGGGTTAGATGAGTGACCAGGTTGAAGAACGCTGGGCCAAAGGGCAGTAGGGTCTATCTCCATCACCAGCCACCTGAAAATTCTGGAAGTGATTCCATATGATATGGAATATCCCTTGGGTCACTTGGGATCAAGTGTCCTGGCTATGTCCCCTCCAAACAGATCCTTAATGTCATGGGACATAGGCCTGACAGGGACAATAATAACCAACATTTAGAGAACTTGAAATAAAAACAGGTATTTCAGACAAACAGAGACCAAAAATATTATGAAAATAATCAGAACTGCAGCTGGACAGATCTGGATGTACTCAGATCTGAAAAGACAAAGCATTTCATTATTTTTTCACACAATCATTGAAGATAAATTTATTGTACTTTGCTGTGGCTTAAATTTCCTGCAAACTTAAGCAAGTATCATGTACATTTCAATAGTCATTGCATTCATTAGAGACCAGCTGACAAGCTGTAGCAGCCCTGGGTATGTAATTGAGACAGGCTCCGGGCAGTTGTGCAAGTTATGATGAAGAGCCTTTATCAGGACTGAAATGAGGAGATTGTTTTTTTTACACGTGTTAACTTGTGCCTTTCCGAAATACTTCTACAGACTGTTAAAATCCCTTCATTAAACCCTGACTTTAACTCAAAATACATAAATCAATGAAGTGATACTTTTTGATTGTTTTGGAAGATAAATTATCTCCTTGCTTACTTAACTGTTTCATAGAAAAATGTTTCTTATTTATTATCTTTTGCATTTCATGTCAAGAAACAAGGTGTGTGAAAGTGACTTAACTGAAAAATCCTTATAGTTTGGAGGAGTAACTTTTTTCTTGTTCCAGCCCCTCTAGCACTCTCAGTGAAAGCAGTAGAAAATGTGACTTTACTAGGAAAGAAAGAGAGATCAATATTTCAAATTATTTATTTGTATAATTAACTATCTTGAAATAAATCAAGCTGTAATTCCAAAAAGCTTCATATTTCTTACAGACAGCTGATCAGATACTTGCAGTGAAAGCCATTAGCAAATCCCATGTGCAGTATTCACCATTTGTGCCGTGCATTTACAGTTCATTCCCGAGCAAGTGGTGCAAGGGTAAATAATTTGCCTTACAGAGCAATCTGAGACTGTTTTTCATTAAATGCAGAGCTACATGAGCTGCTTACAGAAGGGAAACAAATTGCAACTGGAGTTAAATCTCCAGGGAGAAAGTAATTGATCCAGCATGAGAGACATTTGAAACATTTCCTATAACATGAATGTAAAAACCTCGGTGCCCCAGATGCACCAGATTTCAGTTGCCCTATAGATTGTTCATTGTGTTCACCACAGCCTGGATTGTGTGGAGTTACGTACAAGTGTGGCACAATGACTGCACCATAAAGCCCCACTAAAGGCTCTGCTGCCACTACTCCAAGCTCTCAGCTGAGCTACAGCTTAGCCATTCCCTATGCCAGAATTAGTGCCGTAGGCAGCACTCTGAAAGCCTAACTGTGGGTGAGGTACCCAAGGTCACCATAGGAATGGGAAGAAAGGTTACATCTAATCCCTCTCGAAGAGAAATTTAAAGGACAGGGACCCATTTGGACCAATTAGAGAGGAGAGTATTCAATATGTAAGAAGCACCCTGGAAGAAAGCACAAAGAGGTTTGCAAAGCAAAGAGGAGGAGACTGAAGGACGGTGTCACTGGCACAGCAACACTGATTTTTTTTCTGAATAGAAATATAGAGGTTGATTTCCATGTGGAGCAATCCATGAAATATTAATGAAGAAACCATCACTGCTACTGCCCAAGTCATACAAGAAAACTTCAAAATATGAGGTACACTTTCAGCTCTGTGTGCCTGCTGGCTTTGAGCCACAGAAGAAGCCCAGAGATTGTGAGTTCAGTAACTTTCCTTATAGGGCCTGTGCATCTCCACCTGGGACTGGATCCTGGCCATCTGTGCTCAGAAAGGACATCAAGCAGAGGTAGCATTGAAACACCATCTGATGAGGGAAAACTATTAGATGCAGAAAATAAAGCAGTATCTTCATGTATAACAACCTAAATATCCAACCCTAGATATAAATTACCAAGTTCTCCCTGGAGAAATTAACAGTGAGGTCAACCTAATTGCTTAGTGCTTGGTCACGGGTCGCATTTAAAGTTATGCTGACCTGATTTGGTCCAGTTCATATGATCAAAAAAATGATGTGAAAAAAAAATTAAAGAGATTATAAAAAATATTGCAATGGATAAACCAAGATTCAGGATGCATTCTGGTAATGCTGAAAGACATAGATATATGAATGTTATATTTATAGAATATATTCATTTGCTGAAAGTTGTTACCAAAGACCTTTGTGTACAGATTGAAGATTGAAATTTTAATCACTTGTGACATTTCTGGACATCAACTCTTCATCGCTTTAGCTCTGTGTGTGTAACTCAAATGGAGAGAGTGTGGTAGAAGGCAAAGTGTCTGTATTCCTGGAATTCATCTACAGGAATGCCTTCTCTAAGTATAAATTCCCTGGAAAGAAGAGAGAAGGGGGAGAGGAGGTAAGCAACAATTTTTTAGTTTATCAATTCAAAATCAATAGTGACATATGTGCAGCATATAAGCATAAATATCTTAAGATTTATTATGTTCCCCATGTCAAAATAAATTATGAAGCATATTTGCTATGATCATGGACTTTTCTGGGGTCTTGTCCTTTACAAGGATTAACAATCTCCTACACCAATGGAAGCAGCTGGAAAAATGAGTACAAGAAAGAATGAGAACATGTGAAAGAATAGGAATCTTAAGTAAAAGCAAGTACAGGAGCTGAAATTAGAAATGCAGCTAATTTTATAATAAAGTGATTTTAGAAAAAAAATCTGAAGAATTTTTCTCTAAATTAGTTTCTAAAACGAAACTAAGTGGAAGAAAGTTGACACGAAAATCTTGCTGAGCTGCTGATACCAAGCTCTAAATCAGAACTAAGTTTTAGATTCATTTGCAGTAGTTTTTTTGTTTTCTAGCTTAATCAGATTTAGTTTGCTTTAGTTGCTTAGTAGCTTTCCTGCTCAACAGGAAAGCAATAGAACAATTCCCCACTTATATTATTTGTTCCCCTCTACATTTACTTTATAGCATATCTTTCTAGGATGTCTCCTCTTACTCATTCTCTCTCTAAATGAGACAATATTTCAATTTCCTTCCATAGAGTAGCCTTTTTGATAACACTTCTTTCTGTTTGTGAACCTTTTAATGCTGTCACATCCTTTTCTGAGATACAATGATAAGAAGTGAGCCAAATATTCTGAAGAAGAATCTGTAATTGATCTTCTTAATTACAGAATCAGTTTATTTGTGCTGTTTTGATTATTTTTCACATCTTGTTCTTGCAAGCTATGTTTTGGACTTGAGCAATTATTAGAGCAGAAGACATAAGCAGCTTAAATTTCCTTTCAATTCTGCAACAGCCTGATTTTTCAATCATTCAACTGTCAGCTGTATACCCTTCCTCCAAGCATCCTGACCTCTGTGATGGTGTTCAGAGCTTTCTCTAATTATTTACAGCTCAAATGTTTACTCCTCAAATATCCATGCTGAAGTAGTCCATCCTGCATCACAAGATGCATGCAATTCTCCTTTCTCCTCTCAGCTCCCATACAGCAGGTCACATTTCATAACTGTCCCAAAATAATTTTTTAAAAAACCCAAAAACTCAGAAAAGCCAGGATGGGGGATTTCAGGTTCACTTTCCATTGTAACTCTCTGGGAGGATGCAAATACATCAGCTCATTTCGCTAACGTGTTTCACCAGCTGTGAGAAGGAGAGAGAACTTGCCATCAAATGTTCTGAAAGACTCAAAATATTATTTATATTTATATTAGATAATGAAAGACAATTTTTGAAAACAGTACTGCCAAATTAGTCTCCTCCTTCCCCTTAATCTAGAAGCCCTTACCCAGAGACTGACAATAGCTATGCCAAGGGAAAACCTATGTGCCTGTCTTGTGCATATCTTCCTACCATGAAGCCACCCACAGCTTTCCCTGGCACCTAACCAAGCCTTCTCTTGAGGTGTCAATGCTTGTCTAATGAGGCGCTGTTCCTCTCTTTCCCCCTCTTATTCCCTTCTCGTTTCTGCAGTCTCTCATCCTCGGTAGCCCTCAGCTCCTCATCCCCAGCTCTCACCTCCCACTGTCTGGGGAAGGGAACCATGCCTCCAGCCTGTGCCCTCCACCCCTCCTGCTGGCCTGGGCCCAGACAGTGTCCGGATCTTGGCACAAGAACTCCTGCAGGTGTCACCGCAAGAAGAGCTCAGCCTTTTTATTTGTACAACCACTTGAGCCTTTTGCTCCCCCAAGACTTTCTCATTCAGAAAGTGCACAGCTAACACAATTAGCAATGTTTTCCTGTAGCCTTTTGCAATTCATTGCATCCACTGTCTTTTCAACTGTTTCACAGTAGAGCTCTTGCTGGCTTTTCTCCAGGTAGGATTTCTAAAATTCCCTTAGAAGAAATCAGAGAAAATTTATGCTGCTTGTTGCTTACAAGTCTATAATTTTCTGCTTATATACAAGGGCTATTCTGTTGTCATTTTCCTTACAGAGCAGAGTTTTGTAAGTGCATAAATATATTAGATATGTTTGTTGTAAAGTGTTGCCTACATTTACATGCTGGTGCACCTCTCAGTTAAATGACTCATAGAGATCAATGACTCAAAGGCATTTTATATGCAGATATAGTCTGTGTTTATCCTGCAGACCACCCACTGCCAGCAAATTCAATTATAATTCCGTAATTGGAAGAAAGCTGGAGAGATGCAGGGTGTGTCTGCCTTGCTTGATATATGTATGCATGTACCAGTGCATGGCTGTACAAAATGCATATGTGCATCCTCACTGAGGGTGAAAAATAAAGGAAATTAGGTGAATTAAAATGTCCTGGGTAATGTGATTGCAGCACATTCAAAAAGTAGCACATTTGCACCAAGTGCACTGAGAATGGCTGTGGAGGTCTCCATTAAGAGCAAGGCTAATGCTACTCCAAACCTCCTGTGATGGTTTTCCTGGCTTTCCTGTGGTAGAACATTGAAAGCACAGCACTCAGGGTATGGGATGGGGGAAGGGCAGTGGTGTGGTTCTGCCTCACCCACAAGCACGCTTTCCTGTCTCATCATATCTTTTACACAATTAAGACTAATTAAGGAAATTATTGCAGAGGAATAAATAATAGAATTAAATTCTTCAGGAATGTGTTTTTTTCCAGGCTTTTAAAAGTAAGGCAGTACAAGAGCAGCAAAATAATATAATTAGAAATAATTTTGAAAGAAGACACCTTGCTGTGATGCAATTTGTAGAAACAGTAAAAATGACTAAGTGTTTGCAGTGTTAGTAGGTGTTTACTTCCATACAGAGATGGCTGTGAATTTTTCATCAAAACATATTTTGAAATATTCATGCTAATTTTGTCTAAATCAAAGATTAATTTTCTTGAAAAAAATTAAATGTAACATAAATTTTCTGTCCTCTTTGAAAGGTCATATGACTGACTAGTAAAATACTCACTAAGGAAGATTACTTACTAGTACTCTTTTCTCTTCTGGTACCTCATTTTCTCCTAAATATAAGAGTAATTTGTGTTAGCATTGCCTTTAAAACTGAAAACTGAACACTGAAATATATAAGGGGAGAAAAGGGATGTGCTTGCTCTGAAAAAATAAGAGAAATGTTTCCATGAGATAGCAGCTCTCTTAGCGATGTTAATGAAATTGAAGTAGAACATTCTAACTGCATTAACAAGAACTAGCATTATGCTAGTGACTGCAGTTTCTGACAGTGAGAGACAATGAAATAAGAGAAATTACTTAGAAGCTTGAAGACAATTTTGAATTTTTCCAAACAACTCAAAATCTAAATATTGAGTTTCCTTTTAAAATAATGTTTTTGTAATATTAGAACTGGACACACATTTGAAAGAGAGTGGAAATGAAAACAATTCCTTATTTCACTATTTATTTTACATACATACTTGTAGACAGACATTGCTGCATGAAGACAAATGTATTGCATAAAGTAGGTTACTATCATTCTCATGTCAGCAGAAGAGATTTTTTCAGGCTTTATAGCAAAGCTATCACACGGAAGAGTAATGGATCCCCCGGAGTTGGGAAGCAGAAAACACTTTTGACAACCAAGACCTTCAGAACCTGGGTAGAGCAGAGGGGGAGCCCCATGGCTCTTCCCTTCAATGGAGAAATCATGGCTGTGAACCCCCAGGCAGGCAGCAGAGCACCTGGGAACTGAGAGGAGCACAATGCCACAGCTTCATGTGTGAGATTGGTGACAGCTCTGAAAATGTAAAATTCCAGGTGTGTGTATGCAAGTATGGTGTATGTCTCTGTCCTTGTCTTTTATAGATAATGATTTTTAAGTGACTTTTTAAAAATAGTCAGCTAGAAAATTTTCAGTCAGCTGATTGACACTCATGACAAATAAGTTTCGGTGCAGCTGAATGTGTGTGTATTTCAGGCCATAAATTAAATGTGTTAGGTATAGACAGCAACATTTTTTAATGCATGTATTCCTCAGTTATCTCACCAGATAAATCCACTATCAGGGGCTGATCTCTCACAATCCCATGTGATTTCTAGAGGGAGAAATTTAGCAAGGAAAAGTTGAGTTCATTTTCCTGTAAACTCTAGGTAATGCATTGCTAGATTTTCATTTCATGTCATTTGGATAATTATTTTCCGATTTTTCCACCTAACCACTTTTAGACTTAGAGGTCTGCACTGGACTCATGTGATGGTGTTTCTGAGAGGGGACACCATGATTTCTGCATACCCACATTAGTGGAGCACCTCATTTAGGGTCTGTGACTGGAGATTTTGTATTCTTCTCATGCACCTTTCCATTCAGTTGTCTATTTAAATAAGGTGCTGAGGCTGAGAAAATAGCCCCAAGCACTTATTTTCCTACCAAAAAATCTCCTAACAAAAACAGATGGACTGCACAAATAGATTTTACATGATGGGATTTTGTGGTAACTTTTCATTTATTTTCAGCTATTTGAAAATGTAATGCAGATACCATGACCATGGTTTTAAAACAAAGTATCTGCTTTATTTAAAAGGATGAAAAAATTATATATTCTCTTATATTAATAAAAACTACTGTCTTATTTTCATGAAATAACTATTTCATAGTTATTCATTTCATAGAATAACTATTTAAGATTGAGATTTTGGACATATAAGGTTAGAAGAAATCTTCCAAACTACTGAAAATAATTTATATATTCAGTGAAAAAATGTACACTTTCTGCAAACAGCCTGTTAACATCAAATTTCTAACATCTGCCAAACTGCAGCAATTCCTTTTTTTTTCCTTGTTTAAGTCAAGATTCACCCTTTCAAGTCATTTATGTCAGTCTGGAGAAGGTGACACACAGTGATTCCAGTGAAATCTGGTATGTTGTGTCAAACTACTGCCTGCTGTGCCTCATCAACCATAGCATTCATTTCACATCTTATACATTGTGTTATTGGAAAGGGAAAATATTTTCTCTTCTGTTTTCCCAGGTTATAGTGTCAGTGCATCACTCAGAGTATGCCGCAGACCACACTCCAGTAAAGGTAAAGAAGTGAGATCACCCACATCATGATTTTCAGGAGTTAAATCCTTATTCCTGAGTAATAAATCAATAATGCCAGCTGTCTGCCAGCAGCATTATTTAAACCTTATTTAACAGGCTACAAGAGTCCCACCAAAATGTAAACGAGCATCTTGAACCAAGAGGCTTCCTAGGGATGAAGGATTAAAAACCTGCAGTCTTCATAAAGGGAACAACATAGGAAGTGGTGGCACAACATTGAATTGGTGTGTGTCAGCCTCAGACTGCATGGATCACCCACAGGGGTGCAAGGAGAAACAATTTTTCATGCTTATCTTGCAAGTCCTGACTGTGGCCATGGGTTTCGATTAATGTGGGCCCCTGGAAGCTGTTTATTTACACAGGCATTCTTTCTGATAAGCTATCTCCATCTTTTTCATCTTTGTGGCATCACATTGAGGCAAAACATTGAAAAGTCCCTACAGAATCAATTGCTGCAGAAATAGCTCTTGACAATGACCTACCTGTGAAAACATATTCATGCTGAAACTCCCAAGCAAAGAAGTACTTTACCTGATTAATGCTGGTCATATCTCCTCTTTCTCTTACTTCTGTGAAGGCTGTGTCCTTACATCTTGCTGAAATGTAGCAAACCCCCCACTGACAGATTATGGCTATGGATGATACATTTCAAAGATCTATCTTGCACTCTTGACTAGCTTAATCTAGAGTTAAATTGGATGCTGCACACAAAAAATTACATACTATTTTTAATCAGCCTACTGAAATATCTAGTCCTGTTCAAGAGCTTCCTTCATATGCATTTATTAAAATATGGTGTGGTGTAAAAATGTCCTCTTCCTACATGACAGCCCACACCATGAGGCTACCAAGGAATTTTATGAATATTTTCAAAATATTTGCAAAACTACCTTTCACTTTGGCAAGAACTACTGAAAACTTCACCTAGAACAGTCTGTGACACAAAAAGCCCAATGGCTGCTGCTTGCTGTGGTGTAAGAAGGAATCATCATTTTCCAGACTAGTGCAAACACTAAAGCTCATGGGGAAGCTGAACCAAGCAGCTCCTTTCACCTCTTAAATTATTATTTGCCTTAGCTGTGTTGCAGCCCTTCAGTCAGATTTTTCACTTCCATCAGCCTTACTTTAAACATTTTTCTCTCTTCTGTTGCTCTATGTCATGACCAAGATTGCAATGAAGAAAACATATAGATTAGTTTAACAAAGCATAGTTGTGTGCCCACCATCTTTCTGGTTTGTGCTCTTTGCCCCAGTCACTAGGTACAGGCATATTTGGCCCGGAAAAACAAACCAAAAAAAAATTTTTCACTGACTAACCTGTTGGCATTTTTTACTGTTAAGTATACGAGTAAAAGAAGCTTGAAATTTCATCAATTTCTCTTGACCTTTTGGGCAATTTATGTTTTCCCATTCTCAACTTGACTTGAAGATTTCCTACAACTGCAAGAGCTTTGTCCCACACATTACTGCACCGTGCTGTTGGATTTTCATCACTCTTCAGTCAGCCTCATTTATTACATGGTGCTGTTTTTGATTGTACTTGCCTTCAAATTTTCAATTTGCATCCTCCAGTTAATTTTTACACCCACTGAAGGGTCAGAAAAACTCTCCTCAATTAAAGCTTTTCTTGGTACATGATTGGTGATGACGATAACTCAGGATCAGTAATAGAAATCAGACAAAGGTGGCTGTGACGAGGGGAGTAAGCAAGGGGCTGTGCAGGACACAGCTTCTGTCCAGGAATTAACCATAATAATGTTTTTTAAAACAGCTACATTTTCAGCTAAAAACACAAGAAAAATCTTTTTTTGTGGTCTTAATCTTGGATCATCCTCTAGATGAAATGCACTTTTCATTTTGGATTTATAGTTTCTTCCAAAGCATTAGTGCTTTTGACTGGCTGACCACTAACTTCCTCCTACCAAATTATTAATTATACAATTTATCAAAGCAAGTAGTCAGATAAATGGTTTGTCCGGTCTCCTTTGCCTTTTTGCTATGTCAAATCTTCTTTTCACTCACATGGAAGGATGAATACCACAGCATATTTTTCTTCAGCCTTAACCTGAAAGAATTTGGGATTTGGTATTTATTACTTAAGGGGGGAGGAAGGAGTGAGCTTTTGGGGCAGTCTTTGCATGGAAAGCTAATGTGGGCTAAAGTGCTGTTAACTATCAAACTATCATCAACCTGAATTTCTGATAGAAGGAAAGTTTGCAGGGAATTTTGGAGGGAGGCATACTAGATCATAATTTTTTCTGTACTGTTGTGACACTCATTTCTCTACCATTGCCAGCTCATTTGACCCTGCTGAACTGGTGGAATAAGCTTTTCAGAAAGTAAGTTATCAACAATTTAAAAATAAAAATTGGTACTTTGGTTCTAATTCAGCAGTAAGAAAATCTTCTTCTAAAACAAAGGGACCTAACGTGTGGCAATTTATATTTCACACTTCTTGATTGAACAGCAGAACTCTGCCCCCTAGGATGCTGAATAACTCCTCCCAGGGTGCATTACTAATAACACCATTCTAGAATCCATTCTGTCTTAAATTCTTCTGCTGTTTGTTCAAAATCAGGCAAATCACACACAGCTCAAAGCTAAGCTTAAATCTTTGCCTTTGTCCCCATGTAGAGCCACTAGCTACCCAATTTGATAAGCTTTCAGAGAGAAAATGAAGAATTATTCATTTTGTTTGCTAGTCCTCTTTTCATTATTCTCCTTGGAAAAAATAATAATTTCCCTGTGGTCTCCAAAAAACTTCATAAAGTATTTTAATTTTGTGAGTTCAGCAGAAATTCAACTCTTAATAGTTCCTTCTGGGCCAAGGAATAAGTAATGAATTCAATCCCACTACACCTCTTCTTTATTAAGAGTGTGTTTTGCAAAGTGGAAAATACAGTCTGTCTTGCTTGATTGCTTGAAATACACACCAGCTCTGGGTTTTAATTTTGTTCTTCCGATTACCATTAAAAAATCCATCTAAGTAAGTGAGGAATTCTCCAAGTGCTTTCTCTTCTTTCACTGTGTTCAGCACAGATTGACTCTTTCCCAGACCTATGTCCTGCTGTGCCTGAGGCTCAGCCCTGATGATGACGACACGACCACCTCTAGTTGCACAACACACTCACATCACCCAATGAGCCATCCCCTCAGTCCTACACAATCAAAGTGATAAAATTGTGTCCCTTTTACTCCTTAACTCCTCTCTGTCAAAATGATTTGGACTAGAAAATACCTGCCAGTGAAGGTGTCCAAGCCATGTCTCCTTGGAAGCCACCAGGATGCTAACATGTGCCACTGAGCAATACAGCTCAAGTTTTTAGTGTTTCTTTCACTTTGATCCCCTTCTGGAGCATGGGTTGTACCAATCTAGCATTAGTCACTTCAAATTTCACAAGAGGGGAAATTCAGCACTTGCTGTGTCTCCAGAGGCTGTGATAAGATGATGATGGTGTTTCTACTGAAGAGCTGATGATTTTTCCCTGCCACAGTGAAAATTGAAGCAATATATGAAGTCATCTCTGTAGCTAACAGAACAAAACATATCCAAAAATGTTAGTATGGGCACAGACAGGTGTTCATTGCAAAAAAAAACCATTTCTAGATGGAGAATTCTCAAAGTAATTTTTCATGGAAAATTATTTAAAGGACAGAAAGAATTTGGAATAGGTGAGAATGAATCTTCCAGACTATCAGGGATTTTCATATTATGCAACAGTGCTTGACATGCAAAACTTTACAAATAACTTTTAAAAAGTTTGATATGGTCGTATTGATTGCAATGAGATGATAAAGACAGCTTATGCTTTACTTGTACACCTTTGTTACCAGTTAACCCTGCATTAGGATCACAGTGTTTTGTGTACTGATGACATTAAAGAGAAAAGTGACAAGTTTTCAGGAGAAAAAAACTTATGTTTCAAAGGCATTAAAGGCTCTTTTAAATGTCTCTACATTTTAAAAAAGCAGCACTTTGGTCACACTCCATTCATCAGTGCTTTCTACTGGCTAATGGAAGCTGTCCAACATGCAATGTGATGAGAGTCTTTCTTCTGTGTACATCACTTTCCATTTACTAAGAGAAATATTGAACAGTAGGTCCCCATTCTGGCTGCAGACACATAAATGTAGGTTTGATGACATTTGCTATACCATCCCCTGATAAGCAGTACTCAAGGCTGCATAGAATATTCCGAGTTGTTTTAAGAGGGAAGTGTTGCCTTTCAAGTGGAAGAGTTATAGTCTGTAGGATATCTGCTTTCTGTCTTTGGAGACAGCATATGTATGCAGAATGAGAAAAAAAATTATGCTCACATAATGGTTTTGTCCGGTTAATTGGATCCAATCCAGCATGAGATTTCTAATTTCAATTTAGATTCTATTATTTTGACAAAGATGCTGCACATGTAGGGCAAAAATAATAACTACATTATATTACCTGCCAGACTGAACTGATGGAAGTGATGAATTCTGAGTTTGAAGTCCCAATAATTTTAATTAAATTCAAGAACTCTAAAGCAGTCTGGCCAAATTACTAAATTCACTATCCTATTGTTAAATGATTTTTTGCTATTAAAAGATAAGAAAGTTGTCATATGCATTTGTTCCATGCATATGCATATGCTTTCAAATCTGTTGGTAACATTCAAATGTTGCTCTTAAATAACTAAGTTGTTTAAAAGTTTAGTTTCATTTAAAGTTTGTTTTTTTTTTAATGTACTTATTGTTCCTCATGATACTATTTTCTTGCTGCTATTAGAAGAACTGATTGCTTTCTTTAGTCAAATATTGACCAGGAGAGCATCTGCACTTGTAATCACCTGGTATTCTTTCTCTGGAATAAATATTTATAGATTAAAAAAAAATCCTATTCCTGTTACAGAGTTAGTCTAACTTCATGGACTCATCCATGGCCATTTTTATTCCTTCACTGTCACAATGGGAGCCTAATATACTGTGCCTGCTAATAGCATTTCACATTATTGCTGCCCTGTGTCTCCTGCTGCAGGCAGACAAGTAACTCCTACTGCTGCATCAGGTACTGCCTGAAAGGAGTGCTCAAACAGTGTAGAGGTTTCTTTTCTTTCAGTAGGAGGCCTTAGGAATTTTTACATTGTTGTGGTGTGTTGCAATATCCTGTTTTACCTTCTCCCTTCTCCCTCGCCCCTCGCTGAGTGTGCCCTGTCAATCAGGCTAACATACCAGCAAGGCGTCGTGTGATAGGTGACCCTAGTACCTGGAGACCCTGCCCCTTCACCTGGTTGGTGACTCACCTGTCCCCTCCCCTTCCCCTGTCCTGAGCTTAAAATGTGAATGAGACCATGCGGCCCTATACTGTTATCAGCAGTAGCCCAGTGCAGACATATCTGTGCTCATGGAATAAACATCTGGCTACCTTCTAGCAGAATCCGCTCCCTTCTTTTCTTCACCATCGCCAGAAGCTCTCCCCTGAGGAGAACGGAGTCCTGTCTTGTGCCCCGCTGCACTCTGCCGCCAGCCAAGGTATCTTTGAGGTATAACACCGCAGAGCTGCCTGTGGCCCAGCAGCGAAGGTCAGAACTGGCCTAGGCACCATCTAACTGGTTATATTGGGATACATATTCCAATATATTGGCGTCCCTGTGGGTGGCTCGACCCTGAGCCGGAAAACGGACTCGCAGTTCCTCAGAGAAGCTTCTGCCAGCCGTGCATCCAGCTGAAAGGAGCCTGGCTTCAAGACTCCCAGCTAGAGACTTTGGGAATACTCCCAGAAAAAAGTTTCGTGGACTGTTCGGCGCCTTTGGAAAGCCCTGCTTCATTGTGGTGAACAGATTTTCCAGAGGAAGAAAAGGGTAGCCTCTCTTGCACCCAGAGAGAGGTCCTTTTCCGGTGGAGACCTGCCTGCCTGTACCCAGCCTACAGCTTCCATTTCACGTGAGTATCTCTGCTTTCGGTAGAGCAGAAGCTCAAAAACAGACTCTGCCGCGAGTTCTGTTCCTTTTTTGCCTTTGCATTTTGGCTGTGCAGCCCCACAGACGAGAATTCATAGCGTTCTAGTTTAGCTTTCCTGCTGCGTGTTTCACTGTTTTTTAGAATTCGCGCCGGAGCGGGATCGCTCTCTGCCCTTCCCCCCCCCGGCTCAGCAGCGTGTTCAGACACGTGTTAGGAGATTTTCTTTCTCTTTCTCTTTGCAGGGGAGGGGGGGGCTCTCTTTCCACGTGGCCGGGGGACCTGAGGAGTCGGGAGTGCTCTCTGCACACGCGGCGGCGGGGGGGGCGTCCCGGTTTCGGTTGCCACGTGGAGTGGCTGCTCTCTCTGCTCCGCGGGGGAGGCTTTGTTTCTGCCTCGGCTCGGCAGGGAGTGCCCTGCTGCTGCTGCCCGGGAATTTTAAAAGCAGTATATACAGCTGCATTGTGAAGCTTTTGTCTGCTCGTTATCGCTTTCTATCTGTGGTTTTTTTAGAAATTGGTAGCTGATTTTAGCTTTGTTTTTGGTCAGGCGGGATTAAGTACTCTGCTTTTTTTACATCTATCATGGGTTCCAAACTTAGCATTGTACAAAGGGGAGTGTATTATGATATTGTTAGCATTTTAATCAAGAGTAATGTGAAATTCTCTAAAGGAAAATTGAAACAGTTTATAAGATGGCTTTTTCTGCAGTTCCCAAACATTTCCCCTGAAGAAATCCACAATATTCAATTCTGGATAAAGTTGGGAATGAATTGATAACCTTAGGACAATCTGGCAAATTACCCTCAGCTAAATTTGTGTTCTGGAGTTTGCAAATTCGAACAGCATTGCTCAAACAAAAGGAAATGGAGAAAAAGCCAAATGTAAAGCCATGTGCCTCTGCTCTCCCTGTTCCTCCCTCTCCCTCTAAAACCCCTAAACCTCTTTCCCCAAAAAAATCCCGAGCACGTGTTAACTTTTCTGAGAGCAGTGATGTCCAAAATAGCCCCCAGTCCCTAGGGGGTGCACAAGATGGTGGATGCCACGTGGCATCTTCCCAAACCTGGTCTTCTTCTTCCCAAAATCCTCTTAAGCATCCCAAAATTCCATCCCCATCCCCCTCTCCTCCTGTTCCTCGTGACACCTTTCCCCCTCCCCCCGCCTTTCCTGCAGTTCCATCAGCTCCGCCCCTCTACTCCTCCCAGGGGGCGGTTGCTGACGTGAGGTCACCAGGTGACCCCGCCCTCTGTTCCCACGGTATCCCCGCCCCCTGCCAGTCCCTTGACCCCGCCCCTTGTTCCCACGGTTTCCCCGCCCCTTGCCGGCTCCCTTTCCCCGCCCCCTCCCCGGGTTCCCACGGTGGGGACACACCCACTGCCTGTCCCCAAACCTGTAGCTGTGATCCCAATGCTTCTGATTCAAGGGATACAGAGCAGGGGACAGCAGACCCAATGCATGGTGCCATGTTGTCGCTAGCTCCTGTTACGTTTCAGCCTGCAGCTCAAGCTGGAGCAGCCCCAGCTGCTAATTGGAGTTCTTTTGGACGACAATTGATTAAAGAGATCTGTAAATCTCATAAAGAATATAGTCCACACAGTCCATATTTCCGTGGCCTTTTAAATTCTGAATTAAGTAGGACTGTTGTAGTTCCACATGATTTAAAACAGGTTTTTTCATGTCTCATGACATCCACGGAATTCAAATTATGGGAATCAGCATTGAAACAACTGCTAAAAGATGCTCTCCCAGGCTTACAGGCTGATCCAAACACAGCAAAGGACAACAATGGTAATCCTATTACCCTTGACCACCTCTGTAGTGAGGGTCAATGGTCTTCTCCCTCAGTCCAAGACTGCTGCCAAGACCACCTCAGCGTGTTGCTGTTGCCAGCCCTTCACCTTTTCCCTCAGCACAGCAGTACCCTGAGCAGCAGCGGAGACCGGCAATGGTTGAGCCCACTAAACCATGCCTGCTTTGTAATAAGCTAGGGCACTGGAGTAACCAGTGCCCCCTGAAAAGGGAATTTGATGAATTTAAAAATAGCAGGGGAGGAGAACTGCAAGCCCTCCCTGGGGGTCAACAACAAAAAAACGAAGAATAAAGCGCCAGCCTGCCAGGCGTGCAGACATAAAAGGAGCAGGCCAAGAGAATAAGGGTAGCAAAACAAATCAAGCGCGCGATAATATTAACATTTGTGTAAGTGAAGCAGGTGCTTCAAAGACCAAGTCTGCTAGTCCACTGTTGAAAGTGAAACAAAATAACCTTTGTTGTGATTTAAGTGATTCTGTATTAACCGCATCTTCTGTCAATGAGCCTTACAGGTTGCAGCTGACAGAGTCACTCCACCTGAAGGACACTGACTGGCATATTGTCTCTGTAAATCCTGAACAGAAAGGTACTTGGAACCAAATTCGTTGTAAGTACATCATCACTGGGGACAAAAACACACCACAAGAGATCGAAATTGCTCCGGGACTGACAACATCAGATCCTAAGCAATTTGTTCTCAGCCTGCACTGTTTCCACCCACCCCTGTTTCTTCCCAAGGGACAAATTGTTGCTCAAGCTATCCCTGTGCCATCTTTACCTGAAAATGTCGATAAACAAGGGCCCACAGTCGCCCGGGTCCAAGTTATTGGGACAGATAAACCCAAATTGTGGTGCAATGTCAGTGGGGGTGAAGAGTCTAAACGCATTGAGATGCTTGTAGACACAGGTGCAGACTGCACAGTGATTCCAGTACAAGACTGGCCAGCACACTGGCCTTTACAAAATGTTACTGGTCACCTTCGAGGTGTAGGAGGTCTGCAATTGGCAAGGCAATCCAAAAGCATTATTCAATTCGAGGGTCCAAACGGACAATTGGCAAATATCCGTCCATTTGTGTTAGATTATTCAGAACCTTTGTTAGGGAGAGATTTAATGGCCCAGTGGCGTGTCACAATTAATATTCCAGACTCTCCACAGCATTTTTGTGCAGCAGTCATTAAACAACAGTGCCCCATCCAAAAACTTAAGTGGAAAACAGACGAACCAGTTGATGTGAAACAGTGGCCACTCAGTAAACAAAAAATAAAGGTGCTTGAGGAACTAGTAGAAGAGCAACTAAAAAAGGGCCACATTGTGGAGACCATGTCCCCATGGAACTCTCCAGTGTTTGTCATCCAAAAAGCTGACAAAAAGAGGTGGAGACTCCTCTGTGACCTCCGACAAATTAATAATGTAATTGAAGATATGGGTTCTC
Source organism: Zonotrichia albicollis (assembly GCF_047830755.1). Lineage (NCBI taxonomy): Eukaryota > Metazoa > Chordata > Aves > Passeriformes > Passerellidae > Zonotrichia > Zonotrichia albicollis. Next base: position 57,146,397 of record NC_133821.1, read on the forward strand.
CCCAACCTGGTATGCCATCCCCAACAATGCTTCCTCAAGATTGGAAATTAGCTGTTATTGATATTAAAGATTGTTTTTTCCAAATCCCATTGCACCCTGATGATGCACCGCGTTTGGCATTCTCTGTCCCTTCTATCAATTCAGAAGCTCCTATGAAAAGGTACCATTGGACCGTTCTTCCTCAGGGCCTAAAGGTATCTCCAGCTATCTGCCAGTGGTATGTCTCTTCCCTGCTTTCCCCAGTTCGTGCAGCCGCAGAGAAGGCCATCATCTACCATTATATGGATGATATCCTTGTGTGTGCCCCCAATGATGATTTACTAACACATGCGCTTGACCTAACGATCGATGCATTGATTGTTGCAGGGTTCGAGCTCCAGGAACAGAAAATTCAAAAGATGCCACCTTGGAAGTATTTGGGCTTAGAAATTGGAAATAGGACCATTGTTCCTCAAAAACTAGAAATCAATCCAAGGATCAAGACCCTTGCGGATGTCCACAAGTTGTGTGGGTCTTTGAATTGGGTAAGACCATGGCTTGGTCTGACTAATGAAGACCTTGCCCCTCTTTTCAATTTACTGAAAGGGGGAGAGGACCCAGGTGCTCCTAGGTCTATTACCCCAGAGGCACGGAAAGCTCTAGAAAAGGTTCAGATTGCAATGTCCACAAGACAGGCCCACCGATGCCGGCCTGATCTGCCATTCAAATTTATCATCCTAGGTAAGTTGCCACACCTCCATGGAATTATTTTCCAGTGGGAGGAAAAACAAACACCTAAGGCAAAGGACACACCAAAAAAGGACCGGGACCAGAGGGACTCTCTCTTGATCATAGAATGGGTTTTCCTCAGTCACAAAAGGTCCAAGAGGCTGACAAAGCCTCAGGAGCTGATAGCAGAACTGATCCGGAAAGCAAGGACCCGGATCAGGGAGTTAGCAGGATGTGATTTTAAGTGCATTCACATTCCAGTTGAGTTAAAATCAGGTCAAAATACTATGAAAATACTGGAACAATTGTTTCAAGAAAATGAAGTGTTGCAGTTTGCTCTGGATTCCTACTCAGGACAATTTTCGGTAGCACGGCCCGCTTGCAAATTGTTTGAACAAGATGTTCAATTTACTTTAAAATTAAGAACTGCTCTAAGTAGGAGACCTTTAAAAAGGGCTCTGACTGTCTTTACAGATGCGTCCGGGAGGTCCCACAAGTCCGTTATGACTTGGAAAGATCCTCAAACCCAGCAGTGGGAGACGGACATTGCTGAGGTGGAAGGTTCACCTCAGGTTGCTGAATTGGCTGCAGTTGTTAGGGCTTTTGAAAGGTTCTCAGAACCATTTAATCTGATTACAGACTCTGCATACGTGGCAGGAGTAGTATCCAGAGCAGATCAAGCAATACTGCAAGATGTATCTAACATTGCACTTTTTGAATTGCTTTCCAAACTGGTAAAGTTAGTCACTCACCGAGAGCAACCCTTCTATGTGATGCATGTCAGGTCACACACTGACTTGCCAGGGTTTATCGCTGAAGGCAACAGAAGGGCAGATGCTCTTGCTGCACCTGCAGTGATGGCCACTCTCCCAAATGTTTTTGAACAGGCAAAAATCAGCCACCAGCTTTTCCACCAAAATGCACCTGGCCTGGTTCGCCAGTTCAACATCACTCGAGAACAGGCCAAAGCGATTGTGGCCACGTGCCCAAATTGCCAACAACATGCACTCCCTACAGTGAGTACAGGAGCAAACCCAAGGGGACTGAACAGTTGTGAACTGTGGCAAACAGATGTAACACACATACAGGTTTTTGGACGGCAGAAATATGTTCATGTTAGTGTAGATACCTTTTCTGGAGCGGTCTATGCTTCTGCCCACACAGGAGAATCATCTATTGATGCTATTAAGCACCTCTTACAGGCTTTTTCTTTCATGGGCATCCCCAAGGAGCTGAAAACTGATAATGGGCCTGCTTATAAATCCAAGGAATTCGGGAGCTTCCTGCAGCAATGGGGAGTAGAGCACAAAACTGGCATCCCCTACTCCCCTACAGGTCAAGCCATTGTAGAAAGAACTCACCGTGATATTAAAAGGGTCCTGGACCAGCAACAACAGGTTCTGAAGGTAGAACCTCCCCACATCCGGTTATCCAGGGCGCTATTCACAATCAATTTTCTGAATTGTTCTTTTGACAGCCTGAACCCACCCATCCTACACCACTTTGGGGGGAACAGTCACAGGTTGATGAAAGAAAAACCTCCGGTTTTAGTAAAGGATCCTGAGACTTGGAAAATGGTGGGACCTTACAAATTGGTTACTTGGGGACGTGGATACGCCTGTGTATCCACCCCCTCTGGTTTAAGGTGGGTTCCTTCCAAATGGGTAAAGCCCTATGTTCCCAAAGTCTCAGAGAAATCTGCAGAAGCACCCCAGGTTGCTCATGCTGCCTGGAGAAGAAAACGTCGTGCATGTTCTCTGGAAGAAATTCCATTTAAGCCTCCTATCTGGAATAGTTTGTAATATATGTTTGTCTCAAGTTTTTGTACCAGTTTAGATCCCACTGTTCGTGTGTAGCCTCGAGACGTCATGAGACCGAGCCTGCTTCTCGTCCTACTCGTGATCATCCCACCTGCAATCTCCTACATAGTACCGCAGCCCAAACCACATATGGACTACCTCGATAAAAGTTCTCAGACATCAACAGAGAAACTGACAACGAGCTGAATGGACTTTTCAATGGCTGGGGACTCTCGGGCTGGTTGGGATCTATTCTGAAAACTGTAATTTTAGTGCTGTTTATTTTAGTTGTAGTTATTGTAGTTTTTAGCATTGTTTTTGGAGTAATCAGACGCATGGTTCTCAAGTTAATCTCAAGCTCATCTCCCCCTCCTGAGGTCTACCATTTGGAAGCCCTCAGTGCTCCAGTGGATGACCTAGAAGCCTCAGTAGAATCATTCTGCACCATAAACACAGTCCTCTTCTTTTTAAACAAAACTAGGGGGAGATGTTGTGGTGTGTTGCAATATCCTGTTTTACCTTCTCCCTTCCCCCTCTCCCCTCGCTGAGTGTGCCCTGTCAATCAGGCTAACATACCAGCAAGGCGTCGTGTGATAGGTGACCCTAGTACCTGGAGACCCTGCCCCTTCACCTGGTTGGTGACTCACCTGTCCCCTCCCCTTCCCCTGTCCTGAGCTTAAAATGTGAATGAGACCATGCGGCCCTATTCTGTTATCAGCAGTAGCCCAGTGCAGACATATCTGTGCTCATGGAATAAACATCTGGCTACCTTCTAGCAGAATCCGCTCCCTTCTTTTCTTCACCATCGCCAGAAGCTCTCCCCTGAGGAGAACGGAGTCCTGTCTTGTGCCCCGCTGCACTCTGCCGCCAGCCAAGGTATCTTTGAGGTATAACACCGCAGAGCTGCCTGTGGCCCAGCAGCGAAGGTCAGAACTGGCCTAGGCACCATCTAACTGGTTATATTGGGATACATATTTCAATATTACATATTGCCCCTCAGAAATGGAGAGGTAGCAGCTTTTGGTTGATATGGAAGGGAACATAATAGCATTAGAAACAACTTAAGATTTTAAGTCCTTGTGCTCCTGTCTAATCTTTACCTCCGAGGGGTACTCCCTGGAGAGCCTGGGTCCAAGTCTTCGTTGCTGAGCCAGTGTTCCTAAGGTCACGGAGCTGAGTTTGTCTTGCAGCTGAAGCAAAAAACTCTCGGATGGGGATGCACAGAACTGTAAGGGATATTTCAGAGCTCAAGGGAAGGCTGATGTTTATGTGTCCATAGTTGGTGCCACAGATTTCTGATTTCTCATGTCAATCTACGGGTCACATTTTGATGATACAGCTGCCACAGTTCTCCACTATACACTATAGCTCCTGGAATAGGCTGTGTTCAATAAATGATAAGGCAAACATGGAAAGAAAGCTCCCCATCAGCTCTTTTATCCACCCATTCTCATTTTGTTCAGTTTAACTACTTAACACATTTCAATTTCTATGAAGGTTAGAAAGAAAATAAGCAGGTCCTTTACCTAGAAGGTAGATAAAGATTTGAAAGGACTGAGGACCTACTCACCAAGTGTTGGCTTCCCCTTACCCTGAGATGCCATGTCCTTCGTTCTGGGATTGGGACCTGAGACCTCAGGTTTTCATAGTAAATTCAGAAACATGGGGCAGAGGAGAAACGTCTCCATATCCCCCATTCACCTTGACTTCTGTCCTCCTTAAGTTTTTGAGAACTGGTTTTGTTCTCACTTGTTGACAGCTCTGTGCTTGCTTTATAAAGAAAGGTATTGGCAAACTAGAAAAAAATAAAAGGAACAAATGAAACAAAACATGTCCCAAATGTATATACCTTGGCAAAAGCATGATGGTCTATAAATACCTAGGAGTTTAAAGGATGGATTTTAATGACAGTGCTGGGATAACAGAAGTAATCTTTTATGAAATATCAAGATTTTATCATCAAATTATTCAGTTATGTTTATAAATGCTTAAAAAGAATGAGCTATTGGAAGTCTCTCTCTCTCTTTGCCCTTATCTTCCATATTTCCAAAATAGGGAAGGAATAAGCCATACTTTTCTATATATTACGTAATTGCATGCTAAAACGGCATTTGAAAATACCACAGTCAATACCCAAAGATGTTCTTAAATCCAAAATGTGTCCAGAAAATGATGATGGCCATAATCAGAGGTAGAAGCTGCTGAAGTCATGATCAGGTATCAGCTCAATGCCCTTGTCAACAAGGAGTGGGACACAATCACTACCCATGCTAGAAGGGACAGCTAAAGAGGGAATATGGATCCATGAATTCACATTTAGGAAGAAGTTCACATTGGGAGAAGTTCACAGGAGCTAGGTTTGGATTTTAAAATAATTTCTAAAGAAAAAATCTTGGCAACCACTCCCACAATTACTTCTGATCTGCAATCAGTGCAGCCAAATCCATGGGTTTGCACAGTTGTATTCCTTCTTATGCTTTGTGGGTTTACCACTGTGAATCTTTCATTGCCTCCTGAGCCTTTCATTGCTTTCTTCATTGGGCTGTAGTCCCATTGTGGGGACTAACACGACCCACTACAAAGCCTGTGACGTGCACTGAGTGGCTGGAAATGTTACAGCGCAGTTAATAAGCTCCTGGCAGATGTTCTTTGTCTTAGTTTTGCCCAGAAGGACGCCTGTGCTTCCAGGCTGTTCCACAATGCAACCAAAACATAGCAAAAACTGATTAGGACATTTGCTTTGAAGGTGCACTCTTGATCAAATGAAACTTTTAGCATATGTAAAAGTCCTCTTCAAATTAGGATATGTTGCTTGGACACTTGAGGATGACAAATGAATCAAACTTCAGTCCATATCATCTCGTGTTTTAGTTGTTCAGGCATTGTGTTCAGGAACTAAAAAAAACTGAAAATAATAACTTTTTCTCCAGCAATCCTCCTCCAGTTCACTGTAGATTTGGGGTCATTGTTCCATCCATGGAAATAGCATTTCCCAGGACATTAGTCACCCCTGAGACTTGGTACTTGTGTGCAGCAGTGCCTCCATGAATCCCTCAGCCAGGGGGTTTAATGTATTTTTTGTAAAGCTCCAGGTGTTCTTTTACTTAACCAAAGAAAGTTTTTTGGATCTGAGTTTGGTATCTTCCATGGAGGCTAATGATGTAGTTTGGGGACTCAGTGTCTGGAAACTGGGTACTATGTTATCCAACAAATAGTGAAATAAAAAATCACCAAACTAAACCAAGGAAAAAAAGAAAAAATAATAACTATTAATATCTTCTCCATAACAGAATCTCATAGAACCTGAAAGTTTCAGAATCAGAATGTAAGGATGCCACATTTCAGATTCAGAAATGTGCAGGAAGTACTTTCTTAAAAGGAACACCATTTTCATTGTATTTCTTGCTGAATTATTGGGCATCACTGACTCCTGTCTGCTGATGACAGTGCTTAATTGGCTACTTCTGTTTCTTTTGCCTGCTTTCAGTCTTTCATACAAACACAGCAAGTCCCCAGCAGTAACCTTTTGCACAATCTTTCATACATTTACTATTTGGACCAAGAGCCGGTGAAACTCTCCTATTCACCTCTCTACAGGTCAGCAGGCTGTCATACTAAAAAACAATTAAAAATATCCATGCCACTAAAATATAAGCACCAAACCCACACTCCTGAAATAAATTAGTACAATACAGCCAACTTTGCAAAAATAATTAAAAATAAAACAGTTTGCCATATGAGACTCTGTCAAGCTCCGTGCCTGTGGGTCTAGGCTAGTCATCCCAAAACACCTCCTTGCATCTGACTTTTTACTTTTAAAATACATAAAGGCAAAGCAGAAGCAAAAAAAAAAATTATATAAGGAGTAACTCAGTATTTTTCACCACAGGGTGCTTCCTGTGCAGCAGATATATATGAAGCCAGAGCAAGACAGGAAAGTGCATAAACCCTCCTTCTGTTCACCCACATACACAAGGGCAAATACAGCTCACACAACAAGATGAGTTTAGAAGAATTCTTCCCAGCTTTTTTGATTTTAATTGCAGAACATCCTCTAGTCTGAATAATAAGGGCTAGAGAAGTTCTCTTATAATTTGCATATACAGACTGAAATTTCTACTTAATCTGCAGCATATCTTTTAGGCAGACTACCTTTTGGATAGTAAGTTTTAAAGGCTGGAGAATCCTGTATTTTTCTAGGCAAATTAGTACAGTGTTTTTTACTCTTGCTTCTAAATTGCATATAATTTCTATTCTGAATTTGTCTAAATTTAATTTCCAGGCATTGGATTTCATTATCCTTATTTTACTAAATTAAAGAAGTCATTATAGGAAGTCTTCTCTCCACTGAAGTACTTCTGAAGGCCATGATCACATCACATGTCTGACTAATTAACTACCCTGAGTCCCTTAATTCTCCCTAGACCTCAAATAAAGCTCGTAGGTCTTTCCTGAACTTTTCTTATCTTTCAGCGTCCTTTTCCAAAGTGTGGGAAGTATCAGATGTGCCCCTGCTCTGTAGGAGCCTCACTGTGGTGACAAAGGACTGTTACTTTCCCATCCTTTCCCGGCAATTCTCAGCTCAAACTTCCAAGGACTGAGTTGACCTTTGTGGCTTCAACACTGCAATGGGAATTTGCATGGAAAATATTTGGCTCCTAGATGTCTGACTTTTATTTAGATATGCCAAAAAGCATTTCTCTCTGCTAAACCTGCGTAACTGCTTTGTCCTTAGCAATACATAGAAAGTTACCTGGTTCTGTGTAATTTACTACTTTTTCTGATAAGGCCATTTTATATTTTCTCCAGGTCATGCTTACTGTTGCTGAAAAGCACAAGGAGCTCAAAAAACATATATGCATATAAGGATTATACAATTTGAACATAATGAAGCAATGTTTATGCTGTCCAATGAAGCTTGTTTGCTTTGTGAAACAACATAAATGACCAAACTATTTGAAGATGTTTAAACTCGATATAATACACGGTTACTAAAAACATTTCTAGTTTTAATTGAAAATAGAATCTAAATTGTTTGGGAAGAACAAATTCCCTGCTCAGGCTCATGTGAATTTGCATGAACTTAAATTCCACCCTTTGGGTTACCCTAAGGAACATTAGCATTAAGCACATATACAGCTCAGGCTGCACACCATGTCACATAGTCAAGGTTGAATCCTGAATAGTATTCTTTACTCCCAAATTTCCATAATTCTCCTGCAAATCTTTCTTCACCAGCAATCCTGAAATGTTTAAACATTTTCAATACCATTCCTGTCCCTGGATTTTGTTTGTTGATGTTTATTTCAGTTCTGTATTTTAACTTCCTGTACCCTTAAAAAGAGGCATCCTGCAAACTTAATCAGGAAACTTGATGCCTGCACAAGCAGCAAATGCAAGGCTCACAACAGACCCTACTTTGCAGTGGGTTTGACTCATATTTTCAGTCCTAAATACATTAAATGCTCACTCCAAAATGATGACTTCAGTGAAGGAAAAGCCATAATTTGAAATTGGTTTAGTCTGAAAGTGTACCTGTAAATTAGTTTCATTTCTGTTTGGAAGATCCAGTGTCTAAAAGCATCCAGTTAAATATCAGGCACCTAGCAGGAGTGGGGATTGGTTGTCCTTTTGGAAGGGTAGTGGAACAAAAATGCCAGAAAGCATATCTGGGTCTCAGCTGTATCCCAGCTACCACTTCAGTCCTTCCTCATGCCTTCTTTGGGTTGCACTGAAGAAGTTGTGGCTGGAGAGCAGGGAGTCAGAAGGATCTCAGTCCAATTTCAGTATTTATTTGGGGTTTGTTGAGCAGGGTGTTTGGAAAGAAGACTACTTTCTCCTTGTAAATTGAACTAGAATTTCATCTTCCAATCTTTGAGAGAAAATGATAAGTGGAATCCACAATATCACTTCCAAAGTAATTTTGTGAAATAGTTGTGCTTTCAGAGAATTTAAGAAGGTACTTTGCTAATTTCAACATATTTAACTATAAAAACTGTTCATTGAAAAATATGTGACAGATTCTCTGTAGATTTATTAATACAATCACGATGAGCAAATTAAATGAAGAAGATTTCCAGGGAGGGTAATTTCACTTAACAGTATGGAGAAAAGGTAATTTATACTCAAATAAAACTCTGGTCAGGATGAGCATACCTGAACCCACTTTTTTCTTTGTATTTTGGGATCTTCATCTGATTCAGACTTCTTCAAGTTTCTAATTTTTTTTTATAGGATACCTAACTGATAAAAAAATTACAAAAGGAGTTTTTAAGACTGTCAGGGTGTCAGGTTTCCTACTTCAGTATAGTGACATGATTCACTCCTGCCTGAGAAATAGGTGTGTCTAATCACACTTAAGAGATTTCCATGACAGGGAAGGTACAATCACTGCAACCAATACAATGAAAGTTAAACTACATTCCAGTGTAATTTAGTTAGGATTGTATACACTGAGGAAGCCCTGGATGCTCTGTCCGAGCAAACAGACTATTTTAGACTATTTTCTTATATTCGGAATGCATAACTGAAGGAACAACATGCTCAGACATTACTCTGTACACATGTATAACCCAAAGTTCAGGAGCATTCTTTCCATTATGGAAATGCTATTTCTTCTTGGTTCCTGAAAAATCAAGGGATTTCTTCTCAGGTAGTCTGAAAAAAAAGTATTGAGATCATCTGAAAATTTCCCAGGCTGGGGACACAGGTTCCTGTGCCAAGTTTTATTAGGAGAATAACTCATAATTTCCTTTGACCTTAATGAAAGCAGTGTAGTTAAAGCCATGGTAATAATTTTATGAGACAGAGCTAAATCTCTCCAGAATACTCACACAATAATTGACTGAAGCAAATTTTCAGTAATGTCAGAGCAGCAGAAGCAGATCAGCAGAACATAGCAAAGCCATGGTAGGTAGGCTGGTATGCTTATTTGTCACGTGTCTATCTAAATAACCAGCTCAATTACTTCCATCAAAGGTAACTGAAATAGAGAAAAATCACTTGAGTTTATAAAATAGCTATTCTTACAGCTGTTACTCTAAGTGCTGTTTGACAAATAACGTATCAATATAATACAACAAATATGAACTTAGTCATACAACTGTTCCTGGGAATGTGCTCCTTACTTACCCAGCGTGAAAATAAATTCAGACATTCCCTTGATAATTGGTACAAATGTATCGTTATGTTAATGACATCTCTTGAGGATGAGCTACAAAATGAAGTTTACTTGGGAATATTTCCAGCAACATATATAATTGCAGATTTCAGAAAACATTTTCTTTGAACAACACGCACTACTTCCTATGATCATCATTCTTGTGCGTAATTATCTTTTGATAGTCCCTTTAGAAAGCTGATAGGTCTAATCAAAACTTGCATAATTTCTGTTTAACATTTAGGAAAGTTAGCAAGTCTTCACCAAAGGAAAACATCTTCTGCGAATAGTACAACTCAGCTCATTACTGAAAGAGATACATGAATGTATCACTGAGAGTTTTTCTTTTCTGGTAAAATTCATGTTTTGTTAAATCAAACTAAATTTGACTATGGGAAGTCTGGAGATTTATAACTTTTTAAAATAAATATTAATATTCCTAAGTATGAAATATACAGGAAACAGAATTCTTGCCAGCAGACAGATATAATCATCTGTGTAATCAGCAAGAACACTGGTTATAAATAAACAGTCTTTGGTTAATGGCTCCATCCCAGTGCTCTTCAGCTGGTGCTGTTCCAGAGGCAGTCCTGCACAGGGCAGTCACAGACCTATACACTTCTACCAAAATGCAACCTGGAGCTTGGGCTGCTGTTGTGGCAGCCCTCTGGTTCTGTCACTGTGAGATTTACTGAAGGATAGTTTTCCTCTTTTGTTTATTGTTACAAAAATTGCCTGCAAGAAATGCTTTGATTATACTCAACTGCCTTTAATTTTATAGAGGCAGAAGTGCCTTTTACTGATAATGTAAAGCCTGCACCCTTCTTGGCCCATGTCTACCATTGCTCTCAAAATCAAAATTTCTGATACACTGAGGTATTCATGCAGTCTGCAGTTTCACTAAATTTATTTCCTGAATCTTATCAGGCATAAAGAGATAGCCTAGCCCACTGGTATATCTGAATACAGACTATTTTACTGTTTGTGCCTTCTTTAATGCTGTCAAAATGTTTTTAAGTCTAATACGCAGATGGATGTTTACTGTATATAGTTCCAGCATCTTGAACAAACAAGTTTGAAATGTTTTCAAAGCACTTTGCTGGGTAAAAGCATAAGCAAAAAAATGTTGTTTGTGCAGTAGTGGGTGAGAGACTTTCATGCGCACTCTCTTTTTAAATTAAATTTAATTTGAAACGCTATCTGTATAGAAGATTTTATTGCAGACCAGATTCCTGATGCACTGTGGAAAACCAGATTGAACAGAGCTAAGAAACAAGATACAGGACTACTACAGGACTAGCCTCTTATGGTCTGATGGGAGCTTTGAGCATTTTCTTGTTCATATCATCTTTAACCTACAGAAGATCTTCAAGTTATAGCTAAATATACTTCTTCTAAATGACAATGAATGTGATTTTAGCAAGAATTAGAATACAGAAGACATATTATGCCATAACTACAGTTAAAAAAAATATGGCTTTGTGGTTAGGATGTAGTAGTGAAATTTTCAAACTCCGAGATGTATCTTCCTTTGTGTTGCATTCCACTGGATTATGTATGTTAATGTAAAGGCTACCATCAAAGCCATACCTTCTGAAAGTTAATGCTTGCCGTGAGAAAATAACTGCATGACAAGGATTATAGAATATTGGATTAGAAGGGACCTCAGGGATCATCTAATCCAAAATATTTTGCCAAAAACACAATCTAGACAAGGGGACCCCGAATCCTATCTAGCTGAATCAGAAACATCCAACACCGTGAAATCCCCATTTTTACTGTCCCTACCCCTGAAACATGGTGATAAAATGTCCCCTAAGCCTTCTTTTCCCAAAACTGAGCAAATGCAGCTTTCTCAGACTTTTCTCAAGTGACAGATTTTCATGTCCGTGGTGATCTTTGTGACCCTTCTATGGACCCTACTAAATTTTATGAAACTAGTACTTGTCACTACAATAATGTCCATTGTGAATTCCAGTGGGTTCAAAGGAAATTACTCAACATCTCGTCTGTTCTGTGCAGTGTAAAATAAGCATAATACCTGTTAATCCACCTGTCAGGTGGATTGGAGACAAACATACAGATACCTGGAAAGAAGAGGCTTCAAAAACACAAATCCACATAAGCTATCCCCATCTTAGACACTGTCTAGATGTTGTGCATGCCTCTTCCTGACTCATCAGACAAATTAGATTTCACTCACCATACCTTTGACATTGGACTTGTGCCAATGGACTTTGTAGTCACACTACCTTAGCTGTGACTTTCTGGATTTGCTTCTTTGCCCTTCTCACTCCTGTTATTTCTTTTCAGGCATCAGACATGTACACCATGTAACTACTTAAAGCTACTACCTGACCATTTTAAAATATATTTTTTCAACAGATTCTTAACACTTATAAGAGGAATAAAAGTTAAGTTGTTATGGTTTTTCTATATCTTTCAAACATATATGAAGGGGATGGAAAGCACTGGCTTTCTAGGTGTGTCATTTTAAAATAGTATCTTAAAATATCGTGCAATCTAAAAATTATTCACTAGTGAAATTCTAGAATTCCTTTTTTTTTTTTTCCCAGAAAAATATTACTTCTCATTTAATTCAGGATAATATAAATATAGCTTCCTTATGGCTTCCAAGTATATATTTGTGCATCAAAAACTCCTAATCAGAACAGGATTAACAAAAACTCCTTATAAGAGATAAATAGATCAGCCAATGGAGATTTGAGTCATTAGAGATGCAATAAACAGATGTTCATCATGAGATATATAGCTCATTCTCAAAAAATAAATGACTTCAAGACTTTCATTACAATGCCTCGGGTACCTAAATTTTCTTACAAGGGATAATGGGTGTCTGCCTGAAACGAGATGCTCAGCCCTGGGCTGATGGACTCCTTTGCAATCCCAGCTCAAAAATCCTGCTTCTTGCTTCCTATTCTCCTTTGCCTTAGAACAAAAAACTTAATGGTACAGAAGAAGTAAGGAGCTAGCTTCTCCATTTTGCACTGACTTAGCAATTTTTAGAGACTTTACCACATGTGGAAGGATACCAAATAATGACTGTTTGAAACTATTTTTCTTTTTTTTTTTCTCTTGTGATCAGATGGTCAGATTGGATGGTGCATCAATCCTGGGTGGTGGTCTGGGTTTCCCCATGTCACTATCCTGGCACTTTCTCTGTGCTTCAGAGAAATCTTTAACACTGGAACAATTTCCCCATTTGTCCTATTAACGGCAGCGTTGGTAAAATACAATTGCAGCACTGTTACACTGTAATTTATGGTCTATATACATGTGTGCATCTGAGAAGAGGAAAGCCTGCACCTAGTGCTGTTCCCTGCTCCCCAGCAGAGTCTGCAACAAACATTATCTGTTCAGCTGTGTCTCTACAACAGACACTCTGTCTGAGCAAAGACACTCTCTGAGCAGGAATTAAGTTACCCTCAGTATGAAAAGCAATTTATTGATCCAATCCCTGATAGATATCCTTTTGACTTAATTTTTACCTACTGTTAGCAAACCATAGAGCTTTAAAGGGAAAATTCAATAACTGCTGTTCCTCTTGGGTACTGTGTATGTGGAGGTTTAAAAGCATAAGAACTTGTTAGAGGAGTCCTACTCTGCATGAATGAAAAACAGAAAAAAAGAAACAGAGAGAGAGAGAGTGGTACCTTGCTTCTTTGGGAAGATCAAGATTTAAATCTTTGCTTTTTCTGAGACAAGTCTGAGAGACAATTTTAAGGAGCATCCCCATACATCACCATCACGCTGTAAGCTATTTATTTTCCCACATTTCAAAGAAAAGAAGGACCTGTGTCAATCTCTGGACAAAACAAAAATATACTTCCAGCTTTAAGATGTATATCTACTATTGGAATTTTCCTTTGGAAGAAGTATTCTACAAATGAACAATGCCTTGATTTATGATGACAACCCTTTTATTAAGTTTTTGTTATACCCGGAAGATTCCTGCTTTTCTGTTTGCTTTAAAGTACAGCTAAAACACTTTTGAAAGCTTTCATGTCATCCTAGTGTGGTGTATTAGCCAGGGGTTGGGAGCAGAGCTTCTCTTTTTCTGTATTTATCTCCCTTTTTCCTCCTCTCCCCTGTGTCTAGGTGTACTCTTTCTTGCAGAAAAAAAAATTTCTGTTCTTTCTTCATTCAGATGAGTGATTAGAAGTTCTAATCTTTCTCTAACATGTGTGATAGGCTGGACCTGGGCCCTGGCTCCATGTCTGGGTCTGGCAGAGTGTGTGCCCCTCTGCAGGGGCTGGCTCTGGCGTGCTTGCTGCCAGCGTGCAGCCACTCCCGGCCGTACTTCTGGTGAGGAACCATTTGGCCTCTGTCCATGCAGCTCGCTTTGCTTTCATGCCAGTTAAACAAACAATGACTACTTTCTTTTCCCTCCTCTTTATTGCCTTCTTGTGATATTGCTGCTTTAGTAATAGCAGGTGAGTGATATTGGCAACAGTCTTCCCACAAATGCCAAAACACTAATTGCTGGCTGCCATGGGAGAGTACATGTTCAAATTCTCAGGAATCATTGCTCTAACACAAAGCATAAGGACTTCTCTTAAGACAAATACAACATATTAATTAAAATCAATGGTCATTAATGATAAATGGCTCCAAGTGACCATTATATAACAGACATATGCAGGGGTTTGTGACCTCAAATACTCACATGCACTCAATGTTTACAAAGAATTATATTCTTCCACAATAGCAGTAATATAAGGAAGTTTATTTTGTCATGCTCAGATTTCATAAAATAACATCTTCAATTATAACTTCCCTATCCTCAGTAAAACAAGTAAGCTTTTGTGCATTGCAACACAAACACAGAATTCAGATCCTGAGGAGAATCTTATACATACTGCAATGAATAAAAGATTCTATGATTTTAATATGATTTAATACAAATATGGCAAAAATTACAAGGCAGCATTTTCCAGAATTTCTTCAGCAAAGTTGTAATCACCAGAGGAGATACTTACTATGAAAATCATACTATAGTCTTTGATGAATGTTGAAGACAAATTGCCTGAGTTAACAAAAAAAATGGGATCAGAGTATATTTGATGGATTCAGAATAGGACTTGAAGTTAAAGAATGACACATAGAGAGAAGGAAAGATTTCAGAGCACCAGGAAAAGAAAAACCATATTTAAAGTAATAGACAGATAGGTAGGAACTTTATTCTAGTTCTACACTTGACTTGCAACATGAGCTTGACATCTCTGACATTTCTTGATGTCTCTGTCAGGGGTAGTATAATGATGTGGTAGTTTTCTTGCAGAAAATGCCTATTAAAAATGTTTTCCACTGGTTTTTGGGTTTTTTTCTTTTGTTTTGTTTTGTTTTCACTGGAAACAGAAAAAAACCACAGAATTTCCAAACATGTTCAGTAATAAAAACCTGAACACGTTAAAGAAAAAGTTAGAAGTTCCAAAAGAACTCTTCCTTTGCATTGCCATCAATGATTTTCAAGGAATGCTATCACTTTCTGAAAAAGAAAGAAAATGTTTTTCAAGAAACTCATCTTACCATTAAGTTTTACTAGA
This sequence comes from Zonotrichia albicollis, assembly GCF_047830755.1. Taxonomy (NCBI): domain Eukaryota; kingdom Metazoa; phylum Chordata; class Aves; order Passeriformes; family Passerellidae; genus Zonotrichia; species Zonotrichia albicollis. Next base: position 57,161,630 of record NC_133821.1, read on the forward strand.
AAAACACAGAGCAAACTTTGCCAACCAACATCACTACGTGCCTACTCATCTATCTCTCATGAAACAAGAGCTTTCTGTGCCCAGAAGGATGTGGCTTTCAGCTGACCAGGACTGAAAGACACAGACTAGCAGGTGACCAGCTCCCTGCTGAGGGTGCCCTCCATCTCCCTCCAGCCTCTGAGCAGCAGCATGCCATACCCTTGTCATGGATGCATCCATGACAAACCTCCTAAGAATATACACATGCAAAACAATTTTCTCTCAGCAACAACTCAACACGATTCCTTCAATGCCATTCATTTATTTCAATCACTTTGCTTGTAATTAGTCCAAATGATTGTTCACTGCTTGCTCACACAGCTCCCACTTCCTCATGTATAAACTGGCAGGGTAGTGACAAGACTGTCTGCTCAGCTGACAAGATAGGATTATTTCTGGATTCATTCAAACTGTAGCACACATAATGACACACATCTGATAGGGAAGTGAGGAACACTCCACAGTTTACAGTTACCTGGCACAGCTTGGAGAAAAATGCATGCAGGACATAGAGAGCAGATCTCCACAGCCTGAGGTGGGGTCCTTCACCAATAAAGAACAGAAAAGTGGCTACAATGTCATAGTCATAAGTAAGGAGGAAACTCCAAAAGCTGGTGAACAAAACACAAAATTCATAGGATTTCCAAAGAGTCTCTCTGAAATGCCTTCCTTACTCCCTTATTTCCTGATGAAGTCAACAAAATGTGACTGACTTCTCAGTTTCCTTACACATTTTTTCTGCTTCAAAGCTAATTCTGTGGGCTTTTTACTTTCTGGCTACCTGGAGATTCACATGGAAATTAGTTTATTTTGTTTTACTAATGAAGGACTGTTTTTTGGTGCTAACCATTCAGGCATCCCTCCTGAAGATGTCTGTAGTTTTCAGTAGCTGGTTTGTTTTTGACACAGCCAAAATTGAGGTTCCCCTAATATTTTCCTGCATTCAGTGAGACTTAAGTTAGTTGTTTAAACAGACAGAGAGGGAGAGTTCACTGCTTTCCCTCTGCCTTTACACCCTTGGTAAACAAATAAAGCATGGACAGTCATTTATAGCACCTCTGAGATAACCTGTTTATTATTTTTCGTGCTCATTATTTCTTCTAATGAATCAAGCCTAAATAAACTCTCATGGGCATAGCCAGGAAGTTATATATTTGTTCTGCCAAAAAAAATCCTAGATGACTGTGAACTTGATTCCTGCCTGACTTATGTAGTCATGTACAGGTAAGTGGATATGATGAAGGATAGTTAAATTTGCTTATAAGGAATTGATCAGTGCCTGCTTGAAACAAGGTGTTCTGCTCTGGGCTCATAATCTCCCCTACTAATCTTCCTTAATTTTTCTGAATATATGGCTTAATTATCAAGTCAAGAGACTGATTCCAGGTGTAATCAAACAAAGGTTTGTCCAGGGGTAAGCCAGACAAATGATTGTCAGTTTTGTGACCTGGCTGTCTGGCTTGAACTGCAGCTTTTGCAGTGAAAAATTTGAACTGTAGTTCAGCAAAATAGATTAACTGTAGTCTGTCATGACCAAGTATCATCCAGAACTTCCCAGCCACAGTTCAAAGGCCTCACAGTTCCCCCACAAAAACCCTGCCTTTTCTTTCCCATTCTTGTTTTCCTCAAGTTGAAAAGTTAATGATTCAGAAGAAATAAGGAGCTAGCTTCCTTATTTAGCATTGTATTACTCAGCAGTTTTTAGAGGTTTAAAACTCATCTGCTTGCTATCTCATTGTGCTCATTATTGCTTCTGTAGAGTCCAGACTAAATAAACTCTCATGTCATGGCCACAGATGTGCAGTTACGCCTCTCTCATGAAGAAAAATCCTCAATGATTGTGGGTTTGTTTTCTGTCTGTCCAGTGCAGCCATGTATAGGTAAGTGTTTATGAATTGTTGCTTTCCTAATTTAATATTTTGCACTTATTTTGGGACAACATAAACATAGGAAAGCAGAAAGTATTTCTGAAAGATTAAATTACTGGAGAATAGGATAAATCTTTAACAACTCTATGTAATCTATGCAAATTAACTAATCTAGAACAATTAAATTTGTTAGAAATAGCAAAGGCCTGTGATGATAGCTTTTAAAATACTTTTTATTTATTTTCCTTCAAAGGTTACCTTTGATAGCTGCAAACAAAATGAATCACGTGTTCTTTAGGAAAATATTTATTATAAATGGGACTAGCCTTTTAGTTAATCTTCTTCTGACTTGTCATTATTTAGATAATAGAAAAAGTAAACTTATTAGGCAAAGGCAATCTTTATAAGACAAAATAGACTTACTTATCTGTAATTGGTTATGCAAGACTTTTGAACACATGAGAATGCTTCAGTTTGAGTCTAGCCCTGAAATGGATGATACTGAATTTTGAAAAGCAGTCCTTCATAATGCTTGTTAGCTTGTTACAGGTAGTCATGTAAAGGCTGTCCAAGAATCTCAAATGCTGCCACGACTCTGAACTTCCTTAGCTACTTCCTAACCAATAAATGTGCTCCAGAACCATCTCCCTGGCCCATGCCCTGCACCAACAGGACTGAGAGATAAAGTGAACAGCCTCTTAAAGGTTTGGGGGGATGCACAGATGGAAAATCTCAGTTTGAACATAGCTTCAAGATCAGAATAACACCATTTTTGAATAAGTATTCATTTTCTATGAACATAAAATCAATCTTTTTAGAGTAATTAAATTTCTAATATAAAAAAATAACCATATGCATATAAAGATAAGATCCCTAAACAACCTTTGTGATCTTTGTCCTGGCTGATTTTTTGCTTCTGAAACATTTCTGGTTTGAAGGTTCCCTATCACATAATTTCCTGTTACCAAAACAAGAATGAAGTCAAATGCATGCTGCTTATTATTGTTCCTGACATTTGTTAAGCTTTTACTGATATTGTATTCTCACTGAGGGATATTTTTTACTGTTCTTATATAGTCCTATACTACTGAACACCTATGGACTGACTAAGTGAATGGGTATTGAATAAAAGGGTAGTAGCAGAAGCATATCAGGAGCAAACACTGCAAATGCAGCCTGCTCTGATCATCTTCTCAGGAAACTCTGCATTAAGGGAGTTGATACAAAAAAATGCTGACCTTCATAGGCTCATCCTTTTTGTACTTGTTTCTTTTATGTTTTCTGTAGTATTTGCACCTTCATCTCTGGCAGGCTCACAGTTCTTCAGAACGACTTTCACAGGCCTGTGGAACTACACAGTGTGTGACCTACAGAATTAATCTCCTGCTCTCAGATCATATTTATTTGTCTTTGTGCAGTGTAACTTGTCCTGACAGAAGCTCTTCAGATGTGCTTCAAAATCAGAGGTTTTCCAGTCATTCTTCACTCGAGTGAATACTCAATATTCTTGCTGTGCCAAAAGATAACAGAGCATTTTACACTAAAGCATTATGTTTACATTTACAGTTAAGGCCATAATATTACTATGGCACAACGAATGGCTACAAGGCAGTTCTTGAAAAAAAATAATTATACGGACTGTAACATTTCATTACTCCTGCTACTGCCTCAGGATCCAGGGTTTGCTTTCCTAGGGGCTTTCTAAAAGGGTCCATGTTTCCGTTCTGTAATAATTCTGAATATAATAAAGAAGGAAGTTAATCAGAGCAGTTAATCTGATAACTCCATATTTTGTCTTATTTCTATTAACATTCTATTTCTAGCAGTCCCTGTCTACTAATATGTAAATTTGGAGCAGTTCTTCTCCTACATTCTCCTACATCCCTATGAACATATACATGCTTATCAGTATAACTATGTACATTTTAGGCCTTGGCTTCACAAACAATTAAAACAAATATTTACAAAATATACACAGTAGAATCAATCCTACATTTATTAGTGTGATTCATGCTTAACACTAGCATGTAATAAATCCATCTCTGTGTTGGCACAACCATTTGCTTGCACTTTTTAAAATTCTCAGGATTCAGAAAAAGGAAATGATGAAAAATATTTTATAGAAAAAGTTCTCCAGCAAACTTTGAAAAGAGATTGTTATGAGCAAAAATGAAATGTCTGGGCATTTGGAATTTATGATCAGTCAAATTACAAGAAGCACAGAAAACAGAAAAAAAAAAGGAATAATAAGGAAAAAGTTCCATCTTTATTTGTCTGGGTTTTTTTTTTAATATAAACTGTGGCGCATCCTCTGCCTGAATCTTAGTCTGCATTAGTGCAAAGTGCTTTTCAAATCTGCTAGTTTCTTAATCAACTTTCCTAACTGATTAAAATTTCTGTTGGAATGCCCCAGAAGAGTACATTATTTTATGGGCATAGTTTTTGAATATAAATATGAACATAGAAAATGTATGAAAAACCCATTACTGACTCTGAAGCAGCTAATTAGCCTCAAACTGAAAGTTGTTTAAAAAACCCCAACAACTTGATTTGTGAACCTTTTGGCTGCATAATTCTCACAAATTTAATTATACTGCAAATTCAGAAGAGTGGGATTTCAGCACTTAAAGGTTGCCTTTTATTATTCAGAGCCCTCAAAATAGATCACAAACACTGATTTATTAACCCATGAACTAATGAAAAAAAATAGTCCTGCTCTTTCTGTCTTTCCTTTCAAGAGCTGTTTCTCCTTGCTGCCTCAGTCCTGGAACCAGCACATTGCTGGCCCACTTGGAAATAACTTCAGCCATACAGACAAATCTTTCCCTCTGAATAATTTCCACTTGAATATACATATCTTAGGGAAGCTGCCAAATCCTTTTCCTACACTGCTCAGCTGCAGGGATTTTGCTGCATAGATGGCATCTAACTGCACCTCAGGGGACTTTTATGAGAATTTTTTAAGGCTCCTGAGGATGAAGGCCAACCATAATTGTTCACTCTTTTTACAGATCTTAACAGGATCTCAAGTTAGTGCTCTCTAATCTGCAGCAAGACGTGCTCTTTTGAAATGATATACCACCAAAATACACATTTTTCTGCACCAAGTGAATTGGAAAATCATGTGGTTTTAATTAGCTGTAAAAGGACAGTACAGCAGCTGGTACTACAAAGCATATGAAAAGATTTGCCTTGCTTTGGTTTTGCACTTAGAGAATCAGAGTTAAGTGGCTGCTTTTGTACAGTGAGTGATGAATGTGAATTATGTGGATTGGAGGAGTGGTGGGGTTTTAAACACAGACTCTTCCCATTTCACTTTGGTGCTGCTGGGAGGCTGCTAATTAACTCCTGCTCTAGTGCCTCTGTCTGGATCCTTACTGAAATTGTGTTAGTCACAGACTCCCTGAGATGTTTTACAACATTCCTTGAATAACAGGCAGCTGGTGCACAGTGACAGCACAGCATACAGGCTCCAGTCACTTTGTACTTGCTTGTATGCTCCCAGGCAGGGGCAGGCAAAACAGAGAAACCCACAGAAAAATCTCTGAGGGGTAAAAAAAGAGGCGTCTCCAGAGTGGGATTTCTGCCTCCCTTTTCTGTAAATTGCTTTGTGTGAAAGAAAACAGGAATTTCAGGTGGTCAGGTGGCACATTTCCCTTCCCTGAATGTCTGCTTTTGGAGAAGCTAAGGAACAGTGCCAAATGTGTTCCATTAATATTTCTTGATGCTGTATAAATTTATCTCGTGTATTCAGTGGTACTCATTTTAGAAGAAATAAACTTCTCTCAAACTCCAGCTTCCCAGATATCTGCATTAGCCTCACTCAGATGAAAAGGATACTGCACAAGATGATTGAAGATTGGAATGTGCAAGCAATGAACATTAGAAGCCAATTAATATTTTCTCTGTTTTGCCAGACTTTGCCTTCAAACTTTGAAAGTATATACAAGGAACTTTTATAGAGTCATAGAATCAAAATTCTTCCTAATATCTAATCTAAACCTACCCTCTTTCAGTGTGCAGTCATTTCCCCTTTTCCTGTCACTATTTGTCCTTGTGAATAGTCTCTCCCCATCTTTCTTATGAGCTCCCTTCAAGTACTGGAAGGTTGAAATTAAGCCCCAAAGCCTTCTCTTGCCCAGGCTGAACAACCCCAATTCTCTTTACCTTTCCTCACAGGAGAGTTGTTTCATCTTTCTAATCCACTTGGTGGCCTCCTCTGGAATCTCTCCAACAGTCCCATGTCCATCCTCTGCTGGGTATCCCAGAGTTGATGCAGCCCTGCAGGTGGGGTCCCACCAGAGCAGAGCAGAGGGGCAGAATCCCCTCCCTGCCTTGTTGCCCACGCTGCTTTGGATGCAGCCCAAGACACGTTTGGTTTCTGGGCTGTGAGCACACACTGCTGGGTCATGTCCAACCTCCCAACCACCCCCAAGTCCCTCTCAGCAGGGCTGCTCTCCACCTGTTTATGCCTCAGCTTTTATTGATGTTGGAGGTTGCCCCAACCCCAGTGCTTGCACTCGGTCTTGTTGAACCTCATGAGATGCTGTAGGACCACTCCCTGTGTCTGTCCAGGTGCCTCTGGATGGCAACCTGTCCTTCAGGTGTGTCAACTGAGCCACTCAGCTGGGTGTCATCATTCCCATCATCTTCTACTTTGTGGATACACAGGATAAAACGGGTTTGTACTTTTCCATGTTGTTTCTCCTTCTCATTGTATCATTTGCAGATATAAGTAGCATTTGCTAAAGCTTGTACAACTTCAGGATCCTTCAGGATCCAACATCACCATTCCCAGTTAGCAATATTGTACTATTCTGATACTATGGAAATGGAAGATACGTATGAGTATTAAATAGCCAATATTATGCATTGTTATCAAAACATTATAACTTTCAAATCTACAGCCTCCAATCTTAAGGCTCTCAAAATTAATCACACTTTTTATTATATTTAATGGGTTTCATATATCATGTTCTAGGTACCAATGTGAAGAGTTCCCATGTTTTGATATCTGGTGTTATCAAAGAATATTTTGCTGATGTGCTAAGAGCCTGGCTAAAGTTGCAGTCACATAACCACAGATTTTCTATGTGTACACCTACTTTAGTGCACATTTCACACTGATTCCTCTAAAGCCTTTTTCTCCTTCTCACAATTTCTGAGCAAACCACTACACTTTCAAAATATTCCTTTGGGGTTTTTTTCATTGTTTCTAGCAAATATAAAGGAAAGTAAATTATTTAAAATAAGGAGTAGCAAACACACAGTTTTAGAAAAATTTCCAGGTCAATGATCAAGAAATAGTATCTACATCCTAAAGGCGGAGTTGCATGAATTGGCAGAGTGCTGATTTGTTGCAATGTGAAGAAGTATCTCAAACTCATTTGATACTTCACTGAAGAAATTCCTCAGTGTGTTCTCAATATGAGAATTGGATTCAATCAATTTCCATTAGTGGGAAAACTATCTCTGGGGGAAAAAAACACCAACCAACCAACCAAAAAGCAACAACAAAAAAACCCCAACAATTTTTTAACTCACAGAAACAGCATGTAATTTTCTTAAACCTGTCAAACATTAGAATCTTCTTTGCTTAAACAGAACTCAAATGTGGAAATACTAGAGATAAATTAATTTATATTTGTATGACACTCACTAGAATTCACTTTTGCTCCCCCAAAACTACTGAACTTCATTCTTCCAAGGTATTCTTCCAAACAGCACCAAATAAGCCACTAGATGTGTTGGCTTTTCCCCATATAGTGAATACACCATTGTGGCTGTCCACATAGAATGCCCAGCAGCGTTTCAAATTCAGCTGTAGGGACCTGGTGGCTTAACTTTGCACAACTGCCAGACAGTTGCAGCAGCTCTCTCCTAAATCTCCTCCTAGGCAGGAAGGGAGGAGAAAATAAAATGGAAAGCTTGCAGGTCACAACAGAGAGACCACTCACTGCGTACCCTCATGGGCAGTGCACACCTGACTTGTCAAGTTTTAATTTAGCTTATCGCCAATTAGCAACAGTGTTGGATGGTGAGAAATAAAGGGCAGAAATTAATACACCTTCCCAGCACCTCTCACTTTTTTCCCCCAGGCTCCACTTCACTCCTTCATTTCTAGCTCCGCTCCCTTTCCCTAGTCCTGGGCAGCACACAGGGTCAGGATGGGGATCGTGGTCGGGGTGCTGCAGCTCTCCTGTGCTGCTCCAGCCCCTTTGCACTGCTCGCTGCTCACCCGCCCCAGGGGCTGCAGGGAAACCACACTCTGGTGCCCGGAGCAACTTCCCCCACATCCTGCTACTCCCTCCTTGCTGTTCATTTTGCTGTTTTTCTGTGGGAACCCAGGACATCCCTCTGGCTGTCCAGGATGGCCAGGACTACTGCCAGGGGGCTCAGAAGCCCTGGCAGAGAGACCAAAACACCTGTGGTTTTTATTATGACCCGTGGATCAAATTACCAACCGTATATGAAGATCAGCAAGCCACAACAGTTTAAGTAGAATAATAGTGATGCTATCATGGGGTGAAAAAGTAGATTTTGGGGTTTCTGGAAGGGGGGTTCAGGAGGCAAGATGGAGGAATCTGGGCGTGTCCAGCCTTTCTCCTTCTTCTTCTTCTTGGCCTCCATCTTCTGCTGTGATGTTGGCACTTTTGGTTTAGAGTAAAAGCTCACTGGCTAACATAGGTGATAGGTATTGGAAAGTAATTGTAAACATTGTATACATAGTTTTTAGTATAAAGACATAACACCACCCTGGGGGCAGGCAGTGTGCATGGAACTGTTCTGCTGGACAGATTTCGGCAGGGCAGGAGAAAAACTTTTATAGGTAAGACGCAATAAACAACCTTGAGACCGAGAACTGAAGAGCTCCGACTCATTCTTCAGGCGCTCGGACTGGGAAAAGACTTTTTAAATTTCTCAGGGTCACAGCGACCAGCAAAAAATCCTGAGATTTTTCATCATTAAAAAAATTTGTGTTTGGCCCATTCTGAAGCACACTTTCCTGAAAGCAGCTGGAGCATGGCGGCAGAGCTCAAGCAAACCCTGCAGTGGCACCTTGGAGCTGGCTGGAATGGACTGTGCCCAGCTGGAATGGGCTGGAATGGGCTGTGCCCGGCTGGAATGGGCTGTGCCCAGCTGGAATGGTCTGTGCCCGGCTGGAATGGGCTGTGCCCGGCTGGAATGGACTGTGCCCAGCTGGAATGGGCTGGAATGGGCTGTGCCCGGCTGGAATGGGCTGTGCCTGGCTGGAATGGGCTGGAATGGGCTGTGCCCAGCTGGGGCAGCCCCTGCCGCCCCGCACAGAAACTCCTGCGGCTCCTCCCTGCCTGCACCTCGCCACCGGCATCTGGCAGACGAGATAAGGAGACTCCTAAACCCTCGTTTGACACAAGTGCATGGCCTATTGTGAAAAGCACGTGAAGTAGGTCAGATTTCAAAGGGATGGAGATGTGTAGATACTCTGAGCTAATGGAGCTTGACCTACAAATTTCCAATGTGCTTGGATGTCTGTAAAATGCACTGCAATAATATGTACCTAAAGTTTACCTTTATAACTTAGAATTGATTAAAGTATGTGCTTCAAGACCTGAGTTGTTCAAAACCACTGAAGAATTTATCAATTTTAAATATTCTGTCATAAATGCTTCAAAATTTATGATAAGCAATATGATGTGCCCCCGGTTTCTGCTCAGCAGACCCTCTCCCAGTGCTTCCATTACCAAGTCACCATCTACACCTGATTGATGGCGCTTCAGGGCTTCACAGTCTGAGATTAATCACCAAGTTCCCACATCTTGGTCCTCTGATTTTGATGGAAGAAGCGGAATTTGAATTGTGGAGGTTAAGAAAGGAAAATATTTTTCCTGCCTTGCAATGGCTGAAAGGTCATTCTTGAGCTCAAGTTGTTTAAATAATTTATTGTGAGCTACTGAGTCATAACAGAGTTACTGATCTGTCTTTTACTACAGTGACATTCTATTTTTTCAACTCTATATTTTTTTATTCTGTGGTATTAAATATCTCTCAGTCTGCAGTAACCAGAAATGTTTAAGCGTGCTGCAACTGCATAATGACACATCAGATCTGTACCTTTTACATTGTGTGCAGCAGAGAAGTGCCATGGTGGGATTACACGCTAAAAAGAAGTGTTTTGCTTGGGAATAAGTGTTCTGCATTCCTCTACCAGCTTTGAGTGTATCATTTATTTTCTAAGCAGCCTGTGCATACTCGCTTTGCAAAAGGAGATGATTTGAGACTCCAGTGCTGATCTATTTTTTTCATTTCTTCATTGACACCGAGAGCCTTCCTACCTCATTAAATTTGTTTTCTTTATTTTGTGTGCTTCAGGTTTTTGTGTGGTCTAGGGGTTGATATATACCTTATTAGTGATTTTAGTAACTCTGAAAAGTTGCCTAGAAGATAAAATTGCTAGTATTTCCCAAATTTAGTTTTGTATTCAAGTTAAATAACAAAGTGTTTTTATTTCCCCTACCTAACCTAAAATATTTTTAAGTACTGAAGACATTCTGGATCACATTACCTGAGAGAATATGGAAATACAAGCCCTTGAAAAGTGTTTCTACCAAAATTACTTTCCAGTTTCTCACTACTTTGATTGCAAACTCTTCCCTCACCATAACTGCAAATGCTTCTACTTGCTGTTGAAAACAATCAGAACACCTTTTCTCAAGTACGACTGCACAATCCTCCTCTTCACACTTGTTTCTTTTTTCTTCTCTCTTTTTTTGACCCTGAACAATGGATTTATGGCATCTGCAGGGATGTGGGTCTCATTATGAGAAATGAAAATTAAATAGCAGAAAATAAAGTCTAGGAGAAAAAAACCACAACAGCCCACATATAAAGAAGGAAAGAAATGATGGATCCTATCACAAAGCTGTCAGGCTCCATGCAGGGCTGGTTGTATTTTGCACAGCATGGCCTGGTTGAGGACAGAAATTTATCTGTGTGGGCAAGGGTGTCACAGACTTGCACCCTTTCAGCTCTACAGTCCAATTCCCCCATCAAGCCACTGGAGCCTCACCTCATGCAGTTCCCTCTCACCCATCCTGCACAAAATGCTCTGCCCAGGCTGAAGTGGGGAATCCTTAAGTCTTTTCCCAGCACAGAAAGAGGTGGAAGCTTAAAACAAGAAAGGTAAAGAGTATGAGAAATCATAATGAGCTACAGAAAAGCTGCTTTTAAAGGGAAGAACTGCTTCTAAAATGAGCACACACTCAATTCATACTTCTGCTGGGCATTAACAGGTGTCAGGAGAGGAAGGTGATAAATGTATTTTTTTTTGTATCAAGTTAAGAAAAAGCCCTTCACTGCTATTTACCTCATTGTCACATCTGCTATTGCAACTGCATGCATTTCACAGTTAAGAAATAATGATATAAAGCTTACAAATGTCTTCAAAATATTAATTAATTGTTTTGGATGTGTTTCCCATTATATGAAATCAAAGTGTTACAAAAATCAAATTAGTATTTTAGTGAATATTTGGTCTAGAAATTGAATTGCTGTCTTGAGTAGACTAGCTTTATACAGACAAGGCCCCATCTGAACATGCTTTTCTGCTTGTATTTGGTTTCCTCACAAACTGTCAGATCTTATATTCAACAATGTTTGAAATTATCCATTTGGAAAACTGTGGACTCCTGTCATCTTTGTTGGACATTTCTGAAACCATTATGAACCGTGAATAAAACCATATTTATTAGATGTATTAAGAAAACAGCACGAAATGTTATTGTTATTGTTATAATATTATTGTTATATTGTTATAATAACATTATAAATGTTATTGTTTCAGCTATGCTTAGTTGCTGGCTTTAGTGTGACCCTGATCATCAGCCATTAACGCGACTTTTATTTTGCTTAAATTCAAGGATCACATGAGTTTATGGAGTGGTGTGTGGTTTGCACTGATTTACATGATGAAAATCGGATAAGAGGCAGTTTTAGTAGATTGTGCCTAACCTGATCCTTTTCTTTATACAAGACAATTTTCTTGACAAGGGGAATTCTGCAGACTTGATCTACTTAGCGCTCAGTAAAGCTTTTGGCACAGTGACACATGGGAAACTGTTAGTTAAGCTGAAGAGGATGAGGATTAGTAAAAGAATGTCAATACAGTAAGGCACTGGACAAGGAGGAGACAATGGGGTGCGTTGTGTTGACAGATCAGCAGGCTAGATGCACTGCTGGTGAAATTCCTTACAGAGCAGCAGTTGCTTGGCCTCGGCCAAAGTGAGGCATCTGCCAGCTGAGGGTCTTGGTGAGACAAAGCTTAGAAGTGCTGCCAGGGGCGACTGATGAGTATCTGGTGACTGGACCAAAAAAAACCCCAAAAAACAGAGTGCTCATAAGGTCACAGTAAGGCACAAAGTGAGAAAGACAGTGAGGCCAAACAGAAAGTACACAGAGTGCACATAGAAGCTAAATACAGGAATTTCTGTTGTGAGCTGGGCACTATCATTTGGAAACAAAAGAAGCAAAAGAAATCTTTGTCAATACTATTTGTCCAGAAGGTAGCTATTAGTCAGCAACATGAGTGAGCTGTGGAAGCAGCAGAATGGGCACTGGCTTACAGTCTAGGGCACTGTCACCATTCTGAGCTCTTTCTAACTGGGTGTATTTAGCGCCTTGTCAGAAACTGTATATAATTTCACCTATATTGAAGGCAACTCAATCCAAACAACAAACAAACAAAAAAAAAAAAAAAACTGAACAAAAAGACGATACAAAACTGCAGTGTGCATTAGCAGAGAAGAGAGGGACCCCATTTACACAACAAGCCTATGAAAGCACAGGTTTAGAAGAGGAAAATTATGGAGGGGACATTATAAAGACATTAAAACACAGGAGGATGGTGAGCTAGCTCGAGTCAGGCTAGTATCATCAGGCAAGACGAATGGGAATAAAGTACTCAGAAATAAATTAAAGCTTAAAATTAGAAGTTCCTAACTATTATAGATGTGAGAATCTGCTGTTCCAGAAGAACAAAACGGGCAGGAGCAAAAAGTAAAAGATGATCTTTATCGTCTGATCTTCTGAATGAAACATTCCATGTAATGAATGAAACCACAGACGAGGAAGTGATGTCACTCAAGAAGGTCCTTCAAGGATAACTTCAAGGAGTGTTCAATTGATTTCTTAATGAGCTTTTTTTGTATCTTATCTGCAAATACATGACCACAGAGTATCCAGAGAATGAATGCACAAATTCTGGGAACAGCAATGTCATGAACACAAGAACAAAAAGCACAGTAGTACCCAAGTAAGATTTCCTAGTTTAAAAAAAAACAAGCAAAACTAAACAAACAAAACCAAAACCCAACACAATCTCCAACAGCCATCTCCATCTCTGTGCCTTCTTAGGACTATAATGTAAAGACCTGCATTAGACCTAGGAGCTGTACTGTGCAGGTTTAAACCTCTGGTCTCCTCTCACATAAAGACCTTGTTAAAATCCATGGATATTTTCTGTAAAGAGTATTATTTAGCAGTATTATTGCAAAATTTATTCCCATACCTTAGGCATCCCTAACCAGTTCGTTGACTGCCTTGAGACTTCTTTATACAGACATTGTCCTATACAGGTTTTCTAGGATCATTGATTTTAGTGTGTATACACTTGCTTCAAAGGCTCACTTTGCATGACTCAAGGTTAAATATATTTATGTTACACAATTATACTAGGCAACAGAGCCACGATTTATAAAGTATTGATATGTGCCTTAAAACATGGCAAATTCAAAGCCAAGCTGATCTCAGTTTGCTTTGAATCTTAAAATTCATTTCTAAAATACATTCTACATTATGTACATAGATGACTTTACCCACAACCTCAGAAATTAATGAAGCTGTGGTAGATACAAAGCTATGCATTTTTTGACACTGGTCTAATCATAACATAATTTACTATCTGGAGTGGTTTTCCTCCCCCTCATGAATCCTCTATGCATTATAAAGATCTCAACCTAAGATTACCTTATCTATATTTAGTGCGCATACAGCTGGGAAGCCCTTACGCAAATTTAACAGCTAATACAAGTGACAAAAGCAAAAGATGGTCGAATTTTCAGCTACACTTTCAGTGGCACAAAAAAAAATGCACTATTTCTAAAATAATCTTAAAAGCCAGGGGTGCATCCTGAGATCTCATCTCCGACATGTGGGGGTGCTGAGCCCTCGGCAGCTGAGGTGCAGAAACGCCAAGGACAATCTCACTGTGAAGGGTCACCTGAGAGGACTCAGAGGGGCTTGCAGCTGTGCTGAAACCCCAGCTTCCTATTACACGGGATAGAGCTTTTGCTGAAGCTATTTTGAGATGCAAGGTAAAAAGAAAAGCACAGGCAGGCAGTGAAGCAACATACCCAGAGCTCAAAAGCAGGGGAATCTTTGCACAGCAAGAAGAGACCTTCATTTTTTTGATATGTAAGTAATTTTTGGTTTTTGCTTTTTCATCCCACAGGTATTTTTTTAGAGTGTTATGAATTACCATTGCATTAATTTAAAACCGGCAGATTAACAAATTTTCTTTCTAAGTGTTGACAATAGATACCTGGAATTTTACACATTCTTTCACAGGCTCTGGTTATGGTCATCCATCATGACAGATCCTGTGGCACTTTCTGTGTAAACCCCAGCATAAGGACAAGGGATGCGGGTGATTCTTCCTCACTGAACACATGAGGTGCAAAGTCAACCCCAGGTTTCTAAAATTTTGTTCTGACGGTAGTAGGTAATCTAAACAATATAATTTATAAGATTAACAGAGAATTGGTGCCCTCAAAAGGATACACTGCTGATTTGTTTCTGTTCTCCAGAGCCCTACTTTGTAACTTTTCTCTTCCACCTAGCCAAGAAATACACAAACAGGCAAGCAGAACACACCCTGCTGCCCTATGCCATAGCAACTTGGCAGCCAGCAACGCTGCCCACAAAAACAACTGCTAAATGCTGAACTTCTTTTGTGTTGAAGGGTTTCAAGTTAAATTTATTAATATTTTATGACAGAAGCAACATGGCAGTGTGAAACACCTCAATTTGACACAGTAAGTTATCACATACTTCTACAAGATCTCTTAAAATGCAGATTTCTTACATTCTTCATGTTTTAATTGAATATAAGCATATATTAAAAAATTATTTGGCTTCCTATGAGTTTGTAGCATACCAAGATTAGCTGAGAGGGGAGAATATTTTAAGAAGACCTTTTGAAAAGTTGATAGTAATGAATAAATACCATATTAATATATATTACAGAGCTACATGAGGGTATAAGATTTGACGTCTCATTAAGAGGCATATTTAATATGCAACAGAGAATGATTTACTCTCCACAAATGGACCACAATCTTCAAGCAATAGCTGCTCACACGTCTCAATTAAAACCAATAAAAATAGATTAGAAAATTTGCGGGGGGAGGAGATTAAAAAAAAAAAGAAAAGAAGAAACCACCGCAGACTGACGGAAGGCTTGACAACATAGCCTCGTCTGAGTCTTTGCTACTTCGCAGGTTGCTGGCAAGGGCGAAGGACGGCTTTGGCAGCCCCGCGCTTTTAACTCCGCGCACCCCGGGGCGGGGGCCGCAGGCACACTCGCTCTCTCCCGTCCCCGCCCGCCGGCTCTCCGCAGAGTCCCAGCAGCTAGGAGCGGCCGTCGGGCCGCCCGGCCTCGCACCCGGCGGCGCCGCCGCGCCCGCCGGCGCTGCCCCGGGCCGGGGTCGGCGGCGGGGCGGGGCGGGCGCCGTGAGGTCACGGCAGCCGGGCCAATGAGCGCACGGAGCGGCGGCGATGGGGGGGGGGGGCGGGGGGGGGGGTCCCTCGTGCGGCGGCGGCTGCCTGGGGAGGGCGGCGGCGGCGGCGGGCGCGGGGCGAGCGGTCCCGGCGCGCCCCCGCCCCCGCTCGGGCCGGCACTGACGGGGCGGCGCCGCTGCCCGCCCAGCACAGGTGCGGCGGTGTCGGCGGTGTCCGCGGCGCGGGCGGCTGCGGAGCGCCCTCCTCCCGGCGGGGATGTTCCGGCCGCCGGGGGCGCGCCGCCCGTGGGAAGCGCGCTCCTAACGCCACCTGGGCGTCGCACGGAGCGCTCGGCGCGGAGCGGGCGGTGTGGGGTCTCCGGGAGCCGGGCAGGTAGGACGGAGGAGAAATGCTGGTTCGGGCGGGTCTCAGGAGCTTTTTTTGTGTTTGCCCTCCCCAGCGTGCGCCGGTGTCAGCGGCGGGGAGCGGCGTGTGGCGCAGCCCGGGCCGGCAGCGCAGCCGGGCTCGCCGCGGGGAAAGTTGTGCGGGCGGTCCCCGCTTCGAAGCGGCTGAGGAAACGCGGAACCCTCCGTCCAGCCGGGGCGAGGGGCTGTGGCTGTGGCAGCGGCGGCTGCCGCCGGAGGGCTCCGCGTACCGCGGCGGGGCTGCTCCACTCCCGGGGGGACACGGCGGAGCCGCCGCTCCCGGGGCTGCTGCGCCCCTCGAGCGGTGCCGCCCGCCCGCCGTGCGCCCCGGCTCGGCGGGGTCGGGATCGCGGCTGCACGGCGCGGAATGCCGTCCTGTGGCGGCTCGCCCGGAGCCGGGCTCGACGTGCCGCCGGGGGTCGGGCCGGTCCCGCTGGGGCAGCCGGGGGTGCGCAGCGGAGCTCGGCCTGCCCGGGCAGGTGGCTGATCTCCCCGCGGTGTGCGGTGCCCGCTCCGCTCGGGAGCGAACGGGGCTCCTCGGGACTGCGCGCCGGAGCGCGGGCTGGTGTGCGGCTGGAGTTTGGGGAGGCAGCGCTGGGCAGGGTGTGCGCTGCCAGCGCACCCTCAGGAGTGCCTAAAGCAGAGCCCAAGTGTTTACTTAAAACCAGAACTAGCCATATTCCCTTCGCTGTGGAAGTCTCTGGGCAGAGAAACCCAAATGTACTCCTGTGCGGGGCTATGGATCGGCTTGTGTGGGTTTTCATACTGATTAAGTGCCTCCTGATTGTCTGGGATTACTTTGGAAAAACGCAAATCCCAGCTAATATCTGTGCTGACCATATATAGAAGTAGTCACAGACAGAAGTACTATAACTTCAATATTGCTGACACAGGTCGAGAAACTTTAAAAACAGCAAGGAAAATCTGGGATTTCTCCTGGGGATGTTTTTGTCCAAGAGATATATTTTCCAGTGTTTGCATCCTACATTGACTGAATTATTTCTACCTTTTGTTTGTTTGTCTACCTGCCTATATACCTCAAAGTTAGTGAATGATATATTGATTTGATTTTGTCTGCCTTGTTTTAATCTGGCAGTGTTTGGTTTGCTTACTTGCGTTGGACCAGGACTGAAGTAGGGAATGCTGCTTTTTCTGGAATGGAAGCCTGGTTTGATGACTTTCGGAAACGTGCCTCAGCTTGGAAGCAAGCACGTTGGTCATACAGTAGCAATTTTCCACAGCATGGAAGAAGTATCGTAGGGTTTTCTGATGTTGTGTGTTTTGTGTTCTCTTTTTTTTAAAAAACAGATACATTGGGTTGTTTGTTTTTAAATAGCTCTGTTATTACCAGAAGCTTTTATGTGAACATTATTGTCCTGTAGAGCAATATGAAGACCAGTGCTGAATCTCATTCAAAGTGTTTTTATTTTAGTGTCATGTGCACGTTAACAGGGAACAAGAATCTGTTGACTTGAGCTGAAACACTGAAAACAATTCTCTTGGACTGTGTTGGATGTAGCAGTTTTTCTGGATTTTAGTAACAAAGAGATGAAATGCTCCAGGGATAATCCAGTATGAAATTCATCTGACTTACTGGCACCTATAGGAAAACATGTTGCAAGTTTTCATCTTCTACTGGATACACTATGCCAACAAAACCAGAAATTCAGTTTTGTACATTTTCACGTTTATTTCAAAAGAAATAGAACCTAACATTATTTATTACAGAAACTGTTGTGAGGTGTAAATTCCTCTCATTTTTGAGGAGATGAATAGTAACTTTCTGGAGGGAGCTGATTGCATATGTTATATCATACATCTGTATATTGTCAAGTGCAGTGAATTTTTCTTTCATTTATTGGAAAAAAAAAAAATCTTACTTATGGCAATATAGTCTGCATCCAACAGCTTATTAAAGTAATTTTAGAGCAGCAGTCTCAGTGGTAGGTTTTCACAGTGAAAACCAACCATGACCATATGAAACATCATAAACACAGTGTTCAATGGTGCCTTAAATTACAGTTCTAAGTATTAGTGTTAAGGAGTAAAGTGTGTTGGTTAATTTGTAAGCTGGTCTAAAAAATTGTCACACTTACTGCACTCTTCATTCTAAACCTATAGTAGCTGCTCTAAAACTGTCCAACCTTCCTTAATTGAACTAGTATTTGAGTTTTAGTCTTAATGCCGTGAATGTTTTCAGGGTCAAATCCTGAAATGCTGAAGAAAATCTTGTGATGACTAATGTGGAAATTTCTTCCCCATGAATACTACAGTGTTATGGTTCTTATGTTCATATCTTCCATTCTCCCTCAGTCTTCATTGTAGCAGACAGCCTAATTGTGTACTTTGTGCCAGCAATTACTGTGCTTACGCAGTGTTATATGACTCAAAAAGGAAGGGGTGCAAAAGGTGCTTGACACCAGGAAAACATTTGAAGTGATCTGGATGACCTTAATTAATATTGTTCATTATCCTATTACGTCTTGTTTGCCATTAAGAGGAGATGGTGTTCCGAGGAGGAGGCAAAGTATCTCTGCAATATCTGAAGGCAATGAAAGCTCTGCTCAGTGCATGTCAACCCATGGCTGCTTACTTTAGTATGAAATATGATTGCAGGGTTTGCTAATACTAATGGTATCATTTGCTGTAATGGGAGATTCTTATTTAATGAAGATATAGAATTAATTTTTAAAATAAGGAGCAGTATCTATAGGATTATGTGGGGGATGATATGCAATGACATCTCAGTATCCTTATTGGTATTTAAGTACCATAGTTTGTGAATAGGTGACAGATGTTTGAATGTATCTCTAAGCTTGAAATAAAAAGAAAGAGCCTGGTAACACCAAAAGTTGTCTGTTTCACATATCCATTCAACAATGTTGCTACTTTCTTTGTGACTTTCTGTGTCTTTTTCTATTGAAGAATATCAGTTCTGCTGGGCTGCATGGTTGCTGTACATGTAAAACTGTGAGAGGTGGTGGGAAGAGTGTCCATCACAAGCAAAAATTATGCCTCCCAGTCCACCCCACAGTGTTGCAGCATATACCAGGCTATGTTCCTGATGGTGTGGAGTGCAAAACACAAATAAATTTACTATAAGCTTCGTATGCCATGATTAGATTAAGACTTCATGCTAAGGAGTTATTTATGTCTTATTTTTGTTTTAAGAGAGGATAAGGCTGCAATATTTTCTATTTCTTGTGCCTTGGTTGAGTGCCAGCAGAATGCAACCTTGTCCATGTACTTCTGGCTAGGAGATTCAGTGAAGGCAAAGACAGAATCCACTCTTGGGAATGTAAAATCTTGAAATTACTGACTGTAAAATAGGTGACGATAAGCGATTAATCCCCTCGCATATTCTAAGTATGTAGTAAGTTTCATGCTGGAGGCATCTGTTGTGTAAAGGAGGGAAGGCTTAAGTGAGTTTCTTTATAAAATGTTTGCAAACTGAAGGCAGAGTCTTTTCTGTGGTTGGAAAATCTTTGGAAAATAAAAGAGGCCAGTTATATTACAGATGATAAAGAGTTGGTTGCTGCAATGAAAGATGGAGGTAGTTTCATACTTGTCTAATTTAATCCTGATGGAGATAGTTACAGAGAAATAATTAATAGTACACCTTCAGTATGGATTATCAGAAAATGTTTTCCTGGGTATTATTTGAAAATACAGATACTTGTCAATGCCATTACCTTTCCTTCTCTGTTTTCTATGCTTTCTTGGTTAAGATGGAGTAAACAAAACCTTTTTAATTTAAAACAATTTCCTGCAAGCAAATTCAAAGTTTTGTTCATTTAGCCCAGTGCAATACAGCATTTTAGCCACAGTATCGGAATTCTATGCACACCAAACATCTGATAAATTGTCTATTCTCTGTCGTGGGCATTAGGCCTAGTCTTGGTCTCCAGATGATTGTGGCTGCCCTGCTAGTTTTTGGAGAGTTCTTGTCGGGGTAGGGAATGTGACTGGGGGCTTCCAAGATTGTTGAGTTACGTTCAACAAGTTGATGGACTTTTGCTCTATGATGATACATATTTCTCTATTTTTCCTTTTCCTCTCTGGATAGGAAGGCTGTGCAATGATGGTGTGTAAGGTTAGCCTCTCACCTTATTTGGATGATATTCTTTCCTCCTTCATTCCTGTGGGAAGAAGATTAATTATGGCTTACAAAGCTTTGTACTAAAAAGAGTCAAAAGTTTACCTCTTACAGATAAATTCATAGATGACTGAAAAATTTGGAAGGAAGAGATTTAAAAATATGTTTGAAGCTACTAGGACATGTCTCTGTATGTACATTCTCTTAAAGAAAAGAATCTAATCTTGATGCCAGGGGTTGGCCAAGGGGCTTTGTACAATATTGGTTACCTGCTGAGTAACCAATATTGTACAAATATCTAGCTGTGTTTGTGTGTAACATTTTGTCCATTACTACCTTATTTGACAGCATTAGGTGTACTGGAGCCAGATGCTGAGGAACTTTTCAGGTGAAATGGATAAAGTCGAGACAACATACATTGTCCTGCAGGCTCATTATTCTTGTCTGTCCTTCTCATAAGCAGTAGAAGACCCTCCCAGCATCTGGGATTAATGGGTTTTAAGAAAGCCTCCCGACATTACTGCATGAAGATTTGAGGTATCAGCTGTAGCACCTAAAGGAAATAAGCCTGACAGTTTTGAAGGGGGAAAATGCTATCTATCATCCACAAGGATTTATAAAAAGCCTCCATTATTTCATTATGAAATAAGGAAATTTGAGTTTAGTAATTATGTGGGATTCTAATAGCGGGAAATACATTATTAAGGCTGTCAAATCATACATTAAGAAAAATCTCACTAAATACATACTGAAGAAGTGAAGCGTTCCATTTTCTTCTGCCTCGTACTACAGTCACGCACAGCCACACTATATCCTTTATAGGATTGAAATAACAAGCCAATCCTTTAAAAAAACCTAACACCTTAAATACCGTGCAGAAGGTCCTGGGCTACCACAAAGCCAAATAATTTGGTGAGATAATTAGAGATAAGCAGTCTTGGTGTTGAAAATTAATTACCTCTTTTGGTTTCGTATGACCTGGAAAACACTTGTCTGCTTCATGGCTGTTAATCAAGGATGAGAATAAGCAGGTCATTATCTTGGAGCAACATACTTTCATTCACTAAAAATGCCAAAGGAAGGTCCCTGCAAAATGCTAAAAGAACAGTGTCAAATCTGCAGAGAAAAGTATTCAATATCCGTTCCTGATACTATTGTAGAGGAGCTTGTCCCACAGGGTTCCGTTATGACTGAAAGGAGACACATCCCTGTGGTCTTCTGGGAATTCCTGAAACACAGCAGAGGCTGAGTCTGTCTCGAGCTATTAAGGCAGCAATATGCATGCTGCATGTACTGAAGCATGAAATATCCATTATGCTTGCAAGCTCTATAATGGTCACCTGTGCAAAATCTTACTGTGTTTTTGTTTTTTTTTCTTTTGGGGGCCAGAAGCCTTTTAGCACTTCCCCGTGTTTCTCTAGTAAAAATTAATAGTGCTAATTGCCACTTTTTATCATTAATTTCTGAATCAACACGAAGTATTGCTATAGCAACAAATCCTTTTGAACTTCACTGCAGACAATTGGTAAGAGAATTCAATCTCAATATGTAATAAGCACAATTGTAAGAACTATTGGAAGGATTAAGGAACTTTCTTTTTAAAAAGAAGGGGAGTAATGCAAATACTCAAAACTGTCATGGAAGAACAGAACTTGAAAATTTTCAGCGTTCTCTTCTTTTTAATCACCTCCAATTGTTGTACAAAGCTGCATAGTTGTTTTGAACAAAGTATATTACAGCACACTGTGTCTCCTCAGAGAAAAAAATGCATCACACTCTGGAATACTCCAGAGATTTTTATGTCTGATAAGTGATTTGACATAAATTACTGCATCTTCTCTCAAAGTATGGTTGTTCTTCAGCCCTGACAATGCATGTGCAGGAGAACCCTAAGTAGGTTTCAGGATTAGCTGGACAGCAAATAATCCAAATTTATAAAGTCAGAATTAGATGGTAGTTTATCTTTGCTCTTTCACCAGCGGAAGCATCTTTTTCATCAGAGTGGATTGCTATTTGCATTTTACCTTGTCATCTCTCTTGATAACAGGCACACAAGGGAGGTTACACATTATATGCACACACAAAAATCAGGAGGCATAAGGGGTGTGGAAGTGAGAAATACCTGAGGAACACTGGTAAAAAAGGGCAAGGTCTAGCACTGAAAGTCTATGATTGATGTTATTACCTATGATAGATTTTGAGGCAGTGAAAGCTTGTAAATCTTTAGGGGGAGCTATGCTTCCAAGGATGCTGATTGCATTGCAAAAAGGTTGTGTGAGAAGAAGGTATAAGGACAGGTGAAGGGTAAGAATGATAAAACCAGAAATTAAGGAAATGAAGAGCGTAGTCAAAGGAGGGGCAGTGCTTGTAAGAGGGGAGTCTGAAGGGTGTCTGTGACTGGGAGCCTGTGACTCTTGCATGCACACAGGACTGATAAAAGAAAGAGGAACAGTGAAAGACCCAGAAAATATGGAATAATGTGACCCTGGGTGCTGAGGGAGAATGTTCATGTGGTAGACATCCTGGAAAGGACATGGTGATTTTCTGGGGAGTAAGGGTTGTTTTGTGGATTCTTCTTTCACATCACAAAGTGGGTGGGTTCATAATGGTGCTTTGCTACCAAGGCTGCTTCTTCTGTGTATTATCAAAGTATTTCTCCTTACTAGCAGTGCCCCCACCAACCAGCAGACCATCTGTGGTTACCCTGACCAGACTGTTTGCTTTGCAGACAATAACCAGGAGGAAATAAATACTGAAAATGCAACAGCATGCAAGGCCACACCTCTGCAACTTTCTCTTGTCAGAACACCTCTTCTCGGAGAACCCTTCAGAGCCCTCTCCAGTAGTGTCAAAGTTAGCATTTTCAAGCCAAATTTTAAATACAAGTTGTTCAAGTTGTATTTCTTGGTTTTTCCTTTCATTAGCATACATGTGTGGCTTTGTTAATTAGGAAATCTTAAAGAAAATTCTGAAATAAAGGTTAAAAGAGCATTACAAAAGACAGCAGTGAAGACATTCTGGGTGTCTTACTTCCAGGATTCTTGGAAGACAAGTGATCCCTAGGCAATTTATTCATGTGAATATTGTTCTAAAATATCTCCTGCAGAAAGCATCTAGTAGCTCAGCATCTGGGGAAAGTCAATTTAGCCACGTCTCTCAAGAAGAGATGGATAAAAAGGGGTGGAGTCCTGTCTTAGGCTTGGAGCTGCTGAGGTAAATTCAAGAAAACTTAAATCTAGTTTGGAGGCTGGCAGGGGAGACTTCTGGATTTCAAATGTCTTTGTATTATTTTTCTGATCATTGTTTTGTATAAAACTGCCTTGTATTTTCTGTGGAAAGAGATGAAAGTCAGCCTTAAAACAAAAGGCAGATTTTCTCTGGAAGAGGCAAGAAATTGATCACTAGTGTCTGGATACAGTATTAAAAAAGCTGTCAAAGAATGACTTTAGAGCAAACACTGGTGAAAGGTCTACATTAGAGCAAATATGTGTCAAAGAGAAACTTGTAGTTCTACAACTCAAGGGGTAAATGATTGTGCTGTAGAAAATAGTTGTTAAAAATTCTGCTATAGAATGCCAAGGGAACTCATATAAATAGAAAAGCAATGAGAATAATTTGTTGCTCCCATTTCTGGAAACTTCAGTTCAACAGCTACTGGTGATGATGTGTTAGGCACATTGGTACTGGTTCTCCCTTTTCCTGGTGTTCATTTGCAGTGTGATATGGGGAAGTGTCAGCAAGTCTGAAGGCAGTGTCTGACTTTCCTGTTGATGGACAGTCATAGGTATGTGCCTTGGATTGTCAGGTTTTTCCTTTTCAGCCCTACATGCAGCTTTCACTGGAAAAACATAAAGTGTACTGAGACTTTCAAATAAAAATATGAGTGACTGTTGGTTTTCCTCCTGTTCCATATCTCCATTCAAACAAAATCAGTTGTTTTGTGAAAGCAAGTATATGGAAGGTGAAGATGAACTGTACTTTTCAGAAGCAGCAGACGGTGTTTATACTGCTCACTACTGAGTCAGTAATTTTCTTTCTCACTCAGCTCAATGAAAGCTGTGTTTGTTTGCCAAAGGGAATGCTAAAGAGGCAAAAAAAAGGCAAGCAAGATGAAAAAAAGGTTTATTGGGTTAATATGGCTGCATTTTGGTGGCAGGGGGGATTCAGGGGCGGGCTCTTTATGAAGCTGCTAGAAATTTCTCCTATGTCAGATGAGGCCAGTGTCAGGCAGCTCAAAGGTAGTCCCACTGCTGACCAAGGCTGAGCCCATCAGTGACGGTGGTGGCACCTCTGGGAGAACATATTCAAGAACTGAAAATGTTACTGTGCAGGGCAGCAACCCTGCAGATCCAGGCTTGGTGAAGAAGGAGGGGGAAGGCAGAGATTCCCCAGCAGCTCATGGTGAAGCAGCTGCCCCCTGCAGCTCCTGGAGATCCATGATGGAGCAGATATCCACCTGCAGCCCATGCAGGAGGCCTGTGGTGGATGCTCACAGGAGATTGTGACTCTGTGCAGCTCGCGCTAGAGCAGGCTTCTGGCAGCATCTGTGGGCCCGTGCTGGAGCAGGTTTTCTGTCACAAAAGCCTGGATCAGGTTTGCTTGTGACCTTGCAGGGGACAGCTGGAGCAGTTGATGAAGAAGGGCAGTCTGTGAGACAGACTCAGCTTGTAGAAGTTGGTAAAGGACTGTCTTCTGTGAGAGGGAGCCCATGCTGGAACAGGGTAAGAGTGTGAGCAGTTCTTCCCCCTGAGGAGGAAGGTGCATTACAGGTAATGTGTGACGAACTCTTGAGTTTCCCCTAATCAAGGGAGAAAAGTGTTTTTAAGATTTGGGTTTAATCTTCATGATCCTATTCCAATTCTGACAGGGAATATTTTACAAATTACTACCAAAGTGGACTTTGTTTTGCCCATGATGCCAGTCAGTGAGTGACCTCTCCTTGCCCTTATCTTAACCCTCGAGTCTTTTGCTGTATTTTCTTTGCCCTGTTCAGTTTAGGAGGGGAGTGATAGAGCAGCTTTTTGGACATCTGGAGTCCAGCCAGGGTCAACGAAAGGTTTATAAATACAGCAGTAGGCTGAAGCTTTACATGATGAAGCTTTTCAGGGCACTGAAATCTGCTGCTGCTATTATCTGCCAGGATCAGCTCTTGAATTATGGTTATGGTAAAATCAAACTTCTAAATGCCTGAAATGGAAGAATGATGTTTATGTGACTCTTGTAGGCTAACAGCAGCAATAAGGAGAAAAAACAAAAATTATCTCAAGTTAACCTGAAATAAAATGGGACATAGAAAAGCTCATCTCAGCTAATTTCCTTCCTACAGTTTTGGTATATTTACACAATTTTAACTTGTCATATTTGCAAGCTAAGAAAATGGAATTTCAAATATAATTATGATCAGGTATGTTGTTTCCAAGAAGAAAATACTGGAATTGAAACAATTTTAATGTACTGATTGCTTTTTAATGTTGCTAAATATCTAATACCTAGCAACCTGCTAGTATTGGCATGCAGAGCTCTTATCCTCGTTACATCTGCTGGAAACTTTCCATGGTACAGTGAGTCATGGAGGTGATCAGTATCCTTTTCTGTGTCAGATATGATCAACTTTTTTCGTTTGATATGTTGTTGCTTGGTGGATTGGTTTGTTTCTAGGAATAATGCATCCCTTTTGCAACAGCTGTGCAGTCTTGCTTCTGCTTCTCTTAAATTTTGCTGTTGTAGTGTTTTTATAGAAGGTAAGGAGAGCAAAGGTTCCTTTAAAAATAATTTATTTGCGTTATATATTAATTTTTTCAACAAGAATAGTGGAATCCTGAGGACACTTGGGCTGCAGTCTTTTGTGGCTGTGTCACTCGTATGACACTGATTCTGCTTTCCAATTCCAGTTGGCATTCGGTGTTGCAATGTCATTAAGGAGAGGGTTTCTGAATCTTAATGCTGAGCATACTGAAACACTGGATTTCCAGACTGGTCCTTTGAATTACTCTTTTTTTATTATTTTTAATTTTTTTAAATTGACCATGTGTTTGGACATGCAGTTGTTTCTTTTTAGCCTGAGCAGGTATTTTCCATTATATATTTATTTTTTACTACTGTAAAAATAACATTTCATGGCCTTTCCCTTGGTTTTTCAACTGGTAATGCTACTGGTCCTGACCTGAGAGTACCAAAATTCAAGTCTTTGTGGACTCATTGGTAAGCAACTTGAATCTACAATGTTAAATTATTAATTGTACTTTTGCATGGATCGTGAAAAGTTTTGCACCTAAGTCATGGCCAGTTGCAGGTTAACGTTGTCAGTTTAGGGAAAGTAAGATAATCACCATGCTGGTTTTGCAGGAGTACTAAAAAGGAACATTTCTGTAGGGCTTTCGAAAATTGTAATGATTAAGATGATAGGTTGTGCTTGGGCCTGAATTTGTTTACTAGAATACTGTCTTCCCTTTTACCCTCCTGTTTCTCTCTTTCTCCCCCTCTCCCAATCTTTAATGCCAAGTGCCCGGGATTATTAATGATTAAGAGCAATGAATAAATGCAGGGAAGATTCACTAGTCATGTTTGACTAGCTCATGCGGAAGGTTAAACTTAAGAGGTACAACATAAAGAGGAAGCACTATAGGAGCATTCTTACAATTGGCAGGTGTATCTATGCACCATCTGACTGTTTCCATCTTACTTAAAAATTTGGGGTGGCACCAAAGGCTGTTAAGCTAGTTTTTCTGTTAGGTTTTCTTTCTGTTTTGGATTTGGACAAATTGAGGTTTCACTTTAGCCGATATTTCATTTTCTTTTACTTTCTTTTTTTTTTAAACTTAGAGAAGGAAAAGTGTTGGGCTCTTTTCTGCTCAGTTTTACTTGTGTATTTCTCTGTAAATTTTTTTAAGTTTTCCATTTTTTCTACCAAAGATATAATTCTAAGTTAAATTGGAACAGAAATGTGAATGTTAGAAGTGTGTGGCCAGTTGGTCTTGTTTTAGCTGATGATGTGCTTGGAGTGTACATGTGCAAAATAAACTTCAAGGCCTGTCCTAATCAACTTAAATAAATTGAAATAAATATCCCCAAACTATTTGCAGCTGTTAAATTATATAAATTTAAATGAGATTAAAGCTATAATATGTGTAGCTATTTTCATATGAAGATAAGCTTAAGCAATATTCTTCCACTGATCCTAATTCAGAGTAAGAACCAGACCAGAACCTTTCATTTGAGGATTATAACTTCCCTTTTGAATTTCTGTTCTTGTCTTTTTTTTTTTTTTTTCCTTCTGTTTGTTAGCTGTATGTAATTTTTTGAAATATTCTTGTTTATATGTTGTTTGCAAGTTTGTTTCTGATGCAGTGACCCATATATATATCAAGACTAGTGAGAATCATGGAACTGGAATAAACATTCTAAATAGGTAATTATGCACAAAGAATAAGAATAGAGGTTTTTATTTATAAAACCTTGTGTAGGAAGTTTTGGCTTTGTGTGTGCTTGTTAATAGATGTCAAATGTGGAAAAAACATGAAGCACTGGAGAAACTTGAGTGAAATGTCACACAAGAAATACAATTGAGATTCTGTAGAAGGAATCCGTGCATGTGAAGGTATGAAAGTCATATTCTGAATCAGCCTGTAAGGGTGAGAGATCCTTGACACAGAATAGCTGTATTAGTAGTAGAATTCATGATGGATTTGTTTTGTTTTGGCATTTTATCATTCCAGCAATATTTGGACAGAGCTGAGAGAACTGACTGAGAGCTGAGTAATACATAGAACAAATAGATGAGCAGCTAGTGACTCTTATCAGTAGACTCTTGAAAACTGCTTGGGGTTTCAATGATATTAATAGGTTATTTGACTGCATTATTTAGTAGCAAGCCTTTACCTTGCATCTGAATTCTTACTGGATTTAGCAAAATGTTATGTCCACTGGAATATTGTGTAAATATGTGGAAGTAGCTTCAGCAGAAATGTTGTGCAGAATTCTTTAAAATTACCATCTTGAAGTTTTATTCAAAATTAGTTATTGAGTGTTTGCTAGCCATCTGGATTTTACCTAAATTGATGATCATATAAAGCTAACAAAAATTGCAGATATGGGCAAAGAAGAGGTGATTGAAATAAGGAAGTTGTGTTCCTGAGTCTATACTGTCACCACAACATGACAGACAATACAAAATTGAATGTACACAGTATGTTTGACTGAAAGGCTGGTTTTACTTCTGTAATTGTAAATATCGTGTGCAAGCAGCCATAGAAGTATATTGTGACATTTTATCCTGAGGAGCTTAATTTAAAAAAAATGTATGCCAACACCAGAATGGATATGAATTAGCCACGTCCTGTTAGCTCACAGTTACTAATATCAAATTTTAGCTCCTCTGAAATCATCTACAGAATACCAGCTCTGTGCACTCAGCTTCTGCCACCCCTGAGAATTGTAAATAACTACAGCTGAAGCTCTTCAGGCCTCTTGAAGGGGGCCAAAAAAGGCATGCTGTAAACAGACCTGTGTACCAGCTGCTTTGTTTTCCTTTTGCACACCCTTGGAGTTATACACTTTTTGGTTCTTTCTGTATGTTTGTTGATCTTTCTGAGATGGAAGTCACTGAAAATGTCGGCTGAGTGTTGCAGTTCCCATACTGGAAAAGCAAGTGTGTAAGTAGCAAATTGTGGATTCCCCTGTTTATATTTAAATGCTTTACTACTAATCCTTTATTTGAGGAGTTCCTTGAAATTGCTGTAATGAGAGTTGATCTGAAATACTCTAAATTTTGAATGCTACAAAGTAACTTTCTTATCGAAGTTGTTATGTAATAAATGTGAAAGAAATAACTCTGGCCTGAGGAATTTGTTTACTCTTCTGACAAAGCCTGTAAAAATTACTTGACTAGCTACAGTCAAAGGAACTTACCTGATTTTTCAGGCATGACCTCTGAATTTCTGCAGTTCCACAACAACTGTATTACTACCTCAGGAAACTTTTAAACTCTCTAGCTTACACAGCAGATGAACATGATACTGTCTATTTTTCACTGAGTTAGTGCTATGGGATTTCCCCTTTGCTGTTCCTGTTAATCCTCTAGGTTTAGTTAATATTCAGAGAAAGGAGCTGAGGACAGTTCTCTTACTGCAGAGAGAGGCTGGCCACCCAAGAGAGTTTAAAGTTTATAATGACTCTAGTCATTGAGAAGGAGCTGGGGAAGTTCTGTCATTCATAGATCTGAAGTCCAGTGCTTTCAAACTTTGTCATTACCTTTATGCCTTAAAAATCCAGACAGATATTTCAGTTTCCATGAAAAACTGCAAGTTGTCTGATAGTGAGTTGTCTGGTAGTAATACCTGGGGGTAATGGCAGGCATGAAATGATGGGAAGTGATGTTGAAATAGTTCCCTAGCATGTATCTCTGACTTGGAAATGTGTAACATTCACAAAGGCACTTCTCAATGAGGGAGAAATATTGAGATTTGGCTCCCGGAAGTCTTTGTATATAATTTTAACATGACTATCATGGTAGGATGCAGCTGTATCCCAAAGTACTTGAGTTTGTAAACTGCTTGTTACTAATAAATCTTCAAGGATTTAATATTTTTGTCCCCTGAAAAGTGAAACTGGTAATCTACTTCAACAAAAAACTCTCCTCCTCCCAAAAATCTGCTATCATTCTGTGACAGCTAATCCAATGGAACATTGACCTTGATGTGGATCGTATGTTTGTGGTTTTGTTTTTTTCTGGGTGTTTAGCTTGAGGAAGTAGTTTGGAAGTGTGTTTCCAGTTTCCCAGCCACCTGTTACAGCTTTCTTTTTTGAAACTGTTTGTTATTTCTGAGGTTGCTGTATATTTCTTGCTAAACTATAAAGCGGTAGTAGTCAAACATTTCCACAAGCTGGGCTGCTGAAAAACCCTCAAGTGACAAATGTAAGCCAGTGCTATGTGTCAGTATAGCAGGTGTGTTTCACCATTAATGCAAACTACAAACAGAACCATAAACATGTCACAGGACAGAAGCAAACTGGGTATGTTGGAGAAAAAGGAGTGAGCACCACAAGGGTGGTTGTGGATTAAGGCATTTGGAAACTCTTTTACAGGGAACTGGGTAGATTTATTTAGCAGTGCTCTTCTATCCTATTGCTTTTGCCAGAATCAGGGTGTAAAGAATTCCTCTGTATGCTCAGACAAATTGATTCCTCTTTTTTTTTTTTTTTAACTTTATTGTTATTATCATTATCTGTTTGAGTCTGCTCTGTTTAAAACAGCTGCAGCCCACCTCTTCACCAGAAGCACAATAGTCTGGCAAGCCAGCAGAAGGGGTGAGGACATGGACAGCAGTTGTCAGACTGTCATAGTACATTAATTTTACCTGCATTATACTTTGGCCCATGATTAATACAGGTCATTGCTGCCTGGTCACATTGTAGATCATGCTAAAAAATATACAATGACAAGTACGGTTCCTCTGAGTAATTTTGACTCCATGGCTTAAATAATCGTTGTTGAAACACGGTAAGGAAATTGTTTATGTTCAAAATGTTTCCAAGAATCCTATTCACCTTTTGGGGTAAATGGAAGAGTTTCTGCTATGAGATTACTCTTAACTGTAGAAAGCAGTTAGGTTGAATACTGAAAAGGTAACAGAAAAGGTAGTTGTTTTCATTTCTGAGGAAGTAAAGCAGAAAAATTTTATTGGATTGGGTAGATTTGCTCTTTGTCACTAGGGCTGAGTGGGATATCTTTGCAGATCAAGGTATGAGTCGATCAGTCAAAAAATGTGTTCTTGGGAGAAAAGTTTGGATGAGGAATGCTTAGAAGCAGTCTAGCTCAATGCCTGCATAAAATGATGATAAAATCCATCACTGGATAAGAAGGGGGAATCATTAGCTTAGGACAGATCATTCATTTGCTGTACAAGTTAGCATCAGGTGCTTTGTTCTCAGGAGTTTTCCATATTTCCCCTTTTCCCAGAGACTTCCTCAAAAGGAAGTCATATGCCTCATAAAACTTATCTGGTTTGCATTGCTTATAGATCATGGTTATACTTTTGGTAACCGGCTGGCACATACCTGAACAAGAACTGCAGCCTTGCTGTCACATCCCTCTTTGTTTCTTAACAAGCATCCCTCTTTCTGTCTTAATTGTAAATTGGATGTTTTCTTCCTCCATGTATTTCACATCACATGGTTATAACTTCAACAGGAAGGTCCAGTGCCTGTGTCTCAGGAAGGTGAGAGTTGCATGTGAGAGGCTTGGGGGGTGGCTGCCCTGTAGTTGCATCCCCTGCTGTCACTGCACTGACCACTGAGCAGCCTTCTGAGAACCAGGCTTTGTCTTGGGCTTTTCAAGTAACCACAGCTTTACCTGAAAGCCATAAAAGGCAGAAATCCTGGTGCTGCCTCAGGAGTAGCTGGGCTGTCTGGGCAGCAAGAACAGGAGCACAGCTGGGGCTGGCAGTCTCTGTGTGTACCTTGTTCCTGTTCATCATTCAAAGCCTTTGGAGAAAAGTCCTGCCAAGGAGGAAAGTGAAGTCTCAGCTGTGTCCTTGGGAAGTCAGAAATGAACACTTGAACCCATGGGTTCAGTTCTCTGCTGCCTCTGAGGATGCTGTTTGGCTTGACTGATAACTGTAAACTCTGTGCATGGGCTTTTCTTTCAGAGATGTGTCTTTGTTTACATGCCTTTTCTCTGCTGATTGAATGTAACATATTTATTTGACAGAAGATGATTCAGTTTGGTCTCTGTTTTGCCATTAA
This sequence comes from Zonotrichia albicollis, assembly GCF_047830755.1. Lineage (NCBI taxonomy): Eukaryota > Metazoa > Chordata > Aves > Passeriformes > Passerellidae > Zonotrichia > Zonotrichia albicollis. Next base: position 57,193,555 of record NC_133821.1, read on the forward strand.
AAAAATCATGAAAAATAGTAATTTGGGTTGAAACCAATTGATTGCAAAATAGAATCTATTTGCTTTACAGTTTCACTTAAAAGACAAAAGATTTTATACTTCTGGGTTTCTTGTGTGGTTATATATGAAAAAAAGCCTGTGTGAAAGGATTAAAAGTTAAGTCATAAAGCAAAGCAAATTATTTGTTGACAACATTCACAGCAAAAAATATTTAAAAAAACCCAAACCAACAATGCAAATCCCTTTATGCATAATTGTGGTAGAGGTTATACTGTTGGAAGTTGTTTGCTGGCACCTCTTTCAGGAGTAATGACTAAATACATGTGTGTATAAGCACAGTTCTGTAATCCCTACTTCTTGTTCATATTGCAGAAACCTGGCAGGACCTTCCATACATGATAGCTGCTCTTCAGTTTTCATTAAATTACATAGATGTAATATGTCTTTAGAAGCTCAAAATTCCCTGCTTGTCATCATGTACAGTTATGAGTGAGGTTTTTTTTTGCTCATAGGACCAGATAACTTGCAGTGATGAGCAAGTGGGAGTAGGAAGAAAAGAGCTCTGTTCACTGAGTCCTATATAATTACGTTTAAAATGATGAATGAGTCAAGGCTAAGTTATCTGGGCTCAGTATGGGTATGCACTGAGAGGTTAGTATAGCTAATTGGATTTCTTAGATAATTTTTCTTATTCTTTTTATGTAAAGGTTTGCAAGAACTCAAAACTTGCATTCAATAATAACTTTCTCTCACTAGGCAAAAAATTAACATCAGAAAGCTCTTCCTGGTATACTTCATTCTGTACACAAAGCACTTGACTAATTTGACCAGAGAAGCTGTTCCATTCTCTCATGTACATATATTCTTCATTGCCTTGATATCTCAGGGAATTTTGTTCTTGGGTGGAAGTAAACAAAACTGTTCCGTCTCCTATTTTAAGCAACAAGTGGAAACTTTCATGGGTGAAACAAAGAGTTGAAATATAAACTTAGCTTTCAAATTTAAGTTCAATTTTTGGGGTTATAAGCTGCTTTTGTAAGACTTCACTGTAGCTTCATTGCTTCTTACAGATGCATGATTTTACAGGACTGCAAAACACTGTTAGCGTTTCCCTGAGGTAACAGGTGGGAGAAGAGACTTGTCTGAGAAGACTGAGGAGCTGGAGACCTTCACTCATCTATTTGGTCTCTGTTGGCTTCTTTAGTGGGAATCATCTAATGAAGAAAGCATTTACCTAAAATCTCTGGCTGTCTGCTGGTTTTTTCCTCATCCTCACCTATTTTTTGGTCTTTTCTAAGTGCTTTGTACATTGAGTCTAAAAAAAGTCTGGTCTCGCCAAAAGTGCTCTTTAGGTGCTATAAAAAAACCAGTTTTGTTTATATCCTCAGATTTTTGCAGGATCTTGTCTTGTATTACCCGCTGTCAAGATAGTAGCTGTACTGATGCACCTCTTCTGAATTCCTGTTTTTGATTTGCATTTAAGCTGAAGGTGCTTGCAATTGCATGTCATGTTTAGTATGCTCCTCTGCTGTAGAGATAACAGCCAAATAGAGATACTAATCCATGGTATGAGAGTCATAAAATAATCATACAAAGCTCATAATGATCCCAATTTGTCACTTTGGATACTGAATAGCCTTTTCTGGGGTGCCAGTGTAGATTTGTAAGAAATAAGTTGAATATAATTTTGATCATCAGATGACTAATTGAGATGAATGATGCTGGAATTGATACAAATGTTGTACCCAGTCCTTTCCCAGAAACATACTTGAGGGATATGTGTGCTGAATTCTTTCTCTGTAAGAGCCAAAATAAATTAATCAAGTCATCTCTATAGAAAAAAGGCCCAATGTGGTTTGGTATGTTGGATTTAAATTTTTTTCTTGATATTAATGTTAAAAACCTTAAGAGGAAAAGCTAGTAGCTGTTACTGTGCAGGCATATTAGCATTGTTTGTGCAGTTTCAATTGCTTGCATCTTTCAAGTTTACAGCATTTATGTAAAACGTGAAATAGAATGTTGTGTGTGTTTGTGGTCGCTTGTGTTTTCGTGCGTAGCATCATTTTACTCAGTCTGAGAGAAGTGTTTATCTTTTATAAGATCATATTTTTACTGTGCAGCTTTGAACTCAGAAAGCATGATGGACTGAAGAGCAAGAATACCTAGAATAAAGTTCAGTTTATTTTGAGCCTATGGCTATAGAACCAGTACTAGGGAGCCTGAATAAAAACATTCAATTTTTTGATGACACTCCCACTTCAACATGGTTTGAATTTTCTGTCATGAACCTTTTCTCTTTAATTTTCCCATTTCTTAAAATTCTTGGAAAAGTGAAAACCTGCACTAGGTGACCTAAAGATTTATTGACTTAAATTCTTTTGTGTTGCATAGCTGGATTAAACAATGTATGTTTTAATTTTTAGCAGTACTCATTTTGAGTTGGAGCAAGTAGGAAATACGGTGTCATGTGACCAATATACTTATTCTGCTGAAGGTGAATGAGCAGATACTGTCAAATATTATGTTTTATTAGCCCATTCTGATATGTACTTGTGAAATTACTGATACCATTATCATTGCAATAAGGTTTTTCTGTGACATATAGCTCAGATATGGAACCATCGTATTACCTCATTCTAGTTTTCAAACTGGAATAAATATTACTATAATCATAATTATGCTAGTCTGGGAATACCCATGGGTGTTGAGGAGATGAAATGGTAGCATGCAGGAGGGATGCTGTTGTTGTGGGAATGGTTGAAGCACAAAGCTTTCTGGTTCAGCTGGGCTTTTGAAATCTACAAGGATATCACACTTGCTCCTGAAGCATAGCAGCCTGAAGCCACACACAGGACATGTAAACCTCTCACAAATGCCATATGCCAGTCAGGAAGGGTGAGGATGCATTTAAACAGCAGGCATGATACAGTTTCCTATTTTGAAATTTTGTTGCTAGGTCAAGTTTAAGGCTTATTTCTATGAAGGTCATCAGATATCTGGTTACAAATGAACAAAGATTTGATTTTGAAAGTAAAACTGAAAAGTTTCCAACTCTGTGATGGTTCTCACTAAGAGGCTTTTGAGTTTTTATTGCAGTACTGACACCCATAATCATAGCTTCAATAAAGAGACCATTTCATGTGCACTGCTTGGTGATCTTCCCCTGAAATATCTACCTAATGTAAAATGTGGGTGTTTTTGTTCTCCTGCCAAAGCTTTTGTCTATGACATGAGAATTTGTCACACATTTTGCATGCTGTGAAGTACCTAGCTTGTTTACTTTGTGTCATGGTTTGCATAATTATGCTTCACCAAAATAGGAATTTGTTAAAAATTGTGAAATGCTATAAAAGCACTCAAGCTTTCATACATGTCTTTAAAAATATGCTAGTTTAAAACTGTAATTCACAGATGAGATATTGTAAACTCAGTGAGATACTTCTTTCCAATTTATGTATGCTGTTATCCTTAGGACTAGATGAAACTGTTCTCACATGTGGTATCATTTGTTAATACATGTTAGAAAAGAGCTGGAGACTTTGCTTCAGCATTCCCCTACTCAAATATATATCTTGTTTTGTTGCTATATATTAGTATTGATAGCTGGTTTTGCTATCAATACTAATATAATATATATATATAAAATTTTTACTTGACATGAGTTCCACTGTTTTTCCTCCTTGGCTAAAGTAGACTCTTTTAATCTATTCTACTGAAAGCATAAGTAAAGGTTACATCACCATGTAGTAATATTCAATGTAAGCATCTTGAACTGTTTGTGTGCCTTGCTCTTAATTTCCATTGTTTTTCCTTGAAAAATTGCTTAGTTTCAAACTCCATATTTCCTTTAAAATAAATACCCATGAACACAAATGATGAACATAATTTTTGAAAAATAAAATATAGTAAATTGGTAAGACAGGTGGGGTTTATTTATTTTCAGTTAGAAAAATAAATCTGATTTTTTTTAGCTTATGCTTTTATGTTGTTGATTTAATTTCATGTGAAATAATAAATGTTGCTTCCAGATATTTATAGGAAAACTTGAAAAATACTGATTGAAATCTAAGCCTCCAACTAAGACTATGGCCAACATCTAGAACTACCTCCAAAGGTGGTTGTATGTTTTGTTCTTTTGAAATTATGTTGATATTTAGTGTTCATAGAAGTAATACTAAAGTGGTACTTTCAGTTTATGGATGATCTATAAAGATACATTTAGGAGATGTTTCATGTGATGCTTAGAAGGCAAAGGAGGTATTTGCTGGTTTTCCTTGGTTTCTTTTAGTTCTTCCAATTCTGTTTATGGTCTAAGGTAAATTTAATGAATTTTCTTGGTCTGAAATATCTCTTGGAATAAATGAAATTTACAACTCATTCTGAAATTTTGTAGAGAAAGGAATAGGCATGTTTACTCAGGAAACATGAAAATACATGAGGTCAGTTTAATTGAGACTGACATTTTAATCTCTGTCTGGGTAACTGTGGTATATCATGAGGGCTGCTGCACTGTCTCATGTAGTGGCTTTTATCTGTATAAAGCATGGAAGTTGTTAATGTGTTGTACCAGCCAGTTGTGTCCTGGCTTGTTTAGAAATTAAAGCTGACCCAAAATAAAACATATCTGCTGTTTTCTAAAAACTGCTCATTTTGTTAGTTCTTCAAAGTTAGTTCTTCTTCATTTGTTTTTTTTTTTTAAATTCATCTTGGAAGTGAAGCGAACTTTGATCCGTTCAATTAAGCCACATTGTGCTTATGAAGAGTACCTAGGGCCCAAATTTACTGCAAAGTTTGACAGTCAAGTGGCTTAACTGTCAAACTTTCAGTTTGGCAGGATGCAGACCTCCCCTTTCAGTGTATTTTTATTTTACTGTTCCTTTGAATAATTCTGCTTTATTCTAGTGTTTTTAGTCTCTAGAGAGACTATGCAACAGAAGAAATGAGCATCTAAAGTGCAGCTCACAATTCAGGAATTTCTGGCTAAAGAAATTGATACCTTGCTTGTTAAGTGATAGTTAAAAAATGTCTTGGTGCTTTAATATTTCTGTCACAATACAATGAAAAGTGAAATAGTGTGTGGAAGGCTGTGCTAAGTGATTTGGGAAAGGGAGGGATAAAAATTTAATGTTGCCTGCAGTGAATGAATGCAGCCTGGAAAAAAAATAAAAAACAGAAGCACTAGGGAGCTTTCTCTGTGTTGGCCTTTCTCTGTGTATTGGAGAGCTTTTCTTCCCTTGACTCCTGCAGACATTCTAAAGCTTTAGGTGGCCCAGTCTCCTCAGAGATTCTTGACTGCCCTGGTGAGGGCTTAAAAAGAGCTGGCTGGGGCTGGTGCTGGGAAGTCAGCCCAGGCTGTGCAGCCAAGAAAGGAAGGAAGGTCACACAGAGGGAAAACATGTGAAGAGTCTGAGGACCCATTCACCTGCTAGAGAAAGACGATGTAAGATCAGACTTCTGGAACAGCACACAATGTTGAAAGTTACTCCTTTGAGGGGGGGTACCCTATCTGTATGCACTGGAAGGAAGCAGAAGCAGCACAGCTTTAGTGTTCTGTTGGTGCTTGCTGGGGAGGGTAGAACAGCTTTTGTTCCTTGCTTCCAGGGCAGGTTATATGTTATTTCTGGTGAGTCCTAATATAAAATGAGTGAGTAGTCCCAGAAGCAAAGAATGGAAGTTTGGAATGTGCTCATCACTTTATTGCACTAACTACATTACCAATAAAGCATATGCTAAATGGATTAAGGATGTCATCTCAAAAGTGTCTCTTCAAAAAGATGCCTCTGCCTCTTCAGAGCCTGAAATAATTTTTGTTAATGATCTATAAACAAGGATGAAATCATTCACAATTATGCTGTCTACACATTTTATCAAAACAGTAAACAGCTATGATATGCTCACAGTTGAAGCAGCCAGTTTTTAAAACTGAGGAAATCAGACCCCAGTCATAAGGCTAAATCACAGTCTAAACCACTTGGACTTTGAAAGGGTCCTTGTCCCCTAGGTGGTGCTGTAGAAAAAAAAGATTGTGATATTTGTAATATTTGTATATTCATGATCTATGTGTACATATTGTCATGGTTTGAGCCTGGCACAGAGCCAGTGCCCCCCATGAAAATGCCCTCACCCTGGTGTCTGCTGTGAGATGTGACCAGGAATAAGGAAAACAGGCTCCAACTTAAACATAAAGAACACTTTATTACCTAAACTACAGGAAAATAGGGAAAGACTATAAGGAAAAGAAAAAAAAAATTGAAAACCTTACAAAAACCACTTTCCCCCTCCCCACTACCTGACTTTCCCAATCCGATACATTCTCCCAAATCATCAACTGCCCAGCCTTGGCCCCACACTTTAGTATACTCAAACTGCAGTTCATGAAGAGGAAAGGAGTCCTTCTTGTTCCATAGGCTTCCCCTGGAAACACACTGAAACCTCGTGTGCTTCCCTGTCACTTCGGCACCGCCCGGAAAAAGTCCTTTTGCCGCTTGTGACATCTTCCTTCCATGCCCAGTGCTCTCACCACTGACGCATGGCCAGAGCTGCTTTTAGGGTTGTCTTTCAAGGATGCCTTGTCTCACTCCAAAAAGGCACAGTCTCTGCTTTGGGACATCTGTCCCCCCCATATTTTTCCAACCCCCTGGGGCCGGGGGGTCCTCACGAAGAACCCTCCTGGTTTTGAGCCACTGCTTCCCCCTAAGTGCAGTCTGTGTCACAGGAACAACTGAGTCCATGGCCACAAGAAAAGTCCAGCCAAAGGGCCACTCCAAATCATCTCTCCCCATTCAATCATCTCCACGTTCTTCGGGCCAGGTCCTTGTCTCATCTCATCTCTTATCTCCCTTCTTATTCAGCTTCGAGGAGGATTAGCATTTTTGCAAGGCCCCAATCATGAAAGAAAGGGTTAAAAGTTTCAGTCTCTGTCTGTCCCGGAATGCTGGTACTCCCACAGGTGCTGCTGCTCCGCCGGCCAGGCTGCACTCTTCCCTCCCCTTTCTCCTCCCGGGCTGGCTGCTATCACATTCAGACGCCGGCTCTCCTCTCTCTCCCTCCTGGGGGGGGGAATGGCTGCCCGATGTCTCTTGGGGCTCCTCCACCCTTCCATCCTTGAGAGCTTTCTCACCCCCATCTCTGTCCAGGCCCCGGGCCTACCGCATGGCTGCCCCTCCCCCGCCCAGCAGCGAGGCTGGACAGGGGAGGGTGATCTGACCTCTTCGAAGCGACATCCCAAGAGAGAGTGCCAAGGGCAGTGCCCTGCTTTTTAACCCCTGTGTATTCTCGGAGGTGTGTCCAAACCCCACTGGCTACACCAGGTGCCAGTCTCAAACCCAAAACCTTCATTGGTTTGACCACAGCTTCCCAGAATTCCCACTCCTTCCTGGTCAAACCACCACACACATATATATATATATATATATATATATATGTCTATATAAGAATATGCATCTGTATATATAGAAATATATGTACAGTGTGTTTGTATATATATATGTAAGAACATAGTTGAGATCTGTGAATGAGGGGGAAAACATTGAGAAAAGCAAATGTTCGAGAACTTAGGATAAATGTCTCTAGGAAAAAAAGAAACAAAGCAAACCAAAAAAATACAAAAAAGCAACAAATCAAAAACAAACAAAAAAGCAGAAGTTCCCAGCTAAGTTTCCTAATAAAATCAAAAATTGGAAGTTAACACAATAATGGCACAGAGGAATTCTGAAAACAAAAGCCAGGTATTAAAGCATTTTCCTGTCTAATGCTGTGATTACATGCAGGATGACTGAGAGCAAGGTCCAGATTTTAGCCTTGGAAGGGACAAATTACCAGAATGGGTGGAGGTTCTCCAGACCCCAGCAGTCCTTCATCACACCTTTGTGCTGTGCTGACAAGCCTTCTCTGGCAAGCTAGCATTAGCAGACCTAAATACAGCATATTAAATGACTGAAGTGAGATTTGCAATATAAAGGAGATTAGCAAAAAAAAAAAAAAATCTTTGTTTTTAGATGTATCTTCTGTCCTTAAATTTAGTTAAATGCTCTTATACCTCAAAGGACTGTTCTTGATGTTTTACAGTTAAATTGACTATTAGCTGCTGTTGTACAGTAGAATGGGTAATGGTTTTAAGAAGTTAGATTCAGACTAGATTTAAGGAGGGGTTTTCTTACAGTGAGGGTGGTGAAATGCTGGAACAGATTTCCTGGAGAAGTGATAAGATGCCACATCCCTGGAGATACTTTAAGGTCAGGTCAGATGGGCTCTGAGCAGGTTGGTGTTCAATGTTGTTGAAAATGTACCCGTTCATAGCAGAGAGCTGGAATATATGACCTTTAAAGACCAATATATGACCCTTCCAGTCCAAATTATTTGATGATTAATTTGTCTATGCAGGAATTGTATGGTTGCCTTGCTTATGGGGTGATTTTGGTTAAAAAATAACTTAGTTTCATTGCATCAGTTAGCATCACTATTGGACGTGTTCTCTTAGTGCCTACAGTGGCTCTGTCTGACCACAGAGCACTTGCTTTCTGGTTGTGTCCTCATGACACAGGATTTAGTTAATCTTCTAGAACAGCTGTTATCATTACCTCAAAATAAAATGGGAAGAAAAGAGACAGTCTTCCAGAAAACTTTGATTCCATTTGTCTGATTCTTTCTTTTGCCTTGGTTTTATACCTTGAAAATGATAAGAATTCCTCATCTTTGACCATATTTTTTTTGTTAAGTTTTCAAAAAGGATAAAACTTGGAGTTTTTTGCCCTTGCCTACTGTCTGTATTGAGGTGTTTCTAAAAAGTGATATTACAGGCATTTATTATTTTTAAGTCTTTGAGTACTGTTAAAGAGGACTGCTTAGGATTTCTTCTAAAGTAATATATTCTTGTGGAGATAAAGCTCTCAGAATTTACTTAGTGGTGTATTTTGGTTTTGTGTTGAAGCTCTAACTTCAGCTATTAGAACAGAAATCTGGAAAGCTCTATTTAGAGCAGGGAATTTTTTTTTTTTAATAAAAAGCAAAACTAATAAAATACATAATCCCAAATCTGTGTGTCTCCTTGCTTCTGCTTTAACAAATTGTATAGTTCCAATAGCTCTTCATAGCATTTAGTTTCTCATTTAATGGTAAAACAAAGGAAGACCTAATGAAGATCCTAGTCTTAACTTTTATTGTGATGGCTCAGAAGAATTGAAGATAATAGCACATTAGCCTCAGTGTGCTAGTTGTTTGGAGGAAACAATAAGGGAATAATTCTTTGATCTTGTGCTAATAACCAGAAGATGTTTAAATTACAGTTTCCTTCCATGAATCAATGATTAATTGGAGTGTTAATAATTTCTGTTCACTTAAAGAAGATTAAGCAAAAAAAAATCCCTTGTGCTTAAAGACCAGAAAAATATTTTTAAAGTTTAATGAGAGTTAATTAAAAATGCTGATTCTTCAGTTGCTTCTGATATTACATCAGCAGTAAACTACTTACCTAAAGAATCTTCCACTAGGGTTAGTTATTAACCTAGTGGTAGTTGTTTTGGGTTTTTGTTGTTTTTCTTGGTTAAAACTTACCAAACCACTACTGTTGCTTCTTATCACAACAATCCTAAAAGGGAGCAGCACAGTGGAGATTGACCTCTTTTGGTCTGTACCCACAAAAATGATGCTGTTTTTCCCCTGCTGCACCAAATGCTGCCAGGGACTCTTCATTCAACTCTAAAGAGGAGGGGAATGGCCACTTCCTTACAATTTGCCTGATGAAAGAGATGGAGTTCTTGACGAAAAAAGCCTGTTTACTTTCATCTGTTCTCATTCAGTATCTCTGAATAGATGGGTGGCCCTTGAGCAATCAAAAATGTCAAAAAGCAGCTACTTGTCAGCTTCTTCTCCATTTTATAATTCAAGTAATTTAAAAGAAATGTAAGGAATACAAAATTAATTCAGGTAATGTTAATTCAGCAGCTGTTTTGGATATGTTAATATACTAAGAATCCCGTTAAAATAAAGGAAAGAATATTCAGGCTGTTCTGACCATGCAATAGTACTATTGGTACTCTTCTTTTTAGAGTCTCACCTTGTTGAAGAACGACAAAGGGATAAGGCTTGTGTGCTAGTGTGCACCTTATGGCTTGCTCAGTCATTATGCTATTAATCACTAAGCTATTAATCTCTGGGGGAGTTTTGTTTCTAGTCCAGGAGACAGTGTTATGTATTTATTGAAAGCAGCATTCCATAGGATTTTGAAGTTTATCACTCATTTTTTTCTCTTCTACCTCACATGCAGTGCATTTCCTGAGGTCAGTACACATGTGAACAAAGAAGGGTTTTTTGCATTATTTTCTGTTCAACGGTTAAATCATTACCTGCTGATCCCTTTCTTACGTCTTTTATGTGCTTTTTATCTTGATGTTTGACTTTCTACTGTCGGTACCATAAATTTAAGTTCTTTTTGTATGGTGAAATGCTGAGTAAATCATTGTATTATCAGGGATTTTTGTGGTAGTTAAAGGTAAAACATCAAAGTCTCAGAATCGCCTCTCAAGGATGCTTTGTTGCTGCAAGGAAAAACAGCTCTCAAACTATAAGTTTCCAATTGACTTCTGTGAAAGTGCTTTGAACAGCAGGCTACTCCAGCCTCCCAAACATTTGTTTCTCCAATGAAATTCTTAGTCAAGTAGAGATATCTGGACTCTATGTCAGTAAGTCTTCCAAGTATTTGTGGCTTCAAAATCCTTAGGTCTGTGGTGTAGCTTTTATCAACACTTTTTCCCCCTGCTTTTTTTGCACTTCTGCTTTTGGCTGTTGGTCACTTCTTTCTTATTTATTCTGTAGACAGTTTAAAAAAAAATCAGAAAAAAATAGGAAAAAAACCCCCATTTTTAGCATTCTGGTTGTTATGCTGCCACTTGTCTGTGTTGACATACTGTCATTTAAAAAGGGGGAAAAAAGGGCAACTCACTTCTTCCTTCTTAGGATAAAAGCTTTTAGCAAATTGAAAGTGGGATGGGTTGGGAGCCAGGAGACTGGGTGCTCTTGTCACTCTTCTGTGAGCTGAGACTGTTTTGTTCTGGGCAGCTCACAGTCCCTGCTGACCAAAACCCCATGTCTCATTTTTAATGTTGATGTAACAAGCATTTTGTATATATTTAACTGATGCTATACTTAATCATTGAAGTGAGTGTTTGAAACAGGCATCAAATCTCAGCTGTTTAGCTTGCTTTGATCTCATAAAACTTTGGGCACGAATGTGCCAAATGCACATTCAGTGGTATCTGCTAATATCTGACTTCCTTAGTAGGGCAGGGTTTTGCTTTGGAGATGAGTGGCTCAGGAGCTGCAGTGTTGGGCCTGCCATTGTCCTGTGGCCATGGAGTGTCACAAGCAGTGGCACAGAGAAGTGTGGGCAGGAGGGTTGTCAAGGAAAACAATAAATCCTATGCTGGCACTTAGCTGTGAGCATCTTCAGGAGTCTGTGGTTCAGCCAGCTCTGTGTTCCATTCCTCTTTTAGCTTCTCCATGACCACTGGAGGCAGAGAGAGAGATCTAAAAGATATATTCTTATCTGCCTGATCCACTCCATGAGCAGGATAGTGAGGAATGGATGTTTGTTGGGAAAACTGTAAAAATGGAAGCAGTGCTCCTTACCCCTGTGCATGACACATTTTGTTATCAGAACTTTTTGAGCACATCTACCTCTTTGTGCTACTTACTGTATTAAAGGTTTTATGGTAATAGTAACATACTGAAAATAATGGAAGATTCTGTTTGTAAAACAGATCAGTAATGAAGTTTAGTAAAATAAAAGTAGTTTTTTAAATTCCATTTTTATTTCTTGATCCCTTTGTGCTTTCTGCCATATGCTGTTGTGTAAAGAGAATTAGAACTAGTGAAAAGAAAGATGTGCTGGAAGTTTTGTGTTTTGTTAAGAAAGTAATTGTTTGCTAGTGCGTAATGAGAAAAGAAAAAAAATCAGCTGTCAGTTTATTACAGAATTATGAGCAATGTAGCACTCAAAATATTGATGCTGCTGTCTTTATATAAAAGCTCAAAGACCTGTTTGATTTTATTAGCTGATAAAAAATAGGATTGAAAAGCATTTAGTGATACCTGTACTTAATTCTATCTGAGAACCATTCTGTAAAAAAAAGAAAATACAATTTCCATTTTGCGGGAAAAATACAGTAAGAATATTTCAGATTTTTTGATAGCAATAATAAATTCTCATATAATGGCATTATTTAACTTTCAATGAAAAAATTGAATAGCATCTAACCTAAAGAAACAAACTGAAGAAAGGCAACTGAAAAAGATTTCAGAGCAATCTCCAAAATGCACACAGTTTGCCTGGCATGAGCAGTGTGAAGCATGGGGCAGAGCGGCCTGCTACTGGCATAAGCATTATTTTCACTTTGGACAGGAAGACTGCATTTATAGAACGGTTATGCTTCTCACAAAACTGAGCAGAAAAGAACATAATGTACCTAAAAAAGAAACATAAGTACACATATCCTGGAAAATGATTTGTTTAATAAACTACTACATCCCCTAGTTGGAATAATTTCCTTGAGCATGATGGAACATTGGTGTTGCTTATACACTTGACACTGAAACATGATTTTTTTGGTAGCTAAAGTTGACACAGCTGAACAAAAAAGTATTTTCATGTGAGTATTTTCATGAGGTACTCTAGTAGCTAAAATGAAATCCGTATGCTTGAAGGCTGAAAGCCATTTAAGTGTAATTCTGGAGAGCACATCAGGAGCCTCCTCTGTTTCCTAGTGACATTTGATTGTGCAAGTAGATGTTTTTATGTAAAAGTAAATTTAAAATCAAACAAAGCAAAAATGACACAGGGACATTGCACCACAGAGAAAAATAAACCAGTAAATACACCGTGACTTAAGACTACATCATTTAAACCTTCATAGCTACAAATAGTGAAAAGGAAGGCCAGAAGCCTTAGATGGAATGGGGGGATGAAAGGGCAGCCAAGCAGAAAAAATATAAAATAACTTCAGCTTTACTGTGAAGCTAAATGTGAAAGCTGTAGCAGGAGTGTTAAAGCATTCAGGAGGAGGTCCGCGTAAAGTCACTGTTTGGATTTGGGTTTTTTTTGGACCTGATGTTTTCTAAAGCTGGTCCCTACCGTGCTGCTGTGGTGAGGCTGTTTGGAGGCTGGGTCATCAGCAGCATGCACAGAGCCTTTCCCTCCTTCCTTTGGTTTGTGGTCTTGTGTGTGTTGGTTTGACAGCAGGAGCATTGCAGGTTCCTTCCAGGGGCTCCATCATGGCATTTATCTCTGGCAGCACCTAGGAAAAGTGCAGCCTGACACTTGTGTTTGTGAGCCACCAAGCTGCCACCAATGCAATTTCTGTGACCAGCAATGTGCCTGTAAACTCTGTGGTGAAGGCTGAGGTACAGCTCCAATGGTGTGAATGGCAGAAGTGCCAGCCATGTGAAACTGAGAATAGTTCTCTTACAGGGGAGCTGGAAGCTTTGCCATATTGCCAGACTTTCACCAATAATGTTAAGTTGATTAAAACATCCAAATATTTTTTCTTATGACCTAAACATCCATTGTTTCCCTGCTGATGATAAATCAGAATTTTTAATATTGATCTTATTTTAGCCTTTTTAAAGGAAAGGCAAATAATTTTTTTTTAACCCTAGTTTGTGCGTGGTAACTACTGGAGCTTCTGTAAAGCTTACTAGCTTTTTGATGTATGTGCATGTTCTCCTGTCCAAATAAAATGACAAAATCAAGAATTGGCTTAAAAGAAAGACTCCAGAGTGTATCAACAACTGCTGTTTTTTCTTGTTTAACACATGACTTTTATTTAATAGTGATTTTAAAACTTCTTTGAAGGATATGGATTAATTCATTACTATTGGTGATCTCCTTAAACCTTTCAGGCTGGTCATACTTCCTGACTAGAGTGAGGAACTTTATTTTCCTCTTGGTCTTTTGATCTGATTGAACTGATGACAGAATAACAGTGTTAATTAAACAGACAATTTTGTGTTTATAAAATAGGTTTTTCTAGACTTTTTTTTAGGACCCAAACATTGGCTTAAATGCTTAGCCTTGAGGGGTTACTGCAGTTCATCTGAGCTGCATTTTGACCTCATTTGCAAGGAACTGAAGTTATGGATGTGGTTGATGATTGCTGGTCACCTGACATGCAGCATCTGCGTAAGTCATGAGAAGGTAAATTTATATCGGAGGTGTTTTCAATCACTATCCAAACACATCTGACTGCAAATATTTTTTTTTCAACTGTGTCACACTGTGTATCTACCCTGGAGAGCATGTTGATCTCCTGAATCACTGATCTTGAATAATTAGAAAATAAAGCCTTGTATACTTGATTCAAATAGTTGCAATGACTTCTGTCTGTAAAGAAACTCTTATTTAAGATGAAAATTTTTACTCTTTAAAAGTGATTTTTGTATAGCTTAAAATGCTTCTTTTTAGAATAAATATAATCTTAAACTATGCACAGATGGGTGTATGCAGGTGATTCCGCAAATTGGATTCATATCTAATTCATATTTTCAGTGAAAAGGATTTGAATGCTGATGTGTTTATGGCATGCAGGCAGCAGATAGCTTCTTGCAAATGGGTAGATCTTTGTGTTATAAATAATGTTTGCAGGTTTTGTATTCTTCAAATTGTGAAGCTAAAATTAAAACCAAAACAACCAAAACAAAAACCTTTACATTCTACACCGTAATGGAAACCATTGAAATTTTGAGAGGAAGACTTCCATGGTGAGGATAGGCAAGCATTTGGTGAAACTCTGAAAAGCTTGCCTATGGGAGAAGGGGACACTTTAGTACCCATCCTTTCCTGAGGGACCCTGATGGATAATCAAGCAATTCCTCTGGTCAGGGAGCTATTGCTTAAGGGGCAGTGCATATGGGATCATCTTACCAACTCTCTTCTCCCACAGCCCTTCCTTCTTTTGTTAATTAAGGGAAACATGAAAATGCTTGTAAGGTAGGGGAGGGCTCAGTTTGGTGGACGGTTTGAAGATCTGTGAGGAGTTAAGTCCGTTGTTGCTTTATAATTGTTGGACCACTAAGGCCAGTATGGAATCAGAGGTTGGGCATTTAAGGATGTTTTTGAACACCTGATTCCCATAGGGGCTTAGCAGGATATTTGAAGGCTTCTGGTTTCTACATAGACACCTGAACTTCTAACCAACCTCAAAGCACAGAGGATAAAAATCTTTCCTAAATGACAGGAAAAAAAGGATTGTTTTAATCATTTTACTTAAACCATGTATCCCCTGTAGATGAACTCTAATGCAAACCAATATATTATGACATTTAAAGTGTGCTTCAGGGTGCAATAATCATGCTTCTTTCAGTAAAAAGATATAATGGATTGAGGAAGTCTGAGGTAATAACTGTATAAAGTTGCTAAGGACTTCTTAGGCCTGCAGTATCTGTCCTTCTTAACCCCCACTTCCATTTGTTACTATAGATAAAATGACCTGAGGGGAAAAAAGAATTCAGCAAAACTTACTGTTGTAGTTGTTTTTCATACATAATTAATGAAAACAAAAATTAAACCTCTACAAAGGCAGAAAAACCCCTTCCAATATTTAACAATAGTTCAGATTATGTAGTCTTTTAAGAAAGTTAAATTACCTGAGGAATAGGACTTAATTCACCATGATGTTTGCTTTATGGATCTGTGTATTAAATTTAATAAATAATTGCTTGAATATAAAAAAAAATAATTCCTATTAAGAATAGTTGTAATCAAATATAAGGATACAGACTCACTTTACAAGAGTCATGGGAATGTATAGTAGCATGTATTTGAAAATTTTGTGGTTAACACTGCAACTATGGATTGAGTTTTTCATATACGATATATTCAGATCACAAAGAAGTTTATTAAAATGTCAGTTTTGAAAAGAAAAGTGTATTAAAGCACAGTTAAATTTTTTTTGACATAAAATTTCCAAAGTATGTAGTGCATATCAGCGGTTTTAAAATAAAGTTACTGGAAAAATAAATGCCATTTTATGGAACACTTTATAATTTAAAAAAAAATTATTTTGTTATTAGTATTCCAAATGAACCCACACACATGCTTCAAAAACTAACGGAAACAATCTTTTAATATTAAATGTCAGAACAATGGATATGAATTGTGTGCAGCATTTTGATTTCAATAAAGCAGCATTCTGTGGTGGATAATTGTTTCGTTGTAGTTTTTTCCAACTTAGTCTAGTATACAGTAGCTATTTTTATTAGTAGCTGTGCACTTTTTATTTGTGTACATTTTATGTAGTGTGGTATATTTCTATTTCATCTTACAAATTTTATAAAGATTAAGCTTTATAGAGACCTTTTCTGGAGGTCTTATCCCCATTACACAGGAAGGTAAGCAAATAGAGAGGAAGGTTAATTGAATTGCACTGCTGCAGTATGTGAGTATTGGAGCTGGAACTACAATTTGGGAATGATCATTCCCAAGTCAGTACCTTAATCTAATATAGCACAGGAGTCTTTCCTCTTGTGTTGTAAACATAGAAAAAAAGAAGGGCAGAAAACGCAAAGCTAATAACAAAATCTTCACATTAATCTCAAAAGTATAGTTTTGCATCCTACTAAGACTGTGTTTTCCTGTTATTCCTGTTTCCAGTAACAGCCTTCTTTCCTTCATGCTGTAGCAGGCAAGATGAGTGGGACCAGCTGTGGCCAATAGGAACCTTGCTGTTCATTTTAGGGACCAGAGTTTTAGTTGATTTTACATCATGGTTATATTTTATTATGTATTTGAATAAGTGACAAGGCACACATTTTTAAGGGACTTTGAAAGCTCAGCCTGGCAATGAAGACCACTTTAAAACCATCTGTGTAATGAATTGCCTTGTATTTATGGCAATGGCTCTGTGGTACTGACTGTTTTAAACAAAGTATGTACTGTCACTTTGGTGATAAAAGTAAATCCTTGACACTCTGAAAAGCTGTATAAGTGATCTGTCACAGGCATGAATGGTTGCCTTCTAGCAAACTAGTCTCTAAGTATTTGTTACAGCTTTAACTCCTTTTTGGTGTTCCTGTTTCACTTAAACAAAAATTGACAGTTGAGATTCTGGTCACATAATGTATTGCATTGATTCTCTGATTTTGGAAGAATTATTTAGTTGCAGCCTTTACTTTTTATTTGTGTTTCTGTGAATCACTTGGTTAGGCGATCTTGTTGGACTTACAGTGAAAATTGAGGTGGGCAGTGCTGAAATGGTGCTCATTTAATGCCAAACCCCTGGCAAGGAGAAAAGGGGAGCACAGCAGGGAGGCTGGCTTTGATCCTTCCTAGAAAGGGAAGGATCATCATGGGACCTCTGTAATAGCAGCAACAGCCACAGGTGCTGTGCTCTCTTTCACAGACCCTGTTTAAAGCAGCCTTTGGGCTTCCAGGGAGGGAAGGAACAGCTTGTTAGTGGTTGGAAAAGGGATGTGCTCAATACTCTGCTTTCTCCCTGTGTTCTTGGAGTGTTGATGAGAAGCAAGGCTATGGATATATTGCAGCCTTTGCAGAAGTAATAACTTTGTATTTCTATGTTTCAGCTTTCTATTATCCTAAATATTTCACACAAATATGTTTTTGGGAAATTTAAGACTTTTTTTGTGGTAGTGAAGTGGCAAAAGTTCCTCTTAGTTCTGGAGGGTTTTTTAACAAGAAGCATTTTTTCTATCAGAGTAAATCTCCAACTCATATCCTACTTTTTTATGACATTTTAGGTTAGTGTACCTTGATTTAAAACTGCACGTCAAAAAATGATTTACCACAGCACCTGTAAAATGTTCTGAGGACCTTGGCAAATACCTGATAGTTTAGGTTCATGTCCAGATACTAGGCCTGTTCCCCAGAATAGATTTCTGATAAATGGATGAAAACAACTGGCAGGTAAACATGAGTAAAAAGAAGAAAAGAAAAAAAAGGAAAAAAAATCCACCTCACAATTAATTGTCTTTTTTATTCTTGAAAAGTGTCTTTTTAGTAGTTTTTTTTTCCCTGAAATGTGTTGCTAGAACTCCTATTGTGGAGAAACTTGCTTACTTGGGACTGTAATTTTAATCAAAATTTATGTGCTTCTCTTTTCTTGTTGAAACTTTTGGAAAGAGGACAAAAGTACTACAGTTCTGTTATTTCTCTAAAAACTCAGTCCAAAGGGATTTGTATGGGTATGAGAAAGTAGGATAACTTGTTCTCCATGAGAAGTATCCAGCGCTCCTTGATTTGCCTCCCAAGAAAAACATCTTTTTATACAAACATGGTGACTGTATACTAGGGAATGTTTTTGGACACTGACAAGCTCAGGAGCTAATTTATTCTATGTCATCGTGTTGGTCTGTATCTGTAATTAGCCTTTAGTCACAGTGTCTCTTGCAAGTTTCACTATTTTTGTAAAGATTGAAATACTAGACCTAAATGAATTTTTTCTAGTTTTCATGACTGTGTGCTAACAATAACAGTGGAATGTTCATTTTTAAGGATACAGAAATACAAATGTGTATTGAGGTACTATGAAACACACCGTGAAATAATAAATTTAAAAATCTATTTATTGAAATGCTCTAGATTATTCCTAATGGGTGCTGTTGAGCTGTGTTTAGTGGGCTGTCGTAGAGCTGGGCCACCACATGAGACCAAAGCCATGAGGGACTGGTAACTCCTGCTCTGTGTAGTGGTCACCTCTGCTCTTGGCTGCACTTGTGTGGCTTTTGAGAAGCTTAAAGTAAAGGATTGCTATGACCATTCCTTACTATCCTGTGACATGAGTGGTGTTTGCCTGCACTGAAGGATGCGGGAAAGGCAGCCTGGCTGTTCCATGCAAGCCCTATCATTGATTGACCTGGGCACTGCAAGCTGAAGTTGTACCACAGCACTTGATTTTCATGTACCTCTCTGTAGCAGCTGGTGAACTTCTCTGGTTCAAAGTTGCCCAGAAGAATTTAGAGTTTTATGTAATTCTTTTTACTCTTAAGCTCAATAGGACCTAGCCATTTTTCCATAACTCCAAGGCTCACATTCGTGATTACGGTAAACTTTTCCTTTGTCACCGTTTTCTCCCACACCAATTCCACTCGCCAGTGTTAATGCCTTCAGAGTGAGGGAGAGAGCTGCGCTGAGAAATGTAGGGATCATTTGTGTCCTGGACTGTTTCCCTAAGAAAAAACAAAGTAATCTGTCCTGTACATAGTGTACAACAGAAGAGACAGGATACAGTTGGTGGTACAACTATCTTTGTTGGTCAGCTCTTTCCATAGATACACTATAAAATTAGGGGAAGTGTATTTGTTTCCTGTTTATGAGAGATCACTATTTTTGTGTGATCATTGACTAAAATTTTGCATTTATGTGAAGAAATACTTTGTGTGGGAAAAAAAATTAAAGGAGAACTCCAAAACAAACCTGTCTGACTTTAAGGAACAGGCTGCATGCAGTAGCCAGGCACGTACAAACCATAAGTTCCTCCTACAAAAAAAGTTATATGCTGCTTTCAAGGTTGGCATCTTTTTTTGGGAATAAAACATAAACAAGATAATTGACTCTGTTATGCTATTTGTGAAATAATATTTGGAAGAAATGCTGCTGTTCAGGTAAAATATGGGTTAGGAAAAGATGTAAATGTTGGTGGGGGAAGATTTCATTCCCTTCTGAAAGCCCCCAGCAGGAGAAGGCTGGGGCACTGATCACTTGCAGACTAGCTGTCTGTCTAGTCCTTGGGCTCAGCCTTGCTTGCAGACTGCTGCAGGATGTCTGGGCAGCAGGGAGAGTCTGGGGCTAGGTGAAACTCTGGAGACAGATGGTCCATCTCTTCTTTTGCCCACCTCTATTGCAAACACGATCTTTACTAGCCAAACATTGCCGTGGCTTTGATTAGTTGCCTGTGTCTCCTGTAACCAAAGGGTGTTGAAGTTATTCTCCACTGTTTGGACAGCCTACTTTTTCCCCATCCACCCCAGGCTCCTATCAGCGGTGTCATAATCTCCTGGAACTGCCTCAAGGCACATCCGGAGCAGAGCGAATCCAACCTGCTGAGGGGGAAAGGCCTTGGAAAAGCTTGGCCAATGGGAAGGGTGGGAGGCAGGGGAACACCAACACATGAGCCTCTGCCTGGCACTGTGTTGGTTGTTCTTGGTCTCAAGAGCTAGAAATTCAGAAATAGTACCTAGAGTTGAAGGGTTTGGGCATTTTATTCACTCCAGGGCCTGTTGGATTGTAGCAGTCACTCTGGTTCCTGAAAACCTCCCTTGTGGCTGAGCCAGTCTGTGAAGGCTCCTTTGTTGGGAGTTTCTGGGTGGTGTGTCTGTATGCACAGAACAGGGCTGTGTTCTGCACTGATCTCACCCAAGGGGTGTTTGCCAAGCAGGCTGGGCAGGGCAGGTGGTTGGTGGCTCCTCTCCAGCAGCAGATGGCAGGGCAGCCTCCTGACACCTCCAGTTCCAGCCCTGCCCCATCGGCTCAGCCTTCCTGGCCCCCAGGCAGGGCATGTGCACCAGCTGCCTCTCCTGCTGGGACGGCTTGAAACCACAGCAAAGTGCTGTTTGCTTCTTTGCTGATGTCTTGGTGCTCTGAGCAGGGCCTGGCCCAGATGTTCTTTTCTCTGAGGTGTGCAGGAGGAAGCCCAGCAGGGCTGGAGAAAATCCTCTGAGCTGCAAGAACTCCCAGAAGGAGCAGGAAAAAAACCAACTCAATAGTTTTGAAGCATCTTTTTACTGGATACTATTCACCCCTGCCATTGCTCTGTGTCTACAAGTCATTGTCAAGAGACAGCTCTTCCTCCATGTAGGAGCACAGGTTATGAGGCTTCCCTTTTACAGGCTGCAGAGCCAACCCAAAATGCTCTCTGCAGCTCTGTTGTTTGAGAGCTGGAGTGTCGCGGGTTTCAATAATAAATCCCAAGAAGAGTCCTATGTACTTGAATGGAAAACAGCTGGATAGCTTTTTTTTTTTTCCTTTTCACATTATAATCCCATTGGCCATGTGCTTTTTCTTGCTCTCTCTCTTCTTCTATTTTTCTTTTTCTTGTTTTTTTTCTTTTGCATACTTAAAGCAGTGCTACTTAAAAAAGTTCTTAGCCTAATATTTGCAAAGCCTGTGCAGGTACACAGTCCTCCCCTGTGAGGTGAGGAATTAAAAACAGCATGTCCTTATGCCTTGTCCTCTGGGGCTTTTATTTCCTCATTCTCTACTTTATCAATTTAATCTGTGCTATAGAGTGTTTCCAAAGAGTTCTGATAATATACCTCTTGTTTAGAGGGAAGGAAGAAATACTTTTTCCTTCAGTTGTGCATTGAAAACCTATGCACAAGTATCTGCTAGTTTTGGAGGCCTAGACACCAAAATGCAATATTTCAGGGTGCCAAGGGAGTTGCTGATTATAATAATTATGCAGTCATTATTGTACCAGCTGCTCCGATATCCTGCATTATTGGAGCCCATTTAACATCAGGTTTCACTATCAATTCTCTTGC
Organism: Zonotrichia albicollis; assembly: GCF_047830755.1. Taxonomy (NCBI): domain Eukaryota; kingdom Metazoa; phylum Chordata; class Aves; order Passeriformes; family Passerellidae; genus Zonotrichia; species Zonotrichia albicollis. Next base: position 57,215,041 of record NC_133821.1, read on the forward strand.
AGTTCTTATCCAAGAATTCAGCTAGTTTTCTTTTTTTTTTTTTTTTTTAAGTTATCACAAATTGAGCTGCTGTAGGCTGGTAGATTTCTTCAGTGACTCTTCTATTGTTCCAGTTCTAGAAATGAGGACCTAAAGCAGAAAATTATAAACATCCATAATTTTTGGAATTGAAATGCCTGGGTCCCTTTGTACTTCTAGTGTGGGTACCCTACATGGTCTTTAAGTAAAGGTAAATAAATTTACCGGCTGTTCAGTGCTGTAAGTATCTGAATACTTACCAACATAAGGTAAGTATTCAGGTGTTCTTTTTCTAACATGTAGAATGCAACACTGTCAGAATCAAGTTTAACTGTAGAATACAGATAATGTCTGAACATACCTTGACCATTATTGTTTTCTCGGTTTGGGATATAAACAAAACTATTTTTCTGTTACCACATCCTATAAAGTTGGTCAAATTAAACTAAATTTACAGCTATTCAGTGTTCAAGAGTAAAAATCAAGTTGAGACTTGGAGTACTATTTGTTTAAATAATAAGACTATTAGTGTAGGTAAACTATTACTTTCAATAACTGAACTTATTCTAATAGCAAAATCTAAAAAGTGGAGAGCTAAATGGTCTCTAAGGTTTGAAAAGGATCAGTGTTGATAGTTTGCATTGGATTTTAGCACAAGGGTTCTGTTTATTTTAAGTTTGTTACCATAGAAGTATAAACTGAAAGGTAGCAATGAGGACTTTGTGTAATATATTATATTAAATAAACTTTCCCCTTTAGCACTGTATGCAAAGCTTTATTTACATTTCAGTAACCTGCTTTCTTCTGCATTTAAAATTCTGCTCTTCAGATAAATTAAGGGATCTCATGATGGTATGATATACTTTCTCCTTACAAACTGAAAAACAATATTTTTAAATTTATTTGCCTGAAGTGCTTGCTTTAAATTTTTGGTTGGGCAGCATCAAACCTACCATCAGATGAAAGTCAGTCTTACATGTACTTGAAGGATGGGCAAATATTAAATATTGTGTTTAGAATTCATTGTTCTTGCAAACAGTATTGAATAACCCTTTAAAATATATTCCTACCCTGCAATAACAGATGAGCTGTCACCAAATTAAATAAATAAAAAAGATCTGATAGAATCACACGTAAAGCTTTGACTGTTTGATTTTTTTTTTTTATGTTCTACAAACTTATTCTTCCAGAAATCAGTAAATTTATGCTTCAGGTTTGGTCGAGTTGAACAGGTTCACTTGAGTGAATGACTTGGGCTGTAATATTGGTGGTGATAGATAAGCTGTGAAGGAAACACTGAGCCTGAACTTCCAGACTCAGGATAACTTGTAGGGCTGGTAAATCAGGAGGTGAGGGCAGGGAAGAAGTATTTCTGTTTACGTAAAGCAGCAGACGTTATCTGCACTCGAGGTACAAAGGCTGCACAATGTCATAGTTCAGCCTTTTTATACAATATTTTCATTAAGGTGCATCCTTCTGACATGATGCAGGGACAACTCCTTCTGTTAACACCGTTCCTTTAAAAAAAAGTGTCAAGTATGATTTCATTTTGCATAGAGATGGTAGAATTAATTTGAAATACTTTTCCACTAAAAGCTCTTTGACAAAACACGGGGTAGCCTATTCTGTTTGTAAACTTCATCACTTTTAGTTGCTCAGCTTGATGCAGGTTTTATTCATTGAGCTTTTAGCCTGGCTGTTGGAAGAAGGAGCATGTTCCTCTTGCAAATATCTGACTCCCTGTCCAGGACACCATATGGCAAAGTGTCCTCTATGAGGGCACATGCCATCAAGCAATATGAGCCACCAGGTTCGACATAATTTGAAGTTACAAACTCTCTAGCTTAAACATTTAGAGGATTTTAGTTACTTATCTGCAAAAGTTTTAAAGATATATGTAAGTAATGAAGCTCTTTTATTTGCAGAACCTCCCTCCCTTGCAGACGGAGGTACATACCTGGCTACCGTGAAGGCATTAAGCGTTCATAAGTTTATTTTCAGAGCACCTAGGAGCACAAAGGAAACCTCATCTCTGCTGTGCTCAGTTGAATGTGCTGTTATCCACATTTAGGTTTCTGTGTTCTTCTGACTGGACAAGTTTCTTGGTTACAGCTTGGTTTTTGTACATATGTGGTGTGATGCCGTAGGTTCTGATGTCCTGTGAGCTGTGGCTGTTCAGTCTGTTTCCAAAAAATTTCCTCCACTGCTGGGGTTTGGTTTAAGGCTTGTTGAGTACAGCAGGTGGTGGGACTAGTTGACAATGAAACTAAGTATTGGTATTTGGAAAAAAACTCTAGATGTTACTGTAGTTCAAAATAATTGGGCAGTGGGAGCTACTACTTGTGGCCTTGAGCAGATCGCTGTGAAAATGTTAGCCTTTATCTGGTTGACTATTTGCTTACATTTTTTCATTTTCCTTTTTTTTATTTTTTCTCTTGTTCTTTTCCTTGAGCAGTTGAGTGGGGCAATAAACTCGCAGTCCTTTAAACCATTTTTTTCAGCTCTGTATTCTAAGTAATACTCAAATTCTGATTTCATGGAGTTTATTTTCCAGAATTAGCCTCCCATTATGTTTCAATGGAACAAAAATTTGCAAAGATTTTGGAATTGAGAAATAAAAATAAACAAGTTTACAACAAAGCTTAGAAATTCCTGAAATGTGCTCTAATAGCTTCTTTCCTTTATCTGAAAGCATTTTAGAAATATGATATTTATTTTGATTACTTTAACAAAGTTGTAGTACTGTGACATGGTTTTAAATGAAACATTTTCTAGTTTGTATAAAGGCTCTTATGTAATTAAAAAATGGTAAAACAATAGACCTAAAGAAAGAACCAGTCAGCAAATAAGGAGTAAGAGATGATGTGTAATTGAGAAAAAACCCTACATTTTAGCGTCTGAGCTGGACACAATGACTTAGCTTAGAAATTACAAGGTATTTGACAGCAACTGCTGCTGATTTGATGTTTCATTAGAAAATAGTAATATTTTGTGATTTCTGGCAAAGGTGAGCTGAAATGATTTGTGTAATGTGTCTGTAGCACTGCAAGCTGTAATTCAAATATAAATTGTTACTACCAGCCCTCTCTGTGCTTTCTCTGTCAGTAGAAAACCAAACTGAAAGCAGAATGCTTTATGCATTTATCAGATAATGCTTACAAAATGTTGTGATTCTGACAAACATGGAAGAGTAGAATACTTTGAAAGACAAATCAGCTTTCTGTTATTGAACCTGTCTGTCTTAAGTCTGACCATGGACTCCTAGCAAGGCTCAGAGCTGCCTGTGGTTTGGGTTGTCTCCTGAAGCCCTGTGAAGTCTCTCACTGGCCTAATCGAGGTACCTATGACTAAGAAACAGAAATGGCTTTTAAATGTTTTGACACACCTAAATATGGGTGTTGTAGGTCTGTTAAATAAGATGGACATCTATGACCTCAAGGTGGACCTTGTACTAGGAGCATCATGTTTTTCGTTATAGCATAAGGCAATGTCACCCTACTTTTTCTTAAAACACAAATCACAAGATCACATCTTCTGTCAGTGTTTCTGAATGTGAATCTCCCACTTTGGTGAGCATCCCTTTTAGCTACTTTACTTTGACATATACATGTATAAAGTTTTTCTTTTTCTGCTTAGCTTATGATTTTATCCTTTCAGAAAAATTAAAAGAAAAAAACTTGTAACTTTTCATTACTTCATTTAATCTCTTTGTTATCAATACTAAACATATGTACTCAAACTAAATTTTTTTCTTGCATTGCGAGGCTTTGGAATATGTGTCCATTTATGCAAGTTGGGCATATTTCTCTGCATGTTTGCCTTGTCTTTGTCAAAGTAAATTCTCTCATCATTTTGAACATTTCTATTCCTCTGATCTATCTGAAGCAGTTTTCCAGTCATGTGTCTGATAGAGACAATCTTCAGCTTGTCTTTGTATTTTATCACATTCTTACATGGCTTAAAATTATATTGTCTGTTCTGTATTCCTCTTCTATAACATTCAAGATAATTTAAAATTAATTTCCTAAAGGACTCTTACTAATGTTGCTCTTCCCCTTCTCCCTGTATTTTACCTTGACATGGAGACCATCAGGTAAGAAAGGCCCTGGTAGTGTTAGAAAAGAAAAGCAGGAAAACAGAGGCTAGTCTTGTGTAGGGAGCACAAAAAGTCACTGGGGAGCTGTTCAAATCTCTAAGATGCCTGGGCACAAAGACCATGGTTTTTGCTATTGCTTTAGTTTCTTTCATATCTAAATCACAATTACTTTGAAGACTTTATTGTTAAGAAATAGCCAGGTTTTATAGCATGACCTTTTGCTGTTGCACAAGAATGTGGAAATATTTAATTTAATGGATACCACAAATGTTGATATTTGCATTATGATGTGTACAGCAGAATATTTACTTGAAAAAATAAGTGTACATTAACATTGAAGATAATTCAAATTCTTTAGAGGATTCTGTTATTAAAAATACAGATTTTATCTTTCAATATATGTCTAGTTTCCTAAGAAACTTTCTTCTTATCTAGATGCTTTGTGAATCACCCCTGTCAGCATTAGGCTAGACAGTTCACCTAGATATTTTTATTTCTTATTGTTTGTAAAAAGTCACCTTCCCATTTCTCTACAACTGCTCATGTGAAACAGTTTTCAGGAAGATTTTGCATGTGGGTGCAATCATCCACAAAGTGCTGAGAGGAGCTGTGGGTGGCTGCACTGCTGGCATCCTGCTTCCCAGTGCCCTTGAGGCCATGGAGCCGCTGCCGTTCCTGCAGTTACGGACGGGATGCGTCAGAGTTAAGTGGCAAATGACCATAAAATTTTAATGGAATTCGGCTGCCAGATTTTCTTAGGCCAATTTTGAAATTTTAAGCTGTGATTGACTGTTTCTTGGGAAAGAGATTTTCTCTAAATGCTCATCTTTTATTGACTGAAGGAAAGTGGGTTTTCATTGGGCTGGTTTTTGAAGCTGAAGGAATCAGACTTGGCTGGGGGCAAATTTTCTCCATAAAATACATAATCATGTAGTTCTGGAACTTGATGTTGTGTTTTATATACGAGTCTTTTCAAAACTGTTTCTGTTGACATATCTGGTCAGTTCATATTGCCTTTTATATTTTTTTAATGGTATCAAGTGCACTGGTGTATTATTTTTATATCTCATGCTTCAAGTAATATTAGGTTCAAGCATTTAGCCTAAATATTTGATGTAATATGGTAACATACAATCCAGACATTACTTTTTAAAAAAATTTATTTACATTAAAGGAAATTGCAGATTGCTGGGAAGAAAGCTCCTCTTCATTGCTATGACCTGTGTAAGCAGGCCAAGCTGTCAGATAGGCCTAGGTAGCTGGGTCCTAGTCTGACCTTGCAACATCAACAGACACAATCAGCCTTAATCCAAGGCTGCAGATGGGTTGAAGAGGGTCTAAAGGGTAAGGTGTGTATCAGTCACCTGGGCTGATGGGGAACAGAGTCCCTCTCTTCATCCTTTCTTAGAAGTCTGCTGGTGATTCAACATAATGAATAGGTGAATAGATAAATACTAAAGCTGTATAATGACAATTCTTCTCTTAATAAATCAAACCCTTCCAGTGTGGAAGAAGTAAAATTTCAAAATTGCTACTGGAAAAAAACATGTCAAATATGACCTGAAGCAGAACAATTAGAGTTAGGTATTTTCTGACTTTTTGTATGTATTTTTTTGAAGTTGCTGTGTTTTTTTTTTTTTTTTTTTTTTTTTTTTGTTTTTTTTTGTTTTTTTTTTTTTGGTTTTTTTTTTGGTTTTTTTGGCTTGGTTTTTTTGTATTATTTGTATTTATTTATAAATTTTATAAATAATTTGTATTATAAAAGTGATGAAACAGGGGAAGAACAAAGTGGCTTAGTTCTGTTTTTGATAGTGCACCAAAATATTAGCCTGGTGATGAAGGTGGTCATGTTATGTGTGGTAAACTCAGATTCAACTCACTATTTTTGCCTAAGCACACTTGAACATGCACCTTCCCTCTCTGAAGAAAGTGCTCTGATAACCAGACTAGAAATAACTCAGAAATAAGGTTTGTTGTGCTGCTCTGTATACAAAATTAAACACTCAGGGGAGCAGGAATTGGAACCAGATGTCTCATTTCCCAAGAGACTAATCTTGCCACCAGGCTAGAGAGTTGCATTTTCTCATAACTCTTCCCTTCCTCCATTTACATACAGTTTATACACAGGAGACAGTTCCAATTATCCTGGAGTATTAGATATTTTCACACTGGCATATAATTTTCCAAAGGGTATAATTGGACCATGTCTAATTCAAGTGCAGGAGAGAATGATTAGCCAAAAGATACTTGAGTAGGTCGAACACCAAGATCTGCATGGTTCTTCACGGGGACAAAATGTTACTCTTTTAACTTGTTTTATCTGTAAAATTTTTGTGCCCTTGTGTTTGCCTCAAGGAACCATGGGACCTTCAGTTACAGTTTGAACTGAAATGAACACAGGGACTGAGCTGCATTGGACGAGTGTTGCCTGCACATTCAGAGAGGTGATCCTTGCCTTGCCTTCCTTGCCCTCCCTTCCTTGCCCTCCCTTCCTTGCCCTCCCTTCTGCACTAGTGAGGGCACAGCAGCAGTGCTGGGCTCAGCTTCCCAGCATGAGAGATGTGGACATAGTGAGGCAAGTCCAGCACAGGGCCTCAAATGGGATTAGGGGCCTGGAACCTCTGAGGAGAGGTGAGACAGCTGAGACTTCAGCCTGGAGAGGGAAGGACTCAGGGGAGCTCATCAGTGTGCAGGAATACCTGAAGGGAGGGACTGAAAAGGAGGGAGACAGACTTTTCCATCGTGCCCTGTGACAGACCAAGGGACAATGAGCATAAGCTAAAGCACAGGACTTCCTGTCTGAACATCAAGAAATATCGTAATACTGTGAGGGTGAGAAAACGCTGGTGCAGGGTGCCCACAGAAGCTGTGGAGCTTCATCCTTGAAGGTATTTTACAGAAAGAGTGGTCAAATACTGGAATCATCTACCCAGGGAGGTGGTAGAGTCACCATCCCTCGAAGAGTTTAAAAAAAGACTGGATGTGGCACTTGGTGCCATGATCTAGTTGAGGTGTTAGAACATGGGTTGGACTCGATGATCTTAAAGGTCTCTTCCAACCTAGAATTTCTGTGATTCTGTATTTGAGACCTTACTGGACATGAACTTGGACTGTCTACCTTAAGTGACCTTTCTTGAGCAGCTGTGTTGGATTAGACAGTCCCTGGAAGCCTCTTCTGACTTGATGTTTTTCTCTGAAAATGTGTAGTTCTCTATTCTTCTACTCACAAATACTTGCTGACAATATAAACATCATGTACTTAAATTTATTATTCTGTCAGATTAAAATATGGAACATAAATTTAAAAAAAAAAGACAAACCCCAAACCAAATTCATTAAAGAAAGGGAAAACAAAAATTAGGTCTTCCCTTAGATTTGTAGGTGAAAGAAGCCAATCAGGCCTATATTGTTAGCATGATTGCATAAAGCACAAAAAACCTTTGGTATTTAGAAAAACCCTGAGGAGCTGGTTTTGATATCAGGGATTATGACACAAGAATCTCTCCTTTGAATCTGAAAAGCATATGTGAGTGATTTTTTTAAACATCATTGTGCTTGTTTGGACAAAATAATTATTGGAAAAAAAAGCCCTTTGTGCAAAAAGGTGGAAAAATGTGAAATCAGAAGGTTCTGTTCAGTATTAACCTGAATACCTTTGACTCCCAGATTACTGGAGGAGTGAGGGGCAGCACGTGTAGATCTCCCAGCACATAGTCACTGGGAATTTCAATATGTAATTTGAAGAGGAAAAGCTGTAGTGAGTGCATTCCTGAATACACTTATTTCCATGATATTTGGATGGCGTTAAAGCTGCAATTGTAAACAAGTTTTCAACAGAGAAAAATGTAAATTCATTTTCATTAGTACATTCAAGGAAATAGAAGATTTCGATTGATTCTCTTAAAAACAGCAGAGCAAGGTGTGAGTCAGGAAGATCTTCTTCCAAATCATCTTTTATTTACCAAGTCTCATCCTCCCATTTTATTAAACTAAATCCTTTGCAGTATATATCCATCATAGTTCATAGCTTGAAGAGGGTTGGTTAATATTTGATTAGGGTAGGCAGTGCTAGTAACTCTATTGACTTGGTCTTTTACTACTTAATGAGATATCACTCTGGGAAGATCAGAATGGCAAGTTCTGTCACTTCAGAAATTTTTATGATATTTAGTATCAATTTAGTGAAAAGAAAAAGCTAAATACTCACTTATCTTTCTTCCTTCCTATGGATAAATATACTTATGACTTTTTTTTACCTCCTTTCAGTGAATCTGTTCCTTCATTTATCTTGACTGGTAGAAAAAATTTGTGTCATTTTAATAGCTATCAACAAGCAGGCTGGCACAGCGTAGTTGCTGCTTGCTTATATTTGGTGCTTTCATTTCAGTCCTTTTGGTGATTTTTTTCTCTTAACTTTTTTTTTTTTTTAATGATTAGCTGTGTAAGGAGAAAAAATGCATTATTTATTTTGTTGTAAGGAGTTTAGAAACTGGCAGAAGATATGCATGCCTACTTGGAGAAGAAAGGGAGCACAGGTGTTAAACTGAAGAAAATCAGAAATTTCACCAATTATCTTTGGACTACTACTTAGGCTACATAGGAGCTAGGTACTGAGGGACTCCTAGGTTTATAGGTACCCAAGTAAGCAAGTTTGATTGGCAAAAAAATCTTTTTCCCCAATCTTATTTAAAAATAACTTTATAAAACCAACAGATTTTAAAAATGGGACATTCTTGAGCTAGAATCTGGGAGATAATTCATTTATATTGCTTCAATGCCTATTATAATTCTGCTTTGTAGCAGTAGAAGACAGCAACAGCTGGACAAACTGTATATCCAAAGAGGAGAGATTTCCTATGCTTACATTATCTGTTAGCTGCAAATTATATTAAAATGAACAAAATCAGGAAAATAGCAACATTTGAATTACTGAAGTTTCTCTTTGTAGATTAAGGGAATTGAAAGTGATGGCCTTGCTTGACATGAGTTTGATGAGTCATTTCGGATAATTTCATTTCAGTGGTCAAAAATAGTTTAAGACAGCTCCTTTTTTTCCTTGAGAAGTTTTTTTTTTTTGTTGTTTGTTTGCTTTTGTTGGTTTTTTTGTTTTTATTTTTTTTATTTTGTTTTTGTTTTTCCTGCCTTCATGCTCTTTTGAGAGCTGTTTAATTGTTTCCACTGAAACAGTTTATAGCTAAATGTTCCAGCTCAACTTTGCTGAAAGGTATAGATGAAAAAGTGAAAATTAGAATCAGCCTCACCTAATTCAAGACACATCCTTCTCCAGAAAAGATTCTTATAGTTCAACAATGTTTGATGCTGGTTTCTTGAGATTCAATTCAACTTCCTTGAACTGCGTTTTCCATAAGAGAATGTAGCTTGATTTTTAAATTAATTGTCAACAGCAGCTGCTTTTGAACTTAATTTTCAGTTAGTTTAACAAATGGAAAAGAAGAAAGAAGTCATCTGGAATATCAAGGAATATTTATTATTTCAGTGAAACAATTCAGATTGTTTAAGTATTTCTTATGGATGTCATTTCTGTTGTAATTTTTTTTTCAACCTATAGAATGTTACCACAGTTGAAACAGGAATAGTAACAATCCACTCTGAACCTTTAGTCATTTTACAATGAAAACCTGGCCAATTTCCTTTTTTTTTTTAAATTTTCCTAGTAAGCTGCTTTTCACAGATTTCTTCAGTGCATTTAATTTCGCCTTAGCAGCTGGTAATACCTTAATACTTCCCTGAGTTGTTCACGTGCATGCTTTATTGTCACTAAGGAGAAGAAGCTGTGCTGGAAGTATTCATTGTTAGTAAATCCTGGTTTTCATGTGTTCTGAAAAATACAGAAAATTCGTGTCTCCAACTCGTTGATCTTGCCAAGGGAAGGATTCATGGAGTTGCTTAACAGCTCCTTTTCCCAGATGTTCTGTTTCAAACCTCTGCTGCTGTTTATCCCTCAGCAAGGCTGCTTGGAACATGTGTGAGGTGATACTGGAAGTGATCATTGCATGGATGGGCTTCATTGCTTATCTGAAAAGAGCAAAGCCAAATCCTTGCCTCTTCTGGAACAGGAGAGTTTCTGCGCAGTGCTAGGTGCAGCCTGACCCCAAAATCCTTTGCCTTACTTTTTCTCTCTGAAGTTACTTTCACTCTCTCCTCCAGCATTGTCAATGAGCATAGAGATTATCTTTTAAGAAACTAATTTCATTAGTTTTAGTTGGATAACTTACATATGTAAAGTTAGAGAAAATTGAGTACTTATTGAATCAGGGACTAGATTTTTCATAATCTTCCCTTTATTTTTAATCTCCGTGAGTGTGTCAGTCTCAGAAACCAGACGTCTTACTTTCAGAGCTCTGCACTTTGTCAATTGTGATCAGCCTATTTTTTTTTAAACAACATTATTTTCTCCCAGTCTAGAAAAAAAATTATATTCTTGCTTTGTTAACAGCTCTTTTAAAGAAGGCATAAGTAATAAACCTACTGAATTAACAATAGCTATATCTCAGCAGCTCAGATTTGGAAGTTGCAAAGTAATATTTAAATTTCTTTAGTTATAAGGACAACTAATTTTAGGCTCTCTTTTATAGGTATCTGGCATAGTAGGGCTAAGTTACAATAAATGAGCAAGGTGTTCAACAGTGACCTGTATTTTGTGCATGCCAAGCCTTCTGGAATTACTGGAAAATTTCATCATGCTGAGTTAAGTTGTATAAAGTATTGAAGAAACGCTTCTTGAACTGGGAGAGTGAAAGATTCTTAGTGTCTGTGTATCCTTGACCTAAGAGATGTCTAAATTCTAATTACAGTTAAATGTCCTACAAATGGCATTATTTCCAATTATATAGAAGTTTGGAGTTTTTAAATAGTTTTCCAGAATTTTTAGAAGCTTTTTAGAAACTTGTTAGCATTGGGAGGAGACACAGGTGTATTCTGGTGTAAAGTATGTTTTTCCTTTCCTTGTTTAGCATACAACCTATACAATGTTATCATTCATAATCCAATGAGTCATTTGAAAATATTCTTAATATTTTCAATTTTCTGTTTCAGTAAGGTCTGTTAGAAGTTCTTAAGAATGAAGGAATGCCTGACTTTTATTTTAGATTCCATTAAGGCTGCCACATTAAGTTGGCCAGTATTGCATAGCCACAATATTTGTATTTAGAAAAGGAAACATTCACTTCCTTTAATACGAGAGCAAAAGGTGATTAATCTAAAGTGTTATTGTAGCCACTGGTCCACTTCTAGTCTTTAATGAGTTTATTATCACAATGTTATTGGGAGGTCAGAAATCACGACTGTTCCTGCAACCTGGATGTAAATTATGGAGACCATTGTAAAAAATAAAAAAGAAGAGTAATTAATTTTAATCAAAGATAGGTGCTTAAAACCAATTTCAAGAGATGAATTCTTTTGAAATCAGAAACTATGTAATCAAGAATTATAATTTTATAACCTCCAATTTTTTTTTGTCTTCAGTTCTTAAGCAAGTGGTACAACCCTGGCTGGTATTGTCTTAAATTGACTGAACAGACTGGAAAAGAAAAAACAAAGAAATGAATACCTACTAGGACTAATTGCAGAGTATTTTCTGAATTAATTTTTTTAAACAATTCAGTGAAAGTTGTACTGGTTTTTGTATTGTTTGTATTAGTTTCTTAACTGTGATCCTAATAAAAACAAATTTATGATCATAATAAGCTTAACCAAGCCTATAATCTTCTAAATATAAACTTTACAAAACTAATGTTCCAAAAACCTATACTGAGTAATCATTACTTATGTTAAGTTCCTTTACTGCTTTTGATTAGTAACACTGTTTCTGTTGTCTGACTGATTCATAATTCCTTTAGGTAATTTTTGCTTGTGAATTAATCTTGTTAAATGTTTCTAGCATAGCTTTCTTTCAGTCTTCTGGAAGTGTTGCTGAATTCCAAGTGACAGTTCAAGGGACAGAGCACTTCTTAGCCATATCTCATAATTGTTTTTTAATAGCAGTTTGAATTTCCTTATGAAAAGTAGTGTAGCTGCTGCTTAGTATTCTACTTACATATTACCATACTAGCAGATACAGATTAAATAAATATTGCCTAGATTTGAACTGCATATTGGTAACTTATGCCATTTGTCTATTAGTGCTTGTTAAATTGCTAATATTTTGTTAAAGTTGTTTTACGTTTCTTCTGCATTGTATAGAATCCTGGATCATGACAGCCTTGACAGTCACAGGTCTTTCAGTATATATTTACAATATGGAAATACTTCCTGGAGAAGTAGCCTATCACTGGAAAGAGTTTTTTTGAATTATAAATAAACTATTTGTTTACATTTGATCCTTGTCAGTAGAACTAGTTTTACTCTTAAAATAAGACAGAACGATGCTCTTTCACATATGCATGAAGGCAAGATGGTAATGATTATTTTATCATTTTAATGTATTCTTTTTATAGCATTTCACAGATTTTTAGGAACAAATCATAACAGATATTTTTCCCAGTATATTTCATTAACTCATAAATACACCAACTTACTGTTGTCTATTTCCTCCTTAACTAGTTGAAGTTAAGTCTAAATTATGTGGAAGAATGGAAAAACCTATTTTTCATTCAACTTGGCTTCTTGCACGACATTTCTGATGAAAACAGACATGTTTTTGTACATATAAGCAGATAGTCACATAGCTTTTAAAAAGTGTGTTCTGAGAAATAGGCCTGCTGGGTAATGTAACCTTTCGTGTTATATTTCTGTGAAGTGCTTCAGAGTTTTCTTGAGCTTAAAATATTCAGTTCCATGTGCTGGCCTTTAACTGTCTTTCCAGGGTTTTTGATGTCTGAGTATCAATGTAACTTTCTATGAATTTCTTCATTTTCCTGCTTCAGGTTTGAATATAGTTATTTCCTATATCTCTAATTCATGCCATTCCTTCATGCCATTCCATGCCCTCTCATTTCAATATGGATTTCTGCTAGATTCTTTTCAGTAGATTTGTTTCAAGGAGCTGTGAATAATCAATAAATGAAATTAAATTGTTTTATGAAACTCTTTTCCCTTTCTGAGTGTCTGTCCTCAATTCACAAGATGTTCTAAACCAAATACTCTTGCTTACATATTAACTATACAGTTTTTATTTGTATTTGGAATTCTAATATCTTTGTCATTGTCCTTTTTGTTACCATTTGGAGGTTTTGCTGACAGAGTATATTCAGGTACTGAATCTCCCATCTTTAAAACCTACGTTTAGTAGGTCCTACTTTTAAAGTCCATTGCAAGGTAGAATTAAAATAATTTTGACAGATTTAGTATTTTTTTTCTTGGATTTCTGTCCCATAATAAAGCATAATTTAGAATAAGTGCCCTTTTCTGCTTCATTTGGTTTGTGTCAGAGATACTGCAGGTCAATGTTGAAGTACGTAAAAGCTTGCTCAGCACATCACCACCCTTTGTCTTATCACATTAAACTTGTCTTAATATATTTCTTGAGAACATTTAAAGTGAAAAAGAAACATTAGGCTTAACTCTTCATGAGGAAAAATACAGTCACAAGTCATCATCATTTTTTTTGCTATCATATAAATCCCCAGAACCATGGAAAACAGCATATTCATTGACCTTTTCTTGATTCCTATGCTTTCCCATTTTTGGACTAGATCCTTAAATTATAATGTAAAACTTGGTAGCTCATTTTGGTCCTTATATAGCCTGGTAATGACTGTACTTTTTCACAATGCTCATATTATTCTGGACTTAAATATAAAATGAAGAACCTTCTTATAACATGACATAAGGAACTTAACATTAATTAAGCAATCTGCTTTGGAATGCAGTAGTCTTGTTTGGATACCGTCATCTTGGGTAAATGTGAAATGATTAGTCTGCTTTGGCAATTCATTTAGTTTTTCAGCTTTATTATGCAGTTGCGTGTAATGAACCAGTTAAGCATGGCTTGTGTTATCTGAACTCACAAAGAAAGCAGATCAATCTTTTTATTTGTTGGTGACTAGTTCTGATGCTTTCATACTGTAGTTACTGTTTTCTAATGATGTGAAGTATGATTATAGGTACCAGAAAATGCTGAAGCCAGCTGCAGTTGTTAATGTTGAAGACATCAAAGTCTTGGTAACACTCATATAACAGAGGCAACTGCTTAGTAATTTACAAATAGAGAAAATAAAGAGATGAGGGGTAGATGGCATTTTCCAGATCCACTCTGTAAGAGACACTGATTCCCACTCCCACATATGAGCTGATTACTAAAGGAGGAAGTGTTATAAACAGTGTGACAGAGTAAATTGCATCACTTGTCTTCCCAGCAGAAATACACAGGAAGGAAGTGACACCTGTGCAGAGGACACGCTTTTAATAGCGCCTCTGTTTTATCTCAGGTGGCAGCATCTAGTCAGGGGTTCATTCTTGCATGTTTTTAGCTCCTGAGCCCTGCTTTTTTTCAGCCCACCTGACTTCCCCTCTCACTCAGATAGGCTAGAGTCCTTGACTTTTTATGCCACTCTGTCTTCTGTTTGTAGTGTGCATTTGGGGTGGTTTTTTTTTTTTTTTTTTGGAGAAAGGGATTAATTTTTTTTCCCCTTGTAAATTCCATAAGCTTTGCCCATGTGATTCAGAAATGGCAGTATCTCTAAAGTAAAATACTATTTGATTTTCTTCTGTGATATAATCAGCTAAAGATTTTTGTTCCTTTTAGGTCCCAAATTATCCTTTTGTTACACCAAATAGGTGTATTTATATGACTAATAGAAATTAAATGGGGATTTTCTCCACGATGAAATCTACTCAGTACCAAATATATTTCTTTGACAAAGGTCCTGCAACATCAAAAGAATAATTGAAATGGATGGCTGTAGGTGGTCATTGTGAGAGTATTACTCAAGAAAAGTAGTGTTAAATGGCTTTCTGGTTGTAAAATTTGTTCTGGATATATTTTTCTCTTACCACTTAATGAGGTATTTGAAACTGTGGCTGGCAACCTTAACCTTTCATTAACAAAACTTTTAACTGTTTATTTCCTTCCTGATTTTGCTTTTCATTTGAAGAAAAATATTGATATTAATAGATAAGTTGGCCGCTGTCATTGTTTTTTTAACTTAATTTGTCTTAGAACAGGTAACTTGTGACTAAATAACTCTTCTTGTTTATTTGTAATAAAAGAGCATCATGGTCATTCATGTAAGTATGAGGAATATGTTATGATAGAGTGGATCAGAAAAAACCCCAGAGATGTGGACTGTATTTTAAATGTGCATTGATTATCCTAACGTGAAGCCATGAAGAAGCTGGGCCCAGTGTGTGCCATGCAATTGACCCTTTTCCTCTCTCCCATCCACAACCAAGCCCTTGTCCTTGTCTCCTCTGTCCACAACCAAGCCCTTGTCTCTTTAGGGAAGCCACTGATATTTTAGAAGAGCTTTTGTAAAGCTAATGTGAAGAACTGGTTATTTGGTTACAAAAAAAGCAACAGAAAAGGAAGGATGTGTTAAGAAAACTACCGCAGATTAAGTAATTGTCATCTTTTAATAAAATAATTCTGTAACTTGGGCTTGGTTCCTTCCTCTGCCTGAAAGGTATTTCCTCCCTGGGACGGTGCAGTGACTGCAAGGCTATAGGATATTTAGATGTTTTGAAAGGCTGATTACAGATGGCAGTCCTCTTATTTTCTCTAGATCATGCTGTTTCCTTTTTATGCACTTTTTTGCAAAGGTTGGAGGAGGAAAAAAAAGGTTTTCTGGATATACAAGTGGGAGGAGCAGTTCCAGACATGTTTGAGCAGGTGTTTCTTGTCTCCTGTGATGGCTAACGGAGACTAGATGTTCACAGAAAGCCGATTTTTATCCCTCTTTCCTGGTGTCAGCACAAGTGTTACAGCAGAGGTGTTCAGGGGCTTGGCAGGCAGCCCCTCTCTGGTTCCTGCCACTGTATGACCACACTCCATGGTCACATCATGTGACATCCCATCACCCTCCTCCCAGTTTTTTTTTGGAATAATATTTTCCCATTCAGAGAGCTTCCTAGTTATAATTCTAGCTTTGGTTCAGACTTTTGGCTGCTGGTTTTTTGGTTCCTGACAAGCCCTACTATTGACAGGGCTGGCAGCATGCCTGTTCCCTATCCAGTGGGCACACCTGCAGGTGATCTCTGTGTCCCTGCCCCTGCCTGGAGAAAGCCAGTGCTTTTCAGGTCACAGGAGTTACACGTGGAGTCTGATTTAAAGGTGTTCAAAGGCAGGACTGCATTCCATTAACATTGGTTTTTTAAAGACATTAACTGGATGTCTCAATCTTAACAAATACCACTCATTGCAGGGCTGTGATTTGGCGATAAACGCCCCCATGAGTGAAACACTGCAGCTCCCTTGTGCTCTGGACAGGTAGGGGACACTGCAGGGTCACTAAATATTGTGGGGTTTGGAGCACCTAAGAGTCCAGTGTTATGTATGACAGGGATTTTCTGAAAACCACAAAGATTAATTCATCTTGCCTTTAAATTGAGAAAATTATTCTTTGATGAGGATGTACCCTGACTTGGTTTTGTTGTTATTATTACTCGTAATAGCAGTATTGTTGTTATTGTATTTAAAGTAAATTATTGCACAATCTCAGTTCAGATCTGCAGTTTCAGAATTCTTGTGGCAATGTCACTGCAATAGACAATGCCTAAGAAAAAATGGCCAAATGATATTCAGAAACTTAGGGAAAAGGGATAGAGGAAAAAAAAAGAAAAAAAATGCTATTTAGACTACAGTAATATAAATTTGGACTGCAGTGTGTGGATACATTCCTTTAGACAGCTGGGACAGACACAATTTTTAATTCTGAGATACCACAGCCAAAAATGGGAACAGTTACTTTCTCTTCTCCCAGAAAATTGGAAATCCAATTTTTTTGCCATCCTGGTCAAATTGTTTTCTTTTAATTACTTCAAGCTGTATTTTTAATGTAAAAATTATGCCATAATTAGTAGAATATTTATGTATCATGCCAGAATTAATTATGTCATCATTAAGAATTATCATCAGTAAGAGATGTGTGTGATAATCCATGCTGGATTTGAATGCATGCATCTGGACCATTCTGTAAGGGTGAATGTGAAATCAGGTGCAGATATGATAATGCATCTAACCATTTTTGGCTGTTATGATGCTGTACAGACATGTGGAAATGAAGTTAGGTCAAAGGTATTATGGTATTAGCAGAAACTGTGAGTTTAGGTCTGAATTTAGACACGTGAATCATTTGCGGTTTCTTACTCTGTGCGTGTTGCATATGAAGAGGCTGGGCTTGACGTAGGGTTTCACCTACACTGTTTGTCAGCATTCTGCTTTTCAAGGGGCTTATTTCAAAAAATGTTAGTTCTTAGATGTATTTTCAAAGCAAGCATTATTTGTTTTTCTTTGAGAATGCAACTGGATCAGGAGGCTGTGCTGATTTGGTGCTTATTTGCATTTTCCCCTAAAAGACAAATTTTAACCACCCATAGAATTAAATGCTAAGTATTAAAAGGCACTGCAGCTCTTATTTAGAGTCTTAGTAGCTACTGTAAACACCTTTTTTCCTTCTCTGTTAGTTTTTTCTGTTCAGATGTGTGACATTTCCTTTTGCAGGAAGAGAGCTAATGGCTATTGCATTTCACCCTAAGTACATCCAATATTATCTTTTTCCTTTGAACTAGTTTCTACATTATTGTGTCCAAACAAATTTTTCACTTTGAGTAGTTGATTTTTTGTTGTTGTGGTTTTGTTTTGTTTTGGGGTTTTTTTTGGGGAGGGGAGTTGTTTTTTTTTTTTGGTCCCCTGCCCCTTCTCCTCTCTCCCTCACCCTGCCAAAAAAAAAAAATCCCATCACCAGATCAAGTGATGCCCAAACTCATGCCTGGCTCTGCTTTTCTAGTTTTTAGCAGTGATGCTGAGGCTCATACTTCATGGGGAGGAGATGGGGAGAATGTATACCCACTGTTAAACACAGTCTCTCATTTTGGCCAGCAAAGAGACCGGAGATTTTACAGTTTCTGAGAAACTCACCTTGGAGAAAGTATTGGCAACATGGAAACATTTTTGCTAAATATCCATGCCAAAAACCCCCATAGTTCTGGTTAGAAGGCCTTGGACTCCTTTAAAGTTCTGTCTTAGAGCACTGTAGAAAGGCATGACACAACACTGAAAGGAGTTTGGTTTACCTTCTGATTCCCTTCTGTGATTACACTCAGTGCCCTAGCACATCAGTCTAGCAGAAATTCATTTGCAAGATGGGACATATGGATATATGTGTGAGTAAAGATTAGACTCTTGTGTGATGCACTCTGTCAAACATATGATGTAATTTCAGTCTTACTATGCATCAACTTCATAATTTGCAAAAGATTTTTTTCCAGATACATTTCTGAAAGAGGCTTTTGACTCCACTTTATTTATCTCCAAACTTGACAAAGTTGTGTAATTTATTCAGATGATATTTAGTGCTGCCTAGATTTCTGTTACTTTCATACAAGTTACCTTTATCTTCATTTTTTAAAATTAAATTATGATAAGGAAAAACAAAATCTCTGAACAAGATGATTTCCAAATTCAGTTTGGTACTTCTGGTTCAAATTCTTAGTTAAGACTCTCTCTGGTTTTTGTTTTAGTGTGTTGCCTTTTCTCTTTACCAAAAAAATGGCTTGCTTCATTGCAATTTGCTACCATATATCTATGGACTGTGTAACTGTGAGCTATTTGAAAGAAAATTTGTGAGAAGTGGTGCCGTGTGCTGAATTACAACCAGTGAACTCTGTCCTGTTTCCATCTGGAGAAGCAGCAGCCTGCCTGTCAGTGCCTGTAAAGTGGCCATTCCTCAGGGAGATGGCTGAAATCTACCTGGAACTCTGCTGGGAGCTGGGGAAGTGGGAGGGAGCTGGGGAAGTGGGAGGGAGCTGGTGGCCTGGCAGCATTGCCTGCAAGCGTTCAAAACTTTCTGTTCCAGTATGCACAAAATGTAGTTGCCAGCCCTCTCCTGTGGAGCACAATTGTATAAACAGTTATCCTGTTTATATCCTGAAAATAGTACTTCTGCCTCTGCAAAGTAGGGTTCTTTCAGTTTGGCTTAAGAAACTTTTTTCCACTACTTTTGTGCTTCTCTGTGTTTTTGTTTACAGCAAATGTGTCTGCTCCAATGTACTAATTTTATGTGTAGTGCTTCATGAATTCAATTTCCTAGTGAAATTTCTTTCCAAATGTTACTTGAAAACACATTTCTTCTTTACCTTTCATGTTAATATGTCTTCCTGGCTTTAATCTACTATTTAATTCTGTGTTATTGTTATTCAGAACTTCACATCAGGCTGAAGTTCTATACTTTCTGAGAAGCTCAGTAAATAGATACGCACACTGTTAAGAGCTGGTTAGAAATTTTCTGAAAGCAAACAAAAAATATATCTTGAAATTGGAAATTGACTGAGGCTAAATATCTTGTTTTAAATATCTGAGTTGAGAGATCTTGGCCAGTTTGAAAGCAGGAGTCTGACAAGAACCTGGCATTATCAGAGCTGTGGTGTTCTTCAGAATGAAAAATGTTTTTGGGGAAAAAAAATCATGAAAAAGGACATAATTTTTATTATTGAATAGTTAATAATAAAAAAGACGGAGAAAATGGGCACTATTTCTAGCTCCTCGTTCCTGGTTCTTCAGAAATACCATAAAACTGATGAGAAATCCACTCACTGTTCTGATTTCCTAGGCCCAGGTCCTTCACAGCAGATAGCTCAAGTAACTCAAAAAGCCTGATTTTGTATATGCAAAGCAACTTCAGCATAGAACAGAAGAGAGAAATGAACACTGGTAAATAAAGATCAGTATTTGGCTTTGAGCCCATACTCCTGAAAGTACCATTTGTCCGATCCCTCTGGGATCAATTGTTAATACCCTCCTAAAGCAGTGGCAAAATATCAATTTAGTCCTCGAATTCTTCAAACCACAGCAAGGTCTCCTTCCAGAAGGAGTTACAGCTGGCTGAATTTCATTCTTAAAGTTTCTGTGTATCAGAATAGATTGGTGTTCTTCACAAATGAGTCCCTTGGTTCAGGAAAGTGCCAGCAAATGGCATTTTTCATATGTATATATTCGTTCTGGGTATCTGTTGATTTGATTGTCTCTTAAATATAAGGACTGAGGAAAAGAGTAATTTACAATACCTGCTTAGTTATGGGAAGTGGTGCCTGGATTTCTCAAAGGCAGGGAGTAAAAACCACTGTTATGGTCCTCCATGAGAGATGATTTTTCAGCAGCACTCCTGGTACATCTGCGTGCACTGTGTTCTGCCAAGTGAAAATAATTGAGCTAACTTGGAATAAGCAGTGCCTTGTCAGATGTGAGCTCTGCTCAGGTTAAATGCTGCCTCTCAGCAGTGCTAATTGGAGAGTTGTGCTAATATTAACTAAACTGCCTTTCTTCACGTCCGTGACCTTGCACTTTTCATTCAGCTCAGTTTCTGTGAGTTTTGACCTTTGGATGCCCATACAGTTCAGGATATTTTCTAGTCATTATTCTGTGAGAAAAACCTTGAGCATTATGATCTCTGAATTTTTTATATCATTAAGAGCATGCACATATGCACATATGCATAGCTGGATTTTTGAAAAATGCAACAGTACTGCGCGCCTGAAAGTAAAACAAAGAAACAACCCCCTTCCCCCTTAGCAATTATACCTTTCCAGGTTTTGTTATTTTGTATTTCTTTCTATCTTCTTCCAATCCTGATTTTAAATGTGTCTTTTTGACCAGAGTGAGGAACAGCTGAAGGGCTGTGAGTCTAATGAGATTTCTTCATCTGGTAGAAATAACAAAAGAGAGTCAAATTTATAGTTTTACATACTATGTCTTCTGGAAAACATGTTTTTATATTTTTGATTGGACAGAGCTACAATACTTCGTTATTCTATGTAATTTAAATGCGTTCTTTAAATTCTGGATTTAGGATCTAGAACCTGAGCCAAGACTAAAGACTAAAACTGTCCTCCTTAAGAAGATCCACAACCCTGTGAAAACATAATTTATATTTTATGTGACTTTGTGCCAACTTCTTTAGAAAAATAGACTAGAAAGCTGAGGAATTTTTTTTCTTTTCTATATTTGTTTTCATGGTTCAGGAACTTGCTATAGCTGTATTTCTGTAGAGATGTGAAATCAATTATTTCAAGATTCTTTTATGTGATTTAGGTTCAATCAGATTTGCCTTGTAGCCATAACTTCAGAAGAGCCAACCCATTTTTCCTTTCTCAAAATTTGCATTTATTTTTAGCCCTTAATGCTAAGAAAAATCACTGGACAGTTCCAGCTAGCAGGATTTGATGCAGTGATGCAGCTGAGGATTTACCTACCTGATAATCTGATGTTAAAGTAGTGAAAAAGATCCCTCCTTAAGTAAGCCATGTGTTGAAATGGCATCCTGCACATGGTAATTAGCAGCATATCCCACACAAATGGTTTCTGGCTGAGACAGTGTAGGTTGTCTAAAAATCACTTGTCAGCATGGGGGAATTTTGATTTAGTCCTATGAAGATCTTCATATGTTGTTAAATTGCAGGGCCAGAGAACTCTTTTTTTCTCAGAATTTAATTGTCTGTCATGGTCCAAAGTTGTTCAGGGACAGGCTCCTTGGAGGAGCAGAGGAAATCTGCTGATATTTTGTGTTACAGCATTTTAGTGTACAAAGGACAACTTCTGAATATGGTGCAAATCCATGGGTTAGGTAAACTGGAGATATTAACAAAAAGATACCTCAGTTGCATCTTTGATGTACTGGGGAGTGAGAGCCGTATATTCAGGCTTGACAGCAACAAGAAGTAAAAGAGAGACTTAAAACAAGATAATTATTTTCCTTAAAGTAGTAGAGAGGTGTGATCACACCTGTGCTCATAGGGAAGAATCCTTCATCCTAGATGTTGTCTGGGAGAATCCATGATAACTCAGCTGTGCTCTGTATGTAGGGGAGGCCCAATAACAATTCTTGGAGTTCATCCTCTGGGAAGGTACCTGGTGAAGACGCTAATAGCTTAAGCCAGACCATAAAAGGATGGTAGATCATAATTCTGTCTTTCCAAATGCTGTGTTATTGGCATGCTAATTTATGGCATGTAGCATTATCTAATGGTTCTGCTCATAAATGCAAGTCTTTATTACAGTTTCAGTAGCTTCATCATTTTAGACACGAGCTTCTGCCTCTCTTTGATGCAGCCAGATAATCTGAATTATATCATTAGCAGGAGAAAATGTCTTCATGCCAAAACCCCTTGCTTAGGATCATCTCTTGTATCACCCTTCTACTTTACTGCTGTTCTGTGTGACATTTCTGTATTTCTGCTAAATCTCACTGACTTTTTTACTTTTGTAATGACTAAACATTCAATTAAGCTAGTTGGCTGAGTGTAAAAAGAATGAACAATGATTTGGATGCTATCTATATGTAAGTGAAAAATATTTATATCTTAATTCACTACAGCAGTTATTTAGGTTAATATTAAGAGTAATGGCAGTGTGGATGGGAAGAGCTGTGGAAACTGGTTTCGCTTACACTAGGGAATGATCCCTCTTCAGAGGAGAACAGTTCCTGTAAAGACTACTACTTGGACAACT
This sequence comes from Zonotrichia albicollis, assembly GCF_047830755.1. Classification (NCBI taxonomy): domain Eukaryota; kingdom Metazoa; phylum Chordata; class Aves; order Passeriformes; family Passerellidae; genus Zonotrichia; species Zonotrichia albicollis. The sequence goes on from NC_133821.1 coordinate 57,237,774, forward strand.
ATGGATTACTTTTTGTAATTTATTTCTTTTGGAGAGTGCAGGGAAAATTCTTGAAATACTTGATTTACAGAAGATGCAAGTATATAATATTAAAAGGTCAAAAGGTGCTGAGATACTCAATGAGGAGACAGTGATGTTTAAAATCAGTCTTGGCGTTGCCTACTGGATGTACTTTAGCAAGCTTCACCTTGAGTTTAGTTCTGGTTAAGTAAAATTTAGCTTTAGTGCTGCCTTTGTCACATAATGCTTCCCTTGATCAGCACAGCAAGGACTGGGCCAGTGTGAGAATGCTTCTTCAAAATAAAATTTTCATAGAGATAGTCAATCTCTAAAGCTATTCAGTGTCAAAAAGTTCTGGTTGACTTTTTTTGTCATGTTGTTTTGTTTTGGTTTTATATATGTTACTAATATTTATCAGAGGAATGAAAATAAAGTTCTCTTGTGAAAGAGTCTTCGGTTCCTGTGCCATGGTAGATAGCAGGATCTGTGTTATATGCACACTTGAGAGACAATTGAAGAATTATGAGATGGTGGTGAAATTATTTTAAAGGAAAAAGAAGGAAAAACAGGAAAAATATTTCTTGTAATGTTTATATCAATTTGTCCAATGAAGCAGTACTTTTTCATTCCTACATAACTACTTTTAAGAGGCTCTTCTGCGTTTAAAATAACATTTATTTTTAAAAGAATGCTAACTATTAGACTTCTACATATTCAAAGTTTTCCATCTTTTTGATATAGTAAAATCCTGTAGTAATACTGTTTAGTGCTTAGCTTTTACTTTGCTTGAATTAATATAGCTACTTTGAGAGGCTTGGTAATTACCCTTTATTGCAAATGGCAGTTCAGACAAAGAGTGTTCATAAATCTTAACATATGCTTAGGACAGCAATTGTTCATGTGCCAGGGGAACTAGGAATAATTTATTTTCCAAGAATCTACCCTATGCATTCAGTTAAACCCATTCTCTATGAAATATAAACTAGACAGGTTCTAGAAGACCTGTATACCAAAATAAGACAATCCTTTAATTGTTGGAGAATGAACAAAGATCATTAAATCACAAAGGTTAAGTGTTGTGGAGATTTACAGGAGAGTGCTTTATCTGGTTAATAAAGTGAAAGTTGAGCACTAGGCACAATGTTATCAATTTTGTGAAACAGCAATTGCAGCAGGTTTACAAAGCTAAAAGGACTTAATAAAGTTAGAGGAAAACAAGTTGGAAGGATGGGGCAAATGATCCACACACAACTTTGATATTGAATATTATTTCCCAGTGGGAATGTTCAAAGCCAACAGCCTTGGGACTAAATTGTTTAAGCCACATTCTGTGTCAACTCTGCTTTTAATGTTTTTCCCCCTTGAGGAACAATATTTGGGCTTTACAAAATAAGTTGGCTTAAAATAATTGGTTATGTTTGAAAACACATTTAGTAACTAGCTACTTTGCTGAGAGTCAAGGCAGCTCTAAGGAGCCCAGGTATGTTAGAAATCTGACTGCTTAGGTGTATTGACCAATAGTAGTTTTAGATGCTGTGCTTTAGTTTTACCAGGCAGAGTCCTTGATCACACTTGATCACATAATTCTACATTGATCAAATCTAGTAACAGATATAAAGCTAAAAAACTGTCTCTTCCAGTTAATATGTATGTGTTAAATAATATTTTTAGATGAATAAAATAAAAATTGAATTGCTAATGGCTCCTGGATGTTTGGGTTTTTTTGTTTTTTTGTTTGTTTTTTTTTTTTTTTGTCATAGAGAGGTCTGCTTTTGGGTCCATACCTTTTCCATTCCACAAATATAGTCATGCAGCAGGATTTGTTTAATGGTATTTTCAGTTTTCTCCACTGCACAAAGGAGTGATTTATAGTTTGAAAGCAGAGGACACAGTTTGATACCTCTAGCTCCTCTTCAAATGTAACTAAAACAAAATTAATAATGAAACTAATTTAAGTCTGGATAAACCAGTTTCTTTAAGGAACAAAAGTATATCCATGGCTGCTTCCATGGCCTCAGCTTTTGTCTTTTAATGAAAAAATAATTTTGTTGTACTCCAATATTTTATCCCTCATTGGTTGCATATGCATTAGTGTTTTTCTGATCAGTGGTGTGCTTATAACTCAAAGCCCCCCTGGGTCCCCACTTCCTGCATGTTGCTTTGCTTCATGGCTTTGACAATCATGACCTGGCTTCTCAGAGGAAATTATACAAAAATCCCATTTCAGATCCGCACCAGCGGAGTTTGTCCTGATGTCTTTTCTACACAGGGAGATTATATTACTTCCATTAAAAAATTGTTTGAAACTTTATCTCAAGCTTATAATAATTTTAAGGCAGATAAAACAGAAAACATAAAGCCTTGTGCTTCGTAATTTTCTTTTGCCCTCTCTTGGTAGTTTACTTTTAAATTAATATTTTATTTTATTGGCTTTGTCATGTTTGGCAATTTTAGTGTTTTTTTTTAATTTTTAACATTTTCCTATTGTTGAGTTTTGAGGTAGTGCCTCTTTGTGGAAAGCACTTGTAAAGAGAATGAGATTCATCTAAAATTCACAGTGGTAAAGGCAAATTTTAATTTTTAAACTTTTTAATCTTTTAAAAGTGTGCATAAAGAGTTGGTGGGTTGTTTAAAACTGTTCTAAAGGAAAATTAATTTTTTTTCTGCCTGTGTCTTTTGAGAATTGGAAGCTAAGGTTTCAATTTATACTGGTTCAGGAATGACACTTTTTTAAAATTAGGTTTTGATTAGTTAAAATGTATAGGTAAACTTGAAAATTAATTGGTAGGGTAATTGTAGAAGTAAAACGATAATACAGGGATAAAATAAATCCTTTAAGAAAATATTACAAGCATCTTTGATTTATGAAAGGAATTGAAATGTGCTGCAGTATTATTCTCAACACTGATTATATCTAATGGACAATTAATTTAAGCTTATTTAAGAAAGTGCAGGGAAGAAACGAAAGGGTTGGTTGGGCTATCATTAAAGGAGGATGTGAATGTCAACCATGGTGGATCAGAAATGAGTCAGCAATTTGCCTTTTAAAAGCGGATGTCTGATGTGATCTACAGCTTTCAAATGCTTGGAGCTGACACTTCATGTAATGGATTATTGCTAGTGCTTGTTAAAAACCAAAATATTGCTTTTCAGAAAGCACTTTGAAATTTGTGGTTTTGTTCCAATGAGGAAACAAAAATTGAAGAGTCTCCATTTTATCTTAATAGAAGAGTAGATGGATGTACTTTCTCCTTCTCCCTTGTATCTGTGCAGGGGGATGTAGGGTGCTGGTGGGCACACCCAGCTTCAGTTAAATAATTTTCTGGATTTTGTGTGGTGGCTCTCGCTCTTACATACTTTACAAACCTATGTACTTGATCTTTTGAGAAATATTTTTCATGAAAATATGAGCACGGGGGAGGCTTTCCAGTGAAGAATGTAAGAGTTAAAAAATTTCCTCTTAGCCTTAGTGTCATGTTATTAAGTCATGTGCTTCCTCTTCTGATCTGTGTTATATTGGTCTAGTTTGTGGCTTATGTGTATTACAAATTTCAGAGCCTTCTTAAAGTTCCTAGTGGACAAATATCTATGTCAAGAAAAGAAAATGTCATTATAAAGATGGTTCTGCTGGGAATTACTGGGCATGGGTGTTGTATTTGTTTGTTGTTGCTTTTTGGGATTTTTTTTTGGGGGGGGGTTGTTTATTTTTCTTTTGGGGTTTTTTGTTGGTTTGTTTTTTTTTTTTTTTTTGTACTTATGCCTGTCTTTGTCTTCTCTTCTATCCCTTGCTGCACATGGGCAGAAGAAGCACTTAGGAGCCTTCCCCAGTTACCAAAGCAGGAAGGGGCATGACTTCAACACATTGGACAGACTGAACTGGTCTGGTGATATAAAACAAGCACATTCAAGAACATTTTGGGACGTTATGCCCATCTAACAAAATCGATCAAAAATAAAATAAAACTAGGTTTTCCAAATAGATTGCAACAGTGTGTTTTACAGATTATGTTGTTCATAAACAAATAAATTACAATTTGTTTTGGGGAGGAGATGGAGAACATGCATAGTGTTTTTTTCAGATAGGGCATCTAATGTAAGGATCACCTGGTCACCAGGGCAGCCTCTCTGCAGCAGTGCTCTGTGCCTCTGTTATGCTTCAGCTGCTGTAAAGTGATGGTGAAATGTCACTGGCAAGAGGTTGTTCCAGTTCTGACCAGTCTGCTCTCTGCTGGGTGGTGGCATTTTCTAGCCCACGAGTAAGTCTTTGGGCAATGGCTGATTTTGTAGCTCATGCTTTTAGGGCTCTTACCTGTTGTGGCGTATGCTGGAAGGGAAGCATCCTTTATTTCAATAAAGATCACACGCTTATCTCTCTTTTCTTCACAAATGTCTTAATGTCTCTCAGACATCTCTGAGAGATTTCTGACTGGCTCCTTTTTGTCTACAGCATGGTGGTTCTGTTTTTCCCATTATAGACATGGTGTATCAAGGTGCTTTACTAAATGTATCTTGTGACAATTTCCCCTCTGGATGGCCAGCTGGCCTTCCCTGTGTCACAGAGGCGCCACATGACTATTGTTAAAGCGGTCCCTTAGTCAGGCTTTTTCTGCTCTCCCTGTTAGATGGCTGCTCCAGTTTTCTTTCAAAGTAGACCTAGTGTGAGTATTTCCTTATAGCACAGACATGGCCTTGTGCTGTACAGCCTGGGAGAATTTGTTAGTTTTTGGGTCCATGAGTTACCCTAGCTGCATCCGTTCCCTTGGTGCACTTCTCCTTCCCTTCTCCCCAAGTGATCAGGCCTAAAGACAAAGTTTTCTGAGCAGTCCCTTAGCTGGGCAATGAGGAGCCAGGGTGCCCAGGTATGGGGATGGTGATGACCTGCAGACCTGGGATGACAAAGGCTGTCAGGCCTTCCTGTGTGGCTGTGGGCAGTTCATCATCCTGGGGAGATCCTACAAAACAAATGATCCCTCTTTGGGTGTTTTTTAGTGCTGGGTCCCTTGCTGTTGCCTGCAGAAGGATCTCACCCCACAATCTGCTGCTGCAGTGCCACAGTGTATGTGCCCTAAGGCCAAAGTGAGCCTGGAATGAGTTGCATTTTGGAAGTCCAAGGCAGGCTCTTACCCAAAGAGAGATCATGCACCTAGAGCCCTTGTCTGGAGACTTGGTTTGGGCAGGAGTGACTTAGAGGGCTTTTCCCTTCTATCAATCCCTCCCCTACAAACAGTCCTGGTATACTCTTCCCACATGCCACTCTCCTTCTGAATTAAAAACTAAATGTGCCAGTTCTGAGTGGTACAGTAACAGTAGATTGTAGTAATCCTGAGGCTTCTGTTTGATGTGTAAGCTGCACAGTGTGTTGTGACAGTGTCCTTTATTTAGTCTTGTGGTTACTCCATGCCTCAAAAACATCTGCTATGACAAGAAAATGCAAAGTGTGGAAGAATTTAAAAAACAGATTACTGTATTCTACCTGATAAGCACCATAGTGAGAGAAAAAATTCTTTGTGTCCCTACCTCTGACACAAACTGGTAAGGTGATTTCAAGAAAGTTAATTGGAAGTTCCTTATTCTCTGCCTGAGATTGCTTATTCACTCATTCACTTCTGAAGATTTTCAGGAAGTACAATGGAATTTACAGATCTCTTGTAAAGGGAAATCCTGCTTTCTGACTTCAGGCTATAACTTCTAGGGAACAAGTAATTTGTCTTGAATATGATATTGATGTTGTCCCATTACTGGTTAGATATTTAAAAACAAGTTTTGGTGATTGTGGTGTAATTTGATTTATGTCTGTCACTAGAGTAATTATAAAAATTATGACAAGTTTAGATTCTTTTCCTATTGCTACCATTCCTGCAGCATGGAGACAAGTCTGCTGTGCAGAAAGAGTCATACTGCATTGCATGTAATAGAAAAGGGGAGGGGGAAATTGACAGGAATAAAAGAAAAGCTTTCTACAAAGCGAGATGATTAAAACTGGAATAGGTATGAAATGCAGCTTTAAACAGTAAAGATGCAGAAAGCTTCAAAGCTTCATCTGTTATTCTGTGATTGTAAGGCAGAGCCCCCTGTGTTGAGAACTGCCAATAACTGTATATCAAATGTTGTTGCTTCTGGATGTTTTCAAGAATGAGTGAGAACTTGTTCACAACATTTGATTGCTACTTCACAAATAACTGAGTACAGAACAATAGTAAAAACAATTGTCTGATAATGCAGCATTGAATATGGTATGTGGAATTTGTTGCAAATGAGAAACATCTTTAGGTTTTTATTTTCCTTCAACTGTTGGAAATGATTCTTCTTTTTTATAAGCATTTTAAAAAAAATTCTGGAATGTCACATCACTTCCACTGGCACAAATCTGGAGGAGTGTACATGCCTTGGTAGACAGACGCACAGATGTGCTGAAAAATCTTTTTTGCAAAAATTGTTTTTGATTGCAAAATAAGTACTTTGCTCTCAGTTTTAGTCTCTGAATTCTTGACTGTGACTTCAGCTCCTCCAATACAAATCACCATAGTTGTGGAAAGCCACCTGGAGGCACCTTAAGTTAATGCACTGGAACGGAGGGGGGTAGTTTTTATGTTTTCTTGGCTTTCTGTTCCTGTAGTTGAGGCCCCCTTCCTGTCAATTTCTCGCAAAAACATGCAAAGTTAATGATGATTTGGTATGTAAAGGCTTCCTGTAGCTCTAACAAACATATGCATTCCTGAGATAAAAGTATTGGGTACCTTTACTCCCTCTGTGTGGCCATCCTTCTTGGTTTGTTTCCTTCATTTTTTTTTCTGCTGTCCTAAACCAAATTTATTCCAGCTGGACATCAAAGTAATTAAGCAGAATTGAATCATCCGTGCATCTGATGAGATAAAGACATCTTAACGTGAAGTTTTGTTTTAATTGCCTTTTATGGAGCACCAGAGGATTGTAAATAGCCAAATGAGCTTTCTGTGATTAGTAAAACTGGCCATTCCCGGAAGATGACAAACCAGCGAAAACTTGCATTTTGACAATAGAAAAAGGAAAATGATGGAAATTAATTTTCATTTTTTATATTATTTGACTAGATGCCAAAGCATTTTAAGTGTTTCAGAGTTGCTTAGCACGCTTAAAGCAGGAAGCAATTAAAAATATGTATTTAAATTTTCACCTTTCTCAGAAACAAATATACACATTTAAGAAATGGGCATCCCTTTTAGGTGATTTGATTAATTTGAATTCAGGTACATCCTGATTAACCTGGGTTCTTGATGTAATTTCTATAACCTGACTCATTTTTGAATGTGGCATGTGTAAGTGATTAAGAGACTTTCTCAAGGCCTTGCAGAAATAGTATTTTGAAGCAAGGAATGGATCATCTTTCTGATGAAAGTCAGTCTGGTACCCTAATTACAGCAGCATCTGCTGACTCTGCTGTCTTTGAAAGCAGATCTCTTCCTGACACTCTCCCAGTACAAACAGGTGACTCCAAGGACGTGACGTGTCCAAATTTAATTTAGGTATCTCTAGCCAAGCAATGAACTGAAAAATTAGTAAGTTACCAGTGGGATGTCAGCAGATTTCATAGAAAAATGTACAATTACAGCTCGCTACCTGGCACAAGCTTTAAGGGAAATTTTGCCTATTACTTCTTCATAGGGAAAAAATACTTATTTTCTCACATGACATTGAAGGTGGCTTTGTATGTAGTAGGTGCTTTCAATGCCTTAAAATGAAAATTTAAAGCATTTTACAGATCCTTTGATTCTTTGCCTTTAGGAAACACAGATTATATTTTTTTTATTTGTTGATATATGGGTATGTACAACTGTAGTTTTTTCCAGTCATAACTTAATAAAACTCTTTATTATATCCAGGGTTATTTAAGTATCTTTATCTGAAAACCCAGAATAGTTTTAGTAATTGAAGAAAGGCATCCTAGACCTACATACTTAGAGTGGGTTCAGAAAAGGGCCATGAGGATGAAAATGGGTCAGTATCTCTCCTGTGTGGAAGAACTGAGATGGGGCTGTTCAGCCTGGAGACAAGGAGGCTTTGGGAGGACCGTACAGTACTCAAAGGGAGGCCTAAAAGAAAACTGGTGAGGGACATTTTAGCAGGGCCTGTAGTAATAGGATGAGGGGTAATGGTTATAAAGTAAAAGGGGTTCAATTTAGATTAGATATAAGTCAATTTTTTTTCCTTTTTTTTACGATGAAGGTGTTGAAAGACTGGAACAGGCTGCCCAGAGAGGTGGTGGATGCCCCATCCCCAGAAACATTCAAGGTCAGGTTGGACAGGACTCTGAGCAACCTGGGCTTGTTCAAGGTGTCCCTTCTAATTGTAGGTGGATTGGACTAGATGACCTGTAAAGGTCCCTTCCAGCCCAAAATATTTTGTGATTGTCTTTTAGGCAAGAAATATTTTAAAAGCTCTACAGTGGAGAAGAAATGACGTTGTTCATTCAGGCCCAAAACTGTTAAGCAGTGTTTATGCTGGTAGTATATCTGAGAATCGGATTCTCTTAAGAAGACATTAATCTTTTTGTCTGGAAACATGTCTTATATCTTCTCTGGGCCTTTACCATTTTTCATGTGTGATAGCCTTGAGCAATTGCTGCTGCTGCTTTCTCTTCACCTGTGTCCTCTTCAGAGCCAGCATTTCAGAGAAAAGAAATACACAAACCACTTATTCATTTCTTCATTCATCCCTTTCCTGCCTCTTCCTCTTTTGCAAAGCAAACAGAAAGTTGTTTGTGACAGTGACTCACCACTGCATTTTTTGAGGGGATTGTGCTGAACCTCATTGATTCACACACTCTAGGCTTTGTTGGAGGTCAATGTTGTGGCGGCATTCCCCTGTAAATACTATATAAGTTGCAAGATGTTAATACTGAGAGAGTATTAAGTTGTTTCTGCCTTCCTTCTGCTGTGCTTTTTGCTCTCAACAGTTGTCAGCAGGGGGGCAAGGTGACAAATTTTGTCCCTGTATCAAATACAGATACTGGACATTCAGTTGGTGTGCAGGTACCTGCTTAGCAGCAGCTGCTTCCCTGGAATGTGCACTGATTTTTACTTCCCTTAATTTATAGAGCTGTCGTGATGAGCCCCTAAAATATGATTATTGTTCGTGGCTTTTCACTTGGTTACGTTTCCTCCCCTCTTACCACAAGAATGCTTCCTAGCCCTTTAAATCCATTCTTGCTCTGTATCTCAAGATACATTTCTCAGGTTGCTTTAAGGGGTCTTTAAGATCTTTTAGCTTAGGCAGGTGTCAGTTTCAGAGTTATGTAACAGAATCCCAGCTGAGGATTTGGTATTTACCTCTTTGTATTGCTCAACACTTCCTGCATATTTATGGGCACACACAGGGAGCAGCTGTAGTGAGCTGTGTATTTAGTAGCATTTGGGGAGCTCCAAGAAGCAGTCCCAGTAACACAACTGCCTCATTAACTTTTTTCTCCTGAATCCTGCCAATAGCATGTTACTTAATTTCTGGCACAGCTGACCACAATGCAGGTTGTACCCAAGACTTGGAAAAGGTCATTTGAAGACTTCCCAACAGTGCAAGAAAGCAACAAATGTCCCATAGAGTCAAGTTTAAGGTGTTCTTCTTTGTGTTGTCGTAATTTTCTGATTTTTAAAAAGTTATCTTGCTCTGAAAACCTTGGAATATTAAGATAGAATAAAGGTGAAAGAGACCAGGTGTGAATACAGGCTTTTGCCATCTGATCCCCCCTAGTGAATCTTACTCTTTCCCCTGTGTTTCTCTGCTCCTGCAGGACATTTCCTTGCAGCCTTTCTGTCTTTCCTGGAAAATAAAGATCTCCTCCAGACTTCACTAGGCAGGTGCAAAAGTTCATTGGGCTTGGAAAGTCTTTGTATAGAAAGCTCCTCACCAGGCATGGCACTGGATGGTTTGTTTAACTTGGTGATGGGGACTGACAAGATTCCTGTGATGAATAAGATGAAGAGCATTTTCCAAGTCGTCCTTCCAACCCCAGGCACACTTAGTTTTGGGCAGACCTCAGTGTAGACCTGCGTCTTTGCCTCTCTAAGTATCTACCATCCAGTCAAGAAAGTCTCTGTCTATAGGAAAAGAAAAACTGACAATTTTTCACAGCAATGGAGCTTTCCCTTTGTGACATGTTGTCTTATAGAAGAAAAAAAAATGTGTTTTCTAAGCTCTATTGCTTTCTCTGTTCCTTTCTCACATGCACAGGAAATTGAACCATTACCAGAATATGGCTCTTACTCTTTGCTGCTAAAACAGCATCTACTTTTTCCCCCCCAATATAGGGATGTTCAGTTAGATCTGGAAATTGCAAAAGTTTGTTCTATAAGCAAAGAAAATATCTAAGCTTTATTAGTTGTCAATGGTTTTTTTCTGTCTTATGTCATATAAATTTTCCTATCATCCTCTCTCTGGGTAGACCTGATTTGGAAAGGACAGATCTTCAGATAGTCCTGGTGCCAGCAGATGTAATGGATGCAAGGCAAAGCAGATTAATACTTAGTGTTTCTTACCCACTTTTAATAGCCTTATTTCATTACTGCTGTCTGTTTCCTCTACCTATTCATCCTGAAACTTGTAGAAACCTCACAAGTTAGATACTAGGCTCATATATGCCTTTCATTTTTGGTGTGGTTTTTCTGAGAACTAAGAAAACAAATTACAAATTCCCTTGTAATGAGGATGTTTCTACATCTTGTATTATCATGATTTTATTGTATCTGATATTACAAATATCAATTAACTTGAAATTAAAAATGCTCATTCAGGTGAACATATATTTAATTGGAGACCAGCTGAATGGCAAGTTTTGCTGATGGAGTAAACTTACTTGGGATAGTGAGGGAAGCTGAAAAAATTGCAGAGGGATTTTAGAGATGGAGATAATACCAGGCACAGAGTACCATACACAGCACCATATGTGGCTCAGTGATTCTGTCAAGTTTCTGGAAGCTGGGGAGTAGATGGATTATTCTTGTGGATAACTTGTATTACTGCCTGGGCATTTTGCTTTTATTTTTTCTGTTGGAAGGGACAATCTGAGCTCATTGGACTCCTTTCAGAGGCAGTGCAATTCTCCTATGTTCCTACAAGCTTCTGAAATAAATGTGTTTGAAAAACCAGTAAAGCTGTTTCAAGCATGACAAAGAGCTAAGCAAAGAAAAATTAACCAATGAAAACAAATAAAAACAAGATGAAAGCAAATAAAAACAAACTAGGCACTCAAGCGTAAGTTTTACTTGGGAAGAAACAACTATAATATTGACAATTTATGGATGTACTAGGAAATCTTCAGCTGTCTCACTTTGGTAGCTTACATTCTGATTTATAAAGAAAAATGTTAGCATTTTTGTGAGAATCAAATGTTTTCAGTTCACAGGGCATGAAAATCTTTAGTTTGGCTGGATGTACAAAGTGAACTTCAGCACAAATTCCTCAAGATGAGATTAAAATCATACATTTACAATTAATGTAATTGAGAGAAACAAACTCCGTTACAAAAATGGTTTGTTTTGCCTGGAAAGAGAAGGTCATTAATGTTTGGCTTATCATGGTCACTATCTAAAATATAAACACAGTTCCCTGTCACCAGAGTGTCTGAGGAATTGATGGTTAATTCTACTCAGAGAGAAAAGAGATCTCACCCTGTCAGAATTATCATGTATTGTTGCAGATACAGGTGTAGATAGTATTGATTTTATTTAAAAATGACACCAAGTTTAACAGGCTTTCTGTGAAGAAGGTCTAGAAATAGCATCATCTTTTTATTGAAAATGACAGCAGTAGGGAAATACTGATGCAAATGAAAAATTTAAAACAATTTTAGTTATTCAGATTTTTTTTAACAAGAACTCGACTCTTTCTTAAAGACAAAACTAACCAAACGCTAATCTAAATAAAAAGAAAAAAATCCCCCCCCATCCACTCCTGTAACTTTTCTTTTGGAAACAAACACAGCAATGTTTTGGAGTGTGTTCAAAACTTAGGCTAGCTTTTCAGAATGCTTTATTATTCTAAAATTTTCTTTTTAATTGATAAAACAATATGGTTAATCATCTTCCACACATAAAGGATATCTCTTAAGGAAAAACAAAACAAAAGAAACAAAAAACCCCCCCAAAAATTAAACCAAACAAAAAAATACAATTTTGAAGTTTTCTTAAAGTTGTAGTTCCAAAATACCACATGCTCTGAAACATGTCTTAATGAACTTCAAATCTCTTTTTACATGTAATCTGATTTAAAAAAATAAAAGAAAGAGAGACAATAAACAGATTGTAATTATTAAGTGGAATTAATTATACAGTTTCTAGTATTCTGTCAGTCATAGTTGCTTTTTATTCCCCCCCTTCCCCTTTTGATGCCATTTGCAAAAGTGTTTTGTGCTCTCTCAGGATCACAGTTTTGTTCTCTTGTAGGGTTTGTTAAGTACACAATTATCCTGTTATTCTGAATAAAGCAGTTTTAAGCTTGTATGGTTCTGTGGGTAGTATGAATGATTATGGATAATAAGGGATAAACTGTGACCAAGGAAGAACATTGTGCTTTAATGGAAGCATTTTTCTTTGATGATGTTCTGTTGAATTAGTCTGGGTTTTTCTTTGTTTGTTTTTGATTGTTTTGTTGTTTTTTTCATGGAATTTGAAATAGAATGTAGAGAAAAACCCAATAGCCTGTCTGAAGCCTCTTCCAGCCTTGAAATCATTCTCCTCTCTGATGAGTTAGCTTTTAAGTGATAGCAAGTGTTGCAGTTTCATGCTCTCTCTCTTCAGCCGTTGCCTGTTTCAGACATCTCCCTAAAGTTTATGATTATCTTTCCATATATAGCATGTTCTTCTTTGGCTTTTGGAAATTTTTTTTAATATCTGAAGGTTAGCGTTTAGGTCATAGCTTTTATAAGTTTAGCATAAGCCTTTAATCTCTCTTGAATGATTTTTATGTGCAACTTAGCCTCATAATTATTACTAATAAAGCTACCACATAGCAGGGAACAGTACGTCCTTGTAGTATCTGAATTCTTTATCTTATTTGTTTAGATCATATTAGCAGAAAAACTATTCTCTGTCCCTTCTTATTTCCTGAAAGACGACCTTCCTAGACAATGTAACAGAGCAATAGTAATGCAGAAACAGAACATTAAGATTTGGCTAACAACATCTTGTTTAGGAAAGCACTAGAATTTTGAGGGAAAAGCTTGCTTATTCTCTCTCTCTCTCTCTCTATGCTTGGGGTTAATTTAAAATATTAATTTTGCTAAAACACTAATAAAAATAGGTTTTTAAACATTGTGTTTTATCACCCATATAAAAATCACTAATATAATTTGGTCATCTGGAATTTGTACAATATGTACTTATGCCTTAGTAATAGAAGACATCTTCTGAATTAATTTGCTCAGCAATTTAAAGAATATTGTGAACTGATGAATATTCTCTGCTACCTCAAATTCTTTTGAATATTGTATGTCTTATAATTATAAAAAATTTACTTGGTTCTTAGGGATTTTGGAATATAGTATTTTTAAAAAAAACAAGTAATGAAACTTTATAACTCACTTTCTTTCCATCTTTTGTGATTTTACTCCTACTATCAGGATGCCATTTCCAGTACAGTTGTTCTAGAAATGAGAAAATGACCCTGTTTCAGGTATTCCATTATGTCTCTGGTCCCTATAAGGAAAACACTCTGCCAGGTGGGCAGCTGCCTCCATTCCCCAAAAGACAGAGTCATTTTCTTGGTTCCTGTATTCCATGGTTTGAGGTTCTTACCTTCTCTCTTCCCAAAACATGCACTCTGAACAGGTGGCCTGTGAATTAGAACATCACAGGCAAGCTTTAGGGTAAATCAACATTTCAAATGTCCAGTAAGTCATCCACGAACAAAGTAGGTGAAGTGAGGTACCAACAATATTTAACTGCCTCCCAAGCAGATTTTAATTTTAATTTTAATTTTAATTTTAATTTTAATTTTAATTTTAATTTTGTTTTCTCTCCAGTGCTGCCTGCTGCTTTGAGAAGCACCCCTATGTTTCCAGTCTGAACCTCTATCTGTGAGATCCTTGGGGGTTTTTAATTACTTGTTTTTACCCCATATCTTAAATTTTCTATTTGCTTCAAAGAAACCAGGATTGTTTCCAGATTTTTTAATCCCAAAAAGTGTATATAGTGGGTATTTGCTGCACCAGTTTGAGTTTTCTTCATACTTCTGTAGAGGAGGATGAATGACTTTTGAAGAGGTTAAAATCCATCTCATCCCCTCACTTCTGAGTCCAAATCCATGGTGCTGGTGTTAGTGTGCATTGAGGAGCTGCCATGAAGCTGTTGCAAGCTGATTTCTCCTACAGAAGATTTATTACAATGTAATTAGTATATCATAGGGAGTATTTAAAGATTGGGGTTTTTTTGTTTGTTTGTGTTTTGTTTGGTATTTTTAACATATGATTATGTGGTTGGTCTGTGTAGAGGGTTATTGTTAACTACTCCCAGTTCCCTACAGGATTGGATTTGGGGGCACATGCTAAGCACAACCTCATTGCTACCTTGTAGGAGTAAGGTGATTCTGCTTTCAAACTTCATCCACAATCAGTCCTGGATAACAATTATTTCTGTTAAGAAGTAATTTTTTTTCCTCCTTTTACATTGTATTGAACTGTTATTTCTAAATGCTAGAATATATGTTCAAGCCATCACTTCTGACTATATACTTTGTTTTTCTACTTTATTAATATCTCACACAGGCAAAATGAGCTAATTTTTGTACAGAAATCATTGTACAGAAAATCTGGTCATTTAAGTGTTACATAGCACAACAGGTTGCATGGAAATTTTTCCAGTTCCTGAAAATATTATTTGGTTAATATAATATGAGGATACAAATACTTGCTTTGCCAATTTGTCACTAGAAAATTTTAATAAATTACAATATAATAATAAATCATTTTATATATCTCACAGTGTTGAAGAGTTGAGGCAAATAGCCTTCAATTAATTACAAACATTGAATGAGAATATAGTAGGGTGGGGGATCTGTATGAGAAAAAAAGTAAAGAAAGATGCAAGAGAAATGTAAATTATGTTTCATAGTTTCACTTGCTCTGCTACAAGTGAAATTGACTGATCAGATATCACAGGTAAATAGTCCTTTGTTCCTTTGAGTGAAAATCTGTTGTTTGGAAAGTTAATATCAGACAATTCTTTGTGAAAATTGCTAATTTGTATTCCTTCTGGATACTTGTATAGCTGCATAGGACGCTCAGGAAATTGCCAATTTATAGAGAGGTCTTTGTGACCATGACAGTAAGACACAGGTACAATCTAAAACTGTGTACACAGGGAAGTGAATCCAGGACTAAATTTTTACTTCATCCTCTGACACCATTTGAGTGGTTTTGTGTTCAGCTTAGAACCTCTAACCTTGGACCAGGCTGCTCTCTGTGATGGAGGTGGGATACTGGTGCTAATAACCAGATTTTTTTTTTTTTTTAATGCATGCTGCCATATATATTTTTAATTAACTGTGCTTCAAATGTGTTTTCAAATTAACTGTGTTTTTTTCAGTTTTTTTCCTACATTTTTTCTTTTTGGAAACTAGTATTTTAATGGAAGATCATATTCTTTTCCCTCTGAGCAATAGAGTTTTTTTTTAAGTGCAAGCTGAATTGGTTAAACTTTGAAAATAGGTCAGTGGCTAGTACAGTTTGTTTAAAGACCAAAGGATTCATTATCATTATCATTTATCAGGACTCATTAGATGTTGTGGTTATGAGGTCTCACTCTTAAAACAAACTTGAGAGTTTCAAGCAATAATGTGCTATTCTACAGTTTAAAATGTTGCATATTCATAACATAAAACAACATTTGATTAAAACAAGTTATAATAGTTCTTAGGGGCTAGAATTCTTGGACATTTTAATACAGTCCAGTTTTGATTATTTTAAGGGGACAAGTGCATCCAGGGTTTTTTGTGAATAATTATTATTTGGCTATTTTTCAGTGTGTTAGAATAATCAACTGCCATTTAGCATGTTGATGATGCAAATTTTAGTAGAACTAAACCTGATGAGAAGTTTTCATTTAAATAAGGGAAACTGTACAAGTAGCAATCAGTTTGAATGAAGCCCATGACTGAAAACCACATGTAGCTTTCTTGTTTTTGCCATGAAAACTCTTTAGCACCTGTCTGCATTTACATGGTGTATCCATCCTGCTTTGCACACTGTGTAGCTGGCAACACTGCTGGGTTTTTGTGTTTTCCTTTTGTTATTTTATACCAGGTAGTAACCACGGGTTTGACTGATTGAAAGGAAGGAAGAACAGGAGTCAAGAATTATGCTTACAATTAGAGGTGCTGGTACAAAAAATGTTCTCCTCAGTGTTACATTTTTAAGGATTGGAAATTCATCCAAAATGCATGATGGTCTGGTGGGGTGCCTGCAGAGCAACAGAGGCAGGCTGTGGGAATGGCCAAGTTCTGCTCTACCCCTTCAGGTGAGCAGCGCTGGGACAGCCTTGTGTAAGGTGACAATAAAGGGTGCTCCAGTGACTTGTTCATTTTATCTGTACAAGCTGAGCCATTTGCAGTTGGCTATTTGAGATTAGCCTTTCACAGGGTATGAAATACAGCCATGTACCTACGGCTTCTAATTAGTTTTCAGTGCATGTTGCTTGTTAGGAAAAAAACGCTTTACCTTTGTTGGAATGACAGTTTAGATTTCATTAGAGAACAATGCTTGCAAACTGCTTCTGTCAGTAATGTTCAGTTCCTTCAAAGCAACTTTTCTAATTAATGAAATCAATTGCTAGTTTGTGTTCTGTCTGGGTGCTTGTGTAGCTGCATAAGACACTCAGGAAATTGCTGGTTTTTAGGAAAGCTTTTGTGGCAGTGACAGTGAGACGTGCACAGCCTGAAACTCTTTCCACGTTTCTGAGACTTCAGTCTAGGAGAGAATTTTTCCTTCTTTCTCAGATTCATTCTTTTTGCATTTTACAGACTGCAGAGGCTCTGCTCTGGCAGCAGGCAGCCCTTGGTGCTGAGGTGGGCACGAGTCAGTCCCTGTAGCTGTGCTGGAGCACTGCTGATCTTGCAGGAGCTGGCTGAAGGGACAGGTGGTCCCAATATAATGCTGGTGCACAGAGATTACTGCTTTTTATATAATTCTGAGACTGTGATTCAACTAACTGTCTTGTGCCTAGCAGAGAAGTCACAAATAAATTCTTACTGTCCACCTGCGACACTTGAGTGCTGGGAACAGATTGAGACTCAGGCTACAGTAAGCAGACTTTTAGTTGTTTGTGTTTCGGGTGTTTTGTCACTTTTGTTAATATTTAGTAGCTTCCTTAAAAAGCCTCTTTGTAGGGAATAATACCTTATTTGGTTTTGTGCATATTAAAAAAATTCAACTACATTAGTCCTTACAAAGTTTTTTTTTTTCCTTCATGTTCTTAAAGTATTTGAAAACATCGAAGTCTTTTTATGGCTTTTTATTTTATGGGCAGTCAGACTACCACAGGACAGCCAAAACTTGTATTGTTTTGGCTCTGCAGAAATCTTCTTGACAGATTAAGGCTGTCATCAGAATGTGTAAACACCATTTCCAGCTTTTTACATTGGTCACTAAAGCATCCTTAAGTGCAGCTCAGGAATCTAGTCCTGCAAGACAAACCCCTCAATCATGTGACTGAATGATGGTCAGGGGCTTCTGTTAAAATGCTTTAATAACTTTGCACTTCACAGCAGTAAATTGATTTCCTCGTATTTGAGTCACAGTGCTTGATCATCTCTATGTAGCTAATCCACTGACATGAGGGTGCATTCACTGTAAACAACATCTACCTCCAAGTTAAGACAGGGTAGTTACTTAAACAAAAGTGTAGTTCTTCAGAAATTATAATGCAACTTCAGCAGTTACCTTACCAGACCCTGTTCATTGTGCCTATTGATGGCTTTCTACATTCTACAGCTTCTCACACTGTGAAGAAGAATCTGCAAAGTTCCTGAAAATTTTGTGGAATACACTGTTTTATGGTAAAGGAAAGATATGCTAATGTAAAAAAGACTCTGATTTCTCACATTAATTTTATATTTTTTAAAGGAAATAACTAGGAGAGTGGGAAATTACCTCCTCACAGTTTTCTTAAATGCTGAACTTCACAGGCTTTTGCCTAGTTTTAATGTTATTGTTTGGGGTTATTTAGTTTGGTTTTGTTTTTCAGTTCTTTCATCACCTGGAAGGAAGTCCTTCAGAGAATTCTAAGTCTGTTCAAGGAAAAACTAATTATCTGATTGCCCACTTTACTGTCTTGGCAGGGCTGGGCTGGTGCCTTGGCATAGGTGCACAGCTGAAAATGATGAATGAAATAACAAATAGATTGCTTTATCTAAATAAGTTATGGAAAGGTCTTATGATATAGCTATGGTTCTTGCAGGCTTTGAGAAAGATAATATCCTGTAAAAGACCTCAAATAACTGTATTGATTCTGTTAACATATTTTTCACATTTGACATGAATTTCATTTTGTCTTTACAAAGCCTAACATTTTAAAGCTTGTAGTGCATAATGCATTGACGTAGTAAAACTGTAAATATTAAATAGTGCTTTAAAATACTAATATATTAATATAAATACTGTCTTTACCAGTAAAATGCTTTTTCAAAACAAGGGTGCGGTTTGGTGTGTGTTTCAGTAGTAACAGTAGCAGGTGAGGCGCTTCATCTTCTCTCTGAGCCTACCCCTGTGTACTTCATCCATTACAGCAGTTTTTTGGGTTAAGTAGTATTCTAAGGGGAGAAAATAGACCTGCCTTTAAAAAAAAGAACAAGTTTTTCACATCTTTTCTTTGTATTGGACCAATTCCTCACTCCTGTTCATTGTGCTGAAAAGATAGCAGAGATGTGAGCTATAGCTGCAATAAGTAGCCTGTTGTAGGATCTGCTAAATGTTGATTGTTTGAAAAAAGCCTTACTGGACTTGAAAATACATCATTTTATCCTGTGAAAGAGAAATAGAAAATGAGTACAGAAAAATATTTAGAACACGTACAACAAAAACTATTATATCTGAGTAAAATGCCTTTTCCCAAGCATATTTGTTTTAACTTTTATGCTGGTCTCCACCATGATAAAATACTCTCATGGTTAGGAAAATTAAAAATTAAATTCCCTTGTATAAAAAATATGAATAAGAGTTTGTTGTTCTATTTTGGTGATGATGTTTTCTATTCATGTACACTCAATTGAACCCATCGTTCAGCATTTTTAGTGGGTTTTTGGAGGAGAAGAGCAGAGTAGGAGGGGTAAATATTTGGAAGGGTCATGTTACTGTCCTTAAATTATCAACAGAATTTAGACATAAAATTGCAGAAGAGGGAGTCAAAAGAAAATTGTGATTGATGCAAAGAAAAATAGTCTGTGGAAAAATGTCAGAAAATTATATTAATTTTTCCTAAGTTGTTCTCATAAAAGGTAAAAAGAGAATCAATTTATTAGCTTTTAAGTTCTTTGCAGTTCTATGGAAAATGTAAAACCTCACTTCAGAGAGATCCCTGAAATCTCATGAAATCTCATTCTTTATCTGATGAAAAGTGTATTTTGGAACATCTGGCTTTAAAAAAGTTTCATGAGAGAGGAACCACTGTGCTGGGGTCAGATTTTCACTTTAATCTGAACTTTCTTTTAACCTAAGATTTGACATTAAATAGATTTAAAATTGAAAGCCTCTTTTGAGAGGAAATATTTAAATCTGATTGAATTCGATCTGTTGAAATAGGATACATCTAGAGTGATGGAAGCCTCCCATCCCTTTTTGCTTTGAGGAAATAAAATCTGCAAAACCACCAACCAGACAACAACAATAAAAAATAATAAACGCACTAACCCCTGCCTGCCAACAAACAAACACAAACCACAAAACTCAAGAACCCCAGATTTGTCAAGTTTTTTGGTTTGAGCCAGTGTTTCAGTTTAAATTGTAGCACTTTCTGGGAACTTTGAGGAACCATGAAAAAATGGCTCTGTATAAAAGTTCTTTCAAGGAGACCTACTAAGGGTTAATTAAGAGAAAACAAAGTTCCTGAAAATTGCTGATATGAATTTTTTCAGTGAAGCTCCATTGGCTTCTGGTTCTGTGCTATACAGCGACTTGGCCAAGAACCCACCTCTTATCATTCTGCCCGTCACCAGTGTTTAAAAATGGAATCTGGGATCAGACCCTCAGGCAAGCTTTGTAGCACTCTGGCCTTTGTGTTTAGCGAAAGAGAGACAAGGAATTCATAGTTGTTGTTGATGGTGGTTGTCCCTTGTTCTGCATGTGCTGCTAAGCCGGGTTGAGTACTGTATCTTGTTTGAGAGGTGTTGACTTTGTCAGCTGCCTGCTCTCTGCAGTGGTCTTCCCCATCATCCACCTTTGTAGATAATTTTGGCATGTGGATTTTGTGTTTTTGTAGAAAATATGTGGTAGAGTCCCACATAAATGAAACAAGAAGGAAAATAACACTTGGAAAATACTCTTTTGAGAAAATGCCAATGCATGCAACTGCCATTGTTAAACAGCATTGAAAAAAATATATGAATCCTGAAGCCAGCTGGATGTAAAAAAATCTGTAAAATAAATGCAAATGAAGTATCTGAGCAAATATCATTGCAGTGGTTGTAAGAGAATATGTATCCATCACTTTCTGGATGGTAATGATGTAGAACAGGCTCTTTTGTTATTGTTGTTTTAAAAGTATGCTTTAAACAGCAATGAAACTGTGTTTTAAATAAGGAACATTCAGTTTTTAATTCTTCTGTGTGTGATTATCTTTTGACTTCTCTATTTTTTTTTTTTCTTTAAGATCTTTATGGTTATGGCAAAGTCTTTCACCAGCCGATGGTATAATGGACTGCCAGTTGGATGATACACAGTCGTCTGAAACATGGTATATACTTCTCCTCTGCCGTGCCCGTGGTGAGTTTGCTTCTGTACATTCATATTAAATGCTTCAGAGAAGGAACTGAAACCTAAGTTCAAAAATAACTGTATAGAACTTAAACCTAAGTTCAGAAACAACTGTATAGAAACTTTTCTTTTTTTTGGATGAATTTAGAGCTGTGCAAAAATTCTGATACTCAACTTGAAATGTTGTCTTTCCCTTCAGCTTGAAAGCATCTTCACCTTCATTTAGTGTGTCTAGTTCAAATTAGATTCCAACCAAATGTTCTTTTTGGTCAGACACGTACCACGATGTATTTAGGAATAAGATAACTGTAACTGTGTTACAAATATACTATAAAACACAGGTAAAGGAAATAATTGGAGAAAATATTTAGAAATAATTTGTCAGTTGTGGTTTTTGTGCTGCTTCTCTGTTTTGTACCTACAATTAATCTGATTATAGTATCTCTGAGCAGTGTTAAGTACTGTATAATCAATAATATTGAAAGCAAGGCTCCTCATATTATAACTGAATTATTGCTTCTATGTCTAGACATACAATAATGAAATCCAAAGCACTCGTTCATTTGGCTAAACACATTGACAAACTAAATTTAGGTATCAGAAATGTTCCACTGACTACTCTTTAACACACCAGAAATTGCAGCCCAGTCTTCTCTCCAAAAATCAGGTTGAGCAATTGAGGTTTAAATCTTCACTCTCTCACTCTTCTCCTTTTCAAAGGTTTAGATATAGTTCTTATGCCAGAGATTGGTTATGAATGATACTGAGTTGTCTGGAGTAGTTGCTTAGCCACTGTTGAAACTTGCCTGTAAACGTTTGTTACCCTAAATTTGGGTCTAGTGTTTGGGTTAGAAAAGATATGATATGAAAGGTATCTTTCCTCTTCTGCTCCAGATTCCAGAGTTCTTAGAAGGATGCAGAAGTAGTGAAAAAAGTAAAGAGAATAGAAAAGGCAAATGTTAATTTGCCTAATGCCATAAGGCATTGAGTCAAGGCTGTTCTTAGTACATGCTTAATTGCTGTAATGAACTAAGACAGAAGCAATGCAGTTTCTAAGAGTGCACTTGGTAATAGAAGGATGTGTTTAGATGTCCCATATAAGTGGATAGAGATGTTCACCAGCAAAACTGGCTACTATTATTTTTGGTGAAAATGGGTGTTTACAGAGAGAAATGGACAGCCATGCAGCACATTTTCTCATCCTGTGGAGGATATTTTCTGCCTGCTTCTCTGTTATCAGTTTCAGCTGGCTTTGTATTTCAAATTTTCCACCTCCCAGGTAGTAACCATTCAACTCTGAAACCAGGGAGCCAGACAAACAGCAAAAAGAGCATCACCTTGCTTGTTTCCATCTGCAACTTTTGAAGGCACAAACCTGATATTGTTTGATGGGTTATCCAGCACCTGTTGGTTCTGCAAAGCATTGACCTGGGTATTTATTGACTTTTGCATTGCTCTCTAACCAAGCTTTGTATTTTCCAAATTAGCAGATTTGCTTCAAAGACTTGAACTTTTCTCTTTTTTCCTTATCATCAATGTGCCATACTTTTCTGAGCCTGTTTATACATCTTGAGTGTGTACTGATTCATCATGAAATCAGGGCTTTGTGACAAGTCTCATGGAAGATCCAACTTCTTTAAACAGAGAAAGCCGTCTATCCCATATGTGTAAATGCTGTAGGATTATGTCTCCTTTTGTAGATGTCTTCTCCACTACATTTTATTGCCATTTTACTGCATTTATTCCCTGTGTCCACCAGCAGGAGAACAAAATCCATTCTAATCCACAGTGTTTCCCTTGAGGTCAGACTTCAAAAAAAAAAAAAGCTTTGATGACATCTTCAATTGTTTAAGAAATGTTATTATACCTTGTCCTGACACCTTAAAAAACATTGCTTTGGCATTCTTGTTGGAACTGTTCCTCTTTGCAGTCAAAATCTTCAAGCCAAGAGAATGTACCTTGTTTAATGGCATCCTCATACTCCTCTCATGTCTCTATCCACTCAAGGCTCACACAGGCTCTCCAATGGCCAGCAAGTTACTCCACTGCTTCTTTCTAACCAGAAGAAAGCTAAGGAGGGCATCAGGAAGTAAACTGAATGCCATCACACAGGATGTGAAACCTAGAGGATTTTTTAGCCTTACCACAGTAGCTTGCAGAATAATATCTAGAGGATAAGTAAGCTTTTCTCATCAAATTCAAACCCTATGAGAGAGAAAACAATATTAAAGCAGTAGTATATATTTAAAATCTGTAAAATAATAATGATAAAAATGTTTCTAGTTTGTTCCCAAATCCTATACCCTATTAGATAGACCAGGGAAACCTATTACAGGTGTCCTATTACTATTACGTGAGGCTTTTAGAGGGCACAGTGGGATTTGAGAACTTGTGGGAAAATGAAATAGAATCTCTTATAAGAAAGAAGAACTTTAAATACAAAATTGTATATCATCCTGCAGTTGAGTGCCTTCTGATTTTCATTCTGCTTTCGACCAACTGATACCAACTTTAGTAGGGGTTTTTTGTTGCTGGAAAGCACTGAGGTTTAAAAAAATTCTAATGAACCAAACCCCAAATAAAAAAAAACCAAAGCCAAACAACAATAAAAAATTTAAATATTAATTTTCTGCTAGATATTGAGAAAATTCATATGGTATTTTAATTTTGAAAATATTTTTTAAGGTATTCAATATACAAAGTCAGCACAGGGTGAAAAAGAAGCCATAGAGAACAGAAGCCAGTTGCTATTTGGAAGATGTTTATGTTAATTGTAAAGAAAATGTATAAAACATTATAGGTCAAGACATCTGCAAACAATTTTTGTTTCAGGCCATATGGTAAGTTATAAGAATAACAAAGGAATTTTTAATATAGAATTACCTTCATTTACTTGGAAGACTGAATAATTCTAGAAAGCTCAATTAAAAAAAAGAAAAAACAACAGAAACATAGCAGGTATTCCTAATATTTACCAGCTGTATTTTCTATAGACAGACACTTAAAGAAACAATAGCAGCTGCTGCTAAGTAAGATTACAATTCTAATACCTAACTTGAAGAAATGGAATAAGAAAAAAAGGCAATGAGAAGAAAACATGGAAAAAGTCTAGCTCTGTGTCGCAGTTTCTCAACCCAAAACAATCTGACAAAAATAATGTATTGAAACCTCCTGTACCGTCCGTGAACAATGGAAGCTTGTGTTTTGTCTGTTACTGCTTCTGAATTCTTGTTTCAGCTTCTCAGTGCTGGAGGCTCCTCAGAGTTTGCAGATGGTGTTGTAACTGATCCATTTTAACTGTAGAGTATCATTAAGAAGTATTAAAACCAGTTTTTGTTATTTCCATTGCTTTCTACCTATAGTGGCAATATTCCGGGTTCTCTAGACTGCCATTGATTTTGCTTAGTTCACACTGAGGATTCAGTGAACCTGGGTCCATCTCTGCCACCTGCCAGTCTGGCTGTCCAAACACATCATAGACTTTGTTTGGATGACAGATTAAATGGCATGACAGGTACACTGAAAAAATAAAAATGAAGCATATATTATTTATTAAAGTAATCCTTATCCTACTGAGATATATCCTGAACTGAGGTAATAGAAACAAAGAAATAATCTAACATTTGTCTTGAAAACATCTGGTTTAGGTGAATTTAAACTCATGTTGCCTCAGTACAAAAGTACTGAGTATGAAAGTACTGAGTACTTTCATAGTACTCAGTACAAAAGTACATTCAAAGTAAGAGCTCCCCTTTGCCCTTGTTTCCCTCCACCTTCATGTACCTAATTTTCAAGCTATAGTTGTGATACTGAAGGACTGCACTGTGTCAAGAGTCTTGAATAAATTATGTCAGAGAAGCTTTGAAAGCTACTGAGAAATTGGCCTCAAGGTTAGGTATTGGTTAAAAAAGACCTGATAACTGTAGAGGCATTGCTGCTGATGTGCTTTGTTCTAATGATTTTCTATTAGTAGGGAGTCTTGATTAATGATTCTCTATCAGCATGTCCTGATAAACGTGCTAGTCAATGAATCAGTGTGTCATTCTATTTTCTCTTGAAGAACATCGTTCTAATGTGAGTGTGACAGGAATTGGTTTTAAATGAACTGCTGCAAGCAATTTCTTTATCTGAATGGAGAAAATATTTTCACCTTCTGAAGTTTTGAATTCCTGCATAATTTTCTTCTGAATTCATTAATTATTTGTACCAAGTAACTACTTCTGTGAGATTTTTACATTTAAAAAACATACTAAGCTTTTAAAACTGCTCGGAATCAGAAGAGGTTCTGTGGTAATCTTACTGTTGTGTTTAAATTCTATTCTCTTTTAACTGCAGCAGGCTCTTAAAGAAAAAGCTGCGTCTAAAGCTTGAGCAAGCTTGCTTGAAAATATATTCAATGTATGAATATTTAATTTTTAGCTTTTCTACTGTGCTACTGTAAAAAAGCAACAGCAGCCATTTTCTGCAGAAAACTAAGAGCTTGCCCATTTTGTTAAGATGAAAAAAAAAACCCCGTAAGCAAACACTAGTAAACTGATTATTTTTTAAAATTAGAATATTAATCTAGTTTTTTGTGAGTTTTCTTCTCATTAAAAATAATACAAGAATATAATGAGTGCTTAAGAGACCTGTTTGGTTTGGTTTGTTTTTATTTTATTTTTTTTTTTTTTAATAGTCTTGCTATGAAGGTAAAGTTTCCAATGGGTAACCAAGATGTGGTACAGAACTTGCAGAGCTATCCAGCATGTTATCAGGTTGATAGGGGAGTGAGGATCCTGGAAAGCTGGAATTGTTTAACTGGTATGTGAGCAAGCAGAGCTGTATTGGTGATGAGCTGGTTGTGATGCACAAGCAGCCTCAGGGTTAAACCTTGTGGAACTGCATGAAATTGGTGCAGCTAACCCAGTCAGATACCATTTGGAAGGGAGAGGTGGCTTATTTTGGACAATCAGTAGCTGAGGTCACTGGTTTGTGGTCTCACACTGGCACACTCACAGCACTGAAATATGTGCCCAGGTGACCTGGCCAACATCACTTTTGTCCAAGTCTGGAGGCCAGGAGATGCCAGCAGCTGCATCCTCAGCACTTCTCTTGGGTTCTTCTTGGTGGCAACAGATGAGTTCTAGGGATTCACCAAAGAATTTTGCTTACTTCAGCCTGTATAAGTGCCTGGCAAATCTGCTGCCAGATGTTCTTTCCTGTTGCTCAGGGTGGCTGGGCTGGCAGGAGGGGACACATGGCATTTTGTGTCCCCTCTCCTGCCTGCATGCACTCCTGACTTGCACAGCAACCAGGTTTGCAGTGTAATGAATTACACAGTTTCAATTCTGGATACCTAGCTTGAGAAGATATGCTAAATTCTTACAAGAAGAGGTGAGAATCTAAATCTAAAGTTGAGGATCTAATTACTTAGGATTAGTCACCCAAAAATAGGTCTAGAAAGTGGAACTTTGTATCTTCTAAAGATAAACTAAATACTCACATCTCCTATATGCTGGACATTGACTTTTTGAATCAGACAGTGCTTCCAATATCTCTGAGAAGCTTGAGTTTGATAATTCCCAGGTTTGTCACAGGACAGATTCAATAGGGACTTGTGGGAAAAAAAAAAAAAAAGAAGTATGCCACTCAAAGAAATCAGTAATTTTTTACTGTTTCTTTCATATATAGCAGGTAGAGTTCCTTTCTGAAGGTTTATTATTTTGAAGCTTTGTGTTATATAAATTTAGATGCTGGAAATAGGTTTTTATATTGGTATAATTCTGAAATAAATAATATGATAATGAGATATTTAAAAACTCTTGTCCAGGACCATTACCCACCTGGATGAGGGCAGATGTGGCTTCTGCCCTTGCCAGGGCTTCTGTCCATCCCTTCCACACCTGATCCCTGCTGATGCTGAGAGTTATTCTGTGACATGAACCCACCTTGGCACCCAGGGTAGGAGGTTTTTGTTGGCTTAAACCTCGAGTACAAACATCTTCCCAGCTTGGGACGCTGACACCAGCTATGTCAGCACTCCCCCTCATTTGCTGTCAGTTGTTGCCTCTTGTGCAATCAGCAGGTCAACAATGTAGCTATTGAAAAATATAGGCTGATGAAATTTGCCTTTATAATGAGGTAAGAATTAATTTTTCATTTTATTTTAATTATTGTCAATATATCAATGATGTTGTATAGTTTACCTAATAGCAGGGAATAGATGTAAGTACGTGTACCCAAATTAGGCATAGTATCTTAAGACTTATGTGAAAAGTGCCTTTGCAAAGCACAGCGTGGAAAGCAGGTAAGAATCACTGCAGTTCTTGAATTCCAACTGATCAAGTGCATATGATGTCTGTATCTCCTCTAACTGATTATTCCTGTAGCCAGCAAGAGCAAAAACGATGCAAGAAGGAAACTGGTAAGAAGATACAGCTTCTGATAAGCAATTTATATTTCTCAGCTCAGGGAAACAAAATCTCGGCATTCAAAAACTAATTAGGTGCTTGAGAAGGGGAGGAATAAGATTCATAAGTTTAATTCATGTTGTTACAACAGGCATCCACCGTTCAATTTTGCATTCATTGCTTTGAGATGAGGTTTGTATTAAACCTAAGCAAATTTATTCAGAAATGTATGTAAGGCTCAGAGGTTTTCTTTTCTTTTTTCTTTTATTGTTTATTGTCAAATAATTTTCACCATCTAGATATTGGCAATTTTTAAGCTTGGATTGAAATATCTAAATTAGATCAAAACTATATCAGTGCAGATTTTCCAAAGTATATCAGTTGTACTTCCTGATAGAATTACTAATGGTTTTCAATAATCACCTTTTCGGACTCACTGGTTTCGGTTAAATCCCCTTCAATATCCTTTTTTACCAGAAAATTAAAGTTGGAGTAAACCAGTTGAAATCCTGATAACTTTAGGGAGTATCTTGTCTGGTGTTGCTTTGGACAAAAGCATTTAGGTATACTTCTCTGCTTTTTGTAAAACTATTAATACTTTCTCCTATTAGCTTTCCTCTCATTTTATTTCCCTTTGTATTATACAGCTTTCTTTAGCTTTACATAAACATGTCTTTTAACTGTACTTTATGTGAATTGAGTGCATTTTACAGCAGTTTTTAGCTACTAATTTGGGCTATACATTTCTGTGTATAAACTTTCTCTTGGGAAATTTTAATTTTTCTGCTACATCATTTGCTTAAATGAGGCAGTAAATAGATTTAGTATTAAAAGTCATTCTTTTCCATGCTAATATGGAAACAATTTAGATGCTTGAGAATACTGATTTGAATTCTTGGTACCAAAGAATTCTTGGTACCAATGTCTTGATGAGACATTATATTCATTATTCTTAGAATTAACACATGCTGTTATATCTTAATTTATATATATATAAGCCCATTATATATATATATATAATATATATATATATATATAATTATATATATATATAATATATATAATATATATATTATATATATATTATATATATATTATATATATATTATATATATATTATATATATATTATATATATTTTATATATATATATATATAAAAGCCCATTTATATATATATAAGCCCCATATATATATATATAAAAATGTGCACATACGTAAGAAGAGGAAATAATAATCAAATTTTACAGAGGCACTTTAAAAATCAGGTTGTTTTGGTGAGGGAAAAAAAGGAGAAGCAATTTTGGAAAATAACCTTTCATTTTAAATTATGTTAGTTTTTTTTTTTAATTGCTCAGTTTTACTGAAATCTGAAGCCATTACTGTGTACCTCCTATTTCTCTGTTCTTTATAATAAAGGAAGGATTCACCTGGTGTTTCTAAATTGTCCATGGGGAGAGGCAGGCAACAGCAGAAGACAATTCTTGTCTTACATCTGTCTTAGATACTTATCATAGAAGGGGATATATTACCCTCTGACTAATTGTCTGTGCATGCAATATTGTTATTTCCTATTTTAAAATGCAAGGCCAAGATAAGCCTGAAGAACCCAATGCTTCCTATAGTTCATTTTATTTTGTTGGAGCTGCAGTAATTGCATCTCTGCAGCAACCACACCTGTTCAAATGGATTGTACATTTTAGGTACACAAGAGGTGTCTCAAAATGATAGGAACTCAATGGTTTGACATTCACACAAATTACACACTTTCCATTTTGCATGCTACCTGATGCATTTTTTATATATAAAGAGAATGTTAACTTTATTAAAACGAGGAGTTTGTTTAAATAAATAAAAAATTTCATGAGAAGCAAGACTTTTTGAACCATTTTCTACTTGTGCTGGAAAATGTTTACTTATATGTAATAGACAGTCTTCATTTCCTTTGCTCAGTGAAATGGATGTTTTGGTGCTCTGTTAAATAGTCTCTGTTTCAGCAGAGCAATGTGGGCATTTTAGTGGTGCGGAAATTATTTCCCATTGGAGAATATCTATTGCTCTACTTGGACTTACAGCCCAAGTCTCACCTTTAGCCAAGTGAAGTTAATGGCCTGACTCCATTATACAAGACTTTCTTGCGTAGTTCTAATTAATCAGTGCCTTACTTAAAGCTGAAACATTTTGAGTGAGAGATAACACAATGGTTTGGTTTAACTATTTGTACTAAGAAAACAAACTGTGTCAATTTGGGTTATCAACCAGATTTCAGCTTCTATCTGGTGTTATAACCTTTTTATAAGAATTTAAATTATTCAGTCTCTCATTCTGTTAATTCTTCCTCTAAGCTGTTCTGTTGCTTGGTTCTGGTGAGCAGCTGCTGTGTCCCCTCCTCCAGGTGGCTTTGCTTCGAATGCTTGGAAAACATTATTCTGCTTAGAAATAAGTAACGCCACAAGTATATTTAAAATGTCTCATGGTCCACCTCATCCTGACTGAAAGATTGTTGTGTTTTTGTCTTTGCAACATGAAAAAAGAAGAAATAATTTTTTTATTTTAGAGAAATAATTTTATTTCTTTATGTGCTGCCCAGATACATAGCTATGAAAGAGTGGCTGAAGGCTTTTGAGAAGAGAGAATTTGTGGGTGTTATTGTACTTAAGGGAAAGGAAGTGAAGGACCTGCCTCAAAGTGATAAATCCTGTGAGAATTGAGGCATCAAACTTTCCAACAACAGCCTGAAGCAACACATTAGCATCTACAACAGGCGACAGCAATGATTCTGAAAAGCTCAGATTAAATGAATTCAGGTGTTGGTGTTAGAAAATCTGGTCTCTGAAGAATGGTTCTCATTACTATGGAAAGTTGTTCTTGCCAAAAGAGATTTGAAGGTAATTTAAGTGCAAGTCAGCTTTATGTTGACTCCAAGCAAGGCCATAAAATAATCGTGTGTAGGATTTAATTCTGAATGTGAGTCAGCTGTGGAGCAGGAATACTCACTGAATTTCTTTTGTTTGGCAAATGCACATACTTGAGCTGATTCAAGCACAATTTCACCATATTTGTTAAAGTCCTAATACGGATTTTTTTGTAACCAGAAGAACCAGATCCAGGGGAGACATGATTCACAATGGGTGACTTAATTTCTGTGTTTAGGGTGTACAGGGAGGCTGCACAGGGGGTGACATGGTCCAGTGCTCCCAGGCTTTTGTGGGTGACACAGGTGAAAGAAGGAGGGTGCCTGGAACTGTAGGGCTATCCATGGGGGGGCTGTGTGCATCCTCTTCTATTACATTTATGTCTGTGATCATGAGCAGTTTATAAGATAAGAGCTAATTCAGGGTCATTGTTATTTCAGAGTATAAATAATGCTGTCATATTACCATCACCTCAGTGAGTATTATGAGACTGCTGACATTGACTTCTCCCTCTATTTGGTTCAAGAAAGCCATGAACCTTGCTTGTAAACTGTTTTATGCGGCTGCTTTTATATCACATTTCTGTGAACCATATAATTGTTTGCAGAGGTTTTTGATTATGTTTGACTTTCATTTTTGCTCCTAATGTTCTATGCATTTTGGACTAAATTCATGAATATACTGAGTGTGATTACTGATAAGTTCCTAACTGTTTGAAGGACTGAAATAAACTTCTTTTACTTTTCCTCTCCTTTTTCTCTCCTTTTACTTAAATTTGTCCTGTAGGAGAAGAAAGTCAAAGCAAGACACCAGTGTTCATGTGCAAATTTATCATCTGGTTATTCTGCTGCGAAGAATGCTTTAGTTTGAGTGTGTTGATACAAAACACTTAAAAAGCTGCCTGCACTTGCTCTGGACTAAATTATTGGAGGAATTATCACTTCTCAAACTTGATGAACTATAGAACTATAATATTTTTTTTTCAATTCTCTAATTTACACTTAAGCTTTCATTTTCCTGATGTGATAGGTGAAAACTGAACTAAAAGAATTGTTTCTGTGATTGACCATTCCAGCCAGGAACAGCATTGGATCTCTAGACTTGAGAAACGCTCATTCCATACTGCAACTGAATGTCCGCTCCATTTCCCTCCTCCCCTCTGTCTGAGCCCCAGGCAGCACAGAGATCACTATCTCCCAGCAACATTTTGCCCATCTCTACCCATTCTTAGGAACTGTGAAGGTTTTGGAAACTGAGGTTCTTGTAAGTTTCCCATGTCCATGTTAATTTTTTGCAGTGTTCCAAAATAATGTTAAATTCTGTGAATGCTTTTTTCACCACAGTAAATCCACCCAGCTTTTCCATTAAATTAACTGTAAAATTATTCTGGTTTTCCCAGAGAGGGTTGTTGTGTTACAGCAGTCAAAAACAAATGAACCATCACTTTTAACCCCACCCCTTTAGTATTGGTGGGGATTGCAGTGTAATGAACCCATTATCCATGATTAACTAATACAGTGTGAATCTTTGTGTGCCACCCAGATCGTGTCAGGAATTGTTTGAAGCATAAGAAGTAAGAGCTTCAGAGTCCCTCTATTTTGGTAAAGGAATATTGCTTCCAAATACGTGGGCACCTCTCTGTTTGCTGTAACACACTTCATTTCAGAGATTATACTCCCTTACTCCACTGACAGCATGGTAGTTCCTGTGCCCTGGCACATGCTTGATGGGAAAAGGCTGTCATTGTTTCAGAGGGTCTCAAGGTGCAGGAAAATTGAAGGAAGAGGCATCTGAGGAAACAAAAAGCAAAGATAAAACAAGGCTAGCCATTGTGAAATGGTAGCTGTCCAGCAGAAGCTGACATTGAGGTTCCAAAGGCAAGCCCCATGGCATAGCATCATTTTATGACTTCAAGACTTGTAGGTGTTCATAGACAAAAAAAAAAAAAAAGAAGAAAATTGTGTAAAAGATAGAGAGGAAAAAAAATTCAAGAGGTTATTTCACTTCTGTGATATCCTCAAAAAGTTTGTCAGAGCTCTTTTGTAGCCTCATAGAAGTTTGGCAGATCCCTGAGATCTGGGGCAAACAAGGGTCTCGCTGGGATGAGTGATAAACCAGCATTATGTCTACATGTCTGTGTATGGTTTCACTACAGCTGTGGGGCTTGCTCTCTACTTATGGAGTGTATGGATACCTTCAAATACATAATCCAGGAAAAGAATAGGTGAGATTAATTTTAAACATCTGTGACACAGTGGAAAAAGCATGCAAATCACTTTAGCAGCTAGTTTGTGTGCTCTTGTGCATGCTGGAGGTATAAGTAGAGCAGAAATCAGGAATAAAGGGAGGAGGGGGGCATGTTTCTTTGGAAATGTGTTTCTTAGAAAGTAGGTCAAGCAGCTTCTGTCACTGTGATGTTTTGTTTATGAGGGAAAGGACAAAATGAAAATAATTTACTAGTCATGCTTGAGAACTGTCACTATCTACTCCTTGATGGAGTGCAGATAACAATAAGTGAGTGGTGTGTTAGGGTACAAGTTAAATTAGCAGTACTAATTAGCTGTCTGAGCCCTCTGCTGTTTTTCCTGCTGTGAGTCTTTTCCGGACATATCTTGTAGGTCATACAAAATATAAACAAAGCAGTTGACTCTACTGTATATGTATTTCTTTATCTCTGGTTTTTAACTACTTGCTCAAATGTGCAAACTGCTCTGAGTAACTCTGCTGGATTAGTCTGGTGTAGAGTCATGGTAGTTGTCTCAAAATCTTTGTGCTTCTCTGTGGAGATTTTATCACTTAGTTTAATTTGAAAAGGAAAAGTTCAAGTGTGTGGGCTAATATCAGCTGGCAGGGGGGATGTGCAGAGGGGATGTTGTGCAGACTTAGCACTGCTGTCCAGTGCAGCTCCTGTGCCCCTGTTTGCCAGTAAGGCCCGATTGCTCCTGAGCTCACTCAGCACTAACAGCAGAGTAGTTACTTAAAGTATTTTTTCTAAGTCTGATTGGACTTGGGTGTGTTTCCTGTTTGTATTTAGTGATTTGACAAAATAAAGATTAAATTGATGACCACATGAGGTTTACAGTGGGCTTCAATATGAATAGAAAGTCACCCTTCTTTTTTTGGTTATTTTAATGGACCACTTCAGTATTTACTTAGTTCTAACTTATCAAGTCTCTGCTTTATCTTTCCTTCTGCTTTTATACAGAAAAGAGATAGCAGGCTATATTTTTACCTTACTTATATATGTATCTAAACTGGTTTTAGCTTTGTTTGTTCCAACTACTTGTTTTTCAGTTTGTTTTGACTTTTATTGGGGTGCTGATTTAGCGTGGGTTTGTTGGGTTTTTTGGTTTGGCTTGTTTCTTTCCTTAATGAAGACCAACACTTATTAAATGAAAGAATAATTTTATAAATTATGTATAAATGTGTAGGGGGATAGAATATAAGAAAATAAAGATAGTGTAGAAAGTAATCTTACTCCTAAGGAGTTGCAGCTGGGTCAATTATCAAAGATTAGGAACAGGCCTGACTTTAACAGGCCACAGCTGTAACCAGTGAGAAGAATAGTGCTATAAAAGAGTGGGGTGGCTGGGTGAGAAGGGAACTGGAGTTTGTTGGATGCTTTGTGAAGAAGAAAGAGTCATTGCTCTGAGAGATGCCCATGAGAAACACCAAGAAAGTATGAAACTTCTGTGTTAGGTGACAATAGTATGGACCGCCTGCAATAAGATGACAACATAAATGTAGTTTGGGAGTTAGAAGAGAATCTCATCATCACTAGTGCAATTGAACTATGCAGCCACCTCTGCATATAGGTTATGTTTGATATAAATAATGAATTTATTAAATGAGTCATGTGACCTTTTGCTGCTGAGCACCTCAGTATCTGAAGCTCCCCTTGCTAGTCTGTACGTGTACCATCGTTGGTTCACAGGTGGCTTTTAAGAGTGTTCCTGCTTCAGTAATTTGTCAGAGTCCGGTAAGACACAATAGCAAAGCAATGTAACAGGACAGATTTATTGTCAGCCAAGCCAAATCATGGCATAAGAACAGTATTATTTATCCATATGGGATCCCCCTTAAAACAAGGCAATACAGAACTTGCCAGCTCTCCTACAGAAGGCATCAGGAAAAGCAGAATGGATAGTGTGCTGTCCCTAAGTTTTTTTCTATAGGCTGTCTGGATTTAGTAATCTAATCTGTTGTGTTCATGAGAACTGATAGAGTTAAGCACTACAGGGCAGGACCAAGAAAAGTTATAAACAGAGGTTTCGCAGGACTGGGCAAGTCTATTGAAATCAGTCTTCTGAACAGTGAACAGAATCACAGCTGCCACAGTGGCAGAAATGGCTGGCAATCTCTCAGCACCTGAAAAGTATTTCAAGTGTCTTGAAACAAACAAAAAAATGAGACCAGCTATTGATGTTAAAAAGGAAGATGTTAAAATATATTTTAAAAAATTTCTTACAGATTTTAAGTGTTTTTAATCTGACAATAACTTTTACTGAAGGGTTTTTTACGTTTTGGGACAGGCTGCTCAGGGAAGTGGTGGAGTCACCACCCTTGTAGGTATTTAAAAGACATGCAGATATGGCACTTAGGGACGTGGTTTATTGATGGACTTGGCAGTGCTGAGTTAATGACCACAGAGGTCTTTTCCCAACTGGGCAGTTCCTTAGAATCAGGGCTGGTGGTTCTGTGTCCCTGGGCCCAGGTAGATAGCTGAGAGACATCCTGTGTCCCAGGGGCTGGTGTGAAACTTTACCTGGAGCCTGCTTCTCACCATCCTGTCCCAGCTTTTCCTTTCAGCTGCAAGATTTCTTTCAGATACCAGAGGTCTGTATGACCTGTGGCTCAAATGCATGTCATTTCATCCTTTCATCAGGAAGCCCAAAGCCTTGAACCAATTTCTCAATCACTGTTTCCCATCATACCTGGTAGAACAAGTGAGGATTTCATTGAGGGAAAAGGTGGGGATATTGTATATACTGGCAGTTACTCAAAATTTAAAGCTTTTTTAATTAGACTTTTTCTTTCTTTTTAATTTTTTTAAATACAATAATGTTGAAGAAATTAAGGTGCTCTCAGCTGCAGTGGTGGAAGCATTGCACTTTTATGTGCTGCAAAATCAAGCACAGAATGTTGTTGATCTCTTAGATTGAAATGCCTATTCTCTAGTTTTAAAATGTCATTGATACAACAATTTGCTAAGATGTTCTAGCACTGCTTTACAGAGCTGTGACATTTTGCATTGTAAAATACTGCCTGAAGCAGGGGGTTATTTATTATCTCATCCCTCTAAGACGATAACCAGTGCAGAGGTTGTCACTCAAGGTGCAGATTACAATAAGTAACAAAAATTATTTAAATTGTTTCTGATGTGTTTGAGCAAGAGATATAAAATATGCTAACAAAAATAAAGCCAGGTTTG
Source organism: Zonotrichia albicollis (assembly GCF_047830755.1). NCBI lineage: Eukaryota > Metazoa > Chordata > Aves > Passeriformes > Passerellidae > Zonotrichia > Zonotrichia albicollis. The sequence continues at coordinate 57,273,436 of NC_133821.1, forward strand.
TTTTCAAAGAAAATTGATACTTTATGTAACATTCACATTTCAGAAAATATGATCAGAATAGTGACAATAATATTTCTTCTTTTCATCTGAAAGATATGTAAAGATTTAGGTACACAGGCAAAAGTGGTCTTGATGTCTTTTTTGTTTTGTTTTGTTTTTTATCCTATCCTCAAAGCACTAAGTCTACAGAAATTTTCTGTAGATTGTAACTTCAATTTATTCAATTTTTTTCTTTTGTCTGCAACTTGACACAGGGTAATTTTAACACCAAAATGTTAAAAGCATTTTCAGGGAATAATTAATGCATTTTTATTGCTTAGGTCAATGGTGAAAAGGAAAGAAATTTGCCAGACCTGGGCAGTTATTAAAAGCTAGTGTCAACTTGAATAATTTTGTGAAGGGTGCACATATCCTTCATGGCTCTAAAGCCCACAGGCTGGACAAAAATTGAGGATATCCTTCAGGTTTCAGTTTCTGCCTTTCTTCCTGGTCTTGGTGTCAGTGAATGACATTGCTGAACTTTGAATGCTCACAATATTTTCTGCAAAAAAAATTTTTTATGCTTGTCAAATTTGGGAGCATACCTGAGACATGAGTGGGGCTGAGAGGTCTCCCTGACCCTATTAATATGTTGTAGAACATCTTGTCTACCTGGATTTACCTGAGTCAAGGAAATAATTGCGTTCGTTTTCAATAGCTTTGCTCATTTTTAAAATAGCTTTACATTTCCAAGGCGTAATCTGGCCGTACTGTGACTTTCTCTCTGAATTTTACCAGGACTGCTCATGTGTTTAAAATAAAACATGTGCCTAAGTGCTCTGGTGGCCAGGGGCCAGAGCACTCAACATGCTACGGGGCTGAGCCCTCAATGCATTCTGCTTTAATGTATAGTCTTCTCTAGCCCAGGAAAAACCAGGATTAACTCTATAGGAAGTGTCACAGAACTATGCCGAAAATATCTCGCTATGTGGAGGGTGGCTCAGGCTCCTGAGCAACAGAAGCGATGCCAATGCTTTTTAAAGTTGTATTCAAATGAGGTGCATTTTGTGGCTAATGAATTGGTCAGTTAATTTTCTCATCACCGTGTCTGAGCTTGTTCCTGCCACTGAACAGTCTCTTATTTTCTCACACGTTGTTGAAGATGGCATTAATTTAGCCTTCTTTCCTGTTATAAAGCTTTAAATGCCTTCACATTAATGTCTAATAAATGTTATTTGTGGCTTAATCTGCATTATTGCTGCTGAAGAATCAGAGGGAGCAGGTGGGAGATCTCCATTCTCTGTCTTTTCTTCTCTTCTCATTTACACCACAGGGACATTCCAGGATCCTTATCACTAAAGCAGTTTGTGTGGGTTTTTTTCCCCATGGTAATAGTGACATAAAGTGGGAAATACTTCAAACATGCATTTTGGCAAGTATTCTTTGGTAAATAAGTCTTCAATATTTAATTTCATGCATATTCTGTTTTTATGTCAATATCTGTGAGGGAACTTTTCTTGTTTGGGGGATAGTTGAAAGATAACATTTTAAATTATTGTTAATAGCTTTCATCAAAATAAAATTTGTGTTTTTTTGCTTTGGGCAAGATACCAAGAGACAGAAGGGAGGTGTTTAGCAGAATGTAGTTAATTTCTTTTGCTGATCACTGAACTCTTGGTGGCGGATTCTGTTTTTTAGTTGTCCAGTCTCTTGGTCAGCTTTTATTTTTCTTCTTTTCAGTCAGCTAGTTTTACATAAATTGTTACACAGCATACTGAAGAAGCTCTTTTGAACTATTGCTTTCCACAGGATATTTCTTTCCTCAGTCTTGCCAGTGCTGGCATGTTGAAATAGGGGTTTCAGCAATCCAACTGGGCTGAAACATTTTGCCCCAGAGCTCAGGAATCTCCAGGGGCACATTTAAAATGCTACACAAGCAAGATTGAGGAATTGTGTTTACTGTCAGTAAAGCATGGGAAAGAAGCAAGTGGCTTTCACATCTCTTGGGGAGAATCTTTTGGCTTGTTGACAGAAAATGATATTATGGGCACAGGACAAAAATAAAATGGAGTGTATGGAACTAGTAAAGCTTAAAAATATGAATGCCAGCATATATGAACAGAGGACTGGTGGTGGGGCACGCTTGGGGCTGGAAGTTGCAGAATGAAACATGGGAGAGGGCCACAGCTGAATGCCTACAAAGTCTGGGATATTTTCTCAGAAAAACTCAGAAATAAAACCCAACCAACCAGAAATACTGCAGTCTCAACTGTGTGGCAATGAAAAGTTATAAATAATACTAAAAAGAAGCTAGCAATTCAGAGTGATTTGCAAAGGGTTCCCTGTAAAGGATGTGCAGCTGGGTTTTGTTCTATGTAGGGGACTATTTCCCCCCTCGCCTCAACAGTTACTCAGTCCTCAGTTGAACTTCCATACAGTCAAATATTTTGATTTCCTTAAGTTCTGTTGGCTACTGTGGCTGGTAGATTGTCCTGGTGCCTTCCAGCTAGTGTCAAGTGGCCCAACATGTCTTTATGCCCCCACCTATTCGTTATTTCCAAGGGAGTTTAATTGTGTGTTTCTAGTGAAAACATATGCTGGCATCTGCTAAGTGCAGAGTGCTTATGGTGAATGAAAATAAACAGAGCATACAGTTTGCCTCTTCAGATTTTATAGCTAGTGAAGTAACAACTGTTAAGGTAGGTTTTGTGTGATGTTTTGTGCTCTCGGCAACGTTATGTACTTTCCAAACATGCCTATTTACCACAGTAGTTCTGAAGCCCACTGATTACTTTTTTCTTCACCTGCTCCCTTTTTAAGCAGAGATCAAATCCCTTCTTTATACAGTTTTTTACTTATTTTTATTTTCACTGAAAGAATGGGAAAAGAAGTAATGTATGTGAGCTCCAGGAATCTTGTGAGAAAATTTTTATCTTGGATTTCAAATAAAAATATTGGATGAGGAAAAGTTGTCAAAATGAAAAACATGAAAAGAGTTCAAAAAGGTATTTATTAAACATTAAACTGTTTTATGGATATATGTGACTTTTGCTTGCCAAATTCTACAGGTTAGGAGGTAAGAAATAAACACATTCATGTCTCTAGGGAGATATTCCTGTATGTTGTTCAAGTAGTGCTTAGCAGATATTACTCTCAGCATGAATGGAAGTTGGCACATATGTGTACAGAAAACAGCAGGAGCTAATATTGTTATGCTCAGGCCTTTACTCTTCTCAGGGGTAAAGAAAAACAAAGCAAAGGCTGCTTTACGGTGGGTGCAAAGGACCTCTGGAGGGACCTTCTTCAGTCCACTGCTCTAGGCAGGATCAACTTCATAGCTTGACTGGGCTGTAACCTGAGTTTTGGCCACTCATGTTTTGAAAATATCCAAGGGTGGGGCCTCTCACTCTCCCCAGTTTCTGGCAGTGTCTCTGCTCATCCTTCTGGTCTCAGCATGGTGTTGCACCTCCCGGTGGTAGACAGACAAGTTAGCTTCTGCCTGTGGAGGACCATGTGAAACCTGTGAGATGGAGAGGAAGAACAGTGCACCTTAGAGCTGACAGAAGAAAAATGTTGCCTTAAGATTTGAAAGCAAAATAGTAGATGAAATAAGCAGGTTTATTCCAACAGCAGGTGCTGTTTGCTTTGATTAAAATCTGGAATGAGTACACTGATACCTTACTAGAAAGAAATGCTTGCATCTTTAAAAAGGGAAAATTTTTTCATCTTCTATAATTATGATGAAGATCAAGAGCTTTCTAACGAGTGAAATCTTTACAGAATACCATAAATTATGATAAGGGCTGTTTTTCAAGATTGCAATAAAATATGCCTATGTAGAGCATAGCTCCATCTTTGGTAGTTGTATGTCTCTGTTAAGTGGGTTATCACTGCCACTAGTCAAAAACTGGTCTCTGTCAGAAGCCTTGGTAACTTGCTGTGGTATGGTGATTCTAAAATATATCTATTTCTCTCTGAAATACCCTCAAACACCCTACCCTACAAGATATTTCAGGATAGATGATACTGCAGTAGTGGTTTTATATAGTGTAAGAAAATAATAGGCTTTTTCATGGTTTATTAGTATTTAATATTTGAATAGTCAATATTTCTTACCATTAAATAGGTGTTATTAAGAAAGAGTAAGGTGATGCTTGTGGTGTAAGTAATCCTATATAAGACTGATTGGGAACATTGCCAATTGCCTTCTTTTTATGGAACATAATGACAGACTTCAAATGTGTTTTTACTGAGCTCCCTCTGAAGAAGCTCAGCATCCACAAAATAATAATATCAGAAAGCAGCTTGTGTTTCCACTTGATTAGCTCATGTCACTTTTTTCAGTTTTCTGAATTTGCTGTTAAGTCCTGCTAAATCCTTCCATAGCTCCATATATGCCTCAACCCATTCTGTCAAATCACTTATGAAAGCATCTTGCTGAATTATCTGGAGCATTTCTGGGGTTTTCCTGGCTATAGCATGGAAGCATGCTGATCCCAGGGAGGGATGAGGTTGATGACAAGGAAAGGCCTGTCTCTTGGAGGGGAGGGGGCTGGCTGGTTGATATCCCTCCTTGGTGGTCACTGGGCAAAGCCTCTAGTTGTGCAGGAGGAGATTATGATGCTGTGTGGTATCCTAAGTGTGTGCTCATAGCCATGGACCCCTTTTGCCTGTCCTGGAAAGATTGCTCCGAGGCTGCTCATGACTGGGTGTCCTGGGAAGGGCATTTGGTTTCCTCTTTTCAGCAAATTGCACAATGAGCTTTCTCCTGTACTTAGAACAATTGATTCTGGAATGGTACGAGCAAGTGTTCCTCTGATAGCCACCCATCTATCAGTGCAGGCAGAAAGCAGCTGTAGTAGCCTGACTTGGCAATAAAAGTTACAGAAATTTGTAATGGGGCCTCATCGTGGTTGCTTTGCCTCAGAGCACTTCAGTGGGTTACAGTCATTGTACATCCAGCAATAACTATAGGCCTGTTGTTTTATCCTTATATGACAGGAAAGAAAAATCTTGTTTGTTTTGGAGTGATACTAGAAATGCAATTGTGAGGAGATATTTCCATAGAGTTTGTGAGTCTGACTGAATGCTAGCCTTTGAGCAAGTCACTTTCTACTTGGTCAAGTCCTTATGCTGTGGTTATTTCACAGAGATTTATTTTTCTTTTCCTTTTGTTCAGTGAAACGGCACTAAAAATCTAAATCAAAAGTAATCTCTGTCCCAGCCACCCATAAAAAAATTTACCATTTATAATATTGTTCCAGCAGCACAAAAGGGACAGATAATATTAAGCAGTGATATTCAAAATTTCCTGTGTTTTCTGCAGTTTTCTGTGTTTTTATATCTTTGATTGATAGTCCTCTCTGAAACCAACATGCATAAATGTTTTCTAGCAATGTACCAGCAGATTATTCTAATTTCTGAATTCTTGGGGTGTGTTCTCTAGCAAGTATTTGGGGGGGAAGAAGTAATTTTAATAATCTATGCAATATTTCTCATAACATATCACTTCTAAGCGAGGCAAAATCTCTATTACAGAGATAGCTGTAATACCAGTTTGAGTTTAATAACACCTTCAATGAAAGTCTCTCACCCTTTGATAAGTTACCTGTAAACGTTCTGTATCCTAATTTGTAATTTTCTGCTGCAGAAGTATTGATGAAGTGGTGAATCCTTTTAAAGCCTTTTCATGGCATTCTGTCTTTAGTGAGAATCTTGCAGTCTGCAGCTTGGGTCAGGATAATATATTGTCCGTGACTAGGCATTATGGAAACTTCAGATTTGCTCAAGATCTTTGAATTCAAAGCTTTTACCTCTGTGAGTGATTGTTATACACAGTTGATTATACACGTGTGCACATCCACATTCCACAGAGCTGAGTTAATACATCACGCTTAAAATAGGTGGAGCAGAGCTTTGGGCATCCAGCACAAAAAATGTCCCAAATCCTTGGTGAAGGATAGCTGAGAAATGGAGAGCTGAGGCAGTCCAAGTCTGCATGGCATGGCAGGACTCCAGCCTCCTGCCTGAACTTTCCATTTGTGACAAGCAATGAAGAAAACAGCTCAGGCCTCTTACAGCTCAGAGTGTTACAGCAGAGAGGCTGCATAAGAAACACTGGAATCTGGGAACTAATTACAGGACCACTTCTGCAGTCTGTTCTGGGAAAATAAGTGGAGGAGGAGAGGTGCCACTATGCTTAGGTACAAGTGAAAAGAAGAGAGGATGGAATGTTCAGCTTGTTGAAACTCCCACAGATGAAAAGTCCCTGTCCTTGCAAACTGATTTGAGTATTAAAAAAACACTTCATAATAATTCTCAAAAGAAAATTTGGAGAAACTTAATAGACTACTTCTATATAAAACAAGAGAAGAACTATCAGGATGATGCAAAATTGTCACCCCAGGACAGAGAGGAAATCTGGATACAAATTTTAGCTTAAAATCCACTGTACTCTGAGACAAGCTGGGCCAGCCATGGTTTGCTGCCCATCCATGTGTGCCTTCACCTCCTGAGGCTCTGCAGTCACGTAGGTAAGGCACCCCTGCACTGGCCTGGGCTGCCTGCTGCCCCTTCTGCCCAAAGCCCTGGGGATGCCCTCACTCACAGCAGCTCAGCACAGCTGCTTGGTGTGATGTGCTGAAGGTATCCAGGAGAGGTCAAGGGAGCTACAAACAATAAAGGGAACCCTGGATCCTGCTTTTCACATGCTCACAGCAGAAAACAATAGCTTCTTGCCTCTCCTACCTCTGAAGAGTTGGTCTGATGGGTACAAATGGTGCTCTCTCTCATCTTTTTCCCATTCCTCATCTCTGCTTCAGTCCTTTTCATTAGTCAAAATCTTGCAAATATGCATTTAAAATAAACAGAAAAAGTTTGTCATTTAACTCCTGTTCAGTCTCCATGCTCCATATTTTTTAGATTATATTAGAAACAAATAGTCTCTTCCATGCCAGATTTTCTTTTCCTTTTTTTCCTGTATGTATATGTGTGTAACTTTGCTTCCAAAAGCCTGTGATCTTCAGCAGGCGCCCTCTGGAATCCCAGAGATGAAAAGCTCATGCCAGGCATCCAAGCCCCATATCTGTCTTTCAGAAGCAACTGCCCTTGAAAAGGGGCAGTGGCTTTTTCCTGTGCTTACACCCCTTCCTCCTTGGGGCCTTTGCTTTTTGTGTCATTGAGGTCAATAATTGATTTCTGGTGTCTGTTCAATTAATCCATGAACCTTGTCACTCTTGCTGTGCTGCCCAGCCGCTTTTCTGCAGACTGTGACATCCAAGCTGACTTTCAGCTGGATGCTGTCCCTGACTTTCATTTTTCTCTCCATACAGTTGTAGACCTCTGCCAGACAGCTCAAATAGTTTTATTGTCACGTAAGTGTAGAAGGGAGTGTACTGGTAGAGTAGATCTAGAAAATCTTTGTGACAATTTATTCAGACATCCAGACACATTGGTCCTGGATATTTCTTTAAATATGTTTTACCTAGTTCTTAAAATTAAAAAAAGCCAAAACATTTAGGACATTGGCTGTTGTATTATTGTGGATTTTTAAAATTGCTTTCTAGGCAAGTAAGTACTAGACTTTGTGCTGCTTTGTCTTCCATTAAAACAATATTTTACTGGGTCTTTTGTGGTGTCACTAATTACATATGCAATTAGGTCTGTTAGTGTAAAAAGCTTTGACAGTAGTATACAAAAGATAATGGGTAAGATTTGCCCTTACAATTACTCATCTTGACTTTACTGTGATTATAAATGTTGTGTAACACAGTTCATGTAATGGGAAGGAACCCCCATTCAGCAACTCAGGATGTACTTTCTGACCCTGCAAAGTTAATGACTGAAACTCAGTAATATTTTCTGCCTTTTATTGATATTATGCACTAGGATTCTTTTTAAGAAAATAAAAATATGTTGACTTGTTCTGTGGCGAAGCGAATCTCAGAAATATCTAAGCATGCTCATCTTTTTTCCTGAGGTTTCTCGCCATCATCCTAGGTGTGGATGTCATAAGAAATAATTCACCAAAACTTTCTCTTTAGGTAATGACAATGTATTACAGCACTGTACTGTTCAAGTATTACATCTCTGTTCCTTAAATGAGTGTACAGATGAGTCACAAAAATGCTGGATCATATTAATAATTTATCGTGGGGATAATTATACAGGAAATAAAAGGGACAGAGAGGGCTATGGTCTACTTGCATCATTTCTGAACATTAAGAGATGTATTACATGTCTGATGTGGGTTTTTAATGCAGCTTAGAGACATTGGTTTTTAACTGTGCAGAACACCTTAGAGAACTATTAACACAGCCCATAAAATGCCGAGAGACCAGTTGCTTATTAAAGGTCTGAGCGTCAGGGAGAAATAGTGCAGCTTTAAAAGTTTTACTTGGGCTGAACAGTGAAGTTTCAATTAAAAAAAAACCTAATAATTGTTAAAGTCATTTAATGTTAGCAATCAACCTTGTCAATAGCTTGTGTACTTTTTCACCAGTACATTTGTCATTCCCAAAATTCATTTTTGGAAGATCAGAATAATGAACACAGAATAATATTCTTTTATCTAGTGAGGTGGGACAGGCTTTCTGCTAACTTCCACAGATCCAGATTTCATTCTGGCTTCTTCTTGCAGACTGAAACTCCATGTATTAATCAATAAAAAGTCCTGTTTTGTGTATAAAATATCCTTGCTTGCATTTGAAGAGACCATGAGGATCACTCATAAATTGAAGCCAACAGGGAAGATTGAAATGAGACAAATCTCTGGCTGTAGTGATATCATCAGCTGATTCTAGCTGAATGAGAGATATTTTCCCTACCCACACCAGGAAATATTTTATACTCTTATTACACTCGGTTCTAACTAATTTTGAGTTTTGAGCTTGGTGGTGGTGAATCTTAGTGTGAATACTAGTGAAGCCTCATTTTGTGCAACTCGTTTGGAAGCAAAGCACCTTGCACAACATGTCTATGCTAAATGCTGTCTCTGAGATGACAAGACTGTTTTGGTGGTGGTGGTTTTGTTTTTGTTGTTTAAGAAGGAGAAACTGAACAAACCAACCACTTTGCCCCTTTTTTTTTTTTTTTAATTGAGCTTAGAAGAGTAGGTTAACCAAGGCAGGTGATGATACCTTGCTAACTATTTAATTTTAGATGCTTGGTCTTTTTTGAGTGCTTATATCATGAAAATACTTTATCTAGGGAAATTGCCCACAATGCTAAAATTGAGCTTAGTGGCATATCCCAATCGCTGAGTCTCATCTCTCTCATTTCGGGTCATAAAGCAGGTAGGTTAGTATCACTCATTTTTTCGTTTTCATTATAGCTCTTGTTTTCCAGTGTTCTGTGTCATGTTTTAAAATCAGTCACTGGAAGCAATGTGCCCTAATTTCTTCGAGCTTTGCTGAAGCCTTGAGACTGAACTTATGTTTTTCTTGGATGGAATTGAACTTGATACAACAGCAAGAGACAACAGGCTCTCTAGGCACATTTTTCTTACAAGACCTCTCCAGAGACCTGGTAAGGAATTACTGGGGCAACTCTCCATCCTGCATGCAAAAGAGAGCAAGGTTTCAGCTTGCTCTCTTTATTCAGCTGTTTCCCATACACACCCCTCCACCTTCCTTTTGTCTCAGCTGCCTTACCCTCTCCTGGATCCTTCACACCAAGCAGCTGTGCTGGGCTGCTCCAGAGGCTGCTGGCTGCAGAGCATCAGGAAGGGAAGTGCTGATGGCCGGGCTTTAAATTGTGACTGGTCCTGTGCACCTCAGGGATGAAGGATGAATTTAAAAGCAGGGTTTGTATCCAGAAATTTTCTCTCTCCTGGACAGTGATTTTTAATATGCCTTGTAGTTTTCCTAACACCATAATAGAAATTCTATGTTAGTTTTCTTAGAATCTGCTTGTGGGAATTGATGCTTATGAAATGTTGTTAAATTTGTAAAGTAGTACAAGACAAAGCTTTCTGTTACTTCCATTGCATGCCATCACCAGCCTTTTAATAGGTAATATAAGCCATTTTCATTTGAGTGGTTTTTGTTTGTTTCAAAAGGAAGTTTACTGTATCTCCCTGAAGAGGTTAGGAAATTACGGCTATTGTCTCCAACTTAAGTTTTTTAATTTTCAGCTTAAAGGATAAAAGCTTTATCTGATACAGAGATACTGTAATGCAGATAGGCAGACTTTTGAATTATAATAGACATTTAAACTGAGATTTAAAAACTGTTTATCATTACGAAGAGATTTTCTGATGGAATCATGGAAATATGGGGCAGGGGAATCCCTCTTCTTTCATATAATATCCCTAGATTGAGTTATTAACGTGCATTTTGCAAGGAATAATTGATTTTGTCAGTGTAGAGAATGTTCCCTTAGACATGTAACAGAGCAGTCTCTTTGAAGAACAGGAATCAAAGCAATCAGTTTGAAGCATTGGAATCTTTGTGCTCAGGGACATAAATGCTGACGTGTGCCTTGTTTAGGTTAGGTTGCATAGCCTCTTCTAAGGCAATCAGCATGATGTGTCCTGGCTAGGGAAGAGTCTCTTTTCCTTTTAAAATTCCTTAAACCCAAACTTTTCTCCTAAGTGGACATCCCTTACTGTGCATGTTCATGGCTGAGTTTTTTGTTTAGAACAGAGGGGGTTCACTTCTTCAAGCTGAACAATCCCAACTCTCTCAGCCTTTTCTCATAGGAGAAAAGCCCTCTGATCATCTTTGTGACCTTCCTTTGGACTTGTTCCAGCAGGTCAAAGTCTATCTTGTCTTAGGAACCCCAGAGCTGGGCATGGTACTCAAGGTGAGGTCTCGCAAGAGCAGAGTAGAGGAGTAGAATCCCCTCTCTTGACCTGCTGGTGACTTTCTTTTGATGCAGCCCAGGATGCAGTTGGCTTTCTGGGATGCAAGTGTGTGTTACCAGGTCATGTTGAGCTTCTCCTGCACCAATACCCCAAGTCATTTTACTTTTTGTCCTAATTCACTCAAGGGCATGTGATATTTGGGTTTCTGGGAAGATTTCAATTAGAAACATGCTTAACTAAATAAGAGTAGTTGGAAATACTTGAAAACTAGATTTTTGCAGTGATTTTTAAAGAAGACAGGATGTTTACTGCTGTGGTCCCTGTCCATATTCCCTGCCCTTTGCAATTGGTGTTTTGAATGCTGAAAAGTTAATTTCTGACAGATAGCATTTCAAATCTAGTTGTGTGCACTTCATTGCAACACTTTGAAGTCCTTAGGAAACATTTTAGTAGATAATTTTGTAGTGGATAGTTTAAGAAAAAACTGAGTTTACCAGAGGTGATGATTTAATCTCAAGTCTGCTTGTTTCAAGCTGTCTTGCCAGTAAAAGAAACACTATGGCTCCTGCTTTGATACCAAAACTATACCATTTTCACATTGTCCATTTATGTAATAGTTTCATAGGTGATTTCTGTCAGTTTAGCTGCTAACTGGAAGAAGTCTCATTAAAGAATGATCTTTGAAGTAATTGATATTTTATTACTTTCTCTACTTTTAAGAAACTCCCATTTTGTGTATGTCAAGATCATGAATACTTTTGACATTTCAGAAAAAGTGACCTGCTCTTCACTAGAAGGGCTGAGGAAATGGCTTAAAATATTTCAGGAGAAGCAGCTTTTCCAGACCTCTCAGTCTGACAGTGTGATATGTGTGCATTCCCAGTGAAATGCTCTTTATAACAGTGATAGGATAAGGCGTGCAAGCCACACAAGTCCCATTAAACTATCAAAATGAGTCTTGCAACTCAGATGTTTCTGCTGTCTCTTAATGAGAAAGAAAGAATTTTAATCTTAGATCAACTACCAGTAGCTCTGTAAAAGAAATACAGGGTGACAAGGCTAGCTGAGTGGTGAAGATACCCACGTTTGACCCTACTCTGTTTAACATGGTCCTACAAGTGCAATTCTGGGGTAGTGGAGAAGCTTTTTACAAGCACATTTGGTTGGTCAAGCAGTTCCCTGCCTTCTTTTTGCTACAATTGTATTGTAACATCTGCTTGGTGATGATGCTGATTAGAGAGTTCATTGGCTCTGTTCATGGGCTCTGTGAATTCTTCTTCCATATGAAAGGCCAGATCTTTGTAAGCACAGGCAACATATGGGCATAAGCAGGATTTCCTTGCAACCTGCTTCAGCATTTCCCACAGATCATGGAACCAGAGAATGCTTTGATGTAGTGAATGTAGTGAGTCTTCAAAGACCACCTAGGCCACTCCCCTGCATGTGCAGGGCCATTTTCCAATAGATCAGATTGTTCAGGGCTCCACCAAACCTGACTGAACATTACCAGTGGCATCCAATTTAAGAGTCTTGCAGGACAGCAGGAGATGGAAGGATGCACTCGCCCTGTAGACTTCTTTGGGGTAGGCAGAAAAGAGTGAAAGAAAGGGTGTACTGAAATCAAAACACCTCACTGTCATACTACTGTTATCCATCAGTCTGCTGTCTATTCTGAGGTGCCTCCTTATTGTTCTGACTTGTAATTTGATTTGGGAGAAAGTCTGATTAAGAACTTTGTACTGATCCAGGAGCTGCCTTCATTCATTGTAATAGTACCCACGAGATGTAGCTGAGTCACCAACCTGGGTTATTTTTTTCTAATGTACATCTGTATTTTATTTAATTATAAAGTCCAGATCCTTCTGCTTTCTGTTACAAGCTTTTTATCTTACTCTGGTCATGTCAAAATCAATTTGTAATTCTGTGGTGTACACATGAAATTAGTTTTAATTTGCTATGTGTTTCCAAGGGTGACTGACATTTAATATTTTGTTCTGAGGGTCTCATTAGCACTGTGTACCCATAATCTTTTCCATGGGTGTAATGACAGAGGGTAAGTGAGATATTGAACAGCATCCATCTGTCCCCATAGCAAATGGCCGGAGGGAAATCCAGGGGAAAAATAAATGGATGATTGTCAGCATCTCTGTATTTTGCAGCTTAGAAAAGTCAAATACAGGACTGCAAGTTTGCTTTGAGCTTCAGGGATTTTGCCCTCCATGACCCAGAAGATGCTTCTTGGTAACAATTTGTACATGCCAAGGGAAGAGCTGCCACTTTCATTATGTGTATTTATATTGCACTCTACAGGGGCAACGCCACTGATAACTTAGCATATTGAGAGAATGTTCATTTTACTAAAACATCATCACATACGACTATATGCTTATTATTTTTCAGTACATCTTGTTATATTCTTATTAATAAGATGTAGTGAGTAAATTGCTTAATATTCTTAGTGTCTGAAAATTACTTTGTTGAGGTGTTTTGAAAGTCTATGCTTCTCATTGTGATTTTTCCTTGGAAGGAAATCGTCCTATATTTTTATTAAAAATAGGATATTTTGATTGTTTTTATTTGGAAAATTAATGTCTGTTCACTAGAAGAAGAGCGATTTCTATTAAATGCAAGGATACATTTGATGAGAAGAAGAATTTCCTTGTATCGGCATAAACATTTACTTTAAAATAATTTGGGATTGTTTTCAATAATGGATCTTTCAGCTGTGGAGTAATCAGTATAATCAGCATAAATACTGAAAGAAAAATAGATACTGGAAAAGAAGCAAAGAAAAATGCAATTGAATGATTATGAGATAACAGAAACCTGTCTGAAGGTAGGAAAAGAGAATGATGACTTCTTTACAAAGCAGAGTATTTCAAACTTGGTTATCGTGAAGGATTCTTGAGGGTTTTTTTTTCTGGATATTCACTTTCATCACATTGGGGCATAATTCACATGAGTTCTATTGGTAATTTTGGCTCTGTGCTTCTTTAGAGAAAAAACAAACAAAAAATGTACAGGTTTTCCTTCCTCCAACATTTCATTAGATCCCTTTAAAAATCTGTTTTGCTTGTTATATTGTTCTCCGTGTCTGTCTGATCAAGTTCCCCTGCCTCACTGATTATTGCTGAGGTGCCTATGATGGTGATGCAAGAGCAGGACAGATGGCAAGGGCAGAAGAAAGAGCAGATTGTACTGTTCGATTGCAAAGTTATTTATGCCAGGGCAAAGGACAAGCAGAATTGCTTTACCAGAACAACTGCTTTTATCTAGACATTTCCCAGTGCTTTTGAAGTCGCATCTGCTGCTTGTAGTGAGTGTTGTCACAGAGCCTTTGGCTTCCATCAGTCCGTGTGACCTGCAGTGGTACATTTTCTCATTTGCAGAAATGCTGCTCTGCACTGCAGAGGGGCTGCTTCAGTAATCCTTGTGTTTGATCCTGATAGGACTTCTTGCTTTTCTTGTGAGCATTTCCACATTCTTTTTACAGAAAACTTTTTAGGTTTCTTTTTTTTCTTTTTTTCACAGTGAATTAATGTAGCACTTGAACTTAAATTGTAAAATTATATTAGAATTTATATGTATTTATATGTATATTTATATTTAGATATATGTATTAATTTACATAGTCTAGAAAACATAGAAAATATATTCAGCTATGTAGTAAATGCTAGTAATTATTGCATGCACTTTTTACCCCCAAATCTTTTTATAACATTATATTAATTAGGCGGTGATAGCCATTACTTGTGTCCATATAAATCTTAAAACAAATAAACCCAAAAAGCCTCCCCATAGTTTCATCTGAAATTTTTTAGAAGACACTTGAAACTGCGAAAATTTACCATAAATACATGCATCTTACTATTAACTTTCTTCAATATGCTTTTAATTTTCACTTAATTTGTGTAGATACTGGTTTTACTTTATATGCAAATAGAAGATTTATATTTTAAAAACATGCATATATATTATAGCTTCATACTTTTAATAAATATGAGTTACATTTTTATATAATTTATAACCTTTATATTAAGAAATTACTTTGTGACAGGAGATTGTTAAAAAGAGGGTGAAAGAAAAATTAAAGTATGTGTCTTACATTTGGGTTCAAGCCTGTAAAAGAAAAGTAAGGACTTAGGTCTCTTAGGTCAAAAAACCTAGCCTGTTCTTTATCTCATTTGCTAATCAGTCACGCTGAGCTCCTCTCACAGCCCATAGAAGAAAATTTTATGCAGCTAGTAGGTTCAGTTTTGTGCTAGAATCATCTTTCTATATGAGAAATCACATCACTGTTTATCATGAAGGTAGGTTGATTGCATATGGGAATTTTCCTTCTTTATATGCAGCTACCCCCATTTATCTTAATGACATATGAGAATAGAAAAGAAAAAAACCATAAAAATATTTTCTTGACGTTCAAAAGTTAAAATTTTCCTTTCCTTATTTGTCTGTAGTAATTTTATTAGAATGCATTGTCTCTCAAAGAGGGACAATGTTCATATCAGCTTGTTATCCTTTTAGTGTCTGTAACAGCACTTCTAAATTATTCTCCCAAATTTCCTAATCATTTGGAAGAACATGTGAAGGGATGAGAGGATGGAATGGAGAGGTCTGACTTCAAAGTTTACTTTTCTAACAGATAAGTGAAATATGGTCAGCAGTATTACAGTAACTGGAGTTCCTGGCCTGAAGCAAGGCTGCTGACTGCATTTTGGCCTATCACAGCAATTACATCACTTCAGAGTTCTGTTAAGCTTGTCAAGCTTGTCTACACAATTTAAGTAGAAGACAAGGACAGGAGAGAAAAATAAGGGAATAGGGATGAATTGCTGCATGAACAGGGAAAAAAAAAAGGGAACAGAGATTTAAGACTGTTTAAAAGTATTTTTAACATGTTCAACTTGGTTTTCTACATGGAGCATGTTAAGCATTGGCATCCTGATTGGAGTATTGGCCTGTTTTTGCAGACACTTTCTTTGGACTCCAGAGACAATTTGTTTGTTTTTACAAATTCAGTGGGTCTGGCCTCTCGCAAACTCAGTGCTGCTGATGGCCATAGGTCAGCAATGTGTGCTTGCATCCCAGAGAGCCAACCACATCCTCAGCTGCATTGAAAGGAGCATGACCAGTGTGGAAAAGAGAGGTGATCCTCTCCTTCTGTTCCACTGTGGAGAGATCCCACCTGGAGTGCTGTGTCCAGCTCTGGGGTCCCAGCACAGGAAGGACATCAGCCTGTTGGAGTGAGCCCACAGTAGGGCCACTACACTGATTAAAGAGGTAAAGCACTTCTCATGTGAGGAAAGTCTGAGAGAATTGGGATTCTTCAGCCTGGAACAGAGAAGGCTTTGGGGTGTCCTAATCAAAATTTTCCAGTACCTGGGGGAGCCTACAAGAGAGCTGGAGAGAGACTTTTAACAAGGAGATGTAATGACAATACAAAGGGGAATGGCTTCAGACTGAAAAGGGTGGGTTTAGCTAAGATTTAAGACAGATGCTCTTGAGGGTTATGAGGTGTTGGAACAGGTTGCCCAGAGAAGTTGTGGACGTATCATCCTTGGAAATGCTGAGGGCTGGGTTAGATGGAGCTTTGAGCACCCTGGTGTTGTGGCAGGTGTCCCTGCCTAGGTGCACGACCCTGGTGTTGTGGCAGGTGTCCCTGCCTAGGTGCACGACCATTTTTTGATGAAAGAATGCACTCCACTAAAAGAAAGACATGGAGATGTTGGCTTTTTAGCTTAAAATATTTTCTTCACATTTGATTCCAAGATTTAGAAAGGAGTAAAGAAGACTTAGGATGTAAATTGCTGTCTTGCCAAAAAAAGAACTTCTGTTTCTGTTGAACTGTCTTCTGTTGAAGTGAGTATTGGTCTTTTCTCATTGTTTCTGAGGTAGATTTCAGTGGTCGTATATACAGATATAAACTATATGTTTATACAAATACAAACTATATTATTGTCACATAACAGTAAAAATTTTGACTTTGCAGTTCAGCAGAGTTGGAAGCAAATATTAAATGTCACAGTCTATTATAGTAACTGCCTAATGTGACTATACATGCAAATATCTTGTTTACATTTTCATGCGGAATAATTGTAGGAGTAAGGTGGTTGACAGAAAAGATCTGTGACCTTTCACTGGCAGTTGAACTACTGAGAGTTGTAGTTTAGTTCAGCAGTGCACCTTAGGAGCAAATTTCCTCATCTGCAATTTTCTTGATGTTGCAAAGCTATTTTATTGTATACAAAATAGACATATGTGATGAAGCAAAATTGCTAGAAAAGTGCAATTTAGAAGGAAAAATTATAAGTACTTTGTAGATTCTGTATATTTCATGTGTTTTAATTCACTGTAACGTCTTTCTCAAAATGTTTCACTTGTGACTTTGAATTTTTCCACTGAGTGATGAAGGAGTAAACACTTGCATCTGCATTCTTTAATTTTGGCCTGAAATGTGTCCAATGTCATATGCAGCACATTTGCAGTGTTTCTGGGTGGTTATCAGCATATGAAATAAACATTAAAATAACCAAAACAGACAAATGAAAAATCTGAACCCATCAAACATTAGTATTAACCTATGATTCCTTTTCTTTGGTTTCTAAAGGTTTTTTTGATAATGCTCCCACAATATTTTCTTTTATGCCTATGAAGCAGAAAGAAGTATTACCTTTTTTTCTGTCTCCAACCCTTCTAGTCATCCATTAATGACATCAGAATTGATTTTGGTATGAAAAGCAAAAGCACTCTTAATAGTTTTTTTAATTGATTAATTAATTTCATGTTAATATTAAGAATGTCCCATTATGAAGCCTTTCCCTTTGGCAGTACTCTAAAATAAACTATAGAAAACTATAAAAAGTTGTAAGATTCTCAGTTTTTATTTCTGGGGCTTCAGTGTAGTGTTTTCTGGAAACCAACAAAAAAAAAGAGACAATTTGAAATCTTAAATTCTGTTTTTCTCTTTATTCATTATCATTGGCTTGCAGTTTTTGATTTATTTAATTTGAAAACAAATTATGGGAGCAGTTGTTTCAATGTAAGAGAAATAAAAATTAAAATCAGTCTTGAAGTATCTATGTTTACTTGGAAACAAAAAAAACCCACTTAGGAAAGTTTTGATATATGCGGGATTAAAGACTATAAAACCTCTTATTGGAGTTTCGGTATAATATATGTAGGATTAGAAATGTTTGTTGCCATGTTTGGTGGCCTGTTTATCAGCGTTTCCTAAGGATGTGTTAGTGGGATACAACTCCACACCGGGCTTATTTTCAGGCTTCAGATTTAAAATGAACTAAGGTAAATACTGAAGTGCTTAAACATATTAAATGTAAATTAAAGGACTTTACAAGACAAATGAAATTCAGCAAATCATTTACTCCTATGATCAGGCTATGATTTGGAATTATTTGAAAAAAAAAATGTATGTGTTTAGAAAAGAAAGAAAGCAAAATACCTAAAGGAAGGATCTATGTAAAATCTGTGGCAACAGTTTTATTTTTTCTGTTTTCTAATGAGATGGTTACAGAGTAAGTAGGAGACTGCATATAGAGTATAAACTCAGTGCTTTTCACTTTTCAAAAATTTAGTTGGAATAATGTGTGTCTTTCCACTGAGGACTGTCTGGAACACACATCTGTGTTAAACATTGTCTCAGGGTTGTCTTATTTACATTAGTTACCAAAGACAAAATTCTCTGTCAGGTATTTTGCAGAGTAATTCTAAGCAGGGAAATTAAGAGAGAATATTCTATGAGAGAATATATGTGCTTCTGCCTATCAGTTCTGACCTTTCTGAAATTTTAAGACTGATGTAATTTCAGAAAAAGCATTTATATGAAGTAATTAGGTGACATTTATATGAACTAAAGGTGACATTTAGATATGACATGATAAATGATGGTATTTACAAAACCCCTTAATTTGTGTTGTAAAGCTGTTAGTATTTTCATTTGTGTCTGCATAGGCAGTGTGAGAAGATCCTGAAATTGGGTCCAGCATGTGTTATGTTGACATATATATTTATTCAGTGAGCTTCCACAGAATTTATGTTGGTCTGTCATTAGCCAGAGCAAATTTCAGTTTCAAAAAGATCCCAGGCAGGACTCCATACTCTTCCCTTTGAACCCTTGAGGTGATGTAAACTTACTGACTTCCCTGAAGTTGATACAAATTTGTATTCCCCTTTTTTGCCTTCTGAGTGAAATTTTTTTTAATATGTAAGAGTAAATATCATATCTAACTCTTAATTATACAATATGCACTGCAGGGCCTTTCATGTTAATTCAGTGTAGCCAGCAGTGGGTGTGACAATGAGGTGTTACTGATGTAAAGAGATCAAAAAATAAACTGTACCAAGTCACCATGTGATTCATTTGTTCTGGTGTGGCAGCAGTGGAAATGGGGACTGGTCTGGCATCCAGGGGCTCCTAATTTGCTGTTTCTTACCCAGCACCCTCTTTATCCCTCTGGCTCACTGCAGGGGTTCCTACAGTGCTTTGCTAAAAGTTTGACTGAACATGAAACTCAGGTTGGCTAAGTTTTGTTAGAATGCACTTTCTAGACAGTAGTAATAAAACTAGAGTGAAACTGGGGAAAAAAAGAGGAAGGGACAAAGTATGTGCAAGTCATACCACAAGGGAAAATCACCTGTCATTCTCAAGAAGTTTATTCTATTTTGGAGAAACAATGTCAGTATTAAAGATGACAGATGATGACAACTGATTTATACTGCAACTTTTATGATATCTTACATCCTATGTGTGTACTTTTAAGAAGAGATATGAAATATATGGCTTTGCTACTTTGGTTCATCTAAAGTTCAAAAAGATAAGAAAAACTTCATTTCAAAGAAATATTTCAGTCCAGATATGTGCTGAGAGCACAGTGTGTATCCTGTCGAAAGGGTAATCTCACATGCTATTGTCTGTGTATCTCAAGTGTTTTCAAATATAATTGACTTTTGCAGCCAATCCCAAAACTCAGCTCTTCTGACCTTGTCTGGTTTTCCTGTTGTGCAACCAAACCAGAGCAATGGGGGGACACAGTGAGACTTCTGACAGCCCAGGGGTAATTATTCAGGTGTGTCTTTAGGAGTTTGGAGAAGGATGGCAAATCAACATCAAGGTGGAGAATGATGCTTCTAAGTCTTACTTGTTTTTACAGCTTCAGGATTTTCTTAGCTGTAACAAAATGGAGAATTGGTCCTCAAGACAATTTTGAATAGCAATGGTTTTTGGTTTGCTGACTTTGCTGAGATGACTGTTGAGAAATTCTTCATATTTTGTAGTGGTCTCATAACAAATGGGAATTTGCACATTGTCAGAGATATGCACCCTCGAAGTACAATTACATATGGAGAAATATAGGAGCAGCAATGACAGCTTGAAATATAATCTTCACTACATGGAAAGTCAGGGATAAGTGTGAAGAATAGTGTTGGTAAATTCTTTACCCATAGAGGATAACCTAAATAATGAGGTGTTTTCAAACTAAGCCTTCAGGTTCTATTAAATATGAGAATTCCATTGTCTGTCCAGTTTAAAGGAATTATTTTCTGTCAGCTCTTGCTCAGAGTCCTTTGTCTCCACACCATCCTGCTAGGAAACTGAAACTGGACTATTCAGATAGATTTGAGTTTGTTTTTTTCCTTACAGAGAATCCCATTATCCATTGTTGGTACAGCAAGCAAATAACCAGTCAAGATTACAAAGACAAGAAAAAAAAGAAAAAAAGGCTCAGCTATTCTTCAAAACTTTATCTAATTGAAATGATGCATGGCACAACTTAAAGTTCACTAATGTAGCTGCAGTCAAAGACTTTTTGCTAAGCATGGCTGACGCAGAAATGTTTAATGGAGTAGATTTTATTTTCTTTGTCAGAAATGTGTGTCTTGCTCCAACAAAAGGCTCAAAGGATTTTGCCAGGATGCAGCCATGTGACTAAATGTTGTTCTCTGTCTAATACCTAAGTGATTCTCAGTGCCCTTTTTCCTTTGTTTTCAGTCCACTTTCAGCTTGTGTATTTTTGCCAACACAGAAGTTGCCAGCAACTCTGAATGCCCAAATTTTAATTTTGTTCAAGTGCAAAATAGCTGTTAACAATGGCTTTTGGATTTGAGGAATTTAGCAGATTGTTTTAATGATCTATGCTAATTTACTGAGTGCAAATTAATATGCTTCATTTTGCAAAACCTTAAAGGCAGCAATAAAGCTAATGTAAGCAGGTTAGATTTTCATGTATAAACTTTTTTTTTAAATGCATTGGAAATTGGAAATGAGAATAGATTTCTTGTTACAAGCTATTTTTATGATCTGATATTATTCTTACCAACGCATCATTATTAAGTGCACGATTATGTGTGAGTTATGTCTGTAATAAATATTGTATTTTACAGCTTGAAAAATAAGGGGTTAGAATGATTGTTGAATGCAACAATAATCAGTGAAGTACTCAATTAGATATAAAAAAACTTCAGTGGAACAAGAGGAATTTACTGAACTGCAATTTTCTTGTAACTCTTACAAGTTATTAAAAATAGGTATTTAGAATGCATTTGTTTTCTTAGGCAGTGTATGATAATAAATTTGCTATTCTCAAGGTAATACTGCATTAGTAATTCTGTCTAGTACAATTTGACACATTCAGTTTGGTGTAACAACTGTGTTGCTTGCAAAAATATTGCCCAAGCCAGTTAGTTGATGTTTTTAAAGGCTGTTTCAGAGGCATATAGATTTGTTGAAACACTGAGGGGAAGTACATAAGTACTTTCCATCCACATCCACTTTTCCATCGGTGCTCCGAAGCAGCCAAGAACCATCGGATCTTAAACCAAGTTTCTGACATGCTCTGATTTATGCTGGTTTACGTAACAGTTATGCTAGCTTCAAGTATGGACTTGAGTCCCTTTATTTATTGAGGGAGCTGGGGTTGTTTAGCCTGGAGAAAAGGAGTTGCAGGGTGATCTTACCACTCTCAGCATCTACCAGTAAAGAGAGTGGAGCCAGGTGGGAGTTGGTCTCTTCTCCCAGGCAATGAGGGACAGGCTGAGATGACACAGCCTCAAGCTGTGCCAGGGGAGGGCCAGGCTGGACAGCAGAAGGGATTTCACCACGGAAGGGGCTGTTAAACATTGAAACAGACTGCCCATGGAGTTAGAGTCACCATCCAGTAGGTAGTCTAGGAATGACTGGATGTGGCACTCAATGCCGTGGTGTGGTTGACAAAGATGGTGATGGGTCAGAGGTTGGTCTGAATGATCTTAGAGGTCATTTTCAACCTGAATGATTCTGTGATCCTGTGACTAGAAGTTTGCCAACCAGCCATTAAGTCACATCTTGGGAGATTTCTACTGGTGAATGCAAAGAAGTTTATAGCATGGTATTATTACTGATGTAACTTTGTTACATTCCCATCTTTTTAAAATGGCAAGAGACAAAGACAATGGCAATGAAATTTAAAATGATGTAGAGATTTTTATGTACTTTTTAATGTGATTCCTAGCATTTTTCCAGTGTTTTTCCACATGGAAATGATCCATGCAATCCGATCATCTGGCAATAACAAGACACTACAATTTATCTTTTAACACAGCAATCTAATATAATTATTGGTGTTTATAATATGTTATTTTCAAATAAGATTATTCTCTTAGATTCGTTTCAAGCACAGTAGGTGAGCTTTTGTCCCCTTTTCACTATCAAGCCTACTTGTCATCCATGTAAATGAAACTCAAAGAAAAGCTTTCAAAACTTCTCAAAATGGCTGTTTCTTTTCTTTGTGCATGCATATGGCATTCAGTATTTTAATCAGCTGTTAAAATTCACTGGGCCCAAGACTGACATTAAGCGACCACTAAAGTTGAATGTTCAGCTGAAGACATGAAAAAACAGATTCACTGGTTACTTGATAAAAATTCCATGTAAATTTTCAGAATAAATGTTCACATTGGCCTTCACACACTATCTTTCTAGATTTCAAAGTGGCACTGTATCAAATGCAGTGCTTCACAATTTGGTTCAAAAAGTGTTTTGTCGTGTGGCAAACTCATATAGTTGGTGTTATTTGTTGAGGTAAAGAAGAAAATTGACTTTTTCCATCTTGTTAGCAAGGAAAAGTTGATTTACATTAGACTGGTCTAAAAATCATCATTCAAAAATTATTTTTCCTTTTTTAAAAATTTTTCATTATACTTCTTGTGGAATTTTTCCTGGTGAGGCCCACATAAGGTCAGGTGTTTGATAATGCTGCTGAAATATATCTATAGATTATGAACACAGAGTTCTCTTCTAACTGGTGGGGCTTCTAGCTCAGTCTATGACTCTTAAAGGGATCTTCTTCTTTCTTTAATCATGAACAATAATTAGGCAATTGTTATCTATTTCCCAGATCCATCTTATGAGGATGTGATGATTCTGCTGTGTCAATATGTTATTAACAATAGTTAATACCTGTGCCAATAGTAAAGTTGCTTCTGTGCTAAAAAGGGGGTAGATCTTCAGAGTGAGCAGATTCTGCTTTATTTCCCAGTTGTGCAGTCTCAGTTCCTGCAGAGGTGAACTTTAAGAACTCTGAATAATAAATTTGTCTCCAGTAACATCATGTAAAGGCAAAGATACTCTGTGGTCTCAGCAGTGCCAACCCCTTCAAAGCAGAATTATTCTTGATTTTCACAGTACAGGTGAAGCCATGCCATGAAGTCTGGTATTTGGTGCCTGTCACCTGTCCCTGTGTTACCCCAAAGCCATTTGGGTAGCTATGTGCTGAAACAGATTGGAAAAGCAATTCATCTTCTTTTCTTGTGAGGTAGAAAAAGGAGGAAAGGAAATTACCAAGAGATGGTCTAATGTTTTATATCATAAACCACATTTCAAAATTTTCTGCAGGCATCCAGATTGCTTGCTGGCTCTAACCTCCCTTTGACAAAAGTGATGTAAGTTACAATTTTAAAGAATCATTCAGAAGCATTTTGCAATTAGGTCTAGAATTGAGTGTGTGAAGTTAAACACTGGTTAAATGCTGTGAAACTATTTCTCTGGCTAAAAAAAAATGTAATTGTGAGTAACTCTGATGCAGCCATTTGATACTAAAGCTGCTGTTAACTAAAACGGACAGAAAACTGTTTGCAGATATGGAACAGTACCAGCAAAAGTAAAAGTCAATTAAACCCTTTGAAGCTTTGTAGTGCTCATAAAAAAATTTAATTCCTTCTGTACCACCAATTAGCACTTAGTTTTATAAGGGGAAAAAAAATCCGTTATTACATGGAGATCTTTCTAAGTTCAGTATCTCAGGCTGTATTTTCATAGTCATTATTAACTTATCAGGATTATCCTTAAATGCAAATATGTGCCAAGAGGTACAACCCTTTTGTTTGTTTCTGTTCAAATTTTCCAACCCCTGTAACAAGGAGTTTCTGCCACCTTTTTTCATTGCATACATCACAACAGTTCAGCCAGCCTGTAGGAGAATAGAGAAACACATGGAAGTGAAAGCAGGAGGTTAAAAATACTAGCCTAAGGCATTTCTAGCCCAGAAATGAGCATCTCACAGTTTGCAGAGTCAGATGCTTACCAAAAGTCAACATCAAACAGGGAGCTCTGAGAGTGCTGTATGAAATGTAAGAGAGAGAAGCAGTTTGTAGCTGCTGCTGTGGAGTGCAGGCTAGGTGTGAAGGCAAGCTCTGCCAGTGCTTGTCCATGTATTTGTCAGGTGTTTCAATAGTTTACCATGGCCTGGTGTATATATTTACCTGTTGATCCCACTTCAGGAAGCAAGTTGCAGTCATGGCTTTTTCCTGCAAAGTTCTACTGATACGGATATTCTATGAAAGATGGAGAAGCTGCTACCTGTAGTTATTTTCATCATCCTGGAGAACTGAAATAAGAGACCAAAGGGAGCATTCTGTAAGTGTCTGTAAGAGAGAAAGTATTTTAGATCTACAGAATTTCTAGAAAATGAAGATGGTATTTTTCTACCATGCTCTTTGATATGCACAGTGCTGTGGAACAAAAATCAGATTTAATAGGAGGCATTCAGGCACAGGAGGAATAAATCTTTTGGTATATTTGAAATGGATTGAAAATCTGATGCAAGGAACTAAAAAATAATTTATATAAAATCAATCAAAGCAATATCAGTATCAACTGACTATCAAATTATCAATAACAGTCAGTTTATACTAGTAACCTTTTACTAGCTACTAGTATCTTTTTGTTAAGTTCTTTAATCTACTTTAGATGCAAAACTTTCGGTCCATTGATATTAGAAGTGAACTTGCTTACATCAAAACAAAATTTCTTACACATAGTTCTTGTGTTCTTTAAGTGTATTAATTTAAAATTAGTTAGAAATATCAGTGTTTGCATGTCAGTTTTTCCCTGAAATTTGTATTGGAGATAAATGTGAACAGCAAGCATTTTTGCACAGGATTTGCCTTGCTGCTTACACTAGATGTGGTTGGGAAGAGTTGTTTTTATTTCTTATAAGAGATTCAATTGCATGCAATCAATGAAATTGACTGAAACAGGAAGAGAAAGATGAGAAGACTCAAAAAAAAAAATTGTTGGCTAGGTGTTTGTCTTTTTCACAGCTTTCTACTGTTTTCTGATGCTTCAGCAAGTTCTTTTGCCAGACTGACTCATGTGATTTTTACAACTTTCTGTAGAAGTTTCCTCAACCATTTTAATGACACTTAGTAGTTCTTTCTGATCCACTTTGGTGTTTTTCTTTTATTTGAGAGCCTTTCCTTGTCAAGGTATACTAATTCCTACATCTCAATTTTTTTTGTGAATATATGAGAACTTGTGCAAATGTAAATATCTTGTCAAGATTTATCATATTATCATTTGAGGAAGCAGATGTATTCTCTATAACTCTATACCCTCTTGCCTTTATTACTAATTTTCTGAGGAAGGTTGGTTTTGGTTTTTGTGGGTTTTTTTCCTTCATTTTTTTAAACAGGTTTGTGAAAGCAAATAGCATAACTAGTCCTCTGTTCAAGTGTTATAAAATATTATTAATTTGTAAATATCCCTGAATAAATTTATTAATTCTTGGGCTTGCTTTTCTCTTTCCTATGCTTATAGCAACGCAGATTCCCAGGGTTTTTCTCCACAGGTTTCACACTCACATTTCACAATTTAAAATGTGCCTTATCACCAGGTTTATGTCCTCATTGTCATACTTTGTAGGGGGGCATGCGCAGAAGTAAATAGATGGCATATATAGTGAAAAGGTAAATTAGAACAGAGGTAATGCATTAGCTCATTTCTCTCTACATGGCAGTTAGGGCAACTTTTTGAAACATGTCCGAATCCTGTGTCCCTTCCTCTCCCTTCTTGAGGGCAAAGGAAGGCTTATCTCTGCTCTTTTTCTGTTAGGAACAATAGGGGTGCATCTTCATGGCATGGCTGAGTTACAAAGCACTTCTTGGCCTTCTGAGGGCACCTGACAGTGAAAACTGTCTGGGGAGAAAATAAATATGTTTAGTTTTTCCTTATTTTGAGGTTGCTGTTTGCAAATCGTCTCCAGCACTTTTGTAATGAATTTGTGCCTCTCCTTCTATCTTTGCTTTCTTTCAAAATCCCTGTGAAAAGTCCCAATAAAACACAAAAGTTAAAAGTATAAATAATAAAGTAGTCTGTGACAGAAGAGTTTCTAACATCCCTTTAAAACATGTTTAGTTTCAAAACTGCTGTGGCACTGATGCAGCAGTTCAGGTGCTCCTTGTTGCTGAAAAAAAGACCATTAAAAGGTCTATCAAGAAATTGCTAAAGGAGAGAAATGGCTCAGAGAACTGAGATTTTGTGAGAAGAATGAGGAGGAACAGAGTAACAGGCAAAGACAGAGGGGAAGGACATGAAACTAACAAAAATTATTTAGAGGCTTAATGGGCAACATCCACAAAAAATAATGCTGCAGATCAAAAAAAAAGTAAGTTAAGAGATGGAAATTTAGTTTACAGAGGTGAAAGGGAAAGTAAGTCAACTGAAAGATGGATGACAGAACACACAGACTTCATTATTGCAAGTACTTTTATAAATGATAATCTGCTTTTTCCTTCTCAAATGTGGTATGAAAAGCTGCTGGCTTTTCTCTTAAAAGTGTTCTTTGAAAATATATCCAACTTAATTTTGTGAGGGGAAAAGGAGTGTTGTTGCTACCTTGCCTTACAACAGTGGCCTAGGCAGCAGCTGGGTTGGTCATGGGTTTGCTTTGAGCATCCTCACGGGAGAAACATCGTTGATCAAGTGTGCTAAAAAACATAACCAGAGAACTGCACAAAGAAAATGTTGGCTCTGAAATCAAATTCCATCAACAATGTATGTAGAAGCAACCTATGTTTTGCATTGACTCTTGTAAAAAATTAAAATGTGTGTTTTTATTTTTTCCCTCCCATACATTTTATATTCCTTTACATTATATAGCTTCTAGACTTAATTCAGTTGTCTCTTTAGAAATTAGTGTTCTTTTCCATTTGCTTATGTTGTTTTATGACTTCTTATCCTACTTTAGGGGAAAAAAAAAACAAAACAAAAATCCAAACAACTGACCAAAAAACCTACAAAGAACAAAAGAACAAGAAACCCACTCAAAATTCTGTTTTTAACAAATTCTGTCATTGTGCAAAGTGCTCTGCATTTTAGACTGCCATAGCTCTTGACCCTGGCTAGTAACACTATTCTTTCATCTTATCTTGTCAGAGCTGGACTAAGATTTGGTAAATACATAGCGATAATCTTTAAGCTGCCAGTGTTTAATGATGATCCCAGGGTTGCTTGGAACAAGAAAGATTCCAAAGAAGTTGTCATCCTTTGTAGGAAAATACTTTTTAAATAGTCTTGTACAGTACTTTTTATTAGATTAAGTATGTAATCAGAAAGCTTTTTCAGATCCAAAACTTTGAGTGCTTTGAAGTCACAATTAAAAGAGAAAGTTATCTGATTGTTTTAGAAATAAGTAGTAAAATATTGATGGAAATGCTGGTTCAAGGACAGAGCATGGGTTATGGACTGTGTCTTCATCTGAGCTCTGTGTATATCTCCAGGAACTTGTAACAAGACAAATTCCCCAAGACAACATTATTCTTCTGTTAGTGAATTTAAAGGTTACACAAACTGCTTGTTTTGGGTCTATGACTGTAGAATTCAGTTGCAGTTCCCTAGAAAGAATACATACTTTAATTAGGTTTCAACCAGTCTTATGAAGCAAAAGCTAAAGACAATATAGTTTAAATCTCTTTTTAAATACATCTACACATTTATAGATGCTGTTTCTGATAGTTAAACAAGCATATACGTAGAACTTTCAAATATGTTGTTAATCTGTCCATTTCACTATTTATTACCTGCTTCTAAACCTGATACTGATCTTGTTCACATTTTAGCTCCCCAGGCTCAAGTGAAAGAAAAAAAACGGTCTTAATTTTGTACATTCAAACACAAAACTAATGCAAAAAATAAATAAAGCACTCCCATCACAATTACCATTCCAGGTATTCATAATGACCCAGAATTTAGCTGTGTCAATAAGTTAGGTTTACATTATTGTAAAAATGTGTAACTAATTGGCAAGCTTTAAAAAAAATAACAAAGCAAATGTATTTTTCTTGCTAATAAATGTTTAGATTTAGGTGCAAATATGCTGTCCATCATTAGCTATTCATTAATTTTAATATCTTATTTCTGTCTTGTA
Source organism: Zonotrichia albicollis (assembly GCF_047830755.1). Classification (NCBI taxonomy): domain Eukaryota; kingdom Metazoa; phylum Chordata; class Aves; order Passeriformes; family Passerellidae; genus Zonotrichia; species Zonotrichia albicollis. The sequence continues at coordinate 57,301,918 of NC_133821.1, forward strand.
AATCTACTGATCAGGGTACAAATCTGCAGGGATTGCCAGCCAGCCTGTCCCATCAGATATTTCATGCACCTTTTTTTCCTTCTTGGATGGCAATCACAAGATGCAAATGGCAAGTTCTTGAAAGATGTTTTCTGACATCTGGCTCTTGATGTGCTCCTTAGGCAGCTGGGCTTGTCTTGCTGGAAGAACTTCTGAGCTATCCTCATAATGAAGGGACTTTTTGGCCTTTAAACGTGGTCTGTCCAAGTGCCCTTTGGAAGTGAAATGATCTGCATGCTATGTATTGCCAGAGAGCCCTAAGATGCAGATTGTTATACAGCTGGGAGCTGGAAGTGTTCAGTGTAATTTGAATATGCTGCACATCCACAAGGCATGTGGACAGTTGGGTTGCTGTTGTGATGGCTCGTGTTTCACATCAGCATGTGAAAACCTCAAACACATGGGTTGTAGCAAATAATTTCACAAATTATTGGAATAACATGGCTCAAAGTAGAAGCAAGAAAGGGAAGACTTAGACACTTAAGTTGGAGCTGAGTAGTTGCTTTATATCTGAGTTTTGTCTGTATGTTAATTTTTCGCTTTATAGCCTAGTGAGATTTCAGGCAGCCTGAATGAGAAGGTTTATCTGTATATACAACTTAACTACTTTTTTTTTTTTTTTTTTTTTTTTTTTTTTTTTTTATGGTATGGAAATTCAGCTACAAGTAAATGTCATGTTTACTATTCAGGACTGCAAAACGTGTGCCAGACTAGTATTAAATCACAGGTCACAGAATATTTTGTGTTCAAAGAGGACCCACAGGATCATCAAGTCCAATTTTTAAGTGACTGGTCCATAAGAGAATTGAACCTACAATTTTTTTGTTATTAGCACTGGACTCTAACCAAACTAGCCAGTCTCAGGGGCTGTTGTGTTCGCTTTGGTAGCAGGAAACCAAAACATAGCAAGCATCTTTTTGTCAATAAAATGAAATTGTTGTTGTCAATAAAATGAAATTGTTGTTTCCTAACCACAAGTGGACTTGACAGTTACTTGTAAATAATTGCTTTCTGTTTTTTGTCACTGATCATTGTATTAGATAAGATTGTTGTCTTGATAAGTATTTGACAAAAAAAAAAAAACATAAAAAAAATAAGGATAAGACTTGAAGAAGTTTAGCAATCACATTTAAAACAAAACAAAAAAAATATTGAAATAATATAGGCATAAACCCCAAACCACATCTCAGTTGAACAATTATTTTCTAAGATTCTGCTCATTTTTTTTTCAAAATTCAACATTTTTATGCATAAATCAAACCTAATTATAGCTAAAAAGTGTAAAGCTCAAAAAAAGTTTCATTTTCAATAAGCATAAGATTTTTAATATTTTTATATCTGCTTGAGTTCTATTTGAAGAAATAACCTTAATTGAAAAGACAGCATATGGCTGGATTTATTGAATTCCTTTAGTAATAAAAAGAACTTTAATCTTCCAAACAATAACAGTACAATGAGTTAGAATGCTTTCTTGTAAAGATGAACCTGTTTTTTATTGATGCAAGTGAAAAAAATGAAATCCCAGAATACATTAGGAGGAATGAGACCATTTTCTAATTGTCCTTTTTCCTTTTCTTGCTATAATGTTAGCATTTATAGGTAGGTAAACCTGAGGCAGGAATTTGATTTTTTTGTCACTTCTGAACAAGTAGAACCTCTGTTTAGTAATAAAAAAAAGCTTTTCATCATTAAAACCCGTAAAAGATTTCAGTTGTATATTTCTCTAGTCAAACAGACAAAACACTCCTCAGAATCAGCTGAGATATTATGTAGAGATTAAACTTCTTTCCCTTTCTTTTTTTCATTACTTTATTTGTATCTATATTTTAGTCATGATATATGTGCTTAAAGGGGTTTTTTTTGTTTTTGAGTTACAGAACAATACAGAATTCCCAAGCAGCTGAGCTTCTCATCCTGTGTCTGGAAATTAAAGTTAGTAGATAGAATTAATCTGGATATAGGAAACTTTAGTGGTTCCCTGACAGAAGAAAAATTTAATTTCCTTGCAGTGAATGGGTTACAGTTCAACATATTTTCAGATATGACTTGCAGGAAAGTGTTCTGGAATATGCCACTGCAAAACATGTAACAATCTTGCCATCTTCCCAATTCTTTTAGGAGAATTCAGCAAAGTAATTTCTTAAATCAAGAGATAGAGGTGTATTGAAGAGTGTGTAGATCATGCACTGTAAGCTGGGAGGAAACTGTCCTGTATTGAAGAAAGGCAAAGAAAGGGAAATAAAGAAAAGTGTAGCTGGACATTTCTCTGTGAGGCTTTGTTTTGGAGCACATGTGTGTGTTTACTCTGTTAACTCTGGAGTTTAATCCCGGCTTAAAACTCAATTTTTTGTGAAGAGCCCACCAGAACTGCTGTGCCGTACAAATGAGTTGGCATTAAGGCTTGCAGGGTGCTCGGTGGAGCAGAAATATTGTAGCAAAACCTAAAAATTCCTTTCAACATTACAATACAAATCTTAAATAATACAAACTTATATATAACCCAAATCTTATAATATAAAACCTAAGCTTTCTGCTTCTGCATTGTTTGTTTGGGGTTTGGGTGAATTGTTTGGATTTTTCTTCTTTCACTAAAAGCTTTTGCATCTAGGAGTGAATAAGCATAAATATCATCAAAATAATCTTTTAATAAACAGTGCCCTTCATTCTTCATCTTGATCACAGTATATTTATAAGTGGAAAAGTGAGCTTTTCTTGTACCTCTTCCTTTTGAGGTGACCTTTGGCTTGAGTATTTAGGTTGCAGCAGTGTAGTAAATACGAGGGATTTCTATGAAATGAGGATATGGGCATCAACCACTTCAGAGCAGCAGACTATGTTGATGGTGAACTTTTTTCCTGTAATCTAATGTGGTTTATGGGGTTTTTAATAATCTCAAGCTTGTGAGAAGAAAACTACAGTCAAGCCCAGCAAGTCTGCTCTATAATCTGCTAAGTACTCTTGCATTGTTAAAACAACCAGAAACAAGCTGTGGAAGATTTGTGCTGAGTGTAGTTTCCCCCCTTCCCCCAAACAAGGTGCATGCTTCTTCACTGAAGTATAAAATCCTATGGAAATGTTGTGTCTAAAGCAAATAGGCACAGACTGGTTGCACATGAGTTTGCTGGAGAGAGTATTGTGAGTTTACCAAGTCATTCGAATGCTGTTGTAAAAAAGGCTTCTTTTAAGTAAAAGTAATTGTCAAAGTCATGTCCACTATAAAATTCTGTTCTCTGCATGAGTAAAAATCTCTGTCTCAACTAACTTCACTTTGAAATTCACCTCAGTTATATTTGCAACTAAACAACCAACACCTACTCTCTGCCTGAAATAAGATTATTCCACCTGGTTGAAATTTTGTACTCCCCAACTGGGGACTTGCACTGCTGGACCCTTACTATTACCCATCACCAGTTTCCTTACACTTCTTTTGTCTCTTTTAGAGTGGTAGGCTTTTCAATAAATGGCATTTTTACATCTTAGGCATATAGGACAGTGTTTGAGTCATCAACACGCTTTTAATGATTTCATACTGCATTTTGGATTTAGAGTCTTATTAAAATTTTGCCAATTGTTTCTTTCATTTGCTGGGCTGAGAAAGAGCTATGTTTTGCAAATAGCAGAACCTTGAAAAGTTGACTTGTTTGAAGTTATATAGTAGGGAAAAAAATTTGAAGATGGAATTTGTTTATTTGCTGCAAGGTCTAAAGGCTGTCCTTGAAAATTACTAGCTATTAAAGAACCACCCTATGATTTGAACTGATATTGCTATTATATTAGCTCCCCATAAGTAAACTGTACTATTTAAAGACCTGAAACAATTTTCAGCAGTGCTTTGCCAAACAGTGTTCCAGAATAGTACTAATATTGAGCAATTATGAATGCTTGCTTATCTTTTTATGTTGTTTTTTCTTCATGGGTGTTGACACTGGATTTCTTTCATTGACTTAATGTGGATGAAGATTATTACCTTATTCCTGGACTGTAAACAAGGATATAATTTTTTTTTTTTCTTAACAAAAGAAAACAAAAAGAAAGACAGAAAGAATATGATAACATTCAGAGTAAAATCAGCTGCTGAGCTGCTGTTCCTGTCTGTAACAAATATATTTGCTTGGCTGGCAGCACTGTTTTAAAAAATAGGAGGGCATGAAGTACTGCCTTAAAGTCGGTTGAAGATACCTACCTTTACCAAGGAAGATACCTGGAGGTCAGAGAACCTGTGCTGAAAGAAAGGTGGCAAGAGTGGTGCCTGAAGGGTGATATTGTAGCCTCGAGTTCTCAGAATAATCCGGACAATGCAAGGACAGTCTCTTTCCTGTGGACAAGGGTGGTTAAGGGTTACATTATATTTGGAACAGACATACAGAGTGATACCTGGCTCTCCTCCCTGCTTCAGGGCTCAGTCCAACAACATGCCATCCTTGGTAGAGTTCTTGTCCAAAACCAAAGTTTAGCCATGCATCCTGAAGCCAATAGATTTCTCCACTGACATATGTTTACAAAGACTGCTGGTATGATTTCCTCTCTATCTAATATTACCTGTTACAGAGTTATATACATCTGACTCATTTCCTCATTAGACATTCCTAATGTTTTGATTTCTGTTTGTGAATGCTGCTAATTAAACAACAGCAAAACAAATCAGGTAGAAATACAGGAATTAATCAGTGAGTTTACTTACTTTGGTGACTTACAAATTTAGCTTAGCAATCAGTGGATTTCAGACTACTTTCAGATGATGGGGAAGAGGGTGATATTTTCTGGCTTGAAATATCTTCAGACCTTGAGGATATCACTGTTTTATAAGAAGGAAAGGGATAGATTTTTATTCAGACTTTTGGCTTAGTTTTGGGTAGAATCCAAAGTGACTAAAGTTGCCTGTCTAGGTACTGGATATTTAATCTAAATTAGTCAGGGGGCTTTTTCCTGTGATCCTGGGGAGAGGCTCCTGCAAAGAATGATTCACATCTGAATTAAATAAACAGTTTAGTTAATGGTATCAACAGCCCTCTTCAGAGCATTTCTTACATCTCTGGGAAGTTTAGCCATAGGAATAGTTCTGATGGAAAAAAAATTGAGTGTTTTTTTGAATTGATGCACTTTTCATTTTTGTATCATTTGAGTGGTATTATTCCTCCTGAATGCAGTTAATTCAAAAGTTACCCATACTGACATATTTTTGGCAAGGAGAACACAAAGCACAATGAGTTCTATTGGTTATTCTGCATTGGTATTTTGTTACACTAATGTAAGATTGAGCTCAGCCTTGAGGGTTTTCACTCTCTCTTTGACTTTCCTTTTGCTGCACTTAGAAAAATAGCTGAGCTTTCTGTCTCATTTTCTGTAATGTCAGCAAGATGCCTAATTTCTGTAATTACAACTGTTAGCTTGGAATAAATCAGGACCTAACTTGACTTATGAACTTCATGAGATGATCGCAGAATTTTTTGTCTGGTAAAGTTTTATTAAGTCATTTAAAATCTTATCCCAGCGAGAGACTTTGCTTGGGCTGATGGTGTGCTAGTATTATGTTGCCTTCCAGAGGCAGAAAATATCATAAGGTAATGCTGCTAAAGATCTTAATTGTCTCAATACATCCTGGTGTTCTTTAATGCCTCTAAATTAATTATGCAATTTAATATTGTTATTAAGCCTTGAATTGCATTACTTCAGCAGAAACATAAAGCTAATGTGATTGTGTACCATAGGAATGGAAGTACCTCTGGTTTTAAGGCTTGTTCCCCAGCATTGCAATTATTCAGTAAGTTTCTAGATCAAAAGGTTCATAAAATATTTTACTGGTGTGTTCCTGGTGGCCACTGAATATGTAACTTAAAGGGTCAAAAGCCACAATTACAGGATACTTTAGAAAGAGAGTATAAGAGAGAGTGTATTGGCTATTGCCAATAACTTAAGTGCCTGTAGATGTGGATAAGATGTTACGTAAAACATTATTTGTGGGGAAAACACTGCTTTTCATAGTCCAGGGAAAGGCAATAATAAAGCCAAACACAGCAGTTCCTGCCAGTCTAACCAGACTACTTTTAATCTTACCTTCAGATTTATCTATTGGCTTAAAGCCAGTTTAGTTTAGTTTTTTACAGAATCTTGCTAGGTTGAAATGAAATGAAAATTTTGGTATTGCTGATAGGTAGCATTGGTTCATATCACTCTGGGGTTGGTCTTGTATGGTTAAGCTTTCCTTGAAGATGAAAATGGTTTTCCATTTCCATACTTCAGCCTGCAACAGAAAGAAAAAAGGTATAATCCCTCTCCCCAGTTTCTAAGGTGTCTAATTTTTCTGAAATATTTGAAAAACTTAAGTCATCTCCAGTCATATAATCTATCAGAAAAAGGCCATCATTTGCTTTCCAAAGCAACACTGAAAACAGAATCATTGTGCTTTAGGGAGCGTCACTTCTACTGTGGATGTATAGAAACAACACTTTCTATTTCATTAAACTGAAATTCAGAAGGTGATTAAATTGAAATGTAGAAGGAAACATGTATAGGCAAAGCCCACGTTAATTCCAGCTAGAAAACTTGGCTGGGGTTGCCATCAGTTCTCAAGAGAAATGTGTAGTTTCACATTTAGTCGAGGTGACAGCACTTCCACTGATATAACGACCTGTGAAATCCCAGGATAGCCAAGCAGAGCACCATGGCAGGAGTGATTACAGGGAATCAGTCAGAAGTGCCTGCTCCTGTGACACTGCCCGTGGAAGTCAAAGCACACAGAGCACATGGTCTGCCCTGATCCTCTGTCCTGCTTAGGGTATAGGTCATTGCCCTGTTTCATAGATACATCCCATTAGAGCCTCATCTCCTGTGCCACTGAGTTTGTATACTTCTGAGCTGTTTACACTGTTTTACTCATATTAACTCATCTGAATAAATGTATATCAGCAACAGATGTTGATTGCTACTGCCCTTGGCAGTAATCGGTTCCAAGCTTTCCCTAATACTCAGAATTAAATAAATCCTGAGCAAAGCCAAACCTGTATTATCTGAGCAAAAGAGTTAAACCATGATAGCAAAGCCACTGGCTTATTTTCCCTGGGCTGTCTAGTTTTAGTAAAGCATTGGGATGATATAGTATATTTTGTAATTTTGGGGATCTGATTTGTTGTTTAAGTTGTGAATTTGATGAAAGAATGTGGCATGACACAAAAGCCTCATGTCAGGGGTTTTATCTTTGCACATATAATTGCTTTCTTTTTTTTTCCCTTTCTCATCCCTTCTCCCCACCAGGCAAAAGCTGTTTAACTTTTTATTTTGTATAAACAAACAAACAAAAAAAATCCATTTATTGATAAGAGAAAGAAATGATTGAGCTGCTTTTTCCACTACTGATGTTCTGTATACTAATTCAATACAAAATTAATAACAGATCTTTAACTTCAGCTGCACAGAGAATCATTCTGCTATTGATCTTAAGAGGTTAACGGGTTTTTAGACATGAGAAAATGCATGTTACAGTCCCAAAACATGCTTATAGTATTCTCTCAGAGAGGGTCAGGACTGTTTCCCCACAGTGAAGTTTCCTCTTAGGTTTTGCTCCTTCAGGTGGCACAGGGGGATTATTACAGTGACCTGGGGAGGTCGCTGGGGTGAGAGAAGGACGAGAATCTTGTTTCTTGATCAGAAGGCTGGATTTATTGATATATGATATATAATACATTGTAATTATACAAAAAAGAATAAAGAGAGAAGTTGCAGAGGCTTGCTAAGCTAAGAACAGAAAAAGAAAGAATCTGTAACAAAGTTCTGTGTCCAGGGAATCTGTCCCTGAGCTGTTTCTGTGATTGGCCCTTAATGGTACACATGGAAGATGAGCCAGTCACAGGAGGATCCTATTGCATTCCACAGCAGCTGATAACAATTGTTTACATTCATCTTCTGGGCCTTTGCTTCCCAGAAGATGGACAAATCTGAAAGAAAGGATTTGTATGAAAAAATGTCTGCGACAGGGGATAGAGGTTGTGGTCAGTTGATGGCAGCTCCTCTCTGCCACTCCTTTCTCATGCTGCTCCCTGTTCCAGCCTGAGGCACCCACAGGCTGCTGTCCTTCAGGATGAGCCTGCTCCACCTGGGCTCTCCATGGGCCACAGGGATGTGCGTTGCATGGGCCACAGGGCACTGCCAGTGCAGCTGGAGGGCTGATCCGTACCCTGGGCTGGTTTCCCGGGAGCCAGCTGGAACAGGTTGCACCTGGCATGAGGAATCCCCTGCCTCCTTGGCAGAGGGTCCTGCAGCATGGACACGGATGCCCAGAGCTGAGGTGAATCCAAGGCTTCTTAGCTGATTTTGTTTTACTGATTCAAGTGACATTTGCTCTGGAGGGTGTGTCAGCACTGCCATATTTGCTGCTGTCCCTGGGGCATGCAGGGCTGTCCTTACCTTCCCAGGGACCCTCTGGGTGCCTGGGAATAGCCCCAGGAGATGGTGTGGACATCTCCATCACAGTGTCCCAGGGTCCTGCCCCCAGACAGGGAAAGGCACCTGCTCCACAAGAGCTCCAGGTGAGGCTGGAGGAGGGCAGGTGTCCCCATGCCAGGCTGGTGGCTGCTCTGTGGATATGAAAGAGGGGATTTTGGTAGGGGAGTGATGTCACTATAGGACACAAAAGAACACAAGCACACACTGCTGTTCTCAAGGTGAAGAAAAAAGGGAAGTTTATTTTCTGTCTCTAACATTAATAGTTTTCCAAAAGTGACAGGGATTGGAGGGTGACAGTGACACCCCTCCAATGACACCGGTCAAACTAACAGTCTATCAACTCTCTCCTCTTCCATAAAGGAATGCAAAACAATGAGTTATTTACAGAAAGTGTGTGAGAAAGTTCACTACAAGAATGCCAACATCAGAAGGCTTAGAAAATCTTAAAAAACCAGGGTGACAGAGTATCTGAGATTATTGCACCTCTTGCCAACATCTTGTCTCTTCTTTTTGCTTATAAACATCATTAATCCCATAATTTCTCATGAGATGTTTCATTATGACATTTTTTGGGTAGTTTTGTATATCTGTGATACAAAATGGAGTTTAGAAAGAAATTCATCATTCATTGGATTTTCCTGTACTGCCTGGCAGGCATAGTTAGGAAAGGCCAAATTATGGGACATTTCCTACCTGGGTATTCCAGTGAGCAAGCTGCACATTTCCATTAACACACTTACAATCCCTTTTCAGGAAAGTCCATCTGCTTCCAACTGATAAAGCAGCATATTACTCACTGCACATTCAGCTGCCTCATGATAATTCAAAATTTTACTTATGCTTTCCCACTCTCTCCGATTTAACACACCAGATGTGTCGTGTGTACATAAGTCACACCCAAATACTTTCTAAAATATTGAAAAGTCTACTGTTTTGTGAGACTTTTTTTTTTGGCATGTGTTTAGAGTAATCAGTTACAGTAAAAACCTTATTGGGGGGGGGCTTATTAGTTGCAGAGATGGGTGGAGAAAAGGCTGTCAATACGGGAGTCATGAATATCTTGAAACTTCTAAGTAACTCTTAAATTAAATCTGTGTGAAAGGAATGGAGCTGTATGTTTTCTTGGAACAACATTTTCAGATAAGGCTGTCTTCCACAAGCAGGGGTATGGGATTTTTTCCCATGTGCATAGTGGAGCCTAATCTCATTGTAAGTGGCTGGATTGATCTGAACATTTATAGACTAAACAGTGGATGGAAGGGATTGGTAAAAACAATTAAGGATACCACTATGTGATCATGATAAATGAACACTCAGGAAGGAATTCATCAAAACAGATTTCCATGTGCTGCATAATGGATGGTGAGCATGAGATCCTCCTAAATCTCATTTCATCTCATCCTAGGGCCAACAACTAAAACACATCAGCTCTATTAAATGGTTCTTTGGTGTGGTAGCTTTTCTTGTGTTGACTATGCAGCCTGTACAGCTCAGGGGTAGATGTCTGTGACTGCAAAGATATCTAAAGTTAAGTGGAACCACTTACTAAATTATTAATGCTGATAACTGTATACTAAATAGTGAGCTTCCTGTTTTGGTCTGTTTAACCATTATTATCTCTTAGTTTCATATAAAATTATACATGACATTTAAAAGATTTCTGTGTAAAACTGTAATCTTTGTCAGAGACACTAGTAGTCAGGTATCAGTAAGCACCTGAAGGAACAACAATCAAAGAGAGAGTCTAATAACTTTGCAAATTTTAAAAAGCTTTTGGGGTTATATGCCAGCCGTGTAGAAAATATAAGTAATAGAGCAGTTATGTTGAAGTATTCTTCTAGTGTATTTCTCCTGATGTTTTCCTTTTTTGTAGCTGCTTATCCTACTGATTATTCAGATACTTTAGTGCACTGCTGAGATGCTTTGTATGTGAACTGAACTGAGTTGAACACCTTTATGATGAGCAGCCCTAACTGAGTATTTCCATAATAGGCACTCAGCTTTGTCAATAAAACACTGAAGTCACTATTCTAGAGTGAAACAAATGTGATGTGTCTAGATTGAACAATTTTTGAGCTATGAGACTACCAAACTAAAATCATATCTGAAATGTTTGGATTTTGTTTTACCATACTCCTAAGAACTTCAAACTAAAATAAAGGCTTCTAGTTCTTCAGCAACTGGAAGAGTTGGCTAAGACAGTACTGTGAATTGATGTGTCTTCATCAATAACATTGTCTTAAATCACGTTGTTAATCATTAGTTTTTACCTCTGTTGAACTGAACGAAAGGAGCATAAAATGATTGGTTTTAGCCATCCTGAATAAATATAGGTGGAACAAGTTGGATGAATTTCTGATATTGAATTTGTCCCTGCAAAGAAATTCTGTTTCGATCTATATGTTGCACGTTTTTCTGTCATATCACAGGGGAGACACTTTTCAAGTGTACAAATATTGCAGTTGAGATCTTTTACCATTTGTCTTTGATATTGTCTTGGTCCAGAATGATCCTAAACTCTGTCTAATGAGATCCACTGAAAAAAGCACAAGAGAGAGATGCTTCTTCCATCTTGCAGACATTTTGCATCTGAAGCTTAAGAATCAAGATATTTTCTGCTCTTTAAAATCCATTGGAAACAGAAACTGCCTTTTTTCTGACTTTTTTTTGCATCAGGATCATATTCATTATTATTCATAGTCATTCAACTATTAAAATGCTTTTTATCTATTTAGGTACCTCTGTAGGTGTTTTGAGCTTGAAAAAAATGTGATGTGTAAAAGTGTTGATTTTTAATAGTTATTCAGCAAGAAAATAAAAATATGTAACAAGCTCAAATTTTTGAGACTTTTTCTTGTCCTCACAACAAGGCAAAAATTGAACATAATTCATGTAAAAGATTGCAACATGTGAGATCACTTTATCTCTCTTGATGCACACTCATGTGAAATATTTACCTTATTATGTATAAAGTTTTACCAGTCTGTGAATTTTATTTTTCATAGAGAGGAACCTATTTGGTGAAACATGGGAACTAATTTTTTAAGTGCAGTCAATGCGTGAAAATTTGTCTTCTCAAGTAAACAGGACAGAAATTACTGTATCCATGGTTTTGCTTTTAAAAAAAGTACTTCTCTTATTTAGGGGTCTTTCTGATATTCTAGTCTCAAGTGAGATTTTATCAAAGATAAATTAAAAGGTAAAGGCAGCACACAGAGTCTCTTCTTGTTTTAAGTAGGGATTCTCATGAATATAGGAAAGGAATTGTACAAGTCATAAAATGTGATTTTCAGTTCTGTACCTGGAACACTGGGTGCCTGCATTTGGGGTTTGGGGTTTTTTGGTATTGAGATCACAGCTGTATTTGTGGTGCCACAAATTTCCTCCTCCTCAGTGCTTTCCTCCTCAGAGTGTGCCCATGTATGCAGAGCTTAACAAAAATTCCTTGGCAGTGCTGCCTCCCAGACCACATCCAAGCTAAAGCCCTGCTTACGCTTTTGTGGCAGAGTTTGGGTGCCAATGCCTAGAAGCACCCCTCAAATTTAATTTTCTAGCACAGACATAGTACATGAAATTAGAGGTGACTGATGGTGGTTTCAAGAAGTCCGAGGTTCATGCTGATATCTAGCATGGGGCTTTGTTGACAGGATTGTTTAACTGGAGCTTGATGCTCTGCACAAGCTGGATTGTCAATGGGCCTTGGTCACTGTTCTACCAAGAGTAGAGTGTATTCCCTTTGTAGCTGAATATAAAAGCAGCACGAGCTAACTTGAGACCACTCAGTTTATTGTAAATTAAGGCAATGAATTCCAAAGCTCCAAGTCACAGCCTGCATTATTAGGAGGGTAAAAATGGAATCTTGGTAGTAATGACATAAAACTAAAATTATTGGGATGGTTTTTTTTAAAACTGAAAATAGCTTGAGAACTTAATTAATTAACAAATTAGGTTTTTTCTAACTAAAAGCGTAATAAATTGATAAGAGGGGAATTATCAAAATTCAAATTTTAATTTCTTAACTTAATTTCCTCAACTAAAAGGAGGCTCAGCTAACTAAAAAAAGGCTTCTCTTTTCAATTGTTTTGCAGTCTTAAAAGTTTGCAAGTTATTTAAAACTGACTTTCATCATGTAGCAGTTTAAGTTATTTTTCTGTGTTGATAGTGTAAATAAGAAGTTTTTTTCAACATTTATACTTTGTGAATTAAAAAAAATGGATCAATTAATTTTTAAACATTCAAGTTTTTTAAGAGCAATTCACATTGTTGCTTCACATAGTTGACACTGTAAACATTCCACTAAGGACCTCTAGGGACCTCAATTAAACAAAATTTGGTACGTGCCGTGTAAATTGTAGTTATACTTCATGAATGAATTATTACAGCTGCGTTGCTGGAATGAAGAACTGAAATCACAACTGCTGTCTTGAGAAGTCTGGAACCTTCCTTCCTGAGCCAAAAGACCGAGCTTTAGCACCGAGGGCTCTGTGAGATCCTTGCAGAGCTTTACAGAGTGCAAACCCTCTCAGGTGGGAGGGCGTTGATGATGAGCATGATCTCCATGGCTGCTCTTTGCCTCTCCCTGAGAGTTTTGCCTTCTTTGCCACGTGATCCTCAGTGCAGACACGCTCCCTTGCGCTGTGCTCCCTGTGTGTGGCCAGCTTGGGAGCAGTGGTGGGAACAGAGCATTTTAGTGGTGTAATGGCTAGGCCAAGAAATGCCTAGGGAAAGGAATGTCTCAGGAAGTGTGTTTGGAGTGATAGTCTCTCATCTAAACATGGATCCTGGGCTGAGAGGATCGATGAAAGGGTTGCCACACTGACATGTCCAGCTAGGATTTGCTTTATGCTCCTAGTAAGACAAACGATGGAAGTTCTGGACATTTTTAATCTGATTTGTTTCCTTTCTGTTCATTCATTCAAATACAGCCCCTCTTGTGTTCATTTGGTTTAAGGGGGCGTTCAGATTGGCTTCCACTCCAACTCATTGCCCTTCTTGACAGCACAGGGTTAGTGGAGGGAACAGCTTTCTTCCAGGAGAGTGTTTTACCAGGGGAGGGGGAGACCTTCATGGTTAAAGGCATATCAGAGCTGTGTTACAAGTGTTGGGCTGGCATGCAGCAATGTACAACGGTGGTTAATGTGTGTTTTCTTCCCTTCGGAATATTAACTGGAATATAGTCTGAGATTTGTTAATATCCTCACCCTTGCTGTTGAGTTTTGGTGATGGTTTTGGGTTTTTTTCCTGAGAAACTGAACAGGAATATATTGCAGTGCAGCGATTATATTACCTCTCTAGTCTGTTGCCTCCTTTTTATAACGCCTGGGAGTAAAATCCCTTGGCATTCTGGTAAGAGACACTAAGAAACTGTGAAACATCTTGATTAGATTCACTCTTAAGTTATTCAAAGGGGTCTGGAAGCCTTAGATTGCAATGGCAGGCAATAAATGGGATAATAATGGCACATGGTTCTACTTGGCCCTAATTATATGTAATGAAATGGTGGTCAGTCAATCTTTCTCCTCTGCTTCTGAATTCAGAAATTTACAACTTCTGCAGAGGAAAATGTTTTATTTAGGTTTTAATTATTAGTATTTTTGCTTCCTCTGTTACATTTTTTACATGAAAAAATATATTCAAGACCAACTTTCTAAAGTGGTTTGCTTGAAAGGTTGCATAATTTGGGGAAGAAAAGGAGACCCCAGTTCTTAATGCTACCTTTGGGGTGACCTGCTCCTTGGTCTGAATAGGCTCATCATTCCTCTCTGCTGGAGGTGTCCATTTTCAGACACAAAGCAGCACGAGTTTGCTTGCTGCTGCCGCCTTAAAATAATAAGCTCCCTAGGAAAGTGGTGGATCCCCTAGAACTGTTCATTTTAAGATTCAGCTGGACAGTTTGCTGTGTTATCTTATCAAGATTGTGCTTTTGCCAAGAAAGGTCCGATCTTGAATTCCATGATTCTATGACTGTTCATGCTATATTGGAGAAACTGTTGTCTTTACTCCAGTTTGGTCACCAGGTTTGAAAAACAAAATCATCTGAAAATACTGTGATCATACATAGCCCTTTGGAAATTGGAGTGAGCAGCCCAAAGGCCTTTCAGTACCGTGTTATTACCACTGCTCCACATCTCTCTGTGATAAATTCGTGCTTGAGTTGTTCTATGTCCAAATAGGTCTCTCAGTTTGCGAAGGGAAAAAAAAAAAAAAGAAAAGAACAAACAGTATTATTTGGCAATAAAAAATATTAAAAACTTTTGTCTTGTCTTCCTCCAAATTAGGCCTTTTAGCTTATATGGCTGTGCTTTCCCCATGTTTCTGTAATCTGTTTTAATAATTGTTCCATCTTTTGCTTTGTTCACAGCCTACATGCTGACACAGTACCCGTTTTGTTTCCAAAAGAGGAGTTCACAGAATTACAGTGTCTGATCCAACTAGCTGCTCTGATGATCCTCACTGGACCATGTAGGTAAAATTCAATATACCCTATTTATATCCACACTATATCTGTAAAAGTATTCAGCATATTGGAAAACATCTGGGTTTTGGCAACAGTGCTCACATTGTGGAGTCGAGGTCTCTTGGAATTTATGGACTCTTATAACATTACGACCCTGCAACTTTTTGATGAGTTTTATTGTCAACAGAAGCACAAAAATAGACTGTCATTTGTCACAATGTGTTTGGTCTTCTTGCTACATCTGTTTTACGTACTTGCAGGTGCTGACAACAGGTGATACCCGTCATTCCTGTAGGGTAATTTAGTAGCAGCTGCAGTGGTGAAAATTTCAGCTTAGGCAGAAAACCCAGCAGAGAAATTGAATGAGTTTTGGAGCAGCTTGTAAACCTTGAGCTTCTTGTTGCTACAGCCACACAGCTACCAGAATAAGAGCTAGCCAGGTAAGAGCTAGGCTGAACAGGTTTACATGCATGAACAATTCAGTTTTGCTATAGAAGAGCTGTTAATCCAGTGGTTTGTATTCAATTTCTTTGAAAAGTGTATTTTTCCTTTTTGTTTTGATATGCTAGTTGCATTTAATCTCAACAAGTCACCTCCCTCTGAGCTAGCAGACCTAGGCAAAGGACTAAATTGTTCTGATTAAATTGCTAGCATTTATTGTCTCTTGACTGCTTTCTCCCTTGTATGCTATGCTGTTTTATGTCTCAATTGCAGTGGCACTTAAAATAATTCACATGAATGGGTAAGCTGCAGAGTTTATGCCTACATTCTAATTTGTGCTTCTTTTACATTCCTTACACTGTAAAAGCTCTATCTTGGTTTGCATTTCTAGTTTTATGGAATTAGCTGTAAACTTGGGTGTGTAGCAGTGGTTTAGACAGCCTGTATTTACACATGCTGGCACAGTCTCTGCACATAACAAACAGCTCTCCTCACATTCTCTTTTGGAATTGTGACACTGAAAGTTGATTGTGAATGTTTCTGGAGCATCTTGAGATTTCAGTCACTCAGTTCTGTCTGGAGAAGGTTTCTAAGTCATCTCAGTAAAGCGTCTTCAGAATGTACTGGCTGAATTTTTTATGACTTCAGTTTTAACAAGAGGTGCCTCAGATGAATCTTGTAACAATGTTTATACCTGTTTTTTTATCCTGAAATTATGACAAGATATATTGCATGCTGTTACATACACAGCTCCCTTTCATGTTGTATTGAGCATTCCAGATTTAATCAGATGTTTTTCAGGTATTTTGCAAAAAGTGAAAGGTTGTGGTTTGGGATTCCTTCTTTCTTTTCTTTTATCTTCCTAGGATAGCAGTATTTTTATTAATAAATATTGAAAATATATTTTTCTGGTTTAGCGGTTAAAATTAAATTTAAGTGATCGTAATTCATAAATGTCTTGATAGCTCTAGAATAGAAAAAAAGATTCATATTTTCTGTTTGGAGAATCCAAAATCTTTCCCAGTTGTAACTGATGGTAAGGAAGCAGTCCCAAAAGACATTAGTTATGCTGGAGAGGATATCAAGTCTGAGGAGAATGAGAGAATATCTTTTTTTTTAGGTGTCAGTGGCATAACTATTCCATTGCAGAAAATTTTCTAATTGATGCAAAATTTCAGGATACCTGAAAGAAACTGGAGCTGTGCTCAGTTTGGTCAGAAAGGAAAGTAATAAAGAGGGTATCTACGCTCATATAGTTAGCTTCTGTACATTTTGTTACTGTCCACATCTCCCTTCCTCTATAGACATGTTATATTTATCACTTAGACTCTGTGTGGAAACAGTGAGCCAAAAAAGAAGGGTAAAAGCACCAAGCCGCATAATCCATTTTCAGAAAAGCCAGGGATTGATATCTGTTGTTTGGGTTTTTTCTTGATTATAAATTAATGGTAACAAAGCCATTAATGCTTTAAATAAATCTAATGGTTTGCTTTAGATTTACACTGTGCCATTTTACCTCTTAAGGGATCATATCTAAAAGGAAATAATAAAATAATGGTCTTTATTACCCACAAGTGTGCAGAGCAGTAAACAGAATTTGTCAGTTGTACTGAACATGTTACATTAATCAAGAGTAACAGCATTATCTTGCTTAGCACAGATACATTAGCTAGACTGGGCTGCCAGAATCTTAAAATCTCACCTCAAATGCAAGGATAATGGACACTCTGATGTGCATTTGTCATGTAATGCAGGTAGTACTTGTGCTTGAGTAGCTTTTAGCAGAGCACAGATGTTTGCAAAGGTTGTGGTACATCTTGAATCTCTAAAACCAAGTGCAATTTCTAACACAATTGGTGTAACTTTCAAGAGTGAACTGGATAGAGTCTGATCTAAGAAGAGCAGAGTCTGGGGAAGTGGAACCAAACACCCAAACTGCACAGTTCTTATCCAGGGGCATTTCCAAAGGAGTCTTTCCTCAGGTGACACAGCCTGATCCAGCAGCACTGCCTGCATAAGGCTGATCCAACTAAAAGGCCAGGTCTTCTCCAAATAATGATGGAAACATGAATTCTGTTTGGGGTGGTTTTTATTTTAGATTGAGAAGCTACACAAAGGGAGAAAAAACATACGTTTCCATGAGAGAAGGGAAAAAGAGAGAGTCCCATTGTGTCACCCTCCTAATAGAACAAACCATCCTGGCCTGAGCCACAGGACTGGTTGCTCTTGTCTTTATGTTCACTCTTAAAAAGTTTGTACAGTAGTATATGGAGAAAGATTATTTAAAAAAACCCAATTTTTAAAATGTCACCAATAGGTAAGGCTTTATAAAGGAAAGGCCTTGAACCATAGCTCCAGCCTGTTGCTTAGGCTGAGTAGATGGGAGCCATGGGAGAGTGACTCAGCTGGAATAGGAGTACAGAGAGATGGACTCAGCTGGGATAGGAGGAGTGAGAGATGTGCTGCATGACTGCTGCATGTCCACATCATGGTGTATATGGTACCTGGCTCACTTGGGCTTGAGCCTTCAAACTGTGTGAACTGATAACCTGCTAACTTTTTCAAAAGGCCAGGTTTTTCGCAATAAAAAGCACTCCTTTGCACCTGCCTGGGGTCTCTGCATCACTCATTACCACAACAGTAAAAATTAATTCATATTTGTTCATAAATTTGATTGTAAATGTTTTCATGGATTTAAATATCTGCCTAAAATTTTTTGATGTTGATAAAATCTACCAACTCAGTCAGAAATTGACACCAGAGCACTGAAGTCTGTTTTGCAAAGTGATTGAAAAGAAACATTTGCTCCTATATATTACCCCTTGAAAAATTATTCAAACTCTTAATCCAAGACTAATGAAAACTTGTATTTTAATTTATTTCTCTAGCTATTTATTTATCCACTTTGGTAGTAGGTTAGAGCAGAAGAGTATTTTGACAAAGCACATGCAATCTGTGACTGGCTGTCATGCAATCATGCTGCAAGCAGTTGCAGTGTTTAATTGTCTTTTCCCTTTGAAGTGACTTAGAATTACATTATTTCAGGAGAAGCATCCCAGCTTGGACTGTTGTATGTCTGTGCTGGCGTGTTAAGCTAGCAGTTAATCCATGAGGGTAAGGTACTATTGTGCTTTATAAAGATGAACTATGGCCAAAATTAATTTTCTAGAGAAAATTTCCTCTTTGTTTCTAGTTATTTCACCTACCTGATGCAGTAGCTATTGATGGTGGGGAGAGCACATAGACTGAGGCTCCGTTTATTCATTCATAGCTGCTTATTTATGTGTAAATAGAGAACTTTATTACTTGGTGGATAAAAAGTGACACAAACTAGGCATTTGTAATTTTCCTCCTGCCCTTTGTACTACAATTAAATTTATAAGGATTTTTATTTAAATGAAAGATGGAAATATTTATATGTTTAATATTAAGTATACAAAATATAATTTTTCCCAGTTGAAACTTTCTCCAGGGTATAGTATAAACAATTATTCTTTCATTATGTGCATTAAAAACTCAAGTGAAGTGACTATGTCTGAGTTCCATTCCCTCTGAAAAAAACATAACTTTTATCAACAAAGATCTTTCAATAACTTTTTTTGAAGAGAAGACTATTACTTGGCAGAATTACAAATTTTTATTTCCTCTGGCATTTAAGAAAAATCTCAGGTTTTTTTTGTGATACACTTCACCAGACAGATCATATTTAACTTGTGAAGACTGAGTAGCTTGTAGCTGTAGGTGGTATGTGAAATACAAACTTCAGGAAGAGCATGATTTCCATAACCACTTCAAAGGAAATACATTATAAATAAAGTACATTTCTCTGGGGGCTTACAAAACCATTCTGTTTATAATTCAAATTACATTAGGCTAAATAAAATAGTACAGCAAAACCCCCAAGAGAAAAATACTTCATTTAAGTTTGAACATTACATTACTTGCATTAATTGGAAGTATTTTATTCTCTCTCTAATAGTTTATTTTTCATTGACTATATATAATTAAAAGTATTGTCATTGCAACAGGAGCAATTTTTTCCCATCTTGTGTTCCAAGCCCCTGTGTTCAGTAGCTCATTTTAGTTTTATTTGCCTGCCTTCCTTCATTTCTCAGTGCTTTATTAGGAGTGACTAACACTCTGAGAATCAGGCTGTGATAGAAGATTACCACTGCTGTGTCACAAATGTTCAGCTTTATCAAAACCCTACTGGAACTGAGTCTCTCAGCTCAGCCTGAGGTTTTGTATCAAAACAGTGGAGGAGGTGAAGCTTTCTTCTGTAGGAATATTTTAGAGTCTGCTCATCCAGACTGTGCTGCTTGCTCTTTCCAGGGTGCTTGCATGGGTAACAGTTGAGCAGGGACTGCAACACAAACCACAGAATCCATTAGTCTCCCTACTCCATAAAGCAAACTTGCAGGCAAGGGAGAGCCTGATAGGATATGAAGATAATATGTCTTCTAGGAGAGGAAACTATTGGAAAAGCTTAGTGAGCTATCTAATTGTAAGAGTGATTTATTCTGCCTTCCTTTTTCACCCCGTGACGAGACTTTACAGGCAGAACCAAATCAGGCTGTCATTCCTAAGGGCAAGGAGGGCAGTAAATCTATACTGCCAAGCTCTCTAATATCGACAGTTTTGCCGTATGGGTTTCCTTAGAGATAGTCTAAGCACATCTAAGCTTACAGGAGCTGAAGCAGGTTGTGTAATATAGCAGGCCAGTCCCATAATCAACACTTATTTCCAATTTCAAGTCAACTTTAAAAAAGCTGTTAACTTCAAATTAATCCCTACTTAAGTTTAAAATGTGCTTTTTGTTTCATATCACTTAATTTCAAGTATTAGAACTATTTTTATGGAGGAAAATAAATGTTTATAGCTGATATTAACACTATTGAAATATATAAAAAGAGGCCATGCACATATTTATATATATAAATATTTTTAAAGCTTTTAAAAAACAGTAGTAATTGAAACTAATGCTGGATTGAATAAAAACTTTGTTGCCCTGAGACTTTCAAGTAGACTAGCTAAACCTCAAGGAAAAAAGATAGTGCAAAATATCAAAGCTTAAATGTGTTTTCTGTCGATGCAGAACTTAAGTTTTATGAAAAAAGTAAAGAGACTTAGTCACAAAAATCTAACAAAAAAAACTATTTTGTAAATTTCTAAGCTTTTTCATTAACATTTAAATAAGATTACAGTTTTTTTTATATAATAAGGAAATATTTCTTTTTTCTTTCTGCTTTACAGAATTTTTTCCCTCCAATGCTATTTGTTTGCAATTCAAAAGTAGCTTTTCTTCCTACTGTAAATGGTTGCCAGGTGATTAAACAATACAGATAATGAACCCCAATAAAATACCAAAGTTACTGTACCAGGGAAAATGGGAGTTTTTCTGTGTTATTTTTTAACTTTCTCCAAAATTGGGCATACTGGTGGAGGAAAAGCTGCATATGGCCCAGCAGGTGCTCTTGCATCCCAGAGAGGCAGCCATATCCTGGGATGCATTCAGAGCAACGTGGCCAGCAGGGCAAGGGAGAGGATTTTGCTCCTCTCCTCCACTCTGGTGAAACCCCACCTGGAATGTTGTATTCAGCTGTGCAGACCTCAGTACAGCAAAAAACCTGAAAATAATCAGGGCTGGAGTTTTTCTTCTGTGTGGAAAAGCTGAGAGAGTTGGGTTTGTTCAGCCTGGAGAAGATTCCAGGGAGACTTTATTGTAGCTTTTCATTACTTATAAGGGACCTACAAGAAAGATGGAGATGGACCTCTTATCAGGGCCTTGAGATAGGACAAGGGTTAGTAGTTTTAAACTGAAAGTGGGTAGATTCAGACTCGATATACGGATGATTTTTTTTCTTTTTTTTATGATGAGAGTAGTGAAACACTGGAACATATCTCTAGAAGTCAGTCATCAAGACCAGACTAGATGAGACTTTCAGCAACCTAATCAATCTCAAGGTGTGTGTGCTGATTTCAGGGGCTGTTGGATTAGATGACTTTAAAAGGTCCCTTTCTGCACATTATTCTATAATTCTATGAAAGATATTAAAAATAATTTTTATTATGCAATTAACCACACCATACTTTTTTTTTCCATTTCTTATCTCCTATCCCTTTTTACCAACTTTACAGTAAATAGATAATAATTTTATGTTTTAACAAATGTATTTTTTTAATATTTTAGTAAGTTTAAGATGCATTTATGATGCACATATCACCACATATTTTGTTCAGTTCCCTAGTTGGGATGGTTTGTGGTAGGCTGAATAAAAAGGTAGTTCCTCATTAATAATTGGAAACTTTTGTGCAATGAGGTCCATATTTCTGTAGGTATATGTATGTTTGAATCTCCAATAAACTCAACAGACTGAGATGGTTCAGGCCATACCCTAAGGGCTGATTGCTTGACTATAACAAAGAAACAAAAGTCCTTGGAGAAATTCAGGTAGACAGCAAACACTGAAGACGCGTTCCCTTTGCATTGCCCGTCCCTCTCCAGACCAACAGTGCACAAGGTGACAGTCAAGTTCTCCTTGTAAACCTTCGTGTGCAAAGCCTTAAGGAGGAACTTACAGTCATTATCACAGTGATATAACCTTAGGATCTCACTGGAATATTTATGCTGTTGTCATAGAGGTACATAGCCAAAGCAATGAGGAGCTGTGGAATTCCTTTAATGAAGAACTTTGAAGTGCGGACTTCTTTGGAATTTGCAAATTTGTTCACTTCACTAGTTGAGCACTTAATTATGCAGTCTGACTTTATATGCACTGCCACCCAACCACCAGCCCATGCTCTGAATGACAGCAAGGCAGTAGATGGACTGTTAGAAAATTTATTCCAAATACAAGTCATAAGCAAACAAAGTTGTAAGTCCACTGAATCTGTTGTTTCGCCGTAATTTAAAGTCAGCTTTCAAATGGAAAATTAATGTGGAATGGAAAATATTTTAATTCAAAAATGTTCAAAAGTTTCAGAACAAAATATTTTCAATCTTCTGTATGTATGGCAACACCTTGCCAGTCTGTTTTTCTAGTTACTTTTCTAGTTACATTTTTCTGAATGACTGCTCTCACCTCATATTTGTACTTTTCATATTGCCTCTCATGATTTTATAGCACTGTCTTGAAATATCCCCTCAAATCATACTCTTTTTTTTTAATCCTTTTGAACACTGTGGTGAGCAATTGAAGATGAAATACAGCAGCATTAAAGTCAGAAATACTTCAGGGTGCATTAAGTAACCTAAATGTGTAAAGATGCAATGTAAAACATACTACACTTGTATAGAGGCTAGCCATCTCTCTGTTGTTTTCTTTTTTATCCTATGAGTTTTTTGGGGAATGCATTGTGTGTGATGTGTTAGTGGCTGATATCAAGATATAAATATTAGCAGATATCAAATTGGAGGTGTCAGTCCAGCTATAGTCAATAATCAATGTTGCTTTGAAGCACAGAATGCAGAAAGGAAGGAAATGGTCCAGACAAATAGGCTGCATTTGTACTATTTCTCTTGGGTTTTTCAAGCTTTTTTCCATTGTAGACACCATTATAAAATTGAGATCTGTACTCCCTTCCTGGGCACAGTTCATCATTTGTGCATGAAAGCTAGCAAGGTTCACAGGTGACTCTAGCAAGATGGTCATTGCTGATCTGCCTGGTGCTGGGGGAATTACAAAGCTTATGCTTTCATACCAGTGCACATCTGAAAAAATACCTGAATGTCATTGGACCCTCTTGCAGAAATGATCATACCCTAAGGTAAAGTGACTCTCAACATCTGTCTCTATACTGATTTAAAGTTAACTTAATACAATTGTTTGCATAGGAAAAAAAATTCTATATGTTCAAAATGTTTTAAAATATCTTTTTAGTGAAGATTTTGAATAGGTGGCTGTGACTGAAGCTCATTGTTTGGGAGCAAATAAGGCAGATACACTGACTTAGACATGCACTGGTACACTGTGCATGAGCGAAGACTTACACTCTCATTCACTGTAACTACTTTGTTGGAGAGCTTTGCAAGACTTACCCTAGAGATTGATAGAAGAAATTAATAGTGTGCCTCTACTTTTATTTTAGTTGTGAATATTCCGTACCTTGTATTAATTTATATTAACAGGTTGCCTGTGTTGACAGACTGACACTAAGGAGCAGAATTTAGGAATGGTTGTGTTCTAGGTGTAAAATAGTTGATGTGTGATGATTCTTGAATTTGAAACCTTTCTCAAAATTATTTAAATTATTAATGTAATTAATTAAAAGAGTTGTTGTTGTTGCTTTGATGCTTATCTTATTTGATTCATTTAAAGTGAAGTGAAAAGTATTTTCAAGAACAGCACATCAAATTTGTGTTGCCACGCAGTGGCCCAGAATATGCCCAAGACAAGGCTTTTCAGGACTTGGGAAAGATCAATAGAGAGTTTCTTCAATGGAGAGCAGCGTGTTCTGTGGCAAGGGAGCAAGAACTCAGATTTGGTAACCCAAATACCCTTTGCTTTTACTTGTAAATGGCAGTCTGCCAAAGCATTTTCAAGATTTGTTTCAGTTTTTCTCTGTGCACGCTTTTTAGCATTTGCCTCATAGTTCAAGCTCCTTTTCACTGAGGGTGTCAGAGCACAGAACGTCCCAGGGAAGTTGTGGAGTGTCCTCTCTGGAGACATTCAGAACCAACCTGGATGCATTCCTGTGTAACCTCCTCTGGATGACCCTGCCGTGGTGGTGGCATGGGACTAGATGGTCTCCAGAGATCCCTTCCAACCCTCACACTTCTGTGGTTCTGTGAATTTTCCACTGCTCTGTGACTTTTACATCATTCTTCTGATACCCAGAAGATACTCCTGCATGTAATTGTGGAGCATTCCCTTTGCAATCTCTGGGTGACAGAGCTGCAGTCAAACACAGCTTGCAAGTGAGAACTTCTCAGCCTGCTCTCTGATTTTGAGGTGCACTTTAGGCACCACTGCTGTACCACTTAATCTAAGGTTCTTGCAAGCGGGATTGTGCAAAGGGATTTCAACAGCTAGAGGCTTGGAGGGCTGATAAACATGTCATTGTCTGGCATTTACCAGCTTGAACAACTTGTTAAACAAAGCTTGAGAAGCAACTTTTTAACACAAAATTTGTCAGCAACATTTGTAATAATATGCATCTTCAAAAGCATGGAGCCAGATCTTTAGGCTGTGTTGCTTTGAATAATATAAAAAGTGTGTATACTTCCCTTCTGAAATAATAGCAGACATTGCATGGTTAATAAGAGCTAGGTGTACTGGAACGACCCAGAGGAAAGAAACAAAAGGTATTTCTTGTGGGAGCACCAAGACTGGCTGTGATATATTATACTTCTCTCTTGACAGAAAATATGTTGCATTGTATACCAAAGTATTCCATACAGCTTCTTGGGGAGAGGATATAGACTCTCAAGTTTGTGATTTTGTTTGTGTAAGCCAATGCCTCTTTGATGAACTGCAGTTTTATTTTCCTCCCATGCATGCACTCCTAGGATTCTTTTTTTCCAAAGAGCAGCCAAGGTTGTCCAGTCATTATTATCCATTTTCTTTAGGCTTCTTTCTTTCAGGTGCTATTTGGATTACATGCCTAAACCCAAGTCAGGATTAAGAAAGATTTAAAGTACTGATAATTTAATTTGCTGATTACTCTTTTTATTTAATGGGGAAAAGAATCAAAAACCTGAGGGCTAAGAATCCACAATTCCCGCTTTTTCTCTTGCCAAGATATTGTATGTATTCACAGGTTCTATTAGCACTTTTTCAGTTCTTTGTAATTGCTGAAGAAGCCTATGGGACAAACTGTACCAAGTGTCTACCAAAATTTATGAGGTTGTATAATGCATTATTTGTCATTAAATGCTTAAATTAGATTCCTAATGCACACATGAACAATTGCTGATTCTTGTAATATGTATCAACAGTTTTAGCTCTAAAAATTTCAGCTTAAGCTGTAGTAGCCACTGTCATTAATTTCCTAAGACTTTTTCTCAGTAGGCACAGGGATACACAGGGATTTGTAGGAGATGGTCAACAGTTATTTTGATATTTGCTGAGGTTTCTTCCTCTTTATAAAGATAGTTTTAAATTTTATTTCAATGTTTGCAGTGTGTCTGATGAGCTTTTTGCAGTTTAAAGAAATTAAAAGAGGACATCTTAAACTGAGAAGAAATGCTTGTGTTTCTTTGGGCCCTGATTCCACTAATGCTGCCCATGGAATAGAACAATTCCATAGAAGAGGGTCTGTTATGCTAAAATAAAAATCAAGGAAATAAAGCTGCTGACCTTCAAGACAGGGAGGTGGGGAGCCATCTGTAAAAGAGAAATGTATTTAGAAAAATGATTTCAAGTTGTTAGGATTCATTTCTAAGGGGAGAAGAAAAGGAGAAAAGATGTTAAATATAAAAACACTTAGAGGAGATAGGACTTCACCTTTTTGAAGTCCTGTGGAGGACCCCTATATGCTAAGCTACACAGAATTTAATCTACCTTTGGAAGATGAAAGGTTGAGATGAGCCAGCCAGAATTTGAGCCTCAGCTTCCAGGGAGTCCAGGTTTTGCTACATTAGTGATTAGATCTCAAAGCTACTTTCTATGGCTAAAAATCCCTCTACATCATTGCTTTAAAGTACTGTGTGCAAACTGAATGTATCTCCATGAGGCAGTGAGGAGCTTCCATTATTTCAGTATAGGGAACTAGAAGATCAAGAATCAGGTATTTGAGAAAAACACAAACTCACAAACTACTCTTGATTGGTTTCTTCTTTCTCAATCCTCTTTCATTTAGGGCAATTTTCACATTAACAAATAATACATTTTTTTTGGATTTACTTTTTAGATCAGTTTGTGCTATAAAGATCCCAAAATGTAAGGAAGTGTATATTTCTTTTATATCAGGTGTACAAAGTTCCCTGAAGATTAATCAAAAGGGATTCCTTTCTTTACCTATTTATGTAAACATGCACTTGGTTTTTTACATTTGCTTTCATAACTGAAAACTGTGGAATTCTGATGTTCCATTTTTTTATGGGGCTTGGATAAGCATATGATAATGGAAATACAGAAAAGCAGGTGACTGTTCTTGGTCTGTTATTAACTTAATGATTTAAAAAAGCTGAAGTTTGTATTTAGATTTGTAGTAATAGTATCATTTAAACCTTACATGAATGAAAACATATTTTTTCTTGAAATGTATAGTTCAATGGAATAGCACGTTTTAATATTTCGTTTTCATCATCAAAAAATTATTTTTAAAATTGAAGCTAATCAGAGATATCAAATGTTTTTTCGTCATTATTTTTTCTTTTAAAATTCTATTTATTTTTTTCATTCTGAAAGCATCTAAGGGAAGTTAAGTTTTCAACAAGAATTTTTTTTTTGAGAGAAACTATATGCTTTTGATAGTTTCCTGACACAGAATATCAAACTCAGTTTTGAGTAAGGATTAGGTCAGTGAGGAGAAGCACATGATTTCTGAGATTTGTGCTAGTGGGAGGGACATGAACCCAGGATTTTTCTGCCCCATTTACAGGGAGCTGAAAAGCAGCGGCAACACTATTCCACTGGGAAAAGCTGTGCGTTATTTCATTTCAAACCCCTGGGCAGACATATGAAAAGTGGGGTGGTGGGGATAGTCCACTGTATTAATTTTTCATCAGAAAGAAAACCCAAGCCAAATCAATCTTTTTGTATGTGCAAACACATCTCTTGGAGGAGCATGTGCATCTTGGCCAGCAGTGACTGAATGGGCTCATGTGTGTCTCTCACAAATGTACTAGATCAAGAAAGCAGAATGTTTCTGTGATACTGCTAATCTCAAAAAGCAGAACATTTCTATGATACTGCTAATCTCAGAACAGCACAGGAGACTGTCTGAAAGGGGCTGGATAAGGGAGCATGGATAGACTGTTGTAGACTATCAATTCCGATGGGATCTTGGTAGCAAGGACTTGAGAACATCATTGTCTCCCCACAAGCACAGCACTCTCTTATTTATTCACAGGTGCAGATTCTGTGTCTGTTGCGATGCTTAGCCCTCTACAGAGGGCTGTAACATGTGGGCTGGAGTGGGTATGATCTAAGCTTCGGTATAATTTTAGAGCAGGTTGAAGAATTAACACAGATCAGCATTGCAAGGAAAAAAATTCTGCAAAATCAACATGCTGTATGCGTGTTCTGTTCAAAGCGTGACATAGAGCAAGCTGACAAGTAACACAAGGGCTAAGGTTGCTGTAGCACAAAAATTTCACAGAAGTACAGCTGTTTAATGTCACTATGATTTCATGATTCTGTTTTAATAGTTGAAAAGTGAATTCTAGCGTAATGGTCTCCAAAGGCCACTAGAAAAAATATGCAGTAATGGTACTGTATCCAGGGTTCTTCCCAATATCTGCAGTCAGGATTGGTCATTCTAAATATATGATTTCTTTTTTTTTTAAATAGACTATTTTCTGTTATAAAGACTGAAACTGTAAAACAGTAGAACATAACTCAAACCTCTTAATCCAGAGTTTTTTAGAAACTTTTTAAAATTTAGACCAAAATACACTCTCCTATCTATTAAGCAATAGGATTTTGAAACACAAACCACCTCTTGCTTTACACAAGACATAGTGATTGTTTCCTAGGTGCTCTTCTCCATCTCTGTTAATGCTGTCCTCCCTACAGCAGTATTGTTATATCCTTTGGATGCAGATTGATTAGTTATCACGCACACAAAGAAACACTCATGGTATTGTGTTCTATTGTGGAAGATGTTACCTGAAGCAGTCACACTGATGAGTACAATAAAAAGTGTTGAGGCAAGACTGTGCTCGTCCTTTGTTTCTGTGGGAATTCATTCCTCATGTTCTGGCTGATTTCTAGGAAAATTTAGTCTAATTTCCATGTAATCATTGTCTCCATAGAAATTTTCTATTTTCCCAACAAAGTAAAGTCACATGTTTGTAAAAAGCCTAAGTCCCTAGAGGACAACTTGAAATATTACTCCCAGATGGATCAGCCTGAACAGTGCGTTGCCAAAATATAATCACATTTAGGGACCTGCCCATTAAGTGATACTGCCATTAGTGTTTGTGATATTTTTATTGTGCAGATGAAAATATTAATCAGTATTCTTGTCACAATTACATGCCATGCAACAGTGAAATCCTATTTTTATTTTGTGTGACGTTTTCCCAGTAAATTGCTTTCCTTCAAAAACAAAGCTTCTGCCATGCTCTTTGTCACCTCATAGTCAGTCTGAACAGGGAGAAGTAAATTTGTCACAGTGCAAGCTTTTGAAGAGCTTCAGGAAAATGGTAAGCAAATAGATATCTCTCACTGAGGTCAATTGCTGCTCATAAACATTCAGGAAGGACAAACTTTGAATGAAGAAGAAAATTGCTCGATTTTCACGTATGGAGAGGGGTCAGAAACCTCCACTCTACTCAACATTTCTTATATGTCTAGGAAAAATCTTTGATATACTATAAATGATGTTGCCATTCATTTAGCCATTAGAAGCCCATCTTCCACTAGATTTTTAACCTTTGATGAGATGAAGATACATAATATTTGTAAAAAACAAGTTATTAAACAAGGGCTATTTTCCATGCATGTCAGTTCTATTCTGTTGGAGCAAGGTCG
Source organism: Zonotrichia albicollis (assembly GCF_047830755.1). Lineage (NCBI taxonomy): Eukaryota > Metazoa > Chordata > Aves > Passeriformes > Passerellidae > Zonotrichia > Zonotrichia albicollis. The sequence continues at coordinate 57,330,934 of NC_133821.1, forward strand.
CCTTTTAAATAAGAAAAATGCCAGTTCTAGCTTCACATCCCTTGAGAGTGAAACAGTATCTAAAAAGTGCCAGTGTGAGCCATTTTCAGACTTTCCTCATAGACCAAAGTTACTGCACGTATATAATGTGCCAAATCCTCCTAACTGGCAAGGTGAGCAATCTTGATATCCTGGTGTGGCCCATCTTTTCAGCCTTGTTTTCCATCTTTTCAGTTCTGTCAGCTGCAGAGAAATACAGTTAATTAAATCATTGTTCTCTTATTCCCAAGCAAAGTCCCAGCTTTATTTCTTTAAATCTCATATGCAGTAACATATCCTAATTTGTATTGTCTGTGTGAGATGAGGTCAAAAAAGTAAAAATAGCAGATGGGTTTTAGAAAAATCTGAAACATTTTGGGATTTTTTTTGTCACTAGATTGAGATACCTGTAATACTCTAAACATTGTTTTCCTAATGTTCTAATGCATGTGACTGTGAAGATGTGTGCCTCTGACTTTTTTCTTGCAGACTTTTTTTCTTTATAATATGTATAGAGCTATTTGGAAAGTCAGATTCTGTATTTTTCCTATGCATCCAGAACTATTCCAGGAACAAGAGAACATTTTCCAAAAGACCATATCTCTATTTAACCACAGTTGAAACTGGTTACACCAGTGTTTAGATTAGCCTATCACACATACTTTTATTTCCAGATTAATTTCCTGCGTGATTTGAATATGATTTAGATAACAATTAAATGATGTTTGCAGACCTTCTGTTTCATGACTAGGACTTTTTTTTCCCCTAAATAATACATTATGCCAGCATGGAATCAAATTACTGAGCGAAGGACTATCCAGAGTTGGACTGACTTTGGATGAGTATGAAAGAAGGTGGGGAAATGTCTTGATTTCTCCTTATGTGGCATAAGCAGGTGCTGAAAGGATCAATGATCTCATGCTATGGAAAATGTAATCTCTTCCTGATTTTGCAGAAATTAAGAAAACTGGATCATAAATTCTAGATTTGATGCATATTTTACTCCAGAAAAAAAAAAAAAAAAACAAACCAAAAAACAAACCTCACAAAGAGTTGGCTTCCTCCTCAAAGGCAGTACCTGTTATTCCATCCACTTTTTGTCTCTTAGCAGTGAGCATTTACATTTCTTCTTGGGCCCCATGAACATGATTGCCTTGGAGTCTCCCTTCTGTCACCAACCTCTACAGGAATTTGCTGCTTTAATACCTTTGAGGGTCTATACTGAAATATAGCAGTGAGGAAAACTTTAGTGGGAGCTAGGTCTCCATGTGGTGGGCAGCTGGGACAGTTAGTATAAACAGGCAAGTATAAATAAGTCATTGGGTTATAATGGCAGTGATGTATGTTATCAGGGAAAAAAGAAGGTTCACTTCTCTTCCATATCCTTTTGATTTCTTGGACTATCTCTTTGGTTTGCTGCCAGTCGCTATTTAATTTTTCCTCATGCCTGTGTTCCACTGCTTTTATTGTAATTTGTTAATCAACAGCATTTTCAAATTTGAATGGCAATAGCCACCAGTGGGAAGGAATAGGAAGAAATAATATGGGACAGCATAGACATTTGTTGCTAGCAGGAGCAGATTTATTTTATAGGCTAAATTACAACACAAAACTTGGTTTGTGATGCTTCTGTTTGGGATTTCAGATGAAAGTGTTATTACTCTGGTTAGATCTATTGTGAGATCTTTGGAGTAATTGTATCTTATATGTGTAACTCAAAAGATGTCTTAAGATCTAGTCTACAAAGCCATTGAGGAAATTAAATGACACCTTGCTGCAAACTGGAGTAGCGTAGTTTGCAGATATCTAGGGGGTTTTTGCCAGAGCAAAAAAGGCCCAGTTTGATACCTACTAGTCTTAACCAGCACAGCATATTTTCTATTCCTTATTAATAGTTCTTTTGTGTGTGTGACTGTTCAGTTCTCTGTAGTAAACTTCCATTTCCTGTTGAATTATTATTTAGAGAAAGAAAGAAAGAGTTATAAATGTTGTGGTGTTTATTATTTTCCTTAAAAATACATAAAATAGGTAAAAGTTACACTAATCTGTAACATTTCATAAGAGTAAACTGTGAATTTTTATCTGTAAAGAAACTGGCGAAACTGGCTACTGTTATCATTTTACTGTGTTCTGCCTCTGCATACTTTTTTGGTGTCTTTCATTGAAGGAAGGGTAATTCTCCCCTTTTGCCACATGCAAACATCTCAAGAGGGACATCAAATCCTGCAGCACTGTAAAGTTTGGAGGGAAGAAGAGTAAGGGGCAGCATCTATTGGTACTGCAGAGCTACAAAGTGCTTGCATTTTCAAGGGCTTCTTTGAATCTCTGGTACTTAGTACTGATTTTAGCTTTCTCCTAGCAGAGTTCATGTAATCAGTAATTCCCTGTGCTGCTCTTTTTATGAAGCTCCTTGGAGGAATGAAAGCAATTGTGAGATCCTTGGTGGCAGCACTGGAAGCAAGTGGCTGCCCTCTCTGTAAATAGTAGCTATTACTTTTTGATGATTACAGTCAGCAGTGTTCAGTGAATAAACTGAAAGAATTGTAGGAATGAGTGCAACTTGTTTGTTGAGATGACCATACACCTAAAACCAATAGGCTACAGGTGTTCCTGACTTTTAGAGACATCATAATGAGGACTATAAAATAACTGAAGCTGGTAAGGTTTTTCTTCTAAAAGAAAGTAAGTCTCTATACTTGTAATATTGGACTGTGGTGCTGTCTTAGAGATAAATATTTTCAAAGGGATAATAACAAGGTTGGGCTGTCAGCCTAGTAAAGAGCAAAAGAGAAAAATTTTAGTCTGATAAAAATTCTGGTCTCTTATATAGGCTAAAAAATCACAAACAATCAAATTTTGACCATGTCATTTACATTTCTCAGTTTTATAGCTCAGAAATACCTTTATTGCTTTCTGCATGGTATATTGCAGAGAAATCTTCAGCATGCATCTGCGTCTACAGCGATAATATGAAAGTACCATGTACAAAAGGTGTGAGTAGAAGTCAGTTTGCTAGAACCAAACAGCAGAAAATCCTTAGGTCTCATTGTTTAGAGATTAGTTGGTTCCATTTTGCTAAACTTCTTGATCTACGCCATTGGTACTTAAAGGTAAGGAGAACGAGAGCATTTAAAAATAATTATATAGAATCGAATAATTGTTTAGGTTGGAAAAGGCTTTTAAGATCATCAAGTCCAACCATTAACCTGGTATTTTCAAGTCCACAACATTATAAGACATTATAATATGTTGATATTAAATGCAAAAGCTGTTTTAAAAAAATCTGCAAATGAAGTTCTGATACAATGAAACTGTCATGCAACACTAGCAGTTTAGGGATATTTTGTCTTACCTGTATTTCATCTCAAAAGTAAATTTAAAATTTTAGTTACTAATTTTTCCTTCTTAGCTTTCAGCTAGCAAGGTGAAAAGAACACAGTAGCATCGTGAAAGGTCCTGCAAAATGTATATTGTTCTGTTTTCAAAATAGGCCATGGGGTATTTTTCCACCAGACTGTGATGAACTGATGGCTATAGCTACAGTGTAATCACTCAAGATAATGTGCCTCACACAAACACCTCACAGCTCCCTTAGAATTGCAGGGTCTGGGATAATTAGTGTTCAGTTCAAGTTAGCAGCCCACATCCACATCTAGCAAACTTCCCAGGCAGGCTGTGCAGTCAAGTGTGTTAACTGACCCTGGGCCTCACGTCACTGCAGGCGTCATTAACCTTCAGAGCATCTTACTAAAGCCTCCATGCCCATGGAACTGTTAAAGCTTCCAGAGTTCCAGTTGAACAGGGAATGTGAAATGGACCATCAGCAACAGTCTTTGCATCAATTTTAGGTAGCTTGTGCACTCACCATCACACCAATGGATTTTTAACCTAATGGAATCAGACAGTTTAGACATTAGAACTGAAAATTATAATAAAATATTTCTTCTTTTCTTCTTTAATATCAAACTTTATAGCTATGCTTAAAGGTAGGTGCAAGATGAATAAACATCCCTTAAGAGTCTTTAGTATGGTAATACATTGGATTCCTTTGAATTTAAATCAGTGTGCTCTGCAAACCCTACTAACATTGGCCATGTTAGATTTTGAATTATGCCGATTAGTCTGCGATGTCTCAATGCATGGGAGTATTTCAGGCATCTCTTAGGCTGTCTTTGGCACTGAACAGTCAAGACCAGGGAATGTACTAAAACCTCATGTTTAGTTTTCATACAATACATCTACATTCTGAGCACATCCAGAATGCATTTTTATTTAGGGTCTTCAACCTTGAACGACAAAAGACTACGTGGTAGTCTCTGTACAGAAAGTCTGTCTGAGTTGTTTCAGCAGGAAGCCCAGACTGAATGAAATATGGCTCTTCTGGAGTTTTCAAGCTTCAGAGGTTAGGTTTTTCCAGCTAATCAGCAATGGCAGACATGCTTTGCCCACTGACACAATTCAGAACTGTGCTGCTGCAGGAAGTTGCTCTGTGGTCTTACACACTTCCAGAGACATTTCTTTTCCTGCTTTTTGATCCCTATGTGCATGCTGGTTGCTTTTCTCTCTGGCTCATGAGGTCTGCAGTTTGGTACCTGTTTGGTGTGCACAAGTTGCAACTTTGTATCATCCCTTAGTGCCCTTTTGAAGCAGCTCTGCCTTTGTGATAAATGCAGTTCTTTACAACAGTCAAGTGGGCAAATTCTTTGTGAATTCCCCTCATAATCTCATGATACAATATAAGGAGAATTTCATAATAAAATACGTGCTGACCTTGGCTTCAGCATTCAGGAGAGCTCCTGCATGGGCCTTCTCAAATTACAAGAGGATCTCTATTAGATTTATTTGGCCTTTTGTTTTTCTTCTTTGAGATATTTGGGGGGGTTTTAAAGAATTCTCAAACACACTTATCTCTAGATTCACATTTTTCAAATCTGTCATCAAGACAGCCTAACTTCTGCCTTTGTTGATACCAAATAACCTCTTACTTTACAAATTCCGCTTCAGAGGAACATATTACTCCTTTTACTCTCATTAAATGGGAATAAAACCCTTGTATATTTCTTCCTGGGTGCAAATAAGGGAAAACTGTGGTCTCAAAACAAAACTGATATGTAAAATAATCTTCTTTCTACTCATCTTTCCTGCTCTTCCATCTCAAATTACAAATTAAAAATTCAGTAACCCATATATTCATATAAAATTACAACATTTTAAAACTTAAGAAAACCCAAAACTAAACCATTGTTTTGCCGAACTTTGATGAAAATTAAGCTTGGCCTAAATATTGCTTTTGGAGTACATTTTTTATTTTTGGTTGTTTGATTTTGTTTGTTAGGGCTTACTATGTGCTGATATTATGTAAACACATCTAAGTTATTCTGTTATTTTAGCTAGAAAGCATCAGGAGTCAGGAGGCAGCAAACAGCTCTGGGGTGGATAAGAAACAGACTCAGATGTCAGTAGTGAGTGTCAGCAGGGCACTGGACATGAGCACAGTGCTCAAAGCAGACTTCTGCAGGACGGGGCTGGTACATCATTATTTTGCTGCATCCACACTTGTGCAAGAATCCAGCATGTTTCCATTCCTTAGACATCATTCAAAATAATCTGCCCTTGATTAAAAACATAGAAATATTAAAAAGATTGTAGACTTTACAAAAATATGTGGTGTGCCTGGAGAACTCACCATCAGAAAGTGTCTCAAGACACAAAGTTATATTTTCCTAGATTTTGCATGGCATGGCAAACACATTGAAACTACTTCATAGGATTTTCCATGAGCTGTTTACAATAGCTCTTTTTTATTTATTTGGTTTTGTAATCAGTGCAGAGCTTGCAAATAGTATTATCTCTTATTACTCTTATTTATGTTCCTTAGTTTTATATTCTTATCTTTTTTTTTCTTTTTTTTTTTTTTTTTTGTGGGGGGAAGGGTCCTTAAAGTGCAAAGGGCAAGGAATTAATAATGTAATCAACAACCCCAAATTTCTATTTTTTTAAATAATTCATCTTACCTAGTGTTGAAAATTCATCTTTGCCTAGAACGTTCAGGACATGATTATAAAAGTGAGTATATGCAATAAAGATACTAATCTATGGTAGGTTTCTCAAGTAATACTTATGCTTATATTGAAAGCTTATTTCGCTGAAACTGAAATGTATTGCTTTATATGGACAAAGAGAAAGCTGAAATGTAGCTTGAGAACTTATATATTATCTGTAATAAGAAAGTTTAAAACTCCCTAATCTCAGAATTTATCAAACTATATTTAATATGTTCCAGATGCTACAATTAATCTTAAAACCCTGAAAACTGTATCTATTGGTGTTCTTTCAGTTACAGCTGAAGTAATTTAGATCCATGTGTATTTTCAAATACCTATTTTTGATGGTAACTTATTTATAGATCATTCATAGTTAATTCTTTATTTTTTAGTTTTAGTCACCCATTTTAGGGATGGAAGAGATGTAATTATCAGGACAAAATTATTGTCTGACCAACTATTTCATAATCATTGAATAATTTAAAAGCCATAATAAAGTAATGTTGCGTGTTTTATGATTCCACTAAGTAAAACATATCAAATATATGTATACAAAATATTTCCTGCCTCAAAGTTGAAATTATATAAAATAGTTGCTTTTGACTTCTAATTCAAGCTCTTTTATAATCTTTTGGCAAGACCATAAGCCCTAGACATGTCAGGACTTAACCAGCTATTCCTGCAAGACACTGACTATTGGAAAGCTACATTTTTGGCTGCTATACTTTCTTAGGAGAGCTTAAGCTGTAAACCTAGCACCTTCTGCAGTATATGGGAAATGGCACCTAAAAAGCCATGACAGTGTGTGAGACTGTCCCTAAAAGAACCACCAGAACATGCTGAGTAGGGAGGTGGGATCTGTAGCACATCTCTCATGCAGGATAAAGGGAAACACCATAAAGGGAAACATCATCTTCCCTCAGGAGTTTCCTGCTATGTTCAGTCTGTAGCCTTTGGCACTCACTGTAGTTGGAGGAAAAAACTATCTTTTCAATGCAGGTTTGAGGAAAATCTTTTGCTTGAAGAGAACACATTCTTCGTGCTCCCAAAGAGTGTCCCAGCACAGGTCTGAAGCACAATTGTTGGGTTTTCCCCAGCAGTGCTGCCAGCAGAGCCCTGCATTGATCAAGCACCAATGCTCAGCAGTGCTTGCACATCTAAAGCATCCTGGCCTTCAGAGAGCAAGGGGCTCCCATCCCTCCTGGATAAGTTCAATATTTTTTATGTAAGCTAAAAGACCTGCAATTTGTAGCATCTGTTTTATTCTGCATCTGTCTTGGTGACTCCTCTGAAATCCTGACCCCAGGGAAAGGTGTCTGATAAAGCCAAACAAAGGGCTCTGTGCTTCTCCCCCTTTACGTGTCTTCAAGGCTGGGGTTTTTAGGGGCAATTTTATATTTTTTCTGAGGGGATTTGTGGGTTTGGGTTTTCCTTTATTTTAGGGCATCATTTTGAGCTCAGTAGCATATAATCAAGCAAAGTTACTGAACCCGGTGTAGTGTCTTTATGCTCAGTCTTATTTTAGAAGTCAAGCGTGATTTTAATAACTGCAAACTGATGCCAAAATATTAATGGATTTAAAGGATTTTATCCTCTGAGGTCTTCAGGAGAATAATTTAAAGGTTTTATTTTTCCTTGAGGAATTTTTCTTTCTTTTTGAAAGCTTTTCATTTTCAAATATCAGTGTTTTCTACTTTTTTGATGCACTTGAAGGGGTTTTGTCAGCTCTCAGTAAAAATTAAGGTCTTTTCAAATGACCTGATTAATCCTTCTACAACATTGTTGATCTAGGAAGAGGAGTGGGAGTGACAGCAGCATAACAAATGAGACAGGGCTGAAAGATGTAGACTAAAATCTTGTGATTAAGGCTTCACAATAAATGAGTTTGAATTCCTTCAATAAATTATATCTAAACTTCACTGGAAATCTCAGTAAATAGGATGGAAGTTTTGTTTAGAGAACGGTCAATATTTCACTTATTTGGCTTCTCTAAAAAAAGTCTGTTGTTTCTGCAGACTTTTAAGATTGGTGATACTTTAGCCTGTCAAATCCCCAGGGAGCATTTCAGAAATTAATTCTGCCTCCATCCACCTGCCTGTGGCAGAAGGGCTTTAGCTCACACCTGAGAGAAATTTCTTTATATGCTGGGACTTGACCTTTTCAGTTGTTTACACTCATGGCTTGTTTAGAGATGCATCTTTTTTCCTGAGCAACCTAGGTTTGCTCCAAGTTGTAAGGATTTTGTCCTGCACACTATTTATGAGAAATACTTTCTTCTTGAGGAATAATGTGCTTCCAACCTCTCAGGTTAGACTGCAACTGCTTTCAGCAAGTTTCACCAAAAATGGTATGATCTGTGCAAAAGGAAATAGCTATTTGTTATTTGTCATAGAGAGCATGTGAATGTGGTGAGGGCATGCCCAGCCCAGAGCTGCTCTGCCCTGGCAGCTCTCAGCTCAGCAGCCCCTCTGCCCCTGCCCCAGCTCAGTCCTGTGCTGTGTCCCTGCTCACACACCCACCTTGTGTGAGAGCACAGGAGGCTGCAATATTAATTGCTTCAGGCCTCAGGGCTGGGGGACTGCAGCAACCTTGGCTTCAATTAAACTGCTCCATGATTGGGGCTGCACCTACTCTAGGTACCCTCCTGAAAGTGCAGTTCCTCTCCTCTCCCACGTTTGTGTTTCTCACAGACCCTTCTTGATCCTTTCTGCACAAGGAATTAACTTGAATACAGTTGTGCTGTTGGCACTACATTTCCACCTTCTTGTGCTCCCTAAACTGGGTTATAAAATCTGAAGCTTTCCTCTTCCTAGAGATTGTATCTAAATTTACATTTTTGCAGCATGTTTAAGTTGTTATTTCTTTCATTTAAGTAGCTTTTAGTTGCTCACAGTGTTTTCATGACTGGGCAAGGGGTACTTCTTAAACTGCCCTAAAATCTTCCATGAAAAGTTGATGGTGGAGGTGTCAGGTTGGGAGCATGGGGTGCATCCCTCATGGTAGATTTGTCCTACTCTGTCAGCTTGTGGAGCATGTCCCATTTCTTCTTCAGGAGGGCACTGCTTTCACAGTCCTTCTGCATTCAATTCTTCAGTGTGAGTCTGTGGCCCTGTTTTTTTTTCCCTGAAATACAACTGAAGATCAACTCTTTAAGGCTTACACTATGTTTAATGCCAACATCCAACAATAGGCTGGGAATCATTATACATTCACGTAGGAAGAGTGCAATCCTAGAAACACTGATTAGTTTCCAGTTCACTCCTCTGGTCCACAGGTCAGTGATGCTATGGTGACAGAAGTTAGTGACTTGAGGAAGCAGAAGCTCGTGGTATCCTTGATTTAAAGAATTGTAACTGCTAAACTACACTAAAAATTTATATTCTGAACCTAGAGAAAGCTGACAGACCAACTAATCTGCCACCAAAGAGAAGTTCCCCTTCTATTTCCCCGTTTCCAAGATTCAAAGTTACGTGACATCCTTTATCCCTTGCCTTTTTTTTCTAAAAGTAGAGGTAGATATCCCTTGCACAGGACATATTGCACATCATAGCAATGAACTGATGTGCCACCATTTCTTTTCACACTCCAGAAAGAATCCTTTCTGATAAATCCTGACTACTGGGCTTGAATGAATGAATGAAGGTCTGGGTTGACCACTTTTCTGGGCTCTCACAAGAAATTTTATCATTGCATGCTGCCCAGAGACAAACATCAGTTTACATCTGAATATAGAGTAAAAGGGATGGTACCTGCATTGCACATGGCTGTGTCACTAGGTTCAAAGTATTTATATATTTCTGTGAATGCATATAATTCTTCAGTCTCCTGGACTAGATTTGGAGCCTGACTTGTATATATACAAAATCTGTGGCAGGATTTAAATTATCTCCATCTTCAATTTCAAAGAAGACTTAGTGCCAAAACAGGACTTCATCAGCATATTTTTGTGGTTTAGTAAGTATCTGCAGAACTACTGTGTGCTATAAGATTATTAATAAAAAATTTTAAAGACTGAGTATTGTCCATGAGAGATCATGGAAGAATATTCCTTCATTTTTGTCTCTGCCAAGAAGTGGTTGTCTTTTTACCACAAATTCACAGTTTTGTGCAGTAGTAGCCATGTTTGCATGTGGCTGAGAATTGAGATAGTTTATGCTGTTTGGATTTTTAGTTGTATTCAGGTTGACAGAAAGAAGTTCAATCTTTCATGACCTTCCAGCTGTTCCAGAAAGAGCCCACTTAATGAAGCACTTTATCATGGTATTTGCTGTGTTCTGAATTTATTCCTCATACTTAGCAGAGGGATTACTTCTTAAATAAAGGCACATGTATCTATTTATCCCTAATCACTGATGTTAGCAGTGCTACAAGTGGTAATAAAGAGCAGACATAGAATCGCTTGTGCCTACACCAGTGCCAGGATAATCTTTATTTTAATGCTGCACATTAGAACTTACAATAATAATTTGCTTCCTTTTTATTTATGCAAACATGACAAATTATTTAGCTGTATGGCAATGTATGCTATTTTTTTGCTAAACTTTATTTCTTATGAGATGATGGCAGAATGTTTGTTTGTGTAATATTTCCATAGGTGTTGACAGTAAAATCCTATGGTTGTATACCCAGAAGCTTAATTTTAATTTTGTGAAATACTGCTTATCATAACTTCTTAAAAAAAGCCCAAAAACCAAAACCATTTTTTTTTCCTGTGGTTACTTTTTGCTGACTTATAGATAATGCAGTTAATTCAATAGAAAGAAGTAACAATTGTCCCACTGTTGCTGAGTGCAGCAACAGGATATGAAAGTAATATTTGCAATCTTTTTCTCCTAGAGCAGTATTAATGGATCCTAAAATGCAAACATTTTCCAAATGAAATAGAAGATGCAAAATGCTGCAGCTTAAAAAGGGAACTGTCCAAAGGGTCAAATCAGGCATAGCTACATCCAGTAGCAGAAGCCTCATGGCTCTGCAGGAAGGTGCAGAAAATAGAGCTCACTGACTTGCTTGATAATATACATATTTCTATATGTGCAAAACCTTCTTGAGATTTTTCTGGATTATTCGCTCGTCTGAAAATTTCACTGTTTATTTCTTAGGGATGCTGTGTTTTCCATTGATCCACAAGCTATATTATGGAGGCATTTCTCAGAGTTCTTTTTTCTTGAATGGTGTTTTCATTGTTTTAGTGAATTTAAGAGGTTGTAAGGAAGGAAAGAGTAAATAAAATTTTGGTTTCATATTGAGAACCTAAAGCTCATTTGGGAGATTCCTCTCTGGAGAGACAATTTTGGAAGTTATGCTAATCTTTTCAAAATAAGTGTAATTGTATTTGCATAAATACTATGCAGAATTGCTGAAAGAAGAACTCATGGATATTATAAATTTCACAGTACTCATTTTCAAGGCTCAGGAACCATAACATTGCATTTCTATACTAGTCAAGTTAATAGGCATAGCAGTCTGGATTCATGGTTTGCTCCTCAGTTGTCCTTTTGGACCTGTCATATTTGCCATTTCTCTAACACACACCTATCAGTACGCAGTCTCTAGATTAGATCCCAAGTAAGCTTATCTTTATCAAGCCTCTGGGTAATTCTGACTGCTTTGTCTGACATTTTTTAGTATTGTGCCATGGCAGCTGACCTGTGTAAGTCAGGGATTCCTCTATAACCAGCATCCTGAAAAATATCTTGGAGCATCCTTTCAGCACATGCCTGTCAAAGGTAAGAGACAGAAATGCTGTTTGTGTATTAAAAATGTAATAACTGTTATGTGGAATTAGGGGATAAGCTCTGTTTTCATTCTCAGTTTATGAAGGCTTTGAAGGAGCAGCTGTGTGGGCCTGTCATGGCATCACATTAGTTTTGTGCAGATAACATGCTATTCTCACTGCACTGTTCTTAAATCCAGAAGGAAATCTGTGACAAGTTCTTCTTGAAATCTGTTACAGTACTGGGAATGTAATAATCTAATGTGGCAAAACTGTTTATTCCTTGTATCAAGGCGTGTTGCCTGTACTAAGTACTTAGCAGCAGCAGTATGTTCTTGGTGCTTTTATTTCAGCTCAAAGAGCAGCATTTTCTCTCACTGTGAATGCTGAAACAGACAGTATGTTTTCCTTTATCATATTTAGTGTTGCACGAGGAGTAGATAATTCTCAATTCAAGCTGATAAGCCTGAAAGGGATTTCAGCTGCTTGTTTTAGCAAAAAATCTTTTCTCCACCTGCTTTAGTCGATCTTGCTCATGAGTTCTGTTCATGAACAGTTGTATTGTCAATATAACAGGAGGGTATATTTTTTTTCTAGCATGACTGACATTCTGTCTGGCTGACCCATCAGTCTGGTGCAAGATGCATCAAGAAAAATAATAAATTCTGATCAAGGCAAAAATATGGTTATGAATCATTCTCACACTGTGAAAAAAAATTCTGTCCTCAGTAAGAATCATCATTTCATAAGCAAAATCAACTTGTAGAAAACAGCTTAAATATAAGCTCTTAAATAGACATTGAGTCATCCAGGAAATTCACACAGCAATCCTTTACAGCTAAAGACTGAGGCAGTTAGTTAATGAACTGGCTTTTGCTTTAAAGATCATCTAATCATATACCTTGCCATATATTTATGTCAAGAATGCGTTTCAGAACTTAGCATACAGTTTGCATAAATGTTCTGTTCTGGTGATAGCCTCTCTCAGAACAAAGGGCACTAGTTTATGCTACAAGACTGAAAGCACTTCCTTTTACAGATCCTAGTTTTTTATCTTCTCTGTAGCATGGGAAATGCAGATCATATGGTGAATACTTTGGTAGTTTTCACAGTAATCCTTGATTATAAATTTTAAAAAAATATGTTTTCTTCTACCTGAAAGCCAGGTTTGATGTACAGTTCAGCAAGGAGAAAACCTAAGTGATGCTGAAATTTCCAGCTACTACCCCAGCCATTTCCATGGCTGTCTTCACTGCCTGATGGTTTTCATAACAATGGCTGGCAGGCTTTGGCTCTGGTTTAAAACTTGTACTTCAGGCAAAGCATTCTTAAGTACTCACTCCCTAAAAGTGTATTTTCACTTTTCCCTGTTATGAAGATATGCTATATTAAGTGTGTTACAAATAGTTTCAAATGCTCCAAATTTTTCTTTCGTTTACCTTTGTTAAAGCTTAGACAGAAATCTCCGGTGAAAGCAGACTAAGAGAGGGTTTTACATTAGGAGCATTATAAGGTACATTGCATAATGCCATTTGTCCTGATACAATTTTGTTAGATGAGAAAAACAGAGGAGAGAGGAAGAAAGCCAAATTCATATCAAGTCAGAAGCACTAATACTTAATGGAATCGTTCTATGCACTGCATATTAAAAGAATAAATGATTTTTCATATAAAGAGCAACCACATTCTGGAATTTTTAGAACTCCCACTTACATGAGTAGTGCTTTTCCATTTGTTATAAAGAAAATGTTTTAAATCGCATTATTGGAAAGAAAGATTAATAAAGATCCTTCTGTAAGGTATTTCATTTGAGGAAGGCAAAAGGAAAGAAAATGAAATGTATTTGGTTGTTCAGTGGTTTTGTTTTTTTTTTCCTCTTCATTAGTTGTTTACTAGAGTAAACAATTTCAAAACCAAGATGTAAGTTTAATTCCTTTTCTACGCAATCCACCAAGGGGGTGATCTGGGATTTTTCCTTCCAGAAACTGAGCAGCATACTTGCTGTCGGGACCAAATCACCTCAATGGTACCTGCATTCAACTAGCCTGTTCCAAAACCAGCACCTACACTCTGCCCTGAGTAGCATATGATGCATATGCTCATGAAATAACCTTATCAGGAAATGCAAATTCTATAAAATTTTTTCATCCTAGACTAGAATGATTTATGATGTGCATTCTCTATGTTAAAAAACTGTGGTCACAATGAATTGGCTCAGAGCATCTTTATGATATTGCCTGTGAATTATGTTATTCCAGCCAAAATTGTGATCATAGGAATTCTTTCAAGGGCCCCATCCATTTCAACAAAAGAAACTGTAATTGTGTCAATAGCCTGGCTGCCCTGCCCACCAAATCCTCTTTATATTTCTGTATCTGAGCCAAGATTTAGATGGGAGATATAATAGGGAAAATACAGGTCAGGATGGCAAAACATGTTCCTGTTTCTGCAGCCTGGTAAAATATGGCTAAAATAATCTTTCAGATAATTTAACATTTTCAAACTACATAGACAATAAAATCACCTAAGTCCTCAGCTTGTGTGCTGTGGAGCAGCACAGTGCTGTAACCAACATCTAGGTACAGCTCTGCTGGTTCTTGTTCTCAGACTGAGGACCTGTGTAGTTTTACAGAAATTATTTAATGTCCTCATTACTTGAACTGGAAGACAAGTCAGAGCTTCCTAGACCCCATCTCAGCTGCTCTTCAGTGGTGCTGAACTTGGCTCTGAATTCATGTGTGCTTGGCACTGTTTGTTTTCTCATTCCTCTCTGAAATTTCTGTCAGCTGCTTACAGTTTACTATTCCAGCTAATTAGGTGACAATCTAATAATTGATTTGTAGGTGCTTGCTAATTAAAGTTAATCATGTATGCACAGTTGTGATTTTTTCTCATTTCAAAGGAGTGTGATCACAGCCAATGAAAAGATGTCAGCAGGGAATGATTCAGCGTGTGTGCATAATATTCTTGAAAACCAAATAAATGCTTTTCAGATTTCTAAATGCTGTATATTTATCTACCAGTTGATTTGAAAATGCTGCCAGTGACTGAACAGATCAGTGTCCTAGAGTATACCTTAGTTATACCAATAGCAAACTATAATTGATTCTAGTGGAAGCATTTGTACAACCTGGGACTGGGAACACTCAGACAAATTTCCAGGAGCATCAAGCACATGTAATACAAGCTTTGATGATGTAAGTGAGAGCTGGAAATCTTTTTTCAAAAATTTTTCAGTGTCAGCCTCCCTATGTACATTCCTGTACCTGTCTTCGTTCTCCAGCCTGTAGTTTATCCTGCAGGTGTAAAGCGTTGGAGAGTTGTAGTCTAACATTAGATGGTAAATGTCAAGGGTTGTCATCTCCTAAGTGTTAGCTGGTAAATATATCCAACATGAAATTCCTTCACTGAGAGATCATTGTGGATGTCTCCCTTGTCTGTATACCAGTAGATTTAAACTCTTTATGTGGTGTTCTAGACCATCATATTTGCATCTAAATCTTGCTGTGTGTTATTCCTGCTGCAGTTGTAGGTGAACACTGTTTAACTACATATTTTTCCATGGCTTTTAACCTCACCTGGACTTTCAGAAGAATGGAACTTTCCTGCTTTTTTTTTTTTAATAAAGGGGGTAAAGGATGTACAAAGCACTTTTTTCTATTCTCTGCATGTCAGGAAAATATGATTTTTCATTCAGCTGGTGACATGGATTTACTTGGTTCTGAACTTAACTTAAAAACAATCATCCCAGCATAAGGAAATCTGGGCTTTGTGTTTCCACTGTGGGTATGACCATGGATACAAGTGCCAAAGTAGAGAGCCACAGTGAGGCTGAGAATGTGAAGGTGAGAGTGCAGAGCTGCAGGTGGGGAGGTCACATTGTTACGTCCTAGCCTGGACAAGAGGTGATAAGTTCTTTCGCTGTTCTAAAGAAAATAAATGGGTGAGGAGGTTCACTTTCACTTCCTACCTCAAAAATGGGCTGGCACTCAGCCAGACAAGAATATCAGGGGAAACTGCATCCCTGGAGCTGAGGAGCTGTGAATCAGTTTTCCTCACACAACACAGGCCTAAAGAGCATTTAGTATCTTTGCTATGTCCCTGCCACCTTTGCTGCATGTTCTGCTTTCCCCATCTCCTCGATGCTTAGTGCAGGAGTGGATGCCCCTTTTTCACCACCTAGGAATTGTCATTGTTCATAAGAGTTTTCATCCAAAAGTGAAGTGTGCTGAAGGGCTTCAGGAAGCTCAACTTCAGCCATGGCAGTGTAAGTGCTTTGCTGAGCAGTGTCTTACAAATTGCAGGTGTGCATCACAGGCGCATTCGTTTTCCAGAGGTTTTGCCCTCCAGTTTTATGATTTGGGGTTTTCTCCCCCCTGCTGTTTTAGTTACAACTCTTAGTGACACATTGTTACAATTGTTCGTCTGTTTGTACAGCTTATGTTCAGTGATCCCAGTCCTGCCCTGGCCCTGTGCTGTGCTGCAGGCAGGCACAGTTGCAGAACAGGAGTCAGGGTTAGCCATGGTCTGTGGTGCTCACCAGCTTTGTGGTGAGGAGCAGCTCCAGGGGTGAGTAGCAACATGGAAGCAATTCTAAATGGCTTGAAGAACAGAAGGGATCAAAGGAGCAGGAGGACGAGTAGTTTTCTTAGTCTTGTGCAACTGATAGTGAAAGCGAGAGAGGACAGAGATAGGAAGGATAAGAAAGGGTTTTTCAAATTGTTTTGTGCTACTTGTCTGTGATAAGTTGCTCTGTGCCACTTTGATGATGCAGAACAGCCGTAAAGTTGGTCTAACAACATGTTTTTTCTGCATTTACTGCTTCACCAGAGCACTGCAAAACAACTGGAGTGTAATGATGAATCAGTCCTGTTTTATTTAATTTTGTTTTGCATACTTGAGCTTTACAGCAACAATATTAATGGCAAAAACTTGAGAAACATTCATCTTTGTTTATAGCAGAAGCTGAAATAATTGGAAAAAATGTTTTCCCCTGTTTTTTTAACTTTTTCAATTAAACTGCATTTGAATTTTCAATCTCTTGGGACTCATTCTTCATCATCTTTTCTCAGGGTTGCATGTGTGTGTCATTTCCCCAAAACTGAACTCCCTAGGGCTGAGTCACTTTACATATTGCTGAAATACAAGGCAATGAAGAACAAATACATTGAACAAATAGGAAGAACAATGCTGTAGAAGTACTCATCACCTTATGCATTTATAATTATTACATGTGAAATTCTTTTGTATCTCTGCTTTACCTTGGATATTCTCTTACATAACTTTCTGTGCATATATTGTACTTAACTGTAACTTAACTACATATTGGACCGGTTCTTCAGCAAATAGACTCTGCTGATGATGGAGAAATTGGATGTTAACAATGTACATGCTGTGAGTAGTGCCAAAGACTTCAGACTATTTTCACTGGTTTCAAAGGTGATTTTAACAATTTTAGCTGTGGAAATGAAACCTTGACGTGTGGAGAAAATTATCAGCTGAATTCTTTAGTAGCCTCATAGACTGTTTTGTTTCAGTTCAGCTCTTCTCTTGGGCTAAGAGTTTAGTTTTTCCTTTGAATTATATTTATTGTTCCACTGCTTCTTGTATAGCAACAAATTGCCACCAAATCTAGAGCAATTCTCTATTTGATTGCATTTGATTATTTGTTTTCTGAGACAGTAACTTTAGAAGCCAAAAGTTGAAAGGTGGGCTTCCCATATTTCTGTTCAAATTGAAGGAATTTGTCTCTACACCCTTTCAGTTTATGGTGGTTGTGTTTATTCATTCTCATCCAGCTCTAAAGGAAAAACTGAGCATCATAAATTCCTAAAACTGAAATGCAGTGTAGTAAAATATAATATCTCATAATGCATCCAGTACTTTCCCCTTCCAGTGGTTTCACCATCATGATGAAATTTTAGGAAGGGTCTATATTTGTCACTTTTCTTACAACTTGCAACCAGAATCTATCTTACTTTATTGCAAAAGTGGAATCCACAGAGATTATCCTTCATTATTGTGAACCATGCTCCCATCTACCAGCAAGAACTCAATAAACATCTAACTCCCAAGGTCTGGCAGCAAAACACAGCTGCCAGCTTAGGGGCTCTTGTACAGCAGATCCTTTACTCCAGTGCATCATGCTCCAGAATGTGTAGAATGATGGATACACGGTGCTTGCAGTGGAAAACCCAAGTCACATAGATAAAAAAAAACACATTATATTCTTTGCCAGAAATAGATCACAATTATTTTTCAGAACTAAAGTAAGCACTTTATATACCTGTGGATTTTTAAATATGATTCTGGGTGAAATACAGCCTATTCACATGGAAAGCATATTGAACTTAAGTTGAAATTTGGATTTCAGTGGCTGCCATTATCCACTTCATTTTCCAAGAGCAAGTTCTATTGAGAAATAAGCCCATTATTACATTTAGACACTGAAAGCAGAAATTCTATTACTTCATTAAGCAGGTACCAGGAAGTTCAATTTCCCATCTGAAATACTTTCTGTAAGTCAGATTATTGTAAACATCTGAAATAAATCCAGATAGAAAATGTCTGAGAATAAACATACCTGGAGAGACTACCTAGTACTAGTCCTATTCTATCAGGTTCTACCACTTAGAAGTTAGTTTTAAAGAGTGCATCATTTTTACTCAATAGAGAAAAGACACCATCCACTTCTTTGGAAGAATCCATGCAAATTTAAGAATCTGTGTGTATATATAGCTGTCTTGTAATTTCCTGTTGCCTTCTGCAAAGTTAGTGGTATTTATTTCATAGTAAAGTTTGTCAGTATGTGCCCACCCAAGGACACAAAAAGTTCACTTTTTTGATAGTACAAAAATTTAGCTAAATTTAACTTGCTCGTAAGCAGCACGTCTCTTGTTTTCTTAAAGTAAGAAGACTTTAGAGATTTTCCTGATGGGTTTTGACACTTATTCTTTGAAGCTGGAATGTCACCCTTTGTTTCACTTTTCAGTGGGTTTGCTGTGCTCCCAGCTCTTAGCATCAGCCTTTTCCGAGTTCTGCATCCCGATGAGTGGCTGCTTCCAGGCTTGCCAGAAGCAGAGCTGCCCACATCCCTCTGGCCCTGTCCCCAGGGGACCTTGATGTCCGTCCACACTTCAGTGGGTGTCACCAGCATGTTTTAGGGAATGCTGTGAGGGTACTGCACTGCCCAGCACTGGAAGGGAGGGAGGTGTCTGTGACTGCTTCCAGGCTGAGTGTGTGCAACTGAGTTTTACAGCCTGAGGATCACTGGCACAAAGTCTCGCAGGTTTGCTCTAGACCCAGGTTCGTGTGGGTGGAATTTTAAAGCATATTAATTGTGTAAAGGCTGCAGTCTCTGGGTACGGAAAGCAACTGTTAGTTGGTGGCTCCTGCTTCCCTTTGCTGCAGAGCAGCTTGGGAAAGCCGTGCTGGCAGGAGGCTGCAGAAGCACTGCCCTGTGGCCCTGCTTTCACCCAGACACTGCCACACACACGGGGACTGGGTGTTCACCTAACAGCTCCGGGGCTGGGGTGTGGAATTGGCACACAGCTGCCCTGCTATTTCCCTCTCTGCCTGAGATGAAGCACTCAGCGCAGCAAAGGGAGCTTCAAGCTGTGTGCTCATGCAGGATGGTGCCCAGATCTGCTGTGCCCATACAGAGCAGCCTGGTTTGCACTGAGAAGAGAGATCATGGCAGCAACTGCACTTATTTTTATTTCAGTTTTATTTACCGTACTTATTTTTATTGCAGTTTTCCATTCTAGATTTCCAGGGGCCTGTTTGAAACTTGGTGAAACCCCTTTGGAGGTTCTGTGCATTTAGAATGAAGTAAAATAAGTATGATCTTGCTTTTCCGTTCCAGAGGAGGCACTGACAAAATACAGCTTTTTTAAAAGTATAACTTTTGAAGTTGAAAAGTTGCCAGCTTTCTAAGTAATGACTCTTTCAACTCACTCTGGTATTGTGAACTGTTTGCATTTCCTCTGGCAAATTTCAAGGGGTTGTGTTGTTTTTTTTTCCCCCTGATGCTTATTGGAGGATTTGTATGTTAAAACTGGAAATATATTTTGGTAGTTAATTAGGTTTGTGGCTCTGCATCAACAGGGTCACCATGACTTTAATTCTTACTTGGAATCCAAGTTGTCATGGGTGTTACCAGACTTCAGTTCTCTAAAAGTGCAGAAGATGTAGTAAATTTGCTGTACAACTTCATGAATTTCATTAATAGAGTTGAAACACCCTGGTAAAGTGAACATATGCTATTTTCTGTGAAATTTTTTTTTTCCTTGATAATGGTTTTATTCAAGAGCTTAAGTCCAAGAACATTCTATGAACACAGCTATAATTGCTTATGAATATTCCAATTATTGAGAAGGCAGCGGTAAATCATCTTGTCTTCACAGAGAAAGAGGAGCATCATTGTGTGACGAAGACTGTGGGTGGGTAATCAGGACTTGAGAATTTTAAATACTCTTTTTTGCCATCCATTCTAACTTGCAGCAGTTTCTTGTACTTTTCTTGCTTCAATTCCTCTAAATATGCCAATAATAGAGTCACCTTAGAGGGATACTTAATATTTGCAAAATGCTTTCAGCTTTTAGCAGAAAAATGCAAGAACAGATAAAAATATTTTAAACATATTAATTAATAATTTTCTTCTTTTACTTGTGAAATACTAAAATAAAAGTGAAATTAATTTTGAATGGTTTCTTTATGTAAAATTACTACTAATAATGATATTTTAATGATCTTTGAAGTATGGAAATAGTACCACACCAAAAAGCAATGCAGCTTTTTTTAATTAAGTTCTGGATTCATCATTCTTTTCTAATAGACCATTTTGGTTCCTATGGAAGTAAGAGTAAATTCAGTTCAGTTTATCATTTATCAGTTTATCATTTATCAATTTATCTATTACCTTCAGTTGAGAACTCAATAACATCAAGATTACAACAGCAACAATTTTGAGGACTTTCAGTCCATTATTAAGAAAAAATGAGTATTCTGTCGCCAAAGGAATTCTGAAAAGGATTTTCAGTCATTGGCAATTGCTTTGTTGTTTTCCTCAGTTCAATATGATTGGAAGTACCTTGCATTTCAATAGGTTTAACTGTTATTTGTGCTGCTTTTAATTATTTTTGAAACTTCAGATGAAAACACAGTGTCTAGGCAGAGTTAAGAAGAAAATAAATACACATAATATCTACAATTAACATATTAGAAGTACAGAGATATATAATAGAGTTTGGAATATGGGAGAAAACGGATTTTTTTTGTTTTTTTATGTAAGCTGTGTGACAGTCAGCAGATCAGAGGAAGAATGACTAAACAGCACAGATTGCTAATTATATCACTCTTATTAGGGATATTCTGGTCTCCTACCATGAGAAAGAGAACAGGAAGAAGTGAAATCCCACACAGCTCACAACCTTCTCGGTGTAAGCTCTTTCCAAGAATGTAAAAGTTTTTGAAATTTGGGTTCTTCAATTCCTTCTGTCTTCTTTTTAAATCTCTTCAGAATTGTTAGGTTGATGAATATTTCTTCTATATATTTTCTAAGATTAACACGCTTTAAATTAGTGTCATATAGATCAATTCAGGAGCTTCCAGTCCTGAGACCAATATCTACTAAAATGTGAGACTCGCATTCAGAAGAGGACAGGGTTGAATTTGTACTAGATTCTTCTCTCTGACTCACATAGTCAGTGAAGAAATTTTACCTTATTTTTTTATCTAATCACAGTACACCTTTTGCTTAGTGTGGGGGTGTTCTCTGTGGGTTATCTCCCCCTCTTCAGCTCTTACTGCGTGAAATTCTCGGTCAGTGTCTTAAGTGAATTGAGTGTCTCCAGTGAATTAAGTTTGTCTACTAATGTGTGACTTTATTTCTTGGTCTGTCAAACACCCCGCATAAAACTGATGAGGTAATTCCAGGTGAAGCAGACCAAACACCCTCCCAAAATACTGAGTTATTAAGAGAAATTTTTGTATGACAATTTAGCCCTTCTTTAGCATGATAAAAGCACTTAGGACAATATCTGCAATATACTTCCCATATGGAAATAATTTTAGAACATTTTCCAGAATATATGTGACATTTTGAGAAAGATGTATCTCTCCTGTGAGGAGTATTATGGATAGTATCAGTTATGGTACAGCATGCAATATCATTTAGATCTTCAGAAAGTAAAATGCCCTACATCTGTTAGTCTGAGAGAGGAGAAAAAATCATTCATCATCAAAGATCTTCCTTAAGATACAGAAGCACACTGTATTAGAATAGTGAAATAGATGTCAATTAACCATATTTACTGTGGTTTTATGATGGATTGTTACTCACTGAATTGCATTGAAGCAGTAATAAAACATGAAAATGGTGGGATCAATTCCAAAACCCTTTTTACACATTTCTTTGGTTGTAGTCATATTTTTCAGCTGACATGTCCTTGATAAAATGAGCTGCTGCTTTCCCATGTACCCCACCCTGTAAGCTCAGCACCACTTTGTGAAACACAGTTTGTGAGACTAATGCAGTTTCACTGTGTAAGAATTACTGATGTATCTGTGAAAGAAAAATTGGTGTCTCTGGGCTCTGTCAGGCAAGAGGATGAGACACCTCCTCAGCACTTTCACCCAGGGACAGAAGGCACTCATGAGACCAGCAGATACATCTGAAATATGGAAAGCAAGTGCCAGAGGGCAAAGACTGCAGTGATGGCATTTTAGCACTTACTATGCACATGATGGCAAAAGAAATCAGTAAACAGGTGCAGACCTTATGACAGCGCTGAGAGGTGATGGCCATCATATCTAACTGAGCAGTGAATGCCTGTGATAGATGTGTGGCATCTTTCGTGCTCCCAGGAGCCTGGGATGTTGATATGGGAAAAGCACCACTGCTTCCCTCTTGGCATGGACTGGTGTGCCAGATGTGCATGCAGTGCTCCTGGTAGGGGGAGAGGAGATTATTTTGTGCTCACAGTCTCTAATAAAAGCAATCAAATAATGTGAAAACTCTTTTTTGTGTGTCTGTAGAGAAAAATAACAAGGCTAATTCTGAGTGTTGGCCTTGTGTTAACCTGTGTTATGTAAAGGTACACTGCCAAAATATATGGATTTGTAGGCAAAAAAACCCAATCCTATACATAAGAATTTATGAAAAAAAAACCAAAACCCAGGTTTTTATCATACATTGGACACACAACTTTATGAAGATTCATTTATTGCATCTTTTATGCATTTCTTTGTTGATCATTGTTGATTAATGAAATATCAAAGTTATGGACACTCTTGTATCCTGAATTGGTGATTTGAGATAGTCATTTTTAATGATGTAGCTTCAGAATTTGTTTTGGAAAAGGGAATGAAATATTTTCATGTACAGTAAATAGATCATACTTAAGATATCTTTAGTTATACTTTTAATAAAAAGAGTTTTTAATGTCCCAAGAGGGCCTTTTCTCTTACTCTTTACTCCTGTTTTAGATCCTGCTTTCTCTTGCTAAGCCTGTACATTTAGGTCACAAAAAGATTGTGAGCATGGTTGTGCTACTGGTTGATATTGGGGTAACAATTAAGTATAAATAGGCAGATTAGTCAATTTCTGTGTTTTGTGTGCATTCATATATACAAATGTATATATGTGTATGTACACATACATATGTACAAATACATGCATGCACTTTTAGTATTTGGCTAAGATAAAATGCTGTTTCTATTAAAGTTTGGGATCCAGACTTGACAATTACATTAAGATTTACCTTTTTGTTTGTGTTACTGAAGAAAAGTTAGTGATATTTGATTCTGCTCAAAATATTAAAGTACATCAAAAAAATCAAATCATGAAAATGCCTCCACATTATGATATATTGAAAAAATGCTTTGAATTAGCACCTGCAGGGCAAGGAAATTACTCTGGCTCTGTTTTTAAGAATGTCTTTTGGAAGTAAGTTTCAAACAAACTTATTTTGAGTAATTGAGTCAATATCAAAACCAAATTTATATTTCAATATGAAAATAGAAGCTGTGGGAAGAGCAAATAATAATGGTGCTGCTACCCTAATTACTGTGGACAGGAAAAAGTGCTTTGAGGGAAACATCTTTCATGTTAGCATAATCCATATTTCATTTTCCTTATTTGATATGAAGAAAATGCGATAAATTAATGCAATCTGTAAATCCAAAATTAAAATCACATGCGTGAAATAAATTTATACAATTTTTAAGTTGGACAAAGTGTGCTTTTCTCTAAGAAAAGTATAAATAAACTCATCGCATAACCTTTTTTATACATGGCAGATGTTTTGCTCAAACTGTACTCAGTGGAGTTTGTTTCACAGTTAACTACATGACCTATTTGTCATTTTTCATATGTCACGAGTTCATGTTGTTTTGGTCTATCAAATCAAATGTGAGATTGTGGATTTTTCCTAAAGCCCATTACAGGGTGACTTGCTTCTCAAACTGCCCAGTATACATCCTGGTGACATTCAGCGCATGGAAAAATAAGGGACAGTGAATTCAGCAGCAGCAGAACTGCAAGGAGAGCAAAATATCTCCAGCTTCAGTGAGCTGCTGTTCTGACAAAGCTTCATAACTACAAGTTTTCATGGTACTGGGCAAGACTGTTAGTAAGATAAGTAAATATGCATATAGTTACATGAGTTAGCAGAAGTGTTCTTCCTTTCCTAACTCACCTCAGTTTGCATTTAAAACTCCTAATTCTTTCACACAGACAGAACTAATACAGGGAGGAAATCAGGCACGTTTTAAGCTTAAGTTCTCTCCCAGGACTTTTCCTCATCCCTGTTACAGAAAATACAGACTGTTGTTTTTTTTCCCGGATGAAACTCATGCCTGTGCCTGTTTTTGCTCACCTGCAGTGAAGAGCAGAGTGCTTCTTAGCCCACTGGTGTGATGTAAAGTTCATCAGTGGAGTGGCTGCAGGGTTTGTCTCAAGTCTCCTCCAAAGCCTGGATAGAAGAGCGCTCCTTCCAATAGGTGTAAGCACCTTCTACCCAGAGCACCAGTGCATTCTGCTTGTCTGTGGGATAAGCAATGTATCTCAGTCCATTGGAGGGGCAAATGGCATGTGTTTTCAACTAAATGAAAAATTCAGGTGATTATTGCAAAAAAAGGATAGTGGGCATCATCAGAGCTGTAATAGGGAGCGCAATATAGAAGCTACAGATACAGGAGGTCTGTTGGGGTGGGAGAAATTAGTGGGAAGAGAACAGAGTAGATGGAAGAAATAGTTTATGTTGATAATGTATTTCTCATTTATCTGGCCTAAGAGTGCTTATCCTAGTTCCTTGATCTTGAAGAGGAAATTTGTTTAGTGGCATTTCCTTTAGCCACTATTTCCATTGATACAAAGCAGTCAATCATCTCTCTAGTGTTATTTTTGGAGATAAGCACTGCAGAATTACAAAACCTGTGAACAGTGATGTTGAGTATACCATTCCTGTGTAGCCAGCCTGAGGCATTGCCAAGCCTACTCAGGCTTACACACTGCTGGCACACTGGGACCTGCCTCTGTTCACTACTCCCTGCGTGTATTCTTAGCAAGCTCCCTTTCTTGAAGGCTCTGCAAGAAAACAGGAACAGAGTTTCTCGGTCTTCATACTTAAGAACTTGCTTTTTAGTTTGGAGGTTGAAATTATACCTAATCCCCTATTCCCACAGAGATGCTTCTAAAACAGTTCCTAGAAATAAACCTGGCTTCCTCCACCTCTCTGTTAAGAGTTTTATGTAGAGCCTTTATCCAGGTATCTTTTCTTCACATTCTTTGAACAGAATGATCCTGTTTTCACTGCAAGCTTGTTCTTTCTGAAACACTGCTATCAGCAAGTCAATCCCAGTCACTCTGAAAAGGATCATTACTTATTCATTAATTATGAATTATTCATAATTCCTTACTTATTACTTAACCTTCAAACTCAAGCAGAAGGTCACACGACAATAGGACTTTGTGCATGTGACTTATTCATAAAAAAAGCTGATAAAAAAAGAATGAAGTTTTCCCCTATGTTTGTTAGTTCCATATCTGATAAGCAGAAAAGACCTTCCCTGCTTTCAGGTTCCTTGTATTATCCCTGGTCAAGCTGACAGCTTTTGTGATCATTGCCCTGGAAACTCTGAACTGTTCATTACACTTCTGTCTCCACCCTTTTCCCAAAGACCTCAAAGGTTTGATATTCCCTCATCTCTCTGTTCTCTGTCTTGGCAGTTGTATCGTGGACTGGACAGGAGCTAAGAGTTTTTCCTGAGTGGGCTGCTTGATTGCATTTTTTATTTGCTTGGGTGCTCCTAAGTAGCTTCATTGCTTTTCTTTCTCTATCTGAAAACCTGTAAAATTTAGTTTGCTAGCAGTTTACCGTGATTGCAAACACACAGAAGCTGGCACTGAATTCAGAAAATACAATGGATTTTCATAACTCTGCAGTGTTTTTTTTGTTCAGCTTGGCTTTGCACTCAGCTTCAATAGAGAAAAGTAAATTTGAAGATGGTCATGTAGCTATTGGCAGCAAAGAATAAGGAAGCAGAGAAAGAAACACTCTGTCTATCTACATAGGAGAAATGTCTTTTACCAAAACTGTCCAAGGAATGGCAGAAATCACAATCAGAAAAGACTCCTCAGCTTCAGCTACAGTTTGCTGAGGTTGTTAAATAGTTGTATGCCAGTCATATTAGAAGGATCTTCCTTAAAGGAGCTAAAAGAAAAAAAAATTTAGAGGATGAACTGAAAGGGAAGGTCAATAAAAAGCTGGCAAGTATCAGGGAAATTGTTGCAAGAAAGCAGAACTTTCCTCAGCTGTGGGAGAAGTAATTCCTGATGTACATCAGTCTCTTTTTTTTTTTTGCTTTGATTTTTCTTGCACCTAGTACAGATATTTTTGTTAGGAAAACATTCAGAACATCCAGAAATCAATACATTTCACCAAGTTATTCTTGTGTTGATCTAAAATGCTTTAAATTAAAGAGTGACCTTCTGAATTATGAATAAGACATCAAGTGACAGAGGATTGGTTGCTTATTTTGATGGATTTTGTAGTGGATGACCATACTCCGTGACAATGTGTGCATTTTGCTTGTTTTCAGACATTTATTTCTGCTCCAGGTCACTAACTCCAGTGCTGACAGAATGAAGATTGCTTTAGTATTTTCTCTTTTTGATAGAATGTATACACTAAATAGATTATGGATCTGTTTTCTTTTGAGTAAGGTAGAGAAAGTTCAGGGGTTTAAAAAAAAATCTGTATTCTGCAGATACTCTTAATTTTCTGTTTCTTTTACAAAATTACCACCAGAATAGATTTTTTTCTTATGTTTTCTCAATTTTACCTACAGAGATCAATTCCTCCCTGTACATCTGTGCAACCACATCCCTTATTCATATGCTTTATTGATCTTATATTCCTTTATGAAAGGATTGCTCTAGGAACATCTCTTAGTCTGCTTGAACCAAGAGATCTTTATATTCACTATTTCTAGGTTGGATCTCTGCTCAGTAGATAAAGAACACCTTTAAAATAATTTTTTGTGGAGGTCATGAAACCAGAGCCTTCCAGACCAATGCCCCACCGGAGGAGTTCCACAGACTTCTGTGGAATCAGAGATTTCACTTTATGGACCTGATCACAGGAAGAGACTTTTTCCTAGGAAATTGTATCCATGTGTGCTTTACCATGAATTTGCATGCAGTATTATATTTAATATGCCCTTTTGCTTCTCTGCTGTGTAACACATCTGGTGACACCAAAAAGAGGAAAAAACCAATCCACAGTGTTTCCAATGTTCTTTTTAATTTTGCACTGTCAGTTTTAATTTCTACTTGCTGAAGAGATTTCATTTCAGTCTGATTTTTTCTGCCTTCTCACTCTGTGCTTATGGCAGAGAAAATATATCAGTAAATATTGAAGAGCAAAACTGTATTATGACTGACAGTTATCCTAATCCTTTGGGATACACTGGTAATATCTGTTCAAGAATAAAGTCCCTAATTTCACTTTGTTTTGACTACAAAGCTGATTTGTTTCAATCAAAGAGTGACAGCTAGTATAATTTTTAAGGCAGGTGTCATATGTGCTTTACTTTTATAGTTCTGTGGTCCAAAATGGCAAATAAATTATTTTCTGTGGTGTGGTAATATGTAAACACAATTATGTAAGAGCATATACAAGAACAAATCAGTGCATCATCTGTCTCAGGTACATCCATTTTCCAAACACCTCTTGACCTACTGAGGAACTCTCACCAGCTCTAGGGCAACCATGTGGGAAAATAGAGAGTTCAGAGATTTCACCCAGCTGTTGTTGCAGGCTACCTACAGTCTTGAGCTATCTCTGCACTTCTGACAGGCTTGCCTCTGCCCCTCCATTTAGTGAATGCCTGCTCTGAATCTCTGCCAGCACCCTTCACCTCAGTTTTACTTCACTTCTGTCCCAGGTGTATCCATCCTGGTCCTGCTCACCTACATTTCTTTGTCTTTTTTGCTTGAGCTTCTTAGTGCCCCCTTGTTCCCCCTCTTCCCTTCTCAGTATCTTGTGTGCTCATTCCCATTGCAAACCTGACATTTTCTAGGATTGCATTGTTCAAACTGCTCGTTTTCTGCATCACTTTCTCCTCAGGTACCTATATTGTTTGCCTAGTCTATAAATTCTTCAGGATAGCTGTGTTTGTTTGCTGTGTGTCTGCATACTACCAAATCCTATGAGGTTCATCTTTTGCATGGTTTTAGGCACTCTGTAGTAAAAATGATTAATGATCTAACAGCAACTGTAATGTACTTGCTTTATAACTATACCATAAAGGGAAATTACTTCTTCACACAGCTACTGATTGTACTTTGTATTTTGTGAACTGTAGCTGTAGATATCCCACTGCAAAATAGTTTAATATTATAATTTTTTCCTGGGCTGAAATTTTAACACTGATCAATATCCTAGTTATTTTAAACCAAGTGAATCCAACTAGTTTGACCTCACTGAATTTCATTAAATTGCCCCTGAATCAGGTGCAATATCTTGTCTGGGCATTAGAATGTTATTTAATTATTAGTATTCCTACAGTGTGTGCTGGATTGACCTTGGCTGGATGCCAAGTATCCCCCAAGCTGCTCTACCATTCCCCTTTCTCAATTGGACAGGGGGAAATGCAAAGGAGCAGAGAAAATAAGATCAAAGACGATTCATAGGTTGAGACAAGGCAGTTTGCTAAAGCAAAAGCAAAGGGTTGTCCATGCACAAGCAAAGATAAAAAAAGTACTCTGTATTTCCCCATGATCAGACAATATTCTGATCATTATCAGAGAAGAGAAGGCATTTGTAGTGTTTTCTCAGGAAGGCAAACATTGTAAGTAAGGAATGCCCCTCCATAGAATATCCCCTTGGCCAGTGTAGGTCAGCAAGATGTGTCCCCTCCCAGGGCTTTCCCAAATCCAGCCACCAGATAGAAGGTGGAATGTTGGAGAGACAGCTCTGTTGATGGGCCAGCACTGCTGACTGTAGCCAGGGCACTGGATGAAATCAGCATCCACCCCTCGATCACAAGCACATCTGTGTGTGTGCGTGTTGTGTCTCTTTCTCGATGTCCTGATGTCTCACAGAGCCATCAGGCTACAAACAGCCCCTACTTCTGCTCCCAGTCTAAGTCTGTCTCAGCTATTTAAATTTTGCCAACCTTATCTACCTGTTGGTTATTTCAATGTATTTCAGTGGCTCAGGTTTTGGGCATCTGTGTCATGTCCCTTCAGGGTCACGTTTTCTACCCCTGCAGTGGTGTCTGGCCACAATGCAGCAGCCCAGGTGGGTCTACCCCTGCCTTGCCAATTCTTCCATTGCTGCAGCCACCTGCACTGGGCATTATCCACCATCCAGGGGCCAGTACAGGCCCAGAGCACTGGGGCCACTTTTCTTGTTCTGGTTGGATGGTTTTTACTTTTGCACATTCACTTCACTTGCCTTCTCTTTTGGCAGTCTCAACAACTTGTCAAGGAGCTTTCTTCTGAAAACACAGTAAAAATACTGAAAATATAAGGAAGATGAGCTGTCTCATGGGCTTAGAATTGGGTTTAGGGAAACAATGAAAAACTGCTCCCTATGCCTACACCAGATGCACAATCTGTGTACATTGTCAGGTGTTTTTGGAAGTTGCCATTGTGGTGGAAAACTAAAGGGAGACTTTTTAAGGAGCCTAAGCCAGGGTGTTTTTATCATTTCTTTAATGCTGTCCCAAGTATTTGAGGACCTCATCTATCAGGGTACTGAACTGACTCCAGGAACCTTAAGAATTGTTAATGCTAGCTAGTAAAAAAAAAGTTCAATGTTCCTTTGCAAGGCACTGAAGAGCTGTGGGCTCACAGAGACCCCACTGCAATGTGGCACATCTTTGTGTTATAAGTTATGGTGAAATTAGCTCCAGCTAATCACAGCTGAACTATAAAGGAGTTGGTAGGGCTCCATTTGGAGATAGCTCAGTAGCTGCATGTGCTGCTTATTGAACAAAGAAGCAGAATTTATGCACTGCATCATTGCCATATTACCCACACCTGTCTACTTCTCAGAATGCTGCGGGGTGCCGTGAGTCTTGGTAACCTTTTATGTGCTCTACTAAAAGTCCTGGTTACAGCTGTTCCCTGTGTGAGTACTCCTCTTGTGTCATGGTAGCCTCATGTCTTCATTTTTTATATTTTTAAAACAACATGGCTGTAGTTTCTTGGTGCAAGCCATTACAGAACTCACTTCTTGTATTAGTTTGTTGGAGTTTCTTTTTGGGAAGAGTAGGGAAATTATGAATTTCCTTTAAACTGAATTATGCTGCAATCTTGTTCTAATGAAAATACTGAAATTAATATTTACCAAAAATCCCGTCTTTATTCAGCTCTTTATGCACAAAAAGCAAATCACTCACCATACCTCACAAGTGTTTTCTAATATCAAAGACCAAGCGTGAAAGCTTGAAAATAAATTTCTGTCCTTATAGTAGATCTGTATATGTTGTGTGTATTACATGTGCAAGTCTACTCAAAATACTAGTACAGAGGGTTGCTTTTGGTGTTGTTGGTCCAGTTGAAATCATGACTTCACTAAGAAAAAAACAATTCTTATGTAAAAAGAAAATCCTGTGGACTGCAGCACAATTGTTGTGTCTAAAATATGTGAGAATTGATGCAGTTTTCCTGCTGATGTTCAGCCAACCAACCAGACTGGTTGTGAAGATCTTACTGATGGATATGCTGCCCACTCCTGAAGCAGAAATCACAGATTTGCTTTTCCAAACTGAATTAAAAATCTAGACTTTTGAAGTTTTCCATAAGTGACAAAAATAAGTTGTTGCACTGATTTTCAAACTGAGAACATGGGTACAGTATATGCAGGTAAATGAAGACAGTTTAAGAACATCAGGTGCACAGGAGCGAAAATACAGATAACATTGAATGGAATCCATTTTCATTTAAAATGAATTAATAAGTGCAGAAATGAGCTCAAAGATATGAGTTCTTATATTTTTAGAAATATGTTTCAAATATTTTGCCCCTTCCAAATGCTTTTCCCCTCCCAAGTAGTTAAACTTTGCTATTTTTAATAGGGTTCTTAAAATTGAAATGAAACTTTAAAACTATGAGTTAACATTATAGCTTCTCTAAGATTCTAGCATTATTCCTTATTTAATTTATTTAAAATGTAGGGAGAAAAGTTAAAATCTTGTTTCAGGTTATGTAGGAAAAGGAATATTTATAAATGTCATCTAGAACACCCTTAAAATTGCCTTAGGGAGTTCAGTTGTCTTCTACAGCTAATACACATGAGAAGATAAATGCAGGTGGCCTGAAAAATGGTAGATGTATCCAAGATATTTCTATCATGATTGTTCTGACAGACATTTAGTCTAGAATTTATGTTCCTGGTATTTCTCTTGTAAAAGGTCTCATCTTGTCCCAGCCAGGGGACATCCTAGAGAGAAGTGCTTGTGGAATGGCTGGCTCATCCAGCAAGGCATGGTAATGAAGGCACGTGGGGTGAATAACTTTCCAAAGGAAGGTTTTGTCTCCGAGCCATTTCCTCTTAGGGCTGAAAGCCAGACATAAACAATCTCACTGGATTCCCATCAATGCACATTTAGGTATGTTCTAGTATTCTAATCTAGTTTGTAGTTGCTTAAACATATTCGTCACATAAGTTTAGTTAGAAAAAAATACCTTTTCATTCTGAAATTATTATTGAAGCTTGTTTGTCTTGTACAAATATGCTAAAAAACCATAAATATCTATGGTTTTAATCATTTTATATCAGTTTGCAAAGCTGAAGAATGTCCTTGGCTCTAATGTCATTGATAAGGCACTTGAAGAGTAGATGCAGATATTTTCCCGAGGTAATGCAGATGGCTACTGGCTTACAAAAAGCAACCTGTGTATCGTCAATCTTGGTCTAATGCTTTAATTGTTAGAAAAAATATGCTTTGTAATGTTCAATAATCCAAACACCTTATCCTGTAAGTTTTTTAATACTCCCTATGCTTAACTTTGACACATAAAATTAATAACTCCAACTTAAAAGCTATGAAATTTACAGGCATTTGCCTGTATTGTTTGCATTTGCATTTAAATGTTGCAGATCATCCAGTTAATTTTTTTGACAGTGGTTACCTTTATTGATTGTCAGAACACATTAAGTAAAACATCAGATTGTATTCCAGCATTTAAAATACCAACAGTGTGAAGCACTGTGAAAAAGTACAAAACTTGTGCTGTGGATTTCTTTGACAGCAGGAAATCGTGTCTCTGCTTTTCTGGGAATAAATCCACTAAAAGGTAGAAGATAAAGAATGTGTGGGGAAAGACCAAGAAAGGAGATAGCTTTGTTGCTCCTTTCAAACCAGGTAGTCAGAACTTTGCTCTCAGAATTGTGATGGAACCAAGGTAGAAAAACCCCTCCCAGTTATTTTTCATTACAACAGTGCAATAAAAAGTAAATTGTTTGATATCTTGTGAAAGTGTTCTGAAATGGGAAATGTAGTGAGCTGAAATGCAAGAGGCCCATAGCCTCTCACTCCTGCCTTTGGATATCATGATAGATTTGCAAACAGGCCATCAATCACACCAAATGACAAGTGAAGGAAAACAAGATTATGGAGCATCACAGACACAGCTGCAGAGTTCAGGTTACTTAATTGGTCCCACCCATGACAAGCACATTGTAGAATATGAGGGATTAACATTCTGTAGGCATCACTGGAACATAATAGTTATTGTGGTAAAAGGAACCTCTCTGATTATTGAGTAGTTTTTGTGTGATATTTTGTGTTAACAAGGGGATAAAATTAGCATTAAATACTTCACAGGCATTCTACAGTTACATACGATTACAGAAGTGGTCAGGATAGGCACTCTTTATATTCTTATGTAAGAAAGCAAATTGGCAGTTAAGCTTTCCTAATGATATTCTACATTATTCCTCTCCAGCTGACATGCTTGCTGTTATATTTTTATGTTTTCTCAAAAGAATAACGTACCTTTCTGCCAGATAGCTCTATTGGCCCGTCAGTTTTGAACTAAATATGTTTCCTTTAACAAATGTATCATAACTGTCTTGCTGATTAGACCATGGATCCATTGCTTGATATCCTTTTCTTCTGAAGCTCTGTTTTGTGCTCAGTGGGGAAGACAACATTCTTACTCTCATAGGTGTCTATCATGTTGTGGAGTAATAGAAATTTCCCTGCCTTCTTTCTGGTGGGAAACAACTATTTCTAATACAGACTGTAAATATCTATCCAGAATTCTGCTCCTTTCCATCTGTCCAGGTATCCTGACAGTGAGGTCGTCTAAATAAGGACCTGCCTGTGATGCTTTTGAGAGCCCACGACTGGCTGCTCACAGAACAGCTTAAGGCATCTCTTGCTTCCTGCAGCAGCAGTAACATGGGTATGAGAAATGTCCTGAACTTCTGCAAGTTAGAATAAAGGCATTTCAGGAAATTTAAAATTTAAAAGCCTTAATTTGGCTTCACAGCTTCTGCAGGGTGAGTAATTTGACTTTATTTATGGAAGAGGAATGCAAGATCACACTCTGAATGCAAAATTATAATGAAGTTTCAGCATGCTAGAATAAATCACTACCACCAATGCTTAAGAACCCTCACTCTGTTTAGCTTGGTTTAGACAGACTTGGAAACTGTTCTCCTTGGCAGATATTAGATAGTGTTTCACTATGACATGTTATCTGAAATGACATATTAATTAGCATTTACTTTCTAACATGTGTTTTCTGAAAGACCTTTAAGATCAAATTTTGTCCCACACAGTTGCTCTGATTTTAAAGGTTATTAGAATCTGTGTGAAGATCTCCTTCTGCTATTATTCTCTCAGGCCTGAAAAAGGCTAAGAGACATTTGTTGGCACAGTGAGGCAGATGACTCATAACTTCTGGATGTAAGAGGGGGAAGTAGCTGCCTGAGAAGATAGAATCTAGGGTGTGGGCTCAGAAGTCCCAAAGTTGTCATCTTAGCAACAGGCTCAATGAAATGAAACAGCATCAACAGAATTTTTTGGCTGAAATTTACCTTATCTTTATTGTTACTAAAGACAAATCCCTGAAAGGCACTGGAATAGGATTTTTTTTAACTTCTGGATTCTATGGAGAGCAAGTGACTAAGGTACCTGTGGACAGAAGGGACTACCAAAGACTAATGCAAGAGGTTTATGCCAGATGAGCAGAGCAAGACCATAATACACATCTAAGTGACTACACCAGGAAACTTGCAAAACCCAGTTTAGACCTTCTCTTAAGTGTTGTGGGCTTTCTTGCAAATATTTTGTTAAAAATTCTGTCTTCCTCTATGTTATTTTATACCTGTTTTCTACCTTGGCCTCACAGAGGCAGGCACACTGCATGCAACATGCTTAGGAACAGAAATATTTTTGGTTTGCTTTTTTGGTTTTTTTCTGTGTGGCATAGAAAAGAAAGGCATTCAAAGTGAATATAGGAGAAAAATAAGAGAAAAGTAATTGAAATAATTTAGCTGCATTTTCCCTCTGACATTCTAATTTCCCACATGAAAAACCGTCTTGATTTATATTATAAAAATAGTCTCTTATATGATTTTCTCCATGCAACTGATAAATTCATTTTGCCCTTCTTTAAAGCATCTTGATGCTGAGCAGTCTTTTCTTTCTTTCTGAGCTCAAATCGTCTCTTCTGTCTGCAATCCACATCAAGTCCAATTTTCCTTCTGTTCCATCATAACACTTTTGATGAGATTCCTATTCTCATTATCTCCAGGGGACTAAGCCTAACTGTGCACCTCGTTTTATAAAGTTCATATGTTCCTGCAGTTTCATCTCCTGAAGAGACACTGTTTTCTGTTATGTTCAACTGATTGTATTTTTCCTGACCACAGCTGAAATTCATGACAGTTTTGGCAATTTCTGTCTTTGCTATAGATGATTTTTTTTTTTTTGCTGACATACTTGGAATATGTGCTTTGAAGTGAGAGGAATTGTTTCTAATCTCTTGTATTTTTTTGTTTATTACTTCTAATAGTTGTTTGAAATTGAGACATATGTAAATCTTTTACAAGAATCATCATCAGTATCATTAGCATTATGTGGAAGGTTAAGTAGAGTGGAAAAATTCATAAAAGAACACACAAAGCTATTTCTGATCCTGTGCTGTACAGTTTGGGGAGCAGAGGCAACAGGACATTGGTTTGCAAGCTGTTTCACTTTCCAGCAGTTCAAAACTAAATCAATGTGGATACAGGATCTCATGGCTTTTTATCATTTGCAATATTTTTAAGCAGATAACAGCGTTGGATGTGCACCCAGAGCTTTTTGTATTGCACTAATGCCTGTTTGCTACAGCCCTTATGGGTCATTGGAATGGGAATACATCCTAAGGAACTGAGAACTAAGAATGTTTTCTAAGGATGGAACAAATCTTGCCTTGCATTCACCTTGAATTCAGCAGGAAGTCTATTATTCTTAAAGTAAAATAAAGCTCAAGTTCAGTCCATCATCATCCTAGTTATCTTCATTCTCTCTGCTTTTACAGCCCCAATAAACTGTTTATTCCTTTGGGCTTTCTAGAGCATCCCTTTCTATTACCATGTACAGTCAATAGTCATGTATATATGGTTTTAGAAATGAAGTTTCTAAAACCTGTTTCTGTTCCTAATTTCAATGAGATTCTATGTTATTTTTTTTTTATTATTATTTTATGTAACTCCTGATGTCTTAAGAGTTACTTTCACAACTTCTTACTGCCAGGTTAACCCAAGAGTACCATTCCTTCAGTCTTTTATTTTTTTTTTTTTCAAAATTGATACCATTTTTCTTCTTCTTCAAATTGCCCTCAGTTGAGTAGTTCTAATTAAGAAATATGAACTACACTTCATAGAACCATCTCTTTGGCAAAAAGGATGGAAATTTACGCCTAAGCAAACAGTTAATTGCATAATTCTTGCTTAATTTTCCCCTTGCAAGTGTTATAAACAAGGCAGTGGCAAACAGATGCAGCCACTAAAGAGAATGGCTCATAAGGTGATCTCTGTACAGCACAGAATTCCTTTTCTTACACTTTCTGAGTGCTGCAAAAGTTGAAGTCAGAAAGAGTTCATTGGTTTTATAAAGCCTAAGCTTAGAAAGCTGAGTTACCCAGATCCCCTCTTAGGCCATTTTTCATTAATTGTGTCACAATTAGCTTAACATAGGCCATCTTTGGTTTACTTTAAAGTGAGAATGCAGTCTGTCTGCATAACACACTACTGACATTCAGCAGTATAAATCTTCTCTTTCTGTACAGTGAGGTCACTCCCAGGCCTCACTCAGGTACCTCTTCCCACAAAGTGTTATGTCTCCCTGTAAATACCAGCACAGCCTGCTCAGCACCATTCATTCCAGTGTTGAATTGAACAGCCTTGTTTGTGCACCATTCATTCCAAATTTCACATGTTGGCACCCTCACAAATAATCTGACTGCAACAGTCTGGGTGATGCCCATTTAGGAGGGAAAGCTGGACTGACAGGTCTTGCTAAGTTGTGCATGCTAAAAGGTAAGGTAACATTCATTTGAGATTAAAACCGTGACTTTTCAATATTTTTTTCCTATGTATCCTAGCTGTAGATACTGCTTGTAAGAATTAGTCACTTGGAGAAGCTTGAGAAGAAGGCCCATGAGAAAGGTTTAACAAGGTGAGATTAAACAAGTCAAGGTGTTGCACCTTGGTCACAGCAACCCCTGGAACTGGGAGATGAACAGACAGAGCAGCCCTGCTGAGAGGGACTTGGGGGTGGTTGGGAGGCTGGACATGACCCAGCAGTGTGTGCTCACAGCCCAGAAACCAAACGTGTCCTGGGCTGCATCCAAAGCAGCATGGGCAGCAAAGCAGGGAGGGGATTCTGCCCCTCTGCTCTGCTCTTCTGTGCTGTGCTCTGACCTCACCTGCAGTGCTGCATCCAGCTCTGGGGTGCCCAGCACAGGAAGAACATGTTGGAGTGCAGAGGAGAGTTACAAAGTTGATTAGAAGGATGGAGCACCTCTCCAATGAGGAAAGTTTGAGAGAATTGGGATTTTTCAGCCTGGAAAAGAGAAGGCTTCAGGGTGACTTAATTGCAGCCTTCGCATATCTGAGGGGAGTCTACAATGAAGATGAAAAGTGCTTCTTCCAAGGGCATGTAGTGACGCAAGAAGGGGGAAGAGATTCAAATGGAAAGAGGGTAGGTTTCTGTTAGAAATAAGAAAGAAATTCTTTATTGTGAGGTGGTGAGGCACTGGAAGATTTTGCCCAGGGATGCCCTGTGGATGCCCTGTCCCTGGAAGTTATCAAGTCCAGGTTGGATGGGGCTTTGAGACACCTGGTGTGGTGGAAGGTGTCCCTGCCCATGGCAGGGGGGTTAGAACTAGATGATCTTTAAGGTCCCTTCCAACCCAGAACATTCTATGTTTCTCTGATTGTTAGATAACTGTAGTTGTCCTGCTAGTTTGTATTCGAGACACTGACAGTCAATGGTATCTATACAGTATATACTGCATTATATTGTACTATACTACACTGTATCTATAAAGTTGCTTTTCAGCTCCAGGATAGTTGGTAGTAATAAAATGAAGGTTTTCCATCAGTGGAATAGTTTATGTGATGTTACAAACAAAGACAAAGAGAAATCACAGGTAAAAACCTGTATCCTACATTAAGCAGTAGCACAGGAGCTTTTAAAATCTGAAAGATGAAACCATATATGAATTCTCCCCTTTTCTCTCATAACACTGTCTCCTTCATGATTCAATGCTGTGCACATGAATGTCATCATTTCACTTTATTAGATTAAGAAAGTTGCCTTATGTTTCCTGTTGTTTTCTGCTTCATACCTGTTTTTTATCATAGGCACATCTGATTGCAAGGACACATTTTTCCTTGGTTACAGCATCTGGCATATACTGATAGGTAGACAATGTTATTCTTCTTGGTGTCTCACATCCAAGTGCTCTGTCAGTTTAAACAAGTGACTTGCTCTGGCAAATGCTCTCAATTCAAGTAGTTTTGAGGTGATCTGTAGACATTTCCCTGGATCATCTTAAAATTTAGTTAACCTAAGTCCAGAAGGAAAAGTTCAGAACATAGGAGGTAACCATGGCCTTGGCAAATTGAACCTTGTACAGTTTTTCATATATATAAGAGAGAGAAAACAACCTTTAAAAGCACCACAGATTCTGGGTCCTACAGATATCTGGAGTTAGGCACAAAGAGAGGGGCAGAGAAGCACAACTTCTAGATCTTTTATTAAGTACTTTGCTATTTCTTGGATATTCTGATCACTGTTACACAATGTGGAAGGAGGATGGTTTGGAAAAACTGTGTTTTTCCAGTTGCTGAGAATAGTCAAACCATGCTGGAAGTCAAGCTGTTATTTCCATTTGGGCACAAAAGAAGGTTATAATGTCTGCCAGCCTTCAAGAAAAGCAGTATCTGCTGGGTGATTTATCTATAAATATATTGGCTAGACTGACATTGAAATGTGGTGTCTTTACTATGTTCTCCTCCATCAGGAGAGACATCAAATCTGAGTGAGTATTTTTGGAGAACTTAGTAGTATTAGGAAGAATTGCTGACCTTTAAAAAAACACTATTCACACTAGTGGTTGCAGTAGAGCTAGTGGTCTGTATATTAAAAGGTTTGAATGATGAAAAAGCAATGTGAGGTTTTTTTCTGCATTATTTCTGTCAGTGTGGTCCACACTGGGAAAGTACCCACATAGCAGCAGTGGCTTGAACACAGGCCCTGAGCTGGCCTGACTGAATTCTTGGAGATATTAGGAAAGAAACTTGGCAAGCAGAAGACTTTGAAGTAGGACAGCATTTATGTCTACCAGTGTCAAGGCTGCATCATACTGCCTTTCAGACATATTGTTTGTTTTCTAGTGCAGCCTATTTTAACTTGTTTGTTATACTGAAGGTAAACACGATTAAACAATTATTATATAATATGTTATAAATAGTATTATTTATATTATAAGAAATCAAGGAAGGAAACTTGCTGAAAGACTGTTGCTGAGTAACTGTATGGTCCGCCTTTTGGGAAGGAAAAACAACAGTCTAAACTTGCCATACCATCCTGGAAAATCTGAGCCTTACAGTAGCTGCAGTCACTCACTGAAAAAGTAGTGAAAAAGTGTGTGATTTCTGTCATCCAGCCCAAAAATAATGTCTGGAGTCTCATCTGTATCAGCTACTCATCATCTCAGCTACCTGGGCATAGGTATCAAAGTGTACCTACTAGTGATAAAAAACAGGCTTAGAAATGCACAGTAGAAATAACTCCACTTCTACAGGAGATGTTCTTGAATGTTTACCTAATCAATTGTCTTTAGAATGTTTCCTCAGTCAATAGGAATGAAACTCTTCTAAGAGCTCTAATGAGATTGGCTAGAGATGCCCTGCAAAAGACACCAGGAGGGATTGCAAGGGATAGCCACTGCAGTTACTCAGACAATTTTCTTCTTTTTATGCATCACCGTTCCTTCTCTCACTCAATTCAGAAAAATATGAAAAAGTCCCCATAGGTTTGGACTAGCATCTAAAAATTTTCCTGCTTTCATCTGAGTACTGTGGAAAAGTGACATACTGTGACACAGCTTAATTGTGTGCAGGCCTGTGAACCCAACAGCTTGAAAGAGCAGCCAGATCCAGCATATTTTTTCTTTTACTGCAATATGCTGCAGATTTGCTGCTGCCCAGCCTGTGGGCAGCTGGACTGGGGTCAGAGCACAAGAACTGCCATCACTGTGGTTACTTTAGTTACAGTTTTGTCCATTTGGGGAGGATATCCAGCTGATAGTGGAATATCTACTAAAATGCTGCTTCCTTTTTTTGCACTTAAAAGGAGTCAGGAGCTATAGTCATGAACCAGTGAAATGTTCCAAGCAGTCTTGGCAACAGCAGTATCAAAACCCAATATCTCACATATTTGTAGTTGCTGTAGGTTGTCTTGCTTTAACATGATGACCTGGAATACTCTGCATGTTTTATACCCCTCATTCGTATAAATCAGGACACACAGCTTCATTTAGTATCACAGAAGGAATGTGTTTGAGATTGCTGTTTGTACAATTGAGATTGTACTGCAACTCCTCATAGGGCTGTCAAAATCCAGCCTTCCATGATGTTTCCTTTTCCACTTCTGTGATGTCGGAAGTGTTGCCTATGTGAGTGCCTGTCTTAGTCACCAGCACAGCAGTGGAGCTCTAAACTTCTTAAAGAGCTCAATTGTGTATGGGACCCTCTGCTGATGGGCAAGCAGTGTGCAGTTAATTCATCTGTGGAGAGTGCATCTGATGGCAATGTGCCCGTTTGTGTTCATGTTTAACAAGTGGTTTCCTTTCAAGGATGTGAAAGCCATATAGAGTGTAAATCATGGTCTCCTGCCAGTAAACCTGAGCAGTTAGGGGACTGGAAGCACTGGGGACTAAGCAGGGGGAGCAGCACTGCTGGGTTTTGCCACAGCTCGCATGGGGGGTTCTGCTGGCATGCAGGCTTGGTCCCACAGCCCTTCTCCCCTTCACTCACACCATGCAAAGGCCATGTAGAGCAGCACTTTGGGGAGAGCCCAGCCTAAGCATCACGATTCCTTACAGAGTCTGCACATTTGCTTCATCTCCTATGATAGGGCTTGTATTTTGTCCTAATATTCTGTGCATTTGCAAGTAAAATATTTTTCTCTCCTCTGCCTGTAGGATGCTTTCCCATGATGACATTTACTTGATTTTAAACAAACTCTCTTTTAGAACCATAGTGAGAATCAAATGAAAATTAATTACACTAATCTACATCAGATCAGGAAAAAGGGGCTGAACCTGTTGCTAAAACTCTAGCAAGGTGTAGGGATTGTTAATAAGCTATTACTTAAATTCTCTTAAAAACCCAAACCTCTCATTCAGTAAATATGACTAGAAGTCTGCCCTAGAGGATCAAAATCAGTGTATAATTTTATAAAGATATTATGATTGAAAAAAATGTATTTGTTAGGACCACATTTATGTAGTGAAATACAATTAGGTGCATATGAAAAAAGAAAATCATGTTTAAAAAATCGCCCTCATGATCTCTGCTCGGTATTGTAAATACTGTCTCTGATCCGAGACTCCTACAGTCCATGCAGAGCTTTGCTTTCAAAGGATTTTTGTACTGAAACTGTGAGTGGCTAAGGACTGGGTGGGACAGTTCATGTACTACACTGTACAGACAGGATGAAAATATTCTGATCAGGAATCCTCTTTGGTTACTTTAAATTATTGCTTACTCTCCACTTGAAAAGGGGTGGTGCATCGTACTGCTGATTTACACATAAGTCTTTCTGCAAAAAAAGTTCCTTCCTCCTCTGCATTGTGTGTTCAATAAGGCAGTCTCTTCCTGTCCCAGGTACCTGGAGAACTTTCTTGCACTACCTCATAAATTAAACCCCTTTCTTTTTTTAAACATTTTAATGTGTTTTTCTGGTTAAAAGCACATATACTAGCGTATGAAAAAATAGAGGATTTTTTTTTCTAAATTGAAAATCCTTATGCAAGGGTAGTTATTGTTTTATGGAAATATTAAAGTAAGGTATTTCTGAAACAGGAATTTACCAAGTGATTATGTGTATGTTACACCTATTTCTATGCCTTGAAAGGGCTGAAATCTCAGCCTAAAGAGTATTCATTGAAAGTAAGTAATAGCAGGAGCAATGCTGTGCATTGTGGTAGATGTGTGAAGTACAATACAGAAGAAATCTGCCTTGCTGGGTCAAAGAATTAGTATGGACAAAAGAAAACTTAACTGAAACTTAATTTAGCAGATAAATAACCTGTCTAAAGTTTTAGTTCCTACCTGCACATTCCAGAGGAGACAAAAAGTATCACTCTAAATACCTAAAATGTTCCAGTATAAAATCTTTGGATGGGTTATGATAAAAATGAAAAAAATAAGCATTCAAGCAATAATTTGAAGAAAACTTTTCTCTAGTCCAAGTAGTGTTCTGAATATATAACTAAGTAATGTTTGTCTGGTTTAGGCTCTTAATTGTAATATTTTGGTTTTCCATATGGTATTTGCATGCTCTACTTTCAAAATATTTGTTTAAATTTAACACACAGTTGGTGATTCAGTGTCAAAAATTAGTTCCTTTCCTTTGAACTCCATCTGTGCTTAATTTGTATTCATCCCATGAAGATGCTGGTTTACTGTGTAGTGTGGTAAAACAAGTGGGCTCAAAGCTAAGCTGTTTCTAAGAGAATCCTGGGGAGCTGGTAATATTCTACAGAAAAAAGAGGAAAAGATTTAGAAAAAGACAAGTTTAAAGAACTTAGTCAGATTTAAAGGAATCCCACTTGATCTAGGGACTGGTTAGTCTTCAGGTAAATGTGACCAAGGAAGTTGCCTTTAAATAAATGTTTGCTTATATTTTTACTATATATAGTGTTAATCCTACTTTGACAATAAG
This sequence comes from Zonotrichia albicollis, assembly GCF_047830755.1. Taxonomy (NCBI): domain Eukaryota; kingdom Metazoa; phylum Chordata; class Aves; order Passeriformes; family Passerellidae; genus Zonotrichia; species Zonotrichia albicollis. The sequence continues at coordinate 57,373,684 of NC_133821.1, forward strand.
GATGCTCTTGTGTTTTGGCTAATTGTGACTAAGTAGAAATCAACTGATGTGAAGCATTGTGCTTCAGAGCCTTGCCTCAGAGCAAGGGATATTCAAAAGCTTCACCTCACAGGAGACAGGGAATACAAATGTATTTGGCACTTTTGCAATTTTGAATTACTCTGTGGTGAAGGACATGTTCATTTTTTATTTGGGATGAATAAACATGGTAATTCTGGGGGTATTCAATTCAGTAAAAAGTTTAGTTAGTAACCATAGTAATACTGAATGATGGTCATGTTTTAGAAAACATTAAATTTCACAGGAAGTAGGTTGTTCCCTGGAAATTGTGAATGTTCAGAGATAGAAAAAAATATATGTAGCATTACATTAAATATTATGTATCTTAGAGAAATGAAGGCTAATGAAATAACAAATGCTTCATTAGAAGAAAAATATATGAAATATGCAATATTTTTTTAAAAAAATTAAAATTATTAGTGATCCAGTAATTTAACTTCTAGAGTGCTTTTGATACTTAACAATAAAAAAAAAATTATTACTATATCCTTAGGGAGAGGAGGAAGTAGGATCACTTCTCTTAATTGGAAAGCCACAGACATTTGACCTATCTGAAGGTGAAAGCCTTATCTGTACCTTTAAAGAATATTCCTTTTTTTATAGATAAATTTAATTAAAAGTATCCCTGTGAAGTCCCTGCATTTTCTTATTTTATCTTTAAATATTTGTATCTTTCTTCCATTTTCTCCACAGAAGACACAAGTTATAGAGAACAACTTTTTTCATAAGGTATCTGGCCAGTTTGCTGCATTTCACATTCTTCAGCAGTATTTTTTTTTAGATTTTTCCTTTACGAGAGGAAAAATATTAATCACTTAGAGAAGAATGGAAGTGATTCATTGCCAGAAAAAATGTGATTCATTTCAGAAAAAATCTGCCATAAACTGTGGTAGAATTTTTAATTCTGTATTATTTCAACAGCTTTGAAATGAGTCATCTTATAGAATTACTTAATGGTTTGTTTTTATCTCTACCAGTATCAAGTTTTTAGCATGTTTGAGTTTAGTAAAGCCTCTGTTACTGTTTTGTGAAGAGGGAAAAAAGAAAATTAAAGCTGTTTGATCTCAAGATGTCTAAAAAATTGGTGCACAGTCAAACAAAACCAGTTACTAGAAGAAAAGTGGAATTATCCTTGTAGTGAAATGGTTAGTTTGTCTTCATGGAGGAAGCTGTGACAGCAAGGAAATTTTCATATTACCCAGGAGGTTTTCTAAATGTGACAACTGAGTAATGAGCAGGAATTTCAAAGGGAAACTGTTCTTGGTAAGTTCAAACAAAGTTTACTTGACCTTAAGATTAGTAAAATTGAACCTTGTATTATTTTTATAATGTATTTAGAAAGCAGCTTGCTTTGTGCCTGCAAGACAATGCTGTCCCTGGTACATTAGTTTCACTTTTATCCTGCTTAAGCCATCTTAACTATTTTTACTGCCCACAGCACCTTGGGAATGGAATGAAACAGCATGGGAAGCAGAGCCTCCTCATAGCATTAGCAGTCATTTTCTTTTCTTTTTTTTTTATTTAAAATTAATTCTAGATTCAAAGTGAACCAGATTTGTTAATGTGGTTCCTTCATGTTCAGGAGTGTTCGCTAGCCTGCAGAGGGGAACAGCCCAGCAGGAGCTGGTTCAGAAGAGGACTGTGCACATGAGGGAATTTCAGAGTGCTGGAACTTGACTGGAAGACCATTGAGAGACAGCAAAGCTCCAGTGTAGCCTTCCTTTTGAAGGTGGAGAGGAGGGAGAAATTACATTATTTGATTTGTTAACATTACCTTTGTGATCTAGAAGATGCATTCTTGTTCTGTTTTCCTAACATAAAGTTGCACTATGTCTAGAAACTAGAGCAGCTGTAATGGGGAACTGCTAGCAAATAAATACTGTAAGTAGAAAGAGCAAGCCTACTTCAGAAGATAAAATAGAAACTCCACAAATACAGTTATAACCCACTTCACATCTCCTTGTTCTGTCCTTTAGAGAGGCCACTAAAACGTGAGAGTGAAGGTCACATGCAAGATTATTAGCAGCTCGTAATCTCTCTCCTAATTCACAGAAATCCCAAATAGCAAATCAAGAAGCTAATTAAAGACACCATTGCAATTCCAGTGAGGTTTTGTGCTGCAAGTAACTCAAAAATTGTATAATGAGCCTCCATTATCTCTCAGTGATTTCGGAACAAAAGTTCTGAAAACACTGAGAACAAAAGATAACCCAGAAGAAAACTTCCTCTTGTAAAGTCTCACTCTGCAGTGCAGGTCTGTGTTTTAAAAATGAGTTTTTAAAGCTCATGTGTACTTTGGTTGTTTGTTAGTTCTTCCCAGATAGCTATAGATCATGCCAATTTAACAGGCATGAGAATTGAACAAAGTCTTTGTTTCCCACCTGTCTTCCCACTCCAGGGTTCTTTTCCTTCTGGATACATCCCTGCATGTGTGTGCAGATCTGCCTTGGTAGCCTGTGGTCTCTCCACCATTACATGATGCTCTGATAGCATCTCAGAATTTCAGTATTAGATCTGATGGGCTCCAGTTGTGTGGTCCTTCTTCAAGAGCCATGTCTATTCATGCTTTGAGAAGCAATTTAAAATTACAAGAAAAAGCATACTTCATGTGCAAGTAATGGGAGTAGGACAACATAAATTTAGGTGGGTGGTTGACTTCATATTGAACCAGGTGATCTTCTGCTATGGCCAAGGGTGGTCTTGCCAGTAGTCAGTGAATCCTTGTTTATGTAGTGAATTAAACCACAAAAGCCATGACCCAAAAATCTATGAAGACATGTTTCCTATAAAAGGATGTTTACAATGCATGAATGCATATGCTCAACCTGAAGTGGTTACGTTATGTCTTGCATATTTGGTGCCCTCTTGGAAATTTCATAAAAGTATCAGCTACGACTACTTCAGACAATTGGCATAAAAAGAATGAAAATACTTTGCTACTTTGGAGGCTGATTCTCCCCAAATAAAGACCTTCCACTGAGGTTAAGCCCAATCATCACTATGAGATGCATATAAATGTTTTTTTAGTAGATAAGTCTGAGAAGTGAAATTCAAGCCTACTCAGGTGACCAAAAAATCATGGATCCAGTGCAGACCTTGGCTTTATGTCTACTTACCGTCTTTCTGCTGCCACATCTCTTACTCTCTGTTTCCAAAAAAAATCTCCTTCTCTGTCACAAAGTCTCTTGGCCTACCAGTTCTTCTGGCCTTTAATTGTGCCACCAGCCTGTTTTACCCAAGTGACTGAAGAACATTGTAATTTAAGCAAAGGACTCTTTGTCTGAGTTGTTCTAACCTAGCATTTTGCTTCATCTAATTATTTTGTATGAGGTTAACACAACAGCTTAACCTTATCAGTGAATCATTTAAGACAATGAAACCAAACAACCCAAAACAAACAAAAACAAACAAGAAAAATAACAAAAAAAACCCAAAACAAACCCCAACAACAACAACCATAAAACCTCTAAAAAACTCCAAAGCATTAACAAAGAAGCCACCTCTCCATAACAGGGGTATTTTTTAAACCTGGATTACATCAATTGTAAAATGCACTTTGTGGCCCATATGCAGTTCAGTAGTGATGAGTTTGAGGAATTGCAACAAAGGCTTAGAATATTTTTCACATTAGCTTCTCTGACAAAGAAAATTTTCCATGCAAGCCTGAATCTTAAAGGTATCTGCTTTTCCTAATTATCCCAACTTGTCTGATAGAAGATTAGAAAATAAAGAGATGATCTATGCCTTCAGGTTGTTTCTTGTCTATACTTATACCATCACAGCTGCAGAAACGCTATGTTAACAAAAAATTTAAACATTTTTCAAATTTAATTTTTTTAGATAAATAGTAATTTTAATAGCAAAAGACCCATATTTGTTGAAGAAAAAGCTGGATATTTTATAAGTTATTTTTTATTTAATAGCAGGTATGGTCACTATTTTATTTTTGCAGGTGGCTTAAAATTCAGAGATCCAAATTGTTGTGCTTACCTTCAGTAGTACCTTTCCTGCTATTGATATGCATGTAAAAATGCATGCAAAGTTTACTGAACATCTTCTGCAAACTATTTCAAAACACCTTGTGCTTGCTCATAATCTGTACCTGTATTTCTCATCTCAAATAAAATCATAGGAGGCTGGAGCTCTAATCCCATATTACGAACATCTCAGTAATGGGTACATCACGTTCAGCTTACTTCATATTAGCATTGATTCAATTCTTAGTGTAAGGTTAGTAATATGAAATTAGTTTTTCTGTCAGCAGTCACTAATCCAATTGTGCTATTGATGCAATTTTGTGTGTCTGCCCTGTGATTTCTTCTTTTTTTTTCCTTTTAGAAAGAGAAGCACAGCAAGTGCAGCAGGGCTGAGTTATCTGGGGAGGGGACAAAGGTGTGGTGGTAGCTGGGCAGTCTGCAGCATCCAGGTGGTGAGGAGGGGAGCAGATGGGGTGCCCATGTGGAGGCTGTTTCCCCTTTCCCCCCTCATGCTGCAGCTGTCCCTGTCTGGCAGATTATCTGGTATGCAGATATGTATAAACTAAATCTGATTTCAAACTGCACCACCCTCTCTTAAAAGACTATTCAAAGGTAAAATTAATTATTTTCCTATCACAGTACTTTAAAGAAACAATGAAAATTAATGGATGCTTATTTTAACTGCTCTTGTTAGTTGTAAAATTAGCCTAGATCCTGAGTTATTCCACATTAGGCTGGTACTTTTAGCAATGAAAAATTTTCAAAATCCCAATAAAATATATTGGGATTTTTGGTTTGGGTGTTTTCTACTTTGTCCTCAGTGATTTCCGCATATGCTGTTACTCTAAGTAATTTTAATTTTTTCCTTTCCTGTTTCATAGTTCTTTATTTTGAATATATTCATATATATTTGACAATAATGTTTGTCTGGTAAGACAGTTCATATTAAAATATATTGGAATATCTAAAATTTTATGTGATCAAACACCAGAATAAAGACAGTGACATTAACAGCTGCTATATAAAAGGCAGGAAAACCTGTTCTGAAGAATACTGAGGGCTTTGAATTGTAGTTTGGTTTTCTATAAGAATTCACTCTCTAAATTCTTCCTAATTCCCAGTAAATTTAAAATCTTCTTTGTAATTACCAGCATTATCATCAGACATTTTGATAGATTCTCTATTGTTTATAATTTAACATGTAATGCAAATATCAAAAACAGAAGTAATGCCAATTTGAGAATCACTACATTTTTTGGGGGGGGGTATAAGTTAAAGCTGAATATTTTCATACTTTCAATGCATCTTTTAAAAAAAATATTTGAAGTATTGGTTACATTGAAATGGATTTTTAAAAATTGGCAGTTCATTTAGATTTCATAGATTTCTATTATATCGTTTGACAGAATTTTTTTAGTTGATGAAAATTATTTCTTTAGCATTTCCTAACTGGTTTTTTGCTTGAAGCTTTGTAACCTCTTGTATCTTCATTTACAGTGCCACATGGCACATTTACACAGTGCCACATTTACTCTGTGCATGTGTGTCTTATGTATCAATTAATTTAGGTTCAGAATACAGCCTTCTCTTACTCTGCATAACTGTTTTTCCAACCACATCTGTCAGATATGTAAAATTAGTGAGGTTACCCTTCCCACAAGTGTATGCATTTCCTCAAGTCTATACAGGGATATTACAGAAAATATGAAATTTCAGGAGGAGCAATTAGAAAGAAAAGAGTTTAACTTTCTCACAGCTGTGATCTTACTGGGGACTTCTTAAGTATTGCAAAATGTGAACTCATATGTTATTATTGTGTCTTTCATGAGACCAATACACCAAAGAACTCAGTGAACCAAATGACAAACAGGAGCTTTTTTGTTTTGGTAGTTTCTTGTGGCAAATTTGCTTTATGCTTTCCAAACAGCAGAAAGAAGACATTCTTTATTAAAAGAGGTGTTTGTGTGTTACTGCATGCTAGAAAAGTCCACAGTAAGGGGAGAAGCTAAACCAAGACAGGTTATTTGGATATGTGTGATGATGAGGGACATTGCTTCATCCCAATGCAGGAGGTGAGATGCAGGAGCTGTCCCTCTGTTGGCTGCAATGCTACAGCAGCCAGAGACCAAAGGAGCAGAAACCAATGCCTCTGCATGCTTCCTGAAGAATGCATGCCCAAAGGGAACTCAGATGTTTTTTGAGTGCCTTTTTTCTTCATGCCTGTGGGGAAAAGAGGCCAATGAGTCGGTCCCTGATAGAAAAATGTATTGTGAGCTGTATGAGAGAGAACACAGGGGATAGATCTGACTCAAAACCGACTACAGAAAAGTGTACTTAAATGGTATGAAATCTTGGAATATCATCCTTAGATCCACAGTTAAAGGAGAATTGGGGATCTATTAACTTTAGCTTTGTCTAACTTTCTCTTTGGCAGACTACACACCAGTCCTAACCATATAAGGGCTTAAAAATGAAAATAGGTCACAACTGGCTTCATGCCCAAAGCCTTTCTTTCTGAAAATGCAAAAATAATCAGATCCTTGAAATGTTCCTGTGATAACTAGGTATATGCATAAATTAATATCTGTGTTTTCATACATTTCTTTATCATTTTATGATTATCATTCAGTGGTAGTATATTTAGAGAGTTAACAGAAACTCTCTAATATCTTTCCCAAGCTATTTTATAAGTGTTAGGATCCTTGCCACTGTGTATATGCTTTACTGACCTTTCTTTAATTGTCCTGGCATTTCCATTGCAGCATTTGAAAATTGCCCTTAGTTTATTTGCTGAGTTGCCAATGCTTGTATTACATTTGCAACCTACAGAGCAGTGCAGTAATACTTGCTGATAATATCACACATTATTCTTGGCTGTACTTTGGCTCAAAGATGGGGAGTGTGGGAGGGGGGGCTTTGTGTCTTTCCTGTAGCTTCAGTGTTCTGTTTTTTCCTAAATAAAATAATTTCAGTGAGATACAGTATCTCTTTCCACCCAACAGGCAAGTTTAAAAGCTCATCTTGTAGGTGTTATGTCTATGGGAATTGTACACTTTCTTCTTGTTTTTAATTTGACATTATTTTAGTGTGTTATACCATATTTTACCATAATCCAGAGTGGACTTTTGCAAGCTTTTTAGTGGAATTTATTGATCAAAATCACAGGAATTCAGGGGGATAGCCAACCAAATCACAAATGTACTTTCTGAGAGGAAGATAAGATCTGCAAGCATTTGACGGGTGTAAGCATTAAAATAACTGATTAAAGTACTCCAGATGGATGTGGCTAGACGCAATGGAATAGACAAAAAGAATTTGAATTTGACAGGGAAAGGAAGTTTTTTAGCTAAGGGATCTTCAAGGTGTTTAACTTTCTACTTAAACAAATAATAAAAGCTTTATCATAAAAGTTTCAAATAATAGTGGAGGATGTGAGAGGATTAATTTTATATAGCCAGAGGAGGAATGAGATGATTTTCTGATAATATTATATCTTTGATTAGGTAAGTCCTAAGTAATCAGAATATGATTTTCCTTCTGAGAGTTCATGACCTGTGTCTAGAAGTGCTAGAGAAGCGCTTTGAGTTTTGAGAAGTCGCATTAAAGGAGGTGCAGATCTAAATCATGCAGGCATGAGAAAGATTCAGAACTCAGTTCCTCCTGTCCTTGAATCAGCACTAGGACACTGTGCAAAATCAAACTAAATACCTGTTACATTCATTCACCTAATAAAGCCTGAATCTTCAAGTTGTATAAGGAGAGATACAGGCACTCATTATCCATAGAAATATATTTCTGGGTCTACATACATGCTTCAAGTTAAAATCCAGGAGAACTCTGAGAGGGCAGTTGTACATCCATTCAAGGCTGGACAGAAAATGAGGTTGAGAGAGCTGACTCACAGGCTAATAACCTCTTGTTCATTACCTGGACCTAAAGCATTTTAATTTCTTGAGATTGTTATATTCTGTCCTCACTTGGTCTGATACGAAGTAATGAAGAGTTGGACAATTTTCTGTTTTCTGAGAAAAAGTAAAGGAGGCAATAATTACAGATTACATTATTTGTTAGAAGTAGGCACTTCTAATATATTTAATATTGCACCTGAGGAAGTACTATGGTATTAACTCTGGAAACTTGCTCTTATTGTAAAAGCATGCCTTCCTACATCATATTAAGCTAGTGAGACAACTTTTCCACTGTAGCAGATTTCTGAGATTTTTCAGATCTCTGTATGAGAATTATTCTGACAGCTCCATGTTTGGTCCATCACATTTGCTATCTGTTCTCGAGTTGCTAAGCAGTTTTTTGCATTACCTCCCCCATCTTTAAAATTAACATTTTGATTCTTCAAGACTTCAGGGCTTTAATGCTTTTTGGTCACTTTTCACACTATCTCTGCACAAAGAAATATTAAATATGCAAAGCAATGTTTTATGGTTGACTGTTGTCTTCCTTGAAGTTATGCTCATCACAGCAGCAAATAATACCAAATTGAAATGAGTCATGCTGTCGTATATGGGTCTGATTTTAAATTTCTGGAGAATTTGGATCTGGTGCCACATTGTAAATACATTCTTCATTTGTAGTTGTATGCTATCCAAGTTAACAAAGAGCGAATATGGCATACATATTAGCAGGAAAAAGAAAAATATATATAGGAAGTGAAATGAGTGAAGCTTTTATTGAGTCAATATATGTGTTCAGATGAGATTCTATAAGATACAGATTCTGATGATTTTCCTATAGTGGATATGTTTTTAACACTTTTAACACTTCTTTGCAATCAGAGTTTAGAGTCTTATTTCTCCTGCTTACCATGTAACAGTGTCTCTTTTTAATAGATAATAATTTTTCATGAAATGTGTAGGCATTTCCTACCTCTGAGGTCTTCTCTTCCATACCAAATGTGGATTAAATTAGCATTGTGAGAGGAGGACAGAGGAGGACAGAAAGTAAGAAGAGGACAGAAAAAGCACATATACATACAGATAAGTACAGTTTTATGCTTAACCCATGTCTGTCAAAGAAGCAAGGCTAGAAACTGCACTTAAAAAAAAAAAAAAACAAACACAAAAAGAAAAAAACCCTCAGTTCTTCCAGTTCTTTAATGCTTAATGTATTTATTCTTCCCGTGTTCTACAGAAGGGCAATGAAGAGACTAAGAAAACCAAGAATCCTACTTAATAAAAAATGAATGTGATATGGGTTTATACCTGAGGCCAAAGCACCTTGAGAAAGTGGAGAGCACCTAAATGATGCAGGCATTATTGTGCCATGACTGCAGAGTTACATATATTATTTACTCAGATATAACTAGAAAACAAGTACAGGGAGCTCAATTTTTATAAAATTATTTTCAATCTAAAACCACTGGTTGTCTCGTTTAAGTGTGAAGTCCAGAAATAAGAATAATTCTGGGAATTAAGTGATGCCTTTAACTGTCTAGTCAATTAAAGCATTGTTTCACACAGGCTTTCGTCTCAGACCTGCACCCATTACTCAGTGTGGTGTGGCTGCAATGCAGAGCAGAGGTGCAGTAAGCCACCTCCTTCAGCTGGAAATTCAAGGGTCTTTACATCCACTGATCCCTGTTATTAGTTCTGCTCCATTCTATCAAATATGTTTGTCACCTGTGTTACAGTTCTGTACACACATCTCTGTCATAGTGCAGAAGAGGGCTGGTAGTGAGGTTTTTTTGAAGTCAGATCTTCTGTTGGCTTGCTCTAGTTACTCCTAGGACAAAAAAAAAAAAGCTTAGGAATTAGGCAAATTTGCATCTTGATTTTAATCAAAGTTATATTGAGGGAGACTTGCTCCTTCCATTTAATGCTGGCTTTCTACCACAAAAATTCTGAGTTTGTATAATTAAGACGACAATTTTGAGTAAAGACAGCCTGATGTTTCACATAAGACTTGCCAGTCCTATGTAGAAGTCATGTTGCTGTCTGCTAACATGAATGCTTGTTGGTGGATAGTGATGATGTTTCCAGCTGTCTCTAGGAGGTCCTGTGTTAGTCTAATCTCCAATTTCCTAGAGATACAAACAGCAGTACCTCTGAACATGTGGTTTTTTCCCAGGACACAGTCCACCTGGGAAGGTTTATTTTGGATTGCTTTACCTGGGTTTGAGGAGGACCATCAAGACCTACCTTAGAAAGTCTTTTTGCCTCATTGGTCCCCACTTCTTACATGGCTGAAGTTTCTTGCCATGCAGGGGTGCAGGATATACACACACTGGTTAAGAGCTCCTGAGGGCTGGTAGAGTGTGAGCTTCAGCTATTAAACCTTACAGATTTCAGATATTAAAGTAGCAATCATAGAATCATAAAATCACAGAATCATAGAATGGCTTGAGTTGGAAGGGACATTGATCATCTACTTCCAACTCCCTGCTGTGGACAGGGACACCTTTCACTAGACCAGGTTGTTCAGAACTCTATCCGACTTGAACTTAAACACTTCCAAGGATGGGGCATCCACAAGTTCCCTGGGTAGTCAGTTCCAGTGCCTCACCACCTTTAAAATAAAGAATTTCTTTATAACATGGCATCTAAACCTAATCTCTTTCAGTGTGAAGGCATTCTCGCTTTGTCCTGTCACTACATTTCTTGTAAAAAGTCTCTCTCCATCTTCCATGTAGGCACCCTTCTGTTACTGGAACACCACAATTTGGTCACCCCAAAGCTGCCTCTTTTCCAAGCTGAACAATTCCAATTCTCTCAGACTTTCCTCACAGGAGAGGTGCTCCATGTTTCACGCCTACCTCCTTTTTCTTTCTCCTCCTCTTTGGAAATTCAAGCCCTCAACAGGGGGCATCAAAGGTCCCATGAGTCCTCTTGTTTTCTCAAAGGAGCTGGTAGACAAATTTTACTTCTGGGAAAGTGATATTTTGATATTTGGCTTCTAGACATAAAATCCAATATTGTGTTTAATTCTATTTTTCTTGGTATTAATGTGGCTGTACTTTAACATAGAATTTTAATGACCAATGAAATATATTGATATATAGTAGAGGTTTAACATATCATATATACTTTATCACATACAAAACTTTAGCTGAATAGAAGTTTGATCAAAATTAAAAAGTATTGGAACCAAATTCTTTTGAAATGTTCCCAAAGATGTAATCAAAGCAAAATATTCCAGCAAAATATTTCAAGTCTTGACATAACATTGAAAAATAACAATGATTTTTCATAACAATGAAAAATCTTCCATCAATTATTTTTTCTCCACCAGTCTCTGTCTATTAAAAATTGTTTCTTGTAGGGAGAGCATGACATTTGTTTCATATAATTCATACTGATTTCCAGGAGATACAATACTGAGAGATAACTTCAATTAATGTATGATGCCTCCACTGTGATCTGGATAATATAATGTTGCCTCTGTCACTTCTGTCACTGCAATGCTTTGCAGAAATTGTACCTGCAAAAAATGACAAGGTAGGAGCTCTTTAGCTAATACAAAAGGAACATGATAGTAGAAAAGTTCTCTGAGAAGAAGCAGCCATTTTCTCTTGTTCACCAAACCCAAACTACAGACCATCAGCTATGCTTCTCACTGGGGCTTTCTCTCTTGCTGAGGATTAAATGAAAATAGGGAGTGCAGGGCTTTTCTGTGATAGAATTTCAGCTTTTGATATCAATTTTTCAGACAATTTTTCAGGTTTTTTTTATGCAGACCAGTAGTCTTTATTGGCTGTATTTTAAATAGATATAAATCGGTATGCTGAAGGGGAATGGGAAAGGTAGAGGGTCAGGTTGCCCAACAGACTTGTTACTATTTCCCTTGCCAGCTTCTAGCAAAGTCTGGTGGACATTTTTGCCAAGAGCTTTTGTGCATGTAGCAGAGTGCTGGCCCTGACTCTGTGGAGTAAACCAAGCAGAAAAAACCACTTTTATAGCTGGCAGGTCTGATGGCAAGCCACAGCTGGTCTTACACAGACTGGGAAAATGCCAGCATTTCCTGCAGAAATGCAGAAGCATCACAAACCTGTGAACTTGGCTGCATCAAAGTTTACTTGTGGTCTGGATACAAGTCAGAGCCCTCCATCTGAGTAATTCTGGGTTAAGAGAGGATTCAGGGGTTCTTCCCTCCATTGTTAGCTTTCACACCAAACCATCTCAGAGGGAAACTAATTTGCAACTCTCCTTTTCATGAAAGGCACTCTTGAAAAGGAACCTCAGCATTTGTAAAAAGGCAGGCCTAGAGGCTATTGACTGTTCAACTAAATAATAGGATTTCTCTTTCTCAGTTGGTTCTCTTCACTACCTTATAATTTAGTGTCAGTATTTGCAACATTTTTGGCATTTTGGCCTTTTTTCTCTGAATTCCTTTACACAAAACTTGCACGAATTGCTGTTTGACTGATATCCTGTCCTAATGTTGTGTGCTTGATGCTGCATTGAGACAAGATGATAGAGGTCATGCTCATGTCCCCAGAAGGTAGCCAAAGGTATCTAATTTTTTTGGTATTTCTGTAATTTTAGTTTGGTTTAGGGGTTTTTTGTTGTTTTGGGTTTTTTTTTCCCCTGATTGTTTGTTTTTTAATTTACTGTCAACACTGAGTGGAAATTGCCCAATATCTCAAATGGTTAAATATCCTCAAAAGGATTTACAGCTTTAAATTAAGTGTAACCTCTTTCCTTGTGGCTGTGGAATTAACTGATTTCCAAGCTATTAAGGTTTCAAAACTTTTTAAAGTATGAGATTATAATGCTTCAAGCCTCACTAGACCTTTCTCATTTCACTAGATGGTGACATTTTACAAATTGTCAGATTTATCTTTGTTTACTAGCAGAGGACAAAGTTATAGCCACTTTAGTTTGACTCATCAGTTTTACAGCCCCTTTATATGTCTGAAATTCTGGAGATTAAGGAAAAGGGGTCTGAGAAAGGAATGGTTTACAACATTCTTTTCAATAGTTATTTAATTGGTTTTCTCAGAGGGGAAATAGCCAGTCATATGACCTAAGGAGAAGAAATATCCATGTAAATTTGTGCCTCTGTCCTACCCTTGTATGTTTTCCTGTGAATTCATGCACATTAAGCCAAGTTTTGTTTTGTAAGCTGCAGTATTATGCATGCACAATAGGATGAAAGGTGCAGCTTCTGGTCATCCTTGTACTTAGCAAGAGAGACAGCTACAGGAAAATCCCTGTTTGGAAATGTTAAATACAATATTGTAGTTCTTCCTGCATTTTGTCCTTGGCTATTGAAGAGAATCATTGCATGTCATTAAACAGTTGATGTGTTCCACCTCAGAAACACACTTCATTTCACAGAACAGAAATTTAAGGTGGCAGAGACCATGTCAGAATGAGACCACATGGCTGTGCCTGCATTTGCACTGTGCATGGAGAAGGTTCCCCCATGTGCTCACATGCTGTGGACATGGCTGCCTGTACAAGCATCTCAAGAAAAAAATTTTACTGAATATCAATTCCTTTTCCTATTGCACTTACAGGACTTTTTCACTCTCTGACTTTCTGGGAACAGAAATCCTCTTTTTATTCTTCTACATTGCTCTATTATTTGTAAACAGAACAGTAATTTTAATAGATGGCCTAGCTAGTTTTTGATTTTTTTTCTTTCAGCTCCAGGGCATTTAATGCATCTCTTAATCTTGGAAGAGAACATCATTGCACAGATTCATGGTAGGCAGTTGATGCTTCTTCACTCTGAAGAAGTTATGGCTCTTTAACCAAGAGTATAAATCTAGTGAAATGTATATCAAGAGACTCAAGTGAAATGTACTGTGCAAAAAGGGTAGCTACATATTAAGTCACATTTTCAATCTGTCTTGGGATGTGTAATGGAGAGGAAATTTAAACATATTTTGACCTTTGTATGATTACACTCAAATACTACTGTAACTCCCTTTACATCTTTTTTTATAACATTGTACTATGCATTTTCCCCTTTAGGGGAGGGGGAACAAGATACCCTGCGGCTGTGTTCATGGGCAGAAATCCTTACCTGATAGTCCTTAGTCATAGTGCTGGGCTGATGATTGGATTTCCTGTTCTTTAAGGTCTCTTCTAACATGTATGATTCTGTGATTCTAGACACACTCCTTAGTCTCCACCATGACTCCACTCCTAGGGTGAATCCACTTTGTTCTCCTTACAGGTTGTCTCTGCTACTGTTGTGTTTTGTGGTTCGTCCTCCTTGAAGACAGGAGGCCAGAACCACATGAGATATTCCAAACCATTTTTGCTAAATTTGTAGAATCATAGAATGTGTTGGGTTAGAAAACACCTTTAAGATTGAGTCTAATAATAAACTTTATACTGCCACTAAACTATGTTCCTAAGTGCCACATCTACACATTATTTAAATATCCCTGGGGATGATGACTCAACCACTTCTCTGGGCTTAATAGCCATTTCCATTAAGAGTTTTCTATTATCCAGTCTAAACCTCCCCTGGTACAACTTGAGGACATTTCCTCTTGTGCTTTCTTGCAGCTTGTTGCGTGCAAGAAGAGACCAACTCCCACCTGGCTTCAGCCTCCTTCCAGGCAGTTTTAGAGAGCAATAAGGTCCCCCCTGAGCCTCTATTTCTCCAGGCTAAATACCCCCAGCTCCCTTGGCTCCTTCTCACAGGACTTGTGGTCCAGACCCTTCACCAGGTCTGTTGCCCTTCTCTGGACTCACTCCAGCACCTCAATGCCTTTCTTGTAGTGAGGTGCCCAGAACTGGACGCAGGACTCGAGATGTGGCCTCACAACAGGTGTTTTGCTCACCAAAAAAAGTACTGCTGTTTCTTCTATGGGATCAGTATAATCCTACTTCAGTTTAGAACATATTTCCTGTCTTTAATATCACATCTTTTCTTGATCATCCTCTCAATTTCTTCTCAATTTCTTTTCCACTTTATTTCTACTTTGGAAATTGTGTTTTGCCATTTTACTTCTTTTCTAATCTCTGGCACACAGTGTGTATTTATCAGCTTCCACATGTCATCATGTAGCTCCAGCACACTTTCATTTCCCCTTCTTCCCAACCATACCACACTTCTGCAGCTGTGCCAATAGTGATGTCTTTGGGCAAAGCATCAGCCATTATGACATCAAAATGCAACTGCTCTGCCTAGTCTTTCCTGAAGG
This sequence comes from Zonotrichia albicollis, assembly GCF_047830755.1. Classification (NCBI taxonomy): domain Eukaryota; kingdom Metazoa; phylum Chordata; class Aves; order Passeriformes; family Passerellidae; genus Zonotrichia; species Zonotrichia albicollis. Next base: position 57,388,837 of record NC_133821.1, read on the forward strand.
GAAAGATTTGCACATGTAAAATCCCTGGCATGCCTGACATCTTATAGAATAAAGTGAATGGATGAGCAATGAATAATGACATTTAGTTTCAACTGTGTGGAATCTATGTTTTTTGGTAATTAAGATACTAGCGGTTCTAAGTGGAACAGTTAAGGAAATTCCTCATTTCCTTAGCACATAAATATCTTAATGGTGGTTTTTGCTCCATTTGTACTGGTTTTCACCTTTTCCAAAAAACAAGACCCTACAAGGTATTCTACTTCTATTTGAACAATGTTGAATCAGATGGATTATTTTCCCACCTAACTAAAGCCAGTGATGTCTCTGTTCTGTTATGCTATGCAGTCAACTCAGCATTTCTTATGAAAGATATTGCTAGCTGCATGCTTTGGGTTTCCTTAGGAGAAAATAGTATGTACAGATAGAAAAAATCACAATGCTGCAACTTAAACTGTATCATATCTTTATGAGGAAGCTGTACAAAGCCAATTATGAAAAACTGTTAGACTCCAAGCTCAGAGCAATGCCATTCCAGTTGGGCCCAAGTTTCTCCCAGGTCACCAATTAAAGCACTGATAGCCCAACCCCAACCCCAAGCATAAATCTGTGCTGTAGTCAGAAGTGTAGATCTGTGCCCATAGGAGGCCCTAAACACATAACTCCCTATTCTGTTATGAAATTGTCTATATAACCATCACCAAGGTTTTAATCCAACCCTCTTAGCTACCTGAGAGCATTAACATTTCTCTATCTCAAAAGATTGAGTCTGGAAGTTGTCCGGAGGCTATGGTCATGCCATATAAATGTGTAAAAAAGAGAGATTGCTACCTGAAAATATTTTTAATCCAAAAACTGGAGAAGTTTTTTGATTTTATGCCCTGAAGGGCATGAATTTACCAGATTTCCCAATTCTAACACTCAAATTCCTTCAGAGGAGGATTGCTATGAAGTCTTCTGCATTGTGGTATAGACATTGCAGATCTATCATCTCATTCTTGGACTTACCATAGGGATTTGGGTTTTTTTTAATCAGGAAAGTTTCTCTTTGTATCAGAATAAGAATAAGAACATTTACTGCTTGGAAATTCTTAGGATAGCTACCAAATAATCCACTAGATCCCTGTTTTGTTTCTTAAATTCGTTTCTAATTGGCTGCAATTCTAAAAAAATATGGTGGTCTAGTGGAACTCATCATCTGCAGGGGATGAGGGAACATGGTATCAAAAGTCTATAGCTCCTAGTGAAGTCAGCTGTGTTTGAAGATTTTTTTTCTCAATAAACCATGCTTTCAGGTGACTTGTTGCCCAGTTTTGTCCAACTAAGCTGCTCTAAAATTTAAGAAAATGAAGTGTTTTTTTTTTTTTAATCAGTAGACTGTGAATCAGAAATACATCCCTACAGTGCAATAAGCATACATCTTTTACATTTATTGTTTGAATTGCTTATTGCCGGTCTAGAAGACCACACTCCCTAGTCAAAAAAGAGAATTGACAGTGAGGATCTCTTCCAGGGCTGCCTGGAGGCTTTGATCTGGTTCCACTGTAGAGGAAACATTTTGTGCTGGATGTTTGCTGCCCTGTGTTGATTCTTGCCTCTGCCACAGGAGACCAAGGATGAAACTTTGTGGCATTTCTCAGTGCATTCATAGACCAGCTTCTCTTTGTGCTGTGACTTGCAGGTGGTTAAATAAAAAGCCAAGATTCAGCCCCAGATTATATAATTGGTTAATAAATAAGAACACATAAAAGGGAAAAGCAGTCATAAAAAAAACACTTAGGGCTTTGTTTCAGAGTCTGTAATTCATGTTTCTATTGCGAGGATCAATGTAGAGCAAGGAAATTCACATTTATTTTCTCTGTACATGAGTGGTGTCGACACTTCATCTTGCAAATGTGCATATAACAGCACCTTTATTTACTGTTAATGTCAAAATCTGGAGCCTCACAGCATGTGTGGAATGCCCCTAGAGTGCTTAGAAATAAGGCTTAAAGAAAAAATCATTCTAAATTCTTCTGTTTCTTTTAAGTGGAGCATGGGGCAATCAGACTTGTATGAATCAGATTGATATAGTGCCAGGTAGGAGGAATATCATCTTTCACTAAATATTCCCCTAATATATGGTGTAAGAAACAACATAATTATCAAACTTGAGTAGAAACTTTACTTTTAAAAATAGTTCAGAGGCTTTCTGTTTGCATGTTCTAAGAAGTATCAGTATTGTCACTACAGAGACCATTTATGATGTCTGCCAAAGTCAGAAGATGCATTTTTCAATGCATGCAGCTTCTTAAACAGGTACAGAAGGCAGCCAGCCTTCTGCTGGTTGCGGCAGCTGAGGAGCTTCCACTAAAATCAAATCAAGTGATATGCTACATTTTTTTTTTTCATAGAGAATTTCATTCTCCCCTGTTAACTTTTCCAATGCAAAATACAAATGGGGAAAATTTCATTTATAAATGAATAATTTTTCAGCTTCATCGGGGTTTTTAAATGTTTAGAACAATTTAGAACAATCCTTAAATATTTTTTGACACTTTTTTTTAACCTCAGTTGTAAAAACAGTATTTTCAGTACTTAACTGCCTTTTAACTAGCAGAAGACATACAGCTTTCAGAAAATTATAGGAAATCTCACCTCTGAATACTTCTAACTTTTTCCAGTGCACATCAAGAACTATAAAAATTATTTTATTCATATCAAAAAAAAGAAGCGCTAGAATAAAAGCAAGAGAAATCTGTTAAGTTCATGTCTTAAATGAATTGTTTGGTTGTTTGCTGTTTAAATGAAAGCTTGCTTCCTTCTTTCAACTCGAATTCCCACATTTTTTTTTAACTGGTCTGGTTGTAGAATTGTAAACAATTTCCTTTAGTCATCTGCCTAGCCTGCAGTTAGGATTAGATAATTGCTTAATGCTATGGCATTTATTTATGGGATTCCCATCACTGCAGTGAAGACGATGGGAGAAGTTCTGGCTGAGTTCCCTTCAGGGCTCTGGAATGAATGCAGACAGGAGTGGCAGCTCTACTGTCCTTTGGAGAGACAATCCTTTCTTCATCTGTTCCACTCCCAGCCAACTCCACTCGGCCAGGTCCCTATCCTCACTGGGCAGGGAGCTCAGGTGACAACCTGTGGATTTTCTCCAATTTAGCTGAAGCTAGATGCCCAGGTTTCCTGGGACAGGACATATTTTCTCACATATTTTTTGAGTCTTTCATAATTTTACATAGATTTTCTTATAACTGAACATTTTGGAAACTCCAAAAGAAGCAGTAAATATTTCAGCAGACTCAGCGGAAATTTATTCTCCCATTTTTGGATCAGTACTCTTACCCTGCTTTCATCCTAGAAATGATCTTGTACAGGAGGTACCCAAGAGAGTCACTGATATGCACTAAACAATAAGGAGTACCTACTGTGAGAGTTGTCATCTGACATCCAAAAGATCCATAAATTTTAAAATCCTCTCCTTATAGGTCATAACACTTTATTTATTAATATAAATAATTCTAGGGAAAATGCAGCCTCAGCAATAACCAGTGGTGAACTGAGCTGACTGGAGCAGCTGGAAATCATCCAGGTTCCTCTCCAATTGTGGGAGCTGCTTCTGGTGAAAAACCTGCTCTTATTCACTCCTGCCATAGGGTCACATCCTATAAGTTCTGAGGGCTGGTATAGCAGGAACTTCAAGTTTTTTTGCAGAGAAAAGAACCTGGGTGCCTTTTTACAAAGAAGGAGAAACAAGACCAATTTGTAAAGCTCTGTTAAGAATTTTAACATAAGGACATTGACAATCTTATAGCCTGATGGAAAACCAGAAAATAATTTCTCAAAAAATCAGTAAACCCCTAGATAGTTCCAAAAGGAAAAAGTAGTAATCAAAAAGCTGAAATAGAGGACTGTTTAATCTCCTCGATACAAGGGAACAAGCTGTTAAAAATCAAATGGCCTCAGCTCAGTTTTCTATATTACACTATTTTATGAATCTATCCTATTAAACTTTCATAAGATGAAACACTGACAATTTTTGAAAGGGAAATGTGAGACTAAAAGAAAATTTTCTGTAATGCCTCCTCATCGATATTTCAATGAAGTGTTTTAATTAGGTGGGTAAATAGGCAATTAATGAATGACTAACCTGACTAACCTGAGTACCAATCAAAGTGGTTTCTTGGAAGATTTCTTTAACTTTTCCTGAAGTTAATTTGACACATTCTTCTTGTATTATCAGATTTTAAGTCCATTTAATTATTAAGGAAGAGTTAGGAATATATTTGGTTGCAAAAAGATATTTTTTAAGTAGTGAGCTGTAACAACTTCCTGAGGAACACAAAGGCCTTGGGATTTACTGAAAAAGTTTTGGAAAAGCTTCTGAGACAGCTCAGACCTTCTATGGGATCAATGCAGACAACTAAAAAAGATGAATCAGGTTATCAAAAAAATAAGAGAAACTCTATTATAGGCTATACCATTTTTAAGATTATAGGCTGAAAATTGTTCAGAAAGTAAAAAAAAAAAAACACCAAAAAAAAATCAAAGTAATGGATTGTGATGCAGGGATAGCATGATTAATGGTAATGAAGTAATGACACACTAAAGAACCGGATAAAGATAAAGCTCTTAAAGCACCTGGCAAGAGCTAGATAGAGGAAAAAAAAACTAAGCAAAACCAAACTCAACAAGTTTTGGGTTTCTCTTTCCATATCTCAAGTTCTTTGCTGTATCTTCAGAGCTGGAGAAATGTACACTAAAGTGGGTTAAAAATACAGTCATTATTTTGTGCAGCATGGAGAGACTACTTGAGGGGAGACAGAGCATGACCCAAACTTGCAAACCAGATCAACAAAGGAGATTGATTTCCATTGTCCTTTAGTGGCTGAAGTCCTACAAAGGGTAGTTTCTCACACTTCCACTTTTCCTACAAAAGCACTTCTGCTTTTCTTCTTGCATTAATGTAGGGTGATTTCAAATACAAAACATTAGGAATTTTTCAGAGGACATAAATATCTTGTTAGTGCAGTTGGTAACTACTGTACAATTGTGTTTTTTATGGGCCTCTTACAGCATGTTTTCTGCCTTGATGTTGTCATTGGTGTTAATACGACTTTGCTTCAGAAGAATCTTCTGATCCTCCCTCTGATTCCTTTCTGGGGTGTCTCTATGTGGTTGCAGGTGGGTAATGGGAGAGGGAAGAGTCCCATCCCAGGGAAGAGGCTAATATCACCTTTGCAGCTGCATCCAGCCCTTACTTAGCTGTTGCAAGATAAATATAGGTAAGAAGCCAAAGTCAGTGTAATTCTTAACCTCACAGCTTGATGACTTAGCTTTAAGTCTGCTATTTTTCTCCTGTATTTCTCCAGAACTGTGCTGTCCTTTCAGCAGACTCTGAAGGTCCCAGCACCTAGCTTTCAAAATTCTCTGATTATGAAGTCCACAGAACACCCACAGAGAGAGTGTTATAATAGAATTAATGTCTTTTAGATGTTTCTGGCTAGAATTTCAAGTGCTGTTTCATTAACCTATGTAATTATTATGTTAGTAGTTTTCACCTGTCAGGAGCCTGGAAGTCTCCTAATGTACTGAATTTTGAAATATTGCTGTAGCATATCTAACATCTCTAAAATTTAAAAAGAAATATTCATCACTCTTGTTTTACAGAGTGCATTTGCTTTGCAACAAGGGTGGATGATTTCAGGTTATTAACCAAGCCTCTGCTCTGGATATTTCTTGAGGGCAGTTTGTTTTAAAGCAAATGTCATGCACGTAAGGTTTGAGGTAGATCACATTAATGATTGATCTATATAAAGCCTTGAGCTTTTGCTGTTTAGGCACAGTATTCCCTGCTATGTTCTACAGTCTTCTGTCAGGCACTGCTTGCACTGTTATTGATCCCTGATGATGGGTAGCACTCTTATCAGTGACACAGCTCTGTTTGTTACAAGGATCCCTGGGACACAAAGAACTGATCAGCAGCATGGAGCAGCCTGCAGGTCTTCAGTCTTTGTGAGCATTGGTGCATTCAAGGTTCATAGAGCCAGGTGGAGCTGCAAGGGCAGTGCTGCTCTGCTAGCCCTGGCTGTCCCTTCCTCTCCTGCCCTGGGGCCCCACCAGTGGCTTTGTGACCCAATCCAACCACAAATTCATCTCACAGGTAGACAAATGGAATTTATCTCCAACAGCTAACACAAGGTGGAGGTCAGAAGGGTGAAAGGGAAGGTTGCCAGCAGCTTGTTCTTTTGCTAATGGAACCAAGACATCTCAGCTGCAGAGTGAGGTGTACTCAAGTGAAGGGGCTTGTTCTGGAGCTGCACAACTGAGGACAAGCTGGTTGCAGCCACCTGGCTGGCAGCCAGCTTTCTCACCTCTGCGGGACATTTCCTCTGGCAGGGACAAATCGATGGAGCCTCAGCATGCAGCCTATTCTCCAGAATGACATGCCAGGCCCCTGTTTATTTGGTGCTTATTAACCATGACAGAAGTATACCATGGTTTTCCAGACTAGCTTTGCCCAGCTAGTTGCTGGCTGAGATAAATGGAGAGGTTTGTCAAATTTCATCCACACAGTAATTCTAAAAGGGGAAGGGAGAGGGTGGAGCAGAGACAGAAAAAAAAAAAGAAAACTGCAGTCATCATGTTTTCTCATAAGTGCAATAGATCAAGCTGAAGGAAAGAAAGAATTTGCTTCTCTTACAGCTCTGAGAATTGCAGTGAGACTTAACCAATTTCTTTATAGGCACCACGGGATGCCAATCAGCATTCAACAGGATCTCAGAACCACTTCTATGCTGCTCTTATATGGATTTGTTTCAGCTCTGACTGTGAAGCCTTGTTCTTTCAAATGCCTCTGTTCTGCATTCTCTCTTCAGAGTCCAGAAAATCAACAATATGCAGCCACATCTGAAGGCTGCCACACCAGGGCATGGCCAAATATGTTTATGAATGAGACTGTAATTCTTGCCTTGGTGAGTTGAAATTTGACTTTGAGTTTTGTTTACATAGCTTGAGGTGTTCTAATTCAAGACAGGTTGTTAATTTTTGAGTGTGCCACTGAAGTTTGAAAGCAGCAACTTTCCAGACACACACACACACGTAAAATTGAGATGATCTTGCAACTGGGAACGTAAACCAGCAACTTAAACTCCAGGGCACTAAGTGAAAGTTCCAAGCCCATGATAAATGTAAGAAAGCAAAACATGTTAGATACAGGTAATAGCAGTTAGATCTTCCAGAAATCTTACCATTCTAATAAAAGATGAAGTGCTAAAAGTAAAATGTTAATGGACTTTAATAAGCAACTTAATGAGATTATAAATACTACATTAGTTTAATCATTAACAGTGCACATTAGTATGATCTCAGGCAAAGTTTATATTTGATATTTTTAAAGATTTTTCGTTTGGTTTTTTTTTTGGGTTTTTTTGGGTTTTTTTTATTTTTATTCTGATCTTTGCAATGCTTGCAGTATTGAGGAAAATAGTGCCTTACCTGACTAAAAACCACTAGGTGGTAAAATAAAAGAGGTTAAGGCCAGCAACACTTTCTGGGTGACATTTGGTAAAAGAGTTTTCAGTTTTAGAGTGAACTTTTTCATACAGTTTCAGTACCTATGAATGCAAAATGAGAAAACATGCACAACAGAGACTGAAATGAGGCCTGAAAAATAAAGAGAGCCCCTTACTGTCCTACTTAGTGTCTGATAACCCATCCAGTAAGAAAGACTAACTCTGATCATACAGATTTATAATTTTGGGTGATTGTATGAGGTCAGTGTTGTAGAGATGAGTATATTGTTCAGAGTCTCTTTTTATTTTTCAGCATGTCATGTTGTTCCAAGGGCAAATCACCAGGTCACCACTCTGGAGCCACTGGACAGTCCCCATACTAGTTTATTCTTGGAGGCAGAGGGTGAAAGAGTGAGCCCAGGAGCAAGTGATATTGAGACACACAGCTACCCTGTGAGAATAAATATGTGATGAGATGTTGTCTCAAGTTTGATGTCAAAGGAGTAAGGTGTAGTATAAAGTAAGCAGATATAAGGCAAATCTCATTGAAAAATCAAGAAATGATAAAAGAACATACAAGAATGTTTGAAACTAAAGTATATCAACTTGATTGTCTTCTTTTCCTTGAATGACCCTGGTTTTTTCTATACAGTTTTCAGATACGAATCTTTCTGAACCCTTTTCCTGCCTCCAGTCTTTCAGTTCTCATTTTCTGTAGGACAACTAGGACATAACATTCCAGATAACATTCCTTCTGTCATTTTATTGTACTGACGCTTGTCCTTCTTTTCTGTTTACTCTACCCCCTTTTCACTATATGCTTCTAATGTCACATGCTTGTAATGTCACATTAAATCAGGACTGTCTGCCCTTCTGGGCAGCAGCTGTATCTTAGTTTGGTAGTGGGTGACCATTCATTGAGGCTTAAGTTGTACAAAACTCACTCTAAAGGTAGAATGGGTAATGCTTGAGTAAAATTGTATTAACATTAGATCATAGAGCCACTGAAGTCTCCAAGGAAAGGTTTGAATATAAACCAATTCACCCAGGGTCTACTTCCCTTTTTAACTAGCTTGCAATGCGAGTTACCTTAAGTGTCATGTTCTGTGATGTCCATTTATTTATTTCCAAGCAAATATATTCTGAGAGGCAGTTTCCTGCTGCAGATGGATATCTTTGTGTTACCATTTCCTGTTTATTTTTCCCACATTTCATTTTCTTGTAAATCTGAAGTTTACAGTTCATGCTATGAGACCAGAACTGGTTATAATACTTAAACAGCATAGTGAGAATAGCTGAAAGTCAAAGTGCACTGACATTAGATCACCTTAGCAAATCCTTGATACACAATGAAAGCCCATTTCAAAGCAGCTCTCTTTTTATAAAGTAATGTATTTTTTAATCAGCTTCTCTAACTTATTTACTGAGATACCTGCAAGAATGAGGCCTTTATTTTTCCAATCAACCCTCTGCTATTTTTTTAAAAAATTGCTAAATTAGTTTTTAAGACAATAATGGATAGTGAAATATGTTACATTCATAATATGTTAACATATAAATCTTTTTATTTTTAATGAATCTCAGGTTTTGGTTTTTTCTTTGTTGAAGTACTTTAGATCTGCAAGGTATGTACCTTTTCAACTAAAAGTCAGAAGCCTCTCAGAGCCTTTGGGGGATAGTGGTAGAATTTTACCAGATTTTGGTGTTGTGCCTATTGATGAAGCCATCATTATTTCTCTAACTGTTGATGGAATAAAGTTGAGCAAGGTCTGATTAGTTTGAAGATAGCAGAGTTAGTGAAGCTGAATAACTGCCTGAGCCAAAAAGAAATACTGCAAGGAAGTGAATGATTCTTTGGAAATTGTTCTGTAATGGTCAAGCAAAATTCATGTCAAAATTGTATTTACCATTTATTTAAGCTAGCAATAGGGAAAAAATGACAGAAAGGAATGAAGTATGGCAGTATGATTTGTAGCTTAACTTGGTGCAACTTTGCTATGATGTGCCCCACTCACATGTGTTTATTGAGGCATTGCAAAGAACAGCCATAGCAGCCACTGTTCAATGCAGCACACATTGGTTGTCATTTCTGAATCCATGTGGGTGCAGGGACGAGAGTTACAATGTGCCATTCATAATGTGGTTTCTCAGCTTGTCATACTGGTCTTGTTTCTTTAAAAAAGATAATTTTTAAGTAGCAATTTATATAACAAGTTCTTAACTGGCAGGATCCCTGAGCCCTGGGATTTCTGGCAAGAAAGCTGGTGACATTACTAATGGCACCAAACAATCCAGATCATATCCAAGATAATGTGCAAGAAGAATGCTGAGATGGTTCTTGGAAACCCATTTCTATTTACTCTTCCTCTTGTCTTTGTCTGCCACCACGCTTTCTGTCATTTCATGTATGGAATGATAGCGCTAGCTTGTCTGTTCCAAATTAGACCATTCAATTATTTTACTTTATGAAGTTCCCAGCCCATGGATAGCTGCATACTAGGTAAAAAGTTTAGCCAATAGTTTGTGAACTTGAAAAAGGGGGCATTTGAATGGAAATTGAATTGATGATTAATCTATGTAAGTGGTGCAGAGATTATTTTTGAGGTAATACTACATTCGGGCATAAAAGATTTCAGTATTTGCTTGTACCAAGTATACAACATCATCCAAGCTGTGGAGTTGTGCCACGGCTTCTCTTTTTGTTTTGCACACTGTGCCAGGCAAGCAGAAGGAGCCCATAAACTTTTCAGCACACAGTATTGCTGTGAACAATGAGTCCTTTTATAACAGTCGCCTTTTGTTTGAGGTAGATAGAAACAAAGCCAATTGCAAGGTAATTATAACCTGAAAGGAAATCATTCTGGATTGTGATTCTGTGGTATTAAATGACTGTCACAAGGTTGGAAGTTGGTATACTGGCAAAGGAGCCCCAGGAATTCCCTTGAGGTTTCCCTGGGAATTCATGGGGATTTTCATTGTTATCATGATGTATTCTCCTGCTATATGAAATGCAACCAGCCCTCCATTTCCCTAGAGGCAGAAGATGAGTCCAGAGTAGTCTGGGCACCCAGATAAGGCAGCAGAGTTTTCTGGTTTGGTCGGATGGAGAATTCAGGTCCATATGCTGTCCGTGTGCTCTGGGAGGTCCAGCAATTACGGAGTGACTCGGAGTTTCAGAATCAGCCGCTTGAGTTTGTGCTCATACATTTAAGTGTGTGGGTTTATCATGCAGTTTTGGCACAGAGTTTTATTTCCTCAGGAAACAGGAGCTCATCAGCAGCAGGTCTGCTGCTTTGTGTACCATATTTACATAAGCTGAGGCTCACATTTAGGACAAGAGGACAAAGTCTTTAGCTGTGCCAGGGAAGGTTTAGATGGGACATAAGAAAAAGCTCTTCACAGAAGGGGTTTTGGACATTGCAATGGACTGCCCAGGGTGTTGGTGAAGGTGTTTAACTGAGTGCCATGGTCTAGTTGACAAGATGGTGTTTGATCATAGGTTGGACTTGGATGATCTCAAAGGTCTTTTCCAACCTAGTTGATTCTGTGGTTTCTGTTATCCTGAAATGACTGCCATGAATTCATAGGACTAGCTTACATTTAACAGTAGGTAACAATCAAGAGTAAGGAAAAAAAAAGGAGTAAACTTGAATAAATAGGAATGAGATAAATGAATTGGAAAAGCAGCAAGAAATAATGTGCCTTGGGAAAATTATTGAAATAATCTATTGAGAGTGATATAGTTGAAGAGCTACTGTAATTATGTAAAGTAGTCAGCAAATCCAGGGAGCTGTCACATGTTTTGTCAAACTGGCTAATTTGCTCTGTCATTTTTAACAACATCTTCATTCTGCATGGTCCATACAGGCATGCAATAATGCACGTTTCCTTCATATGGTAAATATTTTTCCTTTGCATTTATACCAACCATTATAATCCATCACCTTTGTTGTCAAAAGACTGCTGATAATTTAGAAATAATTAAAAGCTTGTAAAGAATCATTCATCCTTCATTCATTAAAAGATTAAATTCCTATAAGAGGTTTTCATTCCCTTTTTGATTAGAACTGCCTGTGTCAGCAAGGACTTGTGAAATCCTTTCAGTATGATCAACACTCAACTTTCAGCCAAATGTCAGACTGAGAAATATTTGAGTGCTATTACTGTTTATCAGAAATCAGTATTCTGAGCATTGGTTTCGGATCAAGGGTTTTGATCCTTGACCTTTGCTACTTATTTATTTATATATTGATTTGCTGTCAATTAAGTTTGTTGTTAAGTTTACAGTAAATTAAAATCACAGTCTATGACTGTCTTTTGTCTAACAAGGATGAAATATATACTGAGACTAGCACTACACAGAAAATACAGTGTATAATTGTAAATATACTTCTATATGCACAAATCAGGAAAGAATCTTTAATGAAAGAATTCTTCAAACAACTCAGACTTTTGATCTTTAAAGAGCTGTAAATCAGAATTATGTGCAGAACTCCATATTAAAATGTCTGTTATTAGTGTTCCAGTACCAAAAGCTCTGCAAAAATAGGAAGTGTCAAAAACTGAGGCGACTTGTGCATATTGATATATAGCCTTGATGCTTGATAACTTCACTGCAAAGAGCAGCTGGAGAAAAGGTGACAAGAATAATTCCTTTGAACTGTTAAAGCCTTTCTCACCTCTAGTGCTCTCATTCCCTTTTTCCACCCCTAGCCTCATCATCCACCGTGCCCTCTCCACATTGCTTCTTGTTCTGCTTTAATTTTTTTCAACTTGTTTTGAAAGACAACAAAAATTTGCTGTCAAGGTAATCTTTCAAGAGCTGGAGAGGAGCAGCCTGCTCTGCCTGGTGGAGCTCTTGCAATCTGCTGTGCAGTCTGCCAGGGTCATGCTGCAGCACACCCACTTCCAAACTTCAGGATCTTCCATTTTCGTATACAGTGCTCCAGATAAGCAGAGAAAGAAACTCTTTCTTTTATATGCTCCTCCTCCTTTGTCCTGTTAGGAAGGAAAATTCAGAAAATAAACATTACTGTTTACAGGGGCTTTGCAACATTTGCATGTGAACCACATAATCTAAGCATTGAAGCAGAACTAGCAGTGTGGATACAATTTGTGTCAGGCTGCTATTTAGGTATTTTAAAAGCAGCTGAGCTCTCCCCAAACTCAGAATTTATTCTGAATGTGCCAACCATGAAAACCTGGCAACACAGTTAAAACTGAGATCAGTGCATCAGAGCAGATAATAATCTGCCTCTATAGTCACCAGACATCCCACAATATCGCAGATCCAGGTTTCATCTGCTGGCATCAGATAGGGCAGTGCTTCCAGGGTGCTCATAAACTTCCCAATCCCTTAGGAGGCTCTGGGGAAAGCAGAGGGCAGGAAAAGCAGCAAGGCAGCGGCAATGGAGGAGTGTGAATTCTTGGCATCATATGGGAATCTGATAAATAGGGGTTAGGAGGCAGGAATCTCTTCATCATAGTGAAATACTTCAGAGTCATCCAAAAGGGTGATTTTGGATGTCTTTGAAGCACAGAACCCATATTTGCACTAAAAAGTGAAAATCACTTGCTTCCAGGAGCAGTGTTTATACTGAAGACTCCAGCGCCATTTGCAGAAGAGACAAGAGGTCTGTGTGTCATGCCAGGAAATTTCTTTGGTAATTTAATGGCCATTAATATATATCAGTACAACTTTTAAGTATGTTGTAATGTCTCTTTTTGTGACCAGAAGCTCTATTGCCTAGAGTTTGGAAAATGAAATTAGTATTTTCTGTGTGGCAGACTCTTTGTGTGTAGCTTTTGCATTTAATGAAGGGAAATTATATAAAAGTCTGGGCTGTCATTCTCAATTTTGCACATGACTCTTATGGAAATAAGGAAAACCACCAATTTTTCCATTGTGTTTCCAAGGAGAATTCATAACTAAAAGGAAAAAATAAAAAAAAACTTATTCCTGGAATAAGTCAGTGCAAATAACCATAGGACCTTTCTTTATTTGAACAACACTCCACCAAGTTTCTTTTCAAACCCCAATTACAGCTGCTATAACCAATCTTGTTTGTTCTGCCAACCTGCAGAAATAGCTGTCAGAGTTTATGTTATGAATGCTACACAATGACAGGGTCTGTATATCCACAGAAATACATCATACACTGCCTGGTTCTCTTTGCAGACAGAAAAGGGAAATGTTAGTGCCAGTCAGATCTTCTTTTTCACCAGAGTTGGGAGTGGTAGTTTTAGAAATGAGAGGAAGATGCACAGTCCAAGTCCTAATTCCTGCCCATTGTCTACAGTCAGCAGTCATGTGCGTGTTTTATGTTATTCCACAGTGATTGGATGACTTAGAGAAATTAGAAAATAAATGCTGAATTGTTTCAAAATATATGTTTTAAAAAATGTTTGAATAAGGATACAACAAAAATATATTCACCTCCAAACAGAGCTTTAAAATTTTGTCTTCACAGGAAATTTAATAGAACTGTGTGAGAGAAGGGGAAAGGAAGAAAAGAGTACATGCAGAAGGCAGCAGGTTTTATATGAGTGTCCTTCCTTCCAAATCAGTTAAATGGAAACTGCACAATTAAATATGTTGGAATTAGGAGTATGACTCCTCGTCTGGAAAGCAAATTTTAGCATAATGTCTGGCAGGATACAGTTTAGGATGTGGTTAGAGGAGTCGATCTGTAGGCAGAAGTTGCACCTTAGTAAATCACTGATGAATAATTCTGATAATGAAACAAAACTAATTATCAGTTTGTGATGGCAACTGTAAAATATAGTTTTTGCTTGATGATGCAAAAGAGGCTTGACATTGATGAAAATTAATTTAGACTGGAGGGAGCGATGTTTTGAAACTTTAATTTAAATCAGAGCAGGTTTAAGTTGCAATATTTGTAAGGAAGATACAAACAGGTGTCTTACCAACACAAACATCAAACCAGGTGATGCTGAAATGGATTACAGTCTTTCAGCCCATCTTCCAAAGTCACACATTAGAGGATACATCAACAGCTGTATGTTTACTCATATGTCCTTAGCTGTGATTATTCCTGCTCATCTTGGGATTTCAAGGGTTGATCATAGGAGAATGATTATTCTTCATCTCCCACCACCCATCTTCCCAGTTACCTCTAAGCAGGGCAGAAAATTAATGGCAGCTCATTTTTCTTTTGAAAATGACATATTTGAGGAGCCACGTGGAAATGAAATACACTGAATAACTTTGATTTCCTCTAGGCTTTGCTGCTTTTTTATGGGACAAAGCAAGGAAAGGAAAGATTAATGAGACTAGATTTTACTTTAGGTGACATCAACTTAAGCTTGGACTGACTCCTGCCTTCCTAGTAAGATTGCTCTAAATTTACAGCGATACAAATCAGAAAATAAATTTACTCGTAAGATTGCATGTCTTCATTTTTTTTTTCAATATCCCAGAACTTGTCTTGCCACTACCCTGAAATTTACAATGCAATTCAGAGCAATTAATGTGAATGTTAAAATAAAGGCTTCTTGCCTTTCCTTGAAGGTGACTTAATCTCAGTTTAGAAATTTTTTTTTTAATTTAGTTTTTTCTTGCTACGTTGTTTTTAGAGTCACCATTTCAGCCCATGTTATTTCAGTTTCAGCAATCAGGTACTAAGAAACACTGCTTATCAGACTTCACTTTGTAGTAAAATAACCTGTGCTTTTGTCAGCCTGATTCTTAATTCTTCTGAAAGCAGGCAATTAGTTTAACAGATAGTGGAAAAAACAGAAAATAATTGAAAAATTTGGTGTGGTTTTCCCATCAGGCACAACTTAAATTTTAACACTGTATTCCTTGCACACTTATTGGTGGTATATAGAAAACATAATTTTTCCATATGAGAACAAACTAGTTCTTTTTTTTAATGAAAACTGTCTTTGTGTCATGAGTAAGAACTGTGCCTTTTGATTGTGGCAATTAAATTTAAGTGATGTTTTAAATAGACTGGTGTATTATAGGATCATTTTATGCTTGCAAAGTAAAATGTGATGTTTAATAATAGTAAAAGAACTTATTTAGCACATACTACTAATAGCTAGATGAAAAATAACAACAGGAGAGCTGTTAGAACAAAATGTGTACTTCCTATTTTTGATTTTAAGCAAGACTTCAATGCAGTTGCAGTTAATAATTATAATCACAGGAAAGGGAGCCAGAACATAAGCATTTTAAAAGTTTGTTAGAAAACTGATTGGGTTTTCTTAATGTCCTGTTACTTCTGTAGAGGCATGGGAATCTCCAAGGGAGAAGGGGGAGGGAGGATGTGGGCAGCAAGAGGTGAAATATTTGCTTCTCAGGAGGTTAAACTGATTAATCAGTTTTAATCACAGCTCAGAGGACTTGTCATTCCACATCTGAAAACTGAACTCTGAAATGTGTAGCTATGCCTTCTCTTCATTTGAGACAAAAGCAGAGATGACAGGTTTTACCACCTTCCACATGTTAGAGAGGCACCATGAGGAGTCAGGAAGCTTTTTTCCTTTGGCTGGAAGCTTTAGGTCAGCTGTAGACTGAGGGCACAGCTGTGCCTGGAGTTACTGCAGAGGCAGTCACAGGGTGGGAGGGTGGACCATCCCTGCAGGGAGCCACTGTACAAACAGGGAACGAAGGAATCAGCTCTCATTATGACCCAGTTCACTGTCAGAAAGTCTAATATAACAGCACCATCAGTCACAACTGTTCCCAGTGTTTTTAAGATTGCCATTGCACAGTTTTTCCTATATTTTTATGCAAATTTAAAAAATCCCACAGAAAAACTCAGGACTAGTGAAATGAAGCTGTGATGCTCCAAGCAAGCCTGGCTGAAATATGCCAACCTTCTCACTTAAAGGAAACTATAGCTACATTTTCAAGAAACAAAATTCAGAACTTTTGGATGTATTCATGTTGTAATTTAAATTAATTTAAAATTATAATTCATTATAATTATAATTATAATTGCACCTAAAAATCATAATTAATTTTATCTATCACAGTTCTGTTTTTCTAATTTTATTTATAAATTTCCAATTACCTTTCATTAGTGTATGATAAAATATTTGAAAGCTGAGCAGGCTTGGTGATTTTTGATTTTTTTAAAATTTATTTCATCTTTGATGAGGTGATAATTATATGTATTTTGAATATCTTTGGAAAATATAATAAAAGAAAACAGTACTTTTATCATCCCATGTATGTGACAGCCCTAATACAGATACTATACTGTTATTTGTATGTTTTTTTCTTAGAAACTTAATATGCTTCACAGACATACATAAGCTGCTTTAATAGTGTATATGGTGAAGGCAGTTTATAGTGGTAAAACCTGTTTTGTAAAAACCAGTACTGGTTTTGTACTCTTTCAGTATTTTTGTAGAGAAACTGCATTTTTGTTAATACACATTCACTTCCATTAGTGAATTAAAGCATTCATTTAGGAAGAAATAAAACTCTATTGAGAAGACAAATACAGCTTTAAGAAAAAAACTTAAGTCATATTGGGATCTTATTAGGACCTGGCTGCTGCATAAACTTTTTGCTATCTTTTTGCATGAGCACATTTTCCATTTTAAAAACATAGCATAAAGATCTTGAGTTCTGAAATTCATTTTGAAATTGAAGGGGGTTTAAAATTAAATGCCTCTATTTCTGTTTTTAGTTTGTGTTTTAAAGTCAAGAAGTGGAGAAGTCCCTGAGGTGTGGAAAAATCATTGTGTATACAAAACCTCTAGTGCATTTTTGCAAGGGCAACCTCAGATGTATCAAGTACAGCATTTTTAATACCTGAGTTGCTGTTAAAATTTCCTTATACAGTTATTTTCCTTTACAGTTATTGGATTTACTCTATTGGGAGTAAATAGAGTCCTAAGTCTCACTGAGACTTAGGAATGTAATTTGACTGCTATCCATTTCCACTTTTTTGCAAAAAAAATATGTTCTGGGTCTGCTGGGGGTCTGTTCCTTATTGCTTCAGGCCCAACAGCCTCCTAAGGAGGCACTGTGCTGAAAGAGCACCACAGGCATTGGGTTTCCTTAAACTCAGACACTCCCTTCCCCAGTTCTGCTCTCCACAGGTCATGAATTAATTCTTGCTTGCTGCCTGGAGTATTTTAGACATTTCTACAAGTCTCCTTCGCCATCATTTCCTCCTCAACTTCTCAATATACAGATTTAGATTTAAAAGTGGACTGATGCAAAAGTGCCTTCCTTCTTTATCTTCTCAAATGCCCTCCACTTTATAATAGCCCTCTGTGCAGGGGGATGCTCATCTTTACTCTGCCTGGGGGAGCAGCCCCTGGTAACTCCCCACTATGGTGCTTGTGTTACCTGTTTGAGAAAGAAGGGGAAAGTTACAGTCAGCCCATACCTTGTGGTCGAGTCTCAGCCTTGTTCAACATTAATATTAGCTCAAATCTATAGGAAAAACCCCTGGGTCCCTGCTGAGGTGAAATTAGCTTGAAGGGAGAAAGGTAGAGAAATCTGGCACAGCCCATCTAAATTGAATTGGCTCTTATCCCCAGCAGCATTCTCCTCATAAATTCGTTTTGCTTACACAAATGAAAAGCCTTTAGCCCAGTTTTGAATATAGATCTTAGTACAATGTACAGAATTGAATACCTTGAATATATGTATTAAATAAATAAATCCTGTTTCATTAGGACTAGAACAACTTTTCACTCGGCTTGCTTTCACTCACAAACTTCTCTCTTGATCTTATATTTCTCCTCTTCCTGAAAAACCCATCAAAGACTGATAAAACATATATCTACTGATATTTCAGATTTTTCATTAAATTCTGTCTTGGAATCCAATAATTACACACCTCCTGTTCTTTTGACAACTTTTGTGTATAAGATGCCAGTGACACCCAAAGAGGCACCTCTGTTATGCTGTTTGTGTTGTGATATTATGGATTTGTATATGGCCAAGTCAATATGGGTCAGTGCAGGACATGGGTGTGTGAGACTGGCTGGATACTCTGTAAATGGCCAGGATGCCTGCAGCTGATTAAAGAGACATCTCTTTTCTTGTATTTTTGCTGCTTTTTGGTAGGCACAATGTAGAGCTGGGTCTGGATGAGAGGCTGATTTGTGCTTTATCAACCCCATTCACAGATGGAAAATTGCCATTTTCTCTGTGCAGTGTGGTGAAATCTGTGCAGATGCCACATCCATTTGAAAGGTAATTGAATATCTGTTGGATACATGGATTTGTCTTATTCTGAGGTGTTGTGGGCTTCTGAAACAGAGTATCCAGCCGTGGTTCACAGTAGCTGAGTAGGTGTGGGGAGAGCAGTCAGCCCTAAGGAAAAAGCCAACAGCTTTCTTCAAGTGCTTTTAACTGATGTTCAGGCCTGGCTTTCCCACACTCTACATGGTTAGTTGAGTGCAGAGGACAAAATGGGAGACAATTGTTCATGAATGTCCAAAGCTATAAAAATCATGCAGTATGATGATGATTCACATGAGATGCAGTGAAATGCACTCTCCAGCTCAGGTTGTGAGCTGTTTCCTAATGTATTTCATATCCTGTAGGGCTCTTCTTGCCTTTCTGAAACCTTCCTGAGAGTTGTCACACACTTAAAATCTTCTAATGACTGCATCAGCAATAAGTAGCATTTTACAGTAAGTATTTTACCCTTTGTAATCAGTGAAACTGGTTGTTATGTTCAGCAGTCACAGGAAAGAGAGCCATTCCTCATGTGAGGGATCACTGGTTTTCAACTTTTCTTTCAAAAAATCCAGTAAAGATGTTGACCATTCTTTAGGAAATGTTGCAGATCCAAATCACATGGATTGCATTTGACCTCGCACACAATCCGCCACAGTCCTTAGCTAGAGGTCAGTCCGTGTTCACATCAAGTTTACATCACATCTCATCTCCCAGTAAATCTCTGGAAATAAATGTCATCTAGTCAGGCTACTCACCATCTGCTCCAGGTTAGGCTACTATATGACAATGTCAATTGATATCTGAAAAGTAACAGACTACTGCTTTTTTTACTTTTGCCATTTAAAAAATATGGGCATAACTAATCGGCACACAGTTTAACACCCTACAGTGATGGTAGTGAACAAACTACATTCTCTTTTTTTTGTTTCACAAATAAATAGAAAATATTATTGAAATAGTTGCTTAAACAGATAGAATTAGAAATGTAAAGTCATTGGACATTTTGTGACTATTCTACTGTTCTCAGCCATTATTGTTTGCAGCAGGGTCTTTCAGTTTTTATTTTTCTTCTCTTTGGGAATAGCTTGTTCTTGTAATTGATCCCTGCAGGGATTTTGTATCTCAGACTTCCTTTTTAAAGGATATTTCCAATTAGACCAGCAGTCTGTTCATATGCTGGCATAAAAGAAGCATGCCACTTTCAGCAGAATGAATCAATTTTTCGATTGTGAAGAAAATGTGTTAAGGATGTCTAAGATCAAAGTTTTTAACAAAACTAATAAGAAAGCTTGTCACAAATGAAAAAAAATCTTTTTGCAGTGAAAAAAGTCTTTATAAGAATTTGGTCATAAATCTAAAGCCCTAAGTACACAGACTCTAAAGTAAAGATAATAATTTTTGGTTTAAATATACTGAGAAGAAGAAATGTAGTGCCAAAACTAGGATGAAATGTTTTTGTTAGTGATATCTGTTATTCTTCTATGAAGAACCACAGTTAAAAATACAATTATATACTGTGATGACTCATTTCTATTACTGGCAGGAAGGCAAGTAGCAGTGAAGGGGTAGCAAAACTTACAGGTGCTGAGCATTTTGTCTGTGGGCATGCAAATAAAGGAAAGCTTTTATTCATAGCATTTTTAAAGGATGAATATATTTTGCTTACAATTATTTATTACTGCATTATTCTACTTCCATCAAGTTTCACATATAAAGCACAATAGAGACTTTACCTGGACACCCAGTACATTTCCTACTTAGTTTACAAATACAGCTGTGCTAGTGTTTACATACAAGAGTACTATCAGCAGTTAGAGATAATTCCTATAAATAATTATTAAGTTCATACTGTTTTCTTTTGTGAAGCCAGTATGAACTCAATAAAAATTTGTATTGATTTGCTGCACTCAGTAATATCTGTATTCCAAAGTCATTTACAACACAGAGAATAGTTTATAAAGTTCTCATTAATGCAGTAGTTTAATTGATGAAAGTATATTTTACTAGTTGTCTTCAGTATTGCTTTGCTTTATTTTTAAAGATAAGCTGTATGAAATAGTACTGATATGACTGGAGTTTCAGAATTGCCTTTTAGTTTCTTTTAGTGATCATCCTTTTCTTACTTCATTGGATTTGCAAAGGTTATTTAAATAACTCCTCTCAAAGTATGAACCCTCAAAACCTCATAATTAAAATTAGTCTGTGGTCTAAACCTTTGTCTCAACAGACTAATTGAAGTATAACTCAGGGTAAGAACACCTGGTGTTATTGGATTGTTCCACCAGATTGTTTCCAGGCCCTGAATCATATCTCTGATGTAGGTCCTATCCATGCAATCTGGATTTCTCATATTCCCAGAAGACAAGAGTGAGCTGCATTTCCCAGGATTCATGCTGTTTATGTGCGGCTGTGGTGCATGAGGGCTGTTGTTGGACTGGGCTGATGCTAAGGCAGAGCTCTCTGGAATCTCCTGCTGACTGGTCAGCTGATGTGTTCCCCTAGCAGCAGGAGAGCAGTGACACAGCCCCCTGGTGCTGTGACACGTCCATTCACACCTGCGCAAGATGAAAAGTGTCTCTGCCTTTCTGAGCTGACATCTGCCCCTCTCGCTCTCTCCTCGTTATTAAGCTGTGACAGAGACAGGTTTTCAATAACTCCTCACTTCCACCAGTCAAATAAAATTACATATCTTCTCTGATTGCCCTCCTGAGGTTTTCACAGCAATTTCAGCTCCCGCTGAGAGAAAGGAACAGACTCAGAATTAAAAATTTGAGGAAGTGTGGGATTAAGAAATTATTGAGCACTGATCTTCATCAGTGGATACAGTCCAAAATGATAGTCCCTAAATGTCCCTACTCCTAGTACAGAAGTGGTTGAGCTCTCATTGTCATTATTGTTCAGCTCTTATTTCAGTAGATCTTCATGTCTCAGCCTGGCTGTCCTATAGCACAGGCTGCATCTGTAGATTTCAAAGCAACAGGATTTTTTTTTTTTTTTTAATTCTGGATATAGTCTAAGTGTTCATTGGTGGGAACAATTATTCAAATTACTGTTATTAGTACTTTCTGCATGAATGCAAGCAAACCATAATTGACTAAAAAAAGCCCTAAAGGAATGAAAGTATTTTTCATCAGAAATGAAAACTGACAGGCTCCTACAAGCACAGAAGGGCACAAAAAATTGATTCCTCCCAAAAGTTGTTGTAAACCTTTTTTATTGTAGGTAAGAGACCTTCAGAAGATGAAAACCTGAAAACCTAAAAACCTGTGATCACATTTTTATTAAATTTCAGATGTGAATGTCGTGAAGTAAGAATTTTCCTTATAGTTGTTCCTGATACAAATAAGATTTAATCTGGCAAGGTAAATATGTTCTCAGAACATATAGCAGAGAACAAGTCTTTAATTTCTCTTGTATTGGATTCTTCCATTGCAAAATATTTACGTGACAAATATGTCTTTCTCTCAGAATAAAATTAAAAACTATACATTTTTCTACACTTGAAAATACTTTAGACAGTTAAAACTCATTGGACTCTCTAGTCCATCCCTTTGCTAATAAGAGTTTCTTTCTTATATTACTTCTCACTTCCAGTTTAGTCTGTTAAGGTTGTTTGTTATTTTGGCATTTTAAGAACTTTCTCTAGAACTTCAAATGTAACCTAAAAACTAAAAGTTCAATAGTTCTTCAATAACCAGATGACATTGTATAACCCCCAGCTGAAACCAGGACACCAGGAAATAATCTTCATTTTGCTCAGATGTAATTGAGTACCCTCCCTATAACACTAAATAAAGTCCTGTCTTCCTTGGAGCTGCACTGTTGGGGTTTTTGGCCCTGCTGTCAGCATCTTCATTATTTTTGAGTCCCTTGTGCTTCATTGCTGTGAATAATTTCTTTTTGAAGATGCTGACACAACCTGTGAGAATATGTTTCACTTATTCTGTTACAATTTCCAAAATTACTTGGTGCCCTTCTACACTTGAAATATTTCTGCCGTTCTTCTCCTTTTGTTTAAACAATGTTTCATCCCTCTGTTCCCATAACTCAAGGACTTGTACTCCTCAAACTTTTCTATTTTTTTTAATTTAATCTTTAGTTATTTTGTAAGTATCTTGTACAGATTAAGTTGGCTGGAACAAAACTGTGGTAAAACCAGATGTATCTTGCAACCTTTCAGTCTTCTCAGTATGAAGTATCATAGAAATTCACATAAGGCTTTGGGTCACGAAGATGTATAAGGTAAACTGAAATTAATGTATAACTGAAAGGTAAAATCTTGTTTGGATAAAAAAAATTGTGTAATTTTTTTCTTTTGTTCATATGTCAAAACTTCAGAACCTTAACTGAAAAACTCTCTCCCTTAACTGCAATATGTTTTATTACTACTGCTGAAGTAGAGTGAGGCAAATAGCTCCCATGTTGGCTTAAAGTGTTAAGGATATCAGGTTCTGCAGAATCAATTTGAAATTCTTACCTTGAAGTCTATTCCTTCTTGAGATGTTTTGAGTTCACCTGTTAAAAAATTACTAAAATAAGAATAATTTGAATCAAAAGAAACACATCAAAAGTTGATGTTTTCCCAAAGTATTTTTCTGTAATTCCTCCAAATTTCAGGATTAATATTATGAATTACCAAGTTAATTTGGATAGTCAATATTTTAAATTAATATGACTATTAAGTATAGAAAAGTTGTAAAAAATAATTTCTCAGAAGAAAGATGTTTTTAATTCTCTCATTTCACACTAATTTTCTTTTTATATATACTCTGATTCTGTAGTCTCACATTTGTAACTGATATTCCATTCTGGAAGTCAAAGTCAATAGCACAGACAATTTTTTTTCACATTGGTAATTGCACAGATATTTGTGTAGTATTTTATTTTATCAGGACCAGTGGGTTTTTCAAAAGATGCTACTGGGAAGCATTTTGGTAGTGCCGAGGGACTATCCATTGTTCCTGCACTGATATAGTAAAGAAGTTAATGCAGTGTCGATTAGCAATGACTGAGTATCCATTTTCTTTCCATTATTTTAGCTCTTGCCCACAATTTACTTGTTGCCTGGCATTTAGGATTCTGATTCATTAACAAATAGGAGAAAAGAACCTTAATATTTCTAGTCAAATAGTTTTTCTAATGAAATTCAGTTCCAAACATCTGTCAAAGTAGTAGTTTTGTTACAAGTGTGTGTGTTTTGTGTATAAAATATGCAGAAATACTTTCTTGATATGAAGAGTTTTCTAACTCAAATACTTAACATCTGGGTTTGTATTCTGACTCACTGGAAACCGAGAAGACAATTTTTTTTTAAATATTTTTTTACCTGTAAAAGTACAGTTTCCAAGAAGTACAAATATTTTCAATTTGCATTAAAATTTTCTGTAGAAGTACTGTCTCACTAAAAATCCATATGAATTTTTCAGGTAGATTTTACTCTATAGGTGATAACTTGATTCATTTTCATCTGGACTCAGTATGCCCTGGAATTTTCTTGCCTCTAAGTATTGAGGCAGCTGCACTAGCCAGAAAACAAAAATGGAACTAGCAAACACATGGCTTTATTGTCTGTGATACAGATGCAACATACTGTAAGTCATTGCAGTCCACTGAAGATGGGCCAGAATTAAATACCACAGCATGTCAGAAATTCCTTCAGGAAGAGAGAGTTCATATTTCACTGGTGTCTGGTTGTTTAATTAATACTGCTTGCTACAAAATTAATTTGCAGGCAAAAATAAGTCATATATGCTGCTGTAATAGAAATATAAAGTATGTGTTGATTGAACTTTTTTCCTAGCATTTTGTAAAGTTTCAGTAACCATTTTTACACCCAACCAACCATTGCACATACCTGTAGATTGCAGTCTGACAATTGTTGTTATCAGGAAAAAACAGCCAAACCTGCTACATATGGCTGGTTCCATTTCGTGCCAGGGAATCCTGTGTGCAGCCCTGCATGTCTGGAAAAGATCTAAGAAGCTTCAGGGATTCTGCTGAAGTGCCCTTGGGGATCTCAGAGGGAGATACATAAGCAGAGGAAAAAGTAAATGAGAAATTGGCAGTAAACCAAAAGGAGTGTTCAAATGAAAGGGAACTGACCACCCTCAGGACTTCTGTTGGAGCTTGGTTTATTTGTTCATTTCCAGTTAACATCCTTATCATTTGGCACTCTCTAAAAGGAACAGGAAGCTCCTAGCCTTTGTGTACAGGATCTCCATTACCACCCAGAAAATCCTTATCAGCTCAGTTAGCATCCATGAAAGAAATCTACCCCAGCCTAATTCCTAAATTTATTCAAAATCATAGGTATTTGGGGATTGCAGGTTCTGCTTAGTATGCTACAGCTGATGCAAAAAAATTAGGCACCTTGGGCAACTGCAATCCTAAGTGTGAAGGACCAATTTGGGGAGGCAAATTGCTTCTTCCTCAGAGTTGCTGAAATCTTTCTCAAGGTTGTTTTATTGCTAATCTTGTACAGGCATTCAACACAGGAAGGAGAGAAACTGCAAAAAGCTGCTGTCTCCCTGTTTGTGCAGAGATACAGTTCCAGCTGCTGCTCTCCCTGAGCGAGATGTGTGTGATACCAGTGCAGAGAGAGGCACCAGTCTCCTGGAAAGTAGCAAGCTGAGAAAAGCCTGTTGTTTCTCAGCAGGCAGTGTACCTCTTGTGCCAGAGAGCCAGTAAGAAATCTCAGTGCAGCCTGCCTCCTCAGGAGGAGAGAAAGCCAACTGTGTGCTACAGGCCAGCACTCATGCTATACAGAATTTATTCCTCTCGTTTAAGCACACTGAAAATGAAGGGATGATGCAGTAGAAGCTCAATGAAAGATACAGATAGATGTAGATATAGATACGAATTATATAGATAAAGATATAGATAAGATATATAGATATAGATTATATATAAATACAGATAGATATAGATTAGATAGATAGATAGATAGATAGATAGATGATAGATAGATAGATAGATAGATAGATAGATAGATAGATAGATAGATAGTGTTGCTCACAGCATGGTTGTAGTTGGATGGCTACATGTATGGATCTCCGGATTCTTTGATTTGTCTTCTCAGTTATTTCCTTTTTCTCTTGTGTCTTACATAAAATGACTGTGAAAAAAGCAAAATCTGGTGTGTGTAAATAGTACAGGAAAACTGGGGAGTCATAAGAAAAGTTGATAACCATTCTGTTCTTGTTTCATGAATATCCCATAATCCCTGAGAAAACATTCTAATAGAAGAGTATATGTGTGTTTGCATATGAATACACATATTCTCACATGTATGTCGTCACTCATAACTGCATTGCACAGCTTTGATAAACCTGTCTCTGATAATAAACTGTTGTTAGAAGAAGTTAAAGATGTGGTCTGAGAGAAAAGAGACAATCTTGCCAGCAGTCTCTGTAAATACACACATACGTTTTAGTGACATTGGTAGCAATAACTCCTATAATCAATATATGAAGCTGTCCTCCCTTCCTGTTATGATGTACTTCTAACTTTCCAAAACCTCTTCATTTCAGTAAGCTAGACTGTATGTGTTTGTATAAATGCAAAAATGCACAATATATTATTCCCTGGAAAAAAATCAAAGTGATCTGTTTGGTACATGAATGCTGCTAAACTGGAAAAGTGAAAGATGATGTTTGGCCAGATACCACTGCAGGGCTGCCTTGCAGTAGTGGAATATGGAACAGGAGTATGTCACTCTGAGGAAAAGGTTTCCTCCTGGATGTAGAGCAGAGCTTTAACACCGTGACGTATAGAGCTGGCAAGGTTGCCAAGTACGGATGAACTGGTAATTCAAGGACCTGGGCTGTTGCCCTTGATAGGAAATGTGTTCTGTCAGAAAAAAAAAAAAAATCCCTTCTGCAATATTTGCAGCATTAATTTTCTTTAAAAGGTTAGCCATCTAATGCTTCGCTTTATTGAAAAACATGATCCATGACTTCTGCTGTGGTACTTGTTATAACTCTGCTGGAATCTATATTAAGATTTTCAATCCATATGAAACTATATTTTATGTTTGCTTGGACAGAGTAGTTTGAGATGTTTAGAGATAATAAAAAATTCAAGACAAATTAGCAATTCCTTGAGAGCTGAGGAAATGAAAAATTAATTATACAGACTCAGTGGTTTTGTAAATAATTAGCTATAGTCTTGACAATTAAATACATTTGTTTTTTTTTTTCTACTTGAATAGAGCAACTGAGGCACAAAGCAGTTAAAAGCCAAGATCATAAAGTTTACATGAGTCTGCATTTTGACATTCACCTTGAGCCATTTTTAATCTTCTGTACTTTCCATACACACAAGTCAATAGCTTAGGGTAAAAAGCTGTGCTAGCACCATTGGAAATTATATAATGAGAAACTTAGCTTCAAAGTCGTATAGTCAATGTAAGAACTAGAAAAAAATTTTGACTACTAAACCAAATGGCTGACCTGGCTCTCATCAGTGCTAGCCATGTCAGATGGGAGCACTGCCTTCTCAAAAGGCTGTGTGGCAGAATCCTGTGTTGGAGGATTTGGGACTTTAGCCCTAAAATTATCACCTAACTTCTTTTTCCTTAGAAGTTGATGAAATGATCCCCCAAAACCCAGGGACTTTGGAAAAACCTCAACTCCATCTAGTTTGCTGAAGTTTGAAAGTTTTAACTATAATTCTCCAAATGAGAATGATATGAGTGAGCATGAGATGCAGTTATGGGACAACACTTGAATGCCATATATCACATGTTGATGGTTTCTAAAAACATAGCAGTGTAATTAGCATAACCTTATATCTGATTCTGCCACTGGACAGTATTCCCATATTGTCTCTAGTGGTTTTCTTCTGTGCATCAAGACAGAGATTTCTGTCACATCTTTGGAGCACTGATGCTTTAATTCCTTTGGTGGCAGTTTTGCTGATTGTTCAGGTGGATGAAAAAGGGGGCTATTGGTCCAGCTTTTCACTTTGGGCATGGATATATTTTAGAGGACCAAGGGAAACACACTCTCTCATAATTCAGTTTGTTCTCCTGAATCTCCTATGGGCCTTTTAGGTCAGTACTGCAGTAGTGCTTGATGGAAACAAAATCTGATGCTTGATACAAGCCTTTTAAAAAGACATGTAGAAAAACTTTACTTTGAACAATTTCTAGTAAGATCGTGCCTGCACCTCACCAGAGGAAGAAATAACTTCACATTTATGAGCCTTACAAAGAGAGCTAGCCAGAAAGCTTCAGATAAGGAAATTTCCTCTGCTAAAGGCATTAATCAGGAAAAGGAAGACTATCTCTGGAATCGAGCAATTCTGTCTACAGCTTTTGGATGTAAAAGGGTGTAAATGTATTATGTAGACTAATGATTAATTGACTTCTGATATTTTTTAATTTACATATTTAAAACACGTGATGACATTATGAAAGTAAAGTCTTTTGACACTAAAATAGTTTTACTACATTGTTGATACAAAAACCTGCTTGGATTCCAAATAAAATAAAATTTTAACAAGTCCCAAACCTCTCTGAATTTGCCTTTCCATTCCAAGACAAAAATTAAGAAAAAGGCACATTTCTTCTGAGCAAAAAGGAATTTTCACATGCCCAGTTTTATTCATGGCTTGTCCCCAGCTGTTTCAAACATTCTGTTGGATTAGTATTTTTAAAGGTTTCTCTGCTCAGTCACAGGATTTTTTACCATTTTTACACTGATAAGTCCATATAATTTTTTCAGTTTCATTAAGAATACCAGGAAAAACCCTACACTTGGAAAGCTGTTTCTCAAACTATAGCTTTAGAAGTCCAGGTGCACTTTACCCTCCCTTTGCTTGAAGGCATGCATTAATTATTGCCTCAGGAATACCTAGAAACCAAATTTAGTTTCACTAAGCTAAGAAAATTACAACTATCTTTAGATGAAGCCAGTATTTTTCCATAGTTCATAGAGCACTATTTTGAAGCTCTGTCATCAATCACAAAATTATATTTAAATTAGATTCTAGAATTCAAAAGCTTCAGTAGAAATAGGTAATACACAGTCAGAGAGAAATATATTTTCCATGCTGAGATCTGGAAGCAGCTGGACTTCCTGTAAGTCCAAGGCATTTATTTCATTGGAGACATCAATTGCATTAGAGATGTAGGACCAATACCTTTCAGATAAAATACTAAAATTATGAGGAGAGGTTTTCACGGAATTTGAGAAAGCAGTTATTGATTTGCTATGATTTGTTGAATTCTCAGTATGGAATTACTGTATCTGGTTAACCATGCAATGGCTAAGGAGATCAAGGGACCCCCACCAGGATTTGTGCAGTTTTTGTGTAAAAAGTAGCTGTGTTTGGTTCAGGAGGTCTCCTTCCATTTGCTCTTTTAAGGAAAGTGCCATCACATTGCAAGGAGAGGATTTGGCACAGTGGAATGGCTCCTTAACATGTAAATGTTGGCTGGACATGCACAGAGGCTGATGCTGAAAGGACACAGTGATCCACAGACCGTATTTGTTGTCAGGGCTGGTAAATGCTCAAAGTTTGGTCCTCAGCAAGAAGAATTAACTTTTTCAATTCTTTGCTTAACAACTATGTTTTCCTTGTAGTATGCTTCTCTAGTCCTTAATGAACTACAGGAGATTGAAGGATTAAAGCCCCAAAATAATAGCAGCAAAAACCTACCACACACAATCCTAAAAACCAAATAAGTATTGAATGAGATTAGGATCAGTTATGCTGCAGGCTGGTAGAAATGTGCTAGGTTAGGAATGGAGCTCATCATGGGATTTTTTACTGTTAGAGTTTGGGGGATAGAGTGTTCATTTAGTCAGAGAAAGAATCAATATGTTGCACTTACTGTTGGTACCTTTATATAATAAATTTGCAACATTTCATAAATGTTGCAAATTTATTATATACTCAGATGAATGTCAGTTGTAGAAAATAGCCCCAGCAGAATTTATTTTCTTGGAATCTTAAAAGCACCTGCATAAAAAAAACATATGAATCAGATTATATTTTGTTTTGTTTTAAAATTGCATAGCACTATATTCAGGTTGTTTTATTTTTAAGGCTTATTACTCATGACTAGGTGTGTGGTCTCTACTGGTAACATGCTCTCTCCTGATAAAGTAAGTAGACTTAGGCACATTAAATCCAGAGTGCATTTAACCAGATTTAAGAACATGTATGCATGAAGAACACAGGCCAGCACAGGGGGTTTTTGCAGGGCTGAACTGCACAGCTCTGAGGAGTTAAAGGTTTCCCAGTGGTCCAGGTGTTTTCCCACACTCATGTCACCCATCTAATACCTGACTCTGACACATAGTTCAGAACTAAACCATCTCTGTTTTTCCAGTGGTGAATTGCTACAGAATTAATTGTCCTCATCATTCTCTGACAGCAAAAAAAAAAAAAAAAAAAAAAATCTAGTGGATATATGCTACCAGTTCTTTTAATGTAAAAGCAAAAAAGTTGTTTGTTGTGTATCTCCAACATTTGCTCAGATCTTGGCTTACCTATAATATCAAATATCACCCAAGCATATAGACGGTAGACAGATAATTTTCTTTCTGCGTAGTAAAAATATATGTTTTATGCAATTTTAATTCAGTTTAGTAATTAATTTTTTAGAATCCATTCTATAAGCTGAAGATCTAAACATGTAGGGAAACAAAGACTTCTTTACAGACATACATATTTGGAAGTCACTTCTTCCTCTTGAGAGCATTTTGAGTGAAAATATAAATGCTGTTCATCATTTACCATCATCCAGATTTAATACTGTTTTTTTCTTTTTCAAGTATTTGTTTCTTAGAAAACAAATACTTGAAATAGAATCCTTCTTCACTCTTTTATACTTTCTGAACTTATTTTCCTCTATAAGTTATTAGAATACATCATAAATAAGAACAGTAGGGCTCCATTCCCATTTTGTGTGGATGGAAGTGAACTGAAAAATAAGAGGTCAATAAAAATTTTTAGAAAAGTCATATTAGCAGCATATTCTTTTTTAGTCAAAAAGAAACTCTGACATTTGAGTATATTTAGAACAGGTTCAGGAGAAAATCTTACGGCAAACAGAAGAATAAAATAATGAAAAAGAAATCAGGACTGTTTGTTATCTAAAAGGCTACATCAAAGTCTATTAAGGGCATGATGGTGTACAGCAGCCTGGAAGTGAGGAACATGAGTGGTCTAACAGAAGCCTTGTAAGGACAGAAAGGTCACTCAGAGAAGCCTTTGGGCACATGGAACAGGCTGCTCCCACAACCAGGGGGAGTCTCCCACTCCCTTTGAGGTTGTTTCAGGCTTCATTGGGTAGCAGGAGACAAATACACAGAGGGAAACCTGCAAAGTCAGTTTAAAAAGTGCAGATTTATTAATCCACTTGATGGCAATCCTCTGCAATGCTGAATGATATGAATTTCCCCTCTTCACTGGATTTGCTTGCACTATGTCCACTCCCAAAGATGAGCAAAGGGAGCAGAGTCAGAGTCCTGTTGAGTGGCTGTCCTAATTAGGTGCAATAACAAGACCTGAGAAAGTATCATTATTCCACTTGGGTTTCTCAAATCAAATGCCATTTAGACATGCAAACCAGGGTTTGATATTTACCTGGCTTTAAGGAAAAGGTCAAATTAAATAGCTATTAGCTGTTTTCTATTAGCTTTAAGGACTTTTCTTCCAAAGGCATGAATATGTCTTGCAGAATAGTTCATTTGGGACTTGGACATAGGGATTAGGTACATAAATGGATTTTATACCAATTTATAAAAATAAGGGATTAAAGGTATTAACAGAATTGCACACCAGTGTCTCCTTTTGAGAATGGAGCTAAGAGTAACCTGTTGGTATCTCTAACCATGTGATTATTCATGCACAAGGACTCTGTGCTTAAGTATATACAGGGGAAGATGTTTGAATGGGTCTTTTTACTGGAAAGTGTTGATTCATGGACTGGTTTTTACAACATCAAGGAAACAAAAATGTTGGCTGTTTGGAAAATTCTTTATATGGTAGAAGAAAAAAAAAGTATCTTTCTAAAGAAAGAAATACCTCATTGCTTTCCCCTTTTAATATACAGCTCTTAGAGAATTAAGTTGTCTGAATTTGCTTGCATTTCACTTCTGTCAATTCAAGTATACATTGCAGTGAAATTATTTAATGGAAAAATCTGCCTTAGAGTCACCTTCTAAGAGAGAAATCAGTTTTTTATAACTTCCTGGTTTTCAAAAATATATTCCTATTTAATACTGATTTACATTTTTTGGAAAACAGTTAGAAGCTAGATTATATTGATGTGTATCAGACTGGAAAGAAAAAGTACTTGATGCAGCCAGCAAAATGAATGAAATATATATGCATATATATATATGCATATATGTGTATATATATAGTAAAGTGAAAGCCCTATGAATTCCTGCCTGAATAGCTACAAAATGAGACATCCCAAACTCCTGCCCAATGCTCCTGTGCATCAGTTTATCCCCAAATATTTTGTTAGCAATGTCGTTTTTCTCTCCATTTATGTGTTTAGGTTATGACTGGTGCTCCCTGCCTTTGACTAGGAAAGAGGAAGGCACTGTAAGTGTAATCACCTGTGATTTATTTACTCAGGTAAACACGGCTTCCAGATTTGAGCTCTTGTTCTTCTGATTGGCTTGATTTCTGGACAGAAGTTTCAATGAATAAATGACAAAACCTAGCAAATACTGGCAGTCTCAAGTGAGCTCTGACCTGCTGTGTTGTGGGGGCTGTCAGTGGGAAGTTACATTGGGATATTTCCTGCACAGGATCCTAACCCAGCAGTGCACCTGGAAGAACTGCAGCCAGTGGAAAGCACAGTGATATTAGCACTTGGGAGCCAGGTCACAAAACTGAGCCCCTGCTGCACTGACTCCCCATACCTGGGGTTTTTTTTGGCGCATACAGAATAAAATCCCAGCCTTTCATCTCCTTGGAGTAATGAGGGCTTGCAAATGAGGCAGTAGCTCTAGAGATTTTGTGTGCTGTCTCTCACCATGAGCTCCCTGTAAGCCACATCCCCATCATTCCCTAAAACTCTCATGTACTGGACATTTTAATATGGCTGGAGCTGTAAATGTCTTCTATTTCCTTCTTCTGATACAAGTATTTCTCTTTCTTCTTCCATTTCTTCTTGGGCCCCCCATTTCCAGATGACCTTCTCATTGCCCATTCCAGAAAATCTGCATATTCATGGCTCCAGTTCACCTTCTTCTAATGGCCAATTTTTTTAGTCCTAAGTAATAGTAAGGCTTTATTTATACTGGTTTCCTCTTTCTTTCTTTCTTTCTTTCTTTCTTTCTTTCTTTCTTTCTTTCTTTCTTTCTTTCTTTCTTTCTTTCTTTCTTTCTTTCTTTCTTTCTTTCTTTCTTTCTTTCTTCTTTCTTTCTTTCTTTCTTTCTTTCTTTCTTTCTTTCTTTCTTTCTTTCTTTCTTTCTTTCTTTCTTTCTTTCTTTCTTTCTTTCTTTCTTTCTTTCTTTCTTTCTTTCTTTCTTTCTTTCCTTCTTTCCTTCTTTCCCTTCCCTTCCCTTCCCTTCCCCTTTCCTACAAACTAAGAGAAATGACAAGTTTTGCGAGTGTGCTTAAATTACTCAAATAGACAAGAAGTTTAAATTGCAAACAGAGTGTGTTGAAATAATCTCAGTGTGAAATCTTGCAGCATTGGAATTAGGGATGATATTTCCAATTACACTGGCATTTATTATTTCCCAACTCTCAGATTTTTACAAGTAAGCACACATTTTTATTTCAACTTCTCAGAAAAGCCTTTCCTCATTTTTGTGAAAGAAAAAACAAGTATTGATAAGTAGAAAGACTCTAGGAAAACATGATTCATCTAGGTACTATGATTTGAAAATTGTTTCTAGTAGCAAAAAATAAGTGGTATATTACACCTTTTTAAAGAAGGTCACAGGAATGCAACAGTACAAACTCATTTCTGCTGACACTTTGTATCTCAGAAATTGTTTCCTCTAGTGCACTAATGATTTTTTTTTTTGCCCTTGTCTGACACATTTTACCTCTACCTTGGCAGGAAAAGTCATTTCCTCCTGTGAGTAAATGAGTGATAGAGGATAGATGAAAGGGCAGAAATGTGCAAGTGCCATCAAAACCCTCATTTTTGATTTTTAATATGCTGCAGCTGTTGGTGTGGAGTGTTTCTCTTGCAGTTGAAAGCACAGCCAGCATGGGAATATTGATGGGTTTACATGAATCCTAAAGAGTCACAGCTTATTTGTATTCACTAATAATGTAGAGCTTGGAGGATACTGCCTGCATGGATACATTTTCAGCTGGAAAAATTGTGAAGCAGCAGCAAGGATTAGTGAAAGGGATTGATGGGGACACAGAGACATTTGGAAAAGCGAGCTCAGGTCAAAAGAGGCTACAGTGAGATTTAAGTGTTACTCTATTTCAAAAGCTCAGGCAAACATTAATACATAACCAAGCAACTGTAATTCAACACAGTCCCTCATGAATACATTTTGCCTTTTGAGTCTTACCAGTATTCTGGCAACAATTAATATTCTGAAGTGTCAGTAGTTAATATTACTTCTTTCAAAATCTTTGAATTCCTTTATTAATTTTATTAATTTTTAATTTATCAGTAACTTCAGCAGGAATGCAGATAATCTTAATCTCTGAAACTGGGCCACATTTGCTGAGGTAGGATTTTTGGATTTTTGAAAAAGCTGGAGATGCTGGATGCTAAATGCCTGTTCAAAGTCAACAGGTACTTTTCAGTGAAGGATAAGTATACCAATGCTTTAATTTTCATTAATTATTCAGTTAGAAAATTTATAAAATTTGGCACAGAGTATTGGGAATGGCAGGGAAATCCTGCATGATTTTGATGATAAATCCACAGTACAGCAAAAAATCTAGAAAATCCTGCTGTGTGCTGTATTGATGATGTGCATAAATATAGCAGCTCAGGTGCATTCCTACACTGCTCATAGTTGCCTGTCTAGTGCTACCAGTACTACATTGCAAGTGTTTGACCTCCTGAATATCCAGGTTTTCCAAATGTTAACAAAACATTAACATGTTCACTTGCCTAATAACATTGCTATGTCCCTTGCCTTTAGTTCTCAATAAAATAGCAATATCACTTCCAAGGAAAAAATCTAAAGAAGCCATCTGGGATGTGGACTCCGGGTCTTTTGTGGTATTTCAGCATGGAGCCACGTGAGCAGCCAGCTTGTTTCCTTCCAGATGCCTTCTGCCCCTGTGTTTCAGGTGACACAAATAAATCCAGTGTATTTTCCTTGTGCCCATGGGTTTGCTGAAATACCATAAACTCCTCCTCCTCCAGCTACCACTGGTAGCAAGGAGATGTTGAGGCTCCCAGCTAACACCATTTACTAATATGAGTTTAAGCCTGGAAATGCATTCTTCTTCTCATCTGTCACTTTTAGTGTCTAACTGCTTTATTGAGATTCAGGTCTCCCTTCCTCCTTTCTCTCATAAAATGATACTGAATCAGAGAGGTCCTGTGCAATGACTTCTTCAGGAGCAAGCGTGGTGGATTTGCTTTGTCTGCAGCAGCTGGGGTGGCAGAAAGCAGGACTTGACTCAGAAGCCCACGTGTTTATCTGCCATCACCTGGCTCTGGCTCACAGCTTCACTGGCTTTGCCAAAATGCCTGGTCTCTTTGGAAACCTGATTCTCTTTTTAGCTCAGTTCCTCATGCTGTCATACCAAGCATCTGTGATCAGATTTCACATCTCAGCTGAAATGGTATAGAAGTGATCTAAGTGGGTGAGTGATTTATGTATTTATTTAACAAAAAGTGTGGGTTTCCTGAAAGCCTGGGCGGCTGTGTGGCTTCTTCTCTTCACTAAGATCATCACTGGCACTTTTGTTGTCAGACACAGGAGAAATAAGACATTGATTTGTTTATAATATATGCCAAAACAACTCCGTGTGCTTGTCTTGTTCTGATATAAAATTCTGGTATTAACAGAACCTTTGGTCTTCTCTTCCTACTCTTTAATCTGTATTTCTGCCATGACAAACAAAAAATTTCAGTTCTTAGGAAAGTGGCATTTTTCCAGACATTTTCAAGCAATTTTTCCTCTTGAGTAATTTGTTGCTGAAGATGCTTTCTTCTGTAGAAGAGGGTTACAAGCCGCAGCTGTTCTTAACCTGTTCAGTCCATTATACCTGGACTCCTCTCCTGATTATGTGTGGTTGCAATAACCTTTCTCATAGCCTGAGAGCACCATAGAAGGAGAACTGATGACAGAGAATTGCTGCTCCAACTAATGGAAATGCCTTTTCCCTTCAAGTGATTCTGTTGCTACTTTCAGTTACAAGAATTGTTATCCCAAAAGATTGCCTGCATGCCCCCCCTGCTTTACCTGCTGACTTCAGGTTCCCATAAGGAGTTACAACATTGCACTATCACACATCTTTGTATTGTATTTTATAATTTGTGTCCCTTTTATCTTTATCTAGACTGGGTTTGCTTGTGCAGTGAAATTTCATGCAGGAGCTTTAGCACACAACCATTCACAAGCATGTGCAGTTAGTGGTGACCATTCCACTCTTCTCCTGGTACCCCTGCCCTGGATGCAAACCCTAGCTACACCTGATTTTCTCCAAGGGACATGCCCTGGCCCACAGGACAGTATTTTAAGAACACAGTGACACTGCACTGCACGCTTCTTGCTGAACACAAGGATCCAGCTCACAAGTCCTGCAAACTGAAACATCTCTGAGAGCTGTAACTCAGGTCGTGCAGGAGAACAAAAGACAAAGCCTGAACTGGCCTTTCTATAGCAAACCTTTAATCCTGCAAGAAATGTAGCAAGAAAGTACCAATAGCAGTGAGTGAGGTTTAAATTTGTCCTCTTCTGTGATGTCCACCAGTAGAAATCCAAAACCATTTTATCTTCTCTGGAGTCTGTCCATGGATTGCTGCAGATACTTACCTAATTAAGACTACTCAGTCCTAGGAGCTTTTACCCACATCTTTCCCTGTAGGACTGCCAAGAAAGATTAAAGGAACAACAAACAAAATACCCACCTGAGTGGCAACCAAATCGAGAATTCTTTTCTGATTCTAAAAAATAATTGGTCAGCTAGACCCACAGCAGCCTAGAAGTAGAGCTCCCTGGCAAATCAAAGCATAAAAGTGGGGCAGCTGGAAGATTCAGATGAATGGCAGGAAATAATGCTGCATTATTGCTCCTTTTTTGAGGCAATGAGACTTTGTGAAAAGATGTGCAGCATGTATCCCTACTCTTAGTTCAAGCATGAAAATACTTCTGACCTTGTAGAGCAGGAGATATTTTTTCCAGGTACAGATTCTCTTTCTTCTAGCTTTCTACTTTGTTTCTGAAAATAGCATATTATATTTGCCATTTGAACAACCCTGTCAAAGCTAGGGGAAATATTTTCCTTCTAATTTATGTGGGACTCCTGATTTTAAATCTTTTTTTGCTTCTCCTAGACTGTAATGGGTTTACAAAATGCAGGCTTTATAGGCTTGAAAGAAAAAATGCAAACAATCATGAGTCCACTCAACCTTCTTATTTTAGAAGCAAAATCCTGTTACTTAGATAGCAACCTTTACAGCTAATGTAATTATATCCCCATGTCTTTCGATTTGCCATGTACAGAATGCTCAGATTCTCAGAAACAGAAACAAAGAGAAACTGCAGAGTACCATGACTGTGTTAGCTAGATAGTGAATAGAAAACTTGTGGTGTAGTAGATGAAAATGTTACTGGATTTAAATTTTTTTGTTGTTGTCGATGGAATGATCCTAAAATTTTAGAATTGTGTAGACAAAACCCTTCAAAGATATAGTTCCAGATCCTTCATTTTACAAAGTTGCATATACAAAAGTTGAGGAATGCCTGTGATTTACTAAATTCAGCTTTGCAGTACCCTTTCAAGGGAAGGTGATACTATTTTAAAGATCTGCATACATCACTCCTCCTGTAGTGTGTAGAGATCCTGAGACAGAATTAGGAATACGTTGACTTCCACATTTAACTTTCTTAACCTTGAGTCCTTCATTTTCCCTCCTCCGCGTTATGCCTCTTTTACTACAAAACTCCTAAAACCATCAGACAAGAGGGTCTTAAAGAAATCAATACTCTGTGGTGTAACTGCAGTGAATTGCTGGAGCAGATCCATTTTGCACACAAAATAAAATCACTGCCTTGTGAATGTGTATTCTCTATACTAGCACTGATTTTTTAAAATTGTAATTCAAAACCTTTAGATTATAGGGATACATTTCAAATGGACAGAAAAGGAGATAGTCCAGCAAACCCAGTAAAATCTTAGTAGGAAGAGGACCCTGTCATGAGGGCTACCAACAGGCATTTATGTAGAATAGCTAAAAATTGTTTTTTCCTTAGTGCCTCCTCCCTCTCTGTCAGTCTGCTTTCATTGGAGATGTCTCCATTTAGTGACATGCCCACTTGGGCACATCTTTCCTCTGTTAACTCAAAAGAATGAACGACCACAAGAAACCCACAAGCCCTGCAAACAAAGCCTGAAAAAGCAGCACAGCTTTGGAGCATTATTTGATTACTTGTCTGTATCTCACTAAAGAACAATTGCTTGCATGCATTAAAATCCACAGTGCCTGCCGCCATCGATTTCCCAGAGACTACAAATTCCTGGCAGCATGCATAAAGGGGGATGAAGTTTGCAATGGGCAATTTTGATTAATCTGCAGAATTCCACTAGGACTTGCAGATGTGTCCATTCCAATGGAGAAGAAAAAAAGAATTTAAGTTAAACTACATCAGGGAGCACAGTTTTCTGCAAATTGGCTCCTAGTTTGATTGAGACCAGTACTTGAATGACATGCATTTACTTTATCTGCTGTCCCTATCAAGGAATAGATGTAATTTGGTTTGTAATTTCTATAATTTCTATGTATAAGACAAAGGCTTTATGAGAGACTGGTTAAGATTTTGTTGCAAAGTCCAGACTTTTGCTTCTGAATAACTATTGTGCCACCTAGTGAGTGTTAAACTGCACTTTTAAATAGATTGAAAGATTTACTTTAAACATACTGGTGAATAAAGAAACAAAGTATTTATGAAAATATTTTTAGTGACATATTTCGACAAAAAGTATCTTCCCTTTTTCCTTCATTTTTTACCAAGGTGTTTCACTGTTTCAACCATAAGGTAGCATTTTGTTTGCAAGTGTATTAAAGAAATGTAATACATAAAAAGGATGCACACAGAACTCTTTACTTCTCCAGCAATAAATCCATTCCAATAAATTACAAGCACAATTCCTAAGCTTATCAGTGTGAAAAGATACCCCCAAATCTCAGATTATAAGAATTTCCATTCTTTAAAACAAATAAATAAATACACTGAAAATGTTATTTTCTGACTAACTGTGATAACTTGGCAATTATTATGATTGCATGCTTAAGGCATTATTTAGACAAAATAATAAGCAGTTTTTTATATTAAAATAATAACATTCTGACACAAAGTTTCTCATAAAATTTCCTTTTCTCTATAAATAGTTTTTGTCCAAAAAGATATGTAGATTTCATTAGCTAGTAGATTTTTCTTAGTGATTTCTCTTCTCTAGCTGAAACCTCTCAACAGGGTTGTGATGGGTTTTTTTCTTCACTTTTTAAGTAAACCATCTGTCCTATGTGGGAGTATTGGGTTTGCCACAGTAGAGAGCAGTAATATTTCAATCACCAAAACTGATAACAATCAATTTCCCTTAATAGAGAATTTCCTAGCATTTTTCAAGTCACTTTACTTGAAAAGTAAAGCATCTTATGTTAAGTTGCCACATTATCTATCATCAATAAAAGCCAAAGTAGATAGTCTGCTCTTTTAATGCTTGCATGCAGTGCCATAGTTACAGTAGAAAACCCAGTGGTCAGCAATAGTTCAATTTAGAAACATTCAGATTCTCTGACACTCCAGGGAAAGTTCAAATTCATGTTTTTCAACACATTCAAATGATGCATGTTAGAGATCTTTTGTATAACAGGACCTGACACCCGGTAAACATGACATTGTATCCAGAGACTGGGATAGCTCTATGCCAGACCTTGATGGAAACACAAACATTTTTATAATTTTCACTCAATGAACAATGGAATGGAGCTCATCTTCTTTCAACACTTTTTGTTACAAAATATCTGAGATTCAGCTCTAAGCTGAGAGAAAATGAAATTAGTTTCTGAAGGTAAAAAATATATTGTTTGGAAAAGCAGAAAACCTGTGGTTTGAGAGGGCTTTTTTACAGTTCTGGTTTTTTGTTGTTGTTTGGGCTATTTCTTCTCCCACCATGAGAAAGATTTCCAGAAAAAATATTTTCCATTTTCTGGTTTCAGGGCTTGACAGACATTTTTGTCATTTCATTTTCTTCTTGCAGACAAATGAAATTGAAAAGATTGTGTCAGGTGTCAGATGAGCTTCTTTAGAGCTCAGTTTCTAGGCTCTCTGAATTTTTTAGTACTTGAAAAGTGTTTGTACAGTGTTCTGGTTTTCTCTGGAGGTGTATTGTGAAGTGAGCAAACAGAAAAAACAAAATTTTATTTCTTTTTAAGGCATAATCAGTGGATTACTTCATTTTAAAGCAGTACCATTTGAGATAGTAAGGAGGTCTGCCTATGAGGTTTGTTCCCTGTCCACGTGCTTAATGGCTAACATTCACATTAAATGCATGCATGTATTACTAAAAGTAGGGCAGGATTAGAAATGTAACAGCTTTTTTTTTTTCCTTTATCTAGAATTGATGACAAGCTCTTCTCAATATCAATATGCTTAAACATGATTTTTTTTTAGAGGAACAATGCCATTTCACTAAAAAAGGAGAAATCACTTACAAGGCTTGATTTTTTTTTTCTTTAGACAGTATTTTTCCATGTTGATTCAAGGCATTCTGGCATTTAACAGCATCTGGGAAAATTATATAATTAAGCCTAAGAGTTCCCAATACTTTATTTCACATAGTGAAAATTTTAATGTGATTTTAAATATCTCATTGGGAGGATTTTCTGTGGAGTTAATGGACAGTGTTTCATAAAGAGAGAGCTGAAAATCTAGATCACAACTCTGATCCAACATTATAATAATGAACAAAATAATAATAAATCCTGGGTTAAAAAGTGCATGCATAGTAAAATACTGAAATTAAGTCTTTAAGATGAAGGTTTTATTCAAAGGAAAAATATGCACTGCTCACAAATAGAGGAGATGATTGAATGGCGTGTATCCTTTTTCATTTAAATCTAATACCATATTTATATTCAGTGTAGTAATAAATCCTTTTTCCAAACTTTTCTGTCCCCACATACCTGCAAAGTCAGTTTGCAGTGGTTTGTTCAAAGTGAGTAAAATTCTCAGTGTTTGTAACTCTTAAGAACATCAGGCTGCATGTCTGTTTCCTCCAACGTCAATTAGACAGATGGGGTGTAATTCTAAAAGAGCTCGCTGAAACTTCCCAAAATTTGAATAACTTCATCTCATTAAAAATTGTACCTCATAGATTTAACTGAGCTGATAGTCAAGATTTGCTGTAATTAGTCAAGACTTGATTTGCTGTTGTTTTCAAGCATTTGAAAACTCTTGACATGTCCAAACTCAGGCTTTTGAATACTTCACCTTGTTCTGTGTGAATTGTTTAGACAATAACCACTAAGTGCACTTGTCCAAGAAAGAAAGTGCCTTTCTTTTGGCTAGTCTGCTGCTGCCACATTTGAGAAATGTGCACTGCCCTGAGGCTTGTCACAGGTGAGATCAGTAGCTCATTTCTGAAACTTCTGGGAATCATTTTAGAGGATTTCAACATAGGATTATTTTGAAACTGAAATTCATGGTGTGCATGACTATTGGGTCATGGAGTAAATAAATAATAGTACAGAAACACTTTTTCAGTAAATCTGTGAAAATCACTGTCCTTTAACTATATAGACAGGGATGTATGTTTGTTATAGATGGCATATTTGTAAAAAAAAATATTATGCAGGTTGTGTAATAAATTCAATCTTTGATGGAATTCTTAATTGAAAGATATCAGAAATTCATATCTGGATTTTTGCCGAGATGCAACATCTGAGATTTTTTTTCTCTGGCCCTAATGGTGACAAAGTACTTATTCTTATTTTTGAGACTATGTAAATAAGCAGATGTTTCTACTGAAGTCACTGGCCATTAAAATACATTTCTATTCAAAGTTATATTTCTATCATAATATAAAACCCTCAGTGAAGGGTTCATACTACAAGAAGTAAGGTGTTTGGAAGAGCAAATTCTGTAAAAGCAAACACAGTTTAAGCAATCACATCCCCAGAGGATGTGGCAGGTACAGCTGAGCAATATGAAGAGAAGTCTCTCACTCCTAGTAAAGAAGATGGTAGATGTTTGAACAAAGCTAACTAGCAAATTAAGGCACAGAAGAGGCTCTTGCCATGGCCCAGCTTTAGAGTGCATTTCCTGGCTGTGCCAGGTGCACAGACTCAGGCACTCCCAGTCTGCTATCCTTGGATGTCCCAGCAGGAACACTGAGGTAGCATCCCCTTGCCTCTGCCCCCAGGAGGGATGCTCCTTTCCTCTGACTGCAGGGCTGCAAGGGAGATGGATCAGGTAGCTCAGTGCTACGCATTGGGTTCTCTATACACTCTTTAATGTAATGAAAAGGATCCATGTGGTTAGAGAAATGAGTTCCTAATTTGCTCATGGTAGATTTCAAGCTAGCAGCACAAATAGAGTGAACAAACAATGAGCAAATCTAATTCATTAATTTTAAAGCACTGGCATTTAATTTAGGTGAATTTAGAAAACAAAATATATTTATGGATGCAAAATGGAAGCATTTGA
The DNA here is from genome assembly GCF_047830755.1 of Zonotrichia albicollis. NCBI lineage: Eukaryota > Metazoa > Chordata > Aves > Passeriformes > Passerellidae > Zonotrichia > Zonotrichia albicollis. Next base: position 57,431,355 of record NC_133821.1, read on the forward strand.
GTTGAAGTGTTACTGGGATATGTTTGATTGAACATTATCTGTTTCAAGTTGATAGCTAATTAGTGAAAGATATAGTCTTCCATTATAACAATATTTGGAATAAGGTGACAAAATTATGTGTATATATAGCTGCAGATATATGTGTGTGTATAGACATAATTGTATATATACATATATATACACATCTACTTGGCATATATACACGTATTTATATATGTACATGCACATATACTTTCATCTACAGCTCTGTATACATCTACTCGTCACACTATATGTGATACACATTTGTATGTAGATATACTGATGTGTATATGTACATATATATAAGTATATGACAATCTGTTTTTATCTACTGTGAATGTGCAAGGCAGTGGCCAGGATTTTTCCTAGTGTGCTTGATTTCTATGGTTCTGTATTCTCATTCTTCAAAGAAGCTAAAATATATTTAGTGTAATGTATTTGATATAGGTGTAATGTATAGTCATGGTAAATCTGAGGTTGTGTTCACTGATAATTCACTGTTCTTCCTGTTGCAACATAAATATTCATATGGAATCCTTTACTTTGTGCTACACTAGCTTCAATTGATATGAGCTACTATACATGTAGAACTGTGAATGCTTTAATCTTCTATTACAAGCTTTTAAAATGCTTTAATGTATTTTGAAAAATACACTGTATTTTGAGGAAAAACAAAGCAAACAAACAAAAAAACCCCACTGTGTGTTTTGAAAAATTGTTATACACGATCTTGCCAATAATCTTAGGAAAACCTTGTAATTCAAATATGTATTTTTATTTTTACCAAATAATAGTTTTGGAACAAAGTATATGTGCTAGTTTAGGTAACTGTATTAAGCATTCTGAAGGCTTCCTTTCTCTGTGTTAGAAAAGACTTTTATAAATCACTGCATGGAGCTCTCTGCTGTTTAGGCTAATGTGTATATAAGAGCAGTGCAGAAGAAAATGGAAAAATAAGGTAAGCAATTTTCTTGTCTGTGTAAACAGATGCACTGTGAAATTCTTCAGCCATAATGGCTTGCTAGTTTTGAGCTCACAGATAGCCAAGCCTTAGATTGCCATCTCACTTCTCAGAAAATGCTTCATAGAGCACTTTAAAGACAGCAAGAAAAATAGACTTCTTGAATAGGAAGGTTTAAGGAAAAGAAAAATTTTGGTAAAATGTGATGTATTCACAACAGCATTTAAATCTGAAATAAGCAGACAGAAATTAAATGCACTGAAAATGTGTGACAGTGATACTGCTTATTCTATTTTGCTTTCTATTTACAGCAATGTGCAATAAATTACACTAGTCAAAATTTCAGGCTTTTAAATCTAAATTATACCCATTTATTGAAATCATTGACCATTTTTGTAGATGCTTTCTCCTACCCTTCCAGTCGGTCTTAGTGGGATATCAAAAATCCCACTCCCTCTGGCATGGCAGAGAGCAGGGGTGTGCTGGCTGGATGTGTATGAAAGTCTATGTAGCCATTGCCTGTACTGGGCCTACACTTTTCCTGAATAATCCTGAGAAGTGTACACTGTGTCTGATGATCTCTGGCCTGTACCTTTCATAAGAGCCTATTAAAAAGCAAAAACATGAACAAAAAGACTCAAACTCACAGGGAATGCCATTACTATGATCTTAGGTAAGTAATTGTATATTCTTCGGCTAAAAGAAGTTTCCTTTGCTACTCCCTGCCTTGAAATTGTAATGTAGTGTATCATACCAATGATTTGTAAATTCTTATCATGGTATGTAAACCTGTAATCATTTCACAGTTTGATATGTTTGCCTCACTCAGGCCGTACTGCACTGTTTGTTTTACTGAGGTATGTGTGGCTGCTTTCCCACTTGGTCACACGTCATTCTGCCAGAGCTTGGCTTGCTGGGCAGGTGCTGGCGGCTGCACTGCGAATCCCGCTGTCATCTTGTCAGACCCAGGACACTCCACCCCTGCAGCACTTAAACAGAAAGCAGAAGCAGCATGGCAGCTTTGGAAAATGATGGATAATGTAGCTTGCCTTGGTTTCCTAAAGGCAAGAAAATCCAGTTGTGCTCATCTGGTATGTTGTAGTGGTGGGGGTAGTGATATTTTCTTTTTTCTGTGCAGATGGACTTATGGTTAATACATTTTTTTATTGAATCAAATGGTTCAATTACAGGAGCTTCTGGAAGAGGCAGAATAACAAAAGACTCTACTAATCATCCCACTGGCACTCCCATTTTGTCATATAGTGCAGCCAATGTAAGTTTAGGGTTCCCTCTAATCCCTGCAGAGTTTAAAAACCAAATTACAGATGCAGGATTGCACTGGACAGCAGGAGACAGATGGTGGGTTGTTCTCAGTTTCTCCTTTTCCTCAGTTACTCGACTGCTAAGGACTGTTCAGATTTTCATTGAAACAATGACTTAGAGAAGCTACTTTGAAGGCCAGACGTGAAGGAACTCACCTGAGAAAGAAAGAAAGTATTGGTTCCAACACTTCTTCAGTGTCTGAAAGACTGCAGCTGAACTATGATGAACCCAGGACTCCTCATCATGAGTCTTTTGAATCATGGCATTTCTGAAAGGATTTATCGTTACATTTCCATTGGAACTCCATTTCAAAGTCTACAATTAAATAGAATTCACAATTGGTTTATGGAGTTACTGATAGATAGTGTGGCATTTGCATATTAATTTTGCAAGATTATTTGTATCTCTTATCTCTTATGATATTTGTTTTGGATTTCAAGTCTAGCACTCAGATTAGTTCATGGTTGTGTTATACAATGAAAATGGGAACTACTACCTAGCTGTTAACTATTTTTATTTCCTAGTAATACTCTTATCTTTTACCATCACTTCTAAGTGATTTTTTTCCTACCCATTTTAATGAAAGTTTGATCTCCTTTTTTGATATATTCTTCCTGATCTTTTCTTGTGTGTTAGAAGATACCAACTTGTCTTTTTTTTTTATGAAAAAGCAGCATAATTATGTTATTGTCCTCCAAATGAACCTGTCAGAGTTTTCAACCAATACTTGACTAGATTGGCTGTTGCCCTACAGAGGTTTCAGAAATTTATGGCTGCAGAGCGGATGCTTTCTGGCTTTCATCCTCTGCTCTCCATCCCCAGTGTGAGTGAAGAAAGGTCTGCACCCTATAACATTAATAATTTCTGGCATATATTTAGCAAATATCATTATTTGAGATCTCTCTCATACTATTCTGGTTTTGACGTCATCCTGTCTGACAGCTCTGGAAAAAATGCCTGCTTCCTAAATAAAACATTGCAAGAAGGATGGTTTCCAGCAGTCCTGTCTTACTATTTTTCTTTTTAGAAGTTGAGCTGCTCTGAGTTTTCAATAATTCTATCAGGCAAAAGTCTTGAAATTTAACTGTTTGATTTACCAGAGCAGTATTTATTCATTATTATTGTGTTCTTATTCTGAGTTATACAGTGATGAATGCATTAAAAGTAGACTGAATTAGATAATAATATGACATCTTCATTGTAACCTAATAAAACCTCATTTACACTAGATATCAAAATAGGGGAAAGGTTTGTGTTAGTTATCTTACATGAGCAAAGGAAAGGAATTGCTGATCTATTTACGACATATGTTAAAGAAACTGCCCCACTTAAAAACCCACAGTGTCTTGTGGCTTCATAACAAAACCAAGTACATTTCAAGGGAAAGCTGAATTTAGAAATTAATTAGAAAAATATAACCAAACCCTTCTCTTTTGGTTAAATATTTTTATGTAAAATCAGTATGTTGTGATACTCATTATCTCATGCCATTATATATTCACTCTGGAAGAATTCACATTTAGAAAACAAACATTGACAGCATATTTTCCTCAATGTTTACAGTCAATGTTGGACTTTTTCATCTGAATTTTTTTCTTCTTGATGATATAATTCATTAACTACTAGGGATCCAGTCAGCTGACTAGAGAAGCTAAGAAATGAGAGAATTGCAAGTTCCTAGTGTGAACATGTTTTCATTTTATGTTACTACTGGGGGGAAATGATTAAAGCCTAATTATAAATTCCTTTCATGATTTTTTCTGCTATTTTACTTAAGTGTTTAGTGATTGCTTTGACATACATCTGTCAAAGGTTTTTTTTCTGACTCTAGAGACCATAATTTCAAAGGAACTTTTACCGTGTGTTGCCCCCAAAGAAATTTTGAAGTCATTAGATGTGCAAAATCCTTGGTCCAAATATAAAAATATGCATGAAAAAATGAATAGTGGCATGTGCAAAAAAAGCTAATGAGAACTTTTACTACTTTTATCAGATAGCTGAAAGGTAGATGAAAATGGGAAGAGTTTTGCAGCCTCACAGATTAGAGTAACTTGACACAGTGAAATTGTGCTGGCTGTTATCACCATAGTTTAAGGAAAGACAGAACAATATTTTTGTTTGCTATCAGCTATAGCTGGAGGCAGCAGAGAGGCTGTGGCTCTATTTTGTTAGAGCCAGGATAGCACTGGGAACCAGTGTTGTTTTGGAACGTGCAAGATCTGTGGCTTCATATGATTGGAACCTAATTTTTAAAGGCTCCAGGATTTTTGAGATTTTGAGTCCAGGACAGATCCTACAGGGTGTCTTTTAATTCAGAGTTAGAGTTTGGGGGCATTTTAATACTACTGTGCATTCAAATTCTCCTGGGATTTTGGTTCCTCTGTAATTGAATGTTTATAAGGAAACACAATGTGATCACTGTAAAGAGTTCAGATTAATCACAGTCTGGACATCACATACAGTTTTGACTTGAAATATGTCACAGGCAGCTTGGCTTTTTAAAGACGTCTTTCAAAGTGCTAAAGTGATTTTATGTACAAGTATGAGGACGATTATTTAACATCTTCACCTGTTCACTTGATTTTTGTTTGGTTTTTCTCTGCTACAGACTATGTCAGAGAGCCACAATGATCATGCATAATAACAGTTCATCCTCGCTCCTTTTACCGAATGTGAGCTCCTTCTGGAAGAGAGATTCGCATGGACCAGGACTCCTTGATGAAGCAGCATCACTCATTGGCAGCTATGATTTCCCTCAGACCACAGAGAGTTTTCCTTTCTCCACTGTGGAATCAACAAACATGACCCTCAATGCCACAAGCAAAGACCCTCTGGGTGGACACACTATCTGGCAAGTAGTTTTGATTGCTTTCCTCACTGGGATCCTTGCCCTGGTGACCATCATAGGAAACATCTTAGTGATTGTTGCATTTAAGGTTAACAAACAACTGAAAACAGTCAACAACTACTTCTTGTTGAGCCTTGCTTGTGCAGATTTGATCATCGGTGTTCTTTCCATGAATCTTTATACCACATACATCATCATGGACCACTGGGCTTTGGGAAGCTTGGCCTGTGACCTTTGGCTCTCCATTGACTATGTCGCCAGTAATGCCTCTGTCATGAACCTCCTCGTGATAAGTTTTGACAGGTATTTTTCCATCACTAGGCCACTGACATACAGAGCCAAACGAACAACCAAAAGGGCTGGGATAATGATTGGTTTAGCATGGATCGTCTCTTTTGTTCTTTGGGCCCCTGCCATCTTGTTTTGGCAGTATTTTGTTGGGGAGAGGACTGTGCCTCCTGACGAATGTTTCATCCAGTTTCTAAGTGAACCTATCATCACTTTTGGCACTGCCATAGCTGCCTTTTATTTGCCAGTCACCATTATGAGTATTTTGTATTGGAGGATCTACAAGGAGACGGAGAAGCGCACCAAAGAGTTAGCAGGGCTCCAGGCCTCAGGCAGCGAAGCGGAGGCGGCGCGCTTCGTGCACCAGACAGGCAGCTCCCGGAGCTGCAGCAGCTACGAGCTGCAGCGGCAGAACATGAAACGCTCCGCCCGAAAGAAATACAGACGCTGCCACTTCTGGCTCACAATGAAGAGCTGGGAACCCAGCACAGATCAGGGGGACCAGGAGCATAGCAGCAGTGACAGCTGGAACAACAATGATGCTGCTGCCTCCCTTGAAAATTCAGCCTCCTCTGATGAAGAAGACATTGCTGCAGAGACCAGGGCCATCTATTCAATCGTGCTGAAGCTCCCTGGTCACAGTGCTATCCTCAACTCCACAAAACTACCCTCCTCAGAAGATTTGCATGAGTCAGGAGATGAACTGCAGAAATCCGACACAGAATCGAAGGAAAAGAAACCTAAAAAATTGCACCCTCCCAAAGGTGTTCAGGATGGTGGAAATTTCCAAAAGAGCTTTACTAAGCTTCCAGTTGAACCAGAATCAGAAGAGACAACCACAGCTTCTGATGGCATCTCATCAGTCACCAAGACATCGACAGCCCTGCCCTTGTCATTTAAGGAAGCAACCCTGGCAAAAAAGTTTGCCTTGAAGACCAGAAGTCAGATCACAAAACGGAAACGAATGTCACTTATCAAAGAAAAGAAAGCAGCACAGACACTCAGTGCCATTTTGTTTGCCTTCATCATTACCTGGACCCCATATAACATCATGGTTCTGGTGAATACCTTTTGCAGCTGTATCCCCAAAGCTTTCTGGAACCTGGGGTATTGGCTTTGCTACATCAATAGCACGGTGAACCCCATGTGCTATGCACTGTGTAACAAAACATTCAGAAACACTTTTAAGATGCTGCTGCTGTGCCAGTGTGACAAACGAAAACGACGCAAACAGCAGTATCAGCAAAGGCAGTCTGCCATTTTTCATAAGCGGATCCCTAGGGAGGCTTCATAGAATAGTATTTTTTAAACAAATAGAAAAATAACGAAGCAGGGATGTGATGGGATGGGACAGGATGGGGTGGGATAGGACAGAACAGGATGGCATGGGACAGGGCAGGATGGGCAAAGTAGTAAGGGATGAGACAGGATGAGTTGATGAGGGAAGGTGTGTCCACGGTGCTGATTCTGTGATTTAGACATGAAAGCAGCTGCCAGGCTTATTTATCCTTTCAATAAATCCAGTTTAATATAAAAGTCAATCCACATTCAAAAACTAAGAAACTTCAACATTTTTACTAAGGAGTGAAAGATTTAATAAAGTTTTCCTATGAATTTGTGAGAAGCTGTATAGCAATTATAAACCCATTACTGATGTGCCCAGCTCTTTGATTATAATCAACTCTGGGATCTCAGGTAAACACATCTAGCTAGCCCAACTTTTCTTTTTCCAAGGAATCCAACAACTTTCAATTCGAGTTACATACAGATGTAAGAAGCTAGTGAAACGGGATTATGAAATTGAGACACTGTATAGGTTGAAAAATTGCCTCTTGTTGTCCTGGTAGAGCTTCCTGTCTACTTCTCTTCTGATATATTGTTAATTGTACCCCTTATTCCTGATTTCTGAGTATCTCTGTGTGCAGCTGATGTTATATGTGTGTGAGTGTGTATGTATGCATAGCATACATTCACACCTCTGAAATGCGCACATACCAGGAAAGAGGTGACCTATTTGTTCTAGCTTTTACAGGGCCCCCCATCGTGATTACATGTAATTGAAACTTTTAAAAAGTTCGAAAATCATGTTATAAGCATGTAACTCATTATTTGCCACCTGAAATTCAAGTTTGTCTCTGGAACCAAAACATAGTGTCCACGTTTCAAACTGAGAAAACCAAAACATAGCCTGTGAGTTTACAGAGTTTTATAATTGGGTACTTTCCCAGTAAAATCTTAATCTTGAGCTCAGAGTCTCTCCTCAAAGTGATCATTAAACGATACAAAGGGGAAAGGAATTGAAGGCTGCATTCAGGGAAGAGCAGGAAGCTGTCTTGGCAGGGCACAGGATAATAATGAGAGCCCAGATCTGGGCTGCACAGCACCAGTGCCCAAAGGGAGCTGCTCAGGAGCCAGGTAGGTGCAGCCATCAGCAGCAGCGCCATGTCCTGCTGGGGAGGCCGTGCTGCTGCCAAAGCACACACAGCTCCTGCAACGCCTTGTCCTGAGCTGCACTGTGGGGATGCACCGCCCTGCTCAGAGCCAGCTCACATCCTGTGTGTGTGCAGCACCTCTACGGCTTCCCATGAAAGTTCACGTTGTAACTTTCTGATAAACGTTGGTGGAGCCCTGCTGCTTGCACTGTCTGCCCGGGTGATCTTCAGATGCAAATGATTTGTTTCAAAGAAATGCTTTATTTTTGCATGTGAAGGATGGTCACTAAAAAGTGTTTGTTGTTCACAACCTGTTTTAAAAATCATCAGGAGAAGTGCACCTAAATCCGTTTGATGCCAGGTTCTTCAGTGGTGTGAAAAATGTGATATTGCCAATTTGTAACCTGGCAATTTTTGATAAAGACAATTTTAAAAGGGCTTTAATATTTATAGTTTAGACATGACCAGTATTTCCTGGTATTTGTGAGGTGGTCTGCACCAAACATGATTTATAAATGTCAGAGGTCCCCTGGGGAAAGGATTGTACTTTAAACTGTTGCTCTAAATCTGATATTTGGTTTAGTTACATGTTGAAAGATAATTTTGTATTCTCCTTTGAGCTGACCAAAACTTTTTTTTTTGTTGTTGCTTAGACTCTTATTTTGCTGAAAATAAAACAAGTATCTTATTTTACAAAGGGGCATCAGTGTTGTGAATACAGAACTGATGTTAAAGCTGCTTTTGTATTCAGTGTGAGATGGTGTTTACAGATGATTTTGACAACAGTGGAAATATATTAAATGGTGTCTGTGTATCTAAACTATTTAATTTTGTGTTATGTTCATATAAAGAAATATTTATACATATTTCACCAAATGTTTTATTTAATGTTGATAAATATTGCTCTTCAGTCTTCAGCTGTAGTGTCCTTTTAAAGTGATTCATAAAGGTCTGCTTGAGAAATGAATAGACTATTCCTAGCTTTCTTGTTATTAAAAAAAAATTCTCTTTTGTATGAGTTGCTTAAAATGTCTACCCTAAAGTAATCTCATAAATTATATTGAACTCTACTGCAAGTACAATTTTAGTACAAAAAAGAAAAAAGTTAAAGCTTCATCTATGTCACAATTGCATTTTGAACTGAAGTTACTGAAATTGTTTTGCTGGTTTGCCACCCACATACAAAGGCACCCATGTTGCAAAGAAAATTAATTACCTTTATTTATAGAAAGAAGCATATAAATGAAAATTATTCATTACTCAAGTTGACCTAAAAATGTTTTAACATTTAAATATATATCTATATCTATATATATTGCCATATTATTATATTCTGATATCTAGAGTAGTGCTGTGCCCCTAATACACAAAATGTGAGAGCATGCAAGGAAGCCAGAGTTCATCGGGGGATTTATGGTATATTAGTATTGATTTTAAAATGGGAAACTATTATTTTTATTGAAGTTAAGCTTCCTTGAAAGCGTCTGTCACCACTGTTTACATAATAGGAAGAGTTAAATCCTTGGATTGTTCTAACAGAGAAATAAACAACCTGTCTTTTGATGTGTGAACAGGCTTTAAAATGTTATTTACAGGTATCATAAAATGTGTATGTATACACATATTGTAGCATAGATCAATTTAGTTATTATTTATTTAATGGAATATGCACTATAAAATATTAAGAATTTAGCTGTGTTACAAGTACAGTGAGCATCAATTTAATTTGTATTTTATATGTTGCTGTATTTGCTTTAAACCCATGCACACACAAAAATTTTAGCTGTATGCACTAGTGGATATATTATTTATGAACACAGGCGCACATAATAGGTTGCAGAAGAAGAACAATGCAAGACCAATGACACAGAATTACTTTTAGGAAGTACAATGTGTAATATTTCATCTGTTTTGAGGAAATTTAAGTCAGAAACACAGTAGAAAGCGTCATTCTGTGGCAGACAAACAGCTCAGTCCCATTAACCCTCCTTACAGCTCTGAAAGCTGGCTTTTCAGAGACCAGTCTCCATTAATTGCAATAATACAGGATTAGACTCCACATGAAAAGGACCAAAAAGTCAGAAGAGATAGCCAGACAGGAGCCAATGGGTAGTCTGGAGAAAGCTTTGTAGAACAGACTCAATCACTGTCTGTCTATGAACAGGCAGCAAAATACATTATATGTTTGGCTTTTTCAGAGTGAAATTGTGATAGAAGTTTATTACTTCTGTACCGGCATAGGCAGTGAGAGATGTCTGGTCTGAAGATCTGACGGCTGGGGCCGTGGTGCATGAAGCATTTTTCCTACTCCTGCATAACACACTTTGAACAAAAGTGAACTACAGATCAGTCTGGCAGTGTTTGAAGCTAAACAAGTATAGGAAAGTCCTGAGTAGTTTCCAGGATCTAACCTGGTGGATCTGTGTAACCTAAACAATAAGTAGGCTACAGGGTTCTGGCAGTAGGAATATGCACACAGATATTCTGAGAGAGTTGGTGACTTTCTCAATTATGTGCAGCTTCATTTCCTTACTTGGCTGTCTTGATTATTATATTTCTTTACTTATTCTGCAAGAATATTCTAAAAAAACTTGGTTCATTATCAACCTTATAGATCTAAAAAGTGAGTAGAAATCCTGAAATACACTTGGTTTGCCTCTACAGAATGCAAATATTGAAGCAAGAGGAAGTTTTAAACTTTTTTTCTCTAATCAGCAGCATCAAAAGTTTTAAAAATAGTTATCATCATGCGACCCTATATACAGTAGGGATGGTCAAGCAGTGTCATACTATCTATAAACTGCTTTTCACTCACCCCTTACCCACTGGCTATGCATCACTATTCAAATTTATATTCAAGATTGTAAACCCTCATTTTCCTCCTGGTGGCTTCTAGATTCTTGTGCTAAAATATGCTCTACAAGCCTGTCTTGTTATCAGGTGTTTTATCCTTTCCTTTCACAGTCCCTCTATGCAAAATTATCTGATCTTACATTATCAAAAGACACGTTACTAATTTCAGGAGTTGTCAAGTGTTGAGATCTGATACTTTTTTCCTAAAGATGTATAAAACATATCAAAAACAACTGGAGAAGGCTTCACATTTGCCAGCTCCTTATTGGCAGAAATTTTTGGTCTGTGCCATAAATGGTCTGTTCACCGAGGCTGACCAGGGGATGACTTGTCCCTAGCAATGTTCTCCCAAACCACCACTAGCTTGAACTTCACACAGTTCATGAATCATCATGTATTTTAATCATCATGCCTTTGGGAATTTTTAAAAAGCATATATATTCATTGTGGTAGTTCCACCCTCTGCGATTTTCTATTTTATATATTCTTTATATCTTTTATGTATTTGCCCATTGAAATACCATTGCCCTGGCTTCTGGGAGCATGTCAAAGTGATACATATTTGTAGGTCACTTCTTTTTAGCCCCAAGGGTATGCAGAGTTGTCTGGTGGAGCTGAGGTGTTCATAATGGTGGCTGCCTCGTCTGACTCATGCACTGCACTCCCATGATACCCAAACACTCTGTTTAGAAGCTTAGCTAAAGCATGCATGACATTCAAGTTTTCATGGAATTAAAAACTTCATTTAATTAGGATGTTCTTCCTTGGAGCCTTGTAGCAGGCATAGATCATTTATAGCATCTGCACTTTTCTACTTCTACATTTTTGAGCTGCCAGAAAGACAGTGGGCAAAATGCTAATTTGTAATGTCTGATATTTGGGAATTTTTGTACTTCAGCTTTTAAAGTAAGGCAGAGATAATGCAGTTGTGCCATTTGTTGAAAACAAATTGAGTGTGAATTCTACACTATGTTTATTTCATTTCATATACCATGGCACTGCAACTTGGTTGAGACTGAGCATCACAGTATTTGAGGTCACTGACAGTGCTTCACAATCTTAACTGGCAAACTCGTCACCTGTGCTGTACTGGAATTTGGGACTTTGACTGCTCTTCACCACTCACACTGCACATTCAAAGTATAACATAGATTGTATTTTTTTTTCTCTCGAAATATCACTGTAGTTATTTCAGATCCATTCCTAGATGTGCTTGAGGATGCTTTGCTTAATTTTAGATATCAAGACAGCTCAAGAGAGCCAATCCCTGCCAGGGGTTGTTTAATGGAGGGAGCACAGGTAACATGGGAAAACATTAAGAGAAGTGCTACTTATTTCATGGCCTATTCCTACATGCATGGTGTGGTGTGCATATTGTACCTATACATCTCCATGCACTGTGTATGTCTCAGAAGCATGTGTGTGACCCTACCGTGCATGCACATACAGAGAGGTGTACCACATCTAGAGCAATGTTTACAGATGTATGTGCACACTTAGGCTAAATTGTCAGCCATGGTAAACATTGCCTTTGATGGCTCATCAGTTGTAACTGGACAGTGAAACTGTGCTTAAGTCTCCTCTGCTTATCTGCAAGAAAAGTTTTCACATCTTCCTTTCCTGAGTGCATATTTTTTACAATTGCATTGTCCTTATTTCTGGATATGGTGTTTTCAGTGTATTGAGCTGGCTTTTTAGACATTACCCAAAATTTAGAAATGCATCAAGGCTACGCTATGTTTAACTCCATTACATTACCCAAACTCAAGCTGCCTTTTTTCAAATAAGAAAAAAAGGCCTCTCAGACTAGATTCTGTATAGGTTCATGTAAGAGAAACTTCTATGTCCATGTGAACATCACTGCCAGTTTCTCAAACTTGAAAGAGAAATCCAGCCACTATGAAAACAGTTGGAGGCAAATGTCACAAACACAGCAAGTCATCACTGCAGATTCTTTGAGGTAATAACAGCACTCCTTCCATTAGAAATTAGAGGGGAAAAAAATTACCATCCTCTGTCATCCCATCCTATTGCTCTGCCATTTCTTTTGCATAATATAATGCTTTTCATTTGCCAGTCTCATGGATGGAATTTTGCAGGCTTTAAAAAACCTCATTTGCCTGGTAAGAGTAAGAAATACCCACTATATCTAGGTCATTCACCCCCTTCTGAGTTTTCAAACAATAAATCCTTAACTGTGTGATGCTGGCTTAAGGGAGTGTCTTATGAAAATGATGATAAAACCATTCAATTAAATGGAGGAGAGGTAACTTTTTTTTCCAAGCTAGTGAAGCTATAAAATTTATGTAACTTGGCAGAAAGTGTGGAAAAAACCCCAAGACATTTAAAGGCTTTATAGATGTGCACATCCTCCTTGCACAAGGGTGAATAAACACATGTACACAGTGCCCAAAAAAGTTCAGTGTATGAATGACTCTGCGAGCCAAGAGCACACGTCACCATCAGCTACACTGCTGGCAGAGCACCCTGGCACCCCACTCAGGCCTCCATGAAGAGATCCTCCTTATGGCACTCTAGGACTAAATAATAAGGCCTTAATATGTAAGCAGGGCTGGTTTGTCAGGGTGCATATGCATTTTCTGGGAATTTAATGGGAGATTCTTTCTCGATCCTGGACCAAAGTTATTTAGTGCATTTACTGGAATGAAAGAACTTTTGAAATGATCTGGTAATCGTCACTCAACCATGCCTAACAATCAGAGAAGCACAGGGTAGTATTGTGCCAAGAGAATTTAAATTTACTTTTCAATTCATTCATACAGGCATAGTTAATTTACTGAAAATACTCAAAAGACCTGAAAATTTTTACACTATCATGGAATAAAAGTCTCTGGACAAGAATCTGATTCCTTATGTAGTTTCAAAACATCCAGTCTTCTTGAGCCTATTTTTCTTCTGTATTGAAATCTTTGGGTAACAAAGAAACCATAGTTACTCCTGAAATACTACGTCCTCTAGAGAAACCAAACGGATGAGGAAATGGCCAAATGGCCTTCCTTAATTTGTGCTTAATGTGTCCACATTAAGAATTATAATTACCATTGTGGCACAGACTAATTAACACCATGGGGCAAAAGAAATGAGCCAATTTACTTTGAACCCTACTCAGTGCTGCACTCTGCTTATGCAGATCCATCACAAGAAATAGGCCTGTGCTGTATTTCCTGATGCTCAGCACTTTTCTCCACTCATTACTTTTATCCTTCACACAGATCACTCCCCTCCTATTGACCACACCTATCACAGAGATTTATTGAGTATACCTATTGAATACCCTCTGCCATCAATATATAAATATGTCATTTCTTTGCATCTGCAAAGCTCTATGAAATCAGATGTAGCTGGAGTTAGGCAGCTTTTATCCTCCATTGGCATGAAATTTTCAGAAATACATTCCATTTTCTTGCCTCATATCTCCATTAATGATGTTTATTTTACAAGTGATATTAGGACCAAAACTTTCCACGTTTGAGCCTGTAGAAGTATATCTGAGTAAATGTTTTGTTCCTTTATTCAAAATGAATGTGATTTCTTGGCCATAGTGTAAGCTGAACAAAATCCTCTGTGTGAAGGATAGAGCAGCATTTATCTCCTGCTCTGCCCCTGCCCTTCACCAAATATGATCGAAGGTCCTTTCAGGTCCTTTCAGGTCCTTTCACTTGTTTTCAAAACACTGCAGCTACATTACGTAGTTGCATATTTCTCCTGCTGTGAGACAGGAAGGATCCGCATGAAAAATGCCAAGAGACTTAATCTAATGTGCACAGGTGCCACTTGTGGTTTTGTTTGATTTTGGTTTTTAGTCTTTGCAATGCATATTGACTGACACAGAATCCATTATTAGAGTAATATAAAGACTAAGGATGGGCAGCTGCTCTCAAAAGCAAGCTGCATTGGGATGGATCACTGAAGTCCATGCACTAAGTTTGTACAGTAATTGTACACAAGAGCTCTTAGTTAAAGCTGTAAAAAGCCTGAATTGCAATTTGTTGCTTTTCAAAAGAAGTAAGAAAATTATAAATATAATGTGTAATTTTTCTGTTGTACGCTGTAGATGTTAGAAGATGTCAGTGAAGATGTCACTTTTTTTAAAATTAATCATCCCTGGGTTCCTAGAGGTGTCCCATCACCCAGTTGCCTCTCAACCCAACTCCTCCTGCCTCAAAGCTGACCTGCAGTCATGGGACTTTTGCCTCACTCATGGGAAGCTGGAACTGAGCTCCTGCCCCTGCCACCCCACAGCAGGAAGGGTGTGGGCCACACCAGTCAAGCTGTTACAAGAAAGAGCCATAAGCTTCCTGCTTCTGTTTGGAGATAGCGGGTATTTTTGTGATAGAAATAGAGATAACATTGCAGGAATCTGATGAACATATTTTATGTGTTTCCTGATATGTTCCTATTACTTGAAAGTTTTCTGTTCTGCTGGTTATGGAGCAAAACAAGTCCCAGAGACAATATCTGAATACATATTTTAAGGCTTGAAAATTTAAAATGAATTGACTTTTGCCTGTTGCTTTCTGATTTTGAAATACATGAAGAAATTTCATGCAGTAATTAAGCATCTCAGAAATAGATCTCCTGAAAAAAATTTGAATTTTATGCCTTATAAAACTGATTTTCTTCATCAAAACCAGTGGAGCTGAATGTACTGTAAACTCATAAAATGACAGGAAACAGTAGGAGAGAGCCCCTCAACTTCTGCTGTGTAAAAAGACAGTGCTGGAGCATTCACTCAAAATCTGGTGTCTACTGATCTAGATATAGCTACCCATTCAGGTACTAGACAGAAAATTAGCATTTTTTAAATGATTGGCCAAGTTGATCTTTTTTTGCTAACACCTACCTTGCTGTGCAGCATTTTTTCTGCCATCTAATTAAATTCTATGTCTTGGTAAACACTCAGAAAGAATAATTGGCCCTAGCTCATATTGACAGCAGTTTGCAAAACACTAGCACAGTAATTGGAGGAGTAGAGGCAGATAATGATGACGAGCAATCATTTTCCTTGGCTTTGGTGTTTTAGAGGAAGCTTCACTTTTGCAGCTGATAAAAATGAGAGTAAGAGATGTACTGAGAGAGACTCAAATGCTTTATTCTCCCCTCTGTCATGACTGCCACCATTGCAGTCCTGAGGGCAGGAGGTGGATGGCTGTGTGTTGGTAGAAAAATCAATACATTGGTCCAGGTCAAGTGTCCCACGAGAGCTCACGTTTCTCCTTTCACCGCATGGGTATCAGCCCAAAATGTGCTGTCAAAACTTGGCTCCCACTGAACTATCACGGTGGAACTTTGTGCTCTTAAGAGATTTTCTCCTGCCAAGATGCTTTAACACCTTTTTTTTTTTCCTTTTTTTTTTTTTTAACTCTCCACAGAAAACTAATCAGGTGGCACCTTCCCATGTGGAAATTTCCTTGCAAATACATTACTCTAATCTTCAAATTATTTTTACCCTGTATGCCCCTGATAACAATTGCATTAATATAAGTAGATAAACTCATTTCTTTAGTTGCTGCTCATAGAGCGGCTTGCTAGTTAAGATAAAAACAAATTATGGGATATAAAAGACATATCTGATTGTACAGTAATACACTGTGTGCCAAGCAGTCGGTGAGGTAAGGTTTATATAACTGCTAGATGTTGCTTGAACTTTTGAGATATATTTCCATGTTATTTTTTCCTCTCAGGAACCAAAACGGGGGCAGAACACAGAACACTCAATTAAGAAAAATGTAATTGTTTTGATTGAAGTAATTTGAGATTACAAGTTGCAAGAAGGCTAAACAATCTAGAAAGTGTTTTGAAGTCTTCATCATGTAGATGCTTTCCTTTGAGGAAGCTGTCTTTCCATTCAGCGTGGAAGGACTCCCCTTAGGTGTGGATTTGTAGAAGGAAATTTTGTCTCTAGTCATATGCTACAATATTTTTGACTGCTATTAATTCACTTAATGACCCAGTCTGTTGCTCAGTGAAATTGCTGTGCTCTCCTAGCGACGGTGAAAAACAGCCTTTTCTGGGGGCTGATCCAAGCCCAGCTCCAGCTGGCTTTTCCAGAGGGAAAGGCTCCCTCTGTGCTTCAGAAATAAACATTTTTCCCCAGAAAAGCAGGAGGCAGCCAGGCCCCTGCCCCATAGTGTGTGGGGCTGGACTGTGTGGCCTCCCACCAGCATAACATATCTCCACTTTTGTGCCCTCACCTTGCACTCTCTGGGCATGGGCCAGGGAAAACATAGAGCAAACAGAGCAAACCACTCCCAGCCATTTTCATACCCACATATATATATATATGTGTATATATACACATATATATACACACGCATATATATATAAGTATATATATATATATGTGTGTGTGTGTGTGTGTGTATGTATGTATACCTCCTTTCAGCTCCCTTCCTGCTGCCCCATGACAGCATATTCACACAACAAAAACAGTGGCTTCTAAAACAATTTCCAGCTGAATTGTAGACTGCAGTGGTCTTTATTACCAATAACATTAGAGAAAAATGGAAATGAGGAATTGCACAGCTCTGGCCTGTTTATGACTCCTTCCTTTCTCATTTAAATGATGTACACAGAACATTTAATTGTTTAGAGGAAAGACTGTGGATTACTGGTGCAGCATTCTGATAGATATTTTAACATATTCAGAGAAGAGAAAATTCAGTCTCAGAAATAGGCATCTTGGATTTCTTTTTTATTTCTTACCAAATTAATTGCAGGCAGTTTAAGACCCACGTCTGCACAAGTGTCTTCCTGTATATTTGACAATTGAGCAATTTTCTCACATGTGCCAGTTGGTTCAAATTTCTTTCTTTATCTGTCTTCTTACGAATGGTTTCTGAATTGACAAGCCTTTGCCTTTTTGCTGGTGCACAGAGTCTGTTTGCACCAGCCTTAGTTTAAGTTATCAGGAGTGATCCAGCCACAGTATGAATTTCCTCCACCTTACCTTATTTTACAGATTGAATTAGACCCTTGGAATTCCCAATTATCACATATTCAACAGCCAAGAAGTTTTGGTAAATGCTTTTAATCTTCATAATATTTAATAAAGTAATCATGTGCATACAATTGAGGTGTTAAAAATGCCAATCCATAATGCATCCCATTACTTCAAAGTACCATATCAAATATATTTTCCTATTAGTTATGGAAGCAAATATGCCAGTGCATAGCCAGGACTAGCTATGTAGTCTATAATGACATCTAATACTAAACAGATATTCTTCAAATACTTCATTAAATAATTTGACATAATTCATCTTGGCCAAATAGACTTAGTTTAGTTCAATCCTGCTGTTAAGCTCTCTTCAAAATTCTCATTACCATCAATGGAAATTCTAGAAAGAGCAGATAAATCAGTCTCATTATAGGACAGATAAATAACACTTTGGGTTTATATTTCTAGCTAATATATGTAATCAAATTATTTAAAATATAAACACTCAAAGCCTGTTCTGTGCCCTCAGGGAACCCCTTTATCCCACTGCAGCAAAGCTGCATATAGCAGGATATATTCCACTAATACAGTCAAAAATATATGGGTGTATAAGAATAAACAGCTTAAAAAATCATACTGTAAATGATGTGATTGAGTGAAACTGTATGTATATTTTTAAGTCTTCAGAATAGTTGAAGTTTTAACTTATTTCAAATTTTTAAGTTGAAATCTATTCATATTTGGAAATTTTGTACAACCTTGTAAAGTTAAATACTATGTCACTGTAATTTATTTTTGTTTTCATATATTGACACATGCTCATTTATATATGAAGTGTACTGTTTATCAATTGCTTCTAAGGCAGCAATAAAAACATGAAAGTTGTTCTCATTTTCCTGTCGCAGCTGTCATTTATGTCCAGTACACTATTTTAATACTTTTAATTGTGTTCTTTACTAAATCAGAGTGTGTACTGAGTTCTTAACTATATGTCTTGCAGTTCTCAGTGAATACAGGGGCTTTTAGAGCTGTGAGAACTTGGGATACACTTTGCAGAAGTCCTGGAAGGGGATTGCCACTTCAGTCCGTCATGCCAAGAGGACATCAGGAAGTGAAGGGGAGCAAAAAGTCAGAACTCCTCCTCTTTTCCTACAAAGTTTGGTTTTACTTTTTAAGTGGTGGTTTCTCCATCATACCATGTGTCATTTCGGGCTCTGAAGTGTGGGGCATTCAGTCCTCTTACAACAATGAATGTGGGTCAAAGCTTCAGGGCACCTTAAAATACCAGCCCCACTGTTGAGATTCCATTCAGTCAAATAGTACTTCTCCAGTTTCCTTTCCTGTTGAAGGAAAGGCTTTAGAACTTTCCTCCACAAGCACAACCTGTAGATGTCCTAAGAACTTCCCTCACCTTGTACACTATTGGATGTTCCTACAATTTCACAGCCCTTTGGAATGGTTGCACAATTCCAGCTTTTTCCTTGGGCCAGCCCAAAGGCCAGGTGTGTTACAGTGTGCAAAGTGTATGTTTCATTTATCACTCATTACTATGAAATGCAATCGTCTAGTTACTAGAAATGCAGTCATCTACACTAGTTACTATGAAATGCAACCATCTACAGACATTTAAGTTTCATATCAACAGCCACTATAATAGAAAGGGCATGGGAGGAATGAACTTAACTGGAGGGGTTTCCTCCAGTGATTCAACTTCTTTTTCTCCTTGCTGATCTGAGGAATATAAGTCTAAAGGGAGATAGAAAAAATAAATGTCACTTTATATGATGTTCTCTGCAATAAAGTGCTAGAGGAAATAAAAAGACAAAGGCAAGGCCCTGGACATTGACCACACATAATATAAAAGGGAAATTAATGTTGTGAAATGGGTGTGTTTGCTTTTTATAGTTACTGCAAAAGTGCATTATTTTGTTGTTACATGTCATTTGGCATCTGCTTGGGCCATGAGGCTTTCTTTTTCATCGCTATCAAATTTCACCTGTTTTCCTTCCTTTTGTTACAGGATGGAGTAGATTTATTGTCACCCTCTCAGGAATTGTGTGAGCTGTGATCACAGAATAATTCAAGCAGCTGGAGCACAGCTGGATGCACTGAGCAGCTGAGGGGGCCACTCGTCCAGCCCCAGCCAGCTGACCCACAGTGAGCTGCTTGTGCCAGGCTCAGGAGGGAGATGAGCAGCAACACACGTTCCCATTACAGCTGAAAGTGGTAACACTGCACCCAAAATAGGAGTGCCCTCACAGCTGATACAATCTGACCTGTTTATGCTGTAAGAGATGAAATAAAGAGGGGAAAGAAGGAAAATGGGAGTTGGGATTTTCTTGCAGTATCTTGTGTGGCTGGAATGGGCTGGTAAATTTGCTTGGCGCAGTCTAAAGGAAGGCCTGACTATTGGGATGCTCAGGAAAGACCTGTCTTGGAAAGTCTTGTTGCTGTATTCAAAGGTCAGTTGCTTCAAGCAAGGCTAAAGCAGTTATAGATTGAAATCCTGGATTAAAGTTTCAAAGGTGCTTTTCAACATTTCTAAAGAAAGTCTGGATTTGGACTAAAGCAAGCTCCTGATGCAGGTAGCTTGAAGCTGTAAAGTCCAACTCCTGTCCAGAAGCCCAGATAATAGTCCTTATGAAGTTATTCATTCCTAATTCTCTTTACATCCTCAATCTTCTCCTTAATGCAGAGAACTCTGTGCTGTTCTCATTTTAAATATCATTCAGGGTGCTTTGTCAAATAAAACAATAAAATATGTCCTGTAACTACTTATAGCTGCCATTATTGCAGCTAAATGCATCTGGTTGCTGCAATAAGAAAATGTAAAATCACATTTCACTTTCCTCTAGCCAGCAAGCTGTTTCCTGATGATGCTTTCAAAATGGAAATTTACTTCTGCTTCATTGTGCAAATATCCATATGCTGTGCTTTTTCAGTACTTATGTCAGACAGCTGATGCAACTCTTCACAGCTTTTTGGCTGTGCTACTTAATGCAACTAGATGTGAATTCTAGTGAGTTAGTTGTTTGTATCTTCTCTGAAGCTGTTTATCCTGCCATGAAGTAGTAAGTCAGCAGGGAAGCATGGGAAGTTGATTTATTGAAAAGGTTTAACAGCAATATTTTATTGCTTCCATTCAGCTGAAATAAAAAAAAAAAAAAGTAATACAGCTCCTAATGCTGCTCAAACAGAAACTGAGAGTACATTAGCCTGTTTCCTAAAATTACCACACAATTTTTTGCAGTTCCTTCAGAAAGGATTTGCATTATCATTAATTAAATATACTTGTTGCTCTGAAATACGTTGGATAGGTATCTTTTTGTAGCTATGAATTATGGCTACTAAGTGGATCTTTACATGGCTTAAATTAAAGTGTGCTTAACTTCAAGAAAAGATGGGATTTTTTCCCCCAAAAAATATCCACTGGGGATACAAAGAAAGAGCAGCACAAAAATCTCCAGTTAATATGATGCAGATAAAAAGCCCTCAATTTTGTTTTCTGTGCTCTTTTGCAGTTTTAAAGATTTGTCATCTTGATTGTAGCCAGTCTGCAAGATAATTACCTTAATGGCAGTTCTACACAAAACAAGCTAGAAGGGATTTTGCACAGTATGAATGTGCCTTGCTTTTGGATTATTTGAACAGAATATGAGAACAATTGCACGAGTCCCTTGGATTTATTAATTATCTGATCAAAAGATTTTAAAAAGGGGGAAATAATTGCCTCTTGATTCTCCTGTCTATAACAATAAAAGTCTACAGATGCTTTTGCTTTGACAGTAGCAGTGTTCCCTGTGGAAACTTAGTTATAGCCGCATCTCATTTTTCCCTTGTTTCCACTGTTTACAAGAGAGATCTACTGAGTGCAGAGAGAAGGATGATATGGAGCAACTACAGTTGTATGTATACTTATGGTTTTATTATGTTTTTTATTATTCAGAATTGTTGTAGCTGTATAGTACAAAAATGAGTCTGAGCCCACTGCCTTGCTTTTGAAGCTCTGCACTCTCTGCCAGCATTTTTTCTTGTGAGAATAAACACCAGTATTTTGTTGAACTGGAGGGAAGAAGGAAAAGAAGAAAGGATGGTGCATGGAAGAAAATTATCTGGGACTTTCACGGATTTCATTTTAAAAGATAGTATCAGATTCAGCAGCTATTTTTTGCCTTAAGGTGTAATGAAATAAATTTTTCCTAATTTTCAAGCCTAAGTCTGATCCCTCCTGAATAGGAATGTATTTTGCTTGAATGATTTGCAACAGTAATAGAACATATAAAATGCCCAGCCTTTTACATCTAGTTTGTTTAGAAAAATAAGGAGAATGACTAGATAGCAGATAGTTAGTTGAGATGGAATATCTCCAATGGTAAGAACTTATTAATTGTAATAAAAATTAACTGCAAAAATATAAGGAGTGTACATGGAGACCAAGTCTATGACGTTACAGACTGGTTCTGTTATAGAAAGCAAGAGAAAATGTCTTCAGTCTTCTGATCATTCTCATAATTTTTTGAGTGGTTTGAATTCTCTGTCTGTATGGGGTATTGCTAACCTTGTTTTGAATGCCTTTTTCAGAGGAGAACAAAAAGGAAAGGAGCTGTTAAAGCATCAGACAGATAAACCTTCCCTGCTGTGAAGAGCATCCTTCATCCATAGGTCAGTCTCAGCTGCTGCAGAGTTGTGCATGGAACACCCATGAGGCTCAGTGAGTGGTCTGACAACAGCTGATTTCCAGTTGCTGGTAGTTTTTGTCAGAGGACTTATTTACAGCTACCTGACTGGCAGATCATCTAACCTACACGTGATCACTTTCTTCAAGAATTCCTTCATATTGCAGATATTCACCATTTTAAAAACACAATATTGAATTATACCACCTGGTTTCCTGCTATTGTTATCTATTATCAACAGCCCAGTACTACACTATAGAATGGTTAAAACAATGGATTAGACAAATTTTGGGTAAGTTAAATTTGCCATCAGTTCATCTACTATTTTTGTGAAGTTGCAGAAACAGGGCAAAAGTCTTTTTTACAAACTTGGAATATTTTGAGCTAACTGACCTGAAGACAGGACAGCCAAAAGTTAAGAGAGATGAGAGAAACCAAATTTAACTGGAATGGTTTAATCCTGAAAAGTTTTGACTTCTTTCCTGATATGTGAGGGAGATCCTTGAGAGATTAGATTCTGAAGCTGCTTTCAGGCTAGGACAGTGACTCCAAATGGGCAAGGTAAAATTATAGCCCAAGAATCAGAAGCTGTGATGCTTTGCTACACAGAGGATGCCTGCCAGCTCAGGTGTCACACAAAGCACCAAGAGGTCTGGCTCTTCTGCTGAGCCCATTCCCTTGCAAGAAGGGGACTGGGTTACATCGGCACTTTTTGTCACAAGTGTATTGGGTGGGAGGAGGGTTGTATGCCATACATGGCCATCATCCCTGATTGTATATAAAGACAGGACAGCCCTATTATTCTGTCATAAGGAGCAACACAGATAATGTCACAACTGATAAATGTGTCCAACACCTGGTGATAGAGCACACTCTTTCAGCACCTCCTCACTCAGAGAGCACAGCAGTTGCAACTCTTTTTACAATCTTTAGAATGAATATCACTGCTAAACAGTTTGCTGCTTGTGGTTTAGCTTTTGTGGGACATGTAATGCTGGAGTCAAGAATTATCCAAAGAGAGGAGGTAAGTGATAAATCATTCAAGACAACCACAGAGCAAAGGTTGTGAAGCTCCAGACAGTGTTGAAGAGAGCATCAGCAGGAATGGGTATTAGAAGCATTGATTTCTCCAGCACATCCATAAGCCCTGCTGGTGGTACACTTGTTTTCAAATCAGACCTTGCTGACATCTGACCTGCTTGCTTCTGTGAAGTGAAGGTAGGTCATCAGCCATGGGTTGTGTACTCCCCTGTTGTAGTGCTTCACACTGGTTTCTCTGGAAACTTTCAGCATCCCTGTGTTGGGTAAATCTCTTACATTCAACCCTAAATTACCATTTTAAAGTGTCTTGTATGTATTCAAGTGGAACATACAGAGTTATACAAGATTACAAACTCTCTTTTCAATCACACCTATGAGATACAAATTTGATCACTCCCAAAGTTTGGCCCATGTTAAGCTCTGAGGCTTTGGTGTGACACTAATTGTAAGAAGAGGATAAGGCTAATTACAGCAGAGTAAACTGACCTAGTAAGAGAAACCTGATCCTTTAATCCTGTAAACATACAGATCAGTTAATTGCTAACATGGTTGTTCTTGTGGAGGGAGTGTTAGATGGCTATGAAATCTC
The DNA here is from genome assembly GCF_047830755.1 of Zonotrichia albicollis. NCBI lineage: Eukaryota > Metazoa > Chordata > Aves > Passeriformes > Passerellidae > Zonotrichia > Zonotrichia albicollis. The sequence goes on from NC_133821.1 coordinate 57,455,348, forward strand.
AAAGACTGTTCCAGTTTCACAGACAACAACTCAGAAATGAAGCCGCTTGTCCAGGGTCCTGGAGAAGGCAGTGCTTGATTTAATGGGCCTTTGGACTTGGGGCAGCTTTAGCTTGCAGAAATGTTGCACAGCAAATGTGGAGAGTCAGTGATATGACCTTCTAACAAAAAATAAGGCAAAGGAAAATGTGTTTTCATTATGAGAGAGAAGGAGAATGACTGCCTTTAAAAACATTTTTTGGTAATAGACTCTTGCTTATAGCAGAAGACAAGAACTTGTAGTTGTCTCAGAACACACAAAAATCAGAAGTTGGTCAGAATTGCTGTCTGCAGTATTGAGCTGAAGAAGGCTATTGGCCAGATAAGCATGTTCTTCCCCCTAAACTTATACATTGGGTTTAATTATTCCTTCCTTTCTGTAAATGTTTACTTTTAGCTTTACAATGTTTAGGTATAATGCATTCTTTGGGCATAGGTGTTGTGGACTTCTTTGCTTTAATATTACTACAAAAGCAAGAGACTGCAATTTCTGTTTGTTTTCATATAATTAACAGAGAGCAGCAAAAATATTTAAACAAAAATATTCAATTTTTAATCATACTTGAAAACTTCTTTTTGCATGCAAATACATGTGAGGGGTGGATTTTTTTTTTTTATTTTTGTTTGTTTGTTTGTTTGGGTTTTTTTTTGCAAGATAACTCCAAAGCCTAAGATATCATTTAATGCATGTCAGTATTTATTAAGGCTGGGCACTCCTACTGACAAAGCATTAGCCACCTCATTACACATGAATTAAGAGAACAGGTTTTGGTAAGAGACAGCGTCACATGCCTTCCTTGATAAATGGCATGTGCCTTGGGAAAAGTCCTGTCAGATATGGGAAATGTATGGCAGATGTCTGGGAGCTGCTCTGTGAGCAGCCTGGTGCTGCTGATTAAAACTCCAGTAAATTGTATTAGCAAGTAGGTTTGCTATTGCCAACAAGAAATGAAATCTTCAGAATCAGACACCTATGACAATATCCAGGGCAGAATTGTTTATATCTGACAGGGCAGAGGAGCCATTCCATTTCAATAAGCAAGAAATCTACACAAGCACTGTGGCAGCCAGGGTCTGACCTTACAGAAGCACTCTGACAGCCAGTAATGTAAGCAGGCTTCCTCTGAACATTTTGGGAAGAATGGCACCAAGTAAGGGCAAGCTGTGCAATTTGCACACCCTGTTTGCAGTTAATCTTATGCACCACACTGAAGGCATGTGCCTATTAACAGCACAACTGAGGTAAGGATTTGGCTGTGGGGCTCAAGTGGAGACCGCTGCAACAGCCTCAGGGAAAGGATGGCGTGACAAGGAGAGTGTGCTGAGTTTCACAAAAGCCTCCCAACAGCCCTGAGTGAGAGAGGCAGCAGGGACTGTCTGCCTTGTCTGATAAGGCACAATGCCTTATAAACCTAGATCAAAATAATGTTCTTGTCAATCTAAAGTAGTTATAGCTTTACAAAACTCAATAGTGAGAGAATTAAATCTCTGTGACATTTTTTTCAATCCTGAGGCTAGAAGATTTGGCTTAAAGCAGAGTCATCTACTGGTTAGCAGAATTATTCTGAGGTTACTTTTGGAAACACATCATTTTAATTGTACTCTTGAAGCTGAAACCCTCCATTTTTAATGGAGTTACACCACAGACTCTGCCCCACTTCCAATATTACTTACATTGAAGAAATCTTTTTCTGCCTGCCTGAATCTTGAAATATTTGATCTTTGTGATTAAGGAATCTTGGCTCCTTCTGCATAAAAAACCCTACCAAATTTCTGGGAGAGATTTCTCTTCATGGGGTAACATAAACAGATGCTGTTCATGATCTTTTTCAAGGTTCAGTGTTATTCCAGCAGCGCCCAGCTGTGAGCTCAGTTATTGACTAGATGCACCCATGCATATTCCAGTCTCACATTCAGGGGCATAAAACTGAATTTGCAACACAATTCTGATAATTTGAAATTGAAACCTTAAAATAAGTCTAGTGCAGAAAACTGTTTTTCATGTACGCAGAAAAAATATTCTTTTCTTCTTCTCTGATCAAGGGGATTTTATTTATTTATTATTTTTCAGAGTAGGGATACTGTAGCCATGACAACCATGGGTGCCTGGATGAAAAGTGTGGAGATGCAACAGACATGCCAGAAATGCGTTATCTGACATGATAAAAGACTCCTTCAAGACCATTGAGTCACAAAACAAAGGTCCCTTAGAGGATGTTTTAACTCATATTATTTTCTGTGTAAGAGAGGCAGGATAAGCTCCACAGAAAGTGAATGGAAAATAATCCCCAAACCTTTACTCAATCCCTGTCTGCATTCCGCTCTCTAGGGCCTTGACTGGTACATTAGAGGTACAGCACTCAGTTTAAAAAATAAAAGTGAGATGTTTCTTTCCATCTTAACAAATAGTTTTAAAATTTCAGTTTCAATAAAATGTAACAAAGATATCTTCACAAAAACCCTAATAGGAAGGAGGGAAGGAAGGTCTGTTCCCTCTGCTCTTAGCTAGATATCCATCCAGCTAGAATTTAGGACTGAGGACAAAGGGACCCCTTTAATTTCAGTGGAAATCTTTCTCTTCTGTTCAGTTCTTACTGGTTCTGGCCCTTAAGCAGTATTCCCTTATAGCTGGAATCATCATGCAGGCATTCTGGAGTGTTCCAAGCTTCTGGGAGCCTTAGCAAGTTTATTGATTTAGCTCCATGTAGCCTCCATGTAGCATCTTAATTTAGGACCCCTGCAGGTTAAGTGCCACACCACCAGAACAAGGAGGTAACTTTTGGGCTACTTACAAACTTTTGGTGCCATTGCCACATTATGTGGGGACTCACCCAGCAGGGGAACCCTTGGCTGACCTGATTGCAAATCCTGCTGTAAAGCCAAAGCACAGACACAGTACACCTCATTTTCCTGATCCATCCATCACACAGAGAGGAGCATTTTTATCTCTCCCCTTTGAGCAGGCTCTCAAACAGAGTGTACAACACTGCATCCATGGTATAGGTTCAAACTAAGGGTGACACTGAGGCTCTGGCTTGGTTTGCATTCAAAGCCAAGGTACAACTTTCAGGTGTGCTTATTTTCACTGGAATTCACTCCACTGTGAATGATGGAAGCCTCAGCCTCTATCCACAGCAGAGGAACCTGGCAGTTCCTTTTCCCTTTGCCTACCCATATGATCCACAGCAGAAAGATTCGCAGATTTCCTCCTCCCTATGGCACGCAAGGCTGGATCTGCAGCACAGAATAAATGCTGTCAAGCAGCAAATGGCCTCAGAGCCCCGTGCTCTGGGGAAGGCAATTGCTTTGTCACCAGGTTTGTGCTGCCTCTCCACACCAACCACGTGATGCTTTTCCAGCAACATCATTTTCTCTGTCTCTCCTTGTTTCAAAGTGCTCGAGAGCTCTAAGGGAACTTGTGATCAATGGAGACAAAGTGATTGAAGCCTGAATGAATACATTTCTAAGGTACTCTATAGGTCAGAAAAAGTGGAGTTTTGTACAAGATTTCAATAAACTAAATTTTCATGCTTTGTGCTTATAGACTAAAGAGGTAAAATCAGTCATTTTTCAGTGTTGCAAGACCTAGTATGTTCCTTGCAGCGATTGTAAGGGAGGATTTGTTCAGTCCAATACTTAGTCCAAACACTTTCTGATTAAAGTGAGCCACAAAATTTCAGAATTAAGTAACTATTAGTTTTGGAGGCTTTAGCATGATAATAAACTTTTAAAAAAGTTTATATGCTCAAATACAGCAAAATCTGTAAAGTACTAGGCAAACACAAATCCATATATGTACAGCTAACCTTAAAATCCATATAAATTTTATAATTTAGAGGATGATTCTCTAAATGCAAGCCAACAGTGCCATCCACTGGTTTTTTGTACGTTTTCACACAGATATTCTTCAAGATGTTCTAAACCAACAGATGACACTAAAAGCATGTTTAAGGATTTTGCTTTAAAAAACAGCATCATCTTGAACAGATAACAAATAATAAAGAAAAAAGCCTATTTCATGGTCAGGTTAGATTTTTTATGGATTACTTTTTATATCTGCATGGAGTTTTTCAGCTTTTGCAAGAAGCTGTCCTGTGTTAGACACTTCCTCATATTCACCTTTCAAAAATTCCAATATCAAGAAAAAGTCTAAAAGTCAGATGGAATGGGTAATACTGGTTATTAAATATTAGCCTTTATTCATTTATCAAAGGACCTGAATTTGAACTAGGATCATGAATTACTCTTTCAATCTATTACATGCTCTAGAGGACACCCAGAAACCTGTACAAAATGACTCCTTTGCAAAAATCTGTTAATTCACCATCTCTCTGAAGGGAAAATATTTTGATCCAGGATATACAATCAGTTTTCACGCTACTAATGGAAAAGCCATGCATTAGTACTTCCAGAATTAGGAACTTTTAAAAGTAGTTATGTATATTTAAAGGAAGCAAAATTAATTTATTTTACACTTCAGTTTTAAGGTTTTGATGTCTGTGTTTCCAAATTGTGTTCTGTAGCTGCTGGAATCCTATTTCTTTTCATTTGGTTTGCCTTTTGATTGCTTACAGGAAGATGCTGATTACCACATAAGTATTTGAGATGCAGATCCACAGAAAACCAGAAAAGCTTTCATCCAACTGTGACAAGACACACCCTCATTTCAAGACCTGAAAAGCAACCATTCGAACTCCTCTTGTGATTGCATTGTACCTGCACATTTGAGGCTGCTGTTTGAGCTGAGGGGTGTCCTTCTATTAACTGCAGGATCAGCCCCAAGGAGCAACTGTGTTACTGCCATGTGTTTGTGCCAACACTCACATTTTCCTGTGGCTGTAATGTCAGCTATCTCTTGCTCCTACCTCCACATGTAACATATAGAGGGAAATCATTATTCTGCGTTCATTCATATTTGTTTTAACTGCTCCTCTCAAGCATCACTTCTTAATTGTGGAATTTTGGAAGTTTGGCAACTTTGTATGTTCAGAAAAACATGTTTTGTATGCCATAATAATAAACATGAGCATTCTAAAATTTTAAAAATGACATAAAAGTAATTATTTTAAATATTCTATAAACAAATTATGTTAGAATAATATTGAGGGAGGGTAGGAGGGAACAACATAACTCCCCTTCCTCCAAAGAGTTGAAGAAAATCACTTCTTTACTAACACTTTAGAGAAGTAGTTTTCAGTTAAGTGCTGCAAACCTCAGCAGCAACGACTAGGTGGCACTGCATGATCATTTGAGAGAAAAAAGAAATACTATAAGAAAGAAAAGAAAGCATGAAAATATACCAAGATAGTTAAGATCTGAATTTTTTAAAAATTTAACTTGTTAAAAATTGATTACATATATTCTATTAAATTCACTTGCAATCTCTAACAATAAATCTACAGCTGTATGAGAATCTGTTTATATATATCTATACACATCTACACCATATACACTCTCAAAATAACAGAGCATGCAATGTTGAATGTATTTATTCCTAAATTCTGCCTTCTGGACAAACAAAAAACCAAGAAGGTATCTCTCTGGTAAAACAGTCCTTGATTGTGGTTCTTGATGTGAAAGTGAGTATTACATGCCACAAGGGAAAAGAAAACTTGTAACAGAACTACTTAATATTGTTCCTCTGGTGTTTTCTTCAAGGCAGAACAACCAGGAGTTAATCATGAGGGGTCAGTGTCATCTTTTCTTTGGTTTTTCTGCTTGTTTGGGTTAGGCAGCTTTTTTTAAATATTATAGGACAATAAATTACCATTTTCAGTAGCCTTTACCTCACAACAAGCTCTAAAGCTTTGCATATTTGTGTGGGCTGCTGACATCAAGAAAGATTTTTTTTTTCCCCTGCTAGTACAAATTCTTTTATTTTAAAAGTGTTTAACGTAGTATATTGCTTCCTTCAGGATCAACTAACCCAAGAACTAATAGCCTCTAGACTATATAATCTTTCTTTCTGCCCTGCCAGTAAACAAACGTCATTTTTTCAGCCTGCCTTCCCTGTTAAACCCAAATGACAAAGAAAGACTCTGTAACTTTTTAACAGTTCCACCATCATATCTGGGGTTTCTCACATTTATTTCCAGGTATGAATTTTTTCATATCATTTTAACAGAAAAAGATAACTCTTTTAGTAAGAGCCAAAGTGGAAGAACAAAGATCTAGGGCCTAGAAAAAGAGAGCAACATTAAGGTATTAAAAAAAAGCATCAGAAAAGGAGCCTAGGAAAGGGAAAACTGGGGAACAGACAGAGAAATACAGGGATTTCTAAAAGCTGCAGAACTGAACCTTCCATCAGTTTGGTGCTATGCTGCAGTGTTTTCCTAATGCTCTACTGTCTGGAGTTGGACAGTTACATGAAATTTCCTATTTTTGTGGTTTAGGAGAGAGAAAATTGATTCAAAATCTATAAGCTATATTTGAATAATAGCGATTCTTCAAATAGATTGCTAGCTTAGCCGTATTTATTTATTTAGAGGCCAAAGAAAAGAACTTAATGTTGAACATTAATAAAACCAATATAACCTTTCCTAAGTGCTGTCTGCTGACATCACTGGCAATATTAACAGGGAGATTGATTCCCAATTTCAGCATTAGATTTTTAATTTGGTGGCTCAGCCTAACTCCACTTAATTAGCTTGCTGCATCAATAAATGTGAAAGACAACACTTGCCTGTGGACTGTTTATTTTTCCATTATTCTATTGTGCTAATCAAACTGTGCAGAAAAGCCTAACAAATGCATATGAAAGCATATGAAACAGGCAAAATGCACAAACATGCACAAAGTTTTTCCCAGCTTAACTATAATGACTTTCTGATGAAATTATAGCTGGTAGAAGCATAATTAGAGATATGAACCTACATCTTTTTTTCTGTTTAACCATCCACATATTATACCTGCCTTTATACCAATATGACCTTATATGATTAAAAGTTAAGTATAAAGCTGATAAATATATATATATATATATATACTCATACTGAGGCCATCATCTTTACTCTCATGACTGAGTTAGTTTGTAATGTTTTTGGTTAAGTGGCAGAAAAGTCAGCTCTATGCAGGTGTAAATTTCTGTTATGTGTGTGCTCATTTATACCATATTTTGGAACAAATATATGGAATTATTAAATCTGTAGTACAGTAAAACCTTTGCAGAAATTCATTTGGGAATAATTTGATAATCTATAGACCTGTTTTAATTAGGATTAGAAATAAAGTATTTGTCAGGACCCAAATAAGAATATTCTCATGAGGATTAATTTTGATTTATATTCCAATTACTGTGCAGTACCACAGCTATCTCCTCTCTCCATTACTCCGCCTGCATCCAGCTCTCTGTGTTGGCAGCACCTTCCCTCTTTCATAGCTGTGAGTTTACTGAGCCTCACCAAGCATAACTCTTGTGCTTCAGAACTCACACTGCTCCTGTACACAAAACAGACTTTTCTCAGACTAGCTCAAGGTAAATTTGCAGGGATGATTTAAAAGAGTTCTTATGTGTGGGGAAAGCTGGTGTTGCTCATTGATGTTAATGCCAAAAGACTCATACAGCTACCATTCCAGTTGCCTTGCCAGCTTACAGTGGATGGCTCTGGACTGTAAAGCCATGCTGCATCTGCTCTGCCTAAAACAGATCCAGGAGAATTTAGTGCCAGCCCTCACATTTTTGCATTTCACCATGCAGGCAGAGCAGAGAGGATCTGCTACTATGAGGAGGCAAAACCCCCTCCTGCTCTGCCAGCAGGACTGCCAGTCTCATGGGAAGGCATTCAACATCTCCCTTCTGCCTGGAAGAGTCTGGTTGTTTGTGCAGCCCACAGGACTTCATTTAGCAGTGCTGAGTCTCCTTGTGTGCCTGGCTAAGCCCTGATCCCCCACCAGTCTCAGTGGGCACACAGCTGATCCTGGGCTGGGGAGACCCTCCTGCAGCCATTGCCCAAAGCATCCTGCTGGGACCCTCCCTGCCAGGCAGCCAGGCTGATGGGCCAGCCCTTAAGGAATGCCTACCACTCCAGGCCTTTTCTGATATGTGCTGTGATCAAAGAAGCAAAGGAAACAGAAAAAAAGTTTGTGCCATATTTTTTCTACCCAAACTTGTTATGTTTGATTCTAATTTCTTTCTTTCCTGCTTTAAAATTTATGTTGTTTTATTTCTGTTATTTTCTCCTTTTTCCTACTCTATTCTCTGCCACAATATCCATCCATCTTCATCCAAATGTATGCCTGCCTGGTTTAATCTTCTCACTTAAGAGCAATAATAATAAAAATAAAATATAATAATAAATAGTACCAATAATAAACAGAGGTTACTATGATGTTTGTGTACCATACACATTATAATGCTAATAGCCTTTTAGCAGGAAAGGCTTTCAACTTATGCTCTTCAGGGAGCTCTTCTTTTCTCCTTTGCCCATATTTTTCAGCTTTTACTGTTTTCTGGTTCCTCCCTGTAGGATTCTTATTGGAAAATGAATCCCAATATTACCAGGTAGATTGTGCCTGGGCCAGTCTGACCCTCGCTGCTGGGCCAAAGGTGGCAGCTGGGATGTACCACCCTAGAGACACCTTTAGCTTGCTAGTAGTTGCAGCTAGGCAGCTGAACAAGTCCAGGCTTGTAAGGAACTCCAGGAAGAAGGCTTCAGGCGAAGACAAACAGAGATGGATTCTGCTGGAGGGTTTAATATCCAGAGCTTTATTCCATGGTTACAAAGGTCTGAATCTTGGCAATAGCTCCAACAGAATGGCAACTGCATGGCCTGCTTCACCTTTTAAGCTCCCGGGGCAGGGGGAGGGGAGGGGACAGGTGAGCCACCAATCAGGTGGGAGGGGCGGGGTCTCAGGAGAGGATGACACCTAGACAGACCAATGACCTCTGGGCCTGAGGGGCATCCTTTGAAAGTGACGAACCACACGACGCCTTGCTGGAATGTTAAAACTGATTGACAGCCCAGCAGGGGGCGAGGGGGGAAGGGCAAGAGGGGTATTGGCACACCTGGGGAAGGCACCCGCAAGTTTAAAACACGCCGCAACATATCCTAATACAGCCCACAGAGAAAGCTGCTGGAATATCCTTTGCTGACAGAAGTAATGCAGCCCTGACACAGGCACTGCAACACCTGTGGCAGAGTCAGGAGAGGTGGTAAAGAGTCACAGGTGCAATTTCACAGCCCTGAAGAAATGGTCATTTCTGATGATTTATCAAAAGAGGGAAAAGTAGGTCTGACTTCCAGTGCTTAAACAAGGCACATAGGCAGAGCACCTTAAAACTGAAAGTTTATCAGCTGGGCTCTTCATCCTGAAAACTGTAGGAAAATGTAAGTGCCCTATTCCATACTTGCTATTACATTTTTTTAAAGGAAAAACTAAATTACGCCACTTTTTTTTTTCTCTGATGTTCACCAGTCAGTCCTTAATTGCTATCTGCCTGACAATGTACATGCATCTCTCTGGAAATGAAATGAAAAATCTTCCTTTCTCCTCCTGTAAAGAAGCATTATCTAAATGCTTCTTGGCGGCTGATGATAAGTACACAGCCTGTAATACTTTTCTCCAATTAATTTCAGGCAGAAAGCCAGATGTTACTCCCATTCAGTTTGACAAACCTATAGGAGAGCTTAGATTCTGGCTATCTGTTCTTTGACCACTAGAGAGGTGGAAGGAGCCAGCATTAAGTCTTGCCATAGGCATTTGATTGAATATGAGGTAGGAGAAAAACTAGAGCCTCTGCTGATTCTTCTTAAGGTAAGATTTGCTGTCATTTCAGTGAATTCCTTGGATTTTTACTGGGTCTTAAGATACTGTCTCAAGAAATGTACCTTTATATATTTATTAAAATCAGATTTTTTTTAATGTTTGCAGGAGGTACTTTGACATCTTTTATAATTTTTTGGCAATATCATGTCTGTAAAAGTTATATTTACCCCGTAAAGGTGTCTTGTAAGAAGCCTTTTGCTAACAGAAATAATTATGGCATTTTTAAAACATGCATATGGCCCATGCTTTACATCTTAAGGGTAGGAACCTTTTAACTGGTAGCAAAACATAACTTGCTTTATTTCAAGCTAAAACAGAGGAAGGTCATCGAGTTCAGGAATAATGTGGAAAACTTCATTGATGCAAATATCTTTAAATATTCAGAGCTTGCTATGGAGGGAGGAAGTGTTTATAAGTGAATTTGGTGGGGGTTTTTTTTAACAAGGAACTGAGCACTAAATAAGGTAAAAGTAATTGAAGGGTGAAGAAGTAGCATATGAGATATACAACCTGTACATCAAAACAATGTACTTTTGTCAGTGAAAATTTCAGGCTGGTGGGTGAGTTTGGAAAGTAATGTGAGAAAATCCATCCCAGCACTTGTCACATCAGTTTTAGGCAGGATATGCTTTTGTAACCAACATTAGAGAACATAAATCTGTGTGGCCACTGGCACATGGCATCTCCACCTCTTTCCTGAGAAACACTCAAAAGGAGATGCATTTACAGCCCAATCTTCCTCTGTCCCTAAACTGTGTCTCCCTCGTCTGGTGCAACTGGCACTACCATGCAGGTACAGCTTTGGACCTTTCTGAGTCTGAGGGCCAGCTGGGGACCCAAAACAGCGATACAGCTTTAGTTAAGGCTTTTTGTAAGGACTGTGGTCTTCAGTGACTAGGACATGGCCCTGAGCTCAAGGCAGTTCTGTTGCTTAATTGTTCAACAGGTTTTGGCAAGGTACATTGTCTGTCCATGCTTCCATGCTTGTAAAAGGAACAAGACAATACTGAGGTGTCAGTGAGGTTGCTGTTGCTGGATCTCTCCTGATTTGTGTGCTTGCCAAGTGTGTAGAGCATTACATACAAGTTCAGCTGTGTGAGTTACCCAGGATCTGCCAAGAAAACAATGACTGTCACTAGAATTAAGTTTCAGTTTGAACTGTGAAACCTTTTCCCAATCCTTGCAATTTTCAAAAAGAAACTGTATGGTTTCCTGTAAACAAAGTCAACAGCTTTATTTTCTTAATTACCAGCTTTCATCTTCTCTTTATCTTCTTGCTGTCTTTCTCTCTCATTGCACAAATTCTTCTTTAGAAAATGCATGAAAGACCCAGTAGGCACAGTGTTAAAATTTGGAGTATATTCACTAGCATGCACCTAATTTCTGAGGTAATAGGGTATTATCCCATATAGTGGGATTATGATTCTCCTCAGAATCCCCTGCCTGGTGCTTTGCCCTGCAGCTGACTGCAGCTAATAGAGCAATGAAGTTGCTGTTTCTGGCTGAGGGCAAGAGTTACATGTTTTTCAATAGTTGAGTTATTTTAGACATATTCTGTACAGTTTCTGGCCATTTGTGCTGTCTGATGGGACTTTACTGGGAATTCTGCCTCTGCCTTCAAAATGCAGAACATAATGTAAAGACTGAACTGATACTGTAATTGGTTTATGACTCTTTCTGTCTCCATAAAATGAGTGTTATCTCTGTATGGGCTATCATAAAATTTAATAATATCCATCTGGTGTTCTGAGGATGTTTTATATCACATGAAAAACTGCTTATTTGAAATAACTGCCTTAAGTTACTCTACTGGAGCTCTGACAAAACAATATATTCAGCAGTATTTACATAAATGGGTTTGAAATAATGACCAGAAAGTAAAATAAAGACTGAAAATTAAAGACAAATTTATAGAGATTTATCACGTAATCTTTTATGGGTTTCTGTGTTAGAGAAGCTATTCATCTGGCAAAATAGCCACAAAAACAAAAAAAGGATATTAGGAGATTTTCTCCTTCTTCCCCTCTATGTGTGAAGATATACTTCTGGGCAGTTTTAATGACAGTACAGACCTTTATGTTTCTCCATAATCTGTTTTTTTCTTGTGTCCTTGGAGTGCCTTCACTGAGGTGTGAGCATCTTCTCTCTTGATCAACAACTCAATTTAAAATGCTCAGTATTTCTATATGCAAGAATTTCAGTGCCTAGACCATCACAAGTACTGGTACATTACACATCTAATAGAAGCAAGAAATCAAATTAAATATGCTGTCACAGAATTTGAGAGCAGTGAAAGAGCTTGCCCAGTGCTGAACTTTCAAATAAAGGGAAGAGTTCTTATTGAACATATTTCCTTATATTAAAACTCATCTGTTTGATGTTTTGCACTTCTAAAACGTCAGAGTGATGTGTTCCAAGCTACAGTTTTTAAGTCACATGTGTGGCTTTCAGTCTTAAAGCTCCATTTTGGTAATGGCTGTAGGATTAGAACTTGTCACAGCTAAGTCCCCTGTGATCCTTCAAAATCTAATGTAACATTTCATTTCCTGCACATGGGATCTTCTCCTCCAGGAAGATTGTATTATATATAAAAATCTGAGTTTTGATTTCTAAATACTGAGAACCTGTGCAAGATTCTTTTTCAAAAAAGCTATGGTGCCTAGTGACTCAGTTTCCAAGAAATAACATTTGTAGCTTGTCTTCAACAGTCTATGGAGGGAAAAGACAACTATTCTCATTTCATCTCACTCTAGGTCCCGCTTTGGGCAGTGAAAAATCATTCCAGTAGCGCTACCCTAGGCATGACTTTTGGCAGGAAAACAATATTAATGCATACTGCTTTCTACTTATATTTCACCAAGGTTACAAAAAAAACCCCAAAACAAACAAACAAACAAAAAAAAGGGACAAAAAGCCCCAACAAAAACCAAACAAAAACTCATAACCAACCAACCAAGAAAAAAACTAAATCAAAAAACCCAAAGCCCTATATCCTATGTTCTCTGTCTCCCACTGCTGTGATTTTCTAGACAATGTTACTAAATATGGCAACTTCACTATTTTTTTTTTCCTGACAGGAAAAACCAAAATCCACTTTCTTCTCTTGACTGTAACACTGAGAGACAAAACACAACACCTCTATACAGGTGCTTTTCTTGTAGGGCATTAGTTCTCATCATATTTGTCTAAACATTAAGATAGAATCATTTAATAATTAGAAGAAAATAGGTTCAGGAGGAATTTCTTTGACTTGCACCTGAAGTAAAATTAGTTCATGTAGTGCTAAAGATACAAAATCCACCCACATGTGACTCAGGAAATGATCAGTGCACAGCCCTCCATGGAGGGTTGAAACCAGGATTATAAGTTCAGGGGATCCCACACAAAGTCTTAGAATTGAAGTGGGAGCTCTGTAGGCTGGTAAGATGGAGCATATTCAGTATCTGTTTAATTTGTTGTGGTGACAGCTCTATAGACAAAATTAAGTCAAAAGGAAACGTTCCCATTCAATTTCTAAAGAAATCTTGCCATGATTTGTGGGTGTCATTTTGCTATTTTGGTTTGTAGTATTTTGCGGGGGTGGAAGGTGTTTAGGTTTTTTTAAACAAAATATATTTTATTATTTTTCTGACTGTCCTGTAGCATCTTATATTTCTTATGCTATCCTCCTTCTCAATATCTTTGCTTCATAAGCTATCTTCATGAAATAGTCTCAAATGATATCTTCATGATAATCTTGCTAACTCGCTCTGGATAACCCACTCTGGCAGGATAATTGCCCCTGTTTTGAATTGTGGAGTTTTCAGATGGTCATGATGTCTTTTTGGTGTAATTCTGTGTCTTAATAATGATGATGTAGTCAATGTAGAGGTGGAGAAAATAGGGAGCTCATTAATATCCTTTATATCTAGTCCTTTCAATCTTAGATTGGGGAAGAAGTCTTGTGAAGCAGGAATACTGTGATGTTCACATGGCTGTGTTTGAAGGTTGCTGGGATTCTTTATTCTAGAGTATGGAAATTTCCCACTTTTTCGCTAAAAGTATATATTGTTTTAAAGTAACACTTCAGCTGTAATCTAGACTGAAAATATGGCAAATGAATAGTAGCATCTCATGCTTTCAAACTAAATCTAACAACTGTTCTACACACTGCCTCATTACATTTAACTTTTGAGATGTATATGCAGGGTGATTCTCAGGAATTGTATATCTTTCAGGAGAACTTTCAAAAAAATTACATTATCATATCTATTCTCAGTTACTTGCAGGCATCAAATGGGTTTTCCTGTGTGGGTGCCATGCCAAAAGGATAGTAGCTCTTACTGAAACACCACACCCCAGCCATGCCTAAGGAACACCAGCACTGGCTGTGTAGCTCATTCTTATTCAGTACAACAGGCTGCTGATGTCCCAGATTCTTATGGAAGAGCCACTTTCCTGTCAATACTTCAGCTTTGAGGGATGTGACCATTTAGATGACCATTAGCTTCTGAACAATGAAAAAAGTGTCATTTACAAAGGGATACTCTTTGCTTCTGTCTTTTGCTAATCCAAACACAAAAAATCTGACAAAAAATCCCCTTTCTGAGAAATGTTGGATGGACTCCATGTCCCTCCAAGTATGATTCAGGTGATCTGGGCCTGGTTAGGAAGTCTGATGGCCACAAAATATGTATAGGCTTTTCCTGCAAAACTTGCATTGGACAGCAGGAGTCTACCAGTTAGAATAATCTTCACTGCACATTTACCAATTTATTATTTCCTCCTGTACATAGCACAGGATCTTGGTTTTCCAACCATTTGGTTACCTCTTTAATGAAGATGCAAGAGCTATGAGAATCATGGAGAAAGAGGAAATATATTGCTTCTTTTCCATTTGTTCTTCTTAGAAAAATACCAATATTCTGCTCCCAGAACCATGTGGCAGTTGTAAAGGCGCAATGTGCATGTGTTGCTTTTATCTACATTTAGCTGCCTTGGAGTTATTTCTTCCTCTCTCACTGACCTTAAAGAGAAAAGTTTTCAAAACTTCTGAACACTCCTTGTAGGATTCATGAGGTTCTTTGATTTTTATTTTTATATTTTTGGTCACATTAAAAAGCCAGAGAGTGCAGAAAGAAAGTATCTCAGGTGGGAGGAAGGCTTAAAATAATCCGTGTAACTTCCATTAACTCTGAGAGGAATGAGAGTCTGTCAGCTAAGACTTATCCTGTAATACAGTGATTCAGGGACAGAGCAATGCCCCTTGAAGGTCACCTTCTGAGCATGAGACTTCCTTGGAGCATGAAATGAATTGGAACAGAGAGCTGTATTCTGAGTGTCTCCATTACCACAGTCCTATGAAATGTAAACCACAAATCTGTCATCTTCCCCCTCCTCCTTATGCAGAGCTCCTTCAAATTACAACAATAAAAATAAATCACTTTGCAGAATTAAAAACTGTGCTTAAAATAAATAAAGAGAAGGAAGGGACCTTACTGGAAGCTTAGGTGCCAATCACAGATTTACTTAAATCCACTACTTTTGTCAGTATGTTAATTTCCCAAACTCCAATATCCATTTAAAATTAAAATGTCAGATCCTTCCCTTTTTTACTCACAAGTTCTACTTCAGTGAGGCCGCAACGATATAAAAGTTGGGGAGAAAACTTTATTCAATTTGATTTGCTCCATAACATAACAGATAGTTATGTGGCATATTACTATGAACACCTATGTTCCTCCAAAAAAAACACATACCACATTTTCAATAACTTCTGTGCTAAGTCTTTTAAGCAGTGAAATTTCTTAAGGCGTTTATGATTTATTTTTTTTAACATTCCTGCAAATGTCAGTGGCTGTTAACATCTGAATCAAACTGTTCCCAGTTCATGTGACTGGAAATGGTGCCCAGAGCAAAAAAGCCAGACGTTCTGACTCTCGCATAAGTATAGTCTGTGTGGATATGTTTCTCTGAGCAGAAGTAGAAGTTGCTGAGTTCACATCAGAATACATTTTGGCAGGAAACAAGGTAAGGCTGCATTATGAACACTTTAATATCATTATTACCTTTAATTAAGGTATGTTTGGGAAATAAATGATCTAAGAGCTGAAGAAAAACACAAAAATCTAAATAAGGATTTTGGCTGGACACAAGGCTAAGTGGCTCACGTTGCTGGCAGTATCTGAAATTTTTCTGGGATTATATTGGAATTATCTCGCAGGATAGAAAGCTGAATTTGGGGTTTTAGCTTATAGCCACTTCAGGGACCAGTTCTGAACAGCCTTAGACTCTTAAGAGGTTTTCCACCTTTTAAGTAGAAGGAATGCCATGCAGCAACCAACTGTGCATCAGGGTAAAGAGCATTTTTAGACAAGAGGGCAGAGAGAAACTGAAATCTGTGCACATGCGAATGAGATTTATTTGGAGTGTCACATGGGTGACAATATCAAAGACAGAAAACTGAGGCAGTCAGAGATGGCTGGACTAGGAGCAGCTGCAGACTTGCGCTTGCATTTGCCTCCAAAGGTGTTGGTGTCGCTTAATATATTTAAGACATAAGACTTGACATATGCACATAGTTTCAGAGAAATTGGAAGGTCTGAAAGCATAGCAGAAGATCTGTAACCGAACTCCTGACTCCCTATAAAGCTCACAGTCCAAAAGAGAAAAAGTTTTTTAGTTGTTGTAAAAAGGTTAATAATAACTACAGGCTCAGATGAGTTCTCTAAACTTTTTCTGTCATTTAGGAATAAGCCTTTTATAAGACCAAACACTGGATGGCCAATGCAGATCATTAGAGAGTGTGTTGAGATATTACTTTACTGAAAGGAGAAACAGGGAAGAGTAATTAATTCTTTCTCCCCAGTCTCCGCCTACCTTCTCCTGCTGTTACCCCATACTGTTTGCATGTACCTGGCTGCATGGAAGCAAGCAGTAGCTTCACACCATAACAGCTGTAGTCCTTTGTGCTTTGTTTCTCTTCCCTTTGCTCTGCATCCTGCTTACAGCACGTGCACAAGTAGGAGATGAGAGAGAAGCAGCTGCACTGCAGAGGAGGTTTGCTGCTTTGGCAGGACAGCACTTCCCCTGCGTAACTACGTGACAGGTTCTTCAGGCTGCCCACATAACACTGCACTAGCTTAGATTTATGTGACCTAAGCTACCTGATTGAATGGATGGATTTCTTGGGGGTTTTTTTATAGTCTTCTTTCATGAAAAAAGTTCTTTCCTACATGCCTCCAAAGGAGGTATGGTGGGGTAAACTAGGAACAAAGGAGAATAATATTTCTAAAATAGCCTTGGTGTAGTGTCAGACTGTTTGTGCTCATCCTTCATCCCACCTATGTTGGATGTGGATTTTGATTTAAAAATAAATCCTCGAAGATAAACATGATGAGTATGTTAAATAAATAAATAGCAGATAATGAGCAGCTCATTTTCAATCTTCCAAGATCTGCAAGTGTTTTCCCTAAGCTGAATTGTCATTATTATCTCACCATTTTTAACTGATAGAAAGTTATGAGCTGTCTAGAGATGTTGAGGGAGAAGCAGGGGGAAATCTTACCACAGACAAAAACTAAATCCCCGGTGCTTAAAAATAACTAACCAAGTAGGTGGCTTAGTACATCAGAACTGTTTTATCTTGTTTGAGATGATAAATGAGGTGGCAGTATAAACCAAATTTCTGTGGACATTTCTTTAGAAGAAGAAACAGTGTAAAATATGTGCAAAAAGCCACAAACTGCTGAAGTAACTAATACCGCATAATCAAAGTTACATCTGTGTGCCTGCAGAAACCAGTTGCACTCAAGAGTACAGAAGAATTGAAAAGCATCTCATTTTGAGGTTTTATTAAGAATTTTTTTAACAGCAAAAAAAAGTGAGACAATGTTCTTTCCTGTAGTTTTTATACAAATGGTTCTATAACAGAAAACTCTAGATGTGCCAGGTAAAAGGACATTTAAGTAGTGAAGACTTAACTTAGATAGATCTGAAACAGTCTTGTAATCAATTCCAGTTACTGAAAATCTTGGTGTTTACAAAATATCTGTAAGATTTCTCTTCATCAGTCTGAGCCATCAGATGAAAACAACTAAAAATCTCCCAAAACCCAGCAATTTTCAAAGTTTATCATCATCCAGAACGCACATGATTTTTGTTATTTATGTGTACATACATCCCTCACCTGGATCAAACTTCCTTTTTAGTTTTTTAATTAAATTCTCTTTTCAGCATATGAAAATAATTTTTTTCCATATGAAGATCTGAAGTAAAAAATATTTACATGTTCAAAATTTTAATCCTTACCAATGCTAAGTTCCTTATGATGTCTTCACAAATGTACTAAAGGAAACTCAGTTTCTTTCCAATGCTTTAATCATTACATTCCAATCTGGAGGTTTCTCTGCTTCATGCAACAGCCTGATCCTTTAGGATCTTTTCTGTCCGAACTTCATGACTTTCTTAAATGTTATACTCTGTAACACAGAGTAGCTACAGTTTATATACAGACTACATTTCAATGAAGGGTTTAAATTTGTGTTCTCTAAAGCTGCCTTTACATATACTCATTATAAATATTTCAAGACTCTCTTCTCTGCACTAGTTTTCAGGATAGAATCAGAAGAGAATGTGGAATGAAATATAATCAAAACAGAATAACTCACAGCAGCCACTATTATTAAAGGAATCTTTAACTAGCATGACATTCTATCTCTTTGAAATATAAGCTATACTGCATGTTAATATTTGAGTAAGAAATGGTTTTCTAGGTCATGAACAAGGTATTTCTTTTATATGCATGCCTTCCCCAGAAAACAGTGGGCAGAATCTATTCATTCCAAACTACAACAACAGGAGTATCAAGATTTCTACAACACAGCTGGAGTAGACCCTAATTGAGGGATCAAGGAAGCTGTGTCAAGATACATGTATATTCATAAATAAAGATGGCTTTGGTGTGAGTTTGCCTTAAGGTCTCCCTGAAATCTTCCGTGTAGTTAGGGCTTTAACTGGCAACATAAGCATCCCTATTAATACATGATTTGGGCTAATGCCAGTTTAATGAACTGTAACTGTGCTGAGAACTATAGAAGTTGAATTTAAAAATATATATTTTATGCTATTTTTTATCTTTTAAAGGAATTATGATATATATATGGAAATTGTTCAACTTCTATTTTCAGAAAAATCATATATCCAGAATACTGCTAAACAGATGTCTATTCACAGCTATTTGCAATTGACTTATTCCTGCCTGTGAAGACAATCTTGAGAGCTGTGGCTTAATGTAATGTAAAGACATCTGATTTTCTCTCTGGGACACAGCTGGGTTTCCACATCAGAGGGAGAAATGTCAGACTGTTAATATAAAATTTCATACAGAAAGTTTGGACTGCTTAGAAGCCTGTTATGGCACTTGATATATTTTTTATTAGCACTGAATTAAAAGGAACAGAAGAAGCCTATTTGTGTCTACTCAGATATTGACATGATGGTGGAAGAAAAACAATTGTGTCATGAATAATCCCTAATGGGAGTGAATAACAGTAAGGTCAGTGGAGTGGAATAGAAAGAAAGCAGGATTTGTAAATACCCTGTCAAATTCTTTTCTCCTTGTTTTTCAGATTGGTATATTATCCAACAAGATTAAAATAAGGTGGTTTTTTTGAATATTGCATATTTCTGCCTCATTGGTAATTGTCTTTTGCCCCTAGCTAAATTTAAAAAATTATATAAATAAAATAAAGCAAACCCATGGCCAGTGAAAATCATCAAGCAGACTCCCCAAAACCCCACACTTTGTCTTCTTCTCTGTTTACAGGATGTTTAGTGCACAGTGAGCCCTCTGTCTATATTAAAGCCTAATGTCAATATTAGTCCCATCATGAGTTTCCTTCTCTTTTGTATACTCACATTGAGCTACAGTATCTTACCACAAAAGTAGCAATGGTAACAGTAATGGTTGAAAATAATGCTTAGTACATTTACATGAGTAATTATATGTTCCTGCAATTGTGCAGGAGAAATCCAGCACTTTGGTATCCGTGAGACAGCAAAGGTTGTCTTTGCTTTTTCAGAGCTTGAGAATTCATGTATTTGGATGGAATGGGAATATGAGGCTCATGTCTACACCCATAGTTAAACCACCTAGGAATCAGAGACTTGAAGGCAGGTCAAAGCAATACTTCCTTATGATGTATTACAGAAAAGACAGATCTTCCATCTGTCTTTGGTTTTCCTTTTCCAATTTTTCCTTTACTTATCTACACTTCCTTATAATGTTATATTGTGATTGAGAATTTCATGTCATAGTCATCCCATGTTGGTGACATCTATGATCTGCACTGCCTGAGCTCTTCTGTAGCTTATTGTCCTTTGATTTGAAAATACTGACAGATTTAGAGCTCTCTTTTCCCACTTTACACATATTTGCTATAAACAGGAAACAACCATCTAATTTTACTAGGCCAGGATGTCTATCCTTTCCACATTAAGAATCTATTTCTAGCTCATTTTTTCGGTAAGGTTACTGATATTTGTCCATCAAATACCTCTTCACTGCACTGTGATGCAAAAGCGAAAGTGGTGAAAGGCAGGGGGAAGAGAATAAATGTAATTGAGTTAATAAGGTTATCCATGTGAGTCTGCTTAGATTATCAGCTCTCTGGTGCAGGAGCAGGGCTCTTGTAGCACTTTGCTGTGTGTTTGGTGCAGCTGGTCCCACCTCTGACTGATGTGTCTGTGGGCACAAACCACAGCTAACACGATAGCACACCCTGAACAAGGTGTCCAGTACAAGACTGTTTGGAGCTGTGAGACTCAATTAAAACAAACCAACCAACCCTCTTATCTAAGGACATACATTAACGTGAGTGACAGACTTGGGGAATTAAATTTCCCATTGCTTACACTTAGAGTGTTTCCTACATCACTGTCTGCAGTCTGTCAGACTGACGACTGCTAGAAGCTTGATGTTGAACCAGATGTATCTCCAGTCCAAATCCTGGGTTTTATTTACTCTTTCAGGTAATATATCCTGAAATATTTCAGTATCTGTGGATATTGGGAAGATTTCTGGCACAGAAGCAACTAAAGTGCCAGATGATAATGGGAGCATCCTATTTAAAAGTCCCCTTATGACTTTTTTTTCCTCTTTCTTTACACTGTGCTATAGTAGCCTGACACTAATTTAGTAAAGCAGACACCTCCTGTAATATCACCCCAGGTGAGCTGGCTCAGGGAAATCCATCAGAATTTTGTTAATTGAACATGTAATCTTTTATCCCCCAGGTGGTATACATTATTTAAAGAAATTGAAAAGTAAGACCCCTTAGGGTATAATTTTTCTTATTGTAAGCACATATAAAAAGATGAGCTGTTCTATGGGCAGTTCACACAAAGTCTCTTTAATTTAGGACTCTGAGTGCTTAATTTTTTTTATTTGAACATCTTTCCTGAACATAAATGAAATGGAAATATCATGCCATTTAATGTGTGAAACTTGGACATTGGGAAGAACTCTACTTTCTAAAATTTTTATGTAAGCTCTTAGTATAAGGATATTGAAAAGGTTGGGGACAGGTCACAGTAAAACATTTTCTTGAATTTTTTCTTGCCAATTGTTGCATAAATTAATGCTTTCATAGTACTTCATGTTCTATAACTAACTTCTCAAAGCACTCTAGGCTGCAACAATTTCATAGAACCATAGAATTTGCTGAGTTGGAAGGGACCCATCAGGATCATTGAGCCCAACTGCTGGCCCTAAGCAGAATACCCCAAGAATCACACCATGTGCCTGAGAGCATTGCTCAAACGCTTCCTGAACTCTGAGAGCCTTGGTGTTGTGACCACTTCCCTGGAGACCATGTTACCATTTTAGGAGAAATTGAGACCTTGAGCAAGAAAGCATTCTCTGAATTATTACTCCCTACACTCTTTAGAATTGTCTCTCAGAACTTATGTTTTTATTAACTAAATATAATTTTCCTTAATCTCTTTTCAACATATTTTCACAGCATAAACTCTCATTAAAAAGACAGGAAGCAAACATTTATTTCTTTCCTTTCTCTTTCTGACCAGTTCTGTCTGGACTGTGACATTGTAGAAGACTGAAATGTAACTCAGCATTTTCACAAAGCGGAAATTAATCTGCTGCATATAGCTAAAGTAAATTGTATTAAAATTATACATAAAATAGATGATGAATACAGAATATCCTATACATTGTCACTCATGTCTAGACAATATTTGAAAGACATGGGCTTTAACATTTACTAATGTTATCCAAGAGCCAAGATATGAAAGGCAAAATTAAAAAAAAAAATTAAATTTCTGAACTGTAAATTGGTGAGATAATTTCATTGCATTCCTTACCCAAAATAATAGGTGAAAGAAAGTGATGTCTGGTCCTTCATGCTTCCACTCATTACTGACTACCTATTAAGAGCTGGAACTGACTCCTTCCATCATAACCACAGATGTGCCTCTAGGTACAGTTAACAAAATTTTGGATTAAAAGATAAAAAATTAGTGATGATACACTGTTTAAGGACAGGACAGGTATCATGTAAAGAGGAGAATGGGGTTACTTAGCAGAAGGGAGAAATGGCACTGCAAGGGGAGGTGCAGTAGAAACCGGCAAATGAATGCAAGTGTTTGAAATGATCAACAACTTCAGAAAAATGAATTAATGAAGATAAACCAATATAGAAAAAGAGGTGTCGTTTTATATCTAGAAGCAGGTCACCCATCATATTTAGTATATTCATGGATAAATCATGAAATTATTTATCTCTCATAAGCTTACCTGTGGCAATGATTTAATGACCTTGGATAAATTGTGAAATAGGAGACATCACATGAAAAACTCTTGTATACAGCAGTGGTGGTGGCTAAGTCAAAGGAAAGTTTCTTGGGACAAAAAATTCAATAAGAACTTTGATATTAGATACTTGGTCAGATGAAGATGTTGAAGTTGAGGAAGAAGGCATAAGACTATGAAAGATGGGAATGGGTATAGCGAGTAGAACAGCTATCTGGAAAAATTTAGCTTTCAGCTGATCGTGGAATGAACACCCAGTCCCCTGACTGGATCACACTAATTGCTGTACATATCTAGCCCTAAGAAAGCTGTAGTTCAATGATAGCTTTTATGCATATCATCATAATACTTTTGATATAAAAATATCATCATCCTAATTGAATTTCATGACCTTTATCTCAGCATCTGGATTATTTATCTGGACTATGTTTCTTCTGTCTCATTGTAGTTAAATGGTTTGCCTCCCGTACAATCATTATTGAAAATCAGGACCTTAACTCAGCTTATTATGATAACCATTCAGCAGACAAAAGGAAAGCCATTTTAACTACAAAACCAGTAGGAAATCACTGTACTAACTAGACTTTAGGTCCCTCATGCTAAGGTCTAGCTGAGGACATAAAACATAAATTATAGATTGAACCCACTTTATTTAATTGCAGCTGTCTCAGTGCAGTAATTCCTAGACACAGATAGTTCAGCCTAGTGAGGCAGCCAGGACTGCTTGGGTGCTAGCAAGTACTGCATGTAGGTAGACTTGTAGACCAGCTTATGTCCACTGTCCTGCTTTCTAATTGCCAAAAGTATTTGAAACCATGAAACAAATTAGTACAAAATAAAAATTATCACATTCTGAGAACTTGTCCCAGTGTTTTGCAGAGTTAGCCCCAGGGCTGTTCCCTCTATGGAGAACATACGGCAATTGACAGGAGAACACTTGGTGTTTCAACACGAAATGAAAGCTGATCAAATGCTCCCTTTTGTTAATTTAACCCAAATTTTAAACCTCCACATATCTGTATGCAACAGAACAATAACTGATGCCTAAAATAAGGTAAAAACTAATATTTTTTCTTCTCTTCATCTATTTTCAAAAACAATCAATGTAATCAGTTGAGATTTTTAAAAACTTCAAAAGGAATTTCAAATTTCAAAAGTTTGTCAATTTTTCCTTCAGACTAGTAGATAATTTCTCCAGTAGAAAAGATAAAATTAGAGTATTAAGTACTTTAGTTAATCCCTTGTCTCCAGCAAAAAAGGAGTAGGCTCAAAAATACACCATTGTTTCATGGTGTTTTGGGCTCTCTGCAGGCAAAAAGGTTCACTGATACGATCAAAGTCTACATTTTTCAAACCTGTCATTAAGTACTCTGGGAGTTGTCCAAGAAAACTAACAAGACAATATGTAATTTTCCACTCGATTTAACAGAATATGTTCTTTTCTGAGGAATGAAAATGAGGAGGCCCAGTTTCCTACAGTTTTGTGTTCTTTGTTCCTTTCTCTATCCTCTAGTACAATAAATCTTGTCCACTCTCATTTTTTCCTATGAAATGCTTGCTTGTGGTGGGTAGTTCTAAACTATGTTAATCCTGCTTGATCGACTGACACAGTCAATTCTGCTTATCTTTCCCCCCTCTATGCAAACAGTGATTCTGCACATGTGTGAATTTTGCAGGGGTTTAATGATTCCCATTTTAAAAGTTTGGTTGATGTTCCTACTGTGTACAAAAGCTGTTATGAGATCTGAGGAAATAACCTTCTTTCTTAAATTTCATTTCTTTAGAAAACAAAATTATAACTTAGACCGTTACTCCAATTTTTGATAGTATTTTATAGTGGCTTAAATGGTAGATATTGGTTTTTATTTATATTTACAGTCCAGTCATCTGATATTTTGCTATTTCTTGGTGTAGTCTAAACTGAGTTGCATTGAATTCGTTCAGCATATACCAGCAAACAAGTGCTGGCAATCTGCATTCAATACACAATTTGTCTGAAGTAAACTTTGCGCCAGGAATAGGGGAAGCTATGCCACAAGACATCTCACTTTTTAATCTGTAATAGGGAATAAACCAGATTTTCAGCCTTCCTCATTGCTTGGGTTTGGATACGGTAGCAGTGCAGTACACTGTGCTCCAAATACAGGAGTCTCTGGCTGTAGTATTTGCGGAGGCCTGGGCTTTCGGAGCCTGCTTCTGTGACCTTATCCTCAAATGCAATGCATAAATCTTGGGAATGCTGGCAAGAGTTTCAGTGCAGCTGTTCAGCCAACTCCTCCTGTTTAGGTAACTGTGATAGGTTCTGCATAGCTTTTATGATGAAAAGTATATTTTACAATAAAGAAGCAGTAAGAATATGGAAATGCAAAGGGAAAAGAATAAAGCAACTTACTGCAATATGTATGAGTTTTGCTATGTCAAGCTCTTTGTATTTTTAAACAAAAACTGCTCTATTTCACAATGCATAAATGTATTATTGCATTTATGTGAAAAATTGAGAGGGTTAAATGCTTCATAGAGACTTTTGGCTCCTAGCCAGTGCCCTTCTGCAGCATGTAGCTGGCAAACATTGCTTTGCTGGAGACACTGCTTCTTCACACACATTAATTTTAAATGATAGTTCTCACTAGATAGAAATTATGAGAAAGTACAGCACTATGTAGCAGGCATTTGAAAATCCTAGTCAATAGTTTTATATGCACTAAATAAAAGTTCCTAAGCCAGTCAAATCTCACCTAGGATCATTGCTTGCTAGGTTCAAGCTCCTTGAACCTTCCCAAAGGAAGTCTTTTAGTAGGTAAACCAGCCTTCCCAGTAGCTGGATCACCTCTATGTAAGATAAATAAAATGCATAAGGCATGGTTTCATACTGCTTAAACAAGTAATAGAAGAAAGAGCAGAATTCCATATCCACTAGAAGCTAAATGAAGCAAGGGCAGGATTGGCTTTAATCCTGGCCACTATGGTCTCTTCTCTGATCTCCTGACTTGTCCCTTGCCATTCACACCTTGTGAAGTTTTAAAAGGCAATTCTCCCTATAGCTGAAAGAGATGGGAGTGTAGGGCCAGGAAAAAATTTTCAAATGCTTGGAGCCTGACTTTGGAAATGTAGGGGAATATTTAATGGTAGCTGATGCCTTCTGGGAAGATAAATTTTGCATCATGCTCAAAACAGCAGCCAGGGAAGGTTTTTTGCTGCCATAGGACAGCAGGAACAGGGACCAGGTTCCAGCACTGAACTGAATGACAATGTGTCCGAATCCCGGCTGTTTAGATAGCCTGGAAAGGCCCGGGGTGGCCTTGGGGCAGCCCGCGCTTCAAGGACGAGAAGAGGCTTCAAATCTTTTTCGGTCTCGGTGTTTATTAATTGCTTATCTAAAAGATTTTCTCTCGGCCCGACAGAGGTCTGCTCAGCAGCCAGCCATGAGCACACTCCCCCCTCTGCCGGGGCGGTCACCTATCTTTATACTCAAAGTTACGTATACAATATTTATCATTTTTCCCCAATACCTTTTACCCTTATTAACCAGTGCACTTTTAGTAATAACCAATCCTAAAGTGCCACCATCACCACAGAAGATGGAGGAGAAGAAGAAGAAGAAGGAGGACAGGACACGCCCCAATTCCTCCATCTTACTTCTCTAAACCCCCCTGTACAGAAATCCTAAACCCTGTGTTTCACTCTCTAATTAACTTATCCCTTCACCATTCACCCCGGTGAAATCCTCCTATCCTCATACAAGTGTCGTCTCCTGTGTAGGATCAAAGTCCAGCCACCAGACACTTCTGGCAACATTCCAGGACTCCCGAGCCCCCCAGGGGTGGTCTCGGTGACTCGGCACCTCAGTCCTGAGGTGCTGAGATCCCACAACAATGAGTATGAAAATTCAAGCTTTAGTAATATAGATGGGTGGAATGTTTTCATCTGCTTAAACAAACCTTTCTTCATACACTCTGCATTACCATATCCCAGTCAGTAATGTGACACCGGAGTACTTTAAAACCCTCCTGTTACTCTATGTGCCTTTATCTCCAAACCAAACCCACGCACATTGAGCCACTCACTAAAATTAATCTCTGCAGGGTGTGTATGACATATGTGAGGATCCCCTGCAGCCATGTTGTCTTTGGGAGTGGCGTGAGAAGAGACTGGAGAGCAGAGATTGCTGGGGGAGCAGAGCCTGGGCCCAGGGCCTGCAGTACAGTGCTGAGGCTCTCACACTGCTGCTGCCCCAGCCTCAGCCCAGCTCTGTGTGGAGACTGAGTCCCTGGAGACTGAGATTCAGCCCCCTCTAGTCAGCCTCTACCCTGGCCTGTCAGACTGTGTGGTACCCAGGAGAGGCCCTGCCCTGGGCTGCAGCAGCCTCATTTCCCCTGTGTCCCAGAAGGGAAGTGGCAGGGCACAGAGCCCATGTACACATGTGTGTAGCCTGACCAGCCACTGTGGGCTCCTGGAAGGGCTGGCTGTGAGAACAGAGCCTGTCACTCTGCAGGGTGCTATGGGGGCACATTGCACAGGTCACTCTTTGCCCTCCACACCTTTGTTGCAGTGGTGCTGCTGCAGCATCACTGCTGGGATGCTGCTTTGGGTGCTTTGTGCCTTTAAGTTATTTCTTTGAAATAATTTTTTCACTGTAGAGGCATTGAATACTCAGTTTTTCTCAGGTGGCTGCCACATTTCATTGCTGGTGAGACTCCTTGGCCTACTTAGCTATGTTATGATCTCTGTCATGTTTTTCACTAGCAAGCTGAGACCCATACTTGCTTATGTATCAAGCAAAATCTGTTTTGTTTGGCCTGGCACTCTTCTTGATACTCCTGGTAGGTCTTGACAAGTTCTTCAAAACTATCCATTAGAAAAAGTAGACCAGTAGAAAAAGTTATTAGGCCTCTTTGTTCAGTCACCAAACGTCTTTCACAGAAGTTCTTACTTCTGTGCATTAAACCCTTTCCAGGGGTCCTGTGGGTGAAGCCTAACCCTGCCCAAAGGCTTGGACTCCAGCAGTCACAGCCTGAGGCAGTAACAGGGTGTTGTCTTCACTTCAATGGGACTTGTTTAACATCTACTGTTGAGAGCAGAATGAAATACCACAGTCAGTAAAGCAGGGTGAACACTCATCCACCCCAAGAAAGCTGCGTCTCCACTGAGCAGGCTCCCCTAGGCACCCCTCTTTTCCTCCAGGCAGCCCATGTTTGCCATAGGTCTGAACTGGCAGGATGCCAATTGGTCACCCAGCCTTTTTGTAAGGAACTGGAGGGAGAGCTGCTGACCCGAGAGGAGAGCAGCACTCTGCCTTGGCTGTGCTCCAGGAGGCTGAGTCCTGAGCCCAGGTGTGGGCAGTCAGGGCTGCCCTTCCCCTCCCAGCTGATCAAGGGCTGGGCAGG
Organism: Zonotrichia albicollis; assembly: GCF_047830755.1. Classification (NCBI taxonomy): domain Eukaryota; kingdom Metazoa; phylum Chordata; class Aves; order Passeriformes; family Passerellidae; genus Zonotrichia; species Zonotrichia albicollis. The sequence continues at coordinate 57,483,343 of NC_133821.1, forward strand.
CACTGCTGGGGGAGTGGCTCATCTTTCCAGTGAGGCTGCAGGGCATAGTAACCATCTCAAAAGTAATCACAGTCCTGTAACAAGGTTTTGTGTTTTAACAGGAATGTGTTCATGTGGAGGTCTCTGGGAGAGCAAGGACAACGTGTCTTGAGTTGTAAGTTTTGACTCTCCTCTGTGTGTTGCTATTTGCATTTCCTGAGCTTAGGGGGAGAGTGAGAGATTAGGAGGATCTCAGGTCTGCTTGTAGTCTCACCTCTCAGTGTTTCTGGTTGAGCAGTGGCAAATATTGAATGAGCAGGCAGGTTCCCTGACTAGCTTCAGCAGTTTGTTGACAATTTATAGCAAGCTAAGAACAAGTTGTGGTAACTCAGAGTCAGTTATTGTTAATCTCTAAAATGAAATATCTTTCTTGAACTTTCTTGAAATACTTTTCTCCATTTAGTGTCTATTGTAAGTCTCTCTTTTTTTGGTGTAAAATATTAAATACATGTCAGCTTTTAAAATGTAGCTTATAGTGATGCTAAAATAGTTTCTTGCTGACTTTTGATAACATGCTTTTCTCTAGAAGCTAAAAGACTGACTGAGAATAAGCACACTCCCAAATATTAACATTTGGATTTTTTATTATAATATATTTAAATTTTGAAAAAATCTATGGCTGTACATTATGTGGGGTTTTTTTTAATGACTGACTCATCAGGATGTGCTGTATGAAAACTTCTAGGAAATAAAGTACTTAACATAATTAAACATATTATAAGCTTCTAGTATCTAATTAAGAAATGAAGATTGGTCTTTAATTTGACTCTCTCATAAGCCTACCTGTGTCAATGACTTGGTTTTGCAACACAATTTGCAGAGTAATCACTTCTGGTGATTTGTCGTTAGTTGTAATGGAAGTGTCTGGGATCTGCCAGGCAGGTTTACAGAGAAGGAAGGAAAGGGAATGTTTCAAAACATTGCACTAATTCTACAGTTCCCTTACACATTTGGTCCATTGTAGCTTTATATTACTCCTGTATGATGTTAATTTCTGGCAGATTTTAGCAGAAAAAGAGTTTTTAAGTGAGGCTGGAAGATACAAGTACTCCAGTTGTAATCAAGGCTTAAGTTTGTCAGTTCTAGTCAGTTAAAATACCCATCAAGGTATTATTCTACTGCAATGGTTCTCTCAAACAGTGCCTCAATTCTTACTGTGTATCTTCAGCTGGGCAGATATTATTTGTGCTTTCAAAAGCCTTTTGGGAATACATAATAATTATGTAAGAGGTAAAATACTGCAACAAAGTAGAAACTAAGTAGCATAAGAGAAAGCAAAAACAGGAGTGGAGTAAAAAAGCAAAATCGTGTAACATGATCCTGCAGGTTTTGCTATGCTAGTTCTTATTAGTATGTTTACAGAAGTTAAGTGATAAAAGTAGAAAAAAAAATAGATGTTTGACCTCGTTAGATAAGGAAAAATAATTGAAAAAAAAAAAAAACCAAAACAACCAAATCATCCCACTGAGTATGCAAAGTCATCTGATCCACATAAAACACTCAAGTTTTTGTAGACAAGAGGTTTCCTTCACATGCCTGAACCACAGGCCCCTCAGGACAGGGCTTACATCAGAGCAGTAAGTGACCAAGAAGCACAAGGAAGAAATGATGATAGTCCAAATTAATTAATTTGCATGTGTTATTACCAGCGTTATTGTTTCCAAAACAAATAAAAAGCAATGATTTGCTGTTTATATAATGAGAGCCTAGATTTGTAAAGGTATTTAGAAATCTTTGGGGAAAAAAAATTCTGGATATCTTGGAGGAAGTGGGGGCAGGGGGGTATGAGGGGAGGATGCCTGTATTGTTTTTAAAACGTGAATGGTACTCCTTCTTCTTTAATGTCTATTAAGGGAGAGAAAAGAAGTGAAATCTCTGGTAGGAATTACATTAAGAGTTAGATAAACCTGTAGAATGTTTTTCCCTGGAATGAAGTTATTGGTTTGAGCTGATGAAAGGGAAATTGCAATTGAGGAACTTCATAGCCATGAGGAATACATAAAGTCTTTCACAGAAACTGAGTCTAATAGACTGGGCAGTTTAGAGATGGTAAATTGCAAACAGAAAATCTAATTACTACCTGTTTGGTGTTGAACCAAGGTATTGGACAGATGAACTGATCCAACTTGGCAATTTTGCATTCTCAAGTCCTTTGATTCCTATTTATGTTATATTAATTCTAAATTTTGAAAGTGGAAGGAAATGTCTAAAATTTCAGGAAATGTATTTATGAAATATTGAAGCTTATACATCTAAAGCAAAAATGAAGGAGAAGAAGGAACTGATTAAAACTTTTGAAAAAGTTTCCAAAGTAGTTAGGAAGTGTTCCCACCTAAATCAATTATTAAATATGTTGCGTGAAATAGAGGAGTACTTTACTGTATTTTTTTCCTTAGTAGCATTTGAATACTGCTATTTTTCTTTTTTGTTTTATCTTGTTTCATGCCAGATGTTCTTATCAGGGAAAACAATGGTGATGTGTTTTAATATTGATGAGCTGATTCCTCCTGAGAATAACAGTATATCTACCTTCTCAGAATACAAATTGTGGGAGGTTTTTTATAGCATAATTACCACAATGCATTGAATTTCGAGTGCAACTCTTTAAAAATGTGGAAAGAACTTTCTGTTATCTTTATTTTAGCTACTTTAAAAGAATGGCTCTTCTTTTAAAACTCTGTATTGTTTTGTTGGCCTTTAAATAGCGAGCATATAAATCACCAGAGGTACTGTGTAATCTGTCAAAGCAGCATATGCTTAAGCACCTTATGAACTGTTAAATAATCATAATATTTCTCTTTCCAAGTTTGCTTGTTTATTTGTTTGAGCAGTTGCACAGTAATTAAAGTAACTTATTTTTTCTCCTTTTTCCCTTCAGGAGCTTGAAGCACTGAAATCATAAATGATTTGGTGACAAGCTGAGCTTGCAATGCAGGCAATAAAAACCGTGGAAAAAGAAGTGACTTTTATAAAGGAAACCCTTTTCACAGAATCCTTCCAGAAGCACCAAGAGTGCAGCAGAAACCCGGCGAGCAGGCAGCTCCAGGAGCAGCAGCCATTGGAAGGAGCTGTCTGCCGCTCTCAGTGCTGTACTGAGCATGTCCCAGCGGAGCCCAGTGCGAGCAGCACATTATGCAAAAAGGCAGCTCCAGCAGATGGGAGAGAGGCACAGCAAGCATTTGCCTCGTTTGCATCACTGCCGCTTGCAAACAAACCTGGGTCGCTAGAGGGGATCTCGCCAGCAGGCCAAAGGAATGAAACCCGCGAGCATGGCTTGATTGCCAGAGGTGTTGCACTGCGAAAAATCATGGGGAATCAAGATGGGAAGCTAAAGAAAAATGCAGGTGATGTGCAAGAAGGAGGAGAGGATGCCTCTGGGCCCAAGGATACGGACGGCACAAAGAAGGTATCGGGAGGCAGAAGGGGACTGGGGAAGCATGCAAAGGGAAGCGAATCGGGGAAGAAGAAGGGTAAGTCGGACTCCAGGCCCTCTGTGTTTTCAAATCTGAGGATTAGAAAAAATCTGTCCAAGGCTAAAGATGGGAATAGCAGCTCACGGGAGGATGTTTTGGAAAGCCAGGCCCTGCAGCCTGGGGAGCTGGACAGTACTCATTCAATTGTAACCAAAACTCCCGATATAAGCATCTCTGCAGATGAAGGGGGTCTCTCAGACACAGATGTTGAACATTTTGAAATCAGAAATGAAACTGTTCCAGCTGCTGCAGAGACACAGGATGGACAAAGGACCAGCTCTGGCTCTGATACGGATATATACAGTTTCCATTCAGCCGCAGAACAAGAGGATTTGCTTTCTGATATCCAGCAAGCTATTAGACTGCAGCAGCAGCAGCAGCAGGGGGCAATTAACATTGGAACTGAGGACTCTGTCACCAAAACAATGGGCCGACACATGGCTAATTCTCAAGCAACCCCCTTAGATTTTGAACGGTTTTTTTCAGTAACTACCACTGACAAAGAGAGGAGCCCAGATACTGAGGGGGCTTTTCCAGCAGCATCGGAAATTGTGGAAAGCGTTCCCGTCTCCTGTGCAGCTGAACGTGAGCCGAAGGAAGCGGTGAATGGCACAGGCTCTCCTGGTAACGGCTTATTTGAAGCACAGGAACGTCAGCTACTGACTGAGGAGCAGCCCCTTGCTGGAGTGGATGCTGTAGCCAGTGAGCTACAAGATGGTTTGGATAGAACTGCAGTAGAAAACGGGGCTCAGACACACAGCTCCACAGAACCTTTTCCATCTCCAGTGGCAGAGGCTGAGGCTAAAATTGCTGAAGAGCAGGCTGTTGATTTTCAGGGCTCAGTAACAGAGAGTGGTATTTCAGATGCAGGCCATGATCATGCTGCTGAGACTCAGGAAGAGAAACACACTCTGTCAGCCAGTCAAGAGGAGCTGCATAATGGTTTATCCACAGAAATGAAAAATGGCAGTTTGTCCTCTGAAGGAACAGCAGACAGTCCAATGCTTGGTTCCCGATGTTTTAAGCCCTATCTAATTAATCCCTGTTACATCAAAACCACAACTAGGCAACTGAGTTCTCCCAACCATTCACCTTCTCCCTCCCCATCCCAGAGCCCACTCTTCACAAGGAGGCAGGAGTCCTTCCACAAAAAGGAAAAAGTCTCAGTCAGGAAGAAGAGGTCTGCTAGTTTGGCAGGTTTGTTCAGTCGCTCTGCAGACTGGACAGAAGAGGTGTCCAATCACAAAAGTGAGATAACAGAGAAGGTGAGCTCTGCAGACTTTTTGGAGCACAAGGGGTTTAGAGAGAAAATTCAAATGGAAAGAGTGCCTTTGACTCATTCAAGAAAGTCCTCAGGGGTCCAGGCTTCTACAGAGACATTTCCCAATGTCTTTTCAGGTGAGTGATATGTATTAAGACTTGTTTTGGTTTTGTTTTCTCTTCCCACAACAGCTTTGAAAATATTTTTAAAATACTTTAATTCATTGCATGCAGTACCACTTGGCCTTGCAATCCAAGGCCTGATCTTATGAACACAGTCACATTTCATCAGCCTGGCAGTACTGCCAGTAAAGGAAGTGCATAACTCTTTGAAGTTTTTCTTTCTACTTGTCTCCTTTGTCTACATCCTGTAGGAAAAGGCTGAATGCCTTAAATTATTCTTGTTGAAAAATGCGAAAAGCTGCACTGTTGTAGGCAGATCAGCTCTCTGCATAAATAGATCTTTCAAATGCAAAGCTTTCTGTAGCCAGGATCCTGTTTGGGCTTTTCTTGTGCTAGGTGCAGTTCTAGTGTACTATAAACACATGAGAGCTGCACCTGGTGTTAGACTAAGGCAATGAGGAGGATTTGCTTAGTACTAAAAGGAAAAGGCCATGCTAAGCACAGATGGACAGCATTTCAGAAAGGAACCAATTTCCTCTTCGGAAGGGGGAAGGAGGAGAAGAAAAAGAGTGAATGTATTGAAAGGCAGCAAAAACAGGGGAGGAGAAGGGAAACTGGGGGTTGTACAATTTGGTAGCTGTGACTGGCTGCTGCTCAGGCTACATAAGGTGACTCATTCAGTAAACCTTTACCTTGCCTGCTAGGCAGCTTGCATCCTGTCCCTAAGACCTGGGAATAGAAAGTTCACAAATGAAGTAGTGTGAGTAGATGCTTATATTTTCCTTCACTCTGAGGGGTTTTTTTTCCCTTTCTCTTTCCCTCACCTGAAGTCTCTTTCTAAAGGTAATATATTCATAATTAGGAACACTTCCGCCACATAGGAAGTATGTATACAGAGAAAACTCAGCAGCATATTCCACAGATTTTTCACTTGAGGAACCTGTAGAACTAAGAGAACATACCCTAAGAGTATCTGCTATTAGATAAAATCAGATTTTGATTTTAATGAAGTTAGTTCTGGATACATGAACACAGCAACCACACACCAGCACAAGGTCTTTGCAAAAAATTGAATGAGGGGTTTTTTTGTGGTTTTATGAAAAGCAAACAAAAAAGTATGATTTAGGAAGTAAATAACTAAAATTACTTTCTAGATTCAAATCACAATGCTTTCATTTTTTAGTAGTCTTGAACTAAAATCTCCAATTTCAGTATAGAAAATTGGAATCCAATATTTTTAACACAAAAAAATCCAGCCCCTCTGAGACTGGTCCACTGTGAAGTGAGCTGAATATTTTTTTTAATTTGCTTTAAATGCCTTTCACTTGTTTCCTAAACTTAATTTTGGACATGCTACCTAATTTTTTCCTGTTTGAGGTGTTCACTACTTTAATAGCATATAAGAAGCACACTGTTTGTTTTAGCTATCAACATTTGATAGCATACAAAAAACTGAGAAAAATTGTAATTGCTACATCTATAATTAGACTTTATGGTGGTGTTATGATGGAAATAAGTTGTATATGGCAAACTTCAAGAACATGGTAATTCTTTTTAGATATCTGTTTTCTGGGAAATAGACTTTTTCACATTTCCTCACAAGGTGTTGATTTACTTCAAAATTTTTGTTTTGGTTTGGGTTTTTTTCCCACCAATACTTTAGACTGTTATTGTGAAGGGACCAGTGACCAATGCAACAGTAGTTCTATCTCTTATGGAAATTACAGTGACCCTCATTTGCATGTACATACCAGCTGTCTTTACGAGCAGAGGACAATTATATCTTTCAGTTCATGCAGAAAAGCTTAAAGTGAGGGAACTGGAAATGACTCATCTCTGTTTGGCCATTCACAGTTTTCAGAAATGTATTTACAAGCTAAAATTCATTGAGAATTTAAAAATAACAAGTAGTGTACATTAAAAAGGGAAATTAAATTTCACATTACTATTTCCATAAGGTGTAAGAGCAGAAAAGCCTCTTTAAATAAACCATTCCATACAACAATGATTACAGAAATAATTTAATTCTAATTTGATATTACTTGTGAAAAATGTTGTGTTTTACTTGCATGCATGAGGTACATTGATTTGGGAATTAGCATCAGGCTTTTGGAAATAAGATTCTTTACAGTGTGATATTTCTAGCCTAAAAAAACAAAAACAAAGCAAAGCCAATCCAAAACTGCATCTTGCCTACAGCATGAAGTCCCATTTTGCTGTGCAGTGACTGCAGTGTTGCTCTGCATTTCCAGCTGGAATCAAGTAAAATATGCCACAGCACTTTATCATCGATTTCAATGACAGCAGGTCCTATGCAGATGATTGGCCTACTTTTGCACCATGTTGTGGTTTGGCTGAGTGCCATTTGGTTTTCACAGAGAGCCATATGAACTCTTTAAGACGGCTTTAATGTCAAATGTAGATGGAAGTCAAGTACTTGAATGGCAGAGACTTTGCATATTTTAATTTTGATTTATATAGGAAGATAAGTACAGTATTTTGAATTCTATGCATTTTTTAGGAAAATGGTATTGATAAGTTTAATAATTCTATAATTCAGGCATTGGTCTATTTCACATTTTATGTGGATAGCTGTATTTGAATTTGTAGTGACAGTAATTACAAGTTCTAGATTAACCAATGCACAGTGGAGCCATGGTTTTTATATGGTGGTCCCAGGAGAGCAAGAGCTCAGCAAAAGCTGGTTCTCTCACTTTGGTATGTGGCAGTGAATAATTTGCACTAAAGTGAAGTGAGTATCTGGGTGGGAAAATGAAACTGATGTTTCCAAACATTAACATAACTGAAGTGAAAGAGCCAATAGACAGATTTAGAAAAAAGTTTGCATTAATATGAGGTGCAGTGATTGCAGAGGAACTAATAAGGGTGTCTTTTACATGAATTGAATGAGTCCCATCAGCTGCCCCAGAAGGTAATTAAATTTGACCCAGACAAACTCTTGCCCTTCCTAATCACTGTTGGCTGCTTGTAACACACTTGCTGCATGAAGCTCTTTCAAACAGATAATTTATCTTTAAATTTATTCTTCAGAGATTTATATTTTTTTTCTGCCCTATCTGTAAAGGGGAGGCAAAAAACCCTGGTTACCATCAAAAAAAACCTGAAGACAGTGCTGTGCTTGTGTACTCATGTCTGCTGATTTCTGCCACTTTATTTTACTTTTGTACTCTGCTAATGCTGTCTTCCCATTTGCAATTGCAGTGCAGTGTCTGCAGGCATGTACCTAGGTGTAGTACAGATGAGTATGTGAAAACTTGAAAAAGTTGGATGAAAGTTTGTTTCTGAGATGCAAAGTAAATCTTTTTAAATGCCTTTTTTGAGGCTTAAAAAAAAAAAAAAGCTCTCTGATTCATGTGATGCTGCCCACAATATGGATTTGTATCTGTTGGCATCCTGAGCAGACTGTTTATCATGCAGCTGTTATTTAAGATTACTTATGGTTTGCTGTTTCACTGCTGATGTTTGTGAGCAGTGATACAGATGATTCTTTTATCAGATGGGGTGTAGCCTCCTCTAACTGAGGGAGCTGCCCAGCAGCACCCTCCATGTGGTATGTGATCACACGCCACACTAAGTGTTGCTAGCAAGCATCTGAAGGGAAAGATCCTCCTCTTTTTGCCTAGTACACACAAAACTTGGGGTGAGGAGATGACTCCAACACTGCCCTTCAACTGTACTAAAATGTGTTTGAAAATGGGCTGCAGTATGTTATTGAAAGGCTGCTGAGTGCTGATAAGTTACTTTAATGTTACTGAGCCAGCACTGCAATATGGGATTTGGAGCAACATGAGTAATTCCACTGGAATTCAGTGCTACCACAGGCTTGTTTTGATGGGATCTCATGATTAATACTTTGATCTTTATTTGGAACTTCATTGGGAGTAGCAGGTTTTGGTCATGAGATTGAGTGGCTCTATCTGCTGGGCAGACACATTCTGAGCAGCTCCACATTCTGAGGCATCATTGGCAGCCCAACGTGTCTGGAGCAGAACTGTGGGGTCTTGGTTGTCTGATGGTCTTTTTTGGGGTGCAAAGGGGGAAAGGAAAAGGGACAATTTATAGCTGAAGTGTGTGCATCTCTACTGGATTCTGAGACACAGTACCACTAGAATATCCATCACACAAGGCACCTGTCTGGAACTGACCATTCAAGGATGTTGTGTGCTTCAGTGACTTTGTTTCTGTGAAATGAGCAGTGGATTATTTCAGTGGGAATAATTATGTGGAGGTTAAGTTTGATTATATTTCTTGGATCTAATTGTGCTTTATTATTTTTTTAAATATACATGTCTTTTTAATAGCTTGGGACATCATTGGTCTATTAAAAAAAAAAAAAAAAACAACCAAAAAGCAAAAACTGTGTGTAGAACTTATTTGCAGAAAAAAACCCCTAAAAAACCTATTTCTTGAAACAAGTCCTTTTTTTTCACTTGTGCTGTTCTAAGGCAAAAAAACCTTGGATTTCAAACGCAACTCTAGGGATATTTTAAGCTGACTGTATATGAAGGACTAAGTTGTGAATACAGGTGATAAAAAACTACTGAAATACTAATTACTGAGGATATTTTGTTTGTTTAGTGTTTTAATCAAGCTCAGGATATGGCCAAGTGTATTCCTTAAGAACTACCTCTGCCAAAATTTCAGCTTACATAACGAGTAGCGGTGATGAACCCTATATGTGTAGGTGTGGGTGACTGCAGCTCGGGTTATTTTTAGATGCATTTAAAAACATCATTCTGTACCACTTAGCTGGACTGCAAGTTTCCAGAAACTTACTTTTATGCAGGCAGTTGTTCTTTTTTGGGAATGGGGTGAGCTGGTACAAAGGGAACAGGGCAAAAGCAAGCTGTACCAGAAAGGTGATGGACAGATGTTAGGACTTTACATTGTGTCACTTCATTCCTGCCTCTTGATATGATAATAGAAGGCCAGTTGCATTTCATTAAATGCTTTAGAAAAGGCAGCAAAATGGGCTCAGGAGCTACTATCTTCTCTAAGCAACAGCAGCTTCCTGCATTCCTGCAGTTAATGTAAAGAAAATTAGGGACAACAGGGTCGGCTTTTTTACCTTGAATGAAAAAAAACACTGCTCCTCCTTTTATTTCTGTGTTGCTGCTGTCCAAAATTTTTTCTTTACACTGTTGGAAATAGCTAGGCATTCTCACCAGGAAGTGAGTTATGTTTTCTGATACTAAATCTTGTTTTATCCTTAGATAAATACTGACCATGACTTCTTTCATCTGTAGTTGCACAGCAGTATAACTATTAAGTAAGTTAGCAATTTTGCAACAGTAAGAAGCAATGGTTATGAGAGTGTGTGTGTAAACATCACAAGTTGTAAAAGTAAACCTTAATATGTATAAAGCTAAATGTAAACACATAAATATAGAAGAAGTAGATAAATATTGACAATATCATCTTGTTGACATCTTGACATATATAGCTAAGTAGGGGCAGGAAAAAAAATGAGATTTATTGAGACGTTCTTATTTGTCAGTATAAGTATGAATTTTTTGGTGTCAGGATCTATATAAAAGTTATCAGCAATGCCAGAGCTCTGAACCTGATGTGAATTTGAATCAGGAGAAAACAGAGATAACTTTACTGTGGAACTAATTACAGAAGACACCTTTCATTCTAGAGGTCATTTGATGCTGAGAAGATCTGTCTCAGATGTCCCTTGAAGATGCAGAGATAGGATAGGTGTTTCTTTTTCCCTAGTACATACTTTCTTCTTCCTTGCACTGATAAGGAATGAAAATCACTGTAAGAAAGAAATCTATGCTGTAGTATCAGAATAACTGTCTACCTTAACACATCTTAAAAGTCATGGAAGAAAAGGAAGTGTTTATAAAGAAAAAAAAAAAGAAAATGCCTTTATAAAAGAGTTTGTGCATCCAAGTGCTATTTTGTCATGTAATGATTCAAGAAATAATTTAGTCAGAGAAATCATTAAAGGAAATATTTGATTACATCAGTGAAAGAACATAAAGCCCCAGCTATAGCAAGGGACTTGTGTTTCTAGTTTCCTTCAAATGAAGTCTAGAAGAACATGTCTGCACAAATACATTGGTGTACATGTCTAGTTTTTTGTTTTTGTGGAATGTAGTTATAACTTTCTGCTTTTACCCTTTCTTCACCAACTGTTGTTTGTTTATGGATACAAAGAAAAGCTTTTGTACATCTTGATAAATATTAAAAATCTGTTATTAAAGTTGGAGATTAGCAGGCCTTGGGAACACTGGTCATGGAGGAGAAAGAAAGTTAGGCATGCCTGGGAACTAATGAGTAAGTTGAACGAAATGTGTTATTTGTGTCCCACTTTAAAGACCCCCAGTTTGGTTGAGTTCAGTTGTGTCTTGTGAGTTTTGGCTGCTTAAGCACACAAGCTTGAGCTTGAGAATTTACTTCTAAGGTAGAGATAGGCCAGATTGTATTATTTATGGAATAAAGTTTTACAAAATTGGGTTGTAAGGAATAGTCTCCATCAGGTTAGACTGAGAAAAGATGCTGTTAGTAATAGATGCCCAACAAGACATCAGAGGAGCTTCTTACTTTAAAAGAGCTAGACAGAAAGCATTGTGGCTTTCCAGCAGTCTGTGAGAACCTGGCACAGACTACTGCCTTCACATCACAAATCACCACAGAAACAAAAAGGGTAAAGAGACAGAATTAAATACTTGCTGAGAGGAAGCTAAGTACCTGGAAAACACAATATGAGATTTGCCAAAGATGCATATGGTGCCTAAAAGATTTGGTAGATACACATATAGGTTCTCCTTCATGTAAACTTGTATAATTAGCAAAGGTTTATAAATGTACCTCTGTAAGCTGCAATAGTGCTGCATTAGAGCCTGAAGAGAAATCATGTGGAGGGAGACGTGTCATTTAATGTTGGGGCGGGGGGACATGTTGTTGATATTTTTAGAAAGACATCTTGTCCTCCGTGCCACTGCTATAGCATAATTGAGGAATTTTCTGGTATTGAACAATAATTTTGAAGTCTTCAGCTTCTGAAAGTTACTATATGAAAACTTCTGAAAAAGGTGTTCTTACTTTTTTCTATATATGTCACTAAATGACATCCATAAATGATATATAGCAAAAGGTAGGGAATAAAAGAATAGTTTCATATTCTGTCTCAGCTTATCCTGTTATACATATGTCATATGTAAAAAAATTCACTGTGGGGGAAAGGTGTAAAATCTTAGTCACCATGGAAGCAAAATTTCAAAGAGCTTATGTTCAAGTTAGGGAGACAGAATGCTTCACAGACTTGCTAATCTGGAATAATGCTGAAAGCACTGTGACAGTCTATCACAAATATTTTAATATATTTTGAAGCTCTGGTGATGGCAAAGCTATGATATCTGCTTTTTATAAAAAGTAAGATGTTGTTATTGCAAATAATCAGGCCAGTTTTATCTTGTTTTTGACTGCAGCAGCAAGCAAGTCTTTGGAACAAGTCTTGAAGGAGGAAATGATAAGATATAATTAACTGCTGAGTATATGACAAAAGGGTAAAGAAAACCAACAAAATGCAGCATGGTTTTAGCAAAGATCAATAAGACTAAATCGATAACATTTTATTTACAGCTGCTTTCTAGACAACACAAGAGTGGTAAGAAGGCGTTCTTCTGCATTTCCATACATAATGGTAACGCTGCAAATCATTTAGCCAAAGAAGAGAAGTCCTGGTGGTTTTAGATAAGGGACTCTGTCATGTTACTTCACTGCCACCAGAGGAACTTGTCATTTTGGCCTGCTCCCCCCTCGTGTTGTGATTGATGGGCTCAGTCAGGCTGTGGAAAGTATATTACATAATTAACGCAAGAGCAGACCTATGTCCTGACCTTTGTCCTGACCATGGCACTTGTAGGGCTTGATATTTTTACTGCCAAGTAAATTTTCATTCTATTTCTGTCTTTCTATATTATGACACAAATTTCAAAATTAGTTACTGATCTTAGGATTTCATTCATCAGGATGAAGGTCTGCATTAATTAGATTTTCACATGCTTTCTAGCGTGATTTGTGGAAATACAGTATCTGTTTAAGTTATCTTATAATAGACCACTGGGTTATATGCTGAAATTGGTGGTGTTGTCATGTCTCATAGTCAGCACAAATGAACAGGTTGTTTTGAAATACAGCTGCTTGGCTCAGTCAACAACTATAGATCAAGGAGGAGATGCAGGGTTTTTTGAAAACTGTAACATCTTTTCCAGGGTGAATTTTTACTTCCTTAATTCAGTGATCTCTCTTTTTCACCTCTAATTTTGGAGAATCCTTTTTTCAAATTTTTTCAGACTTCTGCTTTTTCCATCAGGGCATTTCTGGAAGAATTTCAGGCCATTTTGCTGAGGATGCTACTTTTGCCTTGCATGCACCTGGGAGCAGTGGCAGGATTCTCTTCCCATGGTAGCTAATGCCCTTGCTTCCAAAAGGGAGCATGCACACTTGTTCCTTAGCTCTCTTTGGGATGTTTCAAGAACTTGAAGCTGTTAGAATTATATGATTCTCTTTGTTTTTCTGTGTAAGATGCTGCTTATTCTTAGCTGAGTTGAAATCTCATAGTTTATACACTTATTAAAGCTGTCTTGCACAATCCAGAATCTGTTTAAGTTTTTAGTGATAAATGTAAGGCTAAAATAAAGGAGAAAAACCTACTTGCTTGAGTTGCACAGGGGTTGATGTACTCTGGTCTTACCCTTAGAGCTAGTGAAGAGTTACATGGAAAATTTTTAATACTAAACAAAGATACTATGAGAGATAGGACATTGTAAAAGGGGTGTGATTAAGATGCCAAGAAATTCAGACAACTTGGCAAAAGTAAAGCATAGTATTTACTGTGACAATTTCAGTACAGGACTGAGAAATGTAAAACTAATTGATAGTGTTATTCTAGTTGTTTGAATAGTCTATGAATCGATCCAATCAATACATTATTCTCTGTAATTTAATAAATAGATATTTCTGACTTTGAAACTGTGTGTAGGCAGCCATAGAAAACTGTGGGAATGAGGGAGATAATATTGATATGTCTTTTTTCTTAATTGTCAGGCTTAGACAGGCTTTCTACTTTGACTTCTGAATTTAAGATGATGTGTGGGTTTAGTTCATACCATCCATGTGAACATAGCCAGGAAATCTGGAGGAGGAACATCAGAGAAGGAAGGACAATCTTCTTTGGTGTTTCCACATATCGTTAACTCGATTAACATTCTAAATACTAAAGCATAATATATAAATATGAAGAAATAGTATTTTATACATAATATTGAAATATGCAGTAGAAATATATAAAGATATCGATGTATATCATCTGTGGGCTTTTCCCCCCTTAGAAACATAGGCTTCTGTACAATCAGTGAAAGAGATCAACTATCACATGGATAATAAGAACAAAAGGAAATATATTTGACAGTATTATAGCAATGTGTGCCCTAACCCTAGACCTTGACCGATTTCATTATATTTCAAGTTTATGCTGCCTAGAAATTATAGACTTAAAATGTATTTTATTTTGTGTTTATTCAAAGCAGAAGGCTTTTTTTTTCCTTTTTGTTATGAAACGATATTGTGCAGAGGCCTCTTGCTTACTAGGTTTTCCATGTTTTATGTAACCAGGCTGTCAGAAATACATCACATGATTTTTGAAAAGTATCTGTCAATAAAAATTCAATCCCTTAAAAAAAATTAAAAAAATAAAAAAAACCCAGAAAACAGAAAACAAAACAGCTAAAGCAGCCTCACAGGATGAGTCATCTAGAACAGTTTACCAATCTAAATCAGAAGAGGATTAGAAACTCTGCAGTGAAAAAGAACAATAAATGAAGTTTCTAATCCTGGAATTTTGGGTGTAATCTCCCAGGTCAGTCTTCAGGCAAATAACAGACAAAATTAAATTGCTTCTTTTGTACTGCAAATGCATATTTAATATGCTGTTATGCTGTACTTGGACTTATCATCTGAAGAAAAGTTGGCAAGAATACCAATTTCTGTTTTCATTCTGCACATTCCCAGGTTCCATGTGCATCTTGGTAAGCCTCTTCTTTCTCGGCAGTCATGTGTTGCATGTTATATTTAGGCTGAGTGGTGTAGGTTAGCTGAAAAACTGGAAATTTGAAAAGATTTTGAAATGAAATAAAAACGTTAAAACATTTTAATACTTTTTTGTCACTGAGAGAACAAATTTATATGTAGAATATTATTATGCTTGAAATATTTGAGACCTGGTAAAGTACACTGAACAGCAAAAGGGTGAAAATGGAGTTTAACTGATCTGCCCTGAAAAATTGTTCATTAAGATTTTGCTGTAGAGTTTGAGTGAATATGATGAATGGGTGAATATGTACGGAAAATTTTAAGAAATTGCATGTAGTTGCAATTGCTATCTCAGCTAAAAATATGAACATCTTTACAATATTTTTGTCTCTCTGATATGTTTGTCCTCTTCTGGCATTCTGGGGCATGTTTGATGCTGCACTGTTCAGGTGCTTTGCCAGATGACTGAGGCCTGAGTTAGCTGCCACCTCTTTTTCTATCTCTTTTTCGATGTATGGCAGCATACATAGAAAAGGAGATAGAAAAAGAATTGGAATGAAGGAATAATTTAGACCAATATTGAACAGCAGATAGCTGAAGTACAGCATTTCCTAATTTTTGAATGCAACTCCTTTTTTTCCCCTCCTATTTTCTCTCTCTCTCTTTAGTTTGGGGTTCACTGTTTGTTGTTAGTCTTTGTTTACAAAACTATTTTCATAACTGAAATCCTTTCTAAATGAGAAACCGTAAGAAGACTACAATTGTCTTTTCACAGTTTTCAAGACTAAAAGAAAATATTGGTAATGGAAATTCACCATTTTGTCTACTACTTCTTCCTTTTCCTTTATTTCTTGTACTGTTTCCCAAAAATAGAGCAAGGCCTATGGCACATTTGGCTTCAAAGCTTATAAAATTGCTTTGCCGAGTGCGCATTTCTGATCTTACTAAAATGGACAAAAGAAGAGTAAACGGGAAAAGGAAGCAAGCAGATTTCAGCATTTAAAGATATGAGTAATATGTACATAGCTAGCCCTTGAGGTGACTGAATAGGGTGTTCAGAACTGGTGCTATACTGAAGCCATTCACTCTGCATTAGGAAGAACAAAAATAGAAAGTCTGTCTGCAGTGTGTGTGTAGGTTAAGATGTACTGATGCAACTGCTGTGTCAATGGTGAACGTGTGGTGTAGTGCTCTGGCTTTTTGGAGAGACAGTCATGGAGACTGGCAGAAGGGGGAGCTTTTGGAATATAACTCATTTTGATCATTAGTCTCAACTGGTGCTCATTGCCAGCTTTGCTTCCGGGCTTTTGCAAATCCAGCGTAAGGAGGAGAGAAGAACATCTTTAAAGATAAATGTGAGGCTATAACAGCAAGATCCTCAGGGAAGCATTATTGCGAGCTCTGCTGCAGCACAGTGCCTCAGTGTGTACGTTTTCAGTATGACTGTGAGTACAACTACTCCAGTTTTCTTCCTATTTCCATTCTTGTCTCTTCCTCCCCTTGACAATTAGGCAAATTCAAAGCTAACAACATTTTTATGGTATTGCTGTTTCTTAAGGGTTTTGTTGCTCCTCTTGTAGCTCTTTGAAAGGCTTGTCTTCTGAGCATATCAAAGATCTATAAGGTGAATTCATTTAGTCAGGATTTGCTTGTATTTCTCTGTGGACAATGCTGACCACTCTTTTACCCACATTTTTCATACAGGGAGACAGTATGAAAGGAAACCATACTGGAACACGTGAATTTTCATTCCGTAGTGAATAGATTACATATCCTACAGAGATGGCTTTCGTGAACAGTGGTATTCAATTCTTGATCAGAGGGATTGGATGAGGACCTGTTGTGTCATAGTGGAGGAGGCAAGGTCAATAGTGCTTCATCTTCATGGGAATGGGAGAAAGAGGCAGGTCATCTAGACGTTGAGAATAAGGAACTTGGAAGCTGAGCCAGAAGATTCTTGCTGAGTCACAATAGCAAATTATAACAAAATATACACAGAAGTCCAGAATACCTGATACTTAATCTCATCTTCTCATTCTTTCAGTTGATTAATTGTGTAATTCTTTGCAACAGAAGAAAAATGAAAGTCTTTTTATCCCTCAAGGGGTATAATAAGTTATTCTAAGCTCCTAAAAAATATCTTCTGATTTTATAGTCATCTTACTTGCTGAAGATTTTTGGCAGGGTGCTCAGAATGCTAATTTGATCTAAAGCTGAAGTTCTTGTCTAATTCTAAATTTAGTATGCTTCCCATGCCTTGCCAAAATAATTAGGGGAAAGGTAAGAATTGGGTTCAATAACTTAGTGACCTTGGATTTCTAGGAAGAAATGTTTTAAATGTGAGCAGTGGCAATTTAACCTCTTAGGGACAAAAGAGATCTGAGACCTTGGGTTTAATTTTTACTGGTTCCATAGCAGGTGAAGGCAGTCCAGAGAAATTTTTTGCCATTCCATTTCAACTCATAGCAGAAATCAGCCCATCATCTAATAATTATAAAATTACAAATAATTTAATTGTTCCAGATTATTTGCAAACATCTTCACCTCCAGAAGTTATTACTTCATGTATTTACCTCATGAATGATTAAGGCGTCTGAGGCCAAAAGCTGTTGCTGGTGCCTTTTATTTATAAACTAACAATGTAAAATTGTAGTTAAAAGTCTTTTAGTTGACTGAAATTTAGCCTGAAATCAGTTTAAATCAAATTTTAATTCTTTTAGGTTAAGAAGTAGTTGGTAATATAATTAAATAATTTTACAATCTTATTTATTCCAAGACTTATTCATGCTCAGGTGGGCAAAATGATATAATTTCTCTTATCATAATCTGAGTTAATTAAATTCATTAATTACTTTTTTTATATGCATATATTTATTTTCTGTTGTTTGAATAATAAATTATTTTAGAAAATAGTTTAAAATTACTATGAATTTAAACTGCAATTGAATAGCAATTAAGTTTCTGAACAATGTATTTGAACCTGAGCAACGCAGTTCAATGTTATAAAAATTAGTAAAAGACTGGGTGAATTAAGGGGAGAAAACTACATATCCTGTTTTGTAATTTATAGATATTTTTCCTGCTAATTAAGTCAAAGCAAAAGGAAGGGGCTATTCTTTTTCTGAATAAGCAGGAGACAACTCTTTAAACATGACAAGATTATTTAAATGTTGAAATGTCCAGGGGAAGGAAAAAAAAGGAAATTTATCAAGTCTGATACTTAGTAGTCATGGATAATATTTCAATATATCACATGGCATGCAGAAATGTGTCATTTTCTTGTATAATTCTTTCTTTCTGGGTGTGAGCAAAGTGATCCTCTGTGGTCAGCAAGAAAGATGCCTTGAACTAATAAATTATTTTAAAGAATTAACAGCTGAACTCTGATAGAGGGATATGTTGATTAAACAGTTTTGTTGGCATTGCATTTTGGGTGGTGCAGCCAAGAAACAGAGGCAATCCAACTGTCAAACGTAACAAAATTTATGTCTTGTAAAAGCTTATCTCATAGCCTATCTCCTGTTTTATTCCCTTGAATGTATTATATTTTGTCTAATAAAGGTCTAGCAAACTTGGACTAATAATCAGATAATTATCAGATCTTCAGATGTGGAGAAGAAAATCTTAGAAACAACTTCCAACATTTTAATGCATTGTTTATTTTAGTGTATTGCCACATTAAATTAAAATTTACGGAGATTTCTAGCCAAATGTGACTTAGAGAATCCTTTTAAAATTGCTTCCAGATGTTTAAAAGAAAAACCTTGTTAGTATGTTCAGAAAGCCTGGGAAACTTTACATTTTTAATAAAGTTAATGTTCAATCAGAAATCTTGCATGCAAAAACCAGTAGAATTGTAATTATCAATATTATTTCTATTATGCTAAATTACACTAAAATGCTTTCTTAACACTGTTTTGGTTTTTGTTTGTTTTTCTTTTTAATAACTTTGGCTTTGAATGAGTGGCTGGAAAAAACAGGCTATAGGAACCTATTTAGGTACAAGCTGTATTCCCAGCTAGTTTAAACTGAAACATGAAATTAGCTTTATTACTCCATTTGTTTTTTCTTTTTCACAAGACCTATATTTCATCTCTTTATCCATATCATCTAAATCTGAACTTTGACATCTTTTTACATCTGACATTTTAGAGTTTAAGCAACTTAATATTCTTACTGTGTAGATTTTACTGCAACCTGCTTATGTAGCTATTTTTTTATAGTCTATTTCTGGCTAAACTCACAAAGCATTGTCATATTTCAAACCACTAAGATTTTCTCCTCTTATATATTATATAACATATGCTTTCCTTTCATTTTCTGGTTGGATAACAAAAGAAAACACTTTGGTAATGAAATCTGGCCCTATAAGAGGAATAAGTATCTTCTTGCTCTTTATAAGCTTCTCTGAATTGCTGCTTGTGACACTGCATTTTAGTTTGAAGCACTCCACCACTCTGGAGCTGTATACAATACAATTTTACACAGAATAGTTATGAGTGTTTTTTGTCATTATTCTTTTATTGAGAGTTTCTCCAAAGAAACAGAGCAAAATTTCTCCAAGACTATTGCAATTTTATGATTCAAAAAACAAGGGCTCATTCCAGGAGCTGACAGCCTAAACTCTGCATTAACTTTGTGTGAACTCTTTGGAAGAAGTTGTTTCATCTCTTGCTAATGTCTTGATTTTCTCTTCAGAAAAATTTTATAGGAAATTGATGCTACTATAACAACTCATGGATTTTTGTTCATACTTTACAGTGCAGTGGTACATATAATGTATACATACTTTTCTTGAAAAATTTCTTGATCCTAATTAATCAGGTTCCAGAGCACTTACAATCATTATGTTGAAATGTTTTATATTAAAGACTTGCTATCAGATACATTTCTTAAGAATATTTTTATTTAATATTTTTTACTTCTAATAATTCAGGTTTTCAATACACATTTTAATGCCTAAATACCCGTGTCCTGCTTGTAACTACAAATTCGTATTGCTCTCTCATCACCTTGGCAGGACGAACTCTGCTGGAAAAGCTCTTCAGCCAGCAGGAAAATGCACCCCAAGAAGAAGCAGAAAAGCTCTGTTCTCGCATTATTGCAATGGGTCTTTTGCTTCCATTCACTGACTGCTTCAGAGAGCCATGTAACCAGAGTGCCAAGCAAAGCACACCCACGTTTGATGTAAGTACTGAAAAAGTTGTCTTTTGTCTCTTTTTTTAAAGCAGGACATGATTTTCTAATATTTTATCCTTCCTGAAAGAATTTGGTTTGTCATTTTAATGAAAATTGCCCTTAGGAGAGCGACCAGCTATTTAACACTCTGCTAAGGTATGTACGCTTTTGTGTCCACATAAGCATGTTCTCCTAGAACATGATTTCATAACTTTTTAACTCATATCTTAGTCTGCTCTTCATTTGCAGTTTTCATTGTTGTCTTCTTTGAATCCCAGCACTCAGTATGACTACCAAGATTTCCATCAATAGCTGCTTCACCAAAAAATATAAATCAATGGAAAACCAGAAAACAGCATGTCGCAAAATTTCACAGAACTCAAACTAGATGTCTGTGCTAGCTTGTTTTGTTTTTTTTCCCCCCTGAAATACTTTTGATACAAAATAGTGCAGAGGTTAATGCAAATATGCTGGCATTCCAGCTATAGTGTTATCTGTACCTGTGGGCTATCTAGCCAGGTGCTTGACTACTGTTACAAACCTGGGTTCAGACATAACCTTACACTTTTCCTTTCTCTTGGCTAATTAATTCAACATTAGGATCTTCTTGTTGTAAACTATGGCACCTAATACCATTTTATGTGGCTAAAGATAATTAGGGTATTTTCTGTCTACTAATTAGCTTCACAATCGTATACAAATAATAACTAATATACTTAATGCCTTGCTGATATAGTTAAGATCATCTCTACTCTACACATTAAGCAGAAGTTTGGTTACAAACAATCAAAAAAAGATTGGCATAGATATGAGAACATGATTACTTAACTCTTTAAATCTTTCCTGAAGAATAGTTTAACACAACTGGAAAAGGGATAAATGCGAGAATAGATTTTTCCACTGAATTCTTATACAAGCATTCCTAAATAACCTAGTTAATCTACAAAGTTCTCTAACAATATCTTTATGTTTTGACTTTGGTGTTACTTTTTGTTTTTCTGTAAGATGCAACATTTGAGACATTTTTTTTAACGGGTTTTTGAAATTATTTGGAAAATGCAATTTAACTATAAAACTGAGGTTACTCAGGCAACTTAAAATCGCACAGCATTTGAAAGTGCTTGTGGTTAAATATACTCATAAAAGTTACAAGAATAGCCAAGTTTCTTATTTTTCAGGTCATTTGAAACAGTTGGTAGTGTTTTCCACTCTCCTGCTGTTGCCATATATCCAGCAATTTCCTATAGATTATTGCACACCACATTTAAGAGAAGCTTAAAAAAGCTTCTCTTGCATTCTAAATAGATTTTTTTCTCAAATTCAAAGTTTGCAAATAAACAGAAAATACTCTTTTTTAAAACTGATATACCATGCTTTTCCTGAGTAACAGATACTTTAGTTATCTTTTGTTTGACACATGCAAATGGAGGGACATGGTAGTAGCCGAATGCCACGTCAACCATCTGTCAAGGTCAGGAATTTAAGATGTTGCTGGATTAGCAGTGATCTTAATGTGACTCAGTCTATCAGTAAGCCACAAATGTCACAGTTTCTGTGACTATTTTTCTGTATAAATCCCCTAAATAGATCACACTCCTGGTAAAACACACAATATCAGAAGTAGTGTACAGTCCTGTTATATAACCAGCAGTTCATCGTACTTCAAAGGAGTATACAGCTGTCTTGAGCCCCAGATCTCCTTAATTGAATTCCACGTGGTGCAGAGCTGAGAGCTGCTGATGCAGAGTTTTGGAATATTTTCCAGAGTTTCCTACTACAGCCTTGATGACCAAGGACAGTACAGGAACACCAATCAGTTTATTCATTACGTGTTCTCCGAAACAAAAATATCTAGAAATTTCAGTATAAATTTTATTGGCTGAAAACTTGAAAATTTGGCATCACCTTGCTTCTTAGAGTAAGTTTAAAGTATTTTACAGGAATAAATGCTAATTGTTAGGTTAGGGAATTAAATAGCCTGAAAAAAATTATGGTGATGCTGAATATTACTTTAAAAAGGACATGTAAGTTTGGTTAGTTGTGTCCTCTCTTGTATCTCTCTCCGTGTGTGTACTTTAGGGTTTTTTTCCTACTCACATTTTTCCTGTTTGTTTGTTTGCATTTTTTAAATTCATTAGAGCAAAACTTTAATGTTGACCTAACAGCTTATTTTAAAGACTTAGGAATCAGGACTTAATTAAGGACTAGCCTTAATACCTAAATTTCACCCATCTAGAATTAAGAGGTACATCTTTGACTTTACTCCAAAATTAGGAGCAGAACCAGACCCATGTTCTTAGTTCATATCTGAGTTCGTCAGACCCCAGTTCAGTTTTGGATTGCCTCCAGTTCGGCTGATATCCCTTTCACTGAACTGAAACTGCCCTCAGCAAAGCTCCTGTAGCCCTGTCCTGGTCCCTGCCACCTGGTTGGCCTGCCTTCCTCCTTCTTGAAGGTGCTTCCATGGTGGTTGCCTGTTCCTTACTGTTGCTTCTTTGCCTCTCTTGATTTTCATCTTAGTCTGGTGCTTGTAAAGTCTCTTAGGTCACTCTTTCAGAATATATATATTTTTTTGCAGAATTTCCAATACGTTTTCCACGGAAACCCAACTTTGAATGCTTTTCTCCTTTTGTGAATTACTCCTTGTATTTCTGAACTTTAAAGTACTATTTTTTAAATTGAATAAAATCCATGATTCCCTTCTTGCTTTAGTGTGGTCCCACAGACTTCATTTTGTGAAGATGTTAGGTTACAGTTTATGAAAACAAGTAAGTTTTGTTCACTCTATGATCTATTGCTCATGGCGTGAGATGAATATAAACAGATTATTGAAAAGTCCTATTCTCTACCTCTGATGGTCTTTTCTGGATGACCTCTAGAATTCAATTTAACATGGCTGATGCTGAAATCTCTTGAAATATTTGCAATTGCACATTTGGATTATATTCTTATTCTCTTTATTATTCATGCCTGCTGGTCACCTCTACTTCTCCCTCTCTTAGAAATGTTTATCCAAATCTTGTGTCTGTTTTCTCAGTAATGCAAGAGATCTGGTTTGCTTTTTTAGTTCCAAGATATTCCAGGCTGCAGTGCAGGCTATTAAAAAATAGTACAAGCCCTCTTTTTGATTTCACTTTGGATCATATTTCTTTCTCTTCCTTTTTGTCTGGCTGCAATTAAGCAGTGCATTAAAAGTAAAGAGAACTTTCACAGCTTGTAGTTTCTTGGGCTAGTTTTATAATGGCTCCTAGAATTCAATTTAATTTAAATTCTTGGCATTTGTGTCTCTGGTGTACACTATGGTTTGTGGATGTGATGCTTATGCCTTTTTTCATATATGGCAAACATGAAGGATCAACAAATGCTAAATTAGAGCACAAATCTTTAGAGAATCATCAGCTGTCACTACATTTATGCTGAGGATAGTGTCCAGTTTCCAAAGGCTTTTATATTATTCAAGTCTTTTAATGATGATTGGAGATGACATGTTCATGAAGTATCTCTGAACTTTTTGTCAAACTAGCCCAAAGAACAGAAATTTTACAACTATTTTAATAACTTATGAGAAAACTTGCATGTTCAGTCTTGGCCTGTTGTATCAATTATTTCTTTTGAAACAGCTGATGGCATTTGCCCAGAATAAAAGATTAGTCTGAAAAATACAAGTTGAATAAAGCTTTAAAAGTAATGTAAATAGAACGAGGACTGGTGTTTTTAAGATTTAGCTGTTAAGAGGCAAAGGAAGCTTTTGTTATAGCTCTTCCTACCTACTCCTACAATGTAAAGAGTATCTTAGAGTAAGTAAATGTTCAGTGGCAGGTTCTCTGTCTAGACATAGCTGCCCTTACTGCTAGTTTCCCGTTTGCAAGGGAGGCTGCTAAATATTGCTTCATTTATGTCATGGCAACTTACTCATCAGGCTATCTTTAGTCTTTCATGCTTCTGCTAGTATTTTATAAAATAAAAACAGGGAGTTTAACTAAAAAATCAAGTGAGCAAGTAAATGGGCAACTTAGAAAGATAGATTATTAAAAGCCTGCAGAAAGCATGTTCTCTGAAAAAATTGCTTGCCTTTTGAATGGCTATTGCCTTTTGAATTTCTCTCTTTGCCGCAGTTGTGACTTATTCAAGAGGGTTTCTAAAGATTCAAATACAACAAAATATTCTCTGAGTGAATGATATGCAAGACATTAATGCCTTGTGAAAAAGTCTTCCATTCATAAACCATAGAATCATGGAATTGTTAAGGTTGGCAAAGACCTCTAAGATCATCAGGTCCAACCTTTAACCCAGCACCACCATGTTCACCATTAAAGCATATTCCCAAGTGCCACATCAACATTCCTTTTGAACACTTCCAGGTATGGTAATTCCACCACTTCCCTGGGCAGCCTCTTCAATGCCTGACTGCCCTTTCAATGGAGAAATCTCACCTTACACCCAATCCAAACCTCCCCTGGTGCAGTTTGAGGCTTTTGCCTCTTGTCTTGTTATTTGTCACTGTGAGAGCTACCTAACTTCCTATATGTAGTGCAGCTGTAGTATTAAGCTTTTTAGCATGCTATCTCATTCTGTTATCTTAGTAGAGTAAAATAATCCTGAAATTGACATGTCTTCGGGGTGCATCTTTGGCAAGAATGTAACAATGGGCAAGTCTTTTCTTCCTGTTGGAGGATCACAGTCTTTAATAAGTAGACATCTCATCTGCTTAGCTCCTCTCTTAATAATCACCTAAGGTATAACTATCTTCAGAGAGTCATCAGTAATGTGTATAAATTATAAATATTTTCATGAGCATTTAAACTGTTCATAACAAGGAAGAATCTGGCATTTTCCTATCAATATGAGGAAACTTTTTTTAATATCTCAGTGCTAAGAAATACTGACAGTACTTGATGTTTGAATTTCATCTAGTAGTTGCAATTAACACACACTGTGGATATGTAATCCCTACTTATGACTTCCTGCTTCAGATTTTTCAGTTCACGTTGTATAGTCTTAAGCTATGGGCAGTTTTTTCTTTCATAGAAAATTCCTACTTTTCTTCTGACAGACTTTTCAAGTAACTTTGTGCTGTCTCTGAGCATTAGGTTTAAAACACCTAAATTCTGAATGAAAAATTATTTTGTGATAAGGGCTTTCTTTTATAATTTTGTAAGTGCTTTTGAGAAGAAAACTGAGCATACCTTAATATTCATAATGAATTCCTTTGTTCGAAGAACTTAATCTCTATTTCACACTGAAGGGTCCAGTAATGACTACTTTTCAAGGGGCACTAAAAAAATATCATCTCCTTTCATCTTTCTTTGTTTGTGATTTGATTTTGACTCAGCTATATCTCTGCATCTCTTTTCAGTGCTTCTATTTAATGCTGTTACTCAGTTGAGTACAGCTGTTAATGCCTTCTTGATTTATAAACAGTTTCAGCACATGCTATAATGAAAGGGCTAAATAAAGTCCTCTGGCTGATATCTTTTTTTGCTGTATTATGATGTGATTTTATACAGTCATGTTTGACAGTTTGGGATAGGCACTTTCCCTTGTGCCATTTGCAGTTATGATGCCTGACTAGGCTGTCATCTGTTTTTGAAATAATGCTTCCCCAAGGAAGCAGAGAGACAGACAGCATGAATGGAAAATGCTGCAAAAAATGGCTGGTTTCCTATTATCTCCTGGCCACCTGTGGCGATGCAAATGCTTTCTAAGGAAATAAAGACACTGATTTCTTTCTGCTGAGTAGGAGCAGATGGTGGGACTTTGCAAGTCGGAAGGAAGAGAAATTAGTGACATGAAGGCTTGACTTAATTTTAACTTATTTGCACTGCTGATATCAGTCTGAAAATTAGTAGGAAAACAGACTGTAAATAGACTCCTTTCTCAGAAAACAGGCAGAATATACCAGTGATTCAGTTTCCAAAGAACTTTCCCAAGTACTGAGAGCAGCTAGGAGAACTTTAATTCTAAACTGCAGCACATAGCTGGCAACAATACATGCAGCTTTTTTTACAAGCATACTTTCAACGCTTGGGCATATAATAAGTAAGACTGAATGCAGTCCCACCTCAGAGCAGTATTTATCAGAGCAGTACATTGGAGTACTTGGTTTTATCATAATACATTGGAGTCAATAGTGAATAAGAATTTAAAAGTGAACAATTGAAAATTGAGGACTAGAGCAGAGAAAATAGATGGTTAATCTGCTCTCCTAATCTTTTTTCAAGTGTAGGTTACAATAGCAGTTCATTTTGGCCAAATCAAAGCCTCCATGTCTCCTCTTCCATTGCCCAGTCACACTTAGTGGCACTTTGTCTTTTGTGGTGAGCAATTCTGAATGTTCTTGAGTGTGCTACAATGCAAACAGTTGGTTGATTGTTGGGCCTAAGTATTGTTCTTATGCTACTTCTCTACTTCCATTCTTAGGAAATTTTTTTTGTTTCGTTTTGTTTTTGGTTTTTTTGTTGTTGTTGTTAGCTCATGTCCTGAGGTCTTCTTTTACTCTCTTCTTTTTCTTTCTTTGTTTTGTTTCTTTGTGATGATGCTACTATATGCACTTTCAACTTAGATGTTTTATGTGTAGCATGTTGCTAGGTTTTCAGACTTTATTTTTTTGCAATGAACATTGATAATTTGCTTGTTGTTCTGAAGAACTGCCTCAAGAGCCATATACTGAATGTTAAGCTTACACTACCCGTTTAAAATTTTTAGTATCATTGTGCATATGATAAAGGTGATGGTCAGCCTGTCACCTCGAGAGATGTTTATATTTTGTGACTTTCTTTAGGTTAGTTCTCTTCAGAATGTCAGTCATAAAAAGATGCCTTTTCTCACTTGGAATTGCAAATAAATTGAGGGTTGAATTTGTATATATATTGCATATCTCTTTCAAAGAGAGTTTTTACAATTGTAAAAATGACGTCGTCAAATTGCATAGAGAAATTTTCTAAGTAAGCAGTTTGATTTGCATAATTCAAAATTTTTGGAGTCCAAACTTGTAGAAGAATTGTGTCAGTGTAAATGAAAAGAATTCCTGATGAGGAAGCTTCTTGTCTCAGCTTACATTTTCTGATGAATCAATAAGAAGGCAAACCCTCAGGTCCTGTCAGTAGTAGCTGATAACCTGGTGGTCTTGGGATGTGGCCTTCCAAGTGGGTGTTTTAGTTGGCTGTGTAGAGAAGTTAGGTCTTGACCTGTTTTCATGAAGGTTAGCCACGGTTCCTTCTTCCAAGGAAAATTTACTGTAAGCTCACCAGTCGAGCCTATTCAGCTCTGAAAAATGTAGGAGTTACTGGGGAACAGGAAGACCAAGACAACACTGTAACAGAATGAGAATAGATGTGGAAATCTGAAATTTCGTTTCCTGATTTCCTTTCCCAGTGAGCGCTCTAACTGCAGAGCTATTGCCTTTCTTTGCCTCTCCTGGGATATAGTGTTGAATCCTGAGCGAAGTTTGATGGGATCAAGCATGATTTTTCTCTTTGGTTGAGGAGGCTGAAGTCATTTAATGGGAAATAAATGTTTCATGATTTTTGACAGTTGAAGAGTTTTTAACTTCATTGTTGAGGCACATTGGTTCTCTAAAAAGAAAAAAACCCCTTTGACTCAAGTAAAATGCTTATGTAACAAATTTAGTTCATAAGGATAAAGTGCTGCTTCAGCTATACATTACAGTATCATGAAGGACTTGCTGGCTTTCAGCCTTGGAAAGCATCTGTGCTCACTAGTGCAGCCCAAGGCAGCACAAGTCAAGGGCCATGTTTAATCACTGCTCTGGTTCTGTCAGTGGCAAGACAGAGCTTTGTTACTGAACCTGTCCTCACAAGGTAAACCACTTTCCCCATTCTTAAAAGTATTGATTTCTTTATTTAAAAAGCTGCTTAAAATAAAGCAGTCTCCTGCTGATAAGAGCATTTTGAGGTAGTCTGGCTCTAGTTTCTCAAACTAAAACCTTGCTTCTACAATTAACTCTTT
The DNA here is from genome assembly GCF_047830755.1 of Zonotrichia albicollis. NCBI lineage: Eukaryota > Metazoa > Chordata > Aves > Passeriformes > Passerellidae > Zonotrichia > Zonotrichia albicollis. The sequence continues at coordinate 57,511,452 of NC_133821.1, forward strand.
GTATGCAGAGGAGAACATGCAGCTGACTTTCTTTCATTTTAGAGGTACTATGCTTACTATACTAGAATGATTAAACCTCCTGAATGGAAAAAAAAAATTAATTCCTTCAACACAGTTGAAACAGACTAAATGCCAAGAAATTATATACAAATTTGGACAAATTTGGAGCTCTTAGCCTGGAAAACATTTCTGAGACATGCCATCTGGTCCTTTCTTATCTCAAGTAACATAAAATGGAATTCCTCTATGAGTTTATCTTATTACATCTTGAATGGAATTATACTTTTTCCTCTCCTAATTCTTCAACTTCTTCACACTGAAAGAATGTCATCCAAAATTACTTGATGAGTAGGAACCTTCTAGTAACCACTGCTCTGTGTTTACTCCTGGCCCATTTATACTTGCCTGAGAACATGCCAACAATTCTGTTTTTCCCTTTTCAGTATAACTTTGAATTTTTATAGTTCTAGTGAAAAAAAATTTCAAGTTTATTATTAAAAAAGATAGTTCTGCAAAATAGAGGTCTATTACATCATGGCTCCGTACAGGAACCAGCAGGCATATGAGTACCAATGCACTCTCATGTAAGAAAGTTTAGAGGTACTGCTGAAATACTTCCTCTACTGCTACCCAATATTAGAGCATTGTGCTGATGTACTGCCTCACCTTTCCCACCTGACTGTGCTTTGGCTTTTTTCCTTGAGAATTTTCTAAATACTTCTGGTAAGATCTTTTCCTCCTTGATCCTCCCATTGCTAATTCATGCTTTTGCAGCCATGTGGGGTAAAGGTGCATACACCAATTGTTATTTCAACCCCATCTCCTATACATCTTTTAAGCCTTTCTCACAATGGCTGTTTTTGTTCTTTGAACTAGAAGCAGATAAATAGCTGATTAAAAACTGAAACAACTTTGAGCAGAAGGTTGTACTACCTGCATAGCTCCAGGTGCAATATAGCATGCATTCAAGGTTGCATATTATATTCCTGCAGTGAGGGATTTACTAATATGTAATTCAGTCTGTGGCCCAGGGAACAAAACTGGTCTCTCTGTGTGAAAAACATGTGACCCCTTTTCTGAAAGGTCCAGGCCCACCAGAATGACTTCTGATGATTGCTGCAGGTCTAACTCATGGCCCTACTTCTGGGTCCACCAGCCACATGGCATTTGCTAGGGGCCTTTCTCTGAGTATCTTCCAACATTCATTTCCATTTTTAAAGATGAGCCAGATAGAATCTCCAGCTTGAGCAGTGAAGTGAATATTTTATATTAATTTATTACATAGTTGAAATGCAACGCTGTGGTAGCAGAGAATGAAAAGTTCTAACGAAAAGCCCTCCTCCGTGCACACTAAGAGCTGTCTGGGAAGAGAGTGAGTTAAACTACTGCTCTGACTCTGTGATTCTAAGTGCTAGCATCTATAAGTGGTAAAATGTATATTGATTAGGTACCATCAGATCCTGCAGGCAGTTTGCCTCGCCCATGTGCAGATGCTCTGCACTTTTAAGAACCAGTGGAAAGTGCTGTGTAAGGACGTGTGGAAACAAGAACTCTTCTTGACATCATGCTTAGTGCGCTGGACTCAGACAGCTTGAAGCTTTCAGAGATGAGTCTGAATAAATAAGACTGGGATCATTTATTACTAGGACATGTATGTGATTTTTTTTTTTCCCCTCAAAAGAGATGCTTTAAAGACTAAATAGTGGAGTCTGAGCAAGGTGAAGGGGAAATTCCAGATGTATCCAAAACTTGATCACGGTAAGTGTATTCATTGACTGTACGTACAATGATATTTAGTAAAAATTGCCTCTGAAATGAAAAGATTAAAGGAGAAAAATTTGAATGTGGAAATCTAGGTTCGTGGATGATTGCTTTGTAATTATTAATACTAAAAAACAAATCTTATTTTTTTATTTGGACTATTTTGGTTTTTTTGCTGGAACAGGACTTCAGCATCACAGAAATGCATATTTCTTCAAGCAGTTCTAAAAATCATGCACATTTATGGCATTATCAGATTTGTAAGAGGAGAGAAATGAGGTGGGTTAGTATATTGACTGAAAAGGAGCTGAAGACAAAACACAAAGAGGATTAGGTTTTGGACCATAGCTTCAGTACATAGGAATTAAGATATTCAAATGATTTGTATCTTTTGAAGGGCATGAAAGTAGAGATGGGGTTAATCTTTTCCCTTTTAAAGTGTAATTTATGGACTATCAACTTGCCATCCAGACTATCTTTCTGTCATGAGGGCATGAGGGTTTCTCATATTTTAAATAGCATTTATAAGCTTGCAAGTAATCTGAAAGTAGTATTGTTAAATACCTTGTTTATATGGATGTGCTTTCATTATAGTGCAAGTCCATAGCATTTTTGAAAATCTACATTTACATCTATAAATTTCTGTTATATGAGGTGTCTAGTCTATTGTCCTTCTCTGTATTGAATACAAAACAAAGAAATCCCCCTGAAATGCAATGCAACCAAAAAATACTGTCTTTTAAACTCACAAACAAAGCTCCCATGCTGGGTTAAGAGTTTTTTACCAAGTTGTATGATGTTTTAATTTATAATGCCTTATATTTTATATGCTGTAAATTATATCAGCAAGAACATAAGTACTTCATATTTTCTTGTCTTCGTAATGTGTACCATCTGTACAATAATTCTGAGCTTTTTTTTTTTTTAATATATCTTGATTCATGTAGACTTACCTCATTTCAAGGATCTGTTGCTGAATTATTCTATTATATCTTTCAAGAACTGGCATGGTGAAATGTCATATCCAGGAACAGTTTAACTGTTTGTCCTCCTCATTTATGCTATGTTAACATTACCTAGTTGTAATTTGTTTTACTGCCCTATAACCCTACATGTAATCCTGTTGAAAGTCATCTGTGCTTAGTCAGTTAACCCTGCACAGAGCATGTTCCTCCCTGTGTTCCCTGGACTGTAAAAGGTGGTAGAATGGGCAAGAAAAAAATTGTTCTGTTTTTTCTCAATGACTTTTTCAAGTCTTATTTTCCTTGGTGTTTTTTGAGATTTAAATGGTGCAGAAACATGACTTATAGCAAAATCCAGGACTTTTTCTTCACACAACATGTACAGGTAGAACTCCCTCTACCTCTTACTTAAACAGTATTGGAAATTGGGCACAAACTCAGAAACACATATCCTCTAAAAAGCTGGAAATAGACAAAGGGAAAGAATTAAGTGACACAAAGGACTGAATTAATCAAGCCTTTTCAGAGGTTCAAATAGAGTAGCATGGTAATGCTACTCTAATGGACGGGCTTTTCGAGGATCACAGAATTCAGGGTTATGTAAAGAACCTGATGTTATTTTTTCATTAAGCTTTTTATCCATTTATTTTTACCTTTATCTAAAGTCAATGTATGGGTCTCGATTTTTGCCATGTTTTTTGTACTGGGAAGGTCTAATGAGCTTCCTTTGACCCTGAGGCACCCTCTGTAAAACAGGGTTTTCCTTTATTACCAGCATTTGTCGGTCCCAAGTAAGTTTCTCCCAATAGAACATTTTTACTCTTACAGCAATTTATTTTTAGGCAAGTAGAAACTTAGTCACATAGAATAATGATTATCCCAAAAATAAGCACTATTTTCTTCTTACTCCTGCATTTCTCTTTAAAGTTCATTATCTGTTAAATTAAAAAAAAAAGTTTTAATCTGAAAATGAAATATGTACCAGCTTTTACTCAGTCAGTAGAATGAATGAAGTCCAATGAACACCATCTTTGTAAGAAGGTATTTCTGTGATATGACTGTATTTTCATTATGTGACTTGATGGTTTTTCTAGTTTTGTGCTACAATATTTGCATCTTTCCAGATAATTTGCTAGGTTACTTGTGCAATTGCTGTGAATGATCTCTATAGAATTTACAGTATTATAAATGTTTAATCACAAGCTGTGCATGCTGATGCAGACTAGGAGTCACAAGAATAACTGCTTGAATTGTGGTCATCTAAAATCTTGCTGTTATCTTAAACAATAAGTTTGCCCTAGTTTTCATCAGAAACTCTCTGTGTCCTCCTTTTAATCAGAGACTCAAACTCAAAGCTGTTGACCAATAAGGATCTAATCTGATTTGAGCTCAGAGAACTAAGAACACCTTTAGCCGTTGGTTTGGAGTTTTTTTCTTTGTACTCCAAAAGAAAATCCACCTTTTTACCTGTTTTTCTAAAAATAGTAAAATGGAAAGGATAAAAATAAGGCTGCAAAGAGTGCATATATCAGTTTAATTACTGCTGAAATAATTCTGTTCGTTTTCCTTGTTTGTGTGTTTGGTGTAAAATGATAATGTATGGTGTGGAAAGAAATATTTCCCTCCAAGCCATAAAAGTGGCCATATGTGACAAAGTGCAGTCATGATGGAGAGAATGTGTTATCACTGTAAGAAAAGAAATGGCAAAGAGCTCCTTACTCAAAAAAGTGCTGAACTGTATCTTAACATGTTGCTGGGTTGCAGAAAACCAAAAGCTTAATTTTCTGTTGTTAATGAACATAACTATTTAAATATAGATTTATCTTAAGTCTTTATCAGACTGAAGAGCATAAAACCAAGTCTGTCTTGATGTAGGGGAGGTTGAGTTATTTATACTGGAAACAAAAGCTTAGATATTTTGACCTTGTCTTTCTATATGAACTTTTCCACTGTTTTTGTTTTTTTTTAATCACAGCAAGACCAGCTTTATACTTGGGCTGCAGTTAGCCAACCCACACATTCAACAGATTACATTGAAGGAAGCTTTCCAAGGAGAATTCCATCTGCGTGGCCTCCACCCAAACCTCCAGATGAAGAACAAAGGCTCAAAATTTCAGGAGAAGGTACAGTTCTTGGATATAGAGAAGATAAATGTATAGGATATAGGAGGCTGCTGTGTTTTAGAATCTGAAATATGAACTTAGTATCTTGGCTACTAACAAACACCTGGTTTTGAGAATCTTGGATTAACATCAGAAATAATGTCAGCTAGTATGAATCTAATAAAAAGTATTCACCAAAAATGCATTCTTTTTGTTAGCAACCAAGATGTGTACCTGGCATCTGTTAAATAATGGATTTTGCCAGGTGCTGTGATCTTTATTCTTTTCCAATATACATACCTTCAGAGCTATGAGATATGAGTTCTTTTTTCTTCTTAAAAATATGAAAATTTCAGAAGCCGACTGGTGCTATACTGAAAGTTATTAGAGTGGTGTAAAGTATTCCTTTGTAGATTCAGCAGTCCTGTGCTGACAGAGGGGTAGAAAAAATGCATCTGAAAAAATAAAACAGGGACTTGTTTACAAGGTCAGTTTATCTTAAAATTTGTGAGGCTATGCTACCAGAATAATTTCTGAAGTCTTCTTCATGCTCTTTAAGAGGTCTATTCACACTGACAATTAAAACCAAATAACTACCTCCCTTGTAGATGACAAAGAAATTTAGAAGAGGATTTCAAGCCTGTTTTCTGTTAGTAGTGTTGACCCATAAATACCACAGGTTCCTGGAGGCTTTGCTTTCCATTAATTAGTATTCAGCAGCTCTCAAAACTGTAGACTGCATTCATCCCCATGCTTTCCATGGAGAGCCACTGGGCATTCACAATTTTTTCATTCCTTTCCTCTCCTCCTTTTCGTTGCTCAGAGTTGAAGAGTTATTATTTTAACAGACATCTATGTATTATTTGTAGGCTTTGGGTGGAGTTAATTTCAGATTTGCTTCTCTTTGGGACTTCTCTGCCACTACCTCTGGAACATGACTGAACTATTTCTTGCACAGACACCTTTTGCCATGGCAACATTTTACTTTTACTGGTATCACTTATTTCAGTGTTCACAAGCAAAACAAGCGATGCCAACAAAAATGCAATACTGCTGTATTTTTCTGTTTAATGCTATGTCTTTTACCAAAGGAATTCTATTGGAGATCAAGGAAACATTTCTGCATCCATCTCACTGATGCAATTGAGAGTGTGGAGCACTGCAGTGCTGGATTGTTGAGCTAATCCAGGTTTTAACCCATGATCTCCTGTTTTATGCTGTATTCAATGGAAGCGCTGCCATATGTAGCAGTAGAATTCAATGCCATCTACTCTGAGAGTTGTGTTTCTCAGCTGGGAGCCTTACCTAATGGATGTGTGATCACCCTATTTATGAACATACTGTGCACTTGAAGAACAAAAGGGTGAATTTCAAATTAAATTATTTTGAGGTTTTAGCCCAACAGAGGTTGGTGTAAGTCAACAAGAATTTAAATTCTCTAAAATCTAGAAGAATGTTGATAACATAAAACATTTGGAAATTTAAAGATACACTTAGTGTATTTCTATCAAAAGATAGAATACTAAATACTAATAATTTTAAAATGTATTAATTTTGTATGTGATTTGTTTCCATCCTATGTTTTTCTGTTTATGGCGCCTACTACATGGATGTAACATTTACAGTAATTTTCTCTCCTTATCTCAGCTAGTGCCCTCTCAAAACAAACCTGCAAAAGTATTAAGTAATGGAGCTAGATATAAATTGAAAAATTATGTATCGGGAGTTTTTCTAAGTTTAATAGAAGTAGTTCTTAAGATTTATTTGCTGAAATTTTGGTGTGATTTTTTCAATGTACAACATGGAAGAAAAGAAAAAGTTATAATTCTTTTGAATTCAACTCAGGCAGGTGAATAATTTAACTTTCTTTAATTGTTCACATGCTTGCCTTTTGGAAGAACCTGGAGGTGAGTGATGTGCAACCTGAGCATAAACACCTTCCTCAAAATTTTTAACTAAATTATTTTGTGCATTTATGTCTTTGCAGTGTGTAGGAGACAAATATTTTTAAAAAGGCTTAAGTTATTATGTGCAGGGCAGCTGTATTTTATATATATATAATTATTACTGTCTGGATTAAAGAGATCACCATTAGAAACAATAGTGCCTGAAGAAAACCATCCATTTTAGACAAAAGCATTTATTGAGAGAGGATGCAGCAGGATGTTTTTATAGAACTTTTGTTTTTATTATATACATTAGCATTAGAAAAGATAGTAGGACTTCAAACTTTAAGTAAGGCAAGAGACAAAATTTTTCAAAGTCGTTAATCATCTGTTTAGTATAGTTTGTATTTAATAGTGTTCCTGTATGCTCTGTATCATGTGAAGCATTGCTGGATGTGTGAAAAGGGCTGTTAGAGTGGTTGGGAGTTTTGGGGCAGTGGGTTTTGTCAGGTTAATTATTATTGTTTGGTGGTTGGTATTTTAGGTTATTTATATTGTTGTTTGGTATTTTAGGTTGGTTATTTATTTAAAAACAGACTTTTGGAAATATCTAATATGAATTTGGGTTCAAGTCAGCAAATACTTATACTAAATGCATTTTTCAGTTCTGGATTCAGTTAAGGTTTTGGACAAAATGGGCCAACATCAACAGTAAGATCAATGTGTATGGGACTAATTTTCTGTTTGAACATCCAATCTCTTCCTGTCTCTTCTTATGGCATTTCACTCCACCATTATCACATCTCAGCACATTGCCCAAATCTAAAGTCAACAGGGTATTTAAAATTTAATTATTTTAATTCTTTGCTGATGACACTACTCTACTTGACACACAGGAAAAGGCAAGTAAGCAGGCACTAGAGTCGAATCATCCCATCTCCCATGGGGCTGTTTAACCACTTGTGAAGTCATTCACAGATTATCCAACTTCTGCAAAATGAAACAGTCTCAGACAACTAAATATCAGTCTGGGTTTACCTGAAATCCAAGTTAGTCTCTTAAAAAAAAGTATATTAAAAAAACAGAAAAAAAACCAAACAAAAAAATTTGTTTGATTTGCTTTAAAGAAAAGGTTTCATTTCTCATACAGCACTCTTTTCCTGAATCTTTTTTTTCCAACTGTGGTGGTAGTGTTTGGGTTTTTTTTTTTTTTCATTTTACTTAACAAAAAGGATTGGTCTGCTGGAAGTAGGTTTTATTTCTAAATTTTGTCTCACTAACCTTAAAGTTAACTGCACAGATCACTGTGACTTTAGCTTATATTTAGAATCCTTTTTAGAAGGATAACATTTCTTAGGTAAAAATAAGCTAGATAATTCTGTCAAATTGTTTAATATTGATCAATAGATAGGAGCAGTTTGGTCCTGTTTTGTTAAGCATTTTTATGTAAGGGAGGTATGCTAATTTGAATGGCAGAAAACATTCAGTGTTGTGGGTGCATGTCTAATAATAGAAAATCAGCATAGAATAAATCTGTTGTGAGCAAAGATCAAACAGATACTAACATTTCTCTCAAACACAGAAAAATCTAAAATCTAAATGAATAGTTATTTATTGCTAGGTGCAGCTTATCCACAACAAAGGTAAAATGATTGTGGTTTGTAAATTTTCAAGCCTTGTGACAAAACTCACACTTGTAATTAAACTTCTTCCTTCTATGTCTCACTTCCCGACAGCTGGGATTGTCAGAAAGCTGTGAGGAGGCCAAGTGTCCAAAAATCATGAATCCAGAAGCTCTAGTTCACAGCTGTTTGACTCTTTCTGCAAATGGTCAAGAGATTTCCCTGTTGAATAGTGGTACCTTTAAACATACAGCAAAGACACCACACATATAATCTCTGGGCAGGTGTAGAGAAAAAATACTTCTGTTCTTGTTATGTGTAAATAACTGGGCCATGATCAGTGAAGAGACACCATTAGCTGTAGCTCCTAAACTGATTAAAGATCTTTGCACGATGTAGCTGCTGTGGTGTTGTTTGATTGTTTGTTTTCCTTTTCCTGATTATTTCCTATTGGGCAAGGAAACTGAGACACAGTGTAGTTCTTTAAGGTTAGAAAAGTCATCTGGTTTTAAAATAAGAAATAGGATCTAGCCGTGGAGTGTCTTATGTTTTGATCTATTTTTAAGATATATATTAGTACCTATAGCACTGTGGAGTTTTCAAATTTCTGTGGTAGTGAAAGAAAGGAAAACATAGTTGGAAAGAGTCATCCATTTTAAGGACAGGCAATTTTTGGGATAATTTGGGAAGTGGGACAGTACCATTCTTTTCTTTTTAACTTTATACTCCTTTCATGAATTTCTTAATGCTTATTTTTAAAGATCAGTCTTTTTTTATTTATAGAATATTAAAATCTGTATCTTCTTTTCAAATTCAGAGTTGAAATCTACAGTCCTAGAAACAGAGAAGAAAGAGGGTGGTGTTCAGCAGGCACAGGTAAGATTCTAACAGAAATGTTCTATCATTTTTTTAAAAGTGGGCAGGAAGCACTACTTCTTTTCAGATATTTTTGAAATAGTTTTGTGTACTAAATGTTCTGTATGAAAAAACTCCAAAGTGAGGGTGTTTTATGTGCTCCACAGTGGATGCAGGTGTAAGGATTGAAGGTTCATGCCTAAAGTGATTATTACAAAATGTCATCTTCTACTCAAAACTAAGTTAACCCTATGATGGCATTAGTAAGGAATAGTTATAAAATATCTTATTATAATAGATAATCTATAAAAGTGCATGTAAAAGATAGTGGCAGGGATTTTTTTATTGACTCTCTCCTCAAGCTTACAGCAGGGGTAGTATGTGAACAGGTTTAGAGGGCATGCTGAACTTAAAAAGGAGATAATGTAATGCTGGGACAATGGAGACAGTCTGGTCTGTCTTGTGAATAACACTATTCACTTGTTCTGGAAGTCATTAGAAGGAAGGCTAAGTTCTGAAATCTTGGTTTGAAACAAGCAGCAACCAAAAACTCTTGGAATCTCTTTTCTTCCTCCTCTGTTTCACAGCTTGTTTCTCTTGTTTCCTTCTTTGTGTTTGTTTTGGTTTTCTTTTATGGGGTGCTTTGTGTTTCTTTAGGTTTGCTGGGCGTTTTGTTGTGGGGTTTAAGGTTTTTTGGTAGGTTTTTTTTGGGTTTTGGTATGTGTTTTGGGGCTTTTTGTGTTAAGACAGGACAATTAAAGCATCACTGTATCAAGCAGCATTTGTGAAAATGGTCAGTAATTTCCTTTTCAGGGAAAAATAAGGAATGTGAAGTTAAATGCATGCTACTGATCATTAGACATACAAATTTCATTTGGGCTTGATCACATATTTTGTGAGCCATGGGTGGGGAGAGTATGTGTACTAACTTTATGACTTGCCTTGTCAAACAACTGTAAAGAATTCTGCTAGTTGGTTATCTAAATTCTTCTAACTTCATAGTATGGAACATTTTAAAACTGCAGCTCATTAATTAAAATAATATTACAAAATAATACTTCATTCTGGTATTTTAAGTTTAACCTAAAGTGTATTTTTCTCATGATATTTTTATATTTCAGTCACCCAGGTTTCCCTAACAATGGTTTTAATTATTAATTATGGTATAGCCATTTTTCCCTATACTTCCAGGAAGTTATTGCATGAAAGGAATGGATTTACCCAGTCTCTTGTACTATAATTCATTGCAAGAAATTACCTATATAAATGGTTTTCTTATTGGAAATGTAATTAATTTAAATAGGTTTATGAATATGCAGTTATTTTACCTATTAAAAAAAAGTATTTTGAGAATTCCTGTGAGAATGAAGTTTAACCAGGAGCTTTGAGCACTGCATGATCACTTGAATGGCATTTACTTGTGGTTGGGAGCTTTTCTTTATTTTTAGGACTAGCCAGGTATTTTGTCCAATTGCTGAATTCCATTTGCTAGTGTTTAGGAGATCCCCATCTCTCTTACTCTGTGGTGATCCCTTATGGCAGCAACTTCTTCCATTCTATACTATTATTCATCAATGACCTGCAGGACTAACAGGATCAACTGACTTACAGAAAGTGAAGTTTTTTGCTGTATTATGTCATCATCATTCTGGTTTATTTTAAAAATCAGGGTCTACAGTTTTTTTCTTTTGAGGAACTGTATGTGGATAAAATGTTGTCATATGTTTAAATTATTTCTGTAGCGATCAAAGCAGTCAAGCATATTCCATCTATCTATCATCTATCAGTATTTAACTACATCAATCTATAAAAAATCTAGAAAATAGCATGGCCATTATGTTTGTAGGTAAATCCTGTACTGCAATCAGATCATTCTTCATGTTATCTGTACGTTTTTTAAGTGATGAACATGTTTCTATTAGAGATCTACCCTCTTGTGTGGTCTGCTGTTTTTATTTCTGAAAAAAGTAGGTGTTGGCTGAAGTTAGCCTTGTTAGGTGATTTTTCTCTTTTCCTTTTCATACGTAAATGAGAGAGCTCTAGTTTAAAATTTGAATTGATCAACTAAGTCTTTTTACAGTCTTCCCTCTCCTTTCTCTGGGAAAACACATTTCCCACATACTACTAATATAATTGAAGATTATTGGCCAGAACACAGTTGTAGCATGATGTGCTGATAAATTATCTCAGTTATGATAAACAATTAACAAAAAGAATCAGAATAACTTTAAATTAAAGGCACAAGTAATACAGCCTGGATTGTACACTTCATTGTCACTTGAAGGAGCTTCTTTATACGTACCCTCTCCATTTCCTTATCTTTACAATAGTATATATAATCTGAATATTTTACAGCATAATTTCTGGACATTTTTTTTGAGTGTTTTTTTGAGTCCAAAATATCTATTTTTTCTAAATTACAGCTACAAAAACAAGGATATGGGGGTGTGCTTGCTTTTAATACAGGAATTGTTAGGCAGTGGAAAAGTAAGAAAAGTTGGCAGCCATTTCAAGTCCTGGTTTTAAAATGCCAAATAGCAACGATGTCTGCTTAGTCTTCCCAGTACAAACAGAGAAAGTTTTGTTAGCCTTAACTCCTTTAGTGAAAGCAGAAGAGAAAAATTGAGCGTTCTAATGTAGAAACTCTAGATTCAAACCTGATATTTAAATTTGACAGCTGTACTTTGTGCAAGAGCCAATTTCTGTTCTGTTTGTACCCCTGATCTTTTGTACTATCTTCGTACTTTTCCGTACATTTTAACTTACTTTTCAGAGTAGCTTGATTTTGTTTCCATGGTAGGTAAAAATAGATTCTTAGCAAAAAGATGAAGAAAAAAAATCCTTTAATTGTAGGATGAGTACAGGTAAACTAGGCTTTGGTGAGAAGTGGGACATTACAGAGCCAGAAACCTAAAGTTGTTCAAAAGGCACTTAAAAGTATTGTTTTATCCACCATATTATGAAATTATTTTAACTTTCTATGTTTGATCATTTGTGATGGGAGTCTCTTCTGTGGACCACACAATTTTAAAAACAAAGCCCTTTTTACATTTATTTAATTGTCAGCATCCAGATATAATAAATACTTCATGCCACTTTATGCCTGGTCCCTGTAATCCCACCTCAGGAGAGGAGGATTTGCCAAACTGTTGCAGTCTATAGCAGTTTGGTTATAAGATGGTTTAAATAGTCAGTGTAAACTCTATTTACATCAGAAAAGCTTGTCATCAAAAAATTCTTATGCTCATAATGTTTCTGTCTTAGCTTGGTTTGGTTCACCGCATTTTACCCAACAAATAAATCCTCAACCAAAATGCTTTGCCCTTTTGGAATTCCAAGTACTTCTGCTGGTACTGAAAGCCAGACAAAATTTTGGCAGTTCTGAGGTGCTGAAGATGGGTTTCTACTGCACATTCTATTGGCACACTTTCCAGCAATATCATAGGGAGACAATGCTAATCTTAAAAAAATAAATTGTATGCCAGGTTTTGCCATCTTGAAGATACTTTCTGCTTTATAAAAACAGACTAGTGGACTGTATCTTTAGAATATTCCTAACCGCCCCAATTTACTGGTAACTTCTCTCTCAGTAGGAACCTTTGTTCATATGCTAGTTTTTGACTATGATTTATTGTAATTCCTTAGGGCAATAGCTTAGTGAGATTTGAAACGTTCCAATTTTGACACTTAGTAATACAAGAAAAAAGGTTCTGAAATCCTTTAAGATAAACACATAATCAGTCTGTTTAAAAAGTATAAAACATTGGTGGGACTGGAATTTACTTTTCATTATTATAAAATGTCACCACTAGAATTTGTCTCAGAAACATGCATGCTGCCCAAACTCTCTCTTAAAGGAAGTTTCAGAGATTATTCTTCATAGGTGAAGGTAAGATAAAGAAGGTAGACAAAAGATTAGTCTCAAACAGTGAAATACAAAAAAGAATTTTTAAAAAGGTGAGATTTTATAATCCTGCCTTAGACTGTTATGACACTTGTAGTCTGGTATAAAACCTGTTTTATTTTGGTATTACACAGTTTTTATCATAGACTAACTATAAACAAGACTAGTGAACCACTGGCTTCAACAGAAGCCTGAGGAAAATTGGGAACTCTTTGTTGCCTCGCAAACAGCTCTGTGGCTGTGGCATTTTTAACACTGCCTGATTCTGCATGTTCTTTCTTGAGATATTTATTAAGAAAAAAAAAGTGAAGAAGTGTCAGTCCCCTTCCATCCTTTTGCTTTTTGACAGGTTAGTTTTTGTAAGGGGGAAGAGAAGGCTTGAGGAAGCAATGAGCAGTTAGTCTAAAACAATTATTTTCCTACAAAGATATGACTGCCAGAGTTGTAGATTTCAGCAGGGAAAAATAAGTTACATACTTGGGTAAAAAAAATCCAACCAAAAATATGTATGACATATTCAAAAGGATCTACTTATATGATTGTCTCATTGAGGAAATAAAGGATTATGACAGAAGTGAATATTTTTGGATATTTCCTTATGAATCAACTGAATAGAATTGTATTTCTTCTTTTAAGAACAGTACCAATGTAAACTTTCTACAAAATCATGCCAGCATACCCAAATTTCAGAAAACAAAAAGTTAAAAAAAAATCAGAAATATTCCTCAGGGGTTTTTTATCTTGCAAAACGTAAAGCCAGATTTGTAATATAGTGATGGGGAGGAACTTACATTCTAATTGTAGGTCCTATGTTAGAATTGGGATAGCTTAGCTTTAAGCAGTTGAATTTCGGGAAGCAATGTAGGTAGATGGTGTTTTCTTGTTAGCATTCAGAGTAAATGATGTTTTATCAGAAACATACAGAAAGGAAAAAAATTTTGTAGGAAATGAAGTGATACAAACCTAGCAAGAGCCTTTACTTCCAGGGTCATAGGAACTGCTGAAATGCAGAATGTTTTGCTTAGGCAGTAAATGGGAATTTAACTTTGTTGAACTCCAGGACAAGTTAAGTGCAAATCAAGTATTTTATGTTCATGAAACATAATGTTTATGCAGAAGTTTCAAATTTTATTGATGGAATTCTTAGATTCTTAATATTGGAAGTTACTTTTCAGTTCAAACATGCTGCCATTTTCAGGTTTATTTTTTGGTTTGTTTTCAGAAAGTCTTACAAGCACAAATAGATGTTTTATTTCTTAAAACTGCAGCAGGTAAATTAACTAAACTTTTTGAAATATGAAGTGATATTCTCTGAGTTGAGGCCTTAATACAGCTTAAACAGAGACTGTCTGTTCCAGTCTGTGCTGCTTCCCACATGGCTAGTAGCCACTTTGCAATTAAATACTGTCATCTGATGCTGGTGGGGTTTCTTTGGCCATAAAAGAAGGATGAGAAGACAAATAGAAATATCAGAAGAGAGGGAAGAAGTACTTTAATTAGACAGTCTGAAGGACGCCCTAAATTCTGCTTACTCAGCCACTAGATGGCAGTTAAGTATTTTTGAACGGATTGCGAGGCACTCGCAACTCATTCCCAGGCGGTCCTGCAGACACCCTACAGCGGGGTTTTTTGTCTCAGTCAAAGGAGTGGCTTTCTGCTAATTAATAACTTAGCCTTTAGAATGTACGCACACTTGCCCTGTTTAATCCAAACCAAGATTTAGCAATTTGAGCACCTCTCAAAGCAGATCCTCTACCTTCCCAACTCCTCAAAACACTAAATATTTAGAAAGCACTGCTTTGTCACTATTGTTTTGGTTAGTTAGTTGGGTTTTTTTAAACCAGTGAAATGAAAACATTTGGTTTGGTCTACCAGCCTCATGAATGACTTCCTTTAAAGTGATAATTAAAAAGTTATAAATGAATTAGTATCATTTAAGCAAATAGGTCAATATCCTGTTGAAGATAAAATTTGTTTCTTCAACCACAATCGTGAACCCATCTTCTATTTAGTTTTGATGAGGCAGAAGTTTAAAAAAAATAAAAGGGAAAAATTGCATCAGACATAATTAATTGACAAAAACATGGAATATAAATCACAGACTATATATTTAAATGAAAAAACAGGAGTACAGAATGCCATGCCTGTGTGGTAGAAAAATGTAAGCAGTTAATTCTCAGAATAAATATTAGTGTTTTGTATTATATCCAGACTTCACAATACTTGGATTGACTTCTGTTATTTTGCTTGAAGGCAATGTTTGCCTTTTTAAAAGAAACAATACATTTTATTCTTTTCAGTGGAGTTACAATAACACATTTTTGCACTCTTCCTCCTAGTCGTGGTGAGACTAAAATTTGTTTTCTCTCATCTGTGTTCTTAATGTCAAGATGAAGTTTTACTTCTGCGCTCATTTTAGTTTCAAAGATTCTTTATTCTCTTTTTCTACTTTTATTGAGACAGACATATATCATAGATCTGAAACACATAAAAATCATAGCACAGTTCAGTGTTGAGTGGAACATTAAGAGGTCATGATGTACAAACTCTTTTCCACTAATGCCCTCCTCCAAGCAAGGTTAGCTTTCATGTTTGGTGGTTTTTGTCAGGACTTTGCTCATCTCTGAGCAAGGGTATGAGGTAATGGTAGTATGTATTTCCTGCTTTGCCTAGTCAGTGGTAAAATGGTAAGTCTTGATCTGTTTCTGATGCATTGTTTTGATAACAGCTAAAAGAGATGAATATGTGTGCTGTAAAAACCTGTATTTCCTGTGAGTTACTACCTTCAGGCATTGATTAAAATTCTTAAGAAACTGTGGGTCAAGTTCTTGCAACTAATCTCATTTCACAACTTCTTCATCACAGATTTTATGAGAATGTCTATTATTAATAATAGCAACAACAATAATAGGAATAGATTTTACATCCTTTAATCATAATGGGCATTCTTCTCTTTGTGTTTTGACTATGCTTTATACTTAGACCAAGATGGGTTTTTTTGTCATTTTAGGTACAAATTCTTGGATGTGCAGCACCAGTGTTAGGGTTTGGGCAATAACTGATGAGAGGAAAAGGAGAATGACAGTAAAAATGAGAAAATAATTTATTTTAACAAGAATTGTTTGGCAATGCTTTAACTCCAATGCTTTAAATCCTCTCACTATAATGTGAGAGACTTTCACTTTCTGAAAAAGGAGAACTATGGGATAGGGATTGCATAGAAAGAATTATCACCTTTCTGTCTGTGTTTGATTCTAAGCATTAATGTATTTCTTCTCTTGCCTTTTACAGTGAGTTTCTTGTAAAATAATAACAGAGCACTGTAACTTCCCTTAGGGAGCAGTGAATGCAAATGCATGATAGCTATATGCTTATTGAAAATTCTGTTTGCATTCTTTACTCTCTTCTCCTCTGACTTCTCACTGTTCTTGCTCATGAAAATAGATAAATTTGAGGTAGTTCTTATGCCATCTATGAATTCCTGATTAGAGCAAAATTTATGAGCTGTATTCATTAATTATTAAAATACAATTTTTTACCTAAATTCTCTAAACCATAAATCCTATTTCAGATGAAAATCCATAAACTCCTTTTATACCAAACTACAATTTGTACTGTAAGTTCCGTTATTTACTTAAGAAATTTCTCTCATCTTTTGGAGACCAGAGAAAACAGAGATTTTGTTTGTTCAATGGTAACATCCTATACTTGGATTACATAGAATATTTTTTGGTACTATACTATTTACGTTTCAAGCTTTTTTAAAAAAGAATTCCACAGAAATTGAAGAGAACAGATTAAGAAATTACATGAAATACAGGAAAGCCGTTTGAAAAAGTATATGTGTGTAAGTCTGTGTGTATGTGTACATATCAGTATGTGAAAACTTCTTGTAGCATTCCTAGCAGGACATTTAATTTGGCAAGTGGACTTAAACTATTTGAGGGACCTCCTCCACACAAAAGGGAGAACTCTTTAAAGTTCTTCTTATATTTCCCTTGGCATTAAATATCAGGTGCTACCTTTTAGTGGTGTAAATCCTGAGATTTTCTACAATGTTCTCTACGTAGAAGGGAGATAAAAAATGCTTCTCTTAGTAAAAATAAGTATTCATTTACCTCAAAAGTGCCCTAAATAATTTAAAAACAAAGGAAAAATTACATACTGCCAAACCTAAATGAGAACTCACAAGTAAGGCTGAGAATAATTTCTGCTCTTCGGATACAAGGTAGAGTAACAGTTTATCTTCTACTTACATTTAGATCAAAAGTTATTACATTTTCCATCTTAAGCTGGTATAAACAAAAGCAGTAAAATCACTTTTTTCCTTTTCTGTATTTTGAATACCTGTTTTTCTTCATATTTATTCTTTAGAGAGGTAGGCCAAAACTATTCATAAAAACTAACTTGCATATTCCAGAATGTGCAATTGCTGTCTATGATTATTCAACTTTTTCTAAATATACAAATCGGGTTTTTTTTAAATGTTCATGATACCAGAAAGATTTTAATTAACTTCTCTATACTTAAAGCTCATTTTTGATTACTTGATTTTGATTGCCTTTTTTAAAAATTCTATCACTCAAAATGATACAGCTTCATTTCTAATATAACTTTCACACTTTTAAAGATTTAAAGAAGATGAGATACTTTCAGGCCCCTGCCTGCAGCATGTTTATGGATATATTTGTGGAGGCTCTCTTTCCATTTCTCCAAAACTTTTCTGTTGTGAGTAGTGGGCTTGTGCTTCAGTATATCTATAAAAGTTTAATCTTACTGTGGATATTTTTTGCTGCTTATTCCCTGTTGGAAGCTTAAGACAAAAACAACATGTGAACCTCCCATTTTGTGGTCTGGCTGAACTCTTAGATGAAATGGGCAAGTACTGTGCAGAAGTATCATACTCTGGACAGTTGCTTATCAGAATGGGGCAAAGTTCTTCTGAAAAATCTTCACCTTTCTTGATCTCCCCCACTAGAGCTTAAAAGGTGCTCCAAGCCCTTCAAATTTAAACCATTAGTGTTCACATTTTGGCTCATAGAATCCATATTGTGATTTATAGCATAAAAGCTTACAATTGATGCATATAAAGAGCATGAAAATAATAATAAATTAGTTTTCACAGTGACTGCTTTCTAGGTTGCTGGACAATTTCAAGTGGAATTGAAAACCAGGGAAAGGTCTGGTGTGAAAAAGTTCAACACCTTTCTCTAGTGTGTCAAGGCAGTAATGTTCAAGGTATGCCAGATTTTATGTTTTAACAGAATGAGATGAATTGTTGCCTTGGCCCAGATACACAGGAAAACTACCCAAACACTTTGGTATCATAGTTGAAATACTTTAGAAAAAACACAGGTGACAAAGAAAGGAAGCAATTAATCATGTGTTAGGCATTTCAGCAAGCTATTTAATATTGAGGAGAAAATAAATCCAGACAGTTTTTATCCAAACTTTTAAGGAAATCTGACTTTTAAGGTACCTCTTGCTTATAAGCTGCTGACATAAGTGGCTGGGCTCTAGTTATCTTTTCATCTGCACTAGCAGTCTCTTTGCAATCCACAGCACAATAAATCAAAGGCACCAGAAACAGGTAACATAGTTTTATAATAAAATTAATAAAGTTCAGCTTTTCTTTCAGTACCCAGTCTCATTTACATGCTTTTTTTACACTGGATGAGTGATAGAACAATTAAATGAATTTCTGAGCTAAATTAACCTAGTAATGGATAGTAAACCCCTTTTGAAGTCTTACTTATCTATGAATTGTTTCATGCCTCCCTAATAATGAAATTTCATCTAGGCCAGGACAGAAACATTCAAAATTTGAGAGGGACATTTTGGTTGGTTTTTCAGCCTGGATAGTCAGGACATTGCTCATTGCACATGGAACATGCACAGCCTCTTTGAGAAGTGATGGGGACTGTTCTATATTTTTTTCTTGCTCACTCTTTCATACTCAAGCTACCATGATAAAATTGAGGGTTAAGCTTCCACAAGTGTTATTTGTGAAGGTTTAAAGTAATGCTATGTAATATTTAAAGTAATGCTATGTAATACTACAGTAATTAAACTTGACTCCTGTGCATCTCCTAGGGTGGTCAGTCGTTCTGTGAGATTTTATTTTACCTTGTCTTTTCTTCAGTCTATGAAAATTCTTTTGAGGTTTGTATCATAGTAAAACCTGAGGATAACCTAAGGTTATTTTTTCCAACTAAATTAAGAGTTACTCCTTAAAAAGAGAAAACTCTTTCAATCTTTGATGCATCTCAAGTTGATTATTTATTTAAATGGGTAACGTAAAGAACTGAGATCTTATCCTCTGAGATATGCTTAGCTCAGGGATAAGGAATTCAAACTGTTCAGGAAGAAACTTCAAGAATCTAAGCTCTTTGCTCCTCTGACTTCCATCTTTCCAAGTCAGCATTTGCAATGCATGTATCTTTCTTCAAAGGTATAGGTTCCCTGTTGACTCTGTGTTAGTTTATCTAAACTATTTGAATGTCAATAATTATTGATCTCTGCATGTAATGGTTTGGGGGGGTTTTGTCACACATGATAGGTGTGACAAAACCACTGGGTTGATTGGACATGTCCCAGCTCTTTAGGACAGGAAGAGCTACCTAGTCCATTGCCAGCCTTGTGCAGGCTGGTGTATCCATTTGTTGCAATGTGTGGGAGTAGCTCACACTTACCAAATAAGTTTTATGGCTTCAGACAGAGCAACGCACAAGGCTGTTTTTGTTTCAGGGCTTGCTTGTTCACTGTTATACTGGGGAGCATCACTTTCTTGTGGTTGTAGGAAGAAAGATCGACCAATGTGAAAAAGTGTACCCCTTGTTGCTATATGTGCAATCTCAGAATAGTAAAAGCTTCACTTGAAAAGTTTTAATCAGGTAGTCTGAGGAAGAAACTAGTATCCAATACTAATTCTACTCCTTCAGCAATTCTCCCTGAGTCGAAAGTTGAGCCAACTTTTGACTCAATTTCTACTGCTGTAAAAATAAAATGCTGCAATGAGCCTTGAGATTAAGTGAAATGTGAGAGTAATTAGATGGATGCTGTTTTGTTTGAATGCAAATCAAGTCTCCACCAGTACTTCTCATTTGCCAATTACTGTAGCACTAAAAATGCCTGTTAAATGTTGTGTCTCCTTTTCTTAAGGTTGATCTGCAGTTGCAAGAAGTAGCTTTGAAAATGAGACAGCTTTAAAGAGAGAAACCTGAATAGAGATCACATTTCTCTGACTGAATTAAATTCTTACTGTGGCTCTACTTTGTGCCATTCGGTGAGCGTGCGCGTTCAAAAATGTTTCACTTCGCGTAGAAAAGCAGCATTTATTAACAAGCAGTTGGAAAGAGCATCCTTCCAAGCTCCTGTGCACTGCTAGTACTTCCAAGTGCTCCCAGGCACACTTAATAGAAGACCTGAGAGGCCTTATTTTGCCATCTTAATTCTGTTTAACTATATGCTTCTATTTCCTGTGTGGTCTTGCAACTGGGTAGCAGCATACACTCTCATTCATGAATTGTGGTGTAGAGAAACTAAAAAGTCAAGGTTTTTTTCGAAAAAAAAAGAGAAATCAAAGCAAATATAATCCTATTATCAAAATATAAATTCTATCCAGAGAGGAAATGTCATGACGCTAGGTAACAAATTGCTGAAAATTATCGAAGTGCTGATGCAACTTTTTGACTTGTAATAGCATAAGGTATTAACTTCTAAAACCAAGATGGAATATGTCTTTTTTTTTTTTTTTTCAAATATGCCAAAATTACCAATAAGAACTGTCATTATGTTTATTTAAAAAAAAAAGATACCTTTTAGCTGTTCATAAAGCATGTAAGTGAATGAAAGCTGAGATAGGAAGTTATAGACGAGTACAGACACATATGTATGTCTATATATACATAGACTAGGGCTAACTTTCACAGATGTGGGGTTTTTTTCTGCCTAGAAATTTAGTTATGGAAGGGTCTATAGGTTTCAGTCACTCATCTGACAAACTAGGTTGTCAACTCTGTAGAAGGAGGTAGCTGCACTCTGATCTTTTACGTGTTTGAAGATCCTGGACATGTTCCGTCTATATAGATCAGCTTTATGCTGGACATCTGAAATGCACATGTGGAAAACATGACAGGATTGGAATGAATTCTATGTAATGTACACGTGCAGATCCAAGTGTACAACCTTTAGCCAGCAAAGCAAATATTTCCAGATCCGTGTACAAACAATCATATCAGTGCAACCCAAAGAGATCAGCCCCAGATTGAGCATCCAACTCATAGCACATGGAACATGTACAGCCTGTGTGAGAAATGCTGGGCATTGTTCTATTGCCACACATTCCTCTGAAATGTTTTTCCTGCTCACTCTTTCATACTCAAGCCACCAGGATAAAGCAAGGGTTAAGCTTCCACCTTTCTTTCTTTCTTTACAGAAAGAAGACTGTTCCACAGTACCTGGGTCCTGGGTAAGAACTCTAGGCAAGACAGAGTTTCCTCATATCTCTTTTAAACCCCATAGGTTTCTGCTGTGGAATTGTCCCCTGGATTGAAAATGAAGCTTCTTTTCATTATGTGTGTGTGGGTTTTTTAATCTCAGTCTTCTGGTCCTTGTCAACAGCTTTTGACCATCTTTTACATGTATGAAAAATTGAGTATTCTCCTGCTTATTCTCTAAGAAAATAGTAGATTTTTTTTTTCTGATTGGATTTATATAGCTTTGATTTCCTTCTTATTTGATAAGCCTTTCAAATCTAGAGGTCAACTTTAAAATAGGACAAAGTCAAAAATCCAATTAAACTACTCTGAGGGCATCTTAAAAGTCTAAATGAAAAATATGTCTGTCTAAAATAATTACTGCAACACATAAATACTGGGGCTGTGTTTTGTTTTGCTTTTCGTTTCTTTTTTTTTTTAGACCAAACAAATTCAAGTACATCATATCCTCTGGATAAATATCTCTTCATTCACATCAAAGCCTTGTTTGTTCATACTAATGCTGTTTCCATGAAAACTGGATATATTGGTGATTGTTAGGTATAACATGATAGGAAATCACCCACTTGTTTGAAATTCTGTATCTCAAGGATATCAGAAATGCTACTTCTTAGGGCATGGTTAAACAGCCCCTTTAATTCATCAGGATATTTTAATTTCTTGTCTGAACTGATAACTCATCTCACTGCGTTGCTCATTTTTAAAAATCTTTCTAAAATAGTTCTGCTCCTGAAAGAAACTTCTTAATCTGCAGGGTAAATTGTCTTGTAGGAGAATGGATTCTAGTTTTTTTCTGCAGCTAACATAGAATTACAGTATTCAAGAATTACTTCTTTTTCTTGTTAGAAGTTGAATCTAATCTCCCAAGTAGAAGAGTTTTTAAAACAGTAAACTGTTCTGAGATCAGCCATTTTTAGAGCAGATCTCTTCAGAGCCATTGAATATTTTGCCTAATCATGTTGGCTGCAGTTTGTTTATGGCAGAAATGAATTTACTCTATCTCCTATAAAATCCTTGTGGAGTGTTCTTAGAGTATAAAATGGGAGCTTAGGAGAATTACCGTCTGGGGAAACTGGATTTGATCTCAGCTGAAAACTGGTGTGTGGCCTTAATAATCCTGGCAACACATTTCCTTTGATAGTGCTGCCTTTTGAAGAGCTGATAGGCCTTATTGTATTTGCAGGTGACTGGTAGGGGGATAAGAGCAGATGAAACAAAGGGATAAACAATATTGTATTACTCCTTTATTAAGAAATTCTTCAATAAAACTGTTGTTGCTATGAAGTATTGAGTTATTAAAGGAAACTGGATGGGCTGAGTATCATGAGTAATTTGTAATGGGAATGTCTTTCTCAGCCTTTTTTCCTTCTTATTTCACTGTAAGTTGTTATGTCTGTCTTAATTCCTTCACTATTCATTTTTTCATGTTCCTTTCTCTGTTTTACATTTTTGTCAACCTGTGGCAGGGAGACCTAATTGTAATACCCAGCCTTTGGTTCAAACTGCTGCTCCAGAAAGTTCAAACAATCTAAGAGATTGTCAATTTTTTGATAAGGGTACTTAAAAATCAAGCAATTTTTGGTTTAAATGCTGTTGCTGTTTTACTTCTGGGATTGCTTTAGAACAACTAGAAATTCTAAGATAAAAAAGAAATTGAAATTTTATATCTGAAAACTGATTCTGTGCAGAAACATTTTTTAAGTATTATTGAACATTAAGTTTTATTAACAATCCCCAGCTGGAAGTTATAACTTTCTTTTCCAGGGAAAAAAATATTTTTAATACTTTCATGTGTCAAAAGATGAGAAAAATGTTTCTCTGAAACAAATCAAGGCAATTGGTATATCAAGTACTGTATGTTTATTTGTAGGTTTCTTCACAAAACCTATAATTTGAATATTTGAAATATTTCCTATTAAGCAAGCCTATGGTCTCATCTGAGATGCATAAGGTTTGGTAAAAAGAAATAAAAAGGCACTTAAGTTTTGCTGTAACCACTTGTGAAACCTCTTGCATGACCAACTAAATGCTTGAAGTGCTGGCTAATATTTTTAATTGAAAGAGAAAACAAAAATACTAAAAGTACATGTAAGTGTATGCAGCTAGAAAATAATTGATTTTTAGAATACTTTTTATTGTAAGGTCAAGTCTATCTCCTGTTCATCAATCCTGAATAAGCACAAATGGCTATTTTTGGACAAGATAACTTCTATTAGCTGGTTTGGATGAAAGCACATATCTATCATCTTTAGTACAGTTTGTCACAGGTATCTCTTTAAAATTGTAGGAATAAATGTACCTTTAAGGTTAATGGTTCCTCTACTCAGTCTACAGCAAGCAGGATCAGATGCTTTAGAGAAAGAGAGGAAAAAATATGAAACCTGTTAAATACAGAATGATCATTCCAGGCAGGAATCTTTCCCATCACAGTCTGTCTCTTGGCAGAGGTGTTATCAATTTGAGGCAGGATGAAAGTTCTCCCTTAGTTTTTTCTTGCTTCTTTTTTTTCCTAGTCATGCTGGCTGGAGAAAAGTATACTTTTTCAGCTCTGAGATTTAGCTGTTTTCCAAAAGATAGCATTTGTGGTGTTCTGATCTGTGTTGTATCATTAAGGTGCATATTGAAATGCAGCAGTCAATACTATGCTGAGTCTGCTACTCATGGTGATCCCTTTAAAGAATCACTGAACATTTTTTTCAATTAACAGATTTCAAATAATGCTGAGCCCTCCCACCACCATATCTTCATATCCACGTGCAGGCAAATGCTTGTAGTCCTTGTGCTCAGCGGTTGGTTGTTTTCTCAGCCAGGGTATTTGCAGGGAGGGAGGGGCTGCTACTCATTTTTGCTTTTGACAAGTGTAATCACAGTCTAAAATATCCTTGTACTGACAAAGGTATTGTCATAAATAAGTAAGTAATTTTCCTAAACTGTCTTCTTCCACTTAAAATGTAGTTAGCCAAAATGATTCCTCACTTTTTCAAGCCTTGACATAACTAGCTTATTTTTGAAACTCTGGAATAAGAGTATTCTTGATCTAATATTCTTGATCTAACTTTAATTTTTATATGATGATGAATGTTATCCTTGTTTGACCTTATTATTTGTTTTCTTTGAAAGGATGCTTTTGAGGTGAAATCTGAGGAGCGTGCCAGTGTCATCCGACAACTTGAGCAAACTATTGAGGATCTGAAGACAAAAATTGCAGAACTAGAGAAACAATTTCCTGCTGCAGAGGTACAGACTGCTGGGAGGGAGCAGGAAAATGAGCACGCACATGCAGACTCTGGGAAACTCAGCAGTGTGACTCTTCAAAGGAATGAAGAGGAGACCGCACCCAGGACTGTGTCACAGGCGAGATCTGTACAAACGTCACCAACAGAGGATTATTTAACACATACAATGCCTTCAGCCAGTGCACTGCCACAGCCACCCCCACCACCGCACTTAGAAGGGGGCAAAAGTGAAGGGCCTACTCAGAACTTGACAGCTCTAGAACTACAGCCCACATTTTGTTCTGAAATCTCCTTAATTCTGTCGCCGAAGCTAATCTCAGTGCCATTGGATGCAAGCCAATCAGTACAGAGTATACCGCAGTCACCTCTTCCAGGACCCAAAGTTGATTTGTCCCTTGCATTTGAAGGAGCAACTGAAATGACAGTTTCCCATCAGCCTCTAAGTACTGTAGATGTAACTTGTAGTGAACATCCCCCTTCCTTGCCCCCAGAGCCCACATGTAGCATTCCCCCATCACTGCCAGCGACTGAACAGGCTGCCCCCCTGTCTGGAGCACATGGCCATTCCTTTGTTACTCCTATGTCTGCGGCAGGATTACCACTGCCACCACCTCAACCTGGCTCAGGACTCCCTTCTTCTGCTGTGTCAGCAGTGACAGACCTGGACCATTCTTTCCCAGGTGCCACAATGGCACCTCTCCCTCCTCCTCCACATTTGCCAAGTGGAGAGATACCAACGCTGCCTCCAGCTCTTCTCCTTCCATGCCCTGGATTCCCTCCACCACCTCCACCACCACCTTTGCCTGGAGCAGGAGTCCCATCTCCTCTGCCTGGTTGGGGTATCCCACCTCCCCCTCCACCCCCACCACCTTTACCTGGAGCTGGTGTCCCTCCTCCACCTCCTCCTCTGCCCGGCCTGGGATTGCCACCCCCAGCACCACTGCTCCCTGGAGCAGGATTGCCACCACCTCCCCCACCTCTGCCTGGAGGGGCCATTCCACCTCCTCCTCCACCTCTGCCTGGCGCAGCTGTACCTCCTCCTCCACCTCTTCCAGGATCAGCTGTACCACCTCCTCCTCCACCTCTGCCTGGTGGAGCTGTGCCCCCTCCACCTCCTCCTCCACCTCTGCCTGGTGGAGCTGTGCCCCCTCCACCTCCTCCTCCACCTCTGCCTGGTGGAGCTGTGCCCCCTCCACCTCCTCTGCCTGGTGGAGCTGTGCCCCCTCCACCTCCTCCTCCACCTCTGCCTGGTGGAGCTGTGCCCCCTCCACCTCCACCTCTGCCTGGTGGAGCTGTGCCCCCTCCACCTCCTCCTCCGCCTCTGCCTGGTGGAGCTGTTCCACCTCCTCCTCCACCTCTGCCTGGTGTAGCTGTGCCCCCTCCGCCTCCTCTACCTGGAGCTGGTGTCCCTCCACCACCCCCTCCTTTGCCTGGGTTGGGGATGCCTCCTCCAGCCCCACCACCTTTGCCTGGAAGTGCACCACCCCTTCCAGCAGCAGTCCAGGGCAGCAGCTACCCAGCAGTCCCACAGGGCTGTGGTTTTCTTCCTCCTCCATTACCATCTGGTTTATTTGCTATGGGGATGAATCAGGAGAAAGGGAGCAGGAAACATGTAATAGAGCCTTCTCGGCCAATGAAGCCTCTTTACTGGACAAGAATTCAGCTCCACAGTAAAAGGTAAGTCATAGAGTAATGTAGAGTGGTGGTTCTGCATTATGACTGTCTCAATAGTATTGTTTATCATTAGCAAAAGTCTTTCCTGCTAGGTAGGCCTTTGGGCGAGCATGGGCGCAAGCAGGGTTTTATGTGTAGTTGGATATATAAATAGGGTGCCCATTTTCTTTGAAGCGCACAAAAGTTATTTGCACATGGAAGCTCTTTGATGGTAGTGTTTTCAGTGTCCTTTGGGGCTACATATCACATGCGGATAAGAGATCCGAGGGTGATGGTGTGCCACCAAGTGTTCTGTGTAATGTTTTTGAAAATGTCATATTTGTGATTTCCCCTCAAATTTCAAGGTAGCATTGGTCTCTCTCTGGAGCAGTCTGCGAGTTTTGGTAGTGTCTTCCTTCTAGATGGCTCTATGCTGAACACATTCTATCCTTCTCTTTCCTTCCTTCAATGACCTTGAAATACTTTTTTCTTTTTGCACCTTGTACACTCAGCAGACTCAGATTCAATCTGCAATTTATTTGCATAAAGTGATTCTGATAGCTTTGATATGACTTGGTTTCAGTTGTTGATGATTTTGGGGGGTTTTGTAAAAGATCGTTGCTGGTCATGAAAAAAGTTTCCTTATAAATATTTTTCTTATATCTCTAACTAGTAATTATAAACTCATCTGCTGTTATTTAATGATGAATTTATTCTTTCTTCTGAAGTTCTTGCCACTGTTGCACAGGTGGTCAGTAAATAACTGTCTATTTCTACTTCTCTTCCTGTCCGTGTCTGTAGCCTTTTATTTTATAGCCTATATACAGCCTATTTTTATTCCCAGGCATGTAGAGTGGGTGAATATAAATAAGCCTGACAGTATCACACATGAAAAAAGAAAACCCAGAAGTATGAGGAAGAATCGACAGTAGTTTTTATCAAAATGCTACTAGTAGAATTTAGGCAACAACTTATAAATTGCTGCTATTTTATTTTTTTTAATTTCTCCATTTATGACCTTATTTAGTTTGACATTGCCCTACATAGGTCTTTTGCTTAACTTTAGAGATTCTAGTGCTTCACTTGTGTGGGAAAAAATTGAAGAGCCTTCCATAGATTATCATGAGTTTGAAGAACTGTTTTCTAAAACAGCTGTTAAAGAGAGGAAGAAACCCATTTCGGACACCATTACAAAAACAAAGACTAAACAAGTGAGTATTCATTTAATTTAAGATCTTTTCTAGGCTGTTTTTTACATAAAGACAGATTTTTTTGCATGCAGCTGAGATGAATTATGTCTGGTGTGGAATTGTTACCATATATAAATACACATTATAGAAAATTAAGAGAAGGAGAGAATGTAGGATGTATTTCAAAGCTGTATGTATTAAAGGCTGAAGATTTCTTTTTTCATAAATTACTTTTCAAGTATGTATTTTCTGAAAAATATCTTTGCTTTAGCCACTTTAACAAAAATAATACTAAAATAATTAGGTGCATAGATGATGCTTTGAAATTGACTGCAGATGTGCAAGGAGTAGTATATATATTATTCTGATTAATTTTATACATTAAATAATGACTTGCATATGAAGTGCCATGACTTCAGAGAAAAATTATGCTTCAGAGTCTAATTCCTAGTGTTACACCAATCAGAATGGTTTAGGATTGTGTTGTGTTTATGCGTATAAAGAATATGAAGTTTATATAGACAATAAATGACAAGCACAGCTGGGAAAAATCCAACATTAATCAAACCGGTTTCTTGAGACAGATTGGTGTTCAATATAATAAAAATAGGAAGAACACTTTAAAATGTAGAAGTTTAAACCTCAGAGTAAAAGAATTTAATCCGCATGTTTACATGACTATTTGGCTGTAATCTTCTTGGTGTTTGTGTAAAAATCAAATTGTGGCGGTATGCTAAGTAATTTTCAATTAAACTTTCAGGTCACAGAGGGGGATGGTCTTATGTGGGTTCCTAAAAAGTCATTAAGGTTCTTGTTTTATCTTGGTTTCATGTTCCTGTACTCAACTCAAAGCTAGGCAGATCTTTCCATCATCTTTTGACATGCTGGTTAGTGCGGTACAAGACTTTATTCCAATATGGATACAAAGTGGGTCTCTTTAAAATCTCTATATCTGAATGTGACCTATTAGTTCACCTCTTGGTTCTGGAGATCTTGCCCCCATAGACACATTTTGGTCAGGGGCTTTACTGTGCTGACAACTCGTAGCAGACAAAAGAGCTGGTAATGTAGGTAGGATGATTATCCCGAGGGAGGGATGGATGAAAAGGACAGTGCTAACACACGTACCACTGTGCTGCACTAGGCTGTACAAACTGGGATGGGAGGAAATGAAAGATTCCATTGCTATCTTGCTGTTCTGCAGTAAATGTCCAAAGTACAAGACCTTTGCTCCTCTTTCCATCTTCTAGAAAAAGCCGGTTTTTATTGGTTATGCTTAGCTTAATTACTATCATAGTTTTTTAAGTTAAAAAAGGAATGCAAAAGTGATGCTGTGTGTCCCTGAAAATTTCAGAAGATTTGGTGATGAAATCTCCCAACAGAGTGGAAATCATCGCCGTTTACTTCTGTAACATACAAAGAGCTTAAAGACAGACAGTAATTATGAATAAACATTAGATGTGGATTTTAATACTAAATATTTCTTCTTTTTGCAATGCCATAAATTTAGATCTGTTGTCAGTAAGTTAAAAAAAATGTAGTGAAAGCTAAATTAAAATGACTGATTGTTCTTAACTTCTTTGACGAGAACAAGTTTTTTTCTTAAACAGAAGTTTAAGGCAATCAAGTAGTTGCTGTCACCTAGGACAAACATTCCTGTGAGCCACCTTAATTCACAGAAGATAATTCTGTTTCTCTTCCTCTGATAATCAAACAAATGTACTGCTCTCAAAAATAGAAAGAAATTGCCTAATAGAGAAGTCTGACTTGTTGAATTGTAGTATCTGGGGAGAAAAGTGACTAAACAGATAAACAGGCTTTCATTAGAACTATGGTTAGAGCTATCATTTATTGCAGATGTCAAAGTTAAATACTCATGTGTGAGAATCCAGTTAGGGCTTTTCACAGTGTTGCCGTAAGACAATTGAAATAGAACAGCTCCACAAATATATTCCACGTAGACCCTCTCAGCAATTTGGAATGCAGGACATTACTTTAGAATTCTCTTAATCAATAGTAAATTCTCCTTAGAATTCTCTTAATCAAGTAAACACTTGGATAATGAAGTCTATCCATGTTTAGGAGAAGAAACAGTTACTTGGGGAAAGCAAGGCTTTAATTCCACAAGCGTGTTTTTTACAGGGAGCACCAAGTGCTGTTTAAGTGCTTACTGACTCACATGGCTTCTATGATAGTTACGGGTGCTGTAAAGATCTTACAAATGGTGTTTCTGTAGTGATTTTTACAGGGACATGTTATGCAAAGCAGATGTGTTTTGTCACCTGTTGAACTATGAAGAAGCACTGTACAGAAGAGAACCAGGACTCTCACTCTGCTGCTTTCCCAAAAAGCTCTTGTCTGGCAATTGTTTTTGCCCCTTGTGTTGATGTGCAGGGTCTGCCGAGTGAATGTATTGCTTAGATGGATTGGATGTAAAGCACTGGCTACACTGGAAATAGTAATGAAAAAATGTACAGATAACTTTCAAATGTATAGAGTATTTGGTACTCTGTATAAACATATGATTTTAATATAACTGTTTTTATTGCAAGCTGAAATAAAAATGTATTTTTGCGCATGGCAGGAGGGGGAATTCTAGCTAATCTGCAGTAAGATTTGATAGTTTTGGGATGTTTTAGTGGATGAAAGATTAATGATTTTGAAGTACATTGCTGTTCTGCCCATAGGACTTTCATTCTCCAAGCCAGAGTGTGTGTGCAAACATGCATATGTTTGTTGTGTATGTATATAGATATGAATTATAGAATAATTTCTGGATAGTGAGTACTTTTTAAGTGGTAAAATTATTCTTAGGGCTCTGGGTTGATTGGGGTTCTTTGTTAATGAATGAGTCAATTTCACCCTACCCAACTATAGATTGTAATTTTTTTTCTCAGCATGATCATCTGCAAGTAATCCAATATAAACCTATAAAGCTTTAAAAAAATCAATATTATACCTAGCATTGAATGAAGGCTTCACTAAAATCCATTCCAGAACTTGAAAGAAAGAGAAAGAATGAAGCGTTATCATTTATTTGTGAATGCAGCTGATTTTGTTCTTACCACCTCTTATTTGGTGCTAGGGTCAAACTGTGATTTATTTTGCTCTGTTAATGCATATATATCAAATTCTCAGCTGCTGTAAATGTGTGCAGGCTCACTCAACAGGAATGCCTACTAAATCTTCAAAGAAAGTCCTTTATAGGCTATATTGTAGGTGGGGCTGCCATTACTACCTATTAAAGTGGTCTGACTCTCATTAGAAGTCCTTGTAATAACGTTACCAAAACTTAGCTTTTTAGACTGCAAGTTTTGCTGGGTTGGGTTTTTCCCCCCAGTTTGTCTCTCCTTCATTTTGCCAGTGTTGAGAAAGGAAACAAGATCTGCTTTTGCTCATGTCCTCATAGTTTCCTAGACCTGAATTGTGGATAAATTGTATTACATGTATATTTTTAGCTGTATAAAGGGTGTCTTGAATTTTGACAGTCTACAGGTTATAGGTCTGTTCCTGTTGCATAAGAGGAACTTGAGGTATAATCCTGAAGATTTTTCTCTGACTTTTTACTGGTAGTTTGGAAAACAGGAGCCAAGAAGAGGGAGGCAAAGAAAGATTAATAAAAGTAACCGGGGAAGGAGTGACTAACTGAGGAGATCTGACAGCTGAACATATAGAGCATATTAACTGTGATTCTGTGTCACCTCTTATTCTGTCTAAAGCAATTTCACTCAAACTTTTTGTGAGACTGGGGTGATTTTGATCTGGGTGATCCTTTAAACCAAACCGTCAATCTCGTCAAACCTGTGATGTTTGATCCAAGCAGGGGGTGAAACTCACTCTTGTCTTGTTCAGCTATTCCACATAGTTACAATACAAGTCTGGATTATGTGGCTGGGTAGTCTTTTTCATAGAACCCTTTCCATAGCTGGCGTCATCTGCGTGAAATGAGCACAGTCCATAATGATTACTTATTAAATTAAGCTCTTACCTGTGTCAGAAATTGCTGCATAGAAGTTGTTGCAGCACTTAAATCACAAGTAATTAGTAAAGGAGGAAGAAAATGGTCTTATGATTAAGGCTCATGAAAATGCTCTCATGATAATTCTCATATTAATTTTCAGTATTAAGAATATACTTGCATGGCAAACATTGGCCAGAATATATTGAACGCGTTTGGTGGAAAAATGGTATATAATCAGAAAACCTTGATATCAGTCAGCATAATAAGGATATAGAATGGACTGAGATGACTTGCATAGCTTACTTCCTTCCCTAGCTTTTGAACAGTCCTTTTAGAAAAATTACTGGTAACCCTCTAACTGTACTTTTGGAAAATATTATTGAAGTAACTGCGATGAATTTTTCAATCACAGACCATGTGCTTATAATCTATCATGTAAATGAAAAAAATGTTGAAGATTTTCTCATGTGGAAAGTCCACTATGAATCTATTGACATTAATATTTTAAACACTGTTTCCATCCCAGAATATAAATAGTATGTTGCTAAAATTTCATTTGGTTTCAAAAGCCTTAGGTCCATAAAAGATGTACCAATGAAACTGTTTAGATTATGATTTCAGGATATTTGAATTTTATGTTGGACATAAAGAAGGAAGAGAAGTCTTCTGGAAATAAAATACCACTCCAGTCCTCAGAGTTAGAATGTGGTTCTTGTTTTTTACTAAGGGACATTTTACTATTTCTCAGCTTCCTGTTGAGGAACACAATGCTTATCCAACTTAACTAATTTCTAACTGAATTAAAGCACTCTAAGTATTTTTCTAACCTAATGTCATAAATTATGAATATTTACTGGAGTAACAATCTCTTAGTGAAAGATTAGTCCTACAGTAATAGTTTTATGATGTTAATTTCAAATAGTGCTATTTTAGTGCTAAAACTGCACAAAAGGACATTAATTGTTTCTCATCCATATTGGTAAAAGCTTTATTTATGAAATAACACAACAGGGTAATAGAGAAAATGTACGAAAAGTAAATATACGAAAAGTAAATATTATGCTTCATTGCTACCCTCAAGCATAAAGTTTCAGACATGGCTGTTTGACTTTACCAATTTGCATAACATGTCAACAATTTACATCTAAAATTATATGAGAAAGAGAAAGATATAGATTATTAAATTCTGCAGTGGGTAAAGAAACTAGCTCATTTCCAGAGGGGATTTTCCATTTTGGTTAGGATGGGAGACAGAGAGATGCTGAAAATTAGGCTTTGTGATTGATGCCCTGTGAGTTCAGTTAAATCAGTATCTGCCATCAGCATGGATATAATGTTAGACAGCTGGGACTGGGTGTTGGTTTTTGGGGGGTTAGGGGTATTTTGTAGATATGAAGGAAAAATTTTGATCTCCTATTACACCAAAGTGACCACACTACTTGAAGTATTCCATTTCCACTCTCGCAGTTGCCATTACTAGCCAGAAGTTACGGCTAAATTTACCTTCAAAATAAGGCAAACAAAGGGTTAACTAAAACCCACAACACACATAAAATCCCCCGTCTGTAAGAGTATGTTATTCTGTTATAACTATAAGAAAGATATACATGGGAAAGATATGATGGGGTCCACTTCTGTGATTGTCCCTTTTACACTTGGAATACACTTGAATCTACAGAAAAGCCATGTCATGGAGCCCAGTGAGAAGGTGACTATTACTGCCCCAATCGTGTCTCTTAACATTTGATTTGGAACTTTGTTTCTGCCTCTTCCCTGTCACTTGTATGAGCAATGGGTCTTTGTAAAGTGGGGTTTCCTGGATGTGACTTTGTGTAATGTACAGCAGTTTCTCTTAACCAGTGAGAACTTTGGGATAATTTTTCTAAATGCTCAAAATCAGAAATAGAAAGCAAGAATCATTGAAAAATTCCGTGCATTAACTAAATACTATTCTGGGGAAAAGGAATCTTCATATTTTTTGCTTCAGGGCTCTCATCAAACATGTGTCTTGCATTACCTTTGACTAAATATCTCTTTGACTGTTTTTGCTTGTGTTAAACAATCAGGAACAAATTTGGCATGTAGTTTGTTAATGCTCAACAATGAGGACCACTCAAGAATTAGAAAGTTTTTCCTAGACTTCAGGCTGCAGATAGTATCTCTAGCTTCC
Source organism: Zonotrichia albicollis (assembly GCF_047830755.1). Lineage (NCBI taxonomy): Eukaryota > Metazoa > Chordata > Aves > Passeriformes > Passerellidae > Zonotrichia > Zonotrichia albicollis. Next base: position 57,545,252 of record NC_133821.1, read on the forward strand.
TTTTTATTTATTTTTTTTAAATTTGTTTAAAGCAGAGTTCCAGAATCCAGACTAAAAAGGAGCTGTGTATTGTGTCTGAGGCTTTAGATCTTGCAGAGATTGGATTTATCGAACTTTTATTGTTCTGCCTTTAAATGGCGTCACTTGTCTGTAGCCTGTAGGCCCAGACTATGCAGCTGATTTATTTTATTGTTTTACTTTTAAATGTGGGAATTGCTTTAGGCATTTATGCTAATATTCATATTTTCTGAATTAGTGTTGTATTGTTACATCCATTCTATTGGAGAAAACTCTAGTATTCATGCAATTGACTGAAATGGGAATGAACAGCATAATAGAGATTAGTTGACAAAAGTTGACATAAACCCTACATTTTGAATAAAACCAGGGAAATTTGGTAGCTGCTATGTGAAACTGCTTCATCTATTGCTGTTCTGCATTCATTCACTTGAAAGTCATGGTCTTTGTCACCCTTTTGATATCATCATGGTTCAGAATTTTGGCAGCAAAGATAACTTACTCTTCATGTGGACAGTGGTTTTTGTTTTGTTTTGCTTCTAATCACTGTCAAGACGTGGCACTCAGCAACTAATTATTCTGTCTATTGCCTCACTTTCAGAAAAAGCATCTTTTTTTCCTGCTGACTTTTAAGCCAGGACTTGAAAGGATCTAGTAGGTCACTAAGTCTGGTCCTGCCCCCTGGAGAGGAATCATGTTCTAGTCTGCATGGCAACACCAGAGTTAATCTATTTGCTTCTTTTTTCTCTAGTGTTGATTTGCTGGTTGTATTTGTAAGCCTGATCTTAGTAGCTCTCTGAGTTTTAGAATTCTGGTGGAAGATAGAAACTCTGATTTCACAATTTGAAGAAAATATAATAGTACATGGGTGAAGAATTAGATGTGGGAGATTCCCAAGATCAGACTCCAACTCACCTGTGTTCTTTGGGCCTCCAAGAGAGAACAGTGTAGTTCTGCTTCCTTTGGAAAGGTCAAGTTGGTTCTAGGTAGGTTCTCACCTGAATGCAGTTGTAATATTTTTTGTGTGGAGGACCACTTCTCAAAGCTATTTTACTCTCGATTTTCTTTTTTTATTTTGTTTTTCTCCTTGATAACATAGTATCCTACATCAGTTCCACTTCTACTCCATTTTTGCAGACTCTGAGGGATAGGAAACATACAAGCTTACGTCTGATGCGCTCTTGCCACTTTATGTGACTACTGTTGTTTTCTGATAGCACTTTTGTGATTACTTTGCATTTAATTTTTAATTCACTTTATTTGTCAGCTTTGGGATAGTTTTTTTAGTTCAGAATAAAGGCAGCAAAGGATTCCCACTATATGTAGACACCAGCAAGTTAGTTATGCTATCAATACAAGATGTTTTGGACTTGAGTGATAACGACAGGAGCTGAAATCAACAGTTCCCCACACATTTTCTTTACCAAATTCAGTTTCTTCAATGTATTTGGAATACACAACTTTAGGGTGAAGTTTTTGAACTTTTTTTGCATAACATAGTGTATTGTTTCTTTTGTTGTTCTGCCTTTCCAGCAAGTATGGTTTGGTAGCAACATCATTTGAAGAGATTCTGTTCTTTTTTAAATTTTGTATACACTTTTTTTTTTTTTGGATAGAATTGAAAATACTTGTTTGGTTGTTATTACAGATTGCAACTTAATTGTTGGAAAGATTTGATCTATACCTTGCTACCCAAGATCTACTTTATTTTGTAATCCTTTTGTAGCTGCAAAGAAATAAATCTATGAATTTCTCTTTACAAGAAGAAAATCTCTTAGTGACCTGGATTTATCTCAATTCCAGGCTTGAATGAAATGTTTGTTCCATTAAAAAAAATATTTAGAGTGATGATTTCCTATTAGAAGACTGTTGCAGATTATCCTAATTTTATCTTTCTGAATGACATTAATTTTATTTTTGAAATCCAAAAAAACCTGACTATCATATCATAGTTTTAAATTCCAAATACTATATTAAATGGATTTAAAAGTTAAATAGGAATCTCTTGCTAATTTTTGACAGGTGATGTGAGTAGCCATACCTTGAATTTAGATCTTTAACCTTGTGAACATCAGTTATGATATACTTGTTTTCCAATGTTAAAATTTTCGGTTAATGAGCAGTACTTTTTGCTGTTGAGACATCCCACCCCAAAAGGGAAGGGAACACACAGGTGTGCAGATGCTTACAGTCAACAAGGAATGACAAAGCCAGAAGGTCTGTAAAAGCTTACAGAGTTTTATTAGTGAATTATACACTTGTCATGGAAATTGATATGTTATTCCCTCATTTTCCAGTATAAGCACACAGTGGTGGATTCTGAATAAAGAGGTAGAGTGAGTGAGAGAAACTGGAGGGAGGGAGGGACAAAGATCACCAGTCCTTGTTCCAGTGCTGATCCAGCTAATGGGATGTCCAGAGTCCTGGAGCCATGAATAGTCAATGAAGTCCTGGAGCCTCATGGGGGTACTTATTTATAGATAAGTTTCTTGCTTTCTATGCAAATCAGTTGTCATGCACAGTTCATTCCTCTAGATCTTTCTGGAAGTAGGTTGGAGGGCTTCAGGGTGTCTTTGGTGTCTTGATCCCCCTCTGCTGGGTTGGCTTTTGGTCAGCAATCCTTTTTCTTGACCTCATTCCTGTATGTCCAACTGTGCTTATCTCCAGGAGCCAGAACAAGGATTTCTGTCCCAGAAAACTGCTGCCCTGGCCCTGTAAGGCCCCCTTCTCCAGCCACATCCTGTTACTTCTCACAGCATGTTATTTCCAAGGATCCTTGGTTGGCAGCACAGTAATCTGGCTGTTCATGTTTGAGACACAGACATTAGTCCCTTATCTTCAGGGCTTCTACAGTATTTTCACTCCACTGCAGCTAGTTTGGCATCTGTGAGAAAAGGGGGATAAAATATCTTCATAATCAATAGTTATTAAGACTTAAGAAGAGGAAAAATAAAACTAAACAGTTGGCCAGCCAACCACATCCTCAGAAAACCCATACTGTAAGTACAGTGAGTTTCTCAAGTTTCCTCTCCTAAGCAGTTCCAATGGGAGAGCTCAGGGTCAGTTTTTTCCTTCTCTTCTGCTGTTCCAACATTAGTGTACAGACCTGTATCTGAAAATGTAAGTGAATCAAAGTTGGCAATGAATCAGTGAATCATACGGCAAGCATCTTCTGAGTACTTTTTTTAGCTTTTAAGATGTGAATTGGATCATTACATTCTTTACTCTGGCTAACCTAATTCTATTTTTTCTTATCTCTTTTCTGTTAAATAATTTTTAAATAATTTTGCCAGTGTGGCTCTAGATGATGCAGCCTCCTGGCACTACAACAGTAGTGCTGTAACTTGAAAAAATATGTATATGCTTCCTGACATGAACTAACAGTTTTAGTTATCTGTCTTTTCTTTTTTCCTCCAAGTGACTCGCAAGGGTTTTCATCAGTGTGATTAGTACAGTGTAAAACTCAGCAACCAATGTAGAGTAAATATTAATCTCTTTCTTTTATGCAATGGTTGAATCCTGGCATTGAAAATTATTTCATCTAGAATCATGTCATTTTACAGATAATAGTCCTTTTCTGGCATGACTTATGTCTCCTAAGAATGATATAAAATTTACATCAAGTTGAATTCAAAAACCTTAGAGCTCTTTGTATGATAGTCTGTGAATCACATGCTGCTCTTATGATTGTAAAACCAACACGAATGAAAGTCTATTTTAATCACTGATTTTAACCCCCTAAAGCAAGACATTTTGATGGCTTGATTTTGGTTTTTTTTTCCATTTTGGAAACAAAAAAGCTTTGTGACCTTTTATAATCCTTAAACTGATCAAAGAAAACCCCAATGTGTACGTGGTTATTTTGACTTTAAAATAAAATTCATATTGGCGCCTACTACGTCAAACATTCAAATAAAATACAAATTCTCACAGTTTTAACTTACATCAAAGATGGAAATCATTGTGTGGTTTTGGAAACCAAAGAAATTCCAAGATAGACACAGTTGGAATTTTTTTTTATTTGACAGTGTTTTTCATACACTTAGTAACAGCAGTGTGAAGTAGAGTGTGCATTCTAATGAAGAAGGAAGACTAGGGGAACCTTTTAGGATTAAATTCACCTAGGTGATAAAGTTACATACACTTGTAATGGGTTTATAGAGCAGAAGCAAACTTTAAGAATAAAAAATTTTCTCATTTTTGGATATGTATATAGACTGCAAAGAACTATTTCTTGAATATATTGTTAGTAACGCAAAATATCTTGTATATTATCCTGCATAATATAATAATACTTGCATTTCTTTTGGCAGGTTGTCAAGTTGTTAAGTAACAAAAGATCTCAAGCTGTTGGAATATTAATGTCTAGCCTTCATTTAGACATGAAGGACATTCAGCATGGTAAGTGAAATAACTATTGATTATTCTCAGATCACATAATTAATTATCTGGACATGCCAAATATTTATATCTTTTGATATATAAAATAAATTGAGGCCTTTTTTACACTATTTTTTCTGAAAATAGCTTGTTCTGGCATTCATATTCCCCTTTCAGCATCAGCTGTGTAAGTGGAATATAATATAGACACTTGGATTTTTGGTTTTGCTGAGGAAGAAACGATGTGTTGTTTATTTTAATTCAGATAACCTTGGGACATATCCAGAAAAGTGAATTATAGTGTTTAATTTATTTGTTTTACAAAATAGTTCCTATATTTGGGTTAGCACAAACTGTGGCATTCTTTCATCTGCAACAGCATTTTTTACGAAGCGAGATCTTCTAGGGGAGCGTAATACTTTTCGCATTTATGCTAAGAGACAGTAGTGCAAAAAGGTGAAAAGTGGAATTGCATTTATATTCAGAGCATCCCTTATGTTTCCCAAAGGCTTTGGATAGATTTGAAGCAGATTGAATTATCCTGTGAAGTGCCAGCCTATCTATTAAATAAATGTGGTTTCAAGTATAACACAGACTTCATAAATCACAAAAACATCTTGTGAACTTTCTAGGCCACACATTTACAGCCATGCATTCAGTTTACTATGATTTGCTTATTTTGCGAAATTATTCAGAAATAGAACAAATTTGAGAGCACTCTGTCAGCTAGTGAGTAACTCATAATCACAGTTTTAAGGTTTTATTAAACTGTTTTGATGGTTACTAGACTTCCTCAAGCTGAAGCACTTAAGATGGTAGTCATAGAGCAAGGCGCCAGTGCTGGCGCCAAGAAGTACTTGGTATTTCCAAAGCTGGCAGATGTAGTTCAGTTAAGTCATAGAGCAAAATCTGAAAACAATGATATGGTCCTTTCCTTCAGTCAAATATTCAACTTGGTTTCAGTTAATAATGAGAACCTTATGAAAAAAGGAGTCCGCCTAACATCTGTGTCTGTGGTAAAGCCAACACAAGTTCATTGAAAATTTGCTTGCTTAACATGCAACACTAACAATAACATGGCATGAATGTCAGTAGTTGAAGGGGTCAAACAATATTATTCTTAACCTTTATCCTATTACAATATTAAGCACACATGATCATCTAAGAGCTGTGTGCAGATTTTGGATATTCCTCTTTCAATAGCCGTTTTCTAAAACCAAAAGTCTTTGCAAAAGGGAATTTAATAGCTCTTTTATTCCCTTGCTGTGCAGAAGTGATTAAACAAACACAAGAAAACTTTTTTCTGGTGGGGGAATTTGTGAAAATGACTGGTGCTAGAAGTCTCTTTTTATTTTCTTTTTTTGAGAACATACAATAGGCATGGAGAAAATGTGGTGAGGAGCAGGAAATATTTGCATGGTGGGGACAAGGAAAATAGAGATATTGCCCAGAAGTATTTTTGGCATCAGTCACTCCATGCAGAGGTCTCTGAGTGATCTAACCATAGAGCCCATGCAGAAATTATAGAATCAAAACCCCACGTATTTAGCTTTACCTTTATGTATGCAACGTTGTTAATTCTTTATTAAAAATAAGGGTTTTACATATTTTTGAGTGTTAAAACATTTAGGATTTTCTACTGCAATTTGAACATACTAACAAGAATATACTAACAAAAGTTCAAATAATGATCAAGTGCCTGCACTAACAAAAATAGTTGATGTATTTGCAACTTTATTATTTAAGTTTTATGACAATGAATACAGTAAAAAATGTGATCAGTGTTATTTGTCCCCTAGCCCAGGGGTAGGCTTTTCAGTAGTGGTCTTGAGGTTTTTCCATGTTTGATGTACACTGACATATAAATTTACACATATCTCAGTATGCTACAAGCAATTGTTTTCCATAAATAAGGAATGCAGTCAAATGAAACTTTACCCCCACCCCCCTCCTGACAATTTGTGATACCAGGTAACTTATAGCTCTCTTGTAAATATTCCCTTATTCAAACATAAAGCATACTTTTAGGATGTAGTGTTCACACAAATCACAGAAGTTATTTGGTTTTTTGTTTTTTTTTTACTGGCCTCAGAAAATCACCCACGAGGAGAGGGAAACTTTCAGTGCTGAGTGATATTACATTTCTTGTTTTGCATGATATTTACTGTGTTGTATTTTTCTGGTGCTTTTGAAAAATTTTGAAGTTCTACGTGAACAGAAGGGAAAACAATTATGCTGGGTACTAATCCACCTAATAAATTCAGGATTTCAAGTTTTAAATCTGATTGTGTTTAGATGAAGACTTTAAAATAGCTTGAGACCTGGTCAAATGTAGTATTTCATGTCTTGTTAAATTTTTGTTCTTTGGTTGGTGTTTTTGGTGTAATTTCATGTGCTTTTTAAGATACAAAATACAGATGAAATATTATCTGCAAGAATATTGTCTGCATATCTGATCAGATGTGGCATTTAACAGAAGATCTCAGTATATTGTAATACATCTTAAATAGTTTTATTTTATTGTATGGCTGTTAAATGTCTGCTTGCAGAATTGCATTTGTCTGCTTCCAGCTTTGGAAATAGGTTTACTAAGACAAATGCCCAGAGACTGTCTGCTTTTAAAATATTTTTACAGTGTGGAAGGATTAGTTGTAATAATCAGAGCACATTTGTTCTGTACTCTAGTGTGTCTTTCTAGGAGTGCTTCAAAGTTTGCTAGATTAATTTTTGTTGTTGTGGGGATTTTTTTTAGTAGATTCTCATTCCTAACAGAACTCCCATCTACCTTATGCAGGCAAGGCTAGAACTGTAAGAAATGTTGGTCTCTTTAGTTGCAGTGCCCTTTCTCTGGTATTAGTAAAAAAATGAATACTCGTTGTTTCTCTGATTTCATGCAAGGTCTTACTGATGCCTGGGCTTTTTTGCAATCGTCTATCAACTATGCAAAACACTTTATCCAGGCATTTTGCTGGCTTTCGTGTTTTCACTCCACCACAAATATCCTTTATCCAGTATGATGTTCCCAGTGGAAATATTGCTGTATTTGGCTGCATGATAAGGCCAAAACTTGAGAAATACCAAACAAGCACTTCTTACCTCTTTTTCCTTTATAGTTCAGATTTTCTTCCTAGAGAAAAGACTTGGGGTTTAACATTAACATTTTTGGCAAGGGGCATTTCTTAACATTTCAGAGATGCAAAGTGTGCTCAGATTAGGGCACAAGATTCTGGTGTATAGAGTAGCCTATGATGCACACCTTATGCCTTAAAATATAATTGTTAAGCCTGTGTCTGCATTTCAGGACTGTGTCTTGTAAATAAGGTATCTTTGTTCAAGCTGTCTGTCAACACTTGGAATATAGCAACTGTTTGACATTGCAGCCATGGAAAAATAATAAGTTTGTCAGTGTCTTCCTAAATCCCCTTATTTATAAAGAAACAGCGCATCTTCCTTTGTGTTTACAACTGGTAATAAGTGCAGTAAGAACAGCAAAAAGTTCTGTGTGTGTATAAAAATGGAAGGAAAAAATTAAACTGAAGATGTCAGCCAGGAAAAAAAGGTAAACTGGGTGTTTTATGCATCTAAATATTAAATTTATTACACAGTGAGATTTTAATCTACTATTTATTACATGTATGGAAATTATTCCTCGGCACATGAAAATTGTCTTAGTTCTAAGCATGCCTTGTAAATGTCGAAAATGGCATATGCAGTTCTTTGGCTTTTGATGTTGTCTGTTAGCTTTTCCAATTGATTAAGTTTCTCTCAACAAGGTTTGTCACTCCAGGGACTGTGTTGCTACAATACTCTTAACTATTTTTCTGTAAAAGTTTGCATAGCACCTTGTGGTTGCCCTGGCTCTTTTGGAAGTAGTTTGGGGATTTATGCCTCTGGATTTTGGATGACTTTTTATTTTCTTCATTTAATAAGTCATTTTTTTCCTCTCTCTGAGACACTGGTAGTCTGCAGAATTTGATGGAACTACCTGTCCCACTCTGATATCTGCAGGGGGGAAAAGAAAGGGAAGGCCAAGACACTGTCTATTACAGGCCTCCAAAAAGAATGAACTCGGAAAAATAATTAGAGAAAGGGCAGGAAGATTCACCTAACAGCTGGTAAAAACCAACCCTGTAATCTGAATTTGAGCTTATTTTACTAGAAGTTATATCTGCAGCAGAGTTTGTTCTGCTAACAGCAGTACAACTTTGAACAACAAACATATCTTCTGCCCTGAATTCAAGACAGATGTGCAGGAAGTGAACATACTTTAAATGTTAGCAAGAAAAAGAAATGTTTATTCTTCGTATTTGACTATTAGTGACAAAAAAAAAGAGAATCTTGGGTTTGTTTGCTTGCTTGACCACTCATGCTGACATGTAGAAATGATGAGCAAGGAGAGACTTTGTCAGAGGTTTAACTAAATTATTTCACTAGAGAAGGACGATAAAATGTCTCTTACACTGCATTATTTCAATGTTCTGAGCAGGATTATTAATGTATTGAACTATCACGTAGTCTAGGTCCAAGAGATGCTCGAAATGGAAAGCAATCAGGAAAGAATGACTGAACATCTGGAAAATAAGACTCAGGATTAGTTTATTTCATAGAGAGTCCAGAGGTGATCTGAGTATAATTTATCCTAACAACATGTGTGCACAAGCACAATCATTTGAAACTTATAGTGCCCATTCTTCACAAATATTTCAGTACCTTCCTAAAAGATATCTTACTGATTAAACAAGTTATGAGAACAAAACAATACATGATTGGATCAAGTAATCTGGCCACTGTTTACTAGTATAAATAACCTGCTGCCCAAATTTGTTATTTCCCGTCCATTTAAGTTATGGAGGGAAATGTTGGCTGTGGGAAGATATCCAGACCTTTTTCTGTTAGGCGGCAAGTCTGTATTTCTTTATTAAATTAATGATAAATAAGGTTCTTGCAATCAGCGCAGGTTAATTACAAAGACTGAAACTTTACCTGTCACTTCAGGATTATTAGTAGAGAACTGAAATTGTTTAAATGTTTCTCTTTTTTCCTAATCAAATACTGTGTGTGCACCCAACACCTTAAAATATTATGGTTTAATCTTCCCTTCTGATAGCCTTTCCAATATCTATTTAGATTCTTCAGGGACACACCCAAGTAAAGATTGGTTTGATTCAGCAGTTTTTTGTCTAGTGTACTAGCACCTCCTCAAAACTTGACACCATATTTCTGAGTCTTATTTTTCTGCTTTTTCTTGACTATGTGCTACCATATTCATGACATTATGCCTGCTGTTAGATTGTATGATTAGACATTTTATTCACTTATAATTACTTTACAAGCTCCTATTGGGGAGTTATTGGGAAAAAAACCAAAGGAATACACAAAATGACTTCTTATAGAATACAGGCTAGAGTTAGAGTGTCACACATATGTATTGCTGCAGCTGTTTCTATTGCTTTGATGCTGTTACTATGCCCTGGTGTTCTGTACTGAGCAGTGATTTTGGACCCCTTGTCCAGCCCCTCCTGTCAGACACAGCTGGGGAGGAAGGACAACAAAAGTCCTTGGGGACAGGTGGAGTTTCCAGTGGAATTTCCAATGGATGTGGCATAAACCCCTGAGCTGTGCATAAAGGTCCTGAAAATCAGCCCTTAATATTTAAAGCATGTCTCTAGTCCTCTTTCTATCTTCTAAGATTTTCTGAGACTTAGTTTACAGCGACCACAGGTCAATAAAGCAATAGCAACAGCTGTTATGGGGGAAAATACTACTTCAATTGTAATTTTCTTTTAATATTTGTAAAGCAAATCAAGATAATGAAGGACAGAAATATTAGTATCATCAAGAAAGGAACTGAATCGTTCATGTCATATGATATTTACACCTAAAACCAAATTTATAGAATTATTACATTTTTTTCCTATAGTACAAAATTCATTTTAAAGAACAAAAGTTTAGAGTTTTAAATGAGGAGAATAAAATTGAATTTTCTTCACAATATTTGAATCAACAGAGACTAATTACTGCCACATTGGACAGTTTGGATAATTAAAGATTTTTGTTGTTTTTAAGAACATATGAATGTAATTTAATAGAGAAGTTTTGTAAGAAAATGTAACTGCATTGTCTGTCTGTTGTTTCAGTTGAAACCATGAGTTTTTTTCTTGCAAGTCTGATCTAACTTTGAAAGTTAGAAAAAAGTTTCAGGAACATTCTTTTCTCCCAAAAGAAACAAAAAAAACCTGTACTGTTATTTCTCGTTTGTGAACTGTGTACTCACTCGGAACAGCGATGATTACAAAATTCTTAGCATAAAAGCAACAAAATGTGTCCTGTTAGCATTAGTACCATGTAAAAATTGAGTGGCAGGAGGGAGAAAAAGAGCACCTTGTGGGGTTTTTATAGTAGAAGTATTTTCCACTGGTCATACTCTTATACATTGCTGAAATACATAGAGGTTCTAGCACTATAAAATTAAGAAATCCCTACTAATTAGGAACTTCCAATAATACAGTTACATATTGTTTCATTACATGAAAAGGTTCAAAAGAAAATGATGTTTGCCACAAGAGTGAGTTTGTGATTTTTCATGCGTTTGTTAGGTTTGGATACATTTATACACACAAAAAATTTCATTCAAAAATTAATGCCATTAATATGTATGTAGCTACCAACAATTTAAATTTAAGGTAGTTAAAGTGGGGCCTTAGTATCATTGCAAGAAATGTAGGTAATTTTTTTTTTTAACATTCAGTGTACCTTTAACTGTATTTTTGTGTCCTTTTTTAAAAAATCAAGTAAAACTATATGTTATATTTGGCTAAGTGGAGATTTATCTAGCTTTGTACCTGATCTCCTCTGTAGATAATCCTAAAAAGCTAAGGTGAGTGGCACTGACTGTTCATTATGCAATTTTTATAGGTCTCTTATCTTATTGCAGTAGTTGGCTTCAAACTGTAAAGTTTATTTGGAACAGCTTTCATACATGTTATCTGTTCTTTTGATTTTTCCTTGTCACCACTGTACAGTCCATGATTCTTTTCTTCCCTTTGCCGAGGAGGTGACTGGCTGGCTCTGCATGCTGCTTTCAAGGTCTTTGTGCACCACATGCCTGTGCCAAGAGGTCACATCATCTTCTTTCAGGATCTGTTTTTTCTGTATTGTTGCTGATAATTTGTTTGCCCTTCACTGCTGCTAATTTTTGAGCTTATGATTTCAGGGAACTATGCAAAATACCTGAGTGTCTTTTTGGGGCAGCAGTTGCTAATTCTGTATGCCTCACAGGACTTTTACAGTCTAGGTTCTTTTTTTCCCCATCTACTTTGCATGTATCGACACTGAATATTTCAGAGATCCTTTTATATGTATTTGTGGTCAGGTTAAGTGGTGTTACTATCTGAGAACATTGACGCCTCATGTTCATTAAACAGCACAGAAACGTGTAGAAGCCCTAGTAAGGTTTCTTTGATGCAAATTCCTGCTTTGAAATCTAATCTTTCATTTTGGTAATTGATTTTCCTTTTTTTTTTTGAGCCGGTTTTGGTTTTTTTGTTTTTTTTTTTTTGGTCTGTTGGTGTGGGTGCTTTTAATCCAAGTAGATGTTTCCCCTTATACCACAACAGCATAATTTTTTCTGAAACCTTAGGAAAGGATAGTGAGGAGCCTTTTGCAAATTCAGTATTAACCTGATCATTCTTACCTGGACCTTTATGGACACTTCATTTAAGCAGTTCTACTTAATTTGTTGCTGGTGAGTGCCTACTACAAATTGTGTTACCTTGCTTTCTCATTACATTGGTTTAACTGTAGGTTCTTTAAAAAAACTGTTCTTTTGTATAACACATAGGCATTTTCCAGGCATAAAAATCAGACTGACTGGTTTGTAGTTTCCAGTATCATCTGAGGAATCCTCTTAAAATTTTTATTTGTATGTTCTGAAGCTTGTTCAATTTGAGACAGTGCCCAAAACATATCACTTGAGAAGTACAGAACTTGTCTGAGAACCCCTTTGACCTTTGCTGTGGTTGCGAATCCTTACACAAATAGTTTGTTTAACCTTTTCTGATTCTCTTTCTTTTGTGCTCTTTTTACAGCCAGATTATCTGCATGCCCAGCTGTTTCCTGTCAGGCTTCATACATGTGATGTGTTTGAAAGCAGTTTTATTACTAGCTTTATGCATTTGGCAAGTTGGGTTTAGACCTTTTTGTTCTTGTCCAATTTACATTGAACTTCCAAGACTTTGCTTTTTGTTTTCTTTGGCTGATTTCCACTTTTGAAGAGTATCTTTTACTTACAGGTGTCCCCCATGCTCTTAATCATATGTGATTTTGAGGAGTAGGAATATTGAGGTTGTGAAAAGACAAGGGAGGGAAAAGGGTGCATTTCAATTTATCAGTTGACATTTTTCTCTTTGGCTCGAATGAAGTGTCTTTAAGCTTTCTTCTGACCTTCAACCTTTCTTTTGCCTTTCAACTACCCTCTCATTTTAAGGTAATTTCTGGTTGTAAAATCTAAATTTATGGTGTTACTCCTAAAATCTTATTCCTTTATCCTATGGAGAAATTTTGTTCAAGGCTGGTTTGGCGTCTCCAATTGCTTTGTACTTTATTCAGAAGTAATCAAGCGTTACTCCTCTTTTGGTAAATCTGCCTAGCAGCTTTGAGTAATAACTCTCATGCTGTAAAATTTAGATCCGAATGATGACTCAAGAAATATGGCTAACAGATTAAACCTTACACTAGTATGTTTGCTATGTAGCATACTGGCTAACACAGAAATGGTAAAATACCATTTAGGAGTCATTAAGCTACTTGTCGAGTGATCTGTAAGAGGGCACTGACTGTGTTTTTTCTGCTCAGGCGAGAACTTCCTCCATAGAGAACGCGGTGCATCTTTTACACCCAATTGCTTTATCTTACCCGGCTCATGCTCCCTTCAGTATTCGCTGCCTCTCTTCCGCAGTGTAAACCTTCATGGCACCATGTACAGCCTTACATTGTCTTTCTGTACCGCTCAGAACAGCCATCACCGCCACCAGCAAATACAAATCTTCCCTTTGCACACGTCAGATGACTCGCACACCACTCACACAGCCTGGCCTTTCCCACTGAGCGCGGCTTACCTGCGCCGCCGCTCTGCTCGCCGCCCTCGCTCCGGCCCGCTCCGCGCTCCTCCCCGGGCGGGGCGGCCGCGGCCCCTCGCCCACCGCGGGCCTTTCGCCGCCTGCCCGCCCGGGCCCGGCCCCCGCTCCGGCAGCAGGTGGCAACAGCGGCCCGCGCTGCTCCTGCCGCCGCCGGGAGCTCGGCCACCCTTCCCGGGAGAGCCGGCCCGGCCCGGCAGAGCGGAGCCGCCGCCGCAGTATCCGGGAGGCGCCCGGCCGGGCAGGGCGCTGGAGCCTGCGGCTCCACTGCCGCTCGGCACGGTCCTCACGCAGGGAAAAGCTCCTCTAGACAGGTGTTCCGGGTGCAAGGAAGAGTGTGATTCGAAGATGGTAGAGTGGCTTGTTTGCTGTGTCCCTGCCTCATCCATGGTGGGGGGGGGGGGGGGGGGTAAGGAAGAGTGCCGGGGAAATAATGGTTTTTTGCTTAGTCTTGAGTGCCCACTGCTCCCCATGCTGCAGTCCGTGTGTTGGTGTTCCTGTACCTGTCACTTTATGAGATACCTGGATTTCTCCTCCTTCTCATCTTTCTCTTGCTTTGTTGTTATCCATTGGCAGTGAAAGATCAGGTTAATTTCTGTTGTTTTGCTGTTTCACATGAAACTTCCCCAAGCAATGGGTGTGAAGTTCTGTTTCAGTGTAGTGTGTTTTCTGTTAGGGAAGTCGCAATTGCTTTTGCTTCCTAGACACAAAACACAGCTCAGTGTTACTGAGCTGAAACAATATCGAGTGCATGCCCTAATCTTAAAGTCAGTAGGCCAAAGCTAGTCATTATACTGTAATAAACGTACATATGAGGTTCCAAATAACTTTAAGGGTTTTTTTTTTTTTAATGTATATATTTTGGTTTTCTGCATACATGGGCATTTGGTTTTTGTTGTTATCCCAGCTTTTATTTCCTTGAATTAATACCAGCTTTTGAGAAATACTTTGGAGTGTGAAAAAGATGGAACTTAAACCAAACACTGGCATCCATCTGCACTCAGCTATCACAGTATTGTGATTTGAATTAGTAAAGCTGTGTCATCTGTCATGTACCTAGCCAAAAATCTTTTTGCATTATTTTCATAATCCCACCACACTTACAACATGGTGTCACAAGATCACAAGATCATTACATCACTTTCTTAGCATCTGTAGCTCCTTAGTACTCTAACTTCAGAATATTTGGTGAAAGGCTTAACGTGGCTTAATACGATGAAATCCCTGGTGTGTTTATCCAGACATCAGACAGGGCAGACATGTAGAATACGAGGCGACAATAATATGCTCTCTGCAGTGCCAAAAAAACCCCTTTAATTTTATTTGGAGAATAAATTGAAAGTATGTAAATTTTTTTCAGTGAGATACTTCCACCATTTGACAGAAGGAAAGGGAAATTTCGATTTGAGAGGAAACCTCTCAAGTGTTTTGTTTCCGTAGTTATTGACCAAGAAAATTTGCATTTTGGGTTGTGACTGAAGCTGTTGCTTGTACAGCAATTATAGGCAAAGGAGGACCTGCTTTGCATAATGGTTGAAACCCTGTATGTTTCCACACAGTGCTTCCTAATTCTGCTTGTGTGGGTAGTGATATCACACACATCTGGCTTGTTGAAACCATAAATAGCGAAAACTTGTTTCTGAATGATAATAGGTATATTCGTGGCTAAAAGAACTTGCAGTACTTTCTGTTGTAAATCACCAAACAGTAACAACATTCCATGTAGTATGTGTAAAATGATTTAAGCTTGCTGATGTTACAGAAGAATGGTAGAGAATTTTAGAGAGACCTAGCAAAGGGCAGACATGCCGCTCAAGTCTAGGATTTTAGAAAGAGCATTCTAAGCATTTGGTCTGGCTGCTAAATAAGGCAAGTTATGTAATATTGCCTGCTAATTTCTGCCTCAAGCTGTTAGTCTTTATAAATATGAACATTTTAGCAGTGTAAATGATCTTGAGTTCCAGCTGAAAATCTGACCCTTCAACCTTTTGCTTTCTTTGAAGTTGCAGAAAGTTTTGCAGTTGGTTTTGGTGAGTCTAGGATTTCATAGAAATACTTTAAGTGATGGAGAAGTCATATCCTATGAAACATTGTTCAAAAGGTTGATTTCTCTCACTTTTAGCACTTTAAATATGTTTTCCATAGTGAATTTGCCAGATTAATTTACAGATACCCTTCATTCTTTCATGCTTTTGGTCTGTGAAATTACAGAGTCGTCTACTTTCAGGTATCTTGTCATGCAGATATGTAATCATGTAGCTTCTTAAGTTTGTAAGTTAAATAGATCAAACAATTCAATAGAAAGAAAAATTCTGAGGTTATTCTGCTGTCTCCTTTGTGGGTCGTTCTGATACTGCACTGGTTCCAGCTCTAGTTCAAAACTTGCTTTAGCTTCTAGCCACTCCTTGAGAGTTTTAGATTACTCATTGATCGTGATTACAGACAGTGCAATCAAAGCAGTTCTTTGAGTGAGTTTTGGGCTGCTCAGCAGAGAGCAGCTCTCCCATTACCATTGCCACCTGGATTTCATTGAGGATTAATCACTATTTTTAATATCTTTCTTTTCAGTGTTGATAAGGATATTTGCAGTAAGCTGGGAGCAGAGTCCTATGAAAGCCTAAGATACTCTCTCCTTTGTGGTAATGTTTCAAGAGCAAGTACATTTTCAGATCTATGAGCTGGGCAGTTATTAGCTCATTTAGTGTTGATAAATAATATAATGTAAGTATTCTACATTGCTAACCAGACACACCAGGAGCTCCATTAACTATGCACTAGCTATGGGTAAACCGAGAGAAAAAAAGCTAAGATCCCAAGTTAGCTTCTTACTGCAGAGAATCTACTATTTGGAAAAAAGAAAGCGTCTTAGGTATCTGCCCTGATAACTTGATCAAATACAGCAGTTCACTAGTGGATGGTTCCAGATAAATTTCTTCTTCTTCCTTCTCCTGCATTTTGTTTAAATTTATAATTTATAATGAGCTCCCTAAAGCAAGAAATAAAAAGCATGTCTCTGTTTATGGGCTGCACTTTTCAGTGTTAGAGGTGACTGTTTGCTGTGAGCTATTCTTATAGAAATAGATGAGGTGGAATTTGACATTTGGATGAGCAAATTTGAATTCTGAAAAAAAATTCACATGTAATTCAAAGTCTCAATTAGTTTGAAGCCTGAAGCCTCATTTGCATTCCAAGTAAGTCTTACTAATTTCTTCCAGTTACACAATCACTGGTAAAATTAGCCTGGTCTTAAAGCCATTGAAACCAAGATTGAAAGGCATTAGAGCCTGTATGGATCTAAAAGAACAGTTTATCGCACAGGAAACCCAAATTATATGTCGCCTGAAAAATGAATTTAAAGCTACAAATCATGTCTGTCTTCAGACAGATTGATACACAATGCCAGACCTACTGCATACATGCTTTTGCAGCTGATGTGTTTGTGCAGTTTGTTTTTATAACATGCAGTGTAAATACAAACTGACACATAAACATCCCCAAAGTATATTCCTCAGATATCATGTTCTAGTAGTCTGCCCACAAAAAATATATACTTGACAGGTATGACTGTCTTTCTTTTGAGAACATCTAAATGAAATGCCTGTGGTATGCTGTACTACCTTAAGCAGAAAGTGAAAAAATTTAGTACAAACTGATACTGAAATAAAAGCCACAGGGCATTGGGATTTTTTAAAGCAATAATTATATTTTCTGTAAAATAAATTCTTACATATAAAATTTACCTTTATGCCAATATTTATTTTATATTGAAGTCTTGTTCTTGAAACACTAAAAATACATTTAAGGGTCAGGAACCGAGTGAACAACCCCCTACTATAATCATAAAGCACAATTATATATTTTTAAACTTATTTAAATGTGTATTATATAATTAGCAGTTGTATACTATGTTAAGCCTTCAGTAGTGTTTTGGGAGTTATCATAATAATCCTTTTCAGTTTGTAGAAAATCTTGAATCCTGCCACTCAGTCTCACTCTGCGATGAGCAGCCCCTGGCAGGTTCATTGAGACTGTTTGCTCCTCTGTGCACTGTAGTTTAAAATACGCAGTATCTGGTAAAATGCCAGTCTTCTCTCAACCTTCCTATATCCCACACCCATGTTTTTTTCACCTGCCAAATTCAAACAAATCTTATCTAAACAATTAAGATAAGCATTGAAGTAGTCTCTATAGTCAAATCAGCAAACCTCTCAAAGCCAGAACTGAAATACAATCTCTCTAAATTAAACAGTCTACAATGGCAATCATGTTTGTATTTAAACATTTTATTCTGAAAGGATTACAGCATTGCTCTCAGCTTTTTTTTTCCTGCCTAGACAAGAAGGCGACATACTGAGTCAAACAAAATATATTTGTTCTCTATGAGCCAAACTTGCACACTTTTTGTAAACAAACTGTATAGGTGTATGAAGTTTGACTTCACATAATCAGTAACTGCTGTCCTTAACAAAGTAGGCACTTGTTTGAAATGTATGTAATGTAACTGTTTATATTAGCTGTGTACAGCTATATAAAATCTGGTGATATATTTTGTTTTATGTGTGAATATATATTTACATGTATGTAGAAAACCTCTATCAATATAGTTTTTATATTTGGGATACAAGTTAGGGAACAGGACAACTGTCTAGAAGTTGAATTATGTTTATAAGAGAAAAATCATGCAAAAGATTCAGTCCTCTCAATGAAGTCTACTTCTTTTGTTACTTCACTTTTTGCAAAACATATTCATGCTTAATTGATTCTTATTCTATTGCTTCCTAGAAATGCGGGTGCATGTTCTTGATGGTATTTAAAACTCTTAAGTCATTTAAAAATGGTCTGAAGCAACAGCTCAACTTAATCCATGGCTTCTGCTTGGAAATTTTGTTTACTGTTCTGGTTTCTTACACAAGCTTTAGATCAAGGTGAATTACTGCCACAGTAAAACTGTGTGCAAGCAGTTCTAAGTGGTGTCTTGCCTCTGATCCATGCTCAATGGACCTGTCTTGAAGCCCCAGTCTCCCTTGTGCTTTGTGCCCTTTAACATTGTCAGGATGAAAACTTTGAGTATTTCTTAATAGACAAGTATATAATAAAGCTACTGAGGGCAAGGAGGTAAGTAATAAATAATATGAAGTTATTAATTTATGGCAACTCACAGCGGCCATACCCCACCTACCGATTTTCAGTGGGTGTGGGGGGTGGTTTGCAAGTTATGCAAGTCATGTTTAAAAATTCTTTTCTTTTACTTATTTTCTGAGGATCTTTAAAAATTATGCTGTCATGATCCTTGTGGGATTGCCACAAGTTACATTAGCACAGGGACAGAAGGTTTTAACACTGTTGTGTAAACACAATATTTATTTCAAAGAGTCCCATTTGGAATTTATCTTTCTACATTGGAGATTCACATTTCTTTTACTTAAGATAAAGAAGAATCCCAAGACAGTAGCAGTAGTTGTCAAGTTGTTGGAACTATTACAGATAAAAATATGACCTTGTAAATTTTAGATGAATTAGGTCAAAAGTGATATGGGGGAAAAGGAAAAAAACTGGGGTGGATGGAAAGGGAGGAGGGGGGCAGGATTGGGAGGTGGGGGTGGGAAGGAGGGCCCAACCAAGGGATATAAAGTTTAGAAGTCATGGGTTTTCTATGTAACCAATAAGAGACTGAAAGTGTTGCAAAATAGTTTATTTTAAAATATAAATACTAAGTATTTATTGGGTGTAAATCTGGGTTTATTTTGCAAGTAGCTTGATATTACATCTAAACATAATCTTTATAGGAGCAAAAGAAGTCATTGCAGTTTGATCACCTTCTTAGGCTCTTTTGTTGATGAGAACACTGATGCAGGTGTTTTTTCTTCTACTTCTGAATTGAGCAGGTCAGCTCTCAGTCATTCCAATGAACCTGAAATTGTCTGCATTGAAACTTTTTTCCTGGTTTGCTTGTGTTTGTATGTGTCATGTTGCTTTTTCTTCCAAAGACACCTGTCTGAGAAGATAACCATTCTGTATTGACAGACCAATTCTGTATGTATTCTGTATCTGTTTTTCCTTGTTTGTTGATAAAAGCATAAGTTGATCAAGCTGTATGTTATCTGATCTCAAATTTTTAAGGTTTTGCCAGTTTTCTAATGGTGTTGGATTTTGACCACTTTCAATTTACTGCCTGTACATTTTTCTTGAGGAAGCTATTGTTTTTAATTAACTCAGAAATAATAATTCAGGGAAGATCATTCAAAGTGGCACATTGGACATACTCACTTATGTGCCTTTTTTTTCCTTGCAAATACCCTTTTTAGATATTTTAAAATAATTTTAAGTCCTGTGAAATCTGGTTGAATGAATTTTAATGGTACCATTGTGCCTAAAAAATTATGTAGCAGTTTTGAGACTAATTATGTAAAGCTTACTGTTTCTATATTTTTATGTATTGCTATAGGTTCTTAATAGCAACAGAGGCAGCTTTTTGTTGTAAGACTGCATGATGCCTTTTCAGTTTTTTTCACTCTTCAGCTTACAGTAATATTCCTGGGGTTTGGATTATTTCAGTGGAGTAGAAATATCTGGGGATCAAAGTCCAGAAGAAGTACCATGGAAGCTGGAACCTCTCAGTATCCTATAATCTTGCATGTTAGAGTCTCATGAAGGGCGTAACAGCTGAGCAACCCCCAGATGAGTGCCACACACAGAACTGTGTGGTAAGAGTGCTGTGGTTAGTTGCTGCAGAAACAGGAGGTCCTTCACTCAGTGAAGAAGAATAGATCTGCCTTTGTATTTTGCTGTACTGACCATCTGTTTCTGCCATTTGTCAGAGAAGTCGTGCAGAAACCCCTGGTGTTCTTCTGGAGAAAGAGAGCAGCTGTGAGAGTGAGGAGGCAAAGATGTGCAGGAGGAAAAAAGGAGTGGCCTCTTGAAGCAATACTGCTTGGTTTTTGGAGAGTCACGGAGAAGTCAATTGAGGTGGAAATCAGCAGGAAGGAGTTGGGTGGGTGGTTTGCTTGTTTGTACTACTGGAGGAAGGATCTGAGTAGGGCAATACAGGTTCAGACGTGGTTTGTATTCTGCTACTGCTTCTTTATGAGGGCTTAAACTGTAATCTGTTATCAGTCAACTAGTATTTGGAAAATGCTTAGTCAGGCTTCTTGGGACACAGTGGTGCTTCCAGGAGGTTTCAAGAAGGACACACTTAATTTTAGATGGAGTCCAGAGACAGAAAAGCTTAGGAAGCATACTTGGAAAGGCCAAACAAATAAGGTGTTATTAATTTGAAACCTGCCCTGAGAAAAGGGAAGGCTAAGACTAAGAATTCAACTGAATACCAGTTTTCTGGAAATCATCCATATATGATTGTGCCAATGAGAGTTTTATGACACAAAAGTTGGATCCGAAGGGTCTGGTTTATAACACTTTTTTTTCTTTCTGAAATTCTACTCAGTGGGAAACTGAATTTTGGCCTTTTCATTTTAAAAGGAAATTCCAAATCTTTGGACTTTAAACAAAATAAGGTTTCCAAAGACTGGGTAGCTGTAAGAAGTTCTCTTTTTTCTAAGAGCTTATGTGGATTTAGATTCATAGCCATAGGGAAATGTAGGTTAGCTGTTTCTGCATTGTCTATTGGCTTTGGTTTAGTGGCAGCTGGTAGATCGTGTGCTCCTAGATATATGAATATCAACAGCAGTGATCTGTCTAACAAAGGAAAAAGTACAGCAACTTTCTTTTATGGTCTTCCTAAAAGTACACTGGGCATCCTGCAGCTTTCTGCTGATGGTGTTTTCTCATACATTTCCTCTTCAGAATTATATTTTCTGGCAAGAAGTTTGATCTTCATGTTGGCTTCATTAATGTCTTGCCCTAAAGACTTGAGGGTTCTGATAATTTATTGTTTGGTTTATTTTTTTTGTATTTTGCTTTCTGTTGGTATATTTTGGGGTGGTTGTTTTGTTGGTTTTTTTTGGTTTTTTAAAATTGTGTCTCTGTTTTGTCTTCTGTGTATATGGAAGAAGGTCCATCAGTTTTCAGTTCAAACATGCCTCTGAATATGATCATGTGCCCTAATCTCATTTTTTTACAAGCCACATATCCTCCTGTCAGGGGACATAACTTCTACGCTTGCAAATCACTTGATATTAATGAAAATAGTAAATCTTTCTTTCTCTGCTTGCATTTTTCTTTTGTCTTTCCAGCTTCAATCTAATATCTAAATTGGCTTTTCTAATGTGAGATTGTATACTTATATATACATATATTCTAATTCAATTTATATGATAAAAATACAGAATGGAAAGAAAACTGTTCCATTCTGCTAAATTTTTCATATTCTGCCATTAGATAATAAGATATAATTTCTGTCACAAATATACTAGTTTAGAATTTCCATGTAGATTGTAACCAAAACAGTGAAAATATCAGGAAAGCTGAGGAGCAGCAAGAGTTCCCCAAACCCTTTAATTTGGTTATAAATCCTTTGAAATTTCTTCTTCTCTGTTCTTTATAGTATCAGCTAATCATTTCTGATTGATCCCCAGCCCCTCATTTTACTGGGTGGATTTTTTGTAGTCATCTGTTTACCCTGGCTTGCTTAAATAGAAGAAAGAAATTGTTGATTTGTAATTCTGTTAATTTTTTTCTGTGGGCATCTGCACATACTTTTTCAAATTTGATTTAATTATATCTATGTATTTGTATATATACATAATCATATATATGGATCAAATAATTTTACAGTTTTAGGGCTTTAAAGTGGTTTAATTGGCAGCACTGGTAATAGGAATGCAACAAAATAAAACTGTGAGATCTTGACAGTAAGGACTAAATTTCTGGATCTGATGTGATTAAAGTTCTTTCTCTTAGAGCAAAAGCCAATAGATATTCTTCACTTTCATAGTAGTCAAGGCCAGGAAATTCAATGTCAACTTTGAAACAAGAAAAAATCACTTTCTAAACCAATGACATGGGTGAGAATATCTACCGTCTGCAAGACTAATACAAACCCTTCTCCAGTTGTTTGCATCAAAGTATACTGGAGCTGCAGCATGGCTAAAAATATTTTCATATGAGGAAATTAATCTTTGTCTGCGTTTCATCATTCTATTGCCACCACATATGGAATCCTTTGGTTAGATGTTTGTGTAGTCATGCTGATTGTAGGGGGCATGTTTAACTAGTAAGCTTGACTGCATAAGGAGACATCATTGCTTTTTTTCCAGTTCAAATTGCCTAGATATTGGAATTAAATATGCAATTGTTCTGATTTATTTTGTCAACTATTACGTTCTGTATGGCAATGATGCAGGTCTGCCTAAGAACAGAAGCTCATATCCTCACTCCTCAGAGTATGGGGAGCATACTTAAGGTGTACATGGAAAAATCCTAGTGAGATGTTGGAGTGCTACTTATGAACATGTACAGGTTTAGATGAAACATACAGAAATATATTTCTCTTTGGAGGCAGAGACTTGAAGGATATATCCTAGGATCTAACTTCTCCATGTCCTTGTCTCAGACTGATTTGTTTTAAGCAGCTCCCTGAAGTATGTACACTCTTCTGCATACCTGTTTTGTTGAAAGTACACAGACCTGGCACCATTGTGTTTGCCAGGCGTTCTCTTATCTCCTGCAAGCATTCAAACAAAAGTGTTCTATTGCTCCCTGAGTAATCTGTGGGTGATCTTAACATTGAGCAAAAGTCAGGGCAGGAACTTAGGTTGAATTTCTTAGCTCAGGAGTGAACAGTCTCTGGAAGGAAAGGGGGGTGGAGTAGGGAGAAGACAGCCACAACTCCAAATAAATAGTTTAAGGGTTGCAAGTGTGTCCATGTATGAAAACATTGCATAAGCATAAAAGTGCTGAAATGTTAGATAGTATAAACTGAGTTTCATAATATATCCTGGCTTTAATAAAGCTGTTTGTATGTAGGCTTTGATGTTAGTGTTTTCTTAAAGTAGGGCTCTCAAACCTATCTCAACCCAGTTTCTATTTGTGTGCTAATTTTAGTGTCCAGTTCTACGAGGCAAATTTGGCGCCTTTTGAGGCATACAGATAGTCTTATTGAGCAACAGGAGTTATTAAATATAATGTATCATACCATGTCCTGTGTAGAGGACATCTTTAAGTCTCTGTTGCAGCAATTATTACACTTGAATGATGGGAGAAAGTTTAAAAATACCCCAAATAATTAGTAGCAGATTTTTGCATGTGCCCCCTACCCCAAAATAAAACAAAAACATGTTGCTTCCTGAGCTGTTAACTGTTACATAGGCTGCTACATTGCTTTCTAGTAAGGGAAAAATAGAAAAAAAACCCACATTATTTCTGAAAAAGTAAAGAATTTTAAAATTATTTTTGATTTAATCCTAAAAGCTAGCTTTGTGCTCTGCTTAGAGATACAGTGTGACCTGCATAGTTTAATCAAGGTCAACACTTTTTTGTTTATAATTTTCTTAAACTGCAACTAAAACTATGTCTCAGGCCTGGAAAGGGGAAACATGATAAGTCCCAGACTCAGAGTGCTATCTCTAGATGGCAATCAGAAACACATGAGCTTGAATTATATTCTCTGGTCTTTAAGTGTATACAGAATTTCTCTGTGACTATTAAGGACATGGATTTATGGGACAAAAATTAACTTGTTGCTGGGTCTCTAGCTCTGAGCAATGTTGCAATTTATAGGTTAATCTCACCTAGGGAATTATTCAGCTTATTGTGCAAGTGCACATACACACACCACACACACACAAACACACAAAAATGTGTGCCATCACATATATTCTAATGCAATATTCTAAATTTCAAGATATAGATGAGGAAAACTGGATTTATATAGCTTTTAAATGAATGGTCACTGTGCTTGCAAAACCATGTAAGAGGAATGCTGAAAAGCACCATTTGAAAAATAAATCTTTGTATTAGCTGAGAACATGTTTTCAGTAGTTAGCGCAAATATTTCCTGTGCTTTGTGAAATGTTTCTATAACAAGTGGGGAGTCAGGGTTCCATTTCTAAATGAGTGTACCTCTAAATGAATTTTTTTTTTAAATCCAAGTTAGGTACATAGAAATCACTGTATTTGAGCTGTTCCACTGGGGGTTTTTGATGCTGAAAAAAAATACAGTGTGTGTGTGGCACCAGAATTGGTTGGGAACAGGAAAGGCATATTTTGTATCCATACTAAATGTGTCGGCTTAGTGCATAGAAGACTTGACCCTTGTCAGGTGTTTTGAAGTTAACTGGCTGACTTATGGATTAATGAGTTTAAGACTGAAGTCAACCAGCGACAGGAATGAGCTTTGTTGTGTGAGTGTGTGTGTGTGGCTGTGGTGCAGATTTACAAATTTTTATAATGCTTTCAGCTGGACCATGAAAGTCTGATGTAAAGCTTATCTCTGATCTCTGACTATGGCCATACTTGTGGGATCATGTTTATGTGTATGGGGGGAGGGAGATGAATTCTTTAACACTTGACACCTGGCTCTGCCAGGTTTCTAGCCATACTATACTGCACTATTCAAGGCATTAATAAAGTTAAAACCTTAAGCTGTATGACCAGTAGGTCATAAAAATCTGTTGCTGAGTATTGTGACCAGCTTTATTTCACAGCTGGATTATCATCCTGAACAACTAACTCTTTTTTCTTTTCTCTTTTTCATAGCTGTTGTGAACTTGGACAACTCTGTGGTTGATCTAGAGACGCTGCAAGCCCTGTATGAGAATGTGAGTAGTCAGAGGAAGTCCATAAAATGTAGGAATACTGTGTGTCCATGTGAAGGTATTTTTACTTGGCATCAATAATATTCAGAAAGCTTGTAGAAGTCCTATTTTGAAGTGACTTTATTTTCCCCAAAAGCAATGAAAAAACCACGTATTTTAATTGCATTTATTCCCATTGTGTGTTTTATGAAGTGCATGTATTTCTACATAAGTAACGTGATCAACTTCTAAATGACTAGACAGATGTTAGTTTTGCTCCTTTGTTTGCTTCTTGGGTGTGGCAGTCTTTGATCAATAGCACCAAACCTTACGCTCCACACCTTTGAATTCACTTTGTAATTTCACTAATATAAAAATCCTGCTCAGCTAAAACAAAAAATTTTGATAACAGAAGTTATTCTCTTTATGGAACTGGAGCATTTAATTATTGTTGCTTCAGGGATTGCTCCAATATAGTTTTAGTTCTTTGAAAGAAAAAGAGTTTCTCCAAGGTAGTGTATTAAAAAGTAGTATAAACTTCCAGGGGCTTCATAAATGTCTGGTAGTAATAATCAGAGATTTAACCTTTAGGTATGTAAAGTCAGGGATTCAGAATGTGCTCAAGCATGTTCTAAAACTTGACAAAGCCTATAAAGTAAAAAATTCAAAATGTTGTGTCTTAGAAGTGTATTTCTGCCTTCAGCTTGGGCCAGTGAACATTGCCCCGTCTGTGAGTGCAGTGCCTGGATATGTGGAAGTCTGGCTAGGCATCTCTTGAAAGAGTGAGGAGGCTTTCTCTTTGCCCTCCAAAGAACTTCGAAATATGAGATGTAAAGCTGTGAGCCATGGAATAGCTTTGAAGGCCTGTGTATGTTATTGTACGAGATCCTTAACTTCCCTCGTGGTTTTGAGAATGTTAATTAATTTTACACCTTTCAGATATTTGGTTTTTAGACTTTAGCTTTTAGCCACCTGCTTTGGAATGATTTGATGGTTTATGAAGTCCCCCTAAATAATCCACTTTGGCATGCAAAAAGAGAGATAGTAAGCTCTAGTCCATTTTACAGAAAAACTGAGGAGCTAAATAAAACAGAAAGAAACCAAAAGTCTGACAAGAGCTAGAAAGGACTTTTGCTATTCATTCCTGAAGAACTAGGTTAACCAACACTGCCCAGAAGATAACGGTCAAAAGAAAAACCTCTTCTAACAACATTCCAAATCTTTATGAACTCTTTGCTTCTTTGCTCCACAACATTTTTGTTTTGGCCTATGGTATTTTATTTAAATTACTTTTAATCTGCTTCCTTACACAGTGCATATATATTCCATGCCATGCAGTTTTTAGCAGGCAAAAAATTTGAATTAATTTTATAAGTTACATGTGTGTGAATGTGAGAGATTTTCTTGTGGGAAGTATGGAATACATACTGCAGTCATAATCATTTTTTGCATTCTTCTCTTTCTTATTGTGAACAAGTTGGGGTTTTTTCATTTCAGTTTTAAAATATATTCCTCTTATGTTGATAATGTACTAAAACTTTTTAAATTTTTACTTAATGTCGTCTCTAATATACTTCAGAATCTTAATATAATGGATTATTTGCAAATTTGCAGTTCATTGAAATAACCAAATGACATTGTGTGCATTTTTTAATTACCTTCACTTATTACAGAAGATTTCTAGGAATGTCCTGATCAAGGAAAATACCATGTGTAAATCTCAGGAAAGAATCAAGTTTTCGACTGTCTAATATATCTCTTTGCTTTGAGTAGAAAACTGACCAGTCCATCTTTATTATATTTGCTTGGGTGGAAAACAGAAAAAAAAAAACCCAAAACCACAACCAAAAACCAAACAGATTACAAGAAAAGCCCTCATATTACTGGGGTAGGATTTTATAAGGGGACCTGAATTTTAATCCTGGATCTTCTTTTTGATGAAACTCTGTCTTGAAAGAAGCTTTCTTTTTAGTTGACTTTTGTTTTCTTTTTTTCCTTTCAGCCCTCTGTCAAAACACTTCAGACCTTGCATTTTCTTCCCTTTCTAGCTTCACTAATTATAGCAATATTGTTCAATAACTGTTGTAAGTAATGGGTGGTACCAGAGAGCCTGGCATGTTTGATTCCTCCCTTATTTCTCAATCTCATCCTGTGTTGTAAGTGGGAATAACTTTGCAGCATTTACTTCTTAGCCATTGACTTAATTTTTAGTTCTTAGGGTTTTTTTATGGATTGAGAATTTTTTTGCTGGATATTTAAAAACCACTGTACTAGTCCTCAGTCTTTCTATTTGATCTGTATGGAACATATGGGAGCATTTGTTTTACAGTTCTTCCTTCAGAATGTAATTATTTTTTCTGATTGCATGTGTCTGGCATAGTGCTTTCCCTTCTTAAATGTGAATGAAATTTGGGCAGTCTCCAAACCTAAACACACCCTAATTTCAAAAGCCACAGTCCTGAGGGTTTAATTCCTGTTTACTGAGGAGTTAAACTCCTGTTAAACCACAAAGATATTGTATATATCTTAGTGACTTTTTTATAAACTAAGAAGCCCACACCCAACCAAAGACCCAAGCCCTCAATAATTTATTTAATATTATTAAGTTGAATTGTATTAAGTGAGAAAGACTGTGTTAGTGCAGCATTGTACTGTACAGTCAAATAGCTCTTAGGTGTGGTTGTGTAGCTTGCTTTGTGAAGAGTTGTTTAAATACATGTTGATAATTAGTTATGTATTAGTATCTAGACAGTTTAATAGGAGAATCTTTGTAGATAAAACTACATGTACATGTGGTTTTCCAAATTCTCTAATAACAATGAAATCAGGTGATAGCTACTACATGTAAATGGGCTCTTCCAAATTCTCTAATAACAATGCAATCAGGTGATAGCTATAATTAGAGAGAGAGAAGGCAGGTAAACATTCCAGTTGCTGTGTGGTGTTAGGACATATTGGTTCTGATGAGAAATGTAGCAACTGGCAAATCAGTGAATGCTTACTTTGAAACAGATTGCCTCTTAGCAGCTGGGGTTGTAGCTTAAGCATCACTGAAACAAGGTATGTCTGCTTCTGCTTTTGTCTTTGCTATGTCATGGAAACAGTTGTATAAAAGTGGATTTAAAATGCTATAGAATAATTTATCATCTTTCATTTTGCCCTTTTTACATCACAAAAGAAACATGCATATTTTCATAATTAGGCTCCCAGTAAATTGCCCACACTGTCTTCATCTTTAAAAGACTTAGGTCGATGCTTTCAAAAACCTCAAAATGCCTTTGCTGGAGAGAAAGGGCATCCACAAGTCTGAAGTGCATCACACTTCTCTGCCCTTAAGATTCAAACTTTCTCCTCTATTATTTCTTGTGATTTTTTTTCTTATTTTAAACTAGCAATTACAATGTGATGTTTTTTGTGTTTTTTTTTTTTTTGGCAAAGCCAAACTGTACTTACAAACTATAACTATACTGAGTTCTGATGATCCAGCTTTAAAAGAATATGGTATTTATTATTAACCAGGGTATCTCTGTATATCCTTGTTTCATCTGCTATTGACAAAATTCCTTAGACAACTCACTTATTATTTTTGAAAGATAGAACACAAACTTTTAAAGTGAAGTTTGCAAAAAAATAAAATTTCATTTAAAATGACCTCAACTCAGAGCTAGGCTTCTGTTGTAAGGAAAGAAAAAGTGAACCAGGATATGTATGAGATTTATGTTGTGAGATGGAAAAAGGGCCCTTATGAAATTTGGTAAGAGTAAATACTGGCTAAATTCATACTCTGGAAGAAAATGGGAAAAGAATTAAACTGAAGAAGAATATTTTTGCAGTAATTTAATACAGATTTTTTTTCTGTCTGATTTTAGATATAGTTATTATCAAATTCTATTACATTATATTGTTTTTTCCACTTTTGATGCTATATATATCTATATCTACCAAAAAATCAAGGAAAGAAAGAGCAGTAACATTCAAAGAGATGCTAATGCTATCAGGTTAATGACTTTTATGATAAGTATTTATTGAATGTGTTCTCTCTTGACACACATTTGGAAGGCAATATAAATGCTTTTTTAAAAATTATCCATCTGTAAATTGGAGAAAAAATAGGCATTAATAATAAAGAAATCTGGTAAAATTCTGAGAAATTATTTTTGACAATACCTGTGCATTAGACACAGTATTCCTTTTCTGTCAGAATTTAAAGTACCATTGATCACAAGTCTGGATAACTGAGCCCTAATTAGTGACTTGAAATTCCAATTTGAGTCTGAACTTGGGCTGTATACTTCAACTTCTTGATTTTGGTGGAGGGTGTAAACTTTCTCTCTTGAGTTTTGCTCTGGCCTGCCCGTGAGTGGATCATGCTTAGCCTTTGTATCTCTGACAGTTGTTACTTGTTTGCGTACACAACCTGAGAATAATGGCTTAAATAAGGAATAGGGAGTCTGCCTAACCTTTGCCCGTGGGATTTGGTGCAGAAACATCAAGAGCTTGAACATGCAAGTATGTGCTAGATTGCTGTGATAAGCACTCTAATATTTCAGTCTGTGAATAGGGCTGTGAGAGAGAGAACTCTGAGTATTTATTCTAAAATATTTGCAAATAACCGTTTAGGTTTATGCTCCATGATAAAATACTTACTTCTTTTTAGCTGTCATGAAAAAAATGTTAAGTGATTTTCCTTCAGTTTAACAGGAGAGAAGATAATTTAAAGAGTGACCAGAAATAATGGAAATTAGTTTAATTTGTTAGCATGAGAACTAGTTTACTTTTATAAAAAACTGGGCTTTTTTTCAAAAACTTAGTGTAAAAAAAAGTGTAAATTGACTACATGAAGTTTTTGAAATACAAGTTGAAT
Organism: Zonotrichia albicollis; assembly: GCF_047830755.1. Lineage (NCBI taxonomy): Eukaryota > Metazoa > Chordata > Aves > Passeriformes > Passerellidae > Zonotrichia > Zonotrichia albicollis. Next base: position 57,575,338 of record NC_133821.1, read on the forward strand.
AAATAAAATAGCTCCTCCTACAGTCATGTCATTTGCACACCTAGAGCTCTGATGACGTGACCACTGGAACGATGCTACCTCTCTTGGCATCCTTCCAGCTTCTAAAATCTGTAGATTTTGCCTGTTGCCAAGAGAGGACTTACTGATTTGAGAAGTGATGGAAACTTTGTTTTCTTTTAACTCTCACCTGAGTAAGAGTGTTCCATGTCCCATTTACATTGGCATTTTTAACACAAAACCAAACCCAAGCCTTCTCCCCAACAGCACATGCAATATTTCAGTTAATACTTCTGCAGTTAGTTGTCTTTTTCTAGTCCTTATCCTGGAAAAGTCTTCTAAAATAGGATTAAAAATTGATTAAATTTTCTGATCCTAGTATCTTGGAAACATTCTTCTCAGGATAGCATTGTACAAGAAACAATTGCTGCAGTAATTATATTCACAGATCCTATATCTGCCTTGACTTTATGCAGAAAAGTGCCTTTGGAGGATGAATCCCCAAGTTTCTTTCCCCACACTGAAGTAAAACTGGGGTAGGGAATTCATGTAACTGAGTGTTATGAATGGCCACTGCCAGTATTCTAAAATTAAAAACTGGTGAACAAGCCTCAGCCTAGCCCTTGTTAACTGAGAAAGGTCTGATGCCATACAAACAAGCAGATAAAGGGAGGCCCAAACAGGTCAAGGGAAGTGACCTGCTCAGCACTAGTGGGACCACATTTAGGATGCTGTGTGCAGGTGTGGCCTCTCCAGGGCAAGAGGCAGTGACACATTGGAGCAAGGCTAGCACAGAACAGCAGTCATGGTTAAAGGCTTGGAGAAGTGTTGTTCAAGGAGAGGCTGGGAGACAGCTTGATTTGCTCAGTCTGGAAAAGAGAAAGCTCAGAGCAATCTTACCAGTATGTACATATAAATACCTCACTGGGGAGGGGGACTAAAGAGCACATATCAAGATTCAGGGATGCCCGACATAAGGACAAGACATAGAGGGCCTCCTGAGTTTGAAGCACTAGATCTGGCTGCCTAGAGAAGGCATCAGGTCTCCATCCCTGGACATATTCAAAACCTGGCAGGATGTGATACTGAGCAAGCTTCTCGAGCTGCCTCTGGTTTTTGTCAGTGTTCACCTTGACAGTCTCCAGGGGTCCTTTCAAACCTCAGCTATTCTATTAATCTTTGGTACAGGTACTGCCACAAATTTAATTTCTTGGTGTCCAGAAAAAAGTTTATTGCTGGACAAAAAATATATATTTGCAATATTTGCAACCTGTTGAAGTATTTAATATATAAGATAGGACAACTTTAGAGATGACCTTTGAAGAGCATCCACAGAAATGCTGACTAAATACTAGAATATGTGGCATCATAGACAGATGACTTTGCATTATTTCCAGGCTTCTTGAAGTATTAGGAGAAACTCTGAAGGGCTTTTGCTATATGACTCTTCAATCTCTTCATCTTTCTGCTTCACATCAGTATTTTCAGCCTTTTCACATGGGAAGATGTTCAACAACTTCAGAAAGTGTCCAAACTCAAATTTCTGGTTTCAAGTTCCTAATGGAGTAGGCATAATGATTTGAAACAGCTCTTCTTCTAATTCTGCAAAAGCATTCAAGAGAGAATGCAGGTGCAGCATTTCTTATATTTTGGCATTATCTGAGTGATTAAAATATAATTTTTCACTGTTGTCTTCAAATTCTGTGGTGGAGAAAGTTAAAAAATGAGCGTAATTTTTCTTAAAGGAATAAAGGTAGATACACTTTTTTTTAAACTCTTGGGCAGATTAATGTTTTGGATCTCTCTTGGAAACTGCTATGATTGTCAAAAAAAGGGTCAGAAGGAGAAATTTTCTTTTCATTTTTATTCCTTTCCATGCCATTCCATTTTTCAGTACTACTGTTTGGAAAAAATTTTTACCAGCTTGGAGCACAGGAAAAAAAAATGGTGAAGCTCAGATTCTATTGATTGGAATATTGAAGAGACTTCACAGTGTGCCACAGAGTTCTTCAAGAAGCTAGGCAGTTGATATGTATTCTTTTTTTTTTCCTTATTAAAGCAAAAATGAAATTAATTTTACTGCAAAGAATTATGCAGTAGTTCTCATGTATTATATGTATGATAGTTCCCTTATAAATGTGTTTTTTTTCCTAAGTGTTTTTTCAAATCCCAAAGAAAATTTAAATTGCAGTAAAAAAAACTGCTTGCATTTATTTAAGAAAATGTATTATTTAAATACCTATTTAAAGATCAGATCACATTCAAATGCAACCCAACAAATTTGTGAACAGAAATATAACTCTCCTCTTGAGTCCTTCAATTCAAACATCTCATAAATGAGCAAAGAAGAGGAATTGGGAATGAAGATCATTGTCTCAGTGCATCATTGGATGAGTCAATACTTTGCAGACTGCTAGTAGTCAATATTATTATTTGCAAGATATTCTATTCTCCAGCAGATCTATATATAGTTAAACTTTGTGGACTTTATACTTTGTGGACTCCTATAGTTTTACCATAAACAGATGCTAGAAAGAAAACTCTATGAATTTGATTTCTGTTACAAGGGCATATTTCTGTCTCTTGTTTGACCTGTCAAAACCATTTTTTGTTTTTTGTTTTTTTTTCCTTTATTCCAGAGAGCACAATCAGATGAACTTGAAAAAATAGAAAAGCATAGCAAGGCATCCAAGGAAAAAGAAAATGCCAAGTCTTTGGATAAGCCAGAACAGTAAGAACATATTTATGACAGAGCAGTTTTGCTCACTTAGAAAACTTTCACTTATGTAGTAAAATATGTATGAAAAACCCCCCAAAGCCTGTACCTACTGACAGTGACTCAAATTTTTTTTAATCACTTCTTCAGGTTCCTCTATGAACTCTCACTGATTCCCAACTTTTCAGAACGTGTGTTTTGCATCCTGTTCCAATCAACATTTTCAGAAAGCATTGGTTCAATCCGTCGCAAACTTGAATTGTTACAGAAACTGTGTGAGGTAGGTTGTGCTCCGTAAAAAAACAAATCTAAATTTCTGATTTTTAATCTTGTCAAGCTTTGCTCATATTTCAAAAGTTTTCACTTTATTTACTTTGGTATTTCAAATATTTAAAATCTGAAGGATAGCAGAATTTTACATTTTATGATTGTACTTTAACATCAAAGTGAATTTTAAGATTAGCCTTTGCTACTAAATTATATAATGCTTTGCCATCAGTGTGTATCAGTCTCTGGAAAACCATGCACCCTCTCCTTTTGTTAAAGCAAAATCTTCTCTTTTCACAGTCACCATTATCACTCTTTTTCAAAGGAATGCCAGTTCAGCTAACATTGTGTTGGTTGAGAAATGTGCAACTTAGTAATATCTCTGATATCTAGAGATAGCAATGTTATATCTAGTCAGAAGAGATTACTGAAATTTTGCAGTTCCATGAAAAACAAATACATAGCTTTAGAATGCAGATTTAATCAGTATTTTAATAACTTAGAACCATTTCAACTGTTTTACGGTTTACTATGTAATATCTTTTATTTAATGTTTTTAATTGTTCAACCTCGGTGTTTTATTAACTTGTTGATGAATTTTCTGTGAAATTAAATGTCATTCACAATGTCAGTATCAGTTAAGGATTGCTATTTTGTTTTTCTTAACGGGTCATGTCTGGTAATACTGTCCAGATTTTCTGTTATTTTTTCTAAGTACCCATTTTTGAGATAATATTCTCCATATATATAAAATTACATATTAACATTGCTCTACTTCTGCATGTTGCAGTAGAAGGTAACTTCCTTTATCTGAGTCTTTATACAAGTATTATTTCTAAACACAACATCAACAAATCTATTCATTAACCATAAATATTTATTGGACTTTGAACAGAATTTTTTCTCTGTATTTTAGACATTGAAGAATGAATCAGGAGTTATGCGGGTTCTTGGTTTGGTTCTTGCCTTTGGGAATTACATGAATGGTGGAAACAGGACACGAGGACAGGCTGATGGGTTTGGACTAGATATTCTGCCAAAACTGAAAGATGTCAAGAGCAGTGTAAGTAGATTCAAGACTTCCTGAAGGCCTGAGAAGGTTAAAAATCTCTGAAAATTACTTTGTTTCTAAGTGAATGGTGTGAAGCTTATGAAGGCATGTAGAAGGGACTTCTTTTGCTACTATGCTTACCTGATCACACTTCTAGAGTTGGATGCATTTCTGTAGAATTATAAAAATTAACCATCTCTTTTCACTACTGTACAAACAAAAATACTTAAAATTATGTTTTAATTCTTAGTTTGATGTAAATTTGATTTTCAGTACACTTCATCATTTCAACTTTTCTTGTAATTAGAAGCAATACTATGATCTTGCTGTTAAAAAATTATTACGGAAGTGGAAGGAGTTCCATGCTGATTCAAAATATTTGTGAGGGGAAAAATATCACTCCTAAAAATGATTGGATAGGCATCCAGAGCATTTGGGATAACCCAAAATTCATTCTTCATGTATACCATGATTACAGGGTTTGTATTTGACAATGGAACATGTAGCCACCTGAGTAAAGGAGTTCTTGATTCAAGATCTGTCTAGTGTAGTCATCTCAGTAGAGACAATGATAAGTAGTGTTTTTTCTTGCTCAGTGCTAAACTCTAATTTGTGTGTTACCAGCACTTTTTGTCTTCAGTTAATCATTTTGGGGTTGCATTCAAATACCTGCTTTGTTTACAAGAAAACAATCTTAGAGTTTCTATGGCTAATGAAAAACCTTATCTGCATGTGACAGATTATAGCAATAACTCTTGAGCCTTAAAATGTGTTGCTACATCTGTCTGGCGAGTCGCTGTCAAGATCTTCAATTCTGCAAATGGCAGGAAAAAAGTGTTGATTTCCATTCTTGGTCCCTCACTAAACATACATGTTTTAGCTGCTGGTTTAGGTGATGTGAGCAGAGCTTTAACCCTGAGTTGAGAGAGCATGTCAGCCATTTGCCTTTTTAAATGGATGGAGGAATTTCCTTCTTGCATGCTGGTTTCTTTGGTAAACCATGGGAGCAGTGATGTGAATGACGCTTCAGAACAGCTTACTTCAAATTGACTCTAAATCCAGTACAGCGCCAGTTTTAGAGCTCTGATCAGTAGGAAATTTAGGCACACTAAATTTAGTTTGGTAACTCAAGACTTCAGTACGTAATTTGCTGAAAATATTATGACTGTTACGCTTTCAGTTGGAAGATATATTTTCAGTTCATTTGCGACTGATCAGTCAGGAAAGTTCTTAAAAAATCCTTTTCTGAAAATATCTGAAAACTTAATTCTGTCAGAAATCCTCTTCAAATGGAAGATTTTTTTGCTGAAGTTTCATTAGAGAGCTTACAGAGGAGAAGCAATTAAAAAGCTCCCCCAATGCTCCCCCCAGCCCCCCAAATTCCATTTTTTAAAAAACTTTCTTTGTTTAATTTAACTGTGCTTTGGTTGTAGTTGTAGTGTTGCAAATGAACTTGTATATACATGAACCCAGAAACAATTTCTCTTTTCCTTCTTGGGAAATTTCAGAATGTAAGGGTTTGATTTGCAATCAGATAGAATTAAAAATATGAGGAGTGTGTTACATTAGTGTTTTCTCTTTCTTCATTTATTTAATGATTAAATGGAACTGCAGGGTGTGGTTTGTTTTTGTAATTAGAAGCAATACTATGCTTCTTATTGGTTTGGGTGGTTTTTTTGTATGTTTCAATTTTTGTTTTGTTTTGGTTTTTTTTAATGAAGAGACCAAACCAAAAAAGTATTTTTTATACACTAAATATTAGAATTTTATCATATTAGATATTAGAAAATATTAGAAATTTATCAGAATTATTTTTTCTGATTTTTTTTTTCTGTGAGTTTCAGTAACACAGCAAACTCTATCCTCTTCTATACAGGACAACAGCAGAAGTCTTCTATCGTACATTGTCTCATATTATTTGCGTAATTTTGATGAGGTGAGTGAAAATTAAAATTAACTCTGTTAAATTCAGATTAAGCGGCCCATCTTACTAAATTTGCTTTTCTGTTAGTGAGATGCAGAAATATGTATAAATATTCTCTGGGATTTCAGTTATATATTTTAGTATAGAACAAAAGTAATGAGCACTAGGTAACTGTTCATTTGTTTATTCATCAGGATGCTGGAAGGGAACAATGCATCTTTCCTCTTCCGGATCCACAAGATCTCTTCCAGGCTTCACAACTGAAGTTTGATGATTTTCAAAAAGATCTCCGCAAAATGAAGAAAGATTTGCGAGGTACAGAACCTAGATTAATGTTACCATTATATCTCTTCTATTCTTGTTTGTATCATTTTGAGAAATTAGATGTTACTGTAAAAATAGTTGTGTGTTTTTAACTTTTCAATTAGTAGTTTGCCTCTTTAATTTGCTTTTCTATAACCATTTATGCCATTATCCATAATTTTGTGTAGATAACCTGTAGGAGGTTTTTAAATTAAACAGCATCAAAACAGTTAGGTTAAATCTTCTGTTTCAAAACCAAACCAAAAAACTAATTTAGTTTTCCTGTTGTGTAAGCGGATTTCAAATCTTTGACCATAAAAAGTGCTGCAAATTGTTGGACCATGTCCATGATGATAAAAAAAAAAAAAGTTTATAACCAGGTCTAAACTACCATCTAGCAGAGAAAATAATATGTATGACATTGTTAAAGACGCTTGAAATATCTGGATTTTACTGAACAGTAATATGCAAAGGAAGTATTTTTTCTCTTATGAAATGTTCTCTTTAAGTGAATTCAGCAAGTCTAAGATATATTTGCTAGACTTTAATGAGGAATAGTTATCATATATTTCTTATTAACATGGGGATCTAAATACTGAATTTGTTAAGTAAGTGTAGTTTGCACAAATCATCCATGATCTTCAATATTACTGCAAAAAATCTCTGCTAAACTGGTCAGTTACATTACTGTGCTAAATCTTTGAGGGAGAAATGCAAATCAAGGAGTGATATTACTGTTGCCTTGCTGCTTTTAAATGCTGTGCCTCTAGAGACCTAGGAATGGTTTGGTAATCCATTAATCCCTGGACGACCTAGAATGGGAGGTTTTCTATTACAACAAAAACATAACATGGTTACCAAATGATATCTGACCTTCTCTTTTTGCTGCTATGAAACTTTCTGTTTGGATATTTTAAAAATTATTTTAAATATTTTGAGTATTTAAAGTATTTAGTATTTTTAGTATTTAAAGTTGTATCAAAGTCATTCAGGGTGACACTGAGGAATGAACAGTAGTATCATCCATTTACTGCTCCTGACCTACCTAGGGGGAAAAAGTCTCAGAATTCAGTAATGAAAACTTCTTGCAACTTCTAGATAATCTCAGAACTGACATGTAAACTGGCACATGTAGAAGATACTTAGGTCTTATTTCAAAAAGATACTTGAATTCAGGTGCATGTGAATAAATATACATTTCCTCACAAATTCCTCACAAATTCACCAAAAATGTTTTTTTGTACAGGAATGGTTGAATATTTTCACGTCAAAATTGAAATTTGCACAAAGACGTGAATCTCTTGTGGAATAAATCCACACTGTGTAGTGATCAAAGCAAGGGTTCTGTAAAAATGGAAATTACACGCTTCAATCTGCCTTCAGATGGCAGTTGAATTCTTTCTGTGCTTACAATCCAACCCTTAGGCTCAAGAGTCTCTTGTCAGTCTGTTTTGCAGTTAATGAAACTGAAGAATAGCTACAAGCACCATTGCTCTTTCTCTATTGCATTTGGTGCAAACATTTTTGGGGACAGCACCAGCAGCTTCATCCTATCCTGAATATGAAGTGACAGTTTCAACACCAGACTTAAATATCAGTAATGACTTCTTAATAGTCTCCAGATATGCAAAATGCTTTGTGTTGACTTTCTTTTTCAAAGAAAAGTGACAAGTCAAATTAAAAACCATTTGTCTTAAAAGATTTCATGACCACAAGAGCAGTAGTAGTAAAATTTAGTAATGCACTAAAAATTCTGTGTATTCTGATTGCTTAATTGTTGTGATGATTTCAGTGAGATAGAATAGCCTGTCTCAATTACAATAATTTCTAAATAGAGTACAAGTTTTACCAAATTACTTCCAAGGGGCTATTTTTCTCTTCATTTACTTAAAGTCAACTACCAGATTTACTAATGAATGTGTGGAATCTTGAGTTACTAGAGCTAGAAAGGGCTTTATCAAATGTTTGAACAGGAAGAGGGTTGTATGATGCTGAGAAAATTCTGACAAAATTCTAAATATGAACTTATTCTTTTGAATTCAGTGTGATTAAATAAGTACTGATTATTCCTGGGAAACACTGACTTTAGAGACATAGAAATAAGTGCCCAGAATACATTAGAATTTTATACTGTGATGTGGACTGTAACCTTGGACTTACATTCATCAGGAATTAGATGGCAGATTTTGTGAATGCATTTCACCATTTGGTGAGGGTGGGTGTTTAATTTGTTCTTTGTCACAGGGAAACTGAAACTTTTAGATAATACTGATGCAGGCACTAACAGTTTAATGCTAGTTTCAAATACATTGAAAACCATGCAGTGAGATCATGCTTATTACAATGTGGGAAGGAGATATTGATTCACCCAGAAAAAAAGTCTTCTGCAGATATACTATTGCTGTCTTAGAAAACTTTCCATGATCATTATTCAAAGGTAAATTTCATTTAAAAAAACTCAAAAGAATACCCATAAAGTAGAGGACAGTTATTATTAAAAAAAAAGGTTAATGGCTGTAACAATAGCAGTTCATTTTACTACTGCAGTGTTTTTCCATCTAAAGATGTCAGTAGTATACACAGAGACAGGCAGATATAAATAATCTTCATGATTCTGTAAAATTATTTTGTTAACGTGTTCTTTTGCAGTTTGGAGTTTGGGTTTATCTTTGTATTAGAGTTATGCTGACTGTTTAAAAAGAAAAAGGACTCATTCAAACTTCTATACTTTCTTCCCTTTTGACTGTCAAGGCTATTGTCCATTTTCAAGTGTTTATGAGCTCTATGCCTTGGCAGTTTGTAAAATTTTGGAAAAGAAAATCTCCTCTAGTATTTCAGATTAAAATTGCAAATCCCAAGGAGTTTTAGAAGCATGCCATTTGCCTGTTCCAAGATGAATAGAAATTTCAGTTTTTTAAATAATACAGATCCAAAGGATAGCACTTATATAGCAGATTTTTTTTTTGGTAAGATAGATGACCAAAGAACAAGTAGATCCTCTTACTAACAAATCAAGTGAGTTTGGCTCCATCTGTTGCTCCTAGATTTCACAGCTCTCCAGGATTCCCACTTTATCCTTTTTGACTTCAGTGACATATAGTTTGTTAAGCAATTTGATCTGCTTTTGATCTCTCCTGGCTGTCAGCAATGTTCCTTGATGCAGTCATGCCAAGCAATGACTTGTGTTCCTATGTCATTCCACAGAAGAAACTTTAGCACTTGCCACATGACTTAAATCAACTCACCATGTAAAGAAAATTGGGTAGCCAGGGTCACAGGAGCAGTGTGGGACACTCACTGATTAGGACCTCTGTTATATAACTATTAGTATCAGTATGTTTTTCTAGACACTTCAGAGTGCTCCAGGTAGAGCAGAAAGATGTGAAAAAACATGTAGTAAATTAATCATGATTCTAACCCTTTTTGCTCTGAGGTTAAATTTTGGTTTAGGAAAATGTTGGATTTGTGGCCCAAATCCACAATGGATGTGGATGAAATTCTTCCAGATGTATTTGGTTTAGGAAAGAACTAGAACACTAGAGTGGCATCGAGAGTTATAGAATTATAGCAAGTTAAAAATGTTTAGAAGCTATTCTTTGGCTGCACATTAGCATTCTAGCCTTACAACATTAAGTTTATTCTTGCCAATCAGAAACTAATTCATCACTTGTCACTTATTGCAAAACTTTCACTGAAGCTCAGCTAAAAGGGAATTAGAAACAATGTCAGGCCAAAAGTAAATCTGACTAGAAGGAGATTAATAGTACAATGAAATGCAGATTGCTATGAAATTGAGTTGAATTCAGTACTTGTTTATGTGTCATAATGTCATATTTAATATATTTGATTGGAAACTGACTACAAGCAATAATTACCATAATTAAACATTATTTTTGTAGTGATGCTTTCTTTTCTTATTCTGAGTGTTTACAACTCATTGAAAATTGTCCATCCAAAAGAAGCTAGGCTGTGTGGCCCAATACATCTCCCTGATTTGGAATAAATGTGACTGAGAATGTTTATAAAGTGTTAAGCATTTGCAGAACACTTTGTATTTTAAAAGTATGTTCCAAGAAAAGCCCCAGAGTATCTTGGAAAAATACATGTTTGCTATTTTTTTCAGTGCTTCTTACAGTCACCTGAAGTTACCTATTCATTTTGGACCTGCTAGTTGTAGAGTTGTTATGTGCTCTTGTGTTTAACACCTGCTGTGTGAATAAGAGCATTGGAAGTATCATCTTATGCAATAAAAAGGCTTTTAAAGGTTGTATTTGGGATGGTGTCAATGTGCAATTGAGAGAGTTCAGGCAGCAATAGGCTTTCTGGTCATTCCTCTTGCCTCAGTAAAGGTTATCCTCAATACCTAGAAAGAGTTCCCAAACCTGAGAGTTCAGTCAAGCTGTAGTTTGAGATGGAATTTTCCTTTTTGTGGTCAAATCTGTGGGGTGCAGGGCTTACTTTGCAAAATAAGATTGCATCCACTACTAGTTCTTTAATAAGTAATATTAATGCTTTCAGACTAAAGTTAAAAAAAATTTGCAGCATTCTATTTGCCCCTCTCTCTCACACACACACATGTATCCTTGTATCTTTTCATATTCTCAAAACTGTGTTCCATCATAGTTCTGATTATGGATCTAAGACTCTAGCAATATTCCAATGCCACTTCTTGATCAGAAGTAAGAGCGGTATTAATTGCAGCTTCAATTAACAAACTTGAGCTATCGTAATCTATTTAGGGCCCCACTTTAGGTGGAAGAAAGGGAAGGTGTTGCTCTTGTAAATTTGACTGTCCTCTCCTAAAAGAGGAGAGGGACAATCTATGGATTTATAGATTTTCCAGTTAAGGAAAGGCCTTGAGCCTAATCTGGTGATCTGTCTTTTAAAAAAGTAAAGTTTGGTGAAATAAATATCCTTAGAGATTTCCCAAAAAGTTTTTAAAATATTTATTTATTATTATTTATTATTTTTTAATATTTAATATTTTTAATATTTAGTATTTCAAGTTTCAAGAGAAGGCGGAGCTGGAGTAGAGAGAATTGAAATGAGGAAAAAATTGTATTCTTTAGAGTTTGAATTGCATCATCAAAAACATTCGGAATTTGAAATGTTTGTGGTTTTGTCAATCTCTATTAATAGTTTTGCTACAAATGTGAATGAAGATATTTCCCAATTAAGAAATAGATCCTTTATTTTTTTTTCTATCATCCATAGATCCATATTCTGGTGAAAAAATTCCTTCAGTCTTTTATAAAATAATGCCAAATCACTCAAAGTAATTAATAGCAAAATAATAGCAACAGTAGCGGTTTGGGTCAGTGCTCCAGTTATCTCTACCACTTACCTTTACAGAAACAGGTATTATTTTAACCAAATTAAATCTTTACATTTACCTACTCATTTACAACTGTACATCCACAAATTCTATCTGTTTGTTCTGTTATCACTGAAAGGGTTAATTGCTACAGCTATGCCACATGCAGATTCCTAAACCTAAACCAGATGTAAACTAAAGCCAGGCTTTCAGTCAATCTGTGAGTCATATTTTACTGTCCTTAAAACTCCAAACAAGGAGCTGTCTATGGAAGCCCTTGAAGACTCAGCAGTTCTTAGTGTAAGTCATTACAATTCCAAAAAAAAAATAAATAGAAGAAAATTAGGAGCTCTTTCTGTATTTGTGGCTGGGTTCATCAGAGTGTGTCTTTTGATGAGGCCAGCATTGTTTCCTTTAGATAAAGTCTAAACTTTCTTTTAAAGTCACAGGTTGCAGTTGTAGGGGATCCAGAAAGCACCAAAGAAGTTGAGAAAGGCGTGATGAAGTTGTTCTATAGTTTTTGGACAAGTAGGACACAGCCACATCTCCTGTGGAAGCCTGAGTAGTCCGAACCTTAGAAAATTAAGGACATAATTTCAAAGCTTCCATAAAAACTTTAATACAAACAGTCTAGCAAATCTCAATTAAAGGTGTGCTCTCTAATATCTGAAACTATTTTGAAAATCCACCTGACTTCTAGAAGATTTCTATAGATAAGTATGCCTTTTCTGAATTACTTAACAAAAACAGCTTAATAGATCTGTTAATTACTCATCCAGGATAATTCATTAGTCTGCTTGCTTTTTTATTTTTTTATAGGTTGGATTTCTTGGCTGTAATGAAACTTTATATGTTTTTACTAAATTGACCTGAAATAAAAATAAAACAAAAATATAGGATGAGCAAGCTAAGACAATAGCTTGAAAAATATGCAATTAATTGTATTTTAACACAGAAATAGAGAATGAGATGAATTATTGAGATACTGGATACAGCTGGAATTGCAATTTGTTTAAATCTCTGAACTGGTTTTGAGCACAGAATATCACATCAATTTCCAGGTCAGAAGCATTTGAGACACATATGTATGTATGGGCAAAAAAGCTACCAGTTTGAATTACCCACAAGAATCTGGTTTGATTGCTTCTGTGAAAAATGGCATGAAGTTCTCTGCAGCACATGGTCTTGAGAGGAGATGAAATTAGATGTACTATCGGTCCTTTCCATTCTTCATGTATTGCTTATAGGTTAAAATTGATTTAGAGATCTAGAGAAAAGGTGTCTCTGCCCTTGCCAACTTCTATTTAGGATTTGAGATCTTTGGAAGGCCTCAAGTGCATAATTTGGGACTAGAGGATACTGAAACCTTCACCTTGCTTTAAAGTAACAAAAAGTATCTTTATTCCTGTTTGGGCAATTCAGTCTTGTGACATCACTTTCTACCTAGTGCTTGACTTTTGTGACTGCCAATATGAGTCTCTTTTGTGGTGCCTTGAATACCTTTCAATTCCTTCAATATAAGAAAATTTAAAATCTGCTGGAAGCAAATGGAGTTTTTAAAATTTGCTAACTTTGCCTAAGTTTTTCAATTGTATATATATTTGCTAAAATGAGAGAATAACTAAACATGAGAATAGGGAACATAAGACCAGGTTTTAAGTCAGTTAAGAATGATCAGACAAGCTTTTGCTTTAGACAAAACTTTGTTATGAAGTCATCACAGCAGATTCCCTTTGCCAATCTATTCCTTTGATATTTGGGATGTTTAGCTGAGCAGGTCATGGAGATAAATGTATTTGAGTTTGAAGCTGAGGATAAAAAATATTACATTTAGAAGGCTGTTTGTATTCTCACATACCTTCTGACGCAAGCATTTACTCAGTATCTTACTTCTTCATTTGGGAAGAAATACTGGGAACTGGTATTTTGTACTACCTTCGTCAAGATCAACATTCTAAATTCTTCAGTTACAATGAGGAATAGCAATGGCTTATATGAATAGTGGGGCTTTATATTCTAGTGACAAATTACAGAAAGCAAGGAAATGCATGTTTTGGAATGTATGCACTTGAACTGGAAATTCTGAGACAGAATCAAGGAGGATTCATTTCTTGAATGATAGGAGCTTGTCACAGCCTAAAAATATTTCCCTTATGGTAGTAATTGGAGCTCAACATTCATCTGAAATTAAAGTCTTGGGTCTTCTCTTAACCCAAATTAAATTAGCTTGGAAGTGTGAAGGTACCACCTTACCCACAAATAATTGCTGTGTCAGGGCTGTTTTAGGCTCCAGATTCTCGGTCTTGGTTTTTAGTCCAATAAGAAACAAGCTGTTCTTGTTCAAGTTCTCTCAGAGAGTTCGAGCCATGAGTATTCTTACAATCTTTCACTTTAGTCCTTTTGCTCCTTTACTTTTGAAAAATGCAGAACTCTTCACCACATCTGTGTTTTTATCAAGTATCAAGGCCTCCTCTGGCTTAACTCCCTAAATTAAGGTCATTTCTGCTGTTTGGTGCAGGTTTTGCATCTGAACCTTATTTAATTCAGGCACTATTACCTGGGGGCAGGTATATCAATACAGCCTGGAATCTGAGTTTTTAATTTTGTTCCCATACAATTCTGCCCTTTAAATTTGTCTTTCTCCCTCAAAATCACTGGATACTTCTGTTAATTTTTTGCTACCACTTATTTAAACTCACACACTGGCCACAAATTATCTGCATATAAAAACATTTTACTGGGAACATGACTGTTCCTGACTCTATTATCGTAGTGTTTGTACCTGTAGTGTGTTTGAGGCACATATTCCACTGGTTTCCCTGGATATGAATTAAACTGTCTTTTCTTATAGTATGCAGATCCATGCTATGATGTGTCATCCTAAACTAATCTGTTACTCCAATTTCAGCATGTGAGACAGAAGCAGCAAAAGTTTATCAGCTATCACTAGAAGAGCACCTACAGCCTTTCAAAGACAACATGGAGCAATTCATTAGTCAAGGTAAATAATGAAACGTCGCTTAACCTTTTCATGACATTTCAAAGGAAAGTTATGGGAACAATGTTTATACATTGTGGGAAAGGGACTGTTTATTTTGGCATCATAGAAAGACATGGATTAGTTTGATCAGATGCCACACAGTTCTAACAGACTTACAAAGTTGTTCTCTTGTACTGTAGGTGACTCACTCTCTTTTGCATGACAGCAAAGACAAATGCTATTGGCTTGAGTGTGTGATCTTCAAAGTTCAACATTCCAGTAGAAAACAAATTTACAGCCTTTGTTCCTTGAAAAATTATTGAAGCTGGATTTGTTTCATTAACTTCATTCCAATGAGATAATTCTTTTGTATGTGCCAAAAACATGGAATAAGCATAAAGAAAGTAGTTAAAGGTTTTTCAGATATACTGCAAATCCATATGAAATACTTGGCTGTGACTAATGAATAACACTGCAATAAAAAATATATTAAAAATATCCAGGATCAACTGGCATCCTGAATATTAGGAGAAAAACACTTTTAAAATGAATAGACTATGGTTTACTAGACTTTTCTTTGACGAGATTATAGGAAATACGGATAACTTTGGGTTTTCACTAATGTATGTCAGAGCATCTCTTGAAATTCTACTCTGCATCAACCAATTTGCTTTTTAGTACAAGTCAGAATTCAATGCATCAGGGTTAAAATACCCTGATGAGTACACCAACATAATTTTAACATTTTGCTGCTCATTCTGCTTCAATATTTCCTCTTATAATCGAAGACCTTTTGTCTCCTGAACAGGCATTATGTAAGAATTCTGTTTCTAGTGCTGATTTATCAATTCATTAACTGAGAGCTACCATATCTAGAAATATTTATTAACTGAACGTGCTTTGTATTTGAGAGGCCTGTCAGATATGCATTATATCTTCCTGGTTAGAGTATCCAAGATGACTATCTATCCAAATGTTATAAGTGGAATACCTATGGAATCACAGAATGGTTTGGGTTGGAGGGGACAGAACCGGGCTACACATGTGCTGATCCATGCTACAGGACTCTCAATTACAGGGAATAAATTGAGCACACCCAATATTTTTAATCATCAAATATGAACTGCTGTTTTCTAAAACAAGTCTGGCAATCAGGGTGTTGTCTCCAGCACTAGTAGGTATGAACAAATTTCAAGCTGAATTCTGGTTATGTACGTATGGCATACAAATATTTCAGTAGTGGTATGATTGAACATGTAGCAAGTGTTTTGCATTAGGTTTATATTATAGTTTTTATGTATAGATAGGGGACATTCAAATCACAAGTTTGTCTGCAAGATATCACTGTTGGTATGCTGTAAATCATGTCATTTAACCTTATTAACAGAGTAGGAAATCAAACATGGGGATTGTCCCTGGAGGTGTTCAGGCCAGGTTATGGAGCTCTGAGCAACCTTGTTTAGTGAAAGGTGTCCCTGATTATGGCAGGGGGTTGGAACTAGATGATCTTTAAGGTCCCTTCCAACTCAAACCATTCTATGATTTTATGATTGTGTTTCAGCAGAAGTAAAATTTGTGAAAATTGTGTTTTTTCTTTTAGAAACCATATTTTTAAAAGTATCTAACTTTATACTTATGCTTATTTTATGATATCTGGCTACACTTTCCTGATTATAATTTTATATATGCTGTATAATGATCTGGTTTTGCAAGGATATGCTATTTCTTTTGTGACTACGTGTCTGTACTTTAGGAGAGTCAGGAAAAAGAAAAGAAAAAGGTATATCCATCACATCCATTAGGAGGTTTGCTGTGTTCCCATATAAATAGTGTATATTGTTAGGTGGTTAACAAAGGGAGAAGCCCATAATGTCAGTAAAAATATCACTGTCATGTTGATGAAAATAATTGGAAATGTATATTGTGAACATAGTAAAAGTGTGACTAAACAATTTCTACATTTTTTTTTAAATAGTAGGGCCTATTAAGCAGAATTCTGTCCTAATGTAAGAAAGACAAAGGTTAACATATAGCAAGAAAGAATCCCTGGTTAAGTTCCAAAAATAAAGTAATTTAAATACCTTTCATTATGAAATCCTTTGTTTTTACTTCATGGGATTGAATTCCGACTTGAAAGAGGCCATGTTTAAAGCAGGATTTCTCTTTCCTGTTCAGTGTTTGACAAGCTTTTGATCTAGATATTTTTTCTAGGGGCTTTTGTTGTTTGTGTAGACATAATCGATGAGTCTTTTCAGCTAGACTGCACACGTGATCATTTAGAAAAACAGAGGGACAATTCTTGGCACCTTTTGGGGATTTTTGTTTATATAACATATGCTCTGGGCAAAGAAAAATCAAGCTTTACGTTTTTATCTTTTCAAGTTCCAGTTTCTCCAAAGTCAGAAAAAAGTTTTAACTTATAATTCAGATGAAAAGCATTTTTCATAAGGTTGAATTATTTGGCATGTTTATATGATGCCTTTTCAGAGTAGATAACTTGTGTTCATAATGGGACCCAAAAGTTCAAAGGAGCTAGTTACTTACAGCATATTCACTTATACGTGTTGCATGCAGCTAAAATGGAAAATGGTTTTCCCACAGGCAAGAAAACTTGGATACCAAATTAAATATCCTTGGCAAGGGGTTAGAAATGCAATGCTTTATAAGAATAGTAACTGCCACACACAGCTAGATAACTTTGGGTTATGTTACTGCAACTAGTCTAGCAGATTGTTGCTAATTATGTATTAATTAAAAAATAATTTTTTAATGTTAACACTTTTATTAGTTTCATCAGAGACAAAACAAGGTTGCATATCTCTAGCTTGATTGTAAAGATGGTTTCATTTGAATGCTAAAGAAGGGAAAGAGGCAAGAACGTGTTGAGAATAATGAAATTTTTAGATTAAAGTGGTAGTGGTATGTGTGATGAAGGCTGTTCAGTATTTGTCTTGCTATCCAAGTCAGTAAGGTAAACAGCCAGCATGTGCATTAAAGTATGCAAATTAGTGACAGGATGCCAGTCCTTTCTTGAGGGACTTCATGATCATTCCTATAGTGATCAATATACTTAGCAGAAAGTTAAGTTACCTGTGCTCTCCTTTCTACATTGGCTTAGTGGATATTGGCAAGCATGGTTTACCCCATAAAATTTGTCCTTTCCAATGAAAATTTATTCATACCAAACAGTAGAAGTTTAAAATTTGCATGTTCCCAATATATCATATATAGTCACATTTTCTGTCTTTGACTAATTCCTCACATGTTATCACAATTTGAATGTGAGAGATTGAAAGCAAAGCACTGTTTGGTAACCTTGTCTCCATTGTTCCATATGCAGCTGTGGATAGATAGGGGTGCAAATACATGAGAGATCACATCTACCAGCTTGGACAGTTTCAGAAATCACTTCTTTTTCTGGTGAAAATGAGTCTGACATGAGACAGTGGGGAAATGCTGAGGGTACTAATTATCACATGGTTTGTAGAGGAATTTCATTAGCAGTTAGTAGTCCTTTAGCCTTGCCCCACTGGACAGGTTAGCCAGCTGAAACCGAAAGAATTGTGTGTGCATGATCCACAAATGATTCGTAGTCTTCAGGTTTTAACTGTGGTTAAGTTTGCAGTGAAAAGCAGTCTCTGGGTGCTGTTGAGGTGCTGTCTTGGCTGTGCATTCTTGTCAGCTTGATAAAGCAGGAAACTTATGGCAGGAGGTAGCAGCCATCACTCCCTCAGAATAGCAAGTCTTTTTAGGGAAGTGGGAAGACTCAGTATGTTGAAATCACAGCTTTTCCACTGAGATTCTATAAATTGTAAAAATGCTGCAGACTTCAAATCTGAGCAAATCATCCTACATCATATTAAGAAGCCAAGCCAATATAATTTGTTTTAGACTTAAAAAAAAAAACATTATGCCATGGGAGAAGTACAAGCATTGTTTGCAGAAGTAAAAACGAAAATTTCTGATGTTTGGCTAGTTCATTTAAAAGCAATAAGAATTATTCCAGTGTGATTTTAAGTTTTGGACCACAGGATAGCCATTCAGTCTTAGGTTCCTTCTAGTCTAAATTTGCAAAACTGCAGTTCTGCTATTGTAAGTGAATACAAGCACCAGGTTTTGTTCTGCTGGACCCAAGAGTATAGACTCTTCTCCAGACATTAATTCTAGTCACATCCTCATGATCTTACAGGATAAAGATGCTAAAATTGTCCTGTTGGTTGAACTGTCTGTAACTACCTCCTTCTTTTGCCTAGAAGAGCATTCAGGAACCCAGTTTCCAAAGTGTTACTAAAGGAATGTATAAATCACAGTGAGTTCTATTTATCGCTGTAGCTGCAACCAGATAGTTGGTCATGACTGGTTCTCTTAGGTCAAGTAGCAAAAGGCTGTGCATCATCAAATGATGGATTGTGAATGAGACTAAAGCATCAGACTGAATCTTGGATGTCTGGGTTAAGTTCCTGGCTCCAGAAATACTGTAGATGATTGCAAAATGAGTGCTGCTATGGTAATCTGAATTCTGGCCTTTTCTAACCCAGAATGATTGATTTTGCAGATTTCATTTTCTTTAAATATTGTGTTTATAATTTGATAAATATAAGGGAGAACATAGCAGTAGTTCATAATTTTTCTAAAAATAATTTGAGGAAAATATGACTGAAGCATGATTAGGAAGATATATGAATAAATATGCTTTTGTTTTTCTTTAAAAAATTGCACGGAACATTAAGAGATTGGATATTAGTAGTTTATGTGGAGACACTCACTTTAAATATTATTATGATTACCAAAATATCCTCATTAGTAATATCTAAAAAATACTTTTTTTTCCTTTGAGAATAAAATGTTGGAGGAATATGAAGGGCAAGCAACATAAACTCATTAGAACGTAAGATGCAGGAATTCAACCTTAGCAGTTTAATTTTATAAATGTTTGCATTTTTCTGTTAATGTTCTTTTTGTTGAATTATTGAAGGAGCTTTTAAAACTTGCTCTTTTTGTCCTGAAAGTATTCTTGTAATCTCACACTGACATCTTAATGCTGATAAATAGTTTAATGTCAGCATGATATAAACTTGTTCCTACTTCAGATGTCAGCACCTCCATTGGTGTGCATTTTACATAATAATCCTAATTCAGATTGTGTTGTATTTGCAACACTAGACAGGCTTCACTGAATTAGCCTTTCCTCACTTCAAAGCCCATGAAAGACTAAACTTTTAGACTGGGGTTGTCAGCTGTTTTATTCTTTGGCACAGGATCTCATATAATCATTTTTTGTAGGCATCACAGTCGTTTCAGACAGCTCAGGTGTGGTAGAGTTAAAAAAGGTATTTTGTCATCACATGAGAACAGATCAATGTATGAGTATCAGAATAGCATGATACAAGTCATCCAACGCAAAAGACTATGAAAAAAAATGCCTTCTGAAAAAGATTGCTAAAAACTTTTTGGATAGTTGCAGAAGGCTGAAAACTCACATTTTAAATCTCTTCTCCAGTAAAAATGTAATCAAATAAGATTTTTTAATTACATAGTTCCTGGGATGAAGAATGAAAAATAAGAGGATATTAAAGCTTAGGTCTTCTTGAGCCCTAATCACAATGGCATATGTTCTTCTGCACTGTGAAGTCCAGGCTCACAGATGAACAATTCTCTTGCTGGATCTTTACTGTACCTGAAGACATATATTTAGTCATAGGTATGCTGTCTGTCTTCACATCTGTTTCCTGCCTAGTCCAGAATGAGACTTTTAGGCAGCATAGGATTTAATATCAGTAGCAGGGCACATCATGTGAGGAGCTCAAAGCTGCACGCAAAATACAATGTATTTTACTTGTGTGAATGAGACATGACAACATTACAGTGAGTAGCTGCTAAACATACATAGCTAAGTATGATAGAGTGATTTGCTGGGGTTTTTTGGTTGTTATGTTTCAGAGTTTTTTTAAATGTTGTATTTGGGTCCCAATTTTCTCTCCCTTAATTCAGCTGACAGGAGATGTCATCCTTCTAACGCTGACAAATTATAGAATGGTTTGGGTTGGAGGGGACCTTAAAAATCATCTAGTTCCAACCCCCTACCATGAACAGGGATATCTTTCACTAGACCAGGTTGCACAGAGCCCCATTCAACCCGGCCCTGAACACTTCCAGGGATGGGACATCCACAAACTCTATGGGCAGCCTGTTCCAATGTCTCACTGCCCTCACAGTGATGAATTTATTCCTTGTATCTAATGTAAATGTACCTTTTTTCAGTCGGAAACCATTTCCCCTTGTGCTATTGCTAAATGTCCCCCTTTTAGCAATTTAGGAACATTTAGCAATAGCACAAGGGGAAATGGTTTCCGACTGAAAGAAGGTACATTTACATTGGATACAAGGAGTATCATTAGATACATTAGATCTACATCTTGTACATCTTGTTCATTAGATACAAGAGTTCCTGACCAACTCTCTTGTAAGCCCCCTTTAAGTACTGTATGGCAGTTCTAAAGCCTTGTTTTCTCTTGTCTTCATAGGAAAGGCGTTCCAGCCTTTTTATCATTTTCTGTGTTCTTGCTCCAAAAGGTTGCTGCTTAGGTTGGGGACCCCAGAGCTGGATATAGTGCCCCAAGTGAGGTCTCCCAAGAGCAGAATAGAGGGAGAGAATCACCTCCCTTCACCTGCTGGCCACACTGCTTTTGATGCAGCCTACAACATGGCTGGCTTCTGGGGCTGTGAGCATGCATTGCCAAGTCATGGTGAGCTTCTCATCGAGCAAATCCCCCAGGTCTTACTCCTCTTGTCTGGTCTCAAACCGTTCTCTGCCTAACCTGTGTTTGTACTCAGGATTGATCTGAGGTGCAGGATCTTGCACTTGTCCTTGTTGAACTTTGTGAGGTTGACACAGGCCCACCTCTCAAGCCTGTTGTGGTCCCTCTGGATCGTATCCCTTCCTAACACCACAAAGCTTTTGTGTCTTTGGCAAACTTGCCGAGTGTGCCCTCAATCCCGCTGTCCATGTCGCTGACAAAGCTGTTAAAAAGTGCTGTTAAAAGTCCCAAAACCAATCTCTGGGTCCTTCCACTTGTCAGTGCTTTCTACTTGGACATTGAGCTGTTAACCACAAGTGTCTGAGTGTGAGCATCAGCAGGTTTTTTATCCACCCAGTGACCCATGTGTCAAGCCTATATTTCTTCAGTTGAGAGGCAGTGATGCCATGTGGGGGACAGTATCAAATGCTTTATATGATTCCAGGCAGATGACATCAGTCTTCTTCCCTTACCCATGAGCACTGGAACCCCGTCATAGAAAGCCACCAAATTTGTCAGGCAGTCTTTGCACTTTAATGAAGCTATACTGGCTGTCACCAATAACTTTCTAATTTTCCATTTTCCTTAGCAGAGTTTTCAGGATAATGTGCTCCATGACCTTGCCTGTCACTGACTTGAGACTGACTGGGCTGTAGTTCCTCAGGTCTTCCTTATTTCCTCTTTTTAAAATGGAGGGTTGTGTTTCCACTTTTCCAGTCACTGGAAACTTCACTGGACAGCCACAATTTCTCAAATATGATGGATAGTGTCTTAGCCATTTCTTCTGGCATGGATGAATCTCATCAGGTCCCATGAGCTTGTGTACCTTCAGGTTCCTTAGTCTCAAACCCAGTCTTCTTCATTCTCTCAGTCCTTGCCTTTTCTTTCTGCAACTTTGGCAATGTGGTTGGACCACTTGCTGATGAATACTGAATCAAAAGTAAAACTCCTTGTATAGACTATTAAGTTTAATTTGTTTTTTACTTTTAAGGAAGTTCAAGTTTTTGCCCTTGCATATTCAATGAAGTTTTAAGTTATGATTCTATAAATCTTGCTCACAATCTATGGAGCTAGCACATAATTTGTATTCCTGTTGTGCGAGGGTATCACACCATAAGGAAGTATAATGGGCTTGAATCAATGTAAATATTTATGTATTTATCTGATCATAGGTTTAAAAAAAATAACAACACCATTAGAAAAATATTCAGCATATTGGATGCTCTATCCCAAGTTACATTCAAGAAATTGGGGTCTGAGTGTTTAAATTTAAACGTTCTATTCAACAGTTCTCTTACCTCTATGCATAAAAATCTCACAAAATGGGGGAGGGGGAATAGGTATTCTTCATGCTTACAACCTTTTATGAATTTGTCATAGGAAGTATGGAAGGATGTAAGACTCTTGATAAGATTTCCAGAAGAAATCCTGCTTTATACTCTTGTAAGGGTTTCTTAGACTGAATTTACCTGATAATCAGCCATCCAAATGTACTTAGATCTTTTTTTGGTGTAAATAGAAAGTCTCAAAACTATAGTAACACAGCTCTAATGAGCCATTGAAAAGGCTTTGTATCTGTTGGGAAAAAAAAACCCAAAAACTGGCTCCACTTGAAAGTTACTGGAAAGCACATTCATAGCTAATTATAAACAAATACTAGTTAACACTTTCAATAAAAAGAGAGGAAAAAAGCAAAAATATTTAGGACATAGACAAGCAGATGAAAGGATTCTTGTTGCCTTCCATCTGAGATTACTCAGATGCATTCCTGTATTCAATTACCTGAGAAGATGTGATATTCCCTTAAGAGAGATCGGGAGATCAGAAGGGATGGCAGTTTCGTGCATCTCCTTACTCATAGCTCTTTGAAACTGGTTCAGCAGAAATAGCTTAAATTGCAGCAGGGATTGGGGCCAGACGGTGACTACAGACAGTAATCACTGGGTCAAGATCATACCACAAACCAACAACAAAAACTTCTGGAGGAACAAAAGCTCTGTCAGGGTGTTTGAAGGCAGTTTGAGTAGACTTGCAAGGTCTACTTGGAATACTTTCTGAATAGGCACCAACAGGTCAGCTTGTTGTGTGACTACGCTTATCTAGTACATTTATACATAGAGGGCATTGATAATCATTATTTGCTAACTTTGAGTCTATTTTTTTCATCAAATCCCTTGCATACTTCAGATTCAATTCTCAGCTTGAGTTTTATGCCTTTTTTTTTCACAAAACCACTAAGCACAAGCCCCTGTCATTACTTAAAAATTAATGATTGTCTAACTTTTCAGTCTTCCCCAAAACCCACTTCCTTTTTGATAGTGACCATCCAAAATGGCTTAATTCTTCCTAGCGCTACTCATGCCCAACCACACTAAATAAAACATGCAAAGAGAACAAACACCAACAAAATCCAAAAATTGAGTCAAAACAAATTCAAGTCTAAAAGGGAGTAGGGGTAGAGGGGGAGGGGAAGAAAGAAACTTTTCTCAAGAACTTTCTATTGATTCAGGGGTATTTGCTATTCTGCTTTGGTGTTTGAAGTTTTTTCAAAACAAAGTCTTGAATAGTATGCTAACTGCCAAAAACAAAAGTGTTATTTTGGTGTTTCCTGAGGGTGTTTGAAAGTATATGTACTACCAAGGAGAATAGGGGAATTTTCTGAGAAGCACTGACAGAGCTCTTGTAAACTTGGACCTTAGACCCTGATAATGACAGAGTAACTGCATGCTCTTGCTTGTGCTGGTAGTTCACTCAGAATTTTCTCTACATCCATTTTCCTTCTGTCTTAGTCACGTGCTTGAGATACCTACAGAAGGTATCCTCATGGCCTCTGTCAGGCACCTCAGGCCTTAATGAAGCTGGGTCAGAAGTGACAGGTGAACTACCTGAAGTTCCGTACACTTTTTAAGAAAAAAGGCAATTTTCCCTCAATTTTGTTATTAGTTTAGTTTTGTTGGGACTTTTTGGAAATTGTGCCTCTCCCAGTGGAAATATTTGGTATATTTTCAAAGCCTCAGCTACTATTCACCCATCACCAGTGTGGAAGAAAATATATCCTCTTTAAAGATTCTTGTAAATCTCCAACAAGGCTTTGTACAAATATTAGTGATTGTTTTCTCTTTTATTTGTTTGGATTTTTTTCAGTAAAAAGGATTTCTATAAATTTTCCTGCTTTTTAATAATATGTATATAACATTGGAGCACAATAATCCTAGTCTAAAACAGTTGTATGTCTTGAGTTTCCAGTTAGTTGTAAGTCAAATATTTCTTTTTAGATTTTTTAATCCTGGGAAAGAGATGATATAGTGAAATATCACACTTTCAAACAAGAAATCACAACAATTAATAGTAGAGACATCAGATGTTATTTTGCAATATCTGTCCACAGAAAAAAATGGTCTGTATGTATAGAAAATAGATATATTCATGTCATTAGCTTTTTAAAAGTCAGATATCGTTCACGAGATATAGTGGTTAAATTTGGAGGAGACTAGCAGAGAAAGTTTTTTGTACTGAAAATGAGAGGATACTTGGCAGTTGTCTTCATCCACGGTGTGGCTTGATTTCTGCAGAGAACTTAGCATAACATCCACAATGATCCACTGAGGTTAGAGGGGACAATTTTGTGGTCAATCAATGGTTTATATCTTGCATTTGAGCCCCTTTTAATTTAATTTAATTTAATCTTCTA
The DNA here is from genome assembly GCF_047830755.1 of Zonotrichia albicollis. NCBI lineage: Eukaryota > Metazoa > Chordata > Aves > Passeriformes > Passerellidae > Zonotrichia > Zonotrichia albicollis. The sequence goes on from NC_133821.1 coordinate 57,600,378, forward strand.
GGCTTCTTGAAAACAAAATACTGTTTACAGAAAACCGAATTTTACAATTCTTCTGAAGACCAGCATTTTCTAAAATGCCTGTGTCTATTTCTCACATTCAGTTTGGCGAGATACATCCCATTTTCACAAATGTTTAGGTCAGTTTAGTATAGTTATTCATATATGTGCCTTTGTAGATGTTTATATGGAACATTTTAAGGACTGTAATCAAAAAAAGAATGGGAAGATCAAACGCAAAAAACAATGACGTATCATTCTGGAATGTGGGTATGTCCTGATAAGGACAGAAGATTTGAGAATTCAGTTCATTAGACTTCATTTGTGAGATCTTGTTTGAAACCTCATTTTGAGCTGCATGAAATCAAGTTTTATGCCCCAATTATGAAACACCGAGCAGTAAATTTAAGCAAATTAAAAAAAAAAAAGAAAATGATAGAATAGAAATTAGGACATCTGATGTGAGTAATTTTTGAAGAGATACATATGTCCTGTAGTTAAAAGAATTTATATAAGAGCCTTGGATATAGTACAGTCCTCACACTTGGTAAGCAATGACGTAGGGAGGAAGGAATGTACTTGAATTTTGACCAAATATATAAAGTGTTTAGGAAGTATAGACCTCGCTCTAAAAGGAGACCAACTTTAAATAATCTGAAGGTATCTTAATGGAAAAAGCAGGCAAACAGTGGAATGTCATCCAACAAGAAGGCATTAAAGATGCTTTCAAACTAAAAAGGGAAAATATAACTAAACCAGTGCATGTTGTAAACCGTTGATAAGGTCGCTTCACTCTGTTAGAGGTCACTTTGACTCTAAATTGCTGTGAGTTTTGAGATGGCCATGTTTTTCAATGTGACCTAAGGTCATTTTTCAGCTATATAATTTGGAGTAGATTTTTCAGAATATATATGTCTTCAGGATTTGTGAAAGCTGCATGAAAAGTCCTACAATATATACAGTGTGTGAAAGCCAACATATAAATCTGCTACTTTTGCTTACCAATGTATTACACAAAATAGAGGGGTTAGTATTTCCTGTTATCATATAGTTTTTAATAGATTTGGAACAGTTTATTTGGATGTACTTCAGCAATTAGTGTCAAGAATCAAGTTCTTAGCTGGGAGTGCTAGAAAATATGATGAGCCAATAAAATATTTGGGAAAAAAACTAACTCAAAAGCAGAAATTCCTACATCTAAGCAGTGTCTGCTATATTAGCTGATGGATTGGAAATATATATTAAAGCAGATATGGATACTGCATGACTACAAGATTTCTTTAATGTTTTTCAAAGACAATCAAATAATATTTTTGAAATAATCTTGTTTCTTGAAGATAGAGAATAATTATAGAAGCAGAAGAGAGTGCTCAGATACAGTCAGCTGCCATGGTGTCCCAGGATTTATCTAATTTTTCTGTGTTGGCCGTTGATGATCACTATGTTGTGATCACTGTGGACTGGGTATAGCTACTATTTTTTTTTTTCATGTAACCTGTTGTAGGTGTTGTCTTTGTAACAGGGAAGTGCACTTTTTCCCCTGAATCTTCCTCCAAAGTGGGCAACTTTTAGCTGGTATTTGGCTCTTAATGGATATATGCCAAGAATGAAGAAGCCAAACCAGTGCCTTTCATGCACTCTTTTTATACCTGTGATGAATTGCTTTGGAGGAGGAAGTGATGATATAGATGCAGGATACTGAGTGAAATGATGAAGTATAATGCATTCTGGGACAATTCAACTGGATCCATCATAACTAAATTTTTCCTGCCCCTAGTCAAAGAGGAAAACATAATTTGAAGTAGTTTACCAATGGGGTGGTTATTACTGAGCAAAGTACATATAACCACTAATATCAGGTGATAATATTCCCAATGTACAGATTATAACAATCTCCAGCTGCTTCAACATCTAATAGTTATTCCATTGTATCCAGGATAGGACAAATTATGTTGTTTTGATAACAGGAGGTTTTCTTCCCTTGCCAACTAAATTTCACTGCATATCTTCAGCTAGCCATTTTCTACAGCTCTTGGATGTTAACTGTGTCTAGTGCAAAAGCAGTCATCTGATTATTTTCTTTGGACAGGGACAGATCTGAGTGCATATACCGTATTTTCTCTTTCACTGGTGCCACCTGTTGACTTGTGGAAGACGAATTGTTTTCATAGTATCTTTAACTTTTTCTGTCTAGAAAAATGATAATGCAAAAGGGTTGCAAATTTTTACCTGTGTAATATCTTCTGGTAAAATGAGGAAGGATCAAAAATATCATTGCATTTGGAACAAACTACAAAGAAATTCTTTAGAGAAAATTCTTTATTACCTGCATCTCTGCCATTCAAGGTTTCTACAGTTTCTTTTCATTGTGTAATACCAATTCTCTATTAATTTGTTGAAAGTATAGATACCAGAAATAACTTGGTTTTGTTTTGCTTTGTTTTGTTTTTCTTCTTCTCTGGACCACAATAACATTTTTTTTCTTTAATTGAAAGGAAACTTGTGCCCAAATGGGGATATTCTGACATGCTTTGATAAGCTTAGGATAAGATGCTTACACTCTTTTGAGAAATAAATTGTGGAATTTTTGCTCCATTACTGGTGGGTAAATTATTTGTAAACCTGTGCAGAATATTTGAAATAAAGAATAAAGTACCTAAAACAAGGCAACTCTAATTGTATTCCATCCCATCAATCTTGGAAATTATAAAAATACTTATATCCTAAAAATGCAACATATGCACCAGTATACAAGACTGTTGTAGGATGGAATATGGTAGCCTCTATTTCTAAGCATTGTTTAAGTGAAAGAAGTCCAAATTGCATTTTTCAGTTATAGAATTATTTGAGAGTTGCATCCACAGATACTTAGTGATTGTGTTAATGCAGAATGAGGTATTTGATCTTGTTTCATCCAGAGAGTTTGTGCAGTTTTTCTTTTGAACTATAAGTTTTTACTGGTCATACTTTGATTTTCAGGATTAAAGTATGGAAAAAAAGAAAAGTATTAATGAAATTCTGTAAAAGCTGCCACATTTCACCTGGTTTCTTATCCAAAGCAATGCAAGGCTTTCAAGAAAAAGTCTTAAGTCAGCCCAAATTCACTCAGCTCTGGGCTCAACTTCACTCAGAAGGGTTGTGAGCCCTCACAAACCTTCTGAATAATCTGGGCCAAGATTCAATTTGGTACTGAAACCTGTAATCATTCAGGATTCACATGCTCTTCAATTTCCTTGAGAACATTTACCCATCTCTCCCTCAGGTTTTCTGTGGTTTGCTGGATTTTTTTTTTCACTTTCAGGATAACGGTGGTGGAGCCCAAGACTTCAAGTAATGATTACCAAATCTAGTGTCTCCTGCTGCTAATATCTGGGCACTAGTCAGCAGTGCTACTGTTCAGAAGACTACATTGCTACTAATAAAAAGCATTTGCAGCACTAGACAAAGCTCATTGTTGTGACTGGGGAAAGTATAAGGCAATTCCATTTGTATTTCCTTGCTACAGATTTCACATGCCTATTTCAGTGTATGTTTGTAAATTACTGTTGATTGAAACATTTTAACTGAAAAACAGTGATTATCTTTGTATCTTAATTATGCCATTGCTTTGCTTTTTTCAAAAAATTTGAAAATTTTCAAAGAAAGTGTATCTATGATGCAGAAAAATAATTTTAATGAGTTAATATTGTAGAGCTATGTCTGGAAAGTGGAATACAAAATAGCTGAAAGGTTCCTTTTTTTTTAGATTTCTATATGAATGTTATAGCACTGACATTTGTTACCAGGACACCTCAAAGCCTTTTCATTTTTTAAAACTTTCTGACTCTTGGGAATACTGTAATTCTTCTTGCAAATTAACAGTCCAGAAGTCTAGCAGACTGAACAAAGAGCCAAGTACCAAATTAAAAGAGCTTTCTGTTTAAGCATGCAGACTTCAAATGAGATTTAAGTTGTATTACCTGAATGACTGCATAAGTATAAATTTCACTTAAGCTCATGCTCAGAGCAGATGGACAATTGCTTTGCACATTGGTGATGCCTAAGTTAACATGCATGTTCTTATAGATTTTTTGTTAGGTGTTCTTTCAGTCATCTAAATTTAGTGAAATGTGGGCAAAAAAAAAGAGAGATCATGTGGCAAATGGAGAATATTTTCACCATTGTGTGGGAAGGACAGTTTCTTACTGTATTAATAATACAATTAAAATATTAATTATATATAAAATGATACAAGTAAAATATTAATTTCCTTCACATGATCACTAAATGCTAATATCCTTCATGTAAAAGTAATCATGTTTTCAATACAGGCCTGCTTCAGCTCTCGTACTTCACTAATGGTTGTGTGTGCAGGGTGAGGGAAGAGTTTTCATTTGTAATTTCCACACAACTTGTACAAAAGCTGTAAGGCTGAATCCTTCCTTCTCTTTGCTCAGCTTTTCCTCCTCTTGGTAGACAAGTTCCCGTATCATTTGAGTTTTTGGAATCATTATTTAAGATCTGATTTTAAGTCAATTTCATTATTTGGTTGTTGTTTAGAATACTGGGAAATTTTTTTTTTCCTTTTCAAGGCTTTGAGTTTTGGATTGCTTTCTATTTGCACTGGTGGTTTTGGATTCCTTTTTAATAGGGTTATCAAAATTTGTGTTGTTTTGTTTGTGTGGTTGTTTGTTGAATGGGGGGGTTGATTGGTTGTTTTTTTCCTTAGAATTGATCTACATCAGTATATCCTCAGGTGGTTTCTATATATTTTACACATGACATATGTAAAATTAAAATTATCCTGTAACATCTCTATCTTTCACCTTGTTCCTAATTATTTGATTGTATTTTTACAGCCAAAATAGACCAAGAAAATGAAGAGAAGTCACTGACAGAAACACATAAAAGGTAAGAAGGAGTAATGTCATAAGACCTTTCTTTGAAAAATATGGTGTTTTTAGCAGTTGATGTATTGGTAGCCAGTATTACTGTGTTTTTGAGTGATATAGAAATGCATTTAGAAAGAAAAGTGATATTTAGTTATTGTGAATTTTAGTTTGCAAATGAAGAAAGTTTGGAACAATTTAAATGAATATTGTACATTACTCCTGTCTTTCAGAAAATGCATTAACCTTATGTAAAAATAAATTCAGAGTATACCATTTGGACTGAGAAAACACTGTTCATACTACACCAGTATCATGGTCATTTGAGAGGTATTTTGCATTCCCCAAACAAGTATTATTAGGTACCATTTCTTGTACTTATAAAATATTCATTTATTAAAAAAAACAACTTTTTTGTAATAAACAAATTAAATGTAAAATTAAATGTGACTTCCATTGTAGAATTGCTAATAGATCTTCAAATACTGTTTTTTGTGGCAGAAAGCAAAATACCTCATTAAATTTCATTCTGTGCAGTTGAGACAGTTTTCAAAACTGGGAACCTCACTCCATTGCACAACATGTGGTTTGTTCTGATTTTTTTGGAGACTTCTCTAGCAGCAGTGTTTAAATGGGAAAGATTTTTATCAGTCTCAGATCAGCAAGAGATCAAAATATGGTGCACAGCATTTATACCCCAAATTTAGGGAAACTCTCAGTCTGTATTTGTTTTTCTTTCACTGAAAATAGCATTTTCTTTTTTTACTAGCTACAGCTATCACTTAATAACTACTAATGCATATATCCATTCTATATTCCCAGAATTATTAAGTCTCTCAATAGGATTCCTCTAAAAGATATCACTATAAAACTTCCTAGTTTTCACTAGGTTTGTCAGCCATTCTGTGGCCTCAACACCCAAATTTGCTACCTGCAGTAATGCCACAGGGTGGTTGATGTCTTTCCTGGTACATTTTTTCTCTATTTCCTTGGGCCGTGTACCTTGGGGTAGTACCTGAAAAAGAAGCCAAGGGGAGTGAGTGCCACAAGAGCCTCCCTTCTTACTTGTGGGGAGATGGTGGGTCCTTGAGTGGCACATCAGGGGTGTGGAAAGGGAGTATGAGAGAATCACAGACAGCTGCTTTGAACTGGTCTGTGTTGCTTTAAGTTTCATTACAGAATATTCTGAGTTGGAAGGGACTCGCAGGGATCATCAAGTCCAACTCCTAAATGAATGGCCTCTAGAGGGATCAAACCCACAACCTTGGTGCTGTTAGCACAATGCTCTAACAAGCTGAGATAATATTAGGGTATTATTGCTTTGGCTTAGTATCATGCCTCTTGCTCAAGTATATGAAAGGCATTCCTGACATTTCTTAGGTTTGTTTAGCTGCTTGGTTACATAATTCTTATCTTCAAAATTTTCCTTCGCAATAAAACTTTGAGAGAAGTTGGCACTGTTAGGAGATTGTTGTGATGCCTAATTGCGCTTTAAAAAAAATATTTGTTTTGTCAGAAGTGGATTTGAATACAAATCCAAAGGTGACAGAAATCTAATGACAGTGGAATCTTCAATCTGTTCAGAAATCTTGTGACTTATCACTATCTTTTGGTATCTAATTCACTTTCCCTTCTAATCGTTTTCCCTGACAAGACTGGAACCATCATATCAAAAACTTTCTACTGGTTTTATTATCCTGATGGGGAAGAAAACAAACTGCTCTAGGAATTCTTGTTCAGCTTGGTCTGCTTCTTCTGACTTTAATCCCTAATTCTTTCTTCTCCCAGCTCCTTTTACACAATTTGTCAAAGAAGAAAAATCTGCTTCATCGCTCCTCCTTTCCATGAATATCTAGCAAGAATATTTTCTTTCTTCCTTCCACCTTCCCACTGAAATTCTTGATCAGATTAGTGTTTTTTGTAAGAACACTGGAGACAACTTCATATACAGTTTTAGTATTATGTGTGATTATTTCAGTAAGATTTTTAATTTAGCTTGAAAATAAAATGCTTGGGATCCTTTTTGTCAGGGGTGGATGAAAAAGATGATAGGAGCTTAAGAAGCTAAATAAAAGATTAGTTGCATTTGACTAATCATAGGTAGACAGCAGTGCATAGGATGACAAGACAAGCAAGTAGTGCAAGGAAAAGTGATGGATTAGATGAAGCAAAGTTAATGTGATTAATGTGCTTGGATTTTCCTTGTTGAAGTGGATGACTTCAATCTATGTATAAGTTCAGGTCTACTGCAGGAGAGCATTTCTTTAGCTTTCATTAAAAACTATGATTTTTTATTATTAGTATTAGTAGTTGTATTAGTATTAGTATTAGTATTAGTAGTAGTATTTTCTTTGTTAGTTTGTCTCCATTAAAATACAAAAATCCAGAAGAAAAGATCTTGTAGCAATAAAAAACCCCGTTTCTGAAATGAATAATGATTTGGGGAAAATGCAGCAATGTGTATTTTAAAAAATCTCAGTTGTGCAATAGAAGAGCTGAAATGGAAAGTTAATCTTACACAGAAAATGAAGACAAAGAAAATGGAATGTCTGCTCCAGGGACTCCATACAGTGTATAGCTGTTCATTTGTCACAAGTGAGAAAATGTTTAATCAGTTTTGAAATGATGTATTCTCTCTTTATTTATCGTGTTTAGTGACTTTAAGAGTGTCAGTATGTAAAGTGTTTATCCTAGGAATGGATTTCTGGCACATGGATAAAAATGAAAAGTGAAATGTTTAGCTCACAATAGGCATATGTTCCAAGATCTCTCTGAGTAAGTATCCTGAGATGAGAAGAAAGCACACAGGTCTATGTTTATCTAGCTTACGCAGGCAGACAAGGAAGGCTCCAGCCTGGTATTAACACTGAAGTGACATGGAATGTCTTCACCAAACCCCAAACAATTACATCATTCCCTTAACAATATTGATAAAGTGCAATAAGAAAGAACCTGGCACTTTCCAATTAGACCCTCATTGCTAAATGCTTGAGAAACTGTGAAATACTTGTCAAGTTAAAGCAAAAAATCACTCATTTGGGGAGAGGTTAAAGAAGTAAAACAGAAAAGAGAGAGGAGGGGGAAAAGATTCTTCTGTATTTTAGGAATCCTTTATTTGGTGCCCCTTTCTTTTTTCTTCTGTTTTTATTTTTAAATTTGAAACTAATGTTCTCCATCCCAAGACTTGTATTATAGATATGCTCTCTGTTTTGTGTATTTTCATTTACTTAGTGTTAAATATTTTTCATCTTTTCAGATGTGAATTTACTTAAGCAGCAAAAAAAAAAAAAAAAAAATTGAAGTCTTGTTGTTTCCAGGTATGCTTAATACAATTTCAGAATGAGATGAACTTGTATCATAGTATGCACAACAAGTAGGAACCAAGATTGCAACAAAATTATCATCCAAATAATGTGACAAGTGATACCTCATTTGCTGGGCTAGGTTGAAAGGCAGTAGCAACAGCAGAAATACCATTTTGCAGACTTAAAATCAGAAATTAGTTACTCCTCTTCCTGCACTTAGTTTCTGAAGAACCAATGGCCAAACAACCTGACTGAAGTTACTGGAAACAGCATTCAGTGAAGGTGAAGGTCATAATTCTCTGCCTTGATACCTCACCAACTGAATAGCTCTAGAGGAGTATAGTGGAACTTTATTACTTTTTCTTATAATACCTCACCCAGTATTAAGTTCTTATCTCCTTAGAAGGCTTCCAGATCCACATCTTTTTAAAAAGCAATTAAATCCAGACTTGGATTGATCTCTCTTCCACTGAAATAGTTAAGATGCTCTTTTCCTTCCCCTTTGTCTGCAAACATTTTTCTCTTCTTGGAATAACAACTTGATTTCAAAAATTTAATTAAGATTGTTTTTTTTTATCTAAGACGCAGTCAAATGCTTTTCAATTTTTCCTGTCATCTCTTAGTGTAACAACGAAGCATTCGATTCTGAATTCAGTTCAGCAGCACTAAAAGTTTAGTTATTCATATTTCATATAATTAATTAATATTCCACTCCTGTAGGAGACAGAGATATGTTAAAGAATACTAAAGATTTTTTTTTTTTTTTTTAGTATTTCAGATAGTATAACCCTGCTTGAAGTGATAAGTCAGTAAGGCAACAGTCTCACACACTGGTGGTTTAAAATCATTCACCTGTTTTTTCTGCTGATGCCTAACAAGACCTGGAAAGACAGAAATTCTGTTTGCTATCCTGGCTTTCTGTAGATCACTGATTTAAAAAAAAAATCCTAGAATTTCATTTTTTCCTTAGTAAATCTCAGTGCATTATGAGAATATATATTTGTTTTATAAAAAGTCAAACAGAGGACTTTTTGCCTGACGTAAATATCAAGTGGGGAATTTAGGATGTGTGTGGCTTGGTATAAAATGCTCATCTCTCCACGTCTGGATATTTTTATTTGGTTTATTTTATCATTTCCATTCTTCCATTACTTGCACATTCCAGTGATTTTTGGGCTTTTAAGTGCTTTCTGAGTGCAGCCTCCCAGGCACCTCTTCTGTTTTCAGGACTTTTAATAATCCAGTTAGAAATGTGTTGTTGCTTTCTTTTGCTGTAGCAACAAAATGACATTAATTTTGAAGAGAAATGTTTACCTTTAAATTGCTTGCAAAAAACCCCCAGTATTCTTGACACAACACTCTTTGCAGACTTCCATTGACATCACTGAACATGAGAACTTGGGGAGGAACAAAGGTTTACACCTGCTTATGAGCTGACAAGTTGATGACATTTAGAGAAATAGCAGACAGTATGGTACAATGGCACTGCTGAAAAGCAACACCTCGAAATGTAGCACCTAAATCTGGTAATCCTTTAAAACATTAAATGTTCCTCCCACCTCCCTACCCTCCACACAATGTTTTGGATTGTTTCCAAAAGTGAACTATAAAGTTAAAGAGAAAATTGAGTTAATGATAGAAATAAACTGGTGAAAAGCTTAGAATGGAAGAGGTGTGTAGTTTAAAAAAAAAACAAAACCAAAACCAAAAAAAAAACCCAGCAGGAAACTTTTAACTGAAAGGCAAGAATATGCTATTGGACTTTGTCTTTCAGTACTCTTTGACCATTCATCTATTGTTGGTTGCTTCACTGTTATGTCTGTTTCTCTCTGTGTGGCTCCCAGCATGTAGGCTGGAATCACTAAGGGTAATACATTTCAGACTCTAGGTATACATTAGTTGGATCAGCAAAAAGTAAATACTTGCTGAGCAGAGGAAATGTGTATAGAAGAAGCTTACAGACTGTTAAACAGTTTGGATCATTCTAGTTTAGTATCCTGTCTCTGACAAAATATCAGGACGGTAGATATGCAGTAATGGAAACTTAGCCAGCAGTTCAGTTATGTCAGAAAGTCTCTTCTAAAATATGGGTAATTGGTCTTATCCTGGAAGATGAAGTCCTTGTGCTTTTCTGAAAATATTTGCCAAGTGACACAAGTCCTTAACCATTTAGATGATTGATTTTTGCCTGTAAGAATGTTATCTTTAAAAGAAAATATTTTGGCCTACTGGTTTTGAAAAATAATTTTATTTTATTGGTTTGAAATTAGTTGGCATTTTATGGCATTCAGTGCTAGTATGAACAAAAGTTAATGCAACTCCTTACAGACTGGGGTACAATTCAGAGATCTAATATTCTGCAATGTAAACTGATTTTTATGCAACTTATTGTAAAGTTCATGTAGAAGGTTTATTCTTAGATCTTAGAGTAAAAGGTAAAGGATGTTATTGTTTATTCTTAGACCTTAGAGTAAAAGGTAAAGGATGTTAGTTTAAGGTGCAACTGCAGTTACACAGCTAAATAGCATTGATGACAATACAGCTAACACCCTGATAATAATATAGTTAAAATAACTTGCATCTGATCAACTCAAAACTAATGCCATGGCATCAGACTGAGGATTAAAAAAAGAGAATAGAAGAACCATGTAGCTAGTAAAATTAGTGGGAAAATAATACATGAATTAAAGTCTTTCAATGTGTCACATTTTCTTTGGCTTCCAGTTGATGTTCAGCAGGTGGTTTCACTGAGTAGCCCTCAAAAATTCAAGATACTCCTCTTGAGCTGTTGCAGCTGAAGTAAAGTGCTTGTGTGTGTATGTGTGATTAGCTCCAGTGCCTCTCCCTTGTGCATCAGCTTCTGATTATGTTCAGCAGGACTTTTCTTTCATCATGTTGTCTACCTGAGCTGTTTGGTTGGTTTCCTAAGGCCTCCACAGTCAGTGTTTGCATTTGCAAGGTCTGTGACTTAAATGTGGATAATGGGTCTCTTTTATTCTCTTATGCTGATTTGCCACTGGAGTTGTTCCTTTCTTCCTTGCTGCATGTTACAATTTACTTTAAGTATTACAATATTATGTTCTTGTTATGTATATGCAAATAGAAAAGCAAAACGTCAGGGATGGGATTTAATTAGGTCACAACTGCTGTGTTAACTCATCTGGGAACTATCCAGTAATAATCTGTGCAATATAGGTCATTCCTTCCATAACAATTTCCAGCTGATGGAAGGCTGCCATCCACAAGCTGATCCGTGATATAGTTCTACTTCTCATATATGGGGATTAGGTGACTAGGAGAGAAGTCATTGTCTCTTTGCTCTTCCTCTGTTTGTTGCTCACCCTCATTGCCTTGTTTCTTGACTGCTTTAACAAGCTAGTTCAGAAACAGCTTCCATGGGCCAGATCCCCTCTGTACTATGTCTTACATGAGGGCTTCTCATGAAATAACCTCACCCGCTTTTTTTCTCAGCTGCTGCCTGAGAGATAGTTCTACCGTGATCAGTCTGTGAAGGAAGTAAAACTTTCTGCCTCCTCCTGAGGAAAGTTATTAGGGTGTGGTGACCCCAGACCAGAAACCCCAGGAAAAGGATGGGAACAGCCCAGAGATAAGCTTCTTAGGCCAAAAGAGATATGGTTTTTCTAGCTTTGCTTGGATGTGTGAATATTAATGATTCACAAATCCAGAGCTGATATGTTTATTTAATACAATATTTCTATTAATTTCAGTGGCTGCCACCTTTTCATGGGCAATCCTTATAGAAAATAGGGATTTTCTGCCCATTTTCTGTACTCATCTACAGAAAGGTTCTTTCACTTCTATGAAGAGAATATATTGGGATAACTTGAGACCTGAACCTCAAGTGCTTAAAGTTTGAAAAATGCAAATAAAGACTTTTCCAACCTGACAGTTCATCAAGAGAGATTTTGAAGCCTTTCGATTTCCTGTCATGGGATTTTTCTGTAATTGACTTTGAGAATATGAAAACCCCCATGAACAGTTCTGTTTTCAGCAAAGGATCAATTTCTTCTATTCATAGTTGTGCTGGCTGTGATGATATGAGTGGATGCATGTTAAGGAGAGAGCTCTTGCACAATGAATTAAGAATGCTCTTCCGAGCAATCACGAAGGGTTAAGTTGAAACTGCATCAAAAGACCTTTAAAATGCTAGGATGTTCTATAATAATCAAGTATTTCAGACAGTTTTTATTCTATAAAGAATAAAACTTCAAAGAATAGAAACTGAAACCTAAGTTTGACTTGAGCACCATAATAGAAATTAGTATGATTATGTAAAAAACCCCTGTACATTCATTTCACTTCCTATATTTAAAGTGTATTTTTGTCAATGCACATATATAAAATTTTATCTATGCTGAATTATACTTTTAAAGGTGAGCTAATCTTATGTGTACCTGAAATTTTGTAAAGCATGTGTGTAGTTTCCATCTAGATATCTAAATAATTTGCTCTAGACTTAAGAAAAAATATTATTCCATTATATAATTGGTATTTTCTCAGATAACCCTGACCATGCTTCTTCATGAATTCACTTATAGAAATGAGCCACACCATGACAGCATACAGATTACAAGGCTGAGGCTGTAATCAATAAATTGAAAAACCATAATAAGCTTTTAACACAATATTTAGTGCACAACAGTTCTGCACTATTTCCTTATGTAGTTATAACCTCTTTAAGTAATAATGATTGCTTAGAAGGCCTTCAGTGAACATGAGGAGTGTTAATATAAAGATCTGAAGTCAAGCTGTGCTTTCACATGAGGCTTTTAGCTCTTTCTTAGAGCACTGAGGCAGCAGCTTTTGTGTCAGCCCACTGCTGTTGAAATTCATTCTACCACTTTATTCTGTGTCTAACAGCACCTTATTATTTCTTCAAGTTCAGCCAGTCAAGGGTTATTTAATATGTTTGAAGCTCACATGTTTGTCTTTTTAAGAGAGAAAAATAGTTTTCTCTTGGATATGTTACTGGGCCTGACTCTCCAGTGCACAAAATTACATGGTATTGTTTTACACATGCTCACATTGCCTGTGTCTAGCTCAGCACAGAGCTAGCCATATGTCTGGAGCAGCTTAGCTGGCAGGCATGGGCATGATATCCACACTAACATGAATTAAAAGCATTGAAGTCCAAGATAGAGAGCCTTTACACTGATGCAAAGAACTCAGGTAACAGTGGGTTGCAGCTAACACCAATGCATCTAGAGAACTTTAACTACTTCAAACCAAGGGTTTGGGAGAAAGTTTGAACTGATTTAAAATTTTAATTTTAAAATTCATGGAAGACCACATGCAAATTAAAAATGCATCTGAAGAGTCATGCTAAAAATACTTGATTTTTGGATTTTTTTTCCTTTGAAGTGGCCTGTTAGAAGGCAAAGAAAAGACAAAGTTCTGTTTCTAATGCGCTTTCTCAATTCATATTTTATTCTGAATAATATTCTTGAATGGAAATATGACTGATAATATTCACAGCAAAATTTAAGTTCATGTAAGCCCCAGTCACTGAGTGAGATGTAGCTGACCAATGTTTTGCATGTGATATAACAAAGGTAGCAAAAGTACCTCTAACCTACATTTCCTGATCTTTGATTTTCAAATGGCTAGAATCTGACTCAGTATATGCAGAATGGCTTTTTCAGCACAGTTTTTTAGTCAGCAGAAATTCTGTTTGCCAAGATAGCTCCCTCCTGATAAAATTTAGCACCTAATCCTATGCCACCTTGGATAAAAGATGGTATTTTTATATCAGTGGAGCACTTGTTAACATCAGAATAATGCAAAAAAAAGCCTGGAATCAACCCAAAGCTATAGAGGGACCAGGTTGTATCCTATTGTTTTAGAGATGAATGAGAATAAAAATACAAATTAAAAAATAATTAAACCAGTGAGGGAAGATCTTGCAGAATGCTTTTTAAATGTAGTATTAACCATGATCCCTAATAGCCTGATGTTTACAGAAGATATAAGCAACAAGGATAGATTAGGCAAATTTCATCACACCCAACCAATATATCTTAATCTGGACCTGATAAAAATATTTTCTAAAATAAAGGTTTTGAAAGTCTCAGTGGTCAGATTCAGCTTTCAACAAAAGTATGATTTAATTTAGTTATGACCATTTTGTTTTGCTGGTTTGCTACCTGCTGTCATGAGGCACTTTGTTCCTGAAAGACAGGAATAAAGAGATACTCTCCCATTGAATTAAGTAAATAGAAGGGTCTGGAGCATCAGTTTAAATTCAGGTTAAGTAGCAATCTGATATGTGAAGGGTTTATTCCCTGTTAACACACTGAGATGGTTGGTCTTCCTAAAAAATTATTTTTCCCAAAATGTTTAAGTGCAAAGCTATAGTCCTAATACCCATGGAATTTAACAGTCTGTGTCACAATATATGCTCTGTGCTATGTAACAGCATCCAGGTACAGGGTCTGCTGCCATTTGTGTAAACTATGGAACTTCTGCATTTGTGTCACTAATAATTATGTACAGCTGATAATATTGATCATTGCATATCATCACTAAAGTTGTACAGCATTCCTAGTAGTGGGAGGGAGGGTGTTAAAATTCTCATGAACAAGACAGACTGGCCTGTCAATACATAATTTTCTGTTCCTCATATTGGATGCTTTTTGTTGAGCTTTTTTTTGGGAGAAAAAAAAATGGTGCTTCAAAGGTAGAGGGATTTTTTTTTTTTTTTTGCAGTTACTGAAGCTGCTAATTTTCATATGGTTGAAGCAATAAGAAGTGTTTCTGTTTAATATGAATTTATGGGAGGCAAGGGACCAGGCATGAGGGAGATTACTTAGGATTCAAAACATTTCAAATGTTTGGCACGTTTTTTTTAGAGGGAAGAAAAAATCTCTTGAGACCTTTGTTTTCTAAGGAACAATGTTACAAAATACACAGTTACACAATATAAATTGGCAAATGAAAGATGAGATTAATGATTCTGGAAGCTAATTTAAGCTGGCATATTATCTCAACTTTCTTTTTAATATAAGAAAGTTACTTTTATTCCTTTATAAAAAGGGGGTGGAAATAAAAGGACAAGAAGAAATTTCTTTACCAGCCTTCAGGTACTGGATATCTTGAATGAACCTATACTTATTTTTTGCATTTTTTCACTTATAATTATGCAGAACAAGAGACTGCAATGAGGAGAGGAAATTATACATTTTTTTAAAAAGTAAAGAAAAGGTGAAGAAAGTGATGTAAAGTTATAGTGCAGAGAAGGACCCTCAACAAAATACATCAATAGAAAATTACACCCTTCACAAAATGCTGTGCATATAAAGTTTCCTAACAGGCTTGTGCTATCTCAGTCATCAGGATGCCGGTACTCTTTTATTTTACATATTTTGTGCGACCTTGTTGAACTGGTTGGTATTCTATCTGAAGATTAACTCTTGCTTTCAGATGTTGAATACAGTAGGAAAATAGATACAAAGCCTTGGCCTCTTTATATAACAAACCAAATGCTAATATGATTGTTCAAATTATTAGCATCCAGGAAGGAAATACTGTTACCTATATATTGTACGCACCTTCTGTATATATAGACAACAATTCAGGATCAACACTGTGAACAGGCTTACAGCTCATCAACTCAGTTTGGCTTTAAATAAGACTCGTGTCAGATTTAAAGTAGTAGGCACATATAGTCTTTTCTTTCCCTTTTGCCTTCTTTCTTTTGGTAGAATGTGCTTAGTTCTAAATTTTATTAATGAGTTTAATTGAAAAAAGAGGTACTTTAGTAGTTTCAGCTTGATTTAGAACTGCTTCTGAAACACAGCTGCTTCACAAAAGTAACAAGTTACATCATTTACACTAACTGTTCTTAATCACTAATGCACATAAGTGATGCTTAGAGATTCATAAAGCCAAAATAGAAAAGAATATCTATGTTCAAACTTTAACCAAAATATGTAGTCTATTAAACAGAAGAATATTAAGTAGAACAGAAAACCTTTTTTACTGGTTTTAAATCCACATTGGAGCAAACCTTCACCCTTGCAGGTGATTTAGCTTGCTGTATGGGGAAACCAGATACATGTGTGTTTGTGTGTGTGTGTGTGTGTGTGTGTGTGTGTGTGTGTGTGTTCAGCATTTCTCAGAAAGGTCAGCCAGGGCGTGTCTGTACCTATGGTTACCTTGCTATTTGTTTGGCCAAGGAAGCCTGATCAAATAATGCTGAGATGAAACTACTGCTGTCTTAGTATTGTTGATTTGTTTTAGTACACGTTTATAAACCAGCCAATGCATCCCAGACAGCAGGCTTGAATTGGAATTGTGTGCAATGTTTTGCTAGCTATTTTCAGAATAGAATGAGAACAAAAGCTGAATAATCCATAGCGGCTCTTAAAATATTCCTAATGGATCAGATCTATTAGCTAGTGTTGCTGTCAATGAGCTATTTGCAATGTGAATAGCTTATTTTCTTTTTCATATGATTAAATTTGGTTTGGCTGTTAGTACATCCGTTCCTTTCTTCCCTCCAAATAGAAAAATCACTTTCATAGACTCATAGTTGTACTCAAGGGAGCACACATAAAAGTCCAGTGATTCATTCATCAAATTTCCACATTTGAGTAAGCAGTGAGTTCAGAGATCATTCTGAAGTGATTTTTCTGAATTACCCAAACGCTTGAACCAAAGACATTAGAAGACAAGAAGGAAAGAAAAGGAACTAGCCATCTTTCCTGATGCTATTTCCTTTCTTACTTGTCAGAGATGAGCAACTCTTCCATTGTTGTGAGAAAGATGATGTTATTTAATTCTCCTTCAGGGCCAACATGAGAGATAGGAAACCCAGTCTGTAATCTGTTTAAAGATTTCTGGCTTTTGCTGTGTCAGGGTGAGATGGTAGTGTGAACATCACTGTCTTATTTTTAATCATGCTTGAAAAGTCAGGCTGTTAGAAGCAAAGGCAGTGATCTCCTTTACCTCTTTTAATCCCTGAGTTGCATGCCCTGCTTTCCCTCTTCCATGACTCAAAGATCTTCTCTAATGCACATTCTTTTCCTTTAAGACTCTCAGAAAGAGTATGCATAAGTAGGAACCTTTTCACTTGAGAAATGGACACTAAGCAATGCTTGTTTCAAAATGAATGTTTAATTTTGCAGATAGGTGAAATGAAATTTAAACAGGTCAGATGAGTTTCCCAAGTCTGTATGATGCAGAAGTTAATTTGAGTATAGGAACAAAAGGCTTTTGATAACTAGTTCTTTATTTGATTCAAAATATCTATGAGATGCACAGTTAGGAAGAGTAACAATGGTATTTTGTTTTAAAATCTGCTGAAAAATGAAAAGGAAAATTTGAATGGCTTTTTCAGAGCAAAGACCAAAGATATTTAAGATATATTCTGCCTGACTGAAGTCTGAAAGGATTGTATCTAGTCTTGGGGCTATGGCAATATCATCCAAGTTTCTCTGTGTATTTAAAATGCATGTCCCCTCCTGGAATTAGCCTTAAGGTATATCTAGTTTGACATATGTAAACATTTCAGAATCAGATATTTAAAGACCATGGCAACAGAGAGGATTTATTGCTGTCCATGTTTTATTATTTGATGCATTTGGATTGGCTTTATTTGCTTTGTCTTTCAAGTGTGAAATATGCCATTTTGCCTACAAAAATGACAGCATCAAATGTATAACAAGCAGGTTTCCATATGTCTTCTAAATGAACTCTAAGATACTTTAATGCTAAAGAAGGGTAGACCTCTCTGGTTGGAAAAAACATGGCAACTGTCTTAACTGTTTGATCTGCATGTATAGAAAAAAATATTTGATTCGTGGAGATTTACACCCTGAAGTATTATTGTGTTGCAGCTGATGTCTTGTGCATTGTTACTGGGCATTAGAAAGGTGCGATGTACTAACAATGACAGCCTGCTATGCTGCTGCTGTTTCACATTTCACAGACAGCTAATTTTCCTTACCTCCCAAACTAACTGCTAGGGAGTCAAGCAACCTGTATGAGCATTTCTCTGCTTTCTATAAACCTGGTAATTATGTTACAGCTGTTAGACACAGCTGTATGAATGTGTAAGTTTGCAATGGTTATACAAGTGTTCCTCAGGGAGGTTTTCAGTCACCAGGGAAAAAACACTGGTTATCTCCTCGTGCTCTCAGAGGATAGTTGGAATAATTGAAGAGCAGTGGAAGTCTTTGCATCTGTAATAGATGTTAGTGCTCTTTATTTTTTTTTTTAAATTGAGCATTCGCTTATACAGTACGACTTTCATTTTGTTGGCTTCTTGTTTCTCGGGATGTTTTCCTGTGATAGAATTCTAGCTCATTATCTCATATATTAAAGCATTACTTGGGATGGCCATTCACTGTCAAATTCTTTTCTCATCACTGTAGTTTGCAAAATGTTTTGAATATATGTTTCCCAAAATGAGGTTTCTTATATGAAATTCTGTCTCTCTCTATTTTGTAAATTATTAATGGACTTCATTCAGAGGACTTCTTAAAAAATTAGGGATTCAGCTGACCCCTCAAGATTTCTCTCTTGTTCTTTATCTCTCACATTCCTCCAAAAATATTGTCAGCTCATTCTGAAAATTCAAATAAGCCTTTAATATGACTTCTCCACTAGCAGCAGCAAAGCTGTAAGTCTGGGGGATGAGACTGGGAGAAAAAATACTCAAAAAAAATGATAACGTTTGTAGTCTTGCAAAAAGTTGAAAATATGTGACGGAGGAAGTTTAAAACAGTGCAGCTGACTGCAGTGTCAGGGATATTCTTTTTGAGTCATTCTGTGGAATCAGAGGATAGATGATAAATACCTTTCCCAGTATAAAACTGTGGGGAAAATATAAGTAAGTAAAATTGAGTATTTTAATCAGTTTTGTTAATCGTTAATAAATCATCTGAAAAAAATACCCAAACCAAACTGACAACACAACCCAGCCAAAAAAAATAAAGGCATTTATTGGCCAAACACTTGAGTTAAAGAACAGAGGGCCATAGTAGGCTGACAGAACAGAAGAAATTACATGACTAGGTAAGGTGGCATTTGAGTACCAATGTAATGACTTTAAAAATGAAAATGTTTTCTGTATTTTTATGTGCTACATCTCTGTTGCTCAACATCTTCAGTTTGCTTCAGCAGATGGAAAAATGAATTCCAAATCAGGAGAAAAAAATGTGATGTAAAATTTGGTTGGTAAATTGATGTTAAATTTTTAAGATGTAGACTTTTTTATTCAGCAATATGATAATATATGTAGATGCTTATTTTTCAGGTTGGGCAAAACAACTGGAATATTCGGGTTTGAGAATTAGGGGGAAATTTTCTTGCAGAATTTGTGAGTGACCGTTCTGAATGGTTGAATCTTTGTATGTTATTTTCAGCATCATAATCCATGAATGAAGATATGACTTCTGAGACTAAAATTACATTTCCATCTGTTTAGCCAAAATTGGATTCTTCCCCATAATTAAAGTATTAAAACTGTGATCTATGATTCAGAGAAAATTATCACAGGAGTCAATGAATAGCAATAGATCAGTGAGCAAAGCACCTACAATTATATTTCAAGTGAGATTTTTCAATTGCATTTTTCATAAAATGAGCAATTATCCAGTGGCTTGCATGTTGAGCTTCAGATCAGGAAAACATTCTTAAATCTCCAGTATTTACAAAACATACAATGAAAAAAGAATGGAATAGTAGTTAATCAAACAATATTTTTAAAAATAATTATTCTGTACCTTCCTGTAACTGAAGGAATATTTTTTTGCTGAAATAAAATAGAAGCAGTTCAAACTCAGAAATACATTAACTTTCAGTTGCCCTCACAGTCCTCACTCAGTGTGGGAAATCTGGCCTTTGCATTTCAGGAGTAGCTTTTACTTGAGGAGTAGCTTATGTGTTTGCTGCATTAGTTTTGTTCTCGCTGTGCTCAGAAGGGATTGTCGGATTGTTCTGGTAGAGTCACAATGGGCACCTGTTTTCTAGCACAGCCCTTCCTGGGCCAAGTTTTCTGTTGCGTCATTTCTTGTTTAGTACAAAGCAGGTTTGAGTTTTAATATTTCTGTGTAGTCTCCAGCCTAAGCTATTGTGTTGTAGCACAGACCTAACAGAACTTGAAGTTTATTTACAGTCCTTGATGGGTTTTGACTCTGCGTTTTGAAAACAGCTTTAAACACAACAGGAAAGCAGCATATGGGGGAGTGTGGATATCTGGATTTTCAGGGCTGTGGACAGCGTGTTCATTTTAGCTTTTCAAATGGAAAATACTTTGGTCAAAACTAGAAACTGTGATAAATCCCAGATGCCAGCTTTACTGAAAAATCATCTTACATTGTATACCTACTTATATGTGAAGAGCTCAGAACTGGTATGTTTTTCTATTCTTTTATTTTAGATCTGCTACCAAGAATAATTAAATACTATTTCAGTGTCAAGTACAAAAATGAAATAAATATCAGTGACTACTGAAGCATTTGCTATTTCTGCTTTCTTTGACAGCTTTTTGGAAACTACAGCCTATTTCTGTATGAAACCAAAAATGGGCGAGAAGGAGGTGTCCCCACATTCTTTCTTCAGTATTTGGCATGAATTCAGTTCTGACTTCAAAGACTTCTGGAAGAAGGAAAACAAACTTATTCTTCAAGAAAGGTACATTTGTTTGTTTGTTCAAAGGCTTTTCTCAAAGAATGTTATTGGGAGCAATTGCACAGAAACCAGTCAGCCACACTTCATTAGCACACAACCCATTGAATGCCTTTTGGAGTTTTCTCAGGTTTTGTTTTTTTAACAGATCATGACACCCACCCTCACCACCCCAACCCCCCAGTCATCCTAATTTTTGAATGGAATTTTAATACCAGTTTGTGCTAAAGTTTTTTGGGTCCATTACCTGAACAGTGTTTTTGGCAGAGCATGTAACTACTATGCTATTATGAATCCAAGCAATGGAAGACTTGTTTTAGGCCTGAAAGTTAATTAAAATTTTCATTAGCATATTTAGTCATGGAAAGTCAAGGCATTAGGACATGGCATATTGTAAATATTTGTTTGACAATGCTGGGAAAAAGGAAGACGGAAGGAATAAGTCAATTAGCCCTGTGTTTAAAAAAGACTGAATCATATTGCAAATCACAATATGTGATTTGGTGATGGGGTACACAAGAGAGAGTGTGGTATAATATGGCGTAAAGAAATGAGACAGGAGCTTTGAAAATCAACCATGGTGTCTGGTCCATGTTTTAGAAGAGTTATGAAATCTCTACTCATCTGCATGCAGATAGTCCATTGTGGTCGCCCTTTGTTTGTAAAAATTATGCCAAAAATTAATCAGTTGTTTAAATAGTAATAAATGTCAGATCAGGAAAAATGAAACATATGCAAACATGTAAATTCTAAGCATTGTTGTATAATCCTACTACTGTTGGCAGCTTGAGTTGAAGCTACATCTGAGTGTAAAAATTGATGGGATTGAAGCTTTGGATTAATTAAATTATTAACATCAACCTGTTATTGGGTAATTTGACAAGAACAGGCTGTTTTTCAAGTGTACTCATCCTATGTAATTGTCACAGACATCTGACTTCTGGTTTAGAAAGTTACTGAAGACTTCCCTGAGGCGCCTCTACAGTTAATGTCGTGTGTAACATATATATTTGCTGTAACTGGGTACATTTTGGAACAAGAAGTCTCACAGTGAAAATAACTGGATTCTGCTACTATAGCAAGAGCATGGTGCAAATGTTGACACAGCACAGCAGATCTCTGGGGATCTCGTTCATATTACTGACTGTCTGAATTATTTTATGTAATTAAGTATATCTCTTGGAAACTGATTTAACTGATAGTTAAATAATACCTTTGATTTTCCTATACAGCGATTTAGCTGCCTAGTTAATACAGGTTAATTTAGCCTTGTATATTTTATAGAAAAGGATTTAAGCAAAATGTCCTTTTATTTCAAAATACTAAGCTATTTTTCTTTTTAAAAAGCAATAGATCCCCCAGAGGGTTCTCACAGGAAAATAGTTTTCTTTAAAAGACATTAACTGAATTAGCACAGAGCTTTTTCCTCCTTAAACATCTAAAGCTTAAGAGAAGAATGGGATTGAGATCCAATCATTTGACCCTCTGTGAGTGTCAGTGTATGTGTATATTAAGAAGATGTGTTGAAGCAACAGAGGAAAAAGCTGCCAGCCTGCCCCTTCTAGGGCAAGAGTGGTTGTAGCCCGAAAGGAGCTGAACATGTATCACCTACCAAATGGCTGCAGGGACAAGATGTGACAGGGAAGGGAAAGGGCAGTGAGAAGGATGTACAGTAGGGAAAGAAACTGGGAGATCCCTTGGAAGAACAGCAGGGGGACTGTTGTTCAAACTGGGGCTTGGAACTGGTGGGTTGAAGGAGGTTTTCCCAGGGGGACAGGCCGGACAGCATAACTTCAGTCCAGGAGGTCACTGAAATTAAGAATAAAAATAATACATCTTGAAAATCTACCTACAAGTAGATTTTTGGTTTGAATTTTAACTTTTACTTGCCTCATCACGTTTAAATCTTCCACTCGATTTGTTTGTTCAGATGAGACAGGGTTTAGACTTTGGGGACCTTTGATGTCTAGTTGTACTCAGCTCTCAGATCTTTGGTACGGTGCTGCTGTGTCAGGTCTGGCAAAGTGAAGCTCTCTTCATTACATTATAGGAATTAGAATGTTTTGGCCAAATTAGCAGTAAGAGTAATAGTTTTTAAAGTAAGATATATAATTTTCCTGAAAATTAAGGATCTTCTTTAGTTAAACAACTGTCTTACCAAAGCCTTTGCACAGAAAATGCCTTTTCTCCAATCATAGTTCAACCTGATATCTGAAGTTGTCTTTTAGGCTTTTTTTCTTGATTTTTGCATTTCTGTCTCTCTTAATAAAAGACAAGATGGTGTGCTATAAAGGTGTCTTGGTACTGAGAAATCAAAGAAGAAAAATCTCAATGGAAAAATACATTTTCCCAGAGGTGTAAGAATGTACATCGTGATGGTTTTTAAAATGTCGGCCTAGATCAAGATATCTGTAGGTGACAAAAATATGAAAACTGCCTATTGACACTAAAATATAAATAATTATTTCGAGAAAGTAGATTTTCCCCTTTAGGTAATGTTCTTGGAGTTTTTTCTGCTGATAAATTTGAGGAGCAGGCTAAAACATTAATGATGAGAGAAACTTTCTGTAACAGTTTGTTGGTAGCAAAATCAAGTGACAGATATGGCGAGACATTTTCAAAGACTGTGGTATGCCACCTTGGTGAGCTATTGACCAGGTTTCTGCCTCATGAAACATACTTTATTTACAATAATTATTTGTCAAATGTATAGCTTTATTCCCTTCTCTTTTTAGCTTCATCATCTTTATCAAGCTCTGGTTGCATTGGATTTTTCTAGTATATTTTTTATCCCAGTTTCCATATGGACTGCTAATGGAGGCTGTTCCTCATTTAGTAACTGCAAATATGCATCTTACTTATTCTTTTACAACAATTTTACCAAAGAATTTTCCTAGATGGTATTTCCATAGGTAGTACTATATTTTGTTAGTGATAGGTTAAGCATGTATGTTCTAACAAAAGCAGTCAGACAGTTCTTATTTTAAACACTTTTCACTTGGCGTTTCAACTTGCATATTGGTTTGCCAGGCATTTATATGCAAAAGATAAACATTGAAGTGTCAGACTTTGTATTTCCTTACGAGAAGCTGAGAAAAGAAAAATGCTGCAAAGTTAAAAACAATTAATTTTTCTGAAGTTTTCTACTGCTTTTACTGTTTTCTCTTTTACTTGAAGTAAAGCAGAACTGGAAAATACCATCTTTAGGGGAAATTATATATGATAAACTTTTAAATACAGCAGAAATAAAAAGAAAAAATGCATCTGAAAATTACAGTAAAAGCATAGGTCTGCCAAGAGGCTTTCTGAGCATTTTTTGTGGTCACACCACAGTTAAGGCTAAGTAGATCATTCCATCAGAAATTGATATTGGGTTGTTTATAAACTTTTTTTATGATATTTTGTGGAGATTGACATTTCTGATGATATATCTATCCTAAATATATATCTTTTTAAGTGAAAATTTTCAAATACTGCTTTCTGAGTAAGCAACTTAAAAAAAAATCCAAAATAAACAAGAAGCCCACCAAAGGAAAAAATAAAAGGCAGAAAAGCCCACGAGAAAAGGAGAGCCATAATCAAACTTATTGGGGCATGTTTTGAGTTTTTCCAGTTGTGATGTTGTTGTCATTGTCCTTTAAATATATTTATAATGGGTCAGTCATAGTTTATGGTTTTCATTCAGACTTTGCAAACTCTTGAAAATTTTACTGCCAGTATAGCTTGCATTTTGTGTTTAATCAGCAAGAAAGACTAGAAGAGCTGACATATTTTCCCTAATATTTTTGATGTTGCTGAAAAAGAGAGAGTATGATTTTGAACTTCACAAGCTTCCTGTTTAGCACCCTTATTATCTATATATTTATACAGCTATATATATCTATACATCTATACAGCTGCAGTAACAGCTCTGCAAGTCTCCCCTTCTTAGAAAAACTCTTAGGCAATCAGACAACCAATCTACAAATGCCTACTTTTCCCTCCTGTTTTGAAAAAAAGTGTCTTTTACGAGCTGACCTATAAATGTATCAATCTTTTTCTCATTAATCTCTTTTCTTTAGCTTCTGAGAACATTTCTTTACGTTTGTAGTTAGATGTAGTCAATCTGAAGTGTGCTATTCCAGTCTAGTACTTCTGTGAGAGCAAGTATTTTTATTTTTCTTGACATCCAGCAAAGGCCTGTAGAATTGTTGCCCAGACCCTACCATTTTCCTACTAGGAAAAGATATCCTGTCCTAAGAATGAAAGATAAAAAGACCTCATGAAGCAACATCCCAAGGGGGAAGTCTTGAAATGTTCTGAAAAATTAAAAAGTTAAGCAACTGCTGGTCCTGGAACTAAGATATAAAAATGCAGTTATTTATCAGAAAATCTCATATTGCTATGGACAACAATTATTCATCTTTAGGACTACATCTTTTCTTTATGGCCATGGAATAGACCCTGGCTTATTACAGTAGCAAAAAGCAGTGAGTCCTTTAGGAAATGTTAGGTTTCAAAGTTCCATTGCTGTCAAATGTTAGTATCATCAGGTCGCAGATACCAGTTCAGACCTCACTAGGAAAGGATCAATGATATGGCAGAAGCTTGTGTGGAGGGCTGCAGTTCCCCTTCCCTTTCTCTGGGTGCGAGTAAGGTGCTTACACTTGTTAGTCCTCTCCAACTCTGGATGTGCTTCCCTCTCTTCAGACTGCTGTTCTAGAGGGCCTGTGAAACTTGGCCAAGATTTGCCTTGTGTTAGTTGTATTTCTAGATGGGAGAGCTGGAGCAGGAAGGAGTGGGGGGCAGACAGAGGTGCCCTGTAAATGTGGGTATAAGGTACACAAAGGCCCTTGCTTTACTAACGAGTTGTGTTGCTGAGCAGAGGCTATGTCAGGGATGCCAGCAGAGGAGAGTTCATAAGCAGGATCAACACAATGGTAAAATTCTGTAAGTCCCTGATATCTTGCATCACACTAAGCCTGAGAATTTCTTTTGGCTGACTTTATTCAACCCTTTAACTCCCACGATAAATCTTTGACACATTAAAAATAATCTATAAACTCAGAAAAATGCACTCGTCTCTCAAATGCAGAAGTTGCCCATTCCCGTAAGAATAGAAGTTAAGCTGGCACCTGGTGTGTCACACTGTGTATATCTAGATGAAAGGGAGATTCCTGGCCAGCATGTCTCCACAGCTCATTGATCTCCCTCTGCAGAAAGACTGGTATGTCTCCCTACAGACTCCTCGGCAGGATGATTTAAAACTTGCTGTTGAGCAATTTAAAGTCTGGCATGGGATATCTGTACGTTGCACAGTGAGGAGCATATTGGTAAGCTGCCACTTCTGCTTGCAGAGGAGGGCATTAAATCCCATAGCACGAGCAATGTCCTCTCAGAGTAATTTAAGGGATATTTTTTTAACGCTTATAATATGAACCAGTGAGTCAGACTTGAGAGTGAGACATCGAGGGACATGGGAATAGGTACTTGCAAAGAAATGCAGAGATGGAAGAAAAGAGAAGAAAAATGTATATGGACTGCAACATGAGAAGGAAATGATGAACATGTGGAGTATGTTTAGTGGGGTTACATTTTGCTTGGCATGCTCCTGTAATGCCAACTGAAAGCTCCAAGTGTTATGTTGGTGAGTAGTCATGGACAGATAAATTTGCTGACGTCTCTTGGAAGCTTTAATCTCAATGTGTTTATTACACTCTAACCAACTGAGCTGCATGCTGGTAGGCATGGGTTTACAACTCAGTTATAATGACATTTCAAAACAGAAGACAATTTTACATGACATTCGATTGAATAATTACATGGATCTTCAGTTTTTGGGAGTATTTCAAAATTGTTAACCTGAATAGTTTTCTGATCAGAATATACTGTTATGGGCACTGAAAAATCTACTTTAAAAAGCCTAAACACACCAAAGATTCAGTAGCTAGCTGTGAGGCAGTACCTCACAAAGACACTGTTTGCTATCCAGATAAAAGAGGTTGCTTAACAGGTATGGTTTGTTTTCTTCTTCCTTGGGCATTTTTGGCAATTACTTTTTCTGTTTTTTTTTTTTTTTTAAATTAATAGATCATCATACTTTGGTTAGGGGGAGGTGAACAGAACTTTCATTTCTTAGCATTGCTTTTGAGGGAAAGGTTTGTGAGAAAAAAAGCATTTGGAGATGCATTTCTCAGTCTGGATCTTTGGTAGAAAATCCTTTTGAATACCTTAGTCTAACATTTTCAAGCAATCCTCTGTTTTGTAAGACAGGAAAAATATTTCCATTTACAGCTGTGAGCCAACTGGTGCTTACAAATATTAAACTTTAACAAAGTGAAGGATCTAGTAAAAAACTAGTTCCAAATGTGTAATATTTCCTAATTTTTGTGACTTGTGTGAGGTTGGATTCCAGAATGGCCCTCACATAAATAGCAAAGGGTTCTTCAATACTATCTATCTGGTGATGGTGTTGTACCATGCTGGCACATCATGTTGCATCCTAGTATGTGTATTTTGCATAAAAAGAAGGTAGCTAAGAATCATCATTTCATAATGGAGTTTACAGACTGTTTTCATGGCTGTAATGTCAGACTGGGTGTGATAGTCAAAGCTGTAGTGATAGGACAGGATACCATTATTTCGACCATGGGATCTTTTCAATCTCTTTTTGACCTTTTCCTGTTCACTGCCTCTTGACTAAAGAATGGCATTTGTCTATGATAAAAGCAGGGGCTGCATATTCAATAGTTACTTGTATACCGGTGAAAATAATTATATAATTAAAAAATGTAGGCAGAACTTTTGTCAGGCACTACACTTGTTATACTTGTTAGTGGTTTTATTCCCAGGCAAAAGGATCACTTTGGCATTTGAGGTGCAATAAAGCATTGTAACGCTTTACAAACAAGCAGCATTTGTCATTAAATATCAGCCCCCAAACATTTGAAATGCTCACAAAGGCTTAAAACCTTCTGTAACCCAGACTGGTCCTGAACTATCAAGGATGTGAACTTCCTTGCTCTCCAGCAGTTTGCCAAACCAGTGCATGGAGTTGGCCAAGTGGCAACATCCATTAAGTGTAAGTGCATGGCTCTGTGCGTGTCTCATGCCATCAGTATAGGGAGTAGTCTAATATCAGGGGGTTTTCTTATGTTCTTGAGAAGAACCTAAAGATGTCTGCAGTAATTTTTGAGTTCTTACCTGATGATGGATGGGCACTTTTGACCTCATGCAGCAAAGTTCAAGGTCTCTTACTTTCCCATCTTGTGCACTGAAGATCTCTTAGTGTTGTGGCTCTCCAGCTGACTTCAGGTTTTTCTGTTTTCTCTTCACTGATCCCTTTTATTCATTCATGTCTCATATTTGCTTGTACTACAATTTGGTAGCTATCAATTATCCAATGTAGTAGCCCCAACATACCCATTATAGCAACACTTCTCTCCAGGATATGTATCCTTATTCTCTTTAAGAATCGTCTTCTCCATGTAGTCTGTTTACCAAGACTTTGCTTATCCTTTTCTGCTTGGGTTTTTGCCTTCTTTTACCCCATCTGCTGCTTGAAAACATTTTACAGCTAACACCGAGTTTCACACTCCTGTTTCTTTTGCTTGCTGATTATGTTACCAGTTTTACCTCACTTCTAGTCTTCTTCCCTTTCCTTATCATTTCCTGTTAGATTTCCTAATCAAATAGCCCAAATGTAGCCAGCTTCTTTGAGAGCAACCTGGCTTTGGTTCCAAGAAAAACAGTGGAAGGTAATGACTAACTTTTCTTAGCATAATTTCAATCTTGATATGTCAAGTCTGTAGAAAAGTGATTTTCATCTTGCCCGAAGGTAGCCAGGAACAGCCTGCAATACGGGCCACTCTGAAAATTTAATGTATTTAAGTGGGGATATGTATGTTTGCATTTTATTACAAGCACAGCCACTCTTTAACAGGTCAATTCTTCTATTTCATTACGTTTTCAATGTGAAATTCTCTTGAATTTTAAAATTATAATCTTTAAATCATGTTTTGCACAGTATTCTCTTTATTTTACGTACTTATATCTGTATATCTCTTCATAGACAAGAGCAGAACCCCTAGATCATCAAGAGTATGATTGCTAGAGAGAACCAAGGGAAACTAAATACTTCTGAACTACAATACTTTCAGAATATTTTTAAGTGTTTGGTGAAGCACAGTGAGACTGTAAATGAGAGAGTCTAATTTTCATTTCAGTTGGCCTTGAAGCTTTATTTCAGGCCCATTTGACATGATTCACACTAGAAAAAAATGTTAAATGTATTCCCCAATGTCTACACTGTTGACAGAGGAGGTATCTTATTCAGGGTCCTGCTGCAGATTATTGTCTATGTTAAGTGGCCAGATTACAATGTTTTAATCTCTTTGTCTGTGGTCCTCTAGATAAAATTATGATTAATCACTGTGTCTTTCCAACAGCAACTGTCTGCCTTATGGTCCTTGAATTAACCATGCAAGGAGCTAGCAGGGATGTCAGGATAGTTTAATACATTATCTCTCCATTGGTAGGCTAAAGTTAGGTTTCATTAGTTTGTTTGAGGGGACCAGGTACATTACAGTGTACTTCTTATCTATATAAAGTCTTTGCAGTCAGTTACTGAATCATACCTGTGTCATCCCTTCAAGCCTATTGGCATGAAAGTAAAAGCTCTACATTTTTTTATTCAACTTTTATGTTGGAAACTGTAATTTTCCATTATGGGTTTTGTTTTGGTTTCTCCCTTAGCAAAAAATATCTTAAATATTTTAGTCAATGAATAAAATATAAGAACATTATCCTGGAAGAGTTCAAGGAGAGTGTTTTAAAGTTTTTTGCCCTTGAAATCTGAAAGACATTTGGCATTCGATAATTTAGTGGAGGATTTTTTATTTGTTTTTAGATGTAAAGGTACTGTTATTATTATAAACAAGTTTAACTCAATATTCAACCCAGACAAAGGTACATAAAATATTTTGGCAACACTCCTTTTATTTAACTGATAATAAGCACTTGGTAGTATAAAGAGTATTGGCCTCAGCCTTGTTTTGTGTTAAAAAATGCAGAATATCTGCAGAAAAATGTCTTTTGGGTTTCATAAACTATACTGGCAACTGTAAAAGGAATATCTGTCTGAGTTTATCGTGGAAGTTTCTGCGAGCAGCTCTGCTATCTAAGGCACAACTTTCCAGTCCTCTCACTGTGATTACATTTGTCATGTCACTGTGCTCGCTAGTGAAGTGTGAGGTGACCAAGCCTAGATGGAGCCAGTAAGAAATGAATCTGTCTGCCACAGATACTTCAGACAAAATTACTAATGTTTAATGGCAGGGAAGTGGCTACGCCTTCAATGGATTGAATGATGACAGAAAGTCTCAAAGCCTTGATAAGGTTGTGGCCAGGCTGGCTTTTGGTCTAGAAGGTAGATAAAATCATTCTGTCTTTTGGGTTTTTAAGCATGTCTGGTTTCTTTTTCCTGTGTGCATGCTGAAGTGAAACTTCCTTATTCATCTTACAGGCTGTCTTTAAACTGAATCATAATTTTTATGTGCTTGTCTCACAATAAATGTGAGGTACAAGGAGATGATAGTGCTGGAGAAAAGTTCTTATTATGATGGAAATAAGAAACTACTTATTTTGTTACAGGTGACAATTGATAGACTCAATCTTATTCAGTAGCAGATTTCAAGACTATAATTCTTAAGTTCTGTAAGTGACTAGCTATTCATTCCCTTGTAGATTTTTTGGTTTGTTTGTTTTTTTTGGTTTTTTTTAACAGATCCACTGATCGCTCAATGTTCTATGTTTCCTACATGTTTTCTTATTGCTGGGGCTATTTGGAAGTATATTCTTACTGAAACAATGGGAAACATGCTTTAGCTAAATCTATTATTTAAGGAGATTCAAGTGATGAGCGCTCTTAACAAGTATTTATAGAATCTGTCCTGGGCTTGAGTAACTCTGCTCTTCAGATTACTGCAGTGAGATTTAATCAACTCTCTGGTTGTCTAGGCTGAGAACTCTAGTTTTTATACAATTATGTGCTCACTAAGACAAAATCAAGAAAATACTTGGGAAAAGAATAAGAGGCAAAAATTGCTAAAGGTAACACAACTGATGTTATTTTTTCTGTCAAACTAATATGCTCAGTTTGAGCCAGAATTGGCATAAAATGGGACAGGGATTGATAGTAAATGAACCAAAGTTATTTTGCTGAAATAAAGTGATTTTAAGAAATGGTTGTAAAGTATGAGGTGGGGCAGTTTGAGCATCAGTTTAGCAAAGTTTAGCACACTGCAAGCTTGCAAGTCATTCCCACCACACTTATCAAGTTAAGGGTACCACCTGACTTCTCCAAGAGCATACCATGTCTTTTCCCCCTCCATCTTCCTCTGTCACTCTCAGATCATGCCTGGAAGATCTGTCCTGCTTCTGAGGATTTGGTTGCTGTTGAGAGTGCTGGCTCTGTGAGGGGAGTGAAAGCTTCTCTAACAGAAAAGTATTAGTAGTGAAGAACTAAATAGTTTAAGTAGAAACAGATTTTCTGAACAGTAAATCAATCTATCACATGCCTGCTTTGCTTAAGGGTTATAATTCTTATGAACTGGGGAACACTCACCTTCCTCAGACTTTTCTCCCCAGTGGCAGCCTATTTTGCCACAGAAGACCTGACAATTAAATACCCACCCCTTTCCTGGGAATATCTTTTTAACTGTTTTTTTCCTCTTTGAGCTCTGCATTGGCACAGTGGTAGTGTCATTTTGGACTGGAGCTTGGAAATATGTTGTTGTGTTTCTGTTGCTTCTCCTTTTGTGACTGTTGGGAGTCTTGTGCTGTTTTCTCCAAAAATCCTTTTTTCCTCCTCCCATTATTGAATTAGGTCCATTAGTTTCTTCATAAAGCTCTATTAACTCACCATAGTTGATTTAACCCACAATCAGTAGTGTTCATGCAATTTTTGCACTTTTTTGTCTTAGATTATTGTCTTGCACCTCCGTGCTAATCAGGGTCCCACCGAAGTCAGTGGGAAGTAGTGCAGGAAAAGCCTGAGCAGGAGGATTTGCTTGCCATTGTGAGAAATATGGCTTGACCCAGTAATGAGCTGACAAGAAATGTCCTTTTGCCTAAATCTTTTTAGTTTCATGGAAAGATGAAAAAAAAACCATTTGTGGCCAATAGAGAAAACCTAAGATGACAAAAACTTGCCAGTCGCAATTATTTTCCAGCTGGACTTAGACTTTTGCTCTTACATCAAATGTAACCTTTTATCTGCTTCTCCAGGTCACACAGTGTAAATGTTGCTGATGCTCCTACAAAACACATCCTTTTCTTCTTCCAGAAGGATTAAGTTATTTTAATTTTACATTTAATAAAATCTTAATTAAGCTGAATGATCAGCCTTCACAAAATATATTTGCACACTGTCAAAATTGCTAAACACAATCACTGGTTTATGATTTGGCCCTGTGGAAGGCTAATAGTTGCCTTTGCCTCTATTTCATCAGTCTGCTGGCTTTTCTTTTTTAGATATAGCTGTAGATTTATACAGTTCTCCATGCTTCCAGATTTAATATGGTCACAAACTAAACCTCCTTGAAATGAGCCTTTGGTGTGCTACCTTTACATTTCTCAGGGCATTTCTTGCTGAAGAAGCATATGTATGGGTCGCGTGGGCTTCACTGAGTCTCTGTCCAACCACTTGGAGCTTCCTGCACAGAGAGCAGGATGCGAGCCAGGAGGCTGTGGACTGTCCCAAACCCACACAGTGAGTCAGGGATATGGTTGGAACTGAGAGGTTGCTTGCTCTCAGCCTTAAGTGCATTAGGGAGTCATGCTTCTCATCTTCTGTATTTCCCTTGGTATGAATAAATATGCTCAAACTCCAAGGAATTTCATAAAGCTCCCAAAACCTTGAGGACTGCAACCATACTATTGAGACCAGCACCTCTTACATAATACTGGAAATTTGGGAAACACAACCTTAAAATTGTCACTTATCAGTCTGGAGGTTGTGGATCATTTTTTGAAGGGCTATCTCAGGGACACAGAAGTTCTGACTTCCTCCTTCACAGGGTGGCATGTTATTAACGTTTTGCACTGACAGTGACACTTAATGGGACCTGGTCTTTAGGAAAGAGCTGCATTATCAAGGGTTCCTTGCTGTGTGAGGATTTTTGTTTTGAATTAACATGAGACCCACAGGGAGCTGTGTTGTCTCGTGACCTTAGCAGGCAGTTAGGAATCCAACCTGGAAGGGAGATGTTTAGGTGGGACAAAGACTGGAGTTGAAGATTCCCTGGCATTTCCCAAGAATAACATCTAGATCAATGAGAACTGATTTGTTAAATATTTTTTTTTATGTTGCATATGCTGCCATTTGCATGTTGAGAAGTCTGAATACCTGCACATATTCCACTGCTTTGATAAAACAGTGATTTTGATAAACTCAATAGTACTTGTATAGTCCCTGTACACATACAGGGGCTTGATACTAATTTACACACATGTAAGATTTTGTTTTGTTATTTAAATTATGTCTACAGAGGGGAGCCAACTGTACTTATATTTGAAAAAGAAGAAATTATATGGTAGATTTGCTATTTTATATCTGACTTCATAAGAGTGGCTATCGATAGGTTGGAATGTGTCTGAATGTTTAGAAAAGATCATGGGAAGATCATTGTCACAGATATTTTTTCCTCCTTTGGAGAAAAGTAGACATGAAGCAGAAGAAAAATTGTTATAGAGAAAAGAAAATGTCTTTGAATATTTCTCCATTCAGCATAATTTCCATAATTTTCTGTTTGAAGCTATCACCACATTTTGGCTGCCTCTTTTATTGAATATACTTGTATACATTTTGAAGGTGAATTACTTGGCTGCTTGACATTTTTGTTCTACATTATGCTGCATTCTGTCTGATTTGCAGTCAGAGAGAAAGCATTACAGCTTGAAATAAGAGGTTTCAAAATGATTTTTCCCCCAGACCTGTGCACATGAAGGTCTCCCTACACACTAACAACATATACAAGGCCATTAAAGGAAGAGGGCAGGTTGTAGAAGTGCTGGAAAACAGCTGACATTTAAATTAATTTTGGAATGTATCAACTTGAAATTTATGAAAAGAACAAGGTGTGTCTGGTGAAGTAGAATAAAGTAGAGATGAATATGAAGGTTTTTTTTTTTTTAATGTGCTTAGCAGACTCAGTTGGAGTTTTATTTTCAAAATTTTGGCCCTTATCACACACACAAAGATATTCAAAACTAACAGTAATACAAAATTGGATTCTCAGTGTGTAGTCTCAGTGACATAACAGGCATACTAGTGGTCTGGAGATGAACTGCAAGGAACCAGCCAAGGATATATGATTTCTTAATACCATTCAACTGCTGTTTCTTTTTTCAGTCTTGGATAATGGTGAAAAGTTAGACTAAGTGCCATCTCAAGTCCATATTTTCAGCAAGATCAAGCCAACATAAGATTTGCATTTTTGTTTTCTACTTTCCTATTTATAAAATAAATATCATCATCATCTCTTACTAAAAAAATTAAAGATCTCACATGATTTAATGTTCTCTTATCGAAAGTGTTTATCTAAGTCTTTGCAGCTCAGAGAATTCATAACAAAAATCTGTATTATCAGTGTTCCAGAAATCATGTGTGTTTACAAGGTTGATATATAAAATGAGTGAAAATTGTAAAGAAACATTTTACAGTGTGACATTGAACTCATCAGCTGGATTCTGGCAGGCTCCCAGTCTGAGTCTAGTCCTCTGCCTTTCACAGTTTGTTTTCTAACTGCATGATGAAAAAAGACATTTCTCTCACCAAAAATGTGGTGGCCTTTCACAAGGTCCTAATTTGGTACTGTTTGCCATGTCAGGGAGCACTAAGTAGACCCTTGCTTTTAGAACCTCCTCCTCTCTTTAAATCCAGGCAGCCAAAGTGCATTCCTCCCCAGTGGTCACGTAAGCCTTAAGGTTCCTCAGCTTTGGAATTAAAGAGATGCGTGCAGTCACATGCATCACCTTGGGTTAAACATCATGTTCCATAGACATTTTCCTTTTTTTGTTTTTGTTTTTTAAAGTTTGAGAGTAAAGACTGGAAATTTAGGTTAAGCTATTTTGCCATTTTAAATACAAACAAAAATGGGAGGGGAACATAGCTTGGTGACAAACTTTGTTTAAACTGTAATTGAAGTACTGAGGGTTGGCATAGATGAAGAAGTATTTTAAACAGTGAAAAAAGAAAAGTAATTTTCTTAGCAATATGTGCATGAATGCTCTCAAATGTAAGCTTCATATCATCCAGTGTATTTTAAACCCTCATACATTTGAATCTTCAGCTGCAGTAAGTACTGATTGCTTTTGTAACTAGAATTGATTATTCAATTGGTTATGCCTGTCTGTGTAAGTGCCGGGTATGGCTACAGCAGCGCTGGAGTGCAAGAAATATTTTGTGGAGCATGCTAACGAATACATGGAGAATAAAGTTAACCACTTGTGTCCTCAGGCCTTAACTTGTAAGTTTTATACTGCATTGTCTTTGTAAATGTTGTTGGTGTACAGGAGTATTTATAGATTTTTCTCTCTTCAGAGTCAAAGAAGCAGAGGAAGTGTGCAGGCAGAAAAAGGGGAAGTCGCTGTACAATATTAGACCAAAACATGACTCTGGAATCGTAAGTAAAATTTGTAGCAGTGCTTCTGTTTATATCACTTGTTTCATCTTTTTCTCTTTGCATTTTATAGGTAGGTTATTCTTGATCTATTTTGTTGGATTGGTTTTTTGTTTTTTTTTTTTTTTCTTTAGCATTTAATATTTTTCTTAAAGGTGTTAAATTAACAAATTTGAAATATGCCTATGAATATTACTCCACAAAATAGGTGTAGCATAAGCAAGAGCAGTTTATTATTGCCCCACTGTGCCAATTTGTGTTCTTCCCAGTCTTGGTGCAGAATGCACATAGAAGGCAGAAAGGCAATTTTGGTCTTCCAGCTTATTCTGTTTGTATTCATTCTCTTTTCTACAGATACAGCATGAAAGGAAGAATTTTGATAGTTACACATTTTTCAAGCTGGATCACTGTATCAAATACAGTGTTTTCTGATCCACTGATACGGATTTGTTTGGAATAGAAACACTAGAAAAAGATAATACTGAGCTTTCACCATTCTTTTGAAAACAAATAACTTCAGTGATAATAGAAGAGTAATTCTGGTCATTTAATGAAACTTTTCCCCTATGATTGCCTAACCGTTGTAAGGATCATGACTGATTTTACAGAAAAATTATTCTGGTACCTCACATTTACCTCATAACTGTAGAAACTGGCCATCATTTTTGTTTGAAAAATATTAGAAGATTTTTTTCATGTGTCTGTGTCCTCTGCTCCCCACCACCCCAAGACATGACTTAATTCTTTCATGCTTTGTAGTCATAGCTGTGTAGTTATATAATCTGTGACACATCTTGTAAATGAAGCATGAGGTAATTTGCTGTATTCCAACTAATATAATTTGATACAGGAAGCAATAATATTGCATTTATTGTTAGTTATTTTGAATGTTTAGAGAGAGTTGATTGTAGCTAGTGCCACAAGAAATGTAAATTGATTGCTAGCTTGATAAGGAGTTATAAACTACATTTTATCAATTTTACTTAAAAACAGATCAACATTTTATTTAAAAAAAACCCCCAAATTAACATTTTTTGGGAGTTCTCCATCTAACTTACATACTGCTCTATATGAAGACATTGAGAGATTTCTTTTAAGAAATAACTATTTGTTTAATGATCATTCTTATTTGCACTGAAACAGGGACCTTCAGTATTAGTGAAAATTTGATGAGTGAACAGGAAAGTAAACAAAAATATTTCACAAGCAGTGCATAGCTGTAGTCTACTTCAGTTCTAGCTTCAAAGTTTGTGAAGTCAGTGCTACAGTAAATATAATCTAGCATTTGCCTATGTATTTCTTATGCTTTACATATTTGTGTAAGTTGGCTTTGTGTACACTGAAATTTTGTTCTTATTTTTAAATTTTCTTTTATTTTTCAGAAAGCAAAGATAAGTATGAAAATCTGAGAGAAGAAATTCAAAAGCCATTGTTACCTGGTTACCAAAATTCAACATGCCTGTGGGTGGGGAGTGAGAGGGAAGGAAACTACATCATCCTGATCATTTGCTTCGTTGACCTTTTAAAATTTGTGTTTTGTTCTCTAGTTTTCCACCAACTGATGTGTTATTGTGCATTCATTCACAAATGTAATCACTTTATTGGAGTGCCCAGAAATAGACTAGGTATGGACTTGAAACACCTTCCCTGTACTCTGTATCTCCTTTGCCACTCAAAAATGGTATTTTGTAAAGTGTATGGTATATTACAAATAGGACAAGTCAGCATGCATAAAAAGTGGTATCTGCATCAGTTCTGAACATGCTGAAAATTGCATTAAGTTGAACTTCATAAGAATGCTACTTGGTACAGTAAAACATTTCCATTCCTACTGGCAACATCTGACAAATACTTCATGGCACTGCACTTAGTTTAGGGAAAGAAATGTTACTCCTAGTGAATTGTTTGTATCCGTTTCATGTTGGCATTTGTAGTTTGTATTTTGAATTGTTAAGTGCTGTTTATACAGTATAATCAATGCTTTCCCAACTTGTTTGGTTGCCCTCCATGGCTAAATATTTGTGGAACAAGATGTTTACTGTAACTATGTTTAAAAATCGATAAGGCAGCATACTTTTACTTCATCTTCTGCCAGATAGTGAATGCCAGGTGGTATGGGGGTCAGAAATCCAGCACTAAAAAAGAAAAAAAAAAGCAAAAAAAAAAGCAGAAAAATACAGAAAAGCACAGAAGTATGATAGAGAGTATGAGAGATTTGGCTATTATAGTTTGTTAATATATAAAGCAGCTAATACTTTTACATGAACTTTAGAAGGTATAGTATAGTTTTAACTGCTGATCACTTAAGTCAGGCTTTTGGCCACATGTACATGACTTCCCTTCTGGAATTAGCTTTACAGTTAATTTAAAACTCCTTTAGAGAGCTATTAAAAGATGCACATGGAGACAACATTTATGGAAAACAGTAGCCAATTCTAGTGACAGAACATAGACTACCAACTAATTGACATCAATTTCACACTTAACAGAATTATAGACATTTCCTCCAGGCTTTCGGTGTCCCTCAATAAGAGATTAATGATTGAAATATATTACTTAGGGCTTCCATTTTAGACCACATGCTTACTTCCTTTTTGCAATCCAGAATTTGCCGTATCAGTTTTGGACTAATCAACTGATAACAACCCCTTCCTCCAGTCCTTATTTATTAGCCCTAAACCAATCAGCTTGATTGACAACGTTTTTTTTTCTAAGCTAATTTTTCCTGAAAGCAGACCGTGTGTGCAGCTCAGTTGGATGCACGTTGCTCACAGCTTTGGAGCCTGAAAGACACTGGGGTAAAGCAAATGAGCTCTAACCTGCTGGGTTGCATCATTCCCTGTCTAATCTAGCACATCAAGAGACATTCCGAGCTGTTCAGAGGCTAATATACTCTACAGGGTGTCATAAAAGGAAGTGCAAAATATGACCTCAGGAATCTGTTATTCTTCACATATACCAAGCACTAGAAAAGATGGTTTTTTTCACTGTGTGAAAAGCAAGTCTCCTGTTGCTGATAAACCTATGTGAAAATCTGTACTAGCAGTAATTTCTGGCAGGGATATAAATTACCTAGAATGGAATTCTAAAATTTTGTGTTGACGGGAGTAACATTACTATTTGGGGAAGAGAAAACAAGAGATTATTTGCTGTTACAACTAACTTATGGAAAAAAAAACTTTAAAGAGTAAAGCTATTTTAATGGCACTGATTCAAATCCATGTTTGTATTTATGTAAACAATAGTCTTTTCCTCCTAACTTTGCTCCTAAGTGCAAGGATACAGTAGCATGTTTTCATTTGTAGCCTTCCTGTTCTCTTCAGTACCTACAGTATGTATATTACTATACTAAATGAAATAATAGATCATCTAACAAAGATCACTATGTGCAATACTGTATTTAGTGTTTCTATTCCAATTTTTTTAGAATGTTAATTTATAAGAAAATAAAAGGAATAATAATAAAATAATTGCCTTCGCTTGTTACTCTCTGGCTATGCTGTAGTGTGCTACAAACTATTTGTTCCCTAAGTACCACATCCCATTCTGGCTCCTGTGATCAAGGAACAGCCTTTGTGAAGAGAGCAGAGGAAGTAAGACTTCTCTTTGCTTGCCTTTTGGAAAGGTAGTGACAGTAATTCCCAGTTATGTGGATAGACTACCTTTTCCCCAGGTGATGGTAGTGAGAGCTCCAGGTTCTTTACCCAAGGAGACTATGTAAAACTCACTTCTCCAGCTTGTGAATGCCTCCCAGTCTTACATTTAGCTCAGGTTTCTAACCTGGTCCTACTACATTGCTGAGGTAACAGTCTCATGAAATTGCTAGTAAGGTAAAAACATGCATGCATTGAGAAGTTAATCTGCATGTTATAATCCTTTTATATATATACAAGTGTTTTAGCAACCTCCTAAAATGTTCAGCAACCTCCTAAATCTGTCACATACATACCCTTTCTACAGGATCTGCAGCATGGATGATAGAAGTTATTTCAAGCCTCTCTCTTTCTGAAGTGTCAAAGGGTTGACTGCAGCTGATGGAACTGTATTGTGATCTTACTACACATGCTGCTATAAGGATTTTTCTTTCATTTTACTCAGACACAGCCTATTTGATAGAACATGTCTCCCTTTTATACAAGTCCTCTCCAGCCTATCTCAAACCTCCATGCAAAGTAGCCCACTATGTGCAGCACCACAGCTAACCCACAGAACATCCAAAGGAAATGTTCTCACAGCACAAGTTTCACTTCTGCTCTTTGTTTTTAGCAGCATACTCAACTTTTTACAGAATTCTTGACCAATGCTCTTTTGTTTGTTTTGGGTTTTTTTTTTAAAAAGGATAGGAACCCCCCATTGGCCTCCTCTCCCCTCATTTACTGCAATCCCCCTCTTTACTGCAACATCAAGCACTCTACACTGAAGTATTGCCCCTAATTCTTCTACAAGAGTTCTCACAAACAAAATTCTGAGCCTTTGTTGATTGCTAACACCACATATTGTTCACTGTTACTTAAATGCAGCAGCAAAAGGACTTTCATACCTGAGCAGCAGATGTGACATGCTGGCAGAACAATTTGGGTTTTTATGAGGAGCTAAGAGGATTCATGTTGTTTTGCCTGCCAATTAAAGCCCTTCAGAAGCATGGCACTTTGTCACGTCGTGACACTGTAGTGAGTTACCTTTTTTTGTAGCACCTTTCATCATCCCAAAACACTTCCAAAACTTAGTTAAGTATTAACCAGCTTGGGCAGTGGGAATAATAATTAGAGGGATCTTCCACAGACTGACTTTTTTCTTGCCCATTTTTTCAGTGATCAGCTTTAAAAGTTGGAAGCAAATATTAATTTCATTGAGAGAACAAGTCATTGTTCAATAGCAAGTCATTGTGTTGCAATTATTTTGTTGCAGCCTCTAGGTTAAAAGCAAAGCCAAATTTGTGACAAATCCACTATACTAGTTACTTCAGTTAAAATTATTTTAAACTATTATGGACAGAATCAGCAAAAACTGATGAAGTTGAGTTTTTCTGAATAAAGAGTAAACAAGTCAGAAAAGGGAGAAAAGAGAAAACCATGCCCCAATACCATTCATGTCTGCCACCCATCAAGAGGATTCTCATTACAGAACAGGTTCTCTGAGTTATTCTCTTGCTTACAACTGACCCATCTGTTCCTGTATCTGATATTCTTCTTATAAGAGCATCCAGGGCTAAGTCCATTCCCTTTAAAAAATGCTGTAAAAATGCTGTGTTTCTGAACATAAAGGGTCCCTATTGCATCAACACTGTTATCTCGTTTATTCTCAGCTGCTGCTCAAATTTACCATCTTAAAAACTTCACTTGCCACCCACCCCAAACTGGGGCCCTGCCAACATGGCAGCTCAATTGTGGTTGAACTTAACATGCATTGTCTTCCTGCCTTTCCCTGTCCTGTAGCACCTGTCCACTTTAAAAAGTAACTGCATCTGTCTGACCTAAAGCTTTTCCATCTACTCAGAGAGATTCGCCTTGTTCCTGGGTTGCTTCCACGAGTGGCAGATTGTTGGATCACCGAGTATGCCTCTGGTACAATGGTGGTTCAACAGCTGGGCAGCAACAGACGGAGAACTGGAGCTGGAGTCTGGGCTGTGCCTCAAGCAGCAGAGTTTCAGGTGGGTGCTGGGCCATCCATGACCTGCAAAGCAGGATACTGGCCAAGAGATGGTGGGAATGAGAGAGGGGCATTCGAGGAGGTGACGGCTGAGCTCTCTTTGAGCCAAGGGACAGAGGCGCTTGGGAGGTCTGAGCAGGGAGCCTGCCCACATCTAGGAAGCTAAGGCAAAGCAAAACACTTATTCTCTAAAGCAACAGCTACTAAAAAAAGTCTCCAAACACTGAACTGTGAGAAGATTTGGGCAAGAGACAGGGGAGGGAAGACAGCAAAGGGCTCCTACAAGCACAGTGCCATAAAGGACAGAGCCCTCCCTTGCTAGCTGTGGTCTAGGTTCTGCTTCTTTCAAGACCCATCACAGGCATCTCTCTTCCGGTCACAGGGAGGCTGATCAATCAATGTGACAGCTCCCTTCCCACACAGAAATTTTCCCTTAAGAAACTGAATTATCTCTGGGCTGGTAGGGGAAAAACACCACAAGCCCCAAAACAGTACCCCATGTTTGTACTGCCGTATGTTGAACTTATTCAAGAGCTGACAGCAACAACTAAAACTCACCTATATCTTAGGATATAACTTTTTTTTTCTTATGAGTACTTTAGTGCCTGTTACATAAGGATCTGTATATATTTTAAACAAAATTATTTAGGTCAGTTACTCCTCTTATGGCAAATGATGGCAGTGTTTCAGCCAGTGGTGGAGCTTTGTTCGTCAGTTTACCAAAAAACCCAGAATAAGTGCATGCAAAATCAACTCCAGAATCTAAGAATAATGCATTTTATTTTTCCCTCTTGCCTTCTAGGTACTTCTGAGGGGAGTGGGAAACAAGGGGAGAAGTAGTTAGGTTTTCCCAACCTGTCAGGGTGAGCCATCATTCACCTATATTTGGGAGGGTGAAAAGGAAGCTGGTTAGAGAGCAGCTGGACACAAACTGTTGAAGCAAAACACCTGGATGCCATATAACCCTAGAGTAGCTTTATTATTTAATCTATAATTTAATAGTTGACCTATAAAATAATTACATTATACTTAAAGCATTTCTTCATTTTTTGTTTTCATTTATAAAACAAGAATTAAATACAGTTTTAACCATTACAAGCTCAACTCAGTTTTTTACATAAACATAGCTCCTAGAAGGAGCTTTAAGCTGCAGCATATTCATATTGCAAACTGGTGAAAAACCCAGGCAGGACATAGCTTAAAGGTAAAGATTCTTGCACGTTTTTCTTAAGTGAATTTACTAGGGTGCTTTTCTCGCTCTGGTCTAAAGTGTCTGACTTTCAGTTGATTCCTTTCAGGTGAAGACTGAGATCCCCAGAGTCTTAGTAGACTATATTGCCACCTTCCACATCTGCACCCCACCCACACTCTCAAGACTGACCGAGTCTGAATTGTGCCCATCCTGGGGCTGGTACGATGCCACAGGGCAGCAGCAGCAGCCCCTAAAGCCTAAAGCATTCCCTGTGCCAGGAGTCTCCCTGTGCACTTGTGACACGTTGGAAGGTCAGAGCAGAAAAGCGATGTCTGTTCGTGTAACAGGGCTGCCAGAGCCGACCAACGTCCCCCTGGCCACGGCAGCCCCTGTAAACCGCTTGGGGCTCTTGTGGAGATCAGTCCTCAAAGCCTCTTAGGGAGGCCTGTGTCACATAACGGGGAGCTGTGGCTCTGAAGCCCCGGCCGGCTGGTGACTGAACACGTTAACCCTTTGAAGTGGCTGCGTGCACTGAGGCTGCTGGGGAGAGCTCAGCAGCAGGCTGCAGATGCTGAGCAGTGTGACAGGCACAGGGAGTCGGCGTGTCATCTTTAATTTGTAAGCTTCAGACAACTGCGTGTGCACTAGCTTTGGTTTGGGGGAAGGGGCTGATTTGAGACAGGATTTTAATGCAGCTGGGACTAATACTAATCAGAACTGTAACAAATGGGATATACAGGACAAATGTTAAACTCCATCAACTGAATAACAACATAGTATGATTCAACATGAACTGCAAGTGTTCACCAACACTTATTGGGCAGGTCTCAAAAACTGAGTGGACCACCAATAGTGTAGCAATTACAACTTACTCTCTCCCTGCTCCCACAGCTGTGACCCATTCCAGCAGCACTGATTGAGGCATTTGTCCTTTAATACTAACACATTAGCATGGTTTCCAATCATGGGAGAGACACCACTCCCAAAACTTGATGACACTTATGCAGCTTTTGTATTCAGTCCAGCAATGACCAAACTTTGTCCTTTGTGTGACAGTGCTTTTATACCTTTCGGGACACATCATTCCCTTAAGCGTTCTCTGCAACTACCCTTCTACCTCCCCTGGTTTGAGCAGGCATAAATATAAGGTAATAAATGGATGCTGTCCTTTTTGGAGTAAGAAACACACACACACATATCTAACATACAAAAACCTACCAAAAGCATAGTAAAACCATGTCCATTTTAAGCCAGGCAGCCAACCTAGCAACCAAGTCTCTTAACATATTTTAATCGCTGGCATACTCTGCCACAAGAAAAATATACATGGCTAGGTCTGTAATACTTTAAACAGCTGTTTACTATAGCTAGGTTACAAAATAAACACTGCTGCAGGGGCCATGTGTTCAATATACTCTAACCACAACAGCATCAGAACCCACCCTCAGTCTGCTCTGTGGTCACCGCGGCTGACCCAGCGCCTTACCCTCTTCCCCTTGCTTCTGATCTGCCGCTCAGACAACAAGCCCAGAATCATTTGTCATTGCACAATTGGAGCTGTCTTAAGGAGAGGAGCCTCATCGGAAAGTCTCACTTGCTTTTCACACATTACTCCTCGTTACTCTCCCTCATCCGTGTCCCTCAGTCCTGGGCAGCACCCCAGCACTTCCAAGTGAGAGAAGCAAGCTCCAGACCAAAGCACGGGGAAGGCGTTCTCAGCTTGTGGAGGGAACTGGAGTGTAGGGCAGAGGGCTTTACTCCACACAGTGGAAACATTTAATGCTGGATTCAGCCAACTGGTCACTTAGATGATCAATCCCAACTTCTGCGAGCCTGCTCCACTCCAGAAGATTCAACAGCCAGATTTTTAAATACAGATATTTAAAATACAATGAAACTTTATGGTGAAGTGCCTAACACAGCTGGTTATAAAGCGTTATTCCAGTAGGCAAGTGACAAGGAGCCTTTCCTTGCTGGAGAGATGCCTCCTGAAAGAAAACAAAACACCAAAAAAAAAAAAAAAAAAAAAAAAAAAAAGAAAAGAAGAAACAAACCAACGAAATGGACAGTCTGCTCAGTGGGAGGGGAGAGGCGGCAGTAAAGCTGATGGAGACAACACCAAGCAGCAGCTACGTGCCTGTTCTCAGAGTTTGCCTGAGCTGTTCAGATTCACAGACATGCACCGGCACTGCTTGACCTTCTGAATTTTCTTGAGTCGGAACGGTGGGTCCAGCTCGGGGCACTCCAGCTGCACGGTCGAAGAGGTGACCTTGTGTGGCTTGCAGAAGGCGCAGGACTGGAAGGACTCCTCCTCCTTCTTCACGTGCCGCGGGATGTAGAAGGAGTTGCACTGCCCGTAGCAGAAGCGGTTGATGATGGTGCGGCTGATGCAGCCCTCCTCGCTGACCGTCTGCCGTAGCGGCTGCGTCTTGCACCAGTCGCTCTTGAGGTACTTCCTCTCGGTGACCACCAGAGCCTCCTGGCTGGAGGCCAGCACCTCCTTGTTCAGCTGCTGCCTCCGCTCCGAGTGGTTGCTGCTGCTGCCTTTGTACGGGGAGGGAATGGCACCTGCGGGGCGGCTCTTCTTGGCCTCCGACACTCGGACCAGTGCTGCCATCA
Source organism: Zonotrichia albicollis (assembly GCF_047830755.1). NCBI lineage: Eukaryota > Metazoa > Chordata > Aves > Passeriformes > Passerellidae > Zonotrichia > Zonotrichia albicollis. Next base: position 57,645,319 of record NC_133821.1, read on the forward strand.
GAAGAACGGACAGGGCAAATTTCCAAACCATCCTGCAAAGGCAGCACAAGGCACTGTTAGGAGAAACATACTTTCAAACCACAGAAATGGAATGGAGTTGGTACTTCACGCATGCTTTTAGAAGAAGTGGAGATCTTATCGTCTTTATAATCCCATCACTTTTACTAGATTAGCTCTATTCTACGGTGATTACTTATCAGGAAGAGGCCAGGCCCTTTGGAAAGTCACACTGCTCCCCCTCACCCCTCCCCAAACTTTCCAACTACTTGTTTTTTCTCCACAGGGACTTTGATGCTTTGGTGGCTGAAGTGGTGGTTTTACAAAAGCTTCAGCCAGAAACGTTTCCTCTTTCTCTGTGAAATCCTGGGCCAAACAGCTGGGCAAACTCCTGGCTAGCAAAGGCTCTAGAAACTCTTGCCAAGATGGTGAGAGTTGATTTGGGATGGCAGGGAAGAGGGGAAGGGAATACGAGGTTACACAAAGTGCACACCCATGTCTCTTTAGCCCCCGAGTCCCAGCCCAGCCTCATTCTCCACAGAAGTAGCAGGGGGTGTCCAAAAAATTAGTTTTATTATTTTAAATTGCTTCTTAAGTTTCTTAGGGCTCTTATGGCACTTACAGGCTTGTATTTGTTGTCTTTGTATGAGGCCAAAACCTTGATGGATTTATTTTTGCAGTAAGAGGAAATGCTTAAACACAACTTAGAGAACTTGACAAATGCAAGGCCTCTTGGGAAAATGGTTTAAGAAGGTTTGTAAACATGAGAGGATTCAATATTTATTTTAGATTTTAAGGAATAGGTTAGAGCATAAGCTTGTTGCTAAGTTAAAATAGTCAGCCAGATGGCAAAAATATTTTTTCTATGGTTGTCTGTTACACATTCTTGTTCTGTAGAGCATCTCTTGCCAGCTCTTGTCCAATTCATTTTAGTGATGGGTCTCAATGTGCTTCCAGAACATCAGACTAGGTGTACTAAATTTCCTTATAAAGTCTCACTAGTGAACTGTTCATTTAGCGGTTCATTTCATATCAGTCTCCCTGGGAAAAGAGAACAGAGAGGGTCTTCAGCGCCAGAAGTGGGTGCACAGAAGCTTCCCATCCAAATCTTTCTTTATTCTTACTGAATATTTTTATAGTGTACAGAAGAAAGACTTACCACTCTCCTCACAGTAAAGCTTCAATCCCTTCCAATTATTTTAATCATTGGAATTATTTTATTTTATTTTTCCTTTAGAGAGATACCTAGGCAAAAAACTACCATCACACTGGTAATTAGTGTGTCTAATGCCTAATGTTCAGGATGTTGCACAGGTCATCTGGAAAACATGCCACTTTCCAAACAATGACACCAAAAGATCAAAAAAGTGTTTGTAGTAAAGGTGCAAAAGAAGACAAGAATAGCAGTAACAAATGCTTCTCACCTAATAAAGCAGACCTAACATGTTTAACTTCTGTGGAGATAAAGAAAAGGAACTACTCTAGCAGATAGATGACATTGCTTAAGGTTATTTTCTAAGTCTACAAGATCTCAATGTCAGACCTGGGCTAAATTTCTAAGGGGAGAAGCCTGAAGTGCTGAAGGAAACAAAAGTGCCAATTGTATAGCTGTAAACAGAGGATGTTCTGATGCAGAGTTAAATATCACCCAAGTGTATGTTTGAAAGAGAGCCACCTTTAAATGGAAATCAGTGCTTCTAAACCACAAAAAAGTTCATTTATCTGCAACCATGCCATCTCCCCACTGAACACCCACTGTAGCCATGGGTACTTTAAATCAGTGGCCTATTTTCACACTGCTTAGCATTCAGCATGCAAGTCCAGAAATTTTGTCCAAGGTCTTTAAACGAAGCAAGACTAGACTTGGCTTTACAGGCAGGTATTGTCGCCAAGTGCACTGGATGTCAACCCACACAGCCAGGCCAAAACCTAATCAGGTAATTAGTTTCAGTTGAATATAGTGTTCCATGCTTCCTTTCAAATTGTTCTCATGTTATTCTGCACTGATGGCTGCATTTCAGTAGTAGATAAAACAACTGATTCCCAGTGCTTTGTGTTTTATACAGAAAGGGGAGGAAAAGAAACCAGATTTACAAACCTTTGTCTTCTAGAAAAAGACAGAGGTGAGCTCTCCACAAGATGCCTAATGCCACATTTCTCAGGCATATTCTTCTACTCTTTTGAGACACAAATACTGCCTCTCCACTCTCATTTTTCTGATCCTGGCACAGAAGAGGACAGCAAAGGTCAGAGGGAGAGACACACCCTTTCCCCCACCCCCTCCTCTTTTCTTGGGATGATCTTTAAGGGTTTTTCCAACTTTCATGGCTCTACAATTCTATGAAACCCTGTGTTACCACGCCCGCCCTTTCTCTTCATGAAATGAAACTTGAAAGGACATGTTTCCTTTTTGTGCCAAGAGTGGTGGTCAAGCAGAAATCCTATGTAGGAATTCAGGAAAGCTGACAGAGAACTAACAACAAAGTCTACAATATAGAGAAATACTATAGCAGTATTCTAATTGCTTAAATGGTTTTATGTAGGCATGGAGAGCCATTCAATAGAGTAAGTAGGATTTATTCAGTAAGTCTGTGTTTATAACTAATAAAGCATTATTAATCAAAGCCACTATTGTACAGTTACAAACCAAACACTGCAATATGTGCAAGTACTTCTACAGACAGGTAGGAACACACCACCTATTTCTGTCATTGATCCTTATCAAACTTGAACTTTAAAATATTTACATAACGGAGTAATGATCTATTCTACACTAGCAGGTCAAATGTGCATTCTGTCAGATCGTGGAATTTCTAATCACAGCGTTACCCCTTACTAGCCTGCAAATCACCCCTTTCTAAGCCCTGGCATACAAATCCCCTATTCAAGCAAGTAAGGGTGCAAACAAGGTCACACGGAGCCAGCAACTTGCCAAGGACTACACATATATTTTCAGCGCTCACATGCAAAGAGAAGGGAAACTTCAGGACTCCCAGAGAAAGAGAACATTTTGGCAAACTGAATTTGAGCCCAAAGCAGGACGGTGAATGCTGTCTGTCTGCAGACAGAGCGGGATGAGAAGAAACACAAAACGTATTGGAGAAGAATCTGGCTTTTGGCAAGGACAGGGCTGTTCTGCCCTACTCAGATGGAACAGAATGAAACAGCATGTGGCTGAGACCACGCAAGTGAGAACTGCCTCAAGAGACCAACACCCCTACAACGGGCACCAGTGCCAGCCTGGGCCCCCCATTCCTGCTGCACTGGGGGTCCCCACAGCAGACCTAGAGGCAGATCCCTTGTGACAGCTTTCAACTTCTTCAAGCATTGTTGCCAGCTGCTGCCAGTTCCCCCCAGACCTTTTTTCCAGTGCATGAGCTGAGAATAACTTAACCTTAGACAAGACACCCAACAAGGCTTGGCTGCATTTACATATCACGTGGCAAGTTTTTTCTCCCTGGGATAAGGAAATCAGCATCAAGTATGAGTTCATAAACTCATCAAAACCAACATGCTAGAGCTGGGCTATCAGGCTCAGGAGTGTAAAAAATCCTTGGCATGGAAGCGAGACTGTCAAAACCCAGCTCTGTCATTCAGAGGTCAGGTCACTGCCAGGAGGGGAAGACCCAGCATCACTGTGCCTGCCCCTAGCTTTATTTCTTCTTTGTATCCAGTTACTGTGCCCTAAAGTACCTACCAGTCCAGGCTCCCTTTTCCATACGGATCTCCTGACCCTGTAACTCACGCATTCTTGAAAGTAATCCATCTCCAGAGCAGGACAGGCAGTAATGTAACCCCCAAAATTGCTTACAGTTTTGTGCTTAAGGAAGTTCTCTCTGCGTTGGAGCATTGGATTTGCTTTCAGAATTCAAGGTCATAGTTTTCAGAGAAGTCTCCCTGAGAAGAAGTGGGTGCTATGGTCTGAAATGCAGGACAGGAGGTAACACCAGTGCCCATCTGTGCTGAGTGGCTGCTCTGATGTTTCATCTAGTTTTCAAAGTCACAGCCAGTTTCTCAGCTCACTATGAAGATTCTTACTGGGAATTCCTGTTTTGAAGATCAGCCTACTTCAAGGTTGCAAGTGGACAGAAAGAAAGAGGGATGTAACTGAAAAATCATTGTGATATTTTATGTTAGCTGCTAAGAAATCAGGAGGTGTGAGACCCACTGTCTGCTTTAGCACCTACTTTGTAGCACATACAAAGCACTCAGCATTATCAGCATTCCTGGAAGCATCCAACTCTGATATAGGTATAATACAATCATCTCTTCACCAGACCTTTGTGGAGGGAATTCAGAAATAAAAGTTGCAGGCAATTTAAAACAAAACAAAACACAACAACCACCAAAAAACCCACCAACCAAATCAAAACCAACCCACAATCAAAAAATCCCAACTTGCAAAACCTGTCTTACCACGGAATTTGAGACTCTATGTATTCAGCTTAACCAGAGTTTGGATTCATGAAGAAGATGTAGTACTATAAACCTATCATACACACATCAGAAGTACAGTCTCAAGTACTGTAAGAGCCAGTGGTTGGGAAGTTGATAAAAAAAACTCAGAGATTTTTTTCTGCTTCCTGAAAAAATTCTGTTTAATTAACAGCAGAAGAGCTTTCCTTGGACAAATATTTCTCTGTGACTACCAGCGAAAGGCAGGCATTACAGATTAGATTAAATCAGGTCCCATTAGGTAGTACAGTACATAGATGGCCACATTTGACCACCCGTATCACCTGCTTCCAGTTTCCACCCTGCAAACTTTAGAGACATGAGAGCTCTCCTTAGAAATCACTTGAGCATGGCTGAATGCAGGAAGCCCTGTTGCAAAAAAATTTTTTTCTAGGGCCCCTTTACTTTCCTATTAGACCTAGTCAGAAAAAGAATCTGTATAAACCAGTCATATGTATAACAATATAAGAACACGATGTACATGGTTAGTTCTCACATTTAAGATGGGACACAAGAAGTGTTCCTTGAAGACAAGCCAGGCAATAGCTTTTCAAAGAACTAAAACTTGGCTTTAGCAACAGATGTGGATAGCCAGGAAATATCAAATTCTCTATCGGGAAGCCAAAAATGCTATTTATTTAATTTATTAATAGTTAGGCATGATTCTAATGGTACAATGTTCTCATAAAGACTTCAATAAAGACTAATCAGGCATCTTTGTGCAAAGGAGGTATTTGGTGCTAACTTTTCTCTTTTAACTATCCTTTGGAAACTATTTCTCCCATGTCACAACAGCATTAGCAATAACTGAATACTGTACTGTATCTCCTGTTGCAGAGACATGGGCGTCTTATTAAATCATTCCATCATTAATAGATTCCCATTACTAAATTGCCAAGAGTGAGGCCAGCTACAACAACAAAACATGCAGGAGGCTGGGCAGACCAAACTTTTAAAAGTGTAGAAACCACAATACTGCAGCTAGGATTCAGTTATTCAGATCTGCATTGCAGCAGTAGTTACCATGTCCTGGGAGTACAACACATCACTTTTCAAAACCACTGCACTAAATAAAAAAGGCAGTAATTATTTAAACACAAATATCTAATGCCATTACTGAAATTTACAGGCAGAAATGTTTCCATTCTTGTCCTCTAAGAACCTTCTACAGTGATTTGAAAAAAAGCTATTTTGTTGCATCACAGCCCTAACAGAGGACGGCTGGGGGGAAAACATTTCTTTCAGACTTAATAAATTCCTAGTACCCTCACTGGCTTGCTTGAATGAAGATCCCTTCTCCTCTCCATCCTCCTCTCTCCTTTCCACAAAGGAGATCCATATTCTTCTCTTGCACCAGCATGTCTCTCCCAGAGTCAAGACTGCCTACAGGGCACACCACAAAGCTTTGAAGGAGCCAGGCAAGGTTCTCCTGCAGGCTGGACATCTCAGGAGTCACACTCTACTGTGCAAGCTCTTGCTTTGTTTCTTGAAAAGGGGAGATGAAATTAGCTTTCAACAATGCCAGCCTGCATTCTTCAGGACAGCATTTCCCCAATAATGCCAGAACTTAGAAGTTCTCCTTATCAAGGTAGCTCCTGCAAACAATGAACCTAAAGTATTGAAAAATAAAGTAAATCATCAACAAAATGGAAGTGTGTAAAAGACACTGGTGGAGACAGTCTACGCTAGTTGAAAGGATGCTCCACTGTAGTAATTCAGCTCTAACTAAATAGATTTTCTACTACCAGGAGCTTTACCTTGAATTTTCCCTGAAAAGACTGGGAGTTTAAAAGAATTTTTGATCCATGCAAAAAAATATAAGAGGAACCAACAATTCAGCCAATTATTCCTGTCTTTCGGCAATGTGTTATTTTTAGGACAGAAGGAATAGTAAAGAAAACTGGAAAGTAAACTAACCCTTGAAACTAAAACTAAGCAGCTTGCATGTTGGGTTTTTCCTTCTCATCTTGTCCTCTCTTTCTTATCTGCCTTTACTGCCAGCAGAAATTCATGTTTTATTCTTCCCTTCCAGAACTTAACAGAAGCTCATTCAAACCTTGTTTAAATGTATCTGGTAATTTCATCAGTGTTACAGGATCACACTACTCCAGCAGTTCTTCTTTGCACTCTCATCCTGCCACAAAATATATTGACCTAAATATTGTATAAAATATTGTATCACTGATTTATATTATTCAGCTCTTCATAGGCTGAATTCTTCTTATCTTGCATAGCATTTAAACCTGTGATTTTTTGGTTTTTGTTTTTGGGGTTTTTTTAAATAGTATGAGTGCTGGAGGAATAGAAAGAAGTTTCTTGTTTTTTAAACCAGGACCAGAAGTTTGTGAGGAGAGTCACTGAAGAACCTGGTTTCAAACTGTAGCTCCAGAAGACCAGAGAGAGGGGAAGGAAAGTATTGATGAAGTCAGCTCTGGTATTTTGACATACTTTTATGATTAAGGAGATGGAAATAGGGTTAGGCCACTTGGAATGAATATAGAGAGGTTGTCAGGGAAGTAGAAATGAGACAAGGAAGGTTGAGGCCATCTGGAATTAAATCTGGCCAAATATGTCAATGAGAACAGGAAGGGCTTCTTCAAATTTAACTATAGCAAAAGGAAAACCAAGGACGATTTGGAAGCATTATAAATGGAGCGGGGATGCAGACACAGAGTGACTGAACATCTTTGCACTGGTCTGATAGGACATCTCTTAGGCATCTCTGACCCAGGAGACAAGCATAAAGGACTGGTGGAAGGAAGGAGGATTGGGTTAGAGAGCATCTAAGCAAATTTGACATCCACGAGTCCATGGGCCCTGACAGGCTGCGTCCATGAGTGCTGAAAGAAGTGGTGGACACCATAGCAAGGCTGCTCATGATCATCTTTGAAAGGGTACGGCAGCCAGGAGAGGTGCCTGAAAACTGGAAGAAAACAAATGTCACACCAGTCTTCAAAAACTGCAAGAAGGAGAACCCAAGGAGCCCCCGGCCAGTCAGCCTCACCTGAACCCTGAGAAAACTGATGGAGCACCTCATTCAGGAGTCTATCTCTGGCCACAGGAATGGTGATCAGGAGAAGTCAGCATGGATTCATAAATAAAAAAATCATGCTTGACCAACCTGATTGCCTTCTGCCATGAAATGACAACCTGTATAGATGAGGGGAGAGCAGTGGATATTGTCTACCACAACTTTAGTGAGGCTTTCAACACCATCCCTCACAACATCCTCATGGGCACAGTCAGGAAGTGCAGCTGGATGAGCAGACAGTGAGGTGCACTCAGAACTGTCTGAATGGCAGATCCCAGAGGGTTGTACCCAGTGGCACATGGCTGAGTTGTCACTTGTGGTGTCCCCCGAGTCCAGCACTGGGCCCAGTGTTGTTCACCTTGTCCATCAATGCCTCAGGTGAAGGGCAGGTGCCTCCTCAGCAGGTTCACTGACCACACAAAGCTGGGAGGAGGGGGCAGTTCCCCAGAGGGCTGTGCAGCCCTTCAGAAGGAGCTGGGCAGGTTGGGGAGCTGGGCAGAGAAGAAGTGACTGAAATTTATCAAAGGCAAGAGCAGGGTCCTGCACCTGGGGAGGAAAAGCCCCTGCACCAGCACAGGCTGGGGGCTGAGCTGCTGGAAAGCAGCTCTGTGGAGAAGGACCTGGGAGTCCTGGTGGACAGCAAGCTGTCCGAGAGCCAGCAGTGCCCTTGTGGCCAAGAAGGCCAAAGGTCTCCTGGGATGGATTAGGAAGAGCATTGCCAGCACGTTGAGGGAGGTGATCCTGCCTCTGTACTCAACCCTGGTGAGGCCACACCTGGAATGCTGGGTCCAGTTCTGGAATCCTCAGTACAGCAAAGATTATGAAGGGACTGGAACCTCTCCCTTATGAGGAAAGGCTGAGGAAGCTGGGCCTGTTCAGCCTCAAGAAGTGATGACTGAGAAGGGACCCCATCAATGCCTAAAAGATTCTGAAGGGAAGGTGCCAAGAGGATGAAGCCAGGCTCCTCAGTGGCGCCAAGCAATAACACAAGAGGCAACAGGCAAAAAGTGATGCATGGGAAGTCTCATCTGAATATGAGGAAGAACTCCTTCAATGTGCAGATGAGGGTGCAGTAGAACAGATTGCCCAGAGAGGTGCTGGGGTATCCCTGACTAGAGACATTCAAGAATTGTTTAGATGCAGTTCTGTGCAATGTGCTCTAGGATGACCCTGTCTGAGCAGGAAGGTTGGACCAGATGCCCCACTGTGGTTCCTTCTAACCTTACTTGTCCTCTGTGATTATGTCTATGATAAATACCAGTGCTTCCCAAATAAACACACACACATATAATAGATGCAATTACTAAGGCCCCAACTGGAAAAAAATAGCATAGGAAACAATGCTGCAAGTTTTGTTGGTTTGGGGTTTTTTTAAGGCTAAATGTTAGCCAGGTAATATAGTGAATAAAAATACTATCAACTTCATATGATCCTGTATTTACCAGTAGCAAAGATTTTGATTGAACAATTGTGTCAGCATTTATCATTTTAAAATAGGAAAAGTGAAATAAAGAGAAGGAACAAAAGCTGCAAGAAATGTAAAAGCAAAGTCATCCTATAGTACTTGAGGTAATGTAGAAATGCCTTTTTTAGGGGATTAGGAACACGTAACTCTGATTGAATACTAGCAGGTAACTGGAAAAAGGTGGGGGTTTTTGTATCATTATGATTAAAAGCCCTAAATTTTGTTGCTATTTCAGCTTCAGGAACTTGTGGTTTTAGAACCAACCACAGACAAATGTCTGCCTGGTGAGCACATGTGAATTGTCCCAAGCAGAGTGAGATGTCGTACTCAGAAGTGTCTGGGTAGTCATCAGTACTGGCAGCATATGCCACACTGGGGAAAAAAAGGGGGAGTGGGAGGAGGGAAAAACCCACAAAATAAAACCAGATTTCTGCTAGCTGTCCATGAGGCTGATTCTCTTCCTCACAACCTGGTTTTGAAGAATGCTACAGTCAGGGGGTGGAAGGAATGGATACAAGGAGAAGATCTTTTTTGGAAAGGACTGATATTTCTCCTATGAATTTAAAAAATGTCTCCCCTCAAGAGCAAACTAAGTTGAAAAGATACTTGGTCTCCTTCTCAGTGTTTCTCAGCTTTACAGCACAAGATAAAGAGCCCCAAAGAGGCAAGTCAGTTCTGTAAAACTGAAAAACAGCAAGTAAAAACAGCCTACATTTAACTTTATTCTTCTGTGTTGAAGGCAGCTGTTACACTCCCATTTGGCAGTATTTCATTCAGGAGAAAACAGCAGACTTCTGCCCTTGGGAAACTAAAAACTAAATATGAAGGGAAGCGGTGACTTGAGCAAATGTCTTCATTTGTGACCACCCCTCAGCCTGTTGGAATGGAGGACAGTCAACACAAGAATGGGGATAGTTCAGCATTTAAATACAATAGCTCATTTTCGTTGCTTCCTCACTGGAAAATCGATGCTACAAAAGACTATTTTGCAATGAACAGTCTCAATTATATTTTTGTTGTTTGCATTACAACAGAACATAGAAATCTCATCCAAGACCAATGCCTGACTAAACAACACAAATTCAAATGTTTGTAGACTGACTTGGTGACCAACATATGGCGGGACCAGAACTGAGCTCAGAGGGGAAGTGAATTACTGGAGGTCAGAAATTAACTGAGAATGGATTGTATCCAACATCTTTCAATTGCACTGCATGGCACCAATACTCTTCTTTTTGCAAAGAAACAGAGATTTGTTACCCTTAGGCAAGCTTTTCTTTAAAAACATCATACTCTTGTAAATGAAAATTGTTTTGTATGAAAATTTCCAATATAGTTTCCCTGAGTTATGATAGAACAGGGATGGAATTAGGAGCTTCACTTCTTTATATTTTCAAACAACACACTACTTTTAGAATGCACAGCTCATTTTCTAGCCTCAACAAGGGAGATTACCATTAATCTTCAATATATGTTCCTTACTGTACTTGCACCATTCTAAAAAGAGGGCATTTGAACAAGGTCTGTTCTAGGAGAAAACTGAGGTCTCTAAAGCATCATAATCATGCTCAAAATAAATGCTTGCTTCTCTTAATGATCAGGAAAATGCAAGTACTTCTAAAAATCAACAGGTGGCATGCAATCTTTTATAAAAGAAATACTAGATTAACCAGCAGAGAAGTAATATTTAAAATTTCCAGATTTTCTGGTAGATTCAGATAGTTTTATTCTTTCAGGCTCTCTCTCAAGATGCTATCCTCAGTTACCACATTATGACTCTGGTCCTGTTCCTGTTTGAAAAATCTAAAATGTTATTGATGGTCTAGTCTTTATATTATGAATTTCTGTCAGCCAGTATCCTATTTACAGAGCTGAAACACAGATGGTTCAAATAAGAATTGCTCCTATCCCAACATCTCACAGGATAATCTTTCTATTAGGTAGTATGCAAATTCCCATATGAATAAAATTTCAGCTATATATCCCACTACTTTCCAATCTGTCACTTGTAAGAACCATTCCAGCTGTATTTTCATATAGTTGTCTTAAAAATGGCATAGATTTATTGCTTGGACCATTTTTCATTTCCATTTATTTCTGCTTAAATGTGCCTGACAAGGCATCAGTCCTCCTGACTAAAACTTGCAGCAGTTCTGGGGACAGACTGCAGATCTGTGCTAATGAGCAAATAAAACAAGTGTTGACCCCATGTAGCCTGCTAGCCCCAACCAGGTCTATGCCATGCAAACACATAACTAAGAGCCTTACCAGAGTTACTAGTGTCACAGAAAAGTACTTTTACTCCTCAGTGAGGCTAAATCTAGGGAATTCTCTCATCCTACTTTGCCTTTCCTTCAGTTTATAAGTGACACAGCTGACAACTCCTCACAATTAATTTTTTTTTCCCTCTGCCAAATTTAAAATGGGTTGGCCAGCAAGGCAGGTTTGGAGCTTCTATTGAATGGCACTAAGAGCATTTTATCTCCTAGGGTACACAGAGAGGCATGAAAAATATTTCAGGGAAGGAGATGGGCAGAACAAGTGAATGGTATCAGAATTTAGAACAGGAGGTGTGAGTAGTAAAAGGGACGTTTAGGGTTACTGTGGTGGACTGGCACACTGAACACACCCATAGAAAATCAGAGTTCATGAGCTCTTATGTTCACATGTAACACTAGACACCTTGAAACGGCAGCAGGTCACCTCAAATCCATTTAATACATTCTTTAACACATTCTCTCACCCAGGCCCAACAGTGCAAAGCTTGTTTGCACTCTGCGTCGATGCATGCCAAGCAGGAACAAGTCACTGCTGCACACCACACATGGTATCATCCTTGGGTTCATCCTGTAATATTTTGTGACTCCTGTTGACAAACTCAGCTGGAGAATTACCAGAGGTTTTCTTCTTCTTTCCCTAAGAGCATCAGCCCTCTGCTTGGCTTACTTTTGCAGTTACTTTTTGTGGGTTAACGAATGGCCCATTACCATCCCTGTTTAATTAGTTTTGTTTCAAATTTTTAACTCAGCCGTGGGCTCTGCTCTGAAAGGAACCTGTTCCTCAGGATGTCTACAAGAAAAACTTGATGTATACAACTGAAATATCATTCACACCTATAAGGGCTGAAAAGTGCAGAAACCACGTGCTCTGACAGGGTTTTTTTCTGTGTTTTTGCAAGCCCATGAACAAACATGACATTTGGAGTTGAAAACCTTTAAACCTTTAGAGTAACATGGCTTCTTGCCTACCCTAGTCCATGCACCAGTTGATGCCTTGCTGCAAGTTCTTCAGTTTGAAAATATTTTGGCCCTTGTTTTTAAGTTGTTTTCTAATACATAAAAAAAAAAATTACTTCACGACATGTCTATTGATATTTACAAAGTGACAGTAACCTTTTTGACTGTCACAGTTGTCAAATGGACCAAAAAAATCACATTAGCTCAACAGCTGTCAAAAGAAAAAAATCTTTTGAGATGTTATGAAGTCAGGAATACAAATAAGATTTTAATTATATATGCACTGTCAACATGAAATGCTAAATACCTATACATTTCAATTAATTTTCCGGAAATATTAGAAAACATTTAGCACACAGAATAAAAGGGAAAACTGCCATTTATGCAGTGTTATTGGCATGTGTGTCACAACTAAAAGTAAATAGAAGACAAATTTTCAGTTAAAGTCTGTAGGATGATTTGTAGGAAATTTAACATCCAAATACTGGAAATTTACTTCACTCCTCCCACTTCACACTGCTGGCAACACGTGGCTGTCCCAAATCTATGCTCTTGTGGCTTTGATTCATGCTCAGATCAGTGATTCTCCCTCTGTCATTACACACAGAATGTAAATATTTGCTCTGTCTGTATTCTGGTTTACAGACCTGACCCACTACTGAATATGCAGGCTGTAATTCAATCACAGAAGGATCTGTTGCCATGTGTAAATTAGGATTTTATGTTTTACGACTTAGGCTTTGAAGAGCAGTCATCTTCCTACTCACCTCCCCCTCTCCTTGCCCATGACTGAATTATAGTTCTGTCTCTAATTGAAGCCTAGTATTATTCTATTTCTCTTCTGCAGAGAGAAAGATCAGAGCTATCATTCTGAACACACAGCAAGCCACAGGAGCCTGAATGAGGTACTCTAATGACAGGTCCTCCTCCACAGCACATTTGCAGTCTTTCTGCTAATTAATTTGATTTCCTTTGTCTAGACTAACATAATACAGTAAGTTATGCTCATTTAAAGGGAGATCGTTGGCCTCTCAGTTCACTCCAAATGAGGAAGAAAGAAGAGTCAATAGACTGGAATCTGGGGGAGACTGACTGACTTTGTCCTTGACTACACCATTGCTTATGTTTTCACTTGACCAAGACTTTGTCTCCAGGAGAACCCGAGACAGCACTATCATCAGAGGAGAGACTATAATCAAAATCAGATATCGTCGGTATGTGCATGGCAAGGCAGTGGCAGCTACACAGAAGGGTTCTGTCTATGATGGACTGCAGTCAGCAGCCTTCTTCCTGGCAATCGCTTGGCATTTGCTGTTCACAGCTCCTGACATCCTCGGAAGGCTGAACAAACATGTAATTAAAACACAAGCTGATTTCTTCAGACTCCCTTCACAGCACAAAAGGAGATTCAGTAGTGTGCCACTGGACTAGTAAACCAGAGGCAAATCTAGTGATGGAGTTAAAGAAGTAACCTCCTCACTATTTGGAAGACAAAATCTACATTTGCCAGTTCTGACAACGATTGAACCTCAGGGGCTGGACAAAGTCTCAGAACTGAGCTGTCAGTCAAATACAGAACTTGGGAAATGGAATGATGCATGATAAACAGATGATCAGAACTGGATTTGAAAGTTCAGTCTTCTGAGTCATCTGGGTAGATCCAGTTTTAAAGCCAGCATGAAAAGTGACAAGAAATCAGACATCATACAGGAGCCCTGTGGGGTGGAATGAGTTCAAACACTTTTTAATAGCAGCAGGGAATATCTTCCCCTATGACAAAAGAAGAAGAGAGAATGCTGACAGGGGCAAATCACCAACCACTTCTGCTCACACATCCACAGAAAAGTGCCAGAGCTCCCCTTCTGTAGAGAGTTTCAGGACCACTTCTATCTCTGTAACCTCAGTGGCATTTACAATTTTGCAGCATCGGAGAAGAAGGATTCCAGCCTCATGACTTACTGGCAGAGGGGTTATTTTTTTGGCTCACAGAAACTGGGAACCTTCTTTACTCAAACACCGGCAGAAGATAAACTGCACCTGGAGGCTCATTATTAACTTATTCTGACCTTGGTTTTTTTACAGTGTTTGGCCACAAGCCATTCAAACTGTGTCACCACAGTTAAGGTTTGAGTATTTTTCCATTATTGATGCTTTCAAGCTCAGCAGAAATAGACAGTAAGTAAAAGGAAATCTGAAGATTCTTCTCTATGGCTCTTTCAGAAAGCTAATCTCAGAAAGGTCAGGAAAGTATCTTGGAAAGAGTTAGCCAACATCTATCTATAAATTTCAGTGTGAGACTGCAAACTCCATTTTTCTTCCAGGTCCATTCAAGGACTCTTCCCCAGATCCACCCTAGGCAGCTCCTCCTTGAATCTAGACAAGAGAGAGGCAACACTTCTAATCTGGTAATCTTGGATGACCTCATGTTACTACACAGAAGGAAAAAGATACCAAGACCCCATTGCACTTCAATGCTTAATTGGATTGAGAGTAACGAATGGTCCAAGTGAAGTGACAAAGAGCTTCCCTCCTGACATGACTACAATGTGAGATCCTAGCTAACAAGTCCATTTGTGACCAGTAAATGCAAAACTGATTGAGAAGAGAGGGAATGAGTGATCAGGAAGGTTATCCATTCATGGTTTGCTTTAGTTTCTTTTCTGTTATTACAAAGTAGTCAGAGAACACAGGCATTAGAGGTCACACCATTCTACTAATCCTAACCACTTAGCGCTGGTTCAAGCAATCACATATTTCATACTGAAGCAGCAAGGGAGTTTGATCAGACGAAGGTTTTGTTCAATCAGATGAAAGTGCTTGTAATGGCTCAGCAACCAGATGCCATCTGTGCCACCAGCTAAGTCTCACTGTAGCTAATAATAGCTAAATAAGGTTGTCCCAAAGAAAATGCTCTGATCCATAGATTTACTCTGATTCCTAATGAGTGATCTCACACACACCTCACATAATTGACTTATGAGTGATTTAGACCAAAAATACAAAAATCATTATGTACACCCTTGAACTAGACTTTTCTAATATTTTTTCCTATGTCTTGGCTAAACAGTAGAATTTTTAAAGAAGTTATGTGTAATATGGGATTAAGAGGATAGGTATCTAAAATAAGGAATGAGGGAAAATACCTTTTGACACTGTGAGAACTAGACATATTGAAAGCCTCATCTTGATATTGGAGCAAATACTAACATTGGCCTATGTCTCCACTTAAGATTAGCTAAATAACAAGATTCTGAATTGTCCCTTTCTTTTTCAAAAAGGAGGTGAAGTGAGCAAAAATTGGTTTTAAGATACTATCAATGTAAAGTTACTAAATCCTCAAAAGCCAAGATGTTTCACAGAGTTAACATGAAGCACATTTTTGTCTCAGTAATGGGAAAACCCTAAAAATGCATGTCAATTCAAACTACAGCTTTCAGTCCAAAAATGTCTGTGTCTCTTCCTGTGAAAAAGTATTTTTGAGAAAAAGTGTTGATCAACACTTCTAAAAAACCTTCATTCCTACTGTGTGAAAAGACAAAAAGAGTTTCAACTGAACTTACCCCAATTCCTGCAGTATGATGGACCTCAATGGGTCAGTGATAACCACAGCCCCATGGGACTTTCTACACTTGTATTTTGAAAGGAGGCTCAGTAAAGAATGTGGCTTAGGAAAACAAGACTCTCTTCCCTTACTTAGTCTCAGAACAACAGCTTTTGCTTCGAGTGATTATTTCAGCTTCTGTAATTTTTCTCCAGCACAAACGTAAAGAAGCTCCATACATATCACATCAGTGATTTGGGCAGCATGAGAGCATGGTGAATGTCAGAGCAACAGAATAATAACTACGAAAAACATTACAAAAAATGCACCTAGCAAAGGTAAAGTTAAAAGCAGCTCACCTGTCTGGAAATCTGCTAGCTTGGCAAAAGCTCTTCTTAGAGGATCCTAAGAAGCTCTTAATTAGCACAAAAACTGAAGAGTACTAATTGCTACTTGGCAAAACTCTGCTTATTAAAAACACAGGGACATTTGTGTGGTTTTTTTCCTTTTGATTTTCAAAATAAAACACTTTGTTTTACAACATGAATGACACAAAAAGCTACATCAAAGCAAGTGCACATTTCAGTATCTACATCTTTGTTGTAAACTTGAAGAGGAGGAAAGCTTACGTAAGAAAATTTAAAAAAAAAGGGAAATAGGAGTGAGAATTAAATCATTAAACTGTATGGTTTAAGCAGAATGTGCAATGGCACTTCTGACTTAAAAAAGAAAGTGAGACAGGTGATTTTGAAATAACAGAAACACTTTAAATGCAAGCTACTAGTGGATTTAGAGCATAACTGTACAGAAGACATAAAGCTCTCCCCTCAATACTACAGTTTTAACGAGATCTTCTCTATCTCTATTTTCCACCCCCTCACAAGAACCAAAATATTATGTGTTTAAAGCTGCTTGCCAAACCCATGGCAAAGCATCTAAGAGAAACAAGAGATTTAGAGACACATTAGAAAGAGGTGACAGGGACATAGATATCACTTGAATCAATGTCAGCAATCCAGAAAACATCTGTTCCCACACCTAAAAAGCCTCCAGTTTCATTCTGGACTGTGACATTGCTTATGTGTCCACATGTTAGTGTTTCTGTAGGATGCCCAGATGTACAGCTGGGTAGGTGATGATGCTGTCTGCTGCCATTCACCCAAATGATAGATGAAATTTGGGGGCCTCTCAGCAGCTCCCCAAGAGCCCTGCTTTGTCATGTGTGTTTCACATACTGAGCCACCACTGAGTGGAAGATAAACAGCACAAACTGCTTGCTACCAGTCATCCAAAAATGTAGCCAGTGGGGGACGCTACTTATCTTTCTTGTAACAAGCCCTTCAACAACATCTTCCCTGTTTATGAATGTAAGCTCATGGTTTCAGTACACACATGAACCAGAGATAATTTGACCAGCATTCCCCTCCCATTGTAAAAAAACCCCAAAAAAAAAAAAACAAAACAAAACAAACAAAAAAAAAAAAAAAAAAAACAAAAAAACAAAACCAAATCAAAACCAAACAAAAAAAACTCTAAAAACTGCAGAAATGGTTAGTGAGAAAATGAAAGCACAAATAGGCATTTAACATATTTTACAGTTAAAGCTGGATTATGAGGTAGGCAATAAACACAAAATTCCTGGACCTGAAGGGAATTACAATACCATATTCAACATTGTTTTGATGTCATTAGGTTTTGAGGTATGGAGGGTGAGGTCTTTATACAGGGATTTAAGATCACTGTATTATATCCTCCTCCCTGACAGATTAAGAAAGTCGATTGTTCTAGATTTTTGAGTCCAAATGAAACTAATCACAGGCCAAAACACTAAAACCTATGCCTTTTCCCCTCAGTTTTAGATTCTGATTAGAATACTGCAGCATATAGGTTCAAATATATATTCCCACTATATATAGTCATTTTAGGACAGCACAACTCCACTTTCAGGAAGAGTAATGACCCATAGAAAACCCTGTGTTTGACCTTGGGAAATGGCCAAAACAGCAATTAATGTCAGCGGGATATATTTCTGAATGCCAACCATGCCCCTCTGAGATAAAGCTTAAATCATCTTCGGCTGTTACCCAGTCCAGGATGCAGTTTAAGTCCTCTGGACTGTGAGCCACTGTCACTCTGCTCCTGATCTCACATTCCCCCCCACCCAGGACACATGCACGTGTGCAGCCACACAGTCAGCAAGACAAGTCTGCTGATCCAGCCAGAAAGGTTTGGCTTTTTCTGTTCTGCCCACAGCATCAGTGCTGCTGCTGGGCCCCCGTGCCAGTGCTGGGCTGCTCTGCCTTCCCAGCTCCAGCCTACAAGCATGCTGCCTCCAACCAGTGGCCACACCACACCCTGATACTCCTTCCAGACTGGGGCCTGGGAACGCTGTCACCCAACTTACCTGTTCCAGGGCGGGGGAGGCTAATGTAACTGGGAGGGTGTGGCTGATAAAGGCGGCGCTGACAGATGAAACTGCATGCTCTGGCTTCCCATGAGAGATGCATGGTCCTTATATCTAAATGGCTTGATGGCAGTAGTACAGTCTGTACCACTGCAGTGCAAAGGATTAAAATAATAATAATAATAATAATAATAATAATAATAATAATAATAATAATAATAATAATAATAATAAATGTGATGAATAGTACCTTTTCCGATACCCGAGAACATCATAAATATGTTTGTTTAGGTTGAAACATCAGACCCTGTGAGAGATGCACACTCCTCCACAGTGGCCAATGGGGGCCAGGTGAGAGATGTGGCAAATTTAACCAGGCACATGTGTTAGGGCAGCTAGCTCGCCATAAAAGCCTCCTTCTGCTATAAAGACAGGAGAACTTGATTATAGCAAGTGTCTTAAACACTACAGCTCTAACTTACAACTAGATTTCCAAAAATGGTATGTGCAGTTTATCTAAAGTCCTCAATGGCTATGGGGTGCCTTAAAAGAGGATCTTGTATCTTATCTTGAAAATATGCTCTGCAACTGTAGTGCAAAACTAAATATTAAACATGGAAAAAGAAACATGAAAATGTACTCTAACTTCTCCATCCTTCTGTCTGACTTTGGAGTGTTTTGCCTTTTAAGTGCAAAGGTTTCTACTGCCAAAACAGCAGGGTTTCAAGTGATTAAACAAAACCACTGGTTACACTGCAAAAAAAATATCTATATGATATATGAAACACTGATGCCTTCTGCTTCACTCTTTCTCCATTATCAATATCATCCTACCTCTCCTAACATCTACCCTTGCTGGATTCTCCACACCTGATCCAGAATCTAAGTTGGAAGATGGTGACAGGATCACTCTTTTTTCATGTGAAGATGCTACATATGCCCATGCAATTAGTGCCATGCAAAATTAAATAAAACCAAATTAAGGACAAACACACAAACAGTGTGATTTGGCAAAAAAAAGCTGGAGGAAGCACTTTTCCATTCTCTTTCCAGGTAACAGATTTGCCAGAATACTCATGAGACAGAACAAATCTTTTTTTTTTTTTGAAAATAAAAAAATCTGTCAGAAGTTCTAACACATTTTGAATGCAAATATTTGTCCAATCTTCCTTTCAGAACAGAGCCCTAGAGCTGTAAAAAGAGTTGGTCACTTGTTCTGCTATTGAACTCGTATGGATTTTTACCCTCCTTAGGCAAAAGCATAAGTTGTGCTTTGACATGACATGGCAAGAGATAGAGTGATGGTGCTAACACCTGAAGAAGAAAAACACAAGGCAAACATTCAGGAGCATTCATTCAGCAGAAGGCTGAAGCAGTCTGTTTCTGTGGTCCCAGACTGTTTCTCAGGTGATGGCTTCAGTGCCAAAGAGCACCAGCTTGTACGTCTGCCACCGCACAGACACCACAATCACCAGCCAAAGGGAACATGCCTTATGCACAGAACCTGTTTATTAAGTTTCTCCCTTGATACTGCACAAAGGCACCTTCATTCTCCAAAAGCCTGGGTGATTCTGAGAACCACGTGGGCTAAGGCTTTCCATTTAGCTACAGCCGCTTTTATGCAAGAACAAATGTAATATAATTAATAGTCAACAGATAGGACTAACTCTCATGCAGGTATGGGAGCATTTTAGTAATTAGGACTCTGATTAAGACAGGGCAGCTTTAAACTAACACTGTAGAAGTTAAGCAAACACTTAACTAGCTTCCTGTATTCAGGCCTAAAAGCCTGTTAAAGTTACCAGACCTTAGAAGAAAAGTGAGGTAATGTATCCTGCACACCAGCAAGTCATAAGCAGCAGGGAACACGCCCTCTACCCACTTGTAATTAGAACTAAGAGATAGAAATTGTACAACAGTTGAATAAGTTTGAAGTTTGGACCAGTTGGCATTTAAACAAGGAAAGGTGTCTGCCAACTTAAATGTATAGCTCTTATTTTTAATCAGTTGTGAAGCAATACTTATTCTTCTAAAAGGCTCTGTACTTCACTGACAGCTTTTTGTTAAATCAGCTTCCATACAGTCCCTCAGTTTTCTATTGTTTCAGTGTGCACTGGTGCCTCTCACAATGGTCATCACAGTAATACATCACTCCCAACACATTCCACACTAGACAAGAAACTCCTCTGCACCTGGAATTTAAAACAAAAAACCAAAAACAGAAGCTAATCCAATTTATATGCTAAACTCAGAGGTGTGGCCACCACCCTTCGCTGATGGTACACTGAAGATGTTAAGGACAAATCAAGAGTCTATTTTTGGCCCCAAAAACATGGGTGAACAAACACAGAATGGAAAGTAGTAAATTATGAACTAGTTCTGGGCACCATGCCTCAGGAAAGCCATGCAGTCTTCCCAAGGGGAGGCAAGGAAGAAAGACAAGAGCATTTATACACACAGAAACCAACTCAATGTGGCAAGATTGCAGGAATCTGTGCTCTTTAATACAAAGAAGCAAAGTCCAGGGGAGTGATGTTAATAGCTTTTAAATGCATAATGGGCAATAGCAAAGAATGAAATTATGGTTTTAGTCTTCATAGATTTGAATGTAGTAATGTTAGCAGATGAGATTTCAGGCAATATTCCTATTAGCAAGCACCATGATACAGAGAGTGAAGCATTGGAATTGATTTGCCTAAGTTTGTAGACTGGTCATCAGGATTATTAAGGAAAATGTGATGCAAAAGGAAAAAAACAAAATCACATTTGCCATGGATTACATTAGATTAAATGGATCCTAATAAGTAGGAGAAGAGCCAGACAACTTCCCAAAATTCTTTTAATTCCCTTTTAAGTAAATAGATATATATACATATATAACATAGAATAATTATTATCTGCCAAAGGACCATTTTTAATAGCTTCTAGAGGTTTTTTTTGCCTAGTTTTTTAATCTCTCTTCTCATCCTCCTAGGCTTTTTCGTTTTGGGCTGTCACAGAAATAAATCACCATTCTTTTTGCTACAGAGTCACCAAACCACTACTCAAAGCCAGCCTGATGTTTAACACACTGCAATCTGCTAAATGTGAACCTACCAGGCCTACAATGCAGATACAATCAGATGGTTTCAGAATTAAAGACTCAGTTTTACTTCTTTTGCTGCAGGCAGAATATGTAACTTTTGTGCAATGCTCCTCTGTTGGCAAAGGAGGTCAAGATTCAAGATTTTGAAGAATGCCTTGGCTTTTCCAAAATTTCAGTTATTCAGAGGAAATACTGCCTTGTTTATTTCTGAAGAAAATGAATGTAAGTTATAAATCATTAGAAAATAAATCAGGTTTCCTAAAACATATTTAAATATGATATAACAGACACATTTTTCCACATAAGGCTAATTTGGGCACAGTTTTAAACAATCTTTGAAGATCAATTTCAAGACAGAGGAGTCAAAACTGTTTAATTAGCCAGGATGGTTAGATGAGAAGATGGAAATATTGTTCCATGCAGAGTTTTTCCCCACGGTCCCTTCAGATGCAGTGACAGACGCACTGAACTAGAAGGCTGGCAATGGCACTGCTGATGCGACACTGCTGATGGAGCTGCCAAATTCCACAACCAAAAACTGAATGGGACAGCTGAGTGGCTGCTTACCCAGAGGTCCCAGGATGACAGAACAGGCTGACAAACAACCACGTCCTCAAAGATCTGAGGCCAACTGCAGAGGTTTGCACAGAAGAAAACATCTGTAATGTCCTCATGACAGCAAACACCCAAATTCCTCTCTATTTGTAATACCTGTAATTAACAGGTGTGGAATAGTTTGTCAACAGCTGTTATCATAAAGCTATGGTATTTGTCCTACAAGCACAGCAGAGCTCTGTGAAGCTGTACCCACTGTCCAACACTCCCTTTCCCACAGAGCACGACAAATAAGATAATGAAATTGCCCTCAAACAGAAACTGAACACACACTGGAACAGAATTCAAGTTTCCCATCTGCCTTCTTTATCCTTCCAAAAATGATATAAGTTTTGAAATAAGATTTACTTATTGTTGGTAGTTCCCTAAAATTAATACAGAGAGTAAGGGCTTCTCCTTGGCATTTTCCCTATGAGGAACTGCTTCCTTACCTAGAAATAGTCTAATATTTCTGATTACTATGAACAGGTGAGGTGACATTGCAGTGTGTGGTTTTGTAAAAGCCAGGAAAGAGTCATTCACTAAAAGCAACCTACAACCCATATTAGTTATTTCTTTACTATTACATTCTTATTATGTACTGTTATTTAGTAACAAATATACTGCTATTTCTGAGAGAAGCCAGTTGCTATGTTTTTTTGAACCGATGCTACATGTATACTCTCTTGTAAACCAATGCAAAGCTAGAGTCAAGTGGATATACAAATGTTCATGGTCTAATAAAAAATAAATCCATCACTCTTTGCCAAGGAATTACAGCAAGATTGAAACAAAGGGAAATTTATTACAAGACAGAATCCTTAAACAGATCAGTGCAGCAGAGGATGAGAACACCCTGCAAGGCTTCATGCACTAGGCAATACTGGCAGTGCTTCTAACAACAAAAACTTCCACGCCTGCCCACTGTGTTCAGTAAGCTCAGGAAAAGAA
Source organism: Zonotrichia albicollis (assembly GCF_047830755.1). NCBI lineage: Eukaryota > Metazoa > Chordata > Aves > Passeriformes > Passerellidae > Zonotrichia > Zonotrichia albicollis. Next base: position 57,668,078 of record NC_133821.1, read on the forward strand.
AACATGGCAGATGGGTGGATTCTCTGCAAATATGTATTTAAAAATATTTCAGAGACTTTATTTGACAAATACTGACTTCATTGAAGTGAATGGAAAAAAATATTTTAGTTCAACAGAGACACAATAGAGACACAATAATTTTACTCTGTGGAAATACCGGTACAAAATCCTTGAGGTCTAAAATATATAGTCATTTAGATCAGGCTATGATCTGTCTTCAGGTAGACTTGCTGATATTTGACACATTTCAGGCAGCACAAAAATGTACTGCATTAAAATACTTGATCAGTTTGAAGTAGCCAGCAAACGCTTACAGATTAGTTATGACAGCTGAAAGATAGGGGAAAAAAAAGAATAAATATGACACAAAAAAAGTTTACCAGGAAGTAATTTAAAACAACATATTAACAACATTTATCTTCTTAGAATATCTTGAAATTCTACTACAAATTATTTTTCATTTGCACTTAATACCATGCTGCTTCTTTAGTGATTTTTTTATATTTAAAATCATATTATACTTTTAATTATTTTTCATCTAGCTATGAAGAGAAAGAAAAACGGACAAGGGAAGAGAAAACTCTGAAGATGAATGTTTTCTGCCTAGTGTGAAATGGCAAATATATCTAGCCTAGCAAATCCTAATCTAGGTTAGAGAAGCCCTTGGCTTTACAAAATGACCGGTATTTCGAGGTCCCATAAAACATAGCTATGAAGGGATCCCCCAAAAGTACCTCAACAAGTTCCCTCTTTTCTAAAGACATCCAGTCCAATGAAATCCTGCCAGCCAGAGGCAACCCAAACTTTCTGCTTTCTGATTTTTCTTTCTTATGCAAGTTAGTGAAGCTGCCTGGCAGGCTCACTTAGGACATGTGAGAATGGTTCACTCTCCCATTAAATGCCTTTCAAAGACATTTGAGCCCACAATAATTCAGTACCAACACCAAAGATAAATATCTACTAACATTTTATCTTTCCATCACCTTAGGTATAGGGATCTAGTAAGAACTTAATAGAAGACCACTGTGGGTAAAACACTGAAGTAAGTGAAGAAGGAGAAAAAGCTGTAATACAAATTTTTCTGGGAGAAAATGTAAAGAAATGAGGAGCATTTTGTGGTACAAGTGCCCTGCATTTCTAAAGCAATAAATATATAAATATAATAGGAATCACCCCATACTCCATTGATTTACACTCCTGGTTTGAACCAAATTAAGACTTAGTTAAGGTTCACTTTAGAGATACCAGACCAGCTGAATAAACCAGAGATACCAGATCATCTGAAGTCATGAGGTTCAGTTTCAGCAATGGTGACACATAACTGTTTTTCTGAAGCTAATGGTAATTTTCCCACAAAGTTTTTGCATTACTTGTTGGCTTCATAACACAAATGTCTTGTTTGGTAGTTTCCTGGCTGGAAGGACCTACTTACTGCCAGTTGGCGGTACCAGGCAAATCATTTCAGCAAAGAAAGGCTGATCCTAATCTCTTCTCATGCAAGGCTAATACAGTATCAGTGAAGAATTCAGTATCTGTATTCCTTTGTGTGCACAGCTCCCAACTGAACTTTGGACCTGAAAAATTGGTTGTTGTATGGGACTTCCTCATCTTGAAGTAAAGTCATGTTCAGTGATACTTAACAGCATCTGGGAAATCCCACAGCCCCTGAAAGGCTCACCAGCTCTGAACTGTGACATTCTGGCTACTGGTAGCAGGGGCCATTCCTTATGTGAGGGCTTGACAGTAGAGGGGAGGGGGTAATATGTGTCTAGGTGTACTTTGGATCTAATTTCATCTTCTTATAGCTCCAAGGATCTTATCACCTTTAGTTCCAGAGTGTAATTTAACCTATGTATTCAACCCTCATAGTGATCCTCCCCAGCCTGCAGTTGACCCTTTTTCCAGGCAGATTGAAAATCTCAGCAGATACATCCAAAAATGGGAGCATTAAGCAGAACCTTGCAGCATTTCTCAATCATTCTTCCTCCTTTTTTTTCCAAACACTTCTGCAGAAGCCTTCACTTTTGAAATGTAGGGCTCTGTAAACACTAATTTCTTCAGCATTATTTGAAGTTTAATAATTTCCCACTTTGACACACTAACTTATGTACACTTTAAGGCTAATCCCCCAAACTCCCTATTGGCAGCACAAAGGCAACAGGTGTCTGGCCTACCTGTGGAATTCCTGATACTGGACATCTAATTTTTGTGTTCTTCAACAGGAGTCTTGAGACTGATGCCTCTACTGAATTATTTTGGTTGCTCAGTTTCCCATTCAAAAATAGGTGCTTTGGAAAACTATGCCTTGCACTTCCATAATACTGTGCAGTTCAGTCTACAGTTCATTTTGTTTGGAAGCCACCTAGGCAGGTCACCACAAAACAGTTTACCTTAGCTATTAGTCTCCTGCTTCTCTACAAGATTTAATAAATTAAGACTGTCTGGCTAATATATCCTCACAGCTCCACATACTGACCAAGGAGCATGTAAAATTCTCAGCCTTTGTAATTTTGGGCAGAAGAAAACTTCAGCACTATTAATAAAAAGGTTTAAGGTAAGTTACCCAACAAAACATCTGGGGCTTCATGTTCACAAACTAGCACTCTAAGCATTGTTATTTGTAGAGCTCCTTTGATTTTCCTAACAGGCCAGTCTTCTGTATAGTGAAAATAGAAGAGAAGACAGAAGGCAAAGGCTACTTTTACCCATCACATAAGTAAGCAGTGCCACTGGGGTCAGATACATGTAGATTATTCTTAAGTTCTTTTTAAATTACTCAGACATTGTGTTGAAATCTCCAGAATGAAAGAAAAATGTTCCTTTCATTAACTTATGCATGAATTGAGGATTTATTGTAAGTCATATGCATATGCAAGGTTGGGTGAACAGGTATATTTTAACTGAAGGGTAAGCTGATATGAGAAGGTGACCGAGACAGAGGAGCAATGTCACAGCAATTCTGGATTCTTGATTTTATTAGTGTAGCAAAATAACACAATCCCATGAACAGAAAGAGAGAAAGAGAAAATGGCTAAATACTTAGCCTTCATCTCCCCACTCCCCACTCCCCTACTATGCACTGCAGAGCTGCTGGGCGAACAGGAGCAAGCAAGATCTACAATGCGAAGCTCTTCTTCTTGCAGACACTAGTGATTGCTGTCCTCAGCACAGATTCAGCATTTGTCTTTCTCCCTTTTCTCCTGCACATTCCTCCCGCAGACCTCTAGCAACTCTGCATCAGGGCAATAGCTGCACGCCACAAGATGATCTGGAGAGAGACTGCTGTCTCAACATAGCATGGAGATGACTCAGTAGTGACAAAGTAAATCATCCTTCAAAGATAAGTCAATAGTGAGTAAGTAATTTTATCTGTCAAGAGTTAACATGCAATGAATACTTGTAGAGGTTACTCAACATAAAAATCTACCAGTGGTTAGACATGAGTTCCCTCACATATGCTAACCAAGGAAGTCTGTGAAGTAATAAATTCCACTTGACTTCTCATGAAAAGCCTTAAAAACAGCAAGCTGTATGTATACACTCCTAGAAAAAGATTTTCCCCTAAGAGACAGCTTACAGCCAGATATCTTACTTAAAGATGCATCTTGCAAGTATTTCTTAGGAATTATGTTAAATTGCCATGTAAAAATACTTTAAAAAACAGTGAATGTGTGAGCAGAATAGCTTGCAATGAACAAAAAAACCCCCTAAAGCTGCTTTAAAAAGCCCAAAACACTTGTTGAACCTACACACACTGTGAAGCCATAAACAGTCTGGAAGTTAACTTCGGACCACTGAAAAGTTCAACTCACTTTTCATTTCTGTCACTATTTGCATTTTTCTTTTTTTTTTTCACTAACATAAAAGCATTAATCTGTTTGGATTTTCTTCTTAAATGTACTTTTCAAGTTCCTATATAAATTTCTAGCATGGCAAGATATCTTTCCTATAAACTCTGTGAAAACATAGCTTATGATGTTTAAAACATTCTATTTAATTAAAAGAAATTAACAGTCCCCTTAAAATGTGCAAGCAGCAGTTGTATATTCTGAAATCCAGGCTGTAAGTATACATCCCTTAAATTTTCCTAACTTCTTGAATAAATAGATCCTTTGAGGTTTCCCAGATAAGATATATTTTAGATTACTTAGGCTACCCAAAGAATGCTTTTGCCATTCTGTGCAAGAGCTGAAAGTGCATTTATCTTGCTATAAATAAGGTGACTCTTAAAGAATGAAGTTCAGAAGTGTTAATGTCAACCCTTTACTGGACATAATCTTTAGTAGGTTAACTCCATGTCTCAAAGCACCTGAGCTAGTTTAACTCAAATTTGAAATCAATTCTGACCTTTACAACATATGCAAGTCAGGAAAAGCTGATTGAATAATTTCAGAATTACAAGATACAAGTTTTATCATAAAACCTAGGTAGACACAAAGCTGCTTTGAAAGTTTCCATTTAAATATTATGTTGACTCACAACTACCATGAAAATCACACAGACTAAAAGGTATAACTGAAATGTCAATAAACAATCTATGTATGGAATAATTCAACTCATCAGAAGCAAATCCTCTCTTCCCTGCTTTATAGTACTTGGGTTTAGATATGCTGCTTCAAAAAAGAAAAGTGCAAGGGCAATTAGCAATTGTTGTCTCTTTCTTTCACTACAGTTAAATTTTTTTTACAGCTATGGATGGCCTTGTGCAAAACATACATAAAAACTTTGGATGTCCCAGGTTATAAACATTAAATAACAATGGTAGCATAGCAATACACACTGGGGTGGAACTCTCGCTGTATAGAAGGCATGGGTAAAAGTGTTAGGTTTTTTAAGCATAAAAGAATATTCACATTATCTTGAAGTAACACATTGTTCTCCTTCTCTGTGCAAGGAATTTAATCCAGTGCGTGCAAATCTGCATTAGAATTCATATCCTTACAGGCTTTGTAGAAAAACAAAACATTTCATTTTTTTTGTACCTACACATAAAGTCAGAGCTACCTCTTTTAGACACTACTCATATTTGCTCGCACACACATGTATCACACCACAATAGCAGTTAATAAGAGAAACACATTAGTCTTTCACAATTTTTTTAAAGTGCTCAATGACTATAAGAGTTTTTACAGTTCATAAAGTGAATCATAAGGTTCTGTTCAAACAATGACAGCATTATACAATTACACATATAATGGTTTGGGTTAAAAGGGAAATTTAAAGACCTGCTAGTCCAATCCCCCTGCCATGGGCAATGACATATTCCACTAGACCAAGTTGCTCAAAACCCCCTCCAGCCTGGTCTTGAACATTTGCAGACACACACATTTCTTCCCTCAGCAAGCTGTTCCTGGGTCTCACCACTCCCATTAGCCCACGTCATTTCACAAGATTTGGGAATTCTGGTCTCCAGGCTGTCTCTTAAATAACAATCTTATCTGAAGATTTTCCACACTTAGCAACTAAGCTCATCTATCTGGACCACTAGGGTCACTTGGTACTAACAGGGTTTTCAAGACATCGTGCAAGGAGTCTGCACTTCCCAGCCTCATTAGTTAGGGGATATACAGTGCTTTGAACACTTATGTCAACATTTACAGCACAGTTTCTGAGCCAGTTTCCCATATGTATTGATTGTATACCATTTCAGACATGCCAGAGGGCACGGAGAAAGGCTGGAACAGAATTAAGACACAGCCTAACAGCCAGAAGCAGAGACAAGGGCAGGATAACCCTTTCAGTTTAAACGTTTAGACCTATGCCTAGCTAAAGTGATGTCACATGGGCATAGCTGTAGGCAGAAGAACAAAACATGGATACTCTCTGGACCATTAATACTTTGTGATGCTTTTGTCAGGGGGAGTTAATAGAGTTAATTTTCCTGACAGTAGCTGGTATACAGCTATTTTGGATACGACAGTATTGGTAACACAGGAAGTTTTAGTTATTGCCAAGCAGCACTTTCACAGCATCAAGGCCTTTTCTGATTCTGAAAAATCTAATTTGGAGCACTTCATAACCAAAAAATCTTAAATTGCAGTTCACTTTTATAACAGAAAATAAGCCTCCCTTTAATGAATACAAACCCAACCATGCAGATTCTAATTTAACAAGAAAAACAATTAATTTGGGGTAGTTTTATAAACAGTGACAATAAATCTAAACCCAATGAATGACCAATAACTTTCAAAGATCTTAAAAAACACATCTAAATTTCAGTGTGGAAGAAGAAAACTCAAACAACAAGCATAGCATTAGCATCTCCAACTCTCTGCATCTTACACATTCAGATAAAGTAACAGCTTAAGTCAATCGTGTTTGACTGCTACCCAGTTATTTATAAGAGTAAATGAAGCTGGCGTACAAGTGGGGAGATGAACTGGCAGTGTGCCGTTCATCAATTTTATACAATTTGTATAAAACAGGGAACCCTGAAAGCACTCTGACAGCAGTCTGCCTATCTATGGGGACAAAGCTAAGCAGAAACACAAAAACAGGCAACACTCTGGTTTACCTAATGACAAAGTCAGAGATTTCTTCAATGTGCAGGTGAATTTGCCAAGGACAGACCTGCAAGAAGAACTCACTCCTGGAATAGTGGCCAGCAGAGCTGCACACACAACAGTCTCCTTTGAGACAGGAAACCTTTGGTATGGGCTGTGTACCCCTGCATTTGCTGTTCTACTACCTGAACGGATCACCTAAAGGCAGAATAAAAATTCTCATGGTTCCTGGAAGTCTCAAAGACTCCACAATGTGCTGGACTGTACGTGGCTATAATGCAAAGGCATGGCCCTTAATGAAATTGTAACTCAGGTCATCTCCACTGATTCCACAGACCTTTAAAGAACATTTAGGGGTGGGGGGTGGGGAGAGGAACACAAGAGAATGAAATTATTCCTCCACAGCTTGAACAAATTACATCAGGCTCTAATATCTGAAGCAGGTTAGGAGCTCACATTTACATCTTACATCACCAGGAAAAGGAATTAATATTTTGGGGTGACTTCATGGGTAGCATACAAATCCATAAATTTCACACAAAGAGTGATCCTTGAATTTTAGGCTTGTATCTAAGAAATTTCGAGGTTGAGAGGAATGTGGAAATTAACTAATTTCCCTAATCACCTATTTATCAAATAAATGTATTACCATACACAGCATGAACAGATAACCACAGTAGCTTCTACAACCAATTGTGACTTCATCCTGCAGTTCCAACTAATTACCAACACATGGTGGGAATAATGCACTGGCCTTTTGTGGTGCTCAGAAGCACACAGTGAGTATCTGCTCACTTTAGCAAGAAATCTGCTATTTTGGAGGTGGTGAAGACATTTACAATAGTAGCTTAAGTATCACCGTCTGATTACACATTCCCCTCTACTCACAGAATTTCTAACAAGACTTCCTGCATGGATTTCATAGCAAAATTTCTTCATTCTGTTTTACTGATGTGTAAGCAGCATTTGTGACCACGTAAAAATGACCTCAACTTGAACTTAGGAATGAAAAGTCATCCCTGTGGCCTTTTCTTTCTCCAGATTTCACTCTCTAGTTGAAACACTGGCTAAGGCACAATGAGCAAATATGAGACTGGACAGCCATTGCTTCTCAAGAGTAAAAACTGCTAGTGCCAGATATGGACACAGAGATATTGCTGGTTTTACCTCTTCCAGAATAAGTTTCCCAAGGAGCTACACCCTTGTCTAGCTTGCTCAAATTCTGAAAATTGCTGTTTATGACTGTGGCTGTAATAGCTGACCTCACCAGAAGTGCCAGGAATGAAACCACAGTCTTTGGAAAGCGACGAGATCCATAAGATACAGACTCCTTATTTTGAGAGACTATGCTACGAGATTCCCAATCCTAAACCACACGAGATGTCTATGCCAGGATAACAGCTCAGATTCCACAAATCACATCCATAATGTTAGTAGAAGTTTTTTTAGCATCTGGTGTACTTTTAAATGGACACCAAATCTGTTTGTCAGAGAGAGTCTGAGCTGCTAAATAAATAGTTTTAAATTTCCTGATACTACTGGGCAGAGTGTTCCTGCAAGTACAACGTGTGTTTATCAGCTTCCCACTGAGCTAGCGTTGACTTTCAAATTTCCTTTAATCTTATTATAGTAAACATAGTACAGCTCTCTGGCAAACAAGAGGAACATTCTTCCTGTAATATCATATGCTTCTTTTAAAGAAACCTTAGAGATGTCCAGAAAATAATTAGGCTCAACTTGGAATAACACAATAAACTTGTTTCCAAAGAAACAAGTTTCACAAAATATTATATTTTTGGACTGAAAAAAACATGGCTATTTTTATAAGGAGAAGATTGGCGAATTCTGATAGGTACTCAAAATAGTGTTTGCATGTATCATATTTTTAAAGTCAGCTATTGAAACACCAACAGAAAAATATTTTTCTAGTTGGAAGCAGCCTACCTGAATTGAAGGAATAAAGCAACAGGAATTCTGGATTTAGAATTCAGAAAATAGGAGACTTTACTTTGTGAAGGAGCTCCTTCAAGAAGAAAGAACACCAAGTGCAGACAACTTTAAAAAAAATTAGATAAAGAAAACAAAATGGGATCTATTATGGTACAGTTTGTATTTAAAGCCTCTTTTCATGTGAGAGGAATGTACAGTAGACAAAGGTGGGATTTGTCTTACAGTTCAAAAAAACCCAAAAATCTAGGCTGAGTTGTTGAATAACTTTATGTAAGTGACTGAAGGGACTTTGGGAACCCGAAAGCAAGACAGTTTCAGGTAACATATATTAGTTCAATTTCCAGTTGTGTGCATTTGTCTTGTTTGCTTCAGGGTTTCTACAGAGACAAAGTCACTACATATATCAAGAATTAAACACAATGGTACTATTTTCACATATCTTCTGTGATTTTTGAACAAAACAATAAATATTCCCCATAATCAGTTTCTGTGGCATTTGAATCTTCAGCTACCATTTAAGAAGCCACACATTGTGAGCCATGACTTGAACAAAGGCTCAGCTTCAGTAAAGAAGGGGAGAATTAAAGAGACAGATGAACAATCTACCCCTGCCTACACAGAATCCAAGATGCTTAGACTTTGTTTCAGTTTGTAAGTAGTCACTCTTCAGACTATGCCAGCAAAAACTGTTCTTACTGAAGAATCAGGCGAAGTTTCCATGGACATCATTAATGAAGAATATAGACAAAAGTCAACAAACTTGCTAAGTATAAATCCATTGTGTGTAGTAATCTGAAAGGTGTCAGCCAAAGAACAATTTAAATCAAAATACAAGAGATAGCCATCTCTCTCTTTATTAGCAGAATTTACTGGATACATCCATTAAGTCATGCAACATGTTCACATATTCCCATCTTCCTTGCCTGTCAGTCTCATCTTGTTCCTCACAAAGGACACTGAGCTCCAAATTATGTTGACAGAACAGGAACGGGCAAATGATAGATGGATCATAACAAAGAACATGCCTAGAGCAAGGATGTCTGACATCTGAGAGCTTCCTTTTGGATGCTTTCCTTTTTGGATAGAAGCTCTGACCCACTATTTACACCCCTATCCCAAGCTCTCCCACATATTTTTAAATGACAACTTTCCAGATGTTATCTCAATGGAGACTGGCCAGATTTATGGGCAGGATCTCGCTTAACTCCGAGCCATGCTAGTGTTTTGGCCTCACTGGAAATGAGATTAGGTCTGAGATTTGCACCAGGGAAAAAACCTGCCCTTCCATGCCAGAAATGGCCATGGAGAATTTTTACAATGCTGTTTGTTTTTTTGTTAGCACTACTGTATAATATCAGTCTATTTGAGCATTATCATAACAGCACTTAAGAAGGGTAATAGGATAGATGAGACATGGCTGGAATCCACAACAACACTGCATGTAAACGGAGACCGGCAAATAACTCACATCTAGACCAGCTCAACAGAGTTTTCCAGCTCCAGAAAGTGTTTGTACAACACAAGGTCAACAAGGCGTTCTGCATGAGCTGTACAAGTGTTGTTTCCAAGTTTTAAGAGATGTTAAAAATTCAGGAAATTTTCAAGATTTATTGTGTTAAATCCACAGTCTGACACTGTATTTGCGCACTGCCCATCACACTCAATAAAAACTAGTTCCAAAATGAAATTTGGAGGGTAAATAATATATTTTCCTTTCACAGTGTACTTTACTTCTCCCACATCCTTAGCACAAAATAGACAGAAACAAAATTTTTTATGAGTCTTTCTCTACTTGAATAGATCACAATTTTAATTTCCTCAAGTTTCATTGCAAATTATGGTTTCTCCAAATACTCACTTCCCAAGCAACAATGACTTTAAAATTGCTGGGAATGAGAGATAAATTCACCCTTTTTCTTTCTCCAAAAATCTTGTAATAAAGACAGTAGCATGCATATTTCTATATACAACTCACGTTTACAGTATAACCAATTCTATATGGCAGCATGGTCTACATGGAAAACTGACTTTAGCAAATCCCCCTAACTTTTATGACTAATCTAAAATAACTCTAATATGCACCATTATAACTCTTTGAGATATTATCTGTACAGCAACAAAGAACAAAATATTCCGAATGTCATAGATAAATATGGTTAAGCACAGAAGAAAAAAAAATGTTAGAAGTAGGTGCTGTAAGATGACTTTTTGAGAAAGACAGGTTACAACTGAAGTTGCCATGATTGTATCGTACCAGATATTGAAAGATGGATTGCCTTCTGTTTTAATGTCCTGGAGCGAGACAGATTTTTATGGTCTGCTTCCCTTTCTGAAACAGGCTTCAAAAGTCTTCTAAAAATTGATAATAAAAACCTTAATGCATTGAGAACAAGAAATACCATGGTTTCAAGTGACATACCATCATCTACACAACTCACGTTAAAATCTATACATCATCCCACAGAGAAGCTGTGCATTGAAATAGGACTTGGAGTAGACAGCTTCTAGCAACAGAAATACAGTCATGGGAGTAGGAAATCCTCTCTTCTTTTTCACTTCTTATTGTTCCATATAGCACAACATTTTCTGCAATCGAAATGCTGTCTTGGAGCAGTCTCAGTGATCCAGGACAAGAAGAGTATTTGTATCAAGCATGCTCTACACATGCAATCCTACCATTTCCATCATAATCCAATGGAAACGCATGTAAATCTGAAGAGTTGGTAAGAAAGCCACTTTTTGCAGCAATGACAACGATCTTCCGTTTCTACATGAAAGAAGGACCTAATCCGTGATTGCTCCAATAATATATTTTAAAGTAAGAAATACTTTCATAAAAGAGATAACTGTTTATAATTAACAGAATCATTTTTCAATTTAAAATCATTTTCCCCAAAGAAGCAAACCAAATAAAAATATGAAACTCTAAGAAACCAGCCAAATCACCAAGAAACAGGAAATGGAAACTTTTTTCCCTTTACAGTGAAAGCTGCAGAAAAAAAAAGGTTTAACATGTTTTAATGAAGCTTGAAGTTTTAAGAGGATGTTTCTGAACATCTCCCCTTAAACATTTCCCCCCTGCTTGAGGCAACTAGACTCCAGGATCAGGGCATGATTCTCATCATGTGCTGGAATCCAGGAACTACCCCCACAGGTGAGATTTCCTCCCAAGCAATTCTTCTGGTGCCCTGTGGGAGATGCAGTCAGCCACAATGCTGCGCCAAGGGAACACAGGGAAGCATTTCTAAATGACAGCTTTAAAGTCTCAAGCCAACATTTCTCACCACTCCCAAATGCAACAAAGAATACGAACAGCCTTACGGACCTGTGTACGCAGAAGGGCAATGGCCAGGGACAGGCAAACGACCATGAAGAAGCACCAGCTGTCCTTACCTAAATGCAACACCCAGCAGACAAGCACAAGGCTACACTATCCAAAGTTCCCACTCAAAAGCTAGCCTCCTATCACATGCCAGACTAGGAAAAAAAAATCAAACCAAAATTGGCCATCTTTATTTTGAACTGAAGATATCTCAGCAGGACAGCCCTGGTTGGTTGCAGGGCTGCACTGTCCAGCTCATCCAGGTGTTTTTTGGTAACAGGTACGTGAGCAATGGTGCAAGAAGCAGGGACTACAGCCCATACCCCTGGGAAAAATGGCTAGTATGGTCTTCAGACTGTGTGGTGTGTCAGGAACAGCGTGCTGCAAATGGACCAGGTCTACTGTAGCAGCTAGCACAGCCCAACAGGAACTGACATGCACAGAAAAACATTTAGGCACAGAAGACACTGTATGTATTTTACAGAGTTTTACTTCAAGCTGAATATGGTCATAGGGATTGTATTTCCAGAAACAACTCCAGCACGTCTCTTAGTTAAGATTCATCTTAAAGGAATCCAACTGGCCTACCATGAACTATATGGAGATGGTGGGAAATAAGTGGAACAACTGAAGGATGGGCATCAAAAGCCCACTCCTGCCATGAGCCACAACACTATAACTGCACAACCTACACTCAGGAGCACCCATGTGTGGAGGGGAAGACATTTTAATGCTACTCTTTAAGATATTCTTCAGATGTCAGTAAATCTGCACAGTAGCTAGAACTGCTCAATTCTTACTCAGTAACTTGGAACTGCTCACTGAAACAATTCTAACTCTAGATCAGAAATTGATAAACACCACTGTACCAATCCCAAATTGGAATTTACCAGTTTCTGATGATTGAGTCAGAATTATTATGTTATTTTAGCAATAGTGTTAGAATTAAACCAGTTACCAGATTCATGAAGCAAAATTCAAACAGGATTATTTATTACAAAAGATGATCTGGATCTCTGAGATTTACTCTTTCATAGAGATTAACAAATGGTGACTGAAACCAAGCATTTTCCAATTTACTGATGCCATTCAGTGGGTACTTCAGATATTAATTTTTACCCTCACCTGATACTATGAAAAGAAACAAAAGTCTCCACAGTTAAATTCTTCAACTTTTCATACATTTGTTATATTCCCCACTGAAAGTCATGCACAGTCTATTTAAAAGATAAAAAAAGAAAATATATTTCAGCTAAACAAATCAGCTCAAAGCCTTGGCTTAGTGGCATTTATTTTTGCGGCACTCTTGTGGACGTCTTACTGATGCTTTTCACTGACACATCTTTCACTTACTTATCACACTGCAATGGAAGACTGAGTGAAACTCCCTGCTACCACACGAACCTCCTCCCTGCACACAAGAGCTCTGTGCTGCAAGAGAGGTGAGGAGGCAAAATCCTACTTGTTGAGGTTTCTTGCTCATCCCAGAACAGAGATTTTACAAACCAGTCCTCCCTTTTCAGCTGCACAGTGACCACAAATCAAGAACTCAGGACTTCAGTTGGATGACAGCAGTTCATGAGGACCATGCAACTAAAGTGAGAGAGAGTCAATTTGCTCAGTGTGAACACTGTCACAGCACCCTCATGTCCTGGCTCTCAAGGTAGGCACACTGCTGTTCCACACAGTTACTTTCTTGAAGCGATTTTTAAAAATCCTAGCATCTTACTCCCAAATTTTTGCAAGTAATGAAGAAAGACCAGCATGAGAAGCAGGAACCAAGTTTTGTAAGTGAAGCATCTGCATTAAAATACATCAAGCATTATAAGCAAATACTTCAGGCTGTCCGTACTTTTTGAAGTTCAAGAAACAATCTAATCCCCTAAGGAAACACAGCATCTGTATTGTATTGGCACGGGTGGGAACACAAGATTCTGAAGTGATTGCTGATTTCGCCCTGGTTGAGCAAGAAATAACCTTGAAGCAGCCTGATAAGCAACTTCCTAATTGGAGCTCTGAGCTGACATTGCTTGGTCTTGCACCTGCTGCTTCATGATTGTTGAGAGGACTGTGGGATTCCTAACCTGGGGCTTTTTCTCAGGGAATCTCTATCATTCAGCTGAAGTTCACCTGACTCTACTCACTGGGCTTTCATTCTGTTTATTTCTCCTTTTCAGAGAGAAGAAGAAAAAAAAAAAAAAAAAAAAAAAAGGTTTAAAAAGGTTTAACTTATTATTAGCTGTTAATTTTGTCCTCAAAAATCCACCAAAAGTTATATAACCCCTTTCACAATAGCATGCTAAAAATAAGAGCTGTTCAGCCAAATGCCACTGCAATTTTTTTATAAGACCTGTGCCTCCAATTCTGCAAGACCTGTGGAAGCACAAATATTTCCTTATCTTTAGCAGAAAGTCAGTCAGGAGCTCCTTGTGAGACAGACGTGGGTTTGTAAAATCCTCAAGTTCAAGGTAAAAAAACCCGAGTATCTGTATACGCACACGTATATTCCCAAGTCATGACTTAAAGTAATGCTATTCGCTCTTGGAGCTGATCCCTCGTGGGGTTTCATAATCACAAACCATCATTAACCCAAAGCAAAGAAAGAAAGGTACAAAGGGGCACAGGTTTCAAGCACGAACTAATTTTTTTTTTTTTTTCTGGTTTGTCTTTCTTTTTCCTTTGCGGGGGAGCGTGGGGACGCGGCGCACGACGCCCCGAACGCCGGGAAACCTGGCCATCCAGGTGCCTTCCCGGGGCGCTCGGAGCCCGGCGCCGCTCTCGCTGGGCTCGCTCCGTGCCCCTGCCAGCGCCCCGCGGGCTCGGACGCGCCGCTGCCCCGAGCCGTGCGCGGCCCCGCCGAGCTCCCCGCGCCGAGCGGGACGGGCCAGGCAGCGGAGCGGAGCTGCGGTGCGGGACGGGGCTGCGGGACAGGGCTGCGGTGCGGGGCTGCGGGACGGGGCTGCGGGGCGGGACGGGGCTGGTGGCTGTCACCGCACGGCGCCCGCGGGGCCCGCCGCCTGTCCCCGGAGGGGCGGCAGCAGGGCAGGGGAGGAGGAGGAGGAGGAGGAGGAGGAAGGGAGCGAGCCGGCCGCAAGAGGAGCGGTGCCGGGTCAGGGTCCCCCGGCCGCCCCATACCTGCACGAAGGCGGGGAAGGGTCCGCAGCGCGCTCCGTCCGCTGGCTATAGATCCCAAGGGGCGAGGAAGCGCGGTGGCGGTCGCCGCCCTGTGCCGCTGCTGCCGGTGGCGGTGGTGCGAAGCCCCGGCCGGCTGCAGATGCCCATAGGCGCTCGGTGGGGCCGGCGGTGCGCGCAGAGAGCGAGGCGGCTGTGCCGGTCCCGACGGCTGCGGGCAGCGCGGCACTGGCTCGGCGCAGCCACTGCCCGAGGAGAGGATCAAGGCCCCGCTTTCGATTGGCTCCGGTGGCCAAACAGCTCACACCGGCCTGCCCTCCCGCCCGCTCCTCCCGCCCGCCTCCCCTCCGCCGCCGGCTGCCCCGCTCCTCCTGCCGGCTTCCCGACCTGGCGGGCACTGCCGGCTCCGCTCGGTCCCCTCACACCCTCCCGCTCCCCCGCTACGCCCCCCCTTCCCCAAGACGACGTCCAATCCCTTTGTTTATGTAGGGACATTCTCACCCTGGATCTGACAAAACACCCCTCCTTCCCTTCGCATCTTCCTCCGTGAGCTGAAGGAGCCGCAACTTTAAGCATTCGTGACATTTTGTGTCATGCTCAATATTCAGACACGTTTGTTCTCTGAACATTTAAGAAAAATATCCCTAGCCGGTAAAATTGAAAGCATGCAGTGCTTGATCACCTGAGGGCTAAATCTGAGGTGGGACAAAGCATTCTTTGCCTGAGTTGAGTTTGCTTTTCTTACTCTATTTGGGCTCCTAGCCTCGGCTGGGTTAGCTACACGTCAAATCTCGGCATGCACAGAAAATAGAACCGGGATGGCTCCTCGTCCTCAGTCTCAGGTTATTCACTCAGCGGCTGTGGTTGTCCTTCCTTGGTGCATCTTTGCTGTTGGTATTCCTTTTGCTCAGGATGACTTAAGTGACCTGTGGAAAAGTATTCTCCCTCCTGCAGATGTGCTGTAATCTTAAAGCAAATTTTAGACCTGTCTTATGGGCAAAGTGGTGAGCCTTTGGTTTGACCCTCTGTTTAAACAATGTACAGTTGAACCAGATGAATAGGTCCTGTGGGTTTTCCTCAGCGCAAGAAGATGTTGTAATACTTCCAGTAAGCATGCTGACAAAATTGCTTATTAAAATTAGGGAGAACAAAATGATGAGTTATAACAGATGCACTCTTAATTAATTCAATGACCTGCATTTAACTGATGCTGTTGAATTTAGCAGCATCTATGCCTGTTGCTACATCAGATGCCACTAAAAGTCAATATTGATCCAAATTTGGCAGATTGAAGCATTTGAAACAGAGGATGGAGCTGCAGAGCTACCTTTGCATGACACCAGAATGTACATTTCTTAATGGTGACCTTCATAACATTTTTAATTGATTCTGTATTTAATTAATTTTTTTTCCAACAAAATGGTATGTTACTTTTCATTCCCTATAACACACGCATTCTTTTGTCTCTTTGGGGCCTACAGAACTAGTTAAGAATGGTTTTGTTTATATTTTGTACAGGCAAAAGTCAGAAAAATAAAAATAGAAATATTGAGAAATATATAAACCCAGACCTATTTAGAAATATCCATACTTGGAATATAGTCCATCCCTCATTTTAAAAGCTTTATTAGCAGAAACATCCCTCAGTGAATTCAGTGAAGCTACACCTCTGGAACTTAAGTTACCCCCCAAGAATAACTAAAAAATTCTGATTCTTTTTTATTAAATGTTTTTCCTTCACATGTTGAGGTTTATTTTTCCCTGGAGAAATAAAATTGCTGGTTTAGAGACCAAGCTACATTTCCAGCCATGGTCCAAGAGACACAGCAGCCCCTGCACTTCTGTCACCCCCCAGCCCTGACACCTCCATCACAGGCATGTCTCTCCCTGCATGCTCCTGATCCAAGTGACTGGCTGACATATATATATATATATATATATATATATATATATATATACACACACACACACAGATGCATGCATACATACATACATATACAAATACACACACAGACACATATATATATATGTGTACACTCATTCAGTATTTCCTAAGTCTTCACTCTGACTTTTTTCTGGTAAGAATGCGGACTTCATTTTCAAGGCCTCTTCTCAACCTCCTGTTTTTCTCCCTGAACAGACAGGTATTTGTGTCAGAGGAAGGGGTATGGCCCTCCAGCTGAGCATTGGCTGAAGCAAACATTATAGCAGTCTGTTCCCTTAGGCTTCCTTCTAGCCACTAGGCTGCAATTATATTGTCTCCTAATTTTAATGCAAATAGTATATCCTACTGCGTGTTATTTGGGGGAAAAACCTCTGAACTCATTAGAGAAGTTTTCATGTGATATATTTGCCATAGTCCTCCTTATGGACCAAGAACTTTCTTTGGTATAGATGACTTGGGACTTAGTAAGATTTTGTATTTGCGGAGTTGCTACTTCCTGTTAGCTATTTTCAACATCGTGTTTGTTTCTTTCTGTGTTTGGATTCCTTTACAGCACTGATAAGTTTCCCTCTAGTCTTGTTCAATTTAATAGCTTTTAACCTGTCTGTTTTATTTATGTCTGCTTAAGTGCTTATTTAATCTTTTCCCTTATAACTATAATGACCTTCCACAGGTTACTATAATCCTAGAAGGTATGTGGGGAATTTAAAGATTTAAAAGTCGTTTGACTTCATAAATAATTTTTATTTTCTCATTATAGGGTTTATTTTTAAACCAAAAATGTTTCATTTTCTGTTGGATCAATTATTGTTTTTCACACATATTTCTTTCACATATATAATAGTAAGCAAACTGAGACATTTTGGATTCTAAAACAACTTTTTTCTTTTTTTTACAGTTTGGTTAATGAGAATTGCAAAGGGTCTTGATCTGACAGGGAAAATACACAGCATATTTATTCTTTGGTGTGGTCTAAAACTAGCATTTTATGCCATTAAAAATAGTTACTTGTGCAGGTTTTTGTTTATATTTTAAAAACTGAAATCATTATATTCTGCAGATAGCATTTCTCCAGCAATATCACTGTAAAGCACATTTTGCAATGTTGATATTGCTGCTTCTTTCCTCCACTGTGAGTGTCTGACTTCTATTGTATGCTGTACTTAAACTAACAGACTAACCTTTGAATGTCCCCTGGCAATTACAGAGCCATTAATTCAGCAAGATGTTGGAGCCTTTACCTACTTTTAATGTACAGATTTAATGACTATATTCTACTTCTGATGTGGCCACGCTTCAGAAATGACTGTAATCCACGTCTTTTGTCTCACACTGAGACAAAACACAAACAACTGGTGCCCATCTCCTTCACAGCAAGGTCTGTATTTTTGTCATCGCCACTACAGAAGCTGTTCTGCTTTGCAGCCCTGAACACAGAGCTTGTCTTGGTCTGTGAGCACATCTGGCAGGAGTGCCTGCAGCGCACCAAGAGCTCTAGCACAGCCCCAGAGCCAAAGGAGGCTTGAGAGATGGTACTGTCAGACACATAACCCAACCTCATTTCTGCCCCAAGACACAGTCCACAGTTACATAAATCAGAAAAGAAGAAACCTGGGAGATCTGGTGATCCCAACTGGTGATCACATGATTTATTCCTGTTTGTATATTTACATATCTGCACTGAATGAACAAACAGGTGATTTATGTCAGGTTACACACATATCCTCCTCTCTTAGGCCCTGAGTAAGCAGTCAAGCTCTGCAGACAGGATCTGGCTCAATACCCTCCTGGGAGATTGCTGTCCTGAGACTCCTGACTGTCCAAGGGATGCCATACCTTTCTGACTCAGGTACAGCCCCACAAACTGATCTCACTGCCTTACAAATACCCCTTTTGTTTCTTCATGGTTCCTGCCTCTCAACTAACCTGCATTGCCTTGTTCTAGTCCTAGCTCATGTTGATCTGCAACTTTAAGTGCAGGCTGTTGATTTCTTCACCTTGTTCCTGATTTGCTCTTTGGTTTGAGGTACCCATGATTTCTCAGTTTTCCTGGGTGCATTTCCATTTGGAGCCTTGGGCTGGTCTGTCCTTGGTGACTGACTCCTGGTTTTGAGTTTCTTCCATTTCAGTGGCTGGACCCGCCCCAACTACACTCACTTAGCACAAGTATTCCACTTGTGGCTCCTTAATAACTTCCGTTCAAAGCCACCTTTCTGAATGGGAATTACAAAACATGATATCCCAGTGTTGATGCAGAACATTTGGCACACAGCTTATCTGCACGATAACTCAGCTGCCGGTGGGATAGGTCATGTGGGCAATGTCGGGTCGTGGCTTAGGAGAAGATGCAAGAATGCAGGAGAATGTGGCGTCCCTGCAAGATAAATCACACTTGTCAAGATCTTCAACGGCTCGTACTGTTTTCACAGACAATTAGGCACCTAAATGCCTTTGGACATAGTGCACCTGTTTTTTAGTTTGGAGTTCTTTCTAACATTGTGGATGTAAGCCAGGAAAGCACTCTAAGCAGTGGTAATTTTGATCCTGTTTTTTTCAGTACTTTATCTTTGCTATGTGGAAAACAACTCTAAAATATGTGTCTACCTAGACAGGGCAACATCCCATCCCAGAACATGAGTAAATACTTCGTACAACCCCCGATAAAGAACTTCATTAACATGGATAAATGCATTCCTGACAAAAATGCCATCTCTGTATTACACAGTCATCATGAATGAAACATTCTTAGTATTGCCTTGTTCTGACTTCAAATATAAATTACTCTGTGCACACCTTATACACCTTAGAAGGAAAAAAACCTGTTATTACATTTCTTTAGCTTCTTTCACTTCATTCCCATCAAAATTTCATTTGAGCTCTCTAGATGCCCTGAGCCCATCTACGTGCTCCAGGTACTCAGGCTTTCAGGTAGTTGAAAGTTGTTTCTGCTTTGTTTGCTCTTTGGGAGGAAATAATAGCTCCTCACACATCTACCTTTGAAAAGTCTCCAGAAGGCTCACAAACTCACTTTACCAGATTAAATAAGATTAGTCTACACAGGGCCTGAAGAAAATTTCTCCATGATTGAAATTTTTTTTCTTCCCTGGGGATGATTCCAGCTTTGGCTGATGAAGTGCCTCTCAACACTATCTTTAAAGCTGTGGTTCATAAAGTCATGAACACTACAAAACCTTTCAATTCTCCAAAATAACTTGAGGAACCTGAGCTACACAGAATCCTTCAAAAACTGCTAATCTAGAATGAAAGCAGTGATCTCATGTGCCAAACCATCACACGTTCTACATTTTCTGTTTCATTCGCTCTATGACCAGTCTAGAATTTTGCTTGTAACAACTTTCAGTGACAATTAAAAGAAAAAAAAAGTGTTAATCTCTCTGAAGTCTGATGTTTTCCTTCTCTAAATTAACCTTACACACTCTTTCTCCCTGTTTTGATGATGCTCTACTAGTTTTAGAGCAGACTATCCTCCCAAAATCTGGGATGATATGAATGAAAGAAGTCACAAATTAATCTCCACTCCATTCTATTTTCTCTGGTTAGATTGCAATATTATCTAGACAACGAAGACAGATGAGTAGCAGAGAACAGAAGCCCATTTGAGATGAGTTCTCTTCCTTCTTCTCTGCCATGATGGGCTGTGGGGACATCTGGATCTCTAGGGAACATCACTAAATAGGACCAGATAACCTCAAAATATTAGAGCCAGACCAGCCCTGTCATGTATGATTCACTTGCTGTATAACGCCTAATAAAGGCAATATGTGTGGAACCAGGAAGGCAGCCAATGCAGCTTCTTCCAAGAACTGTGAGTAATTAACAGGGTCTCTGGTTAATTTCTTTCATGAAAATGTGTTGAGTGAGATTCTTACAAGTGGTACTTTTTGTGTGATGTCTCCCTCTACTCCCAAACAGCACAAGTTCATGCAACTTGAAAGGGAGAAAAAGTAAAATTCAAGTTTCAGAATTTGGGAAGAGTTTGTCTCCAGCTTCATCAGCTAGTGTATCCTTGCTTCACTTTAGGTCTACATCTCCTGGTGGTTTTCCTCTCAAAATCTGGTTCTACAATCCAGCTGTAATTATTTTATCCTCATATAACATGCCCAAGCTTCTTCCTTTTTGAATCTTTAGCTTCTTCCTTTTTGAAGTGTTTCAAATCTCTAGTGTTTCAGAGGAAAAATCATTCAGAACTTCCCTGAGGTTAGAGAAACCTAAGTAGTTGCATCATGTTGCAAAGGATAAGAAATTCACAAAAAGCAACATATTGTCTTTGCTTGTAGATCTCATGTCCAGCAGCTATGAAGGATAGCAAAGGACAATTCTCAGCCTGCTGTTACTGTTACACTTTGTAAGGAATGCTCCATCTTTTTTTGCTCTCTATGTACTTCAGTCTTTCCCCTGGTAATACTCTTGAAGCAGCCATTGCTGTCCATGACAGGTCATGTCTGCTTTAAACTTAACAAGCTCTTTTCTCCTCACTACAACAGAGCAAGAAGGTTGTGGAATATGTTTGAGCTGCCCAAAGCAAACAGAGCCTACCCCCACCCCAAGCAGAAGAAGATGCTCCAATCAAACAAATAAAATTATGGGTGGTTCTTTCTGACAGCGGGGCAGATTTTAAGTGACAAGAATCCTGCCAGGGATTGGTTGAGGATGGAGTACATGTGATAACAATTTAATATGTGCATCACACAAGGCAGAAGTTAATATCCCTTGTTATATTAATATCACATGGCACTATTGAATTTGATATTTTAATTAAACCTAAATATATCTCACTGATAGTGATTGGCACTGGATGCTTTGGGAAATACACAAGCATTTAACTGAAACCATCAGTTCAAACAAAAGACAGTATCCTCTTCAATATTTCAAATGCATTATGAACATGTCAGCTAATTGTTCTGAAGAAATAACACTAAGCAGCTTCTGAATTAGTTGATGAGGTGATAGAGCACAGAATATCTTATAATGTAATGTTTGCCACATATGGCTGTCTCTGCAGGCCCTTGAAAACATAATGCCTGCTCCCTTTATGTTCAACATCTTTGCTGGCAACATGGGCAGTGGGATTGAGTGCACCCTCAGCAATTTTACTGCTGCACCAAGCTGTGTGGTGTCACTGAGTGGCAGTGGACATGCTGGAGTGAAGGGATGCCATCCAGAGAGACCTTGTCTCATGTGAGAGGTGGGCTGATGCAAAACTCATTGAGATCAACAAAGCAAAGTGCAAGGTCCTGCACCTGGGTCCTAGCAATCCCAGGAACACCTCCAGGCTGGGCAGAAAAGTAATTGAGAGCAGCCCTGAGGAGAAGGACTTGGGGGTGATGGTTGATGACAAACTCAACATAAGCCAGCAGTGTGTGCTGGCAACCCAGAAAGATTCTCCAGTGGAATCCTGGGTTGCATCATAAGGAGTCTGCTCAGCAGGCTGATGGAGGGGATTTTCCCCTTCTACTTTGCTCTTGTGACACCCCACCTGGAGTATTGTATTCACTTCTGGTGTCCCCAGCGTAAGGACATGGAACGGTTGGAGCAAGTCCAAAGGAGGGCCATGAAGTTTTTAAGTGGACTGGAGCCACTTGCCTGAAAAGGTGGATGAGACAGTTGGGGCTGTTCATCCTGGAGAAGAGAAGGTTATGTGAGACTTCACATCAACCTTCCAGTGCCTGCAGGGGGCCTGCAGGGAAACTGTCCAGGGACTCTTCACCAGGAACTGTAGTGATGGAACAAGGAGTAACATTTGCAAACAAAATTAGAGAAAAAAAAGGTTAGTTATGGTGAAGAAATTCTTTATAGTGAAGGTCTCAAGATATTAGAACAGGTTGCCCAGGAAGATTGTGGATGCCCCAGCCATGGCAAGTGTTTAAGACCAGGTAGGACAAGACCTTGGGCAACCTGTTCTAGTGAAAGCTGTCCCTTCCCATGGCAGGGGAGGTTGGGACTAGATGGTATTTAGGGTCCCTTCCAACCCTTAACATTTTATGATTCTAAGTAATTTTCTTAAGAGACTTTTTCATAATAGGAAATAAATAGATGTGATCAGAGACCATTAAAACTGAATAACAACAAAAAAAAAAGTATCACTACAAAACCATTCACTTGTGTTGGATGAAACAGAATGGACTGAGATTGGGCCAGAATAAGCGCAGTCTTTTATTTGCTGGAAATCTAGGAATATTTATATGTATTTTTAAGTGAAATGTATCAGTTTGAACAGCATCAGCTTGTTTTAATTGTACAATTTGACCATGAATTGAATTATTTTTGCCAAGTTGTGTTAATTTACCTGGCCAGTTTTATAAAATTTATGCACAGTTAATACTTAATTTATCAACTTTATGTAAATGATGGAATTCTTTCCTTCCCTTTGCTCCTAATGTCACACCATAATGTCTGTCCATTTCTGACTAAATTATCCACCTAAACTTTGAGAGATATATGTGCAGTAACTAATATAGCACATTGTTTCTTAATTTCTTCAATTCCTTCTTTATTTTTTGTTAGTTATTAAGAGACCTTTGTCAGTTGTGGGTGGATTCACTATGAAGTCTTCTTTTAAATAAAACATGATCCCAAGTACTGTGTGTTATGCAATAAAAATTATGTATGTAAAGAGATAATATTTAAAGAGAGTGAATTGAGGGAAAAATTAAATAAAGATTTGTCTTTTCCTCTTCTTGAAGAGACAAGGAATTTCTTGAATTAGAGCTATGTCCCTTACCACAAAAATACAATGTCAGGTTCAAACTGATAAAAGAGCAGAACTACCAAAAAAGAAAAATGCATCTCAAGAGCAAATCTGGCATCTGAAGAGTTCTATCACAAATTCTAGGAGCAAGGTGTGCCATCTTCCCGCTCCAGCCATCCTCACTTCCATGAGAATGCTTGCTGCTAACCCAGCTTGCCTGCCACCTCTGGGAGGCTGAGCTAGAATCTAAATTAATGCAGATGAGTGTCCATTCTCAAAAATCAACTGCCCTTTATTAACATTCAAGAAAACTATTGAGGGAGTTTGTGGTCTTTTGTGGTCTATGGCAGTGCCGAGCTTCCTTGCAAGGGGAAGCTGAGGGGCAAGCACCAATCTCTTCTCTCTGGTGCCCAGGGACAGAACACAAGGGAAGGGTGTGAAGTTGTGTCAGGGGAGGTTTGGATTAAATATTAGAAAAAGGTTCTTTATCCAGAGCTATGGACACTGGAACAGGCTTCCCAGGGAAGCGATCACAGCACCAGCCTGGGAGAGTTTGAGAAGTGTTTGGACGCTGATCTCAGGCACAGGGTGTGACTCCTGGGGTGTCCTGTGCGTGGCCAGGAGTTGGACTCGATGGTGCTTTTGGGTCCCTTCCAGCTCAGGATCTTCTGTGGTTCTTTATATTTTCTTAGTGACCGACTAGGATCATTACCAGAATAATAGACATCAAAGGTAGGATGCTCCAGGTATCTATACCAATCACTTAGTAATTATTCAATTTGATTATAAGATTTGATAATGAGACGTATTGCTGTTCACATAGATGCTTATCCATTTTGATATCAATCAGAGATGAAATACACTATCTATTTTAATTTATGGTAAATTATGCAGGGACCAGGAGGGGCTCATCCATAGGGAACACAGAGCAGTCCAGGCAGTGCAGGTATGTTGATTATTTACAGGCTCTGCAGCAGTTGTCATGAGTGCTTGACACTGCATGTGGAAAAGCAGTGTACTTTCTCTAAATGATGTATTTGATTACAACCGAGTATTTATAAAGCTTCCAACTGCAAAGAACTTAAGGATCTTAAGCAAGTTAAAAATGACAGTACTGCCATGTGTACTTATCTCTCTTTTCGTGCCATGCTATTTAAGATCTGAATAATCCACTTTTCTATATGTGATGATAAGCCTGGGTAGGAATAAGGAGAAATTCACAGGCTAATGAAATAAGATTAGACCACTTGAATCATTCTGGAAACCAGAAGGCAATGCACCCCATAGTTATTTTTGTTTTAGTCCTAGATCTGTACTTTCTTTTAACAACCTCATGAATCCTTTAGTTGAAAAGGAAGGCGTATGTTGCTCCTAGCAAGCCAACTTACATAATTAGAAGTAAACAAACAAACTTCTGAATATATAAGCATGTCTACAGATCTGTTTTCAATACCATCACTGTCTGCTTAAATGTTATGTAAGAGGGCAGGCTTAGTGCTATTCCCTCTAACCACCAGGAAATTCAGAAACATTCAGAGATAAAGGTTAGAACTTCTGCTGCTCCTGAAGTGCTCTGGGTACACATAGTGAAAAAATTACTTCGTGTCATAAAGTATCATATGCTTCATTCAGGTGTCCTGGACATCTGCAGTGGAAAAATGAACTTCAGATGAGCAAAACTCCATAGTGTAGCTATAGCAAGGGGACTTGCCCATATGCCTTCTAATTTTCACAATTTGCATAATTTTCTAAACCTAGGGCCTGTGGGAATGGAAGAATCTGGATTTGGAGTGGTCAGGATGAGAGGAAAACAGACATAAGGAAAAGTCTGCAAAAGCTCTGGTCACAGAAGGATTTGACAACTACAAAGTTACATACAAAGGCATGGAAATGCAGCATAGCACCTAGAAAAATTATGTGTTAAAGAGAAGGGGACATGACAATTCTCTGATGTATCAGTCCACTTTCCTCTGAAAATTCATTGGGCTGGTGCAAAGAACTCAGAGAATATTTTAAGGACCTCAAATAATTAAGGTTTTGTTTATGCAATTTTTCATATTCTGATTAAGTAATAAAATTTTACTCAAGGAAGCTTCTGTGGATGGGACACACGTACAAGTATTCAGGCTTGATGCGTTAGACCACTCATCCACTCCTGGTATCATTTATGTTACTCAGGTAGCATAAAGGATACCAGGTAACCATTGCAATAAGAATGCCAAATGCAGAAAATACAAACGGTCTGAAGTATATTCTTTTGGTAAAATATAGCTGAGTGCCTCTAAATACTGATGAAGTCTGATGAGTCTATAATTTGCAAGTGAACTTTGAATAAGTAGGGAAAGAGTCCTAGAGCAAATTGTTATCTATAGCTGTTCTTTGCAGCATGATCTCTTCCCCAGCACTTTGAATATATGTCTAAGACTGGATCATAATTCACATCTCTACCACACACACACACACACACACACAAACACGAACAAACTAACAAAAAAACACCACCCAGAAACTCCAAAACCAAGCCTCCTAAAAAAACCAACCGAACAAACCAAACAAAGAAAAAACCCCCAACAAACAAACCCCAACAAAACAACAAAAAACACCACAATGTATTTTTTCTTCTATAAGAATCAAAGACCATAGTTTAAAATAACCAAAGATCAAAGTTTGTCTAAAGCTTGGCTTGGGTTTTCCTTTGGGTACGCTACTGTTGTACCAACTTTTAAGCACATGCTCAAAGAGAGAAGACAAGAGACATAATGCTTGAAAGTTAAGTACCTTACTTCACATTGACTTATTGCTTATCAAGGCCCAAGAAGAATCTTAAAAATCTTGAAATTCTCAACTCAAGTCCATAGTTCTAGCTAAGCAAATGATGATCTTTTTAATAAGATAAAGGAGTCTAGATTCAAAAGTTTGAAGTTATGGATAATGTAGTAAGTCCTTCCCTGCTTATGCAATTCTTATAACCTTTATTTTAATCTGAATATTTCAAAACACAGCTTTCTGATACTGGATCTTGTTATGCCTTTGTCTGCTGGATTAAAGAGTTCTCAAAGCATTCCTGAAGTGGTTTCCTGAATGCTTTCCAATTTTTCAAAATCCTTTTGAAGGTGTAGATACTGGGGCTGGACACGGTATTCCAGATGACAGTTAAGTTTCATTACCTTGAAATAAGGATTAACTGGGAAGTCAAAACTACATAACTTGGTGTAGTGACATTTCACCTTTGGTGACCTGGCTTAAAATTTGTGTTTGGTCAGCAAAGGAAATTGTTTTTCTAATCTTATCCGAGCCCCTTCTGACGTTTTTCCATATCAAAAAGAATTGCTTTCACTGGCATAATTTTCCTTCGTGCCTAAGGACAGGCCTAGCACTGGGCAGGCTGAATAGCAGGTTTGAACGGCAAGGACACACTGCCAGAGCTGTGTCCGTCCTGAGCGCAAGCTGTGGCTGCTGTGCTCGCAGGCACAAGCGCACTGGGAGCAAACACTGCGTGCACATGAGCTGCAGCCACTCACTTTCCCCTTCCCTGACCTCGGGCACTGCCAGTGCAGCCCCCAGCAGGATCCCTTCTCCCCTCTGCTTGGTGATCCTGCCTGAGCAGTGGTGAAGGAAGCAATTTTCTTTACAGCCTCAGAATGAAATGGTATTTCGCTGCTGCAAAACTACATGGAGACTTGAGGCTTGCAAGATGAGTTTCAGGAAGTGAGTTACAGGAAGCAACCTAATTTAAAAACCCTTTTTGCACTACAGAATATTACCAAACAATATGCAATTAAGAGAGTGAGATGTTTCCAAATAGTTTTTCTTCAATAAGTTAAAAAATTAAGACCACATACTGAGTACTTAGATAGTGATATCTTCCAGACTATGAAGAGGTAGAAAGGTAGGTAAAAGAGGAAAGAACGTAGCTGATGCAAAGAATCACTATATTATTAGAATATTATTAGAATAATACAGTTGTTCATTTAAGGGTTTTCATTTTTATTTAAATACATATACATTAGCATATACATAGTTATAGTCTAATATAGAGCTTTTTGCTTGCCAAACCCTTGTTTTTCACTGCAAGATAAAGTTACAACATGGTTGTTGGGATTCATCTAACGCAATTTTACCTTCTAAAGTATTAATTAGCAACTTTAGGTTATTCACCTAGGTGCCCTTTTGTGACTGGCAGAAGGAAAAAGATACCCTTGAGTAATTGGTATCATAGCCTCATCTATGGCATCAGAAGAAATTATTTGCCCTATAAACATGCTTCTTTCTCTCCACTAAGTATCAAAAAATCTCACAAAGTCTTTTGTATTTAATGTGATTTTTAAGAAAGTGAAGTTAATTTCTAACCTCACCCATGCAGGTTAGAAATTTATATGGATATTAATGGCTATAGTCAGTGTTTCATCAAAGCAACAAATAATCATAAACTTCTCTGTAGCACATTTTTAATGCAATGGTGCCAGCTATTGTGAAGAAGATAGGATGAGGAACAGTTAGAAGGTGTGTGAGAGCCCTGAAAGAAATCCTATGCTAATTTCAAGAGTTATTGATGTATCTGATGTTTGTAACATGTGATATTGAACCAATACTCCATCAGGATTTTCAAGGAAGAGGGAGACAATCAGAAAATCATTAGTGAAGAAGGGTCAATGAACCCTTTATTTTTTGCATCAAAGTGTCCTGTAGTACTTGGGACATTCTTGCCATACTCCTAACTGGGAAGTCATGGTATGAGAGCTCTATCCAGCTAAAAGTGGCGTTTAGAAAAATTTGGTTGCTTAGAAAGTCATGCCTTTTGGTTAGAAAACAGACTGTGCGTGCCAGAGGGCTAAACTGGATGTTTCCACTGCTTTGCTGAAGGAAGAGCTGGGATGTAGGAAGTTGTCAGAATCCTAGCTGGAAGCAGCCCAGCCGTGCTCAGTTTCCCTTTCCCCTTGGAAGTCCCAGAAGCAGCAAGCCTGGGATGCTAGAGCATGTCCTTGTCCCTTTCTGTTCTATACTCCTGCCCACTCTTCTTCTCCTGTCCATGATGAGATGCCTGGCTCTTGCCCTGATTCACTTCAATTCCAGTCTTGGAATGGAAAAAATCAGCTTTGCTTGCACAACTGAGATCTCACAATCTGTCCCTCATTATTAAACGCTGGCAGACTTGAAAGTGTGCATGCACAACATGGGGAGGTGAGCCTTTGGCATGGGGAGCTCTCTGAAAGTGGTTGAAAAACTCTTTTAGACAGAAACAGTGGTTTGGTTTCAAATTGATGCACTCTACTTGAAATGTCAGGGTTTTTTGCTGTTCTGTAATTTCCACTAACCCATTTCAAAATCTCAAACAAAATTATGTTTAGAGTCAAAATATCCATCAATTAATAATAATCATATTTATAATCTCTTATTCTGTTATGATTAGTAATTTCATTGCTTTCTTAAAAATATGAAAAATACAGTAACAGAATATTTAAAGTATAAATAATAATGTTTCAAAGTTTCTATTTTTTCCTGAATGTGTTCAAAACTTCCTGGAGAAAATACAAGATTATTCTTCAAGCAGAAACATTCCTCAACAAAATTTTCTTTTAAAAGGCTTTTGATGAGATGTATTTGGATTTCTGAGCAGCTATTGCCTTAAATCATTTCATCACTGAGTTCTGTAAAAAGGAACCTCACTTGGTGGAAAAGAAGTAACATCCAAGCAGCCTCATCTGGAAGAGTATTAGCAGTAGCAGAGATCTGCAAGGTTTTCATTTGCTTAACAGAAGGCCTTCAAAGTTTGTAAAGTAGTAATATTTCCTGCTTCAGAAGGAATAAGGGTAAAAAAATAGCTTATAATTCAGATTCAAGGAAGAGTATGAAAAAATTGCTTACTTTCTTGCCAAATGAAATGTAGGACAAAATAAATATTCTTAGGAGTTTAGTAGATATAGAGAGGGTGGTCAAACACTGGAATAGGCTTCCTAGAGAAGTGTTCAATGCCCAAACCCTTTCAGTGCCTTAAAGACGTGTTTGGACAATGCCTTTAACACGTGTTAAACTTGGTCAGCCCTTGGTCAGGCTGATGGATCTGATGGATCAGACTACAAGATCCAACTCAAGTAGTTCTATTCTGTTCTATTCTGTTCTATTCTATTCTATTCTATTCTATTCTATTCTATTCTATTTTCTAAGCAAAACAGTTCCTAAAACACCCTTGGGCTTTCAGGGACTTAAGTGTTTCAGGCATATGCAGATTTGGTATCATTAAAAAACTACAGTGTAATGAACTTTATGTAGGTATGTTCACCATTTAAACTGCACTGCACTTTTCAAAGTACACATCTGTATGTACTAGATTTTGAGAAACCATAGCTGTGACCTTATTGTCATCTGCCATTTAAAACAATAACCAAGCTCCCCTAGATGGAGTAGAACAATGCTGAGCACATCAGGGAGTACCAGCTGTGCTATGAAAACAGTGATTGATAATATACTGCACACCAAGAAGAAATATCTTGTGATTTCCCCATGTGTTATGAGCATGTAATTAGTCGAGCAGAGCACAGGAGTTTAGATGCACGCATGGACAAGTGCAAAAGGTGGGCTAACAGAGTGAAAGAGGAAAAGGAAAGATGGGCTATTGCTTAAACTCTTTGAAGGTTGCCAGCACCACCAGGTATTAATGATCCGCCTTAGAAGCCCAAAGATAGAACCTGTGTGCCTCTGCAGTCACAGCACAAGGACTCTCTCCACAGCTAAAACTCCTTTTTTACTCATCTGAATTGGGTGCTGGAAGACAAAGAAAGGAAAGTAATTAGAAAATTTTTACTTCAGTTCTCTGGTGTACAGCATGGAAAGTCCATGTGTTATCAATCCTTTGCGTGAACCCAAGTCACAAATCAGAGCAACACACTAACATTAACAGGGCTCTCTCAGTCCAGAACCAGACAGGCTTGGTTCTCAGCTTAATAGACTTATTTAAGAAAAAAACCCAAACAACAAAACCCCCAAACCCATATAGGGAAAGAATGTGTTTCCATCACAAGCCTAATAAAATATACAGTTTTGGCTTCACTCCATCTAGTGGCAACCAGGCAGAAATCCTCTCTCCCCCTTCCCCAAAGTAACAGCGTGTGAGCTATGGCTAAAAGTTAGTTTTGCATGTGTGGCAGGGTTGGGCTTGTTTACAGTCACTGAAGTCCAGGAGACACCAATTCATGGGTTTTGATGTGATTGCCACTGACAGAACATGGTTGCCATTGCACCACACCCCTGGTGTGGAGCCTGGAATGGGAACTGTTCAAGAGGAGGCAGGAAGAGAAATTTCCCAATGTAGATGGAAGCAAAGATCTGCTGAATGCCTGTAAATGAGTCGTGCTGTGGTAGAAAGGTCTGAGAAAAATGCATTTGTAACTTCTGAAGAAGGTTTCTTAAGCAATGGAAAGGCAACAGAGAAGGGGCAGTTTCATTCATCATCAAATGTATCCTAGAGTCCTCAGTAAAAGATCTGGGCTCAAGCTTTCTTATTCTGGTGTGCTGGAAGCAGACTAGTTCTTACAAAGTCTTTTAGCTATTCACATGTCTGTCCTTGCTTGAAATTATTTTTCTCTGATGTTTTATCTGAGCTTGCAACACTTGGGATTCCATGTGAGTTTCTAAACAGGACAAAAGTCACAGGAAGGTAAGGCACAGCTCTGTCTGCATCCGGGTCTTTGCTCCTAAGCAAAGCATTCTCTCTGAGCATATCAGTTCTCACATGAACTTGCCCTAGTGCTAGGTTGGATTTTTTATTGGATTTAAATATATTGAATGGTCTGTGTAAAATGTATCCAAATACAACACCTGAATTTTAGGAATGTTCAAATATCAGAGATCCATAAGCTTTAATTAAAGTATAAAAATTAATTTAATATGTGTGGGCACACACAGACACAGAGTACATATTTTATTACCTGTATATATACAATTACATATACATAATGTAACTGTTTCTTACATAACTTAGCAAAGGATCTGGGTCTCATTCTCCTGTATTTTGTATAATGCACAGTTTAAAAGCAATCATTCTGAGGTTCTGTGTAAAGGCAGATATAGAATGTAATTTTACATGCCTCTCTATCAATCAGGGTAAGAAAAGAAACAAATATAGTGAGATAATTTTTATGAAGCCTAACTGAATCATGCCTCTGTTTTCATTAAAATCATATAGCAATTAGTAAGTGATGATCTGGTTTAGAAGAAGGAACATATTGTTTTTGTACACTGTGCTTTGTGTACTGTTTGAGCTAAATTAAGACAAATAACCAAGACAATATTTTTCTTTGATATCAGTAAATATTGGCATCAAGAAACCTATTGCCCCATTATTTTTAATGGGAAGAATTCAGTCTAAACCTTTTTTTCATCAAGTTGAGGAGGTGATGTCATATGGTAAAGGCTGGATATTCCAAATAAATCACTAACAAGTCATTTTGGCTGAGCAGTATGTGTATCAGATATGCAACTGAACATGTCTGGAAGAAAATGCATTATTGTCATAAGACTTAGGAGTCAGAGCCTGATGAGTTTGTGTATCTTGCAAACAGTTACACAAGTAACCAGACATTTCCTGCCCAACTCAACATTTTTAAGGGAATGTCCTAGACTTTATAGCAAATAGCCTTGGATTACACGCTCAGACCCTGATTCAGCACCCACTGCTGAGTGTTTCGCTCTCTTCCTGCAGGCCCTCGCACGGCATGTTTGTCAAATGTGCGTTGTAAAATCCACTGCAATATCCAAAGGGCGCCAGCGCCTGAGCTTTAAGCATTAGTGCGTGTCAGACCTGCCTTCCCCAAGACGTGGCAGCAGCCTACAATCACAGGCCACCTTCTCTGCTTTTCTTAGTCTCTGATCCTGAGGGTCCCAAACGATTTAGAGCCCATGGAACTGGACTCACCCCCCAGCACCCAGGAGATGATCTGGTGCCCTGTGCTTGTTCTGCTCATTGCAGACGCCTGCCCCATGTGGGGATTGCTCCAGCTCCACCCTCACGGCCACCAGCAGCGCTAGGCAGGCACTCTTCTCCACTGCTGGGCCTCAGTCTCCACATGGGAGGCCCTGGATGTGTAAGAGTCTGGCTATGGGTGTCTGGCTCCAAGGCAGATGTCCTGGAGGATGAATTAAGCTCCCCATCGGGAGTCTGCAGTAGATTTAACTGCCTCATAGGCAGTGTCGGCTATCCAAAGGTTATGAGGCTATCTACTAAAGCTCCTGCTAATTTGATCTGCCATAAATCCTTAAAGGTTTTATCAGCAGGAGGAATCCAAAAATAAGCTCATTACTCTTTCTCACCAATTGACTGTGATCTTTTCCCCTAATTTCACTACCAAACCTTTTGAATTGACAGAAAACAGAGTATCAGTGGACAAATTAGACCTCTGCCTGATCACAATGTAGAAGAAGAGGAGCTATGCCAGTATAAGCTTGGTTTATACAAGACTCAATTTTTGCAGCAGGGTTACTGAGGATCCACCCTGCAGAGAATCAGAGCAGATGTGTAAAGTCTGTGTGGAAATAGGAGCCTTCCTTTCTGATCGACCTGCAGTGATACCTCAGGCATAGATTAGACCCCAGGAAGGGCATTTCTCATGCTATAAAGTCTGGAGGTGGGTGAATATTTTTACAATCAAAGTGAGGCTGGGGCAAAAAAAAATGAATAAAAAGAAAAAGCTGGTATGTCTCCAGGAAGCTCTGTTTTTCATTTCACCTGAACTGTTTAGAATTTTTACAACTGAAAATTTCTTCTTTCCATCTGTGAAGCATTTGCTTCTTGGAAAAGATGCACAAAGCCAAGACATGAAAGACATTTGAAAAAAATAAATAAACTAATGCATTCTTTGGAGAATCCATGCTGTTTCCCTACTGCTCCCCATTTTCTTATGAAGACCTCTCCACAGATGGAGGGCAGCCGTGGTGTCCTCAGCAGTAATGAGTGAAGGAAAATAACTTCGGTCAGTAAATTACAGTAGCTCATATGCCTGCAGTGTTAATAGATTCTGTTTCTAAAGCATAGGCCACAAACTAGTTTAGTGAGAAGAGGGCATCTTTCATATATGTGCATTCAAAAGTGTTACAATTTCCAAAGAATAGTTACCTAATAGAATCATTTGTGGATAGTACTGGTGTAAATACTTTGTGCAGGAGTGGCATGGAGGATGTCAAGTGAGGCTACAGCACACACTTCAGAGACAATTCAGGGCTCTGTTCAGTGCCTCTGTTGAGATTGTTTTGTACAGCTCAGTAGAGAAAGATGAAACAAGTCATTTCTCTGGTCTTTTCCTAACATCCCAAAGTTTATAAGTACCCAATAGCCAAAATAAAATGGCAGTGGTGGCTATTGCTAGGTTCATAACTCCTCCTGCTCCTCTATGACTACATCCCTCTTTAAAAGGCATCACAAAGAAAATTACCCAGAATACCTCAACCAAAACTATGGCAGGTAAGTGAGGAATTTTCCTCTGCCCTTTAATCTGAAATGATTGCAATATAGCAGAGAGAATGATGTCCAAGTAAAGACAACACCAAGGGCAGATACTCGCTCAGAAAGAACTGAAGTCTTTCAATGGACTTGGGCCAAAGGATACAGGCTCATGCTGTCTGCAGGTTTTACCCTGTGCTTTTCTCCCTGGAAAGGAGTTGCCAAGTGTCCTTCCATATGCTCCAGGTAGTGACAAAGTTCAATCAGTGACAGCTGCCAAATTCTGCCTGCCCAGGAGCAGGGATATGTGTTTGCTAAGGGTTTCACTGGATTCAGAATCAAAAAGCAAATGTTGCATTAGCAGGCAATAGAAAAAGTTATTTGGCTGTCATCTCTCAAAGTGATTAATTATTCAATGTGACTAAAGCGATTGATTAATTAATTATTTAATGGATCTTCTCCTAACTGTTGCTTAGCAGCTATGAAAAACTGGAAGGATTTATTTTGGAAAATTGCATACCATCCTACTCTCAGGCGTGTTGATTTGCAGCTAGGTGGTGGCACCAGCCTCCATGGTCGACCAAATTGGAGACCACATTTCCTTCATGATTTGTGTTGCTGCAGCTAGGGATTGTATTTGAAGAATGCAGAAGAGGAGCCAGGTCTGGTAAGGGCCTGAGGAATCCTTTTGTTATTCAGATTGAGAGCTTGGCTGGTTATGTTGAGAACAGAGAAGATTTGCTCCCTCCTCTGTAACTATCCTGGAGAACAGAAAACATGGCTGTGATCTCCTTTGGAAGCTCATATATTGCTGTAAAATAGACTCAAGAGTAAATCTATTCTTCTTAAATCTTTTCTTTAGCTTGCTGTAATTTTGGGTACACCGAATATCAAGCTTTGAGGAAGAAAACAAAAAAAAAGTGAAAACCCATAAAGGCCATGTGTTTGATCCCAGGCTCAGCAAGGCGTTGTTCCGTAGATGAATTTGCAAACCTCGGTTCTATCACTCTGCTAAAGTGAGAGCTATCAGGGTCTCCTTAATGTGTTACACAAAAGGGCTGCAGCACACAAAGCCTGGAACACATCAGTGTGCAGATCCCAAGAGGGTCCTGTGGAGTCTATTACTTTGATGAAGTGGTATTTAAAATTGCATTACCCAGCAGCTGTTTAACCCTCCAGATGTTGCCCCTGTGGAGTGTTTAATAGGACGTGAAGTGCTGGTAGGCTAGGCCATAACCTCATGTCATCCATTCAGCAGGTCACATCAGGTCTTACCATCTTCTTCTAAATCAATACAGGATGACCCGACATAGCAACTTTCCTCATCTGCTGTTCTTTTTTCTCTTTATTTTTCCAATACTGAGTAGAAAAATCGAAAGAAAACAAAATAAATCCAAAGGAATGGGAGAAAAGAAGGAGATCTGAAAGCAAACAAACTCCCAGAAACTTTTGTTAAAATCTCAGTTCGTGTTTTCCCCTTGCCTGCGCTGACAGCCCCGATCCAGCAGCTTGGTGCTGCCATCTGCTGTTGCTCCTGCTGCTCATGCTGCCCACGTTTTTGAGCAAAAATGAATCAGCATCATGAATAAATAAAAGGTACATCAAAAGGGAAATAGGTAAAGAGCCTAGAATGGAAAAATCTCAACCTTTAATTTTTGGCAGCATTTTCGAATCCTTGTGTAACATGTTAGTAGTAATTCTTAGGGTCATCAAAAAGATAAGGCACAATCAACTCAACTTTTGGGAACATTTAGTCTGGAATTTCCTGTGGCTATTAGGTCAAGGACCTGATGCTCCACAGTGTTTTTCATGGTTTAGATATTTGGTGCCACAGGTATTTGTTTTATGGAGCTGGCTTCCAAAATCAATTAAAACCAATCAAGGAACAAACTTGTTTTGATTAGGCACCTGTTAGATCACATTTGCAAAGATGAAACTTTCTGTCCGAAGGCTGGATACCCTCTGGGGCATCATCAGCTTTTAAGAACAATAACAAAATCCCTTTGTTCACCAGAAGGAATTCAGCTGGCATATGACTTGTCCCATCAGCCCTCATTGGGCTGTCGGGTATCTCGCCAGGCTGTAGTTCTGCCACCATCTGGGTTAAAACACAGCCCTGACAGGAATTTTGTTTTGGAGGTAGATATGAAAATGAGGACTGAACTTTTGTTGTGGAGGTTTCCTTGCAGCACAAACAAATTTGAACTTTTTATAGAGGAAGAACATTGACATTGGGGATGCTGAAAATAAAAAACATTTTACTGCTGTTACACAGACCTCTATTTTTTCCTTCCATACTTTTTTTTTTTTTTTGTGTGTGGAAACCTATTTACACTTCTCAGCCAAATCTTTACCAAAGATTTCAACAGGGCCAAGATTTCAATCCTTGCTGGCCAGTGTTAGCACAAATATGATGGCTGTTACTATGATTATATCTACAGAGAACTGGTACTTGGAGGAAATAACAGCTTACTGGCATCTCTTCTAGTGAAGTTTTTGAGATTCAAGTATCAAGAATGTAGACATGTATTGAGCTCACTGTGCCAGCACAAATAATCTCTTGACACATGACTGCAGCCACAGAAATCAGTGCCAGCACGTCTCTCTCAAATTTGAAAGAATTGACCACTTCCTCTCACTGTTACAAAACCCTGTGTAGGAATGTAAAACAGATACTAGAGCACATGACAGCTCAGGAATGGATGTCTGTCACACCAAACTCTTGACAAATGTGTTTTTCATCACCTGGCTTCACTTTCTGTTATTCTAATAGCATCCTATGGAGTGGTATCCTGTGGAGTGGTATCTTGGAAGTACTGTAGAATCTCCTTGCCTGATACAGATAGCAGGAGTAAAGCAGCATTTAGTGTGGCAGAGGTTCTCCACTGTAATCCATAAAGCTGGAGCTTGGGAACTTAACAAGAGTTGTGCTGTAATTTCTATCTCTGAGGAATGGTCTTTCTTACCTTTGCAGATCCATCTCCTCCGTCACTTACCTCTTCCAAAAATGCAAGGCTTTGAGAGTCCTTTGGCTGCAAGAAGAACAAGTTTCTTTGCATCCTCTCAGGATGAGGTAGCTAGACTCAAAAGAAGCATTTTCCCTGTGTGTGCTTTAGTGAAAAGATGCAAACAAGGTGAGAGAGCAGACTGGTGCTTACAGAACAGCAGATCTCATGCTCCAGGTGTGGTTAGAGCCAGTGGGACAGAACGGGCTCCCAGCCTGGGAACTGCCCAGTCTTGGTAGGCACCCACCACTACAGTTCTGAGACAGAAATTATGCTGCCAAAGACTCAGCAGACCTAAACCCAAGTTCAGAAATCCTACTAATACACCCACAAGTCATTTTAATCTCTTCCCTCTCCTCACTTCCCTCTTGTTCTTGTCGAGCCCAAATATCCGCAGTTAAAGCAGGCATTTGATAAAATGCAAAATGTAAAGTGAATTGGCAACAGCATAAATCTGAAACGCAGATATTTGAAGATACATTTAGAGAGAGAAAACCGCTTTAATATATTTGAGTTGCAACGGGAACATGAGTGCACATGGAAGAAACAGGACTTTCAACTCATCTTACCAGACTTCCAGACCTGGGGCCAGCTGTGCTGGCAATAGGGCAATAAGTGTCAGCCTGGGGCTGGAGCTCGTGTTCATGCCTCTGGGAGCAACCGGGAAATAAAAATCACCATGGCTGTGCTGGTGTGGATGTAACTCATGTGCACTTGATGAGCGCTTCGCAGGGGAGCCAGAGAGAGCAGGCGTGGGAGCAGGCAGCTGCAAGGGTGCATGGCAACTGTGGCCAAACAGGGCTCTCCCTTCCAGGCCACGCACACTCCATTAGCCAAAGTAACCAGAAACAGGTGAGCTGGCCTTTGAAAATCAATAGTGTCACCATCCCCATGTCTTCCAGGGTACAAAGAGCACTTATAAAAACAGGTTTTACTGGATCATACTGCACAGTTCAGTTTACTTTTAAGTATCAAGGTCTTGTTTAAATGGTGCATATATAGCAATAACAATTAAAGAGAATTCAGTCATTACCAAATTTTAGTCTCATCTGACCTGAAAATTCTTATTCTAATACCTGCATTTTGGGTATAATTGTTGTCAAAATATCATCTTCTGAACATAGAAGCTTCAAAAGATTTAAACTGCTATTGTGACTATCCTGTATACAACGCAAAAAATATATTGTTACTGCAGAGGAAAATTACTTGTTACATGCTTCTCACATAGTATCTTTATTAAACATTTGGACAGATATGCATCCATTTATTATATAAGTAATCTATGGATTCTTAGTTTGCAAATGCTGGTTGAAAGTTCACAAGAGCAGGCTTTTCTGTGAACTTTCTGTATTTGTAAGTTCAGTCACTGAAATAAATCCTGAGCCTATTGCCTGCTTAGCAGCACTTTGCACTGAACCCCAGTGGCTAAAGCTTGGAGCTCTGCATCTGAATATTTCAAAACCTCTGACCAGCTTGCTTGGAGTTTGTTTTTCTTCTTAAATAATGCAAGTTGTTCTGGAAAGAACATATAATTGCAATTATCTGATAGTCAAATCCTTAGTCACTAGCATACCAAGCTCCACTACCACTAACAGAGGTTTCATTGGAGCAAAGCTTATTGCAGCATTTTGTAGTTGTTAGAAAAAAAGTGTTCTTTGTGCGTGCTGTAGTTCAGAGCTGTAAGGTCTTTGTGAATGGTTACTCTCAAAGCGCTACAGAAGTTCCCCGGTTCAAGGTGGCTCCTGGCTCCTCGGAAAAAGGAATGTGGGCTTCCAGCCTGGGAGGAGAGAAATAAGTGAAAAAGGAGCATCCCTGGGCTAGGCAGGACAGGTCTGCTTAGTGCAGTTCTGCAGCCTGGACAGTCAGGGCTGAGCTGGTTCACAAGGAAGAAAGGTGAGTGCTGACCCCAGTAAACACAGTGCGCATCCATGAATCCAAGGCATCAGTCGCAGTGAAAGCTCCTCCAGACCCATTTGTCAGAGCAATAGGATTTTCAGATTATAAAACCAGGAGTCACTGTGTGGTCACCTAACCACACCATTTAGGACACAGGACATCCTTGAATTTCATCCAGTTTAAACTTGAGTAAATCTTTTAGATTTAAAAAACCCAACAACATCTATTCTCGATTTAAAAATTGCTAATGGTAGAAAAGCCACAATAACCTCTTGCAATCCACACCAGTAGCTAAGTATTTCCCTGGCAAAATGTGTAGCCTTTTCATCCTGTGTATTTGTCCAGCTCCAGCCACAAGGTCTTTTTATATCTTTTCTTGCTAGATTGGAAGAGCATTTGTCCTGACGTAAATACTTACCATCTACAACCAAAATCCTTAAACTTTTTCTTGGCATGCTTAAATGATTGCACACCTACCACTTCTATCCAAAGATGCTTTCAAGCCTTTTAGTTGGTCTCAGTACAATCTTTAAGAGTGCCTGAAGCAAGCACCGTGCTTCAGAGCTCAACGCACATACAGAGGAAATCAGGACTTCATGCCAACAATGCATATTCCCAGGGTTTACATTAGTTCCCAACCAGTTTTGTGCCTGGAGTTGACACCCAGTTAATGCCCAGTTTATATATCCATATCCAGTTTAAGCCCATTGAGCCCGGTGAGGTGTTCTCCCCACAGCTCATGCAGCCCCTACAACTTGTCTCTCTGCACCTGACTTCACTTTTCTTCAGCAGATAAATAGCAATTGTTCAGTCATACAGCTTCACATAATCAAACACTTCAACTTTTTGATTCT
Organism: Zonotrichia albicollis; assembly: GCF_047830755.1. Classification (NCBI taxonomy): domain Eukaryota; kingdom Metazoa; phylum Chordata; class Aves; order Passeriformes; family Passerellidae; genus Zonotrichia; species Zonotrichia albicollis. The sequence continues at coordinate 57,707,826 of NC_133821.1, forward strand.
AAAGTTCCTTCAGTCCTCATTTTAGCTGGAGGAATCTGGAAATCTTCGTAATGATTGTCATGTTTTCAGTGATGATTTTAATAGTAAAATTTGTACCGTAATTTTTCAGGACACTGTCAGAAGCAAGGCTGCTCACTGCTGAACTGTTCAACTGCAGAAATATTAGCCAGTGTCATTGGTACTCTGCATACCTTCATTTCCCTGAAGTCACACATTATTATTCACTTCATGTCTAAGGTATTATATAAAGTTACTGTGCTGCATTTTCAGCTCAGAGAGATCTCTCTCAAATAATGTAAGGAAGGGTAGCAAGTGCAAGTAATTTTCTGAGCTCCTGTCATGCTTTTCAGGTAAGAGGAGCAAGTTATTAATTAATCAACTCCATGAACTAATTAAAATAATATATTCTGCATGTACCCACTCATATAACATATGTAGGTGAAATGAAAGCCACAGCAAATATAAATAAAATTTTCACAATAATTTAGTGGCAGGCCATGCAAAGGACCTTGGGAGGAAAAGGGAAACAACTCTGTTGTGCCTTGCTTTATTCATAAAGATGAATTAACTTTCTTTCTGAAAATGGTGGATACTCAACCTTGGTTCTGCATGTCAGCTCCTCTTCTTTTCCCTCTTTGAAATGCTGAACATCTTTTGATATCTTTGGTAAGTCTCTATTAATCCATTCCTGTCAGAGTGCTAAAACGACACGTATCATGGAGGAAAAAGTTGCACAGTTCTCCTTCCACATGGACCTCAGCAAAAAATAACCAGCTGCAAACAAGCAGGGATGCATATTTTCCATGATTCATTCTGCAGAACCCAACATAGGCTGTGGGACTGTTGTACAGAATTTGAGCTTTTACAGAAAAAAAATGCTACCAGGCGAGGCGGCCTGATGGTGAGGGAAGTCTTCCCAAAAAGGAACTGAACATGAATCAAGTCAGGATGACTCAGATTGTTTTTGTGATTCTGCAGAGAGACAATCTGAGATAATAGCTGGGTTGTGTGAACTATTGCTGTAATTTATTACAATAAATTTCAAAATACAATGACTTACTATTGCGAATTATTTTTTTATTTTCTCTCCATATATCAAAAGCACTATAATATCTAGATTTCTAGCCCCTCTGTATGAACAAACACATATAAAAATATATATAGAAGTCCTCTGTATGCTTCATAGCAAATATACGAATTATCATCTTAACAAACATAGCAACACTCCTTTTGTGTGCTTGGTGAAGTGCACTTTGATAAGAAGACAGTAATGCGTAGCAGGAAGATTGAGTTATGATGGGAGGTAGCCGGCCTTAGGACATCAAAGAATTTATAATTCTATCATTACATGTTGAAGCTTGGAGCTTATGACAGAGCTTTCTAGGTAGTGGGTAAAAAAAAAGAATGACTGAAAAAATAAGCCTGGGCCTTTGCTTAAATACATAAATTTGGTTTTTTGCTGCTTTGGATTCAAAGAAAGAAAGAAAAATGGTCTATTTGTGTTTCACAACAACAAGGGTACTGTAGGCATCTGTACAAGTAAAGGATATTTCTGTTGTTTGCATGTTCTACATGCAGGTTAAGTAAATGGTTTTAATTTAACCAACCAGGTCCCATGACTCAAGGTGAGAAAAATTCTTCTTTAGTGCTGTTCTCCATCCTTTGCCAGAAAGCTGTTCCCAATTGAAACTATATTTATCTGTTATTTACCAGTTTAGTCAGCTGAGGACAAGTTGTTCTGAAAATGTTTGTTTAAATCGGCCAGCCAGGCGTCAAGAAATAAAAGGAGAGGAGTGGAAAGAAAAACCAATATGGAAACACATCTGAAATTCCAGGGAAAACCTTTCTGTTGACTTTATCAGGATATAGCCAAGATCTGCAGTCAACAGAGAACCATGGCTATTAAAATAAGGGAAAGAGACTAGAGACTGAAAAGAAAGAAAAGGCAGAAAAAGGAAAATAGAGGGAACTTCCTAGATTCCCATAAAAAAAAGGCAGGGTCCGGGAGAGGAAAATGGAGGTTCAGCTGCAAATAAGCAATGGAAGGGAAGGAAAACTGAGAAAGTAAATTAAAATATGTATGATCATTGATTTTAATGGATAAAGATACCAGTCATTGACCTGGTTTCTAAATTTTCCTGAATGGGTGGTAGAGGCACAGGCTGGTTTCTCTATGGATAGGATATTGAAATAGCAGGAAAATTCAGAGAGATTATTAATGTCTGAAGCTTTGGGAAGATCACATCTGGTAGTAACGAAAAGATTTATATTCAATTTTAAATTGCTTGGAAATGATTGGGGGAATTTTTGTTATGTAATTATATTTGGGGTCCTCCCTCTTAGAGAATGTTTTAATTTGCGATTTTTACCCTGACAAAATAATTTTAGTAGAGCACAGTGAGTGCAGCGATTATGTGTCAGCAATGACCATGAAAGGACAAACACCACATAGGGAGCCTTGTAGGATTCACGAAGGACAGAATTTAAGCTTAACCATGAAGAAAGCCAACTTGTTAAGAAATGTGTCTGAAACAAAATGACTAGTAAATCCTCCAAAAATCAGTCTTTGCAGGGGGAGTAAATGTGGAAGGCATATTGTCTTCTTAATCCAGAACAGACTGACGCATCTTTTGAAGAGCAAACTGAAATTCTTTCTAAACTATGAAATCTTGAAGGGAGACCAGGCATGAATTTACCAGCCAGTAAAAAGGTCCTTTAGCCGCTTTCCTCTTGTCCCAGCCAGACCTCCACATGCTGCTCCCTTGTCTGTTTTTTAAATAGTAACATCCAAATATGTAGCAAGTAGAGAGATTGGTGGATGACCAACAGATGGGTAGTTGGTAGATAAAGACCACTTAGTTTGCTTCTTCTACAATTTTCTGCTTTGTAGTAGCTTTATTTCCCTTATCACATCTCCCCATCTGTCCTTTTTGAGTTGGCTTCCAGTGCTGAATGGTTTCCATTTTTAATATACCATACATACATAATTATATCTTTCCCTGTGGACATAGGCAAAGAGCTTGCAATCTTGACAGCCACAGTTTAAGTGATGGAAACATGTGCTGTCAATGCCCCAGCTAGTAGAAGAATGCAGGCCTCCAATATTTTCAGAGTTTACTACATAAGATGACCTTGTTAGCTCAGTCTTACGAACATGGATCAGGACAGAGATGAGCCATGACAATAAATATCTGTCATATGATGCAGACCTAATTCTCCATGGCCACCACTTTCCTGCAGCACATTGAGGTACCAGTGTTCTCATGCACTGAAGGATCCTCCTCCCTTTTGTGTGTTTACCCATGTTGTGGTGCGCCTCTTCCAAGCCCCCACTTGCTGCTGTCAATGCCCTCCTCAGGCTGAGGCCCCTCCTAGCACACAGGCACCAGTCTGGTTCTCCAGGAGAGCAGTGTATTGGTCTTTCCCCTTCCATGTACATAAAAAAGTATTCTTTGCACAAAACCAAAGACTAATTTTGTCAGATTAATTCTCCAGGTGCTTCAGGAATGCCATATGGAGAAACCAGCTGACAAAAGCAGCCATTGATGATGGACAAACTGGCACAAAGCCGTTCCTTTTCCTAGAGTGGAACTGAATTCTCTAGCACACAACACCATTACCTCCCAGGCAGCAAAAGACCCATCTAGGATTGCACTAAATGTCCTATAAAGCTTTATTACCAAGGGGAAAGAACAGTTGGTAGCACTGTCCCAAGGAGCTATGCTTCAAAAGCATCAGCCTGTAGTTCAAAACCTTTGAAGCTCTCTCGACATGAGCAGATCTTCCCTTCTTCATCAGCAGCTGAGCCAGGTTTTGAGCCAGCAGTGTTTCCAAACAAATTAATAGTAACAGAAATAGTAGTAGTAATACTGCCCACCCCTTTCCATCACTGGAAGGGCTTGGAAAGCAATCTTCCAGCAGAGCTGTGCCCGTCGCACACAGAGCGGGCAGATGCAGAGAACATCTGTTTTAAAAGATGTGCCAGTAGGGCAGGCACTGTGACATCAAACATCAGCTTACAAAAAGGCACCAGGAAACTTGCTGTAGGATCCTGTGGGGAGTGAACATTGTCCCTCCTGTGACCAGAGAGAGGACTGTTCAGTCTGTGTCACAGAAGCAACATACATCCTCCATCCTGGTGTTCCTTGCTCCTTCACACACACTGCACCACAGTCATGTGCATTCACCTCTACAAATTCCAGGTTGCCAGTGACTAATATGAGTTCTTTAAATCTTGATGATGAATGGTTTTACATTCCCAAAGAGGAATGTTGTGTCCCACCACACATTTTTAATTGTCTTGTCTGTTTCTATAAATCTGAGAGGATGGACTAACAAGAGTCACCTGGGTTGATTAAGGGCTTTGATTAAGGGCTCCTCAAACTCAGCTTAGAACTAGCTATTAGTACCCAAGCCAAATCTAAAAGCTGCCTATACAAGGTGCCTATACAAGCCAAGCTGGAGCAAAACAGAAGCACACAGGTTTCTCTGAGCTGAGATGCGTCCTCCCCTCTCCCAGTTGAACACAGCACTGTCTCAGACACCACTAGCTCAGCAAGGATGCAGCCCCAGATGCCGTGGTGGTGTGGATGACAGCAGGGCATTTCTTAGTCTCTGATACATCACGCAAGCTGGAGCCCAGAGAGCAGCTCAGCTCAGAGCTGTGGCGCATTACAAGAGCCTGCCTCGCTCCCCAGGGAAGCCAGCTCTGCTCCAAGCTGTGGGAAAACCACAACCAGACCCCATGTTTTAGGCTTTTACTGCCTGCCCAGCCACATCATCAGACTACCTCATTTTTAGCAAATGATCTAGACATCAGTGAATTCTCCAGATAATAAAAGACTATCCTTCAGCCTGCTGCACCTCCTCTGAACGTGACCCCCCACCTAGACTGCAGCCCTTCAAGTTATCCTCCATTTGTTTGCTGGTGTGCTCCCTTAGATCTGCAGCTCGCTTTGATTATTTGCACATCTGGAAGTTGTCACATGCCTTTTCTGACCGTGACCATCTGAAATATTACCCAGCAGGACTTGAGGGGAGACACAGTAAGGAAACAAAAACATCCTACTTATAAGAACATGTGGCAGGAATTATCAAATGACACCATCCCAAAGGGTAGTGCCATATATCCAAGCAAAGACAAACTTCCTTTCCATCCTCTAAAGCCAGGACAATTTTTCCCATAGTACCGACTGCAGAAATAAAACTATATTATATACAAATAACTGAAATATTTTTCATTAAACATTGTGTTATGAAGGTTGGTTGTCTATTACTAATGGAGAGAAAGCATTTCTTTTATCCTCCAGCTTTCAAAACTGGAGAGCAGATCCTTCCCATACATGGTTCTCAACAGAAAAACCTCCTCAGAATGGTTCAGTGCCTGAGGTTTTTAGGGTGCCTATTTCTGGTTTGCTTGTTGTCCTTATGGGCAGAGCACAGGTTCTTTGGTCAAGCTGGAATGGGGTATATTTTAAAAAAAAAAGAGATTAAAAAAGGTTGAAATACAGAATCAGAGCTTCTCAGCAATCCCATCAGAGGCAGTAGGGGCTCTGGAGAAGAGGAGGAAGGACCAAAATCAATGCAACTGTGCAGGTGGAAGCCCAGGAAAATCAAGCACAGCTTTTAGATTTGGTTTCTCATTCTTAACAAGATACAGAATTGAACAAATGAAGAATAAATGAAGCATGGAGAGCAATACAGATCATACTGCTGCAGTCTGGCAGCTGTTAACCAGTTATATTTTGGCCTTTGTCAAGAGGTTCTCCCTGAAATCAGAAAGCAATGGGTTTCCTCCTGAACAGCTTTTTTGCTTACAGATCATTGGTCCAAAATCTCATTGCTCTGGAGGAAAACAGGAACAACTGTGCACTCCCATGCATTGCTTCCAAACTGCCCTTCCTGTGGGCAGCCAGCTGGAAGAGGGGCAGTCTTTACTGGGGACATGATACTAGTAGAAGTAGAACTGGTTATTCCATCAGCCTCTGCATGTCTCCGGAGTCGAATGAGACCTTGATGTATTGGCTTTGCTCTGTAGCTGTCACCATTACTTCTTCCTTTGGGGGTGCTTCATATTTGGCTGCACAGCACTCTGATTTTTTCTTCTTAAACCAAGAGCCACTGGCTACTGAAGCAAATTTCTGACAAACCAAATATGTCTTGATAAAACCCCAACAACCTAGAAGGAGCTCAGGTAGTGCAGCAACGCTGGTTCCCTGGATATCTTAAAAGCAGATGGTGATGGTCTTCTCCGATGTAAGAAAAAAATCTTCCGCGGTCTCCCTGTTGGATGTGACAGAAGGTGACTCCCGGCCAGGGGCGGGGCAGGGAGCGCCGGTCCCGCTGTTCCCGGGGCAGCCGCATCCCGGGAGCGGCGCGGGCGCGGTTCCTGCGCGCTCCCGCAGGGGTCGCTGCAGCCCCGGCGGGCACGGAGCGCGCCCGAGCCGCGCGCACCCGCAGAGCTCCCGGGGCTGGCGCGGGAGGGACGCTCGGAATTGCTGCTTCCAACATCGCCGCAGCGGAGGGTGCGCGGGAGGAGCGGAATATCGGGTTTGCTTGTTTCCGAGGGATATCGATCACTTGTCAGCACGCACATCAGCAAGACTCAAACCGAAAATGTCAAATAGAAAAAAAGAGGTATATGATCACTTCAGGATTACGGGAGGGAAAAGGAAGGAAAAAAAAAATCACCAGGCTTTTGATAATACCTAGCTAGTTTGCTCTACTGTGTTAAATAAAACTGCTTTGACTTTCTTCTTTTGTTTCTGATTTTATGCTCTATTTAGTTTTCTCAAACAATGTGTTATAATGAATACCAAAATAGTCCCATCCAGTAAATTTCTCTAATGAGTATTTTTTGTAGCAAACATTACACAATTCATAGTAGTACCATTCAGATTACACATTTTTTCTTTGCAGGAAACTGCAGCAGCAGTGCAGCAGTGCTGATACGCTAGCAAGGCAGGTCCTACCATGTCAGTACCTATAAAACAGAAAGTAGGACTATGCAGGGGATGGAGGTGCTAAAAAGCCATTTCTGTGTTACATGAAGGACTGATGCTGACTGCTGCAGACAGATTTTCTCTGGTAGAGCTGCTGCTGCATGCACAAGATAGCAAGACCTCAGTAAGGTGGAGTAATGACCTCCATCCTGGTGCAGAAGCTCTCAGGATCTGAAAAGGATGAAGCTTCTCCAGGCAACATCAGTCGTCTTCACCATGTTGGGCATGGAAAGGCTTTTTTGTGTCTCCTCTTTCTTCCTTTTTTTTCTTTTTCCCATCCCGATGCTATGAGGGTAACATATTCAAAAGCCTTTACTTAGATGTCCAATAAAAGCAGCTGGTTTCGTTATTTTTATCACTCCCTCCTCTCTCTCGTATTCCTTGAGATCTTCTGGCCTGTAAACCTTTGCTTTTTCCTTTCTTATCAAAAGACGCAAAATAATCAAAGCCACTCCACCTAGTCCATGCTTTCTATGGAAAGAAGTTGTCTTCAAAAGCTTTTCTAGAGACCTAAAGGTGCATTCCCAGCACATCCTCTGGTCTGGGGTGAAAAAAGAAGCAGGAGAAATCCAAACCATCTTTCAAAAAAAACCCAAATCCACCCTACTAGTCCACTCTACTGTACCAAAGGGATTCCCTCACTGACATCCAGCTAGCAAGCACAATTTTAGGAATAAAGAGTAACTGCATTTTAAAGCCAGTCTGAAAGGTTTCACATCTCTGATTTCAGTGCAGGAATGCTTTGGTGCAGGAATAACCAGCACTCCTTGCAGATGGGATCCCAGAGTACAGTTTTAATACAGCAGTGAGGTTTAAGAAAGTATTTTTCTGTTGTTCCACTTATCTCTGATCAGCAGCAGAAGAAAAATCTAAAAATCATATCTTCCATGCTTGCTTTTTAGTTGGTCGGAGGATGAGATGTGTCTCTTTTTTTCCCAATACCACAAGTATACAGAAAAGGTAGATGATATGGGTCTGTTCAGTGGGAATTGCACTGGGAAGAAACCCTTTGGAACATAGTGGAAGTCTAATATTTCAATTTTCTCATTACAGGGTAAAAATAAAGATGGAAGTGAAAATTCCCCTCTGCACACAAATGGACTGGTGGGAGAGCAGCTTCAGCTACTCCTTTATGGCTGGGGTCTCCCACACTGTCAGAAAAGGATTAGGAAAACAGCTGAGAAGGAAATAAAGGAAAGAGAGAAAGCCAAAAAAGATTGCTAGTCAAGAAAGGTTGCTGAACTAATTCAGAAGGGGTGGACGAAGCAGAAATGGAGTCACCCAAAATTACTTAAGAATTAAAAACTTAACATTGTAGTTGTAGTTCCCTAACAACAACTTTGTGGAAACCAATTCCCTCATTAGTTGAGCATATCTATCTAAATGTCTGAAATCTATCAGCAGTTTACTCTATCCATTGATGAAATTCCACATTTGTGTCTCCTCCCCCAAAACATTTTATCTGTGATTTAGGCACAACATGAGTTTCCACAAACCTGTTCACTAGAGCTACCACCCAGACCAGTATGGACCAGGACTTGGAAATATTTCCTAATCTTGGGCTTTAATCTTCATTGCTGCCTCCCACAGACACTTTGATAACAGATAGAGACATTCTGCATCACTCTGTGGACACCCTCACCTCACTCTTACCATGGAAGAAGCTCAAGCTCCTTACTTATTCCAAATTGTGATGCTGGGAGTGAAAGGCCCAAGTACCCACCCCCTTCCTTCCAGCAGTCCCGGGCTCCAGAGGAGTCACACTTTTTGTCCATCTCCATTCACCTAAGCAAAGGAACAACTGAGCTCCCTGGAATCTCCTGAGGCTCCCAGAGACACCTCCCCAGCATTAGTGGGCACCATAAGACCATGGAGGAGAGATCAATAGAGCAAGAATCAGAGGAACAAAGGGAAAAAAAAAAAAACCATAAAAGATTAAGAATCCTAAAAAAAAAGATGTTACTGATGGGGAGGGGAAGAGAAGAAAGAGAATCTGAAAGAAAAGTTGTCTAAAGAACAGTGCATCAAAGAGGTGAACTCAAAAAAGTTCATAGATTTTAGGTTATACATTCCTCTCAGCTAAAAAGGTAGAAAAGTAAGTCACATTAAATATGTCAGTGCCACTCATCTTTTAAAAATGGAAGGAGTACAGAAATAAAAAGGCAAATAGAACAGATAATGTGCATAATGAAATGCCTCATTTATGTGATACCCACACTGAAGGAGCAGCTGCCAGGTTAAGAGGAAGGGTGGGAAATAGTAAGTACCCCCTTTGAAAGATGACATATGTGATGAATCTAACAAGATATTTCAAAATCCAGTCAAATCAAAAAGAAAGCCAATGAAGGCAAATGCAGCAGATATATTTTGGGAGCAAAGTACAATAAAAATTGTGCAAATGCCACTAACAAGGTAACATTTACCATCGTGTCTTAATATTGTTTGATATTTACTGTCCATGTCCACACTTGTAAATAAGGACTATCATCTAGCATTTGAGCAGGTTCTCTGAGTTTATTATCTGGACAATTTTTTCTTTGCAATTTACACATACAGATCCCTCACAGCAAATAGTGATGATGGTACTCATTCTAATTCAAGTGTTTGTGTTAAAGAACCAGGCCAGCAGATTCCTCACTCTCACATAAAGATACCACCAGAAAAAAGGACTGCTAGTGCTGCACAGGTAGAATAAAAAATAATAATGAAGAAAAAAGATCTTGAGAAAAGAGAAAGATGGTCTGAAAAAAGATGATGCTGTTCAAGAGACAACTCAAGGCCCCTCACTGACCCAAGAGGAGACAGCTATACACAAAGGGGAGCAACGATCTATGCTAGACTGCACAGAATCTGGGCATCACTGTGCCACATAAACTGCCAAAGTTCAGTAGAGGCAATCTACTGCAAAATGGGCAACTCCTGTAGGTGTGTGTATGGGCAGAAGTACAACAACAATCCTCTGTCCTCCTCCTGTAAAACCCTGGTGGGAGTCCTGCAAGAATCATCTCCAACAAATTCATAAGAAACCCTGGCCCAGAGGAGAATAATAAAATCACTCAACACTTCAGAGAAAACCAGTGAGAAAACCAAAGGAGGCTGTGATGTTGCAATATCCATTTATGTTAGGAACATATTATTGTAGTGAGTGCAGCAGCCTGGTCAAAAATAAAGGGATAAATCAAAGCAAGTAAGATTCTTTTAAGTTATTAGGGAAACAAAATTTCGTTGTTTCAGAGATAATGATTGCCTGGAGAGACTCTGCAGCCCTCAAGTTGATGTATATACAAACAAAATGCTTTTAATTATACTTTCAATACCACTTGAGGACTCCACAGTCAGCAACAGCATGAGGAGGGGAATCCACCCTCAGAGAACTCATCCTCTCTTCCCCTTCACCTCTTTAATATTGGGACTTCAGCATATCTTCAATTCACAGGAGAATAAAGCAATCTGTTCATCATAGTCAGATCAAAAGGCAGACTGGTGTGAGTCACAATCACTTAGCAACTTGCTTAAATGAATTGTGGACACAGAATACGTTTAAATAATTTGCTGATAATTTCCCTTTAACATGTTGGGATTAAAACCTTAATTTCTTTAAATCTCTGTGGCTATTAAAATTCTTTTAGCAAAATTCCTATGTTTTATGGCCCTGTTATTATAAGTCCAGTATTATGCACCTACTAAAATAGGGGCAGTGTTAGTTCTATGCATGATGTCTTTAGCTAGAAAAGACAAAAAACATGTCAGTTTCAAAACCTAAATTCAAATTATTTATTTTTATGCATGCTGTTATTCACCATGCATAAAAATAAATAATTGGAAGAGTTTCAAATAAATCTCTGGCTTTTCCTAGTTCCAGTTACATATAATAAACAGCCTTTCCTGACTAAGATTACCTGATTTGGCTTTAATTTTTCTTTCTTAAAAAAACATCCTAAATTAATTCCTACAAGTCTTGATATCTGGAACTGGGTGTTCCCCTCCTATTTTTTATTTCTTAGGAGACTATCTAGCATTTATATCTTGTGAAATTTGAAAAAAGCAACCTCAGATATTTTATTATTATTCAGTATTGCTTTCTAGACGAAAAAAAATGTTGTTGTTGGGTTTTAAGGTGCCAGTCACAGTTGATCTTGCCTGATTTTTCAGGTTTTAATTCCAGCTCAGCATGGCTGTGGCCAACAGGCTGGCAATTCACCAGCTGCATTCTGCCTCTCTTGCTCCTAATTATTCAGCTCTCCAGTTCTCCTCCCTTGTTGGTTCTGTTCTGGTCACCACAATTAATTTTCATTTCTTAGTCCTGTGTTCACCTTCAACTCATTAGTTTTTGGCAGGTCTCCACTACTGTTTTGGCTCAGCCAAATTTTGCAATTTAACTCATCACTATTGTAAGCCCCCTTTTCTTTCCCTTTGCTTTTCTAGGGTTGAAGGACTGTTTTTCACTAGCTTCTTACAGAAGAATGGGTGAATATTTTACTGTTGTCAGGTAGGTGCCAGGGCATCTTCTGCCTCTCCCACCAGGCATTTTCCTTCACAGGCTGACCTGGGAGCACAAAACCATCTGAAGTGGGTAGCAGCACCATCAAACACTTCATCCTGTAGGCTTTAGAGCTGTTTTATGTACAAGGATGTTTGGGAAAAGAGGCTGAAGGACCCCAACTCTCAGATGAAAGTTTTAAGCTCCAACCAGTTGTTTTAAGGACAATTACAATTAATATCTCACATGGGGGTTTTAAGCTTCTTGGGCAGAGCCAGGAGGCACTGACCGATGGCTTTTCCCTAGAAGACAAGAAATATGGTTCCTTCAGAGTGATTTTCTCTCTTGGTCCATTTTTCTTCAGCAGATTTGTGGCCTCACTGACAGTCTGAATTGTTAAATTGCTGTGTAACCAAAGTCATGCTGCAACTGTCCAGTTATTGTACAAACATGCCTTTATCTGAGATAATCTTAATTCTTGAAGTGAATCTTTGTATAAATTTTGAAACACAAATTTAGCTTTTCTCTGTGAGGAAGCAAAAGGAAGTTTGTGCCTGCTTGGAGTTTCCAGTCCCAGTATTGCATCACTCACTGCCTGATGACAGTGATGAGGTGAAGTACCAGAAGATTGTAGACAAACCTTTTAAAAATCCACTAGTGGTAGAATTGATTTTGTTTGGGCCAAGTTCACTCATATGTAACAGTGGAGTTTTACCACTTGGAGCAAGCTCAAATGAAACCTTAACACAGCTCCCTGACTACTTTGACATATTTATTAGTAATGCCTGGTTTTACTTTAGAGACATCATGTTAAATCCTGTGCAAATACAGGGAGAGGCAGCCATTCAATACAGACTTTATATTTCTTGAAAGGAAATGCCCTGGATTTGGCTAGGATAGATTTCCCTTTCTTCCTAGTAGCTGGTGCAGTGCTGTGGTTTGCATTTAGCATGAGAATACTGTTGGTAAGACACTGATGCTTTCGGTGTTGTGGAGCAGGTCCTACCCTAAGGGAAGGACTTTCCAGTTTCCCATGTTCTGCCAGGGAGCACAAGAAGCTGAGAGGAACATCCCGAGGATGGCTGACCTGACCTGGCCAAAGGGATATTCCATACCATGGAACACCATGCTCAGTGCAGAAACTGGGGGAGTTGGTCAAGAGGAGCTGATCGCTGTTCAGGGCACTGAGCATTGATCAGTGGGTTGTGAGCAATTGCATTGTGCATAATTTGTCTGTCTTGGGTGGAAGGATTTTATTCCTTCCTCTCTTGCTCTCATTTTCATTAAGATTACTGTTATTATTAATATAAATTATTTCAATTATTAATTTTTTCTTATATTAACCCATGAGTTTTACTTTTTTCCTCTTTTTCTCCCAGTCCCACTGGAGGTAGAGGAGAGTGAACAAGCAGCTTCAGGGTACTTAGTTACCAGATAGAGTTAAACCATCAGGAAAAACTAGAATAAGTACAGAATGGGTTCAGGAGTACCAATGCTCAGTGGCTATTTATAGACCAGTAGGTGTTGCAAAGTGATTTGGAAAAAAAAAAGAAAATATTTCTTAGGGTGAAGCTGCATGAAATGCTTAATGCTTGCAATTGAAACATTAGGTATTTGGAGCCAGTGATTCTTTGAAGCAGACAGTGGTATCTAATTAGTTAACTACTAAGGCAAAGGAGGCAATATACCAGTTGATGCAATTGGTGGCAGCAGGAGTTTGGAAATAAATATCTCTGTTTGGCAGTGAGAAGTGAAGCAGAGCTCAGATTTCTGTGGATTGCCTGGCCCCAAGCTCATGTCTCAGAGCTCACATTTCTGTGGTAAAATTAAATCTCAGTTTAAGATCTGTGATTCACTGCAGCTACTTACTAAAATTCATCTGATCTCCCTATGTTGTGAATATTTTGAGTTGACCTGTATGGAGCTCTTGCTAAGATCTTGATAGGACCCAGCTCTGATGGAGTATTTCTATTAAGGCTTAGTAGACTTGTGCTAACAAAAACAGTGACACTTTAAAGCAGTAATTGTCATCCTAGCTAGAAACCAGAAACACAGTGGCATATGAAAACAATGAACAAACAGAATCCCCAGACCTCAAAAAACTTCAGCTGAGCAGATTATAGGGAACAGCCATTCATGGATTTGTAATACATTTTGTACTGGGTTCACTCAGACTGCCTCTTTAAAGATGCTGCATTCCTGGTTGTGGCTGCACCAGGCTACTGACAGAGCTGGTGGAGAAGTGAGTGCTCCCTGCAGAAGGCAGCCCAGCTCCCTTCTGCCCAGAGCTGCTGTGTGCAACTGTCCTGTCCCTAATGGCACCAGTGCAGGTGGTTTTCCAATGCTCAATGAGATATCTCTGGTGTTAAGGCATTCAAATTGATTGTCTCCTTGTATGTATGACCATCCCACTTTGTGTGTGCGTGTTTAGGACTCGTAGTCCCTTTGAAACAAGATTCTCAATATCAAACCAAAGTCAGCATGACAGATGGTAGTAAAGTTGGCTGTACTGAGTCTATTCTGCGCATTGCTAAAAAGGCTTGTTTGTCATGTGCACCCTACCATGCCCTGGAGGTATCAGCATTTTGTCATTTGAATTAGTTCCCATCCTTTCTTTTCTACTCTGAGATTCTGTCTCACTATCCTTATATCACCTCTATCAGCTGACAGTGTTGTTTCTTAGGCCAAGCAGATTTCTGGTTCCAGTTGAGATACAGCTTCAGGAGCTCCGTGTCTACTGTCTCACAGGCAACATCAACACACGCTCACAAATCTGTCAACAGGTCTGTGTGTGAGTAAGCTCAGCAGTGGACACACAACAGCATCCCCAAACAGAGCCCTGGAATTAAAATGACAGCTTGCTCCTGCGTTCCTACCGGAGCTTTACTGCACAGATCACTCCCAAAGCACCACCTTTTCCGCTTAAAATGCTGCCTTGCGTCGGGCGCGACAGCAAGGAGAAAGAAGCGCTGTCCTTCCTATTTAGCAAGTGCAGCCTGCTGTTCTCAGGCAGCTTTGCCCATGTCCATTGCTAAGGAAGTGCAGTCCAGTCCATCGGGCCTGGGGCAGCGGCTGAGTCGCCGCTCGGGCCGCGCTGTTACACAGCCTGCCTTAAAGAAAGGTTTGCTTATGCCATGGTGAGCAAGCGGGAAAGGTCTCTCTGCTGCTAGCTTGATAAAAAGAAAAGAAAAAGTAAATGATTATCAATAAAGTGTGTTTGATTAGGTGTCACTGAGAGAAAGAAAATGCCATTTCATGTCACTTTTTAGAAAGCACAAGGTGTGTAACTTTTGGGGATCATTTTTCTCTTGGCTAATCTTCAGATTCAATATTAAAATCTCAAACTTCCCAAAGGAAAGAGATTCTGCATCTTTTAATGAAAGATAAAACAACAATATAAACATACACAAATTTACAGAGAAAGGATCAACTTTAATACATCTGGAGTAAAAGGTGTTCTTTTTTTTAAATATGGTATAAAAATAAATGCAAGAAACATTAACAGAGAATATACAGACAACAGACAAAGACATAGGCTTTCTTTCTCAATGTGAATACATCAGTGAAATGAAACCTTCTGTGCTAATTTATTGTGCAATAAATGTGATGCCATATGTATATTTATTAATATATGCATTTTTTACATTTCTTCCAGTTTTTGATTGACGTATTTTTTTAATAAACTGTGCCTAGCAGAAGCTTTTTTTTCACTGTACTTGAGCTTGCAGAAAATAAAAAGACACAGATCCAGCTTGATATGAAGGAGGAAGTGAGCAGACAGTTTTCGAAATGGAGGCATCGAAAGGCTAGAGAGTCCCTCGGAGTCTGTAATGCCTTAGTATACACAAAAGAAAACAAGTCAGGTCCTTGCTCATGCAACATCTTGTTCTACTGTCCTCTGAGTCAGGCAATCAGTGAGCTACAAAGTATGTATAATGATTTGAGTCTGCTTCCATGCTACAAGGTGATCCTTTTAGTAGGACTGCACTAGACTGGTTAACCTCTTTGATGTGAGCGATTTCCCCTGAGGAAAAGATAAAAACAAAAAACAAAAACAGAAAACAGAGGCATGATCACTGCAAACCTGTTCATCAGCAACCACTCAGTGTTGCCACATCACTCTCAAATAACTAGGGGCACCAACTGGAGTCTGTCAAATCTTAAACCACAGGAAGTCCTTACACTTAAACACCTGCACTGCCAGCCAGCCAGATTGTTTCACAGAATAGGCCAGCAAATTTAAAGGCCATTTTTGAACAAGATTGGTTTTGGCTGATGAGAAATTGATGCTGAAGTTTTTGCTGTCAGTCACACCCAGAACTTGAAGGCTACGACAAGCAGGAGTGCATTGTGCTACAAAGATGAATGTGCAAACTGCAGTAGCTCTGTCACAGAGGACAAAAAATCTACTTTTGAGTTAAGGTAAGAAAGTGAGAGGCAGACTGCATATAGGTAGGAAAGAAGCTTTTCCATGAACACAGTTATAGCTTTGTTGAGACCATATTAACTGTTTATAAGGAACATTGGCCAGGTATATTACATGTGACTGCATAACACTGCTTTGAAGGTGTTGGATTTCCAAATTGTTGTTTTCCTCATCATTTCTCCTGTTGCAAGGATGTGGTTTCAATTGTTTAACAAGTTCTTTTAATAAGGTGTAATGACTGTCCCACAAGAGCTAGGTCTACAGCATGAAGGAGATGGTGTAAGGTATGTCACTCTGGTATATTTCAAGCAGATTTGAGCTTTATCTGAGCCAGACAGAAACCACAGAACAGGAATTAGCTCTCCTACGGCCACATAAAAGGAGTTAGCTCCCCAAGTGCCATCCTACTGTGGCTCTGATCCAACAGAGGCAGAGCTGGCACAGCAAGCTGACATCACAGGCATACCCTGACAATGTAACACAAATACATCATAAAACATTAAATAGAAAATGGCTCTAACTCACCAGTTATATCTTTAATACTTGCAATTATTATATTGTTCACTTTAAGTGCCAAATTCAGAAATATCAAACTGGTTTCAAGGAGAATACAGTAAAAAAACCTGTAACTATGGAGAGATGCTTCATTTTCTGCAGTAAATGAATATATTCTGCCATATCAATAAATTGTTAAGCTATCTGCAGTATTATAACTCAGTGGAATTACACAATTTAATGTCTATTGTCATTATCAATTAAATTTAAGCTCACAGGGATCTGTAAGTGGGTCTTGAGCATTCGCTCAAATGCAATATATCAGAGTGGGTCTCCATAAAAGGAAGAATAACTATTTTATTCTTTGTACTGTGAAATACAAGTTGAACAAATTAGGATTAATACTTCCCTTACAACATAATTTGAAAGGAAACTCATGATTTACACTGTTGGGTTGGACTGGTCATCCATCAGGTTCCCCGTATCACCTGACAGTATTATTACCTACTTCTGTGAAAGATGGTAAGTCTCCTTCCTGGCACTCTGTCTTCCCTGTATCTGCCACTTTCTATGTACATTAAATTCACACCTTCTTGGTACTTTCTAACCTTTAAATTATGTTTTCCTCTAATGCAGCAGGCAAGCTGTTATAGTAAGACATCTTTTCTTTTTCAAATAGTCAAAAGAGCCTCAGCAGCAGTGTGGCCTTGGAACACAATTTAAAACATTAAAAGCATTTCTGAGATTAACATTTTGTTTGGCAATTTTGTTAGATAATTCGGGACTTTTGGTGCTAGACATAATCTCAGAAAATATTGAACATATGCTTATCTTTGCTTTTCATTAGGTTATTTGCACTTAAGTTCACAGGTGTACAAGTCTGGTTACTTTCTGTAAACATGTATGAGTTCCCTTTAGTACTGAACTGTATAACCCACTTAATTAAAATATTAAAACCAGGAGTTCTCTATTATTTACAATTTGCTCAATACTACACTGGAAAGCTGCATAAATGCTTGTTGTGGCATAAAATCTGTGAAATAATTTTTTTTTTTTGTTATTTGTAACAACTATTTAGGAGTTTCAAAATTTCTGGAATTTCTAGATGGACCATAAACAAATTCTAGCATCTTAGGAATGAGTTATGTTATCACATAAAATAGGAAGTCCTGAGATAAAATCAAGCCAAAAGGTAGTTATTAGTTGATGTCACTTGCGTGATCATTTTCTACATATTGTCTGAATTTCCCCCTAGAGACACAGTAAGATGTCGTGACAATTTTTTTCTGTGTTCCACATAACTTGCTCCCAATATCCAATTGCTGATCTTTGGATATTTTTTCTCCAAAGCCCTACAGTGATCACTGGATCACTGGATGATGGTCCCTTCCTTCTCAGAGGGACCCTCCCCTCCCTGCCTCAGAGAAACCTCCATCTGAACAACAACAACAAATGGCCTTTTTCCATGCCTTAGAAGTTCTGATTTTTCACAAAGTTGGAAAAGTGACAGCTCAGAAGATACACCCTCCTTAAGAGATCTTCTTAAATGCTTATTCTGAATAATATTTAGTTTTCTGATTAGGAAAATAAGCTTTTAATACACAGGCTCAGATACAGAATTATCACATCTTCTTATTAGATCTGCAGGGACTTCTTATTTTCCACGTTACAAAATATTCCTTTCAAACTCTGTTCCAGAGTATACTTTTAGTTTAGCTCTCTGTGGTAGAGTTTCATAATTACTGCTTCTAGAAGATTTCCAGATTTACTTAATTTACAGACTGATGTAAGGATCATCCATTGTGGGTCATAATTTAAGAGGTCAGCCTAAGTATTTCTTTCAAATACAATGTTAATAGCATTTCTATAAGATAGATTTTGATTTGGGAACCTGCATCTAACATGGCAGTTTTCAGAGCTGTAGCATATGAGGATGTTTCTTGTGCTAATTCGATTAAACAAAATTGGGGAGGAGGGGCAAATCAGAAGTAGTAAATGTTTATCTGAACAATGAAGAGGAGATCCTTAATATTTTCAATATATTCTTGCCACCAACATTTAGAAGCATATGGCTAAATTCTAAAGATGATTAGGATTTTTTTGGCTGTATTAGTGCACTTTGGACAACTATTTAGGAATTTTACTAATAATGCAGATGCCAAAATGGAATCCTGCACACATACCCTGACAAGGGAGTCAGAGTACAAGAAGGCAGTACAGCAGGTGGAGTGACCAAGTGCGGCGAGGTGTATTTGGCCTACACTACAACAACCAAATACATCTAAAAGTACAAAATCAATTGGCCTCAGCATTCAGTCCCTATTTGAGCATACTAACTGCTTGACATGGAGTTTTCAGATTTACTTCTAGCGATTTTAGGGGGCAAAATTGTAAAGCTATATACAGATGCTGCTAAATACAGCTGTGCTGACTGACCCATTTATGCAGCATGACCCTAACACCTCAAATGATCCAGGAAAAAAGTCAGCAACAACCTCCTTACACATCTGGCTTAAAAGAAATCAATATGAAATGTCTACAGACACTGAAGTTCCAATGTATGGTAGAGAAAGATCAGGTCTTTTCCTTTAAGAAGATTAATTATCTTCCTTTCTGCTATGCAACCTCAACTGTTCCTTCTTCATGTTTCTTTATTGCCAGTGCAGGTGCTACTCCCCAGGACCTATAGTGGTAGCAGTAGAAAAGAGAACTCCATGCATCTGATGGGGAAGGAGAGGTGGAGTCCCACTGAGAGCAAAATGAGACGTGGAGTGAGAAGCAGCCCTCCTTGGTCTCGGTGTTCCCCATCTGCTCACGTGTGAAACACCTGCAGCACACTCCCAGCTCAGCCACATCAGCAGGGAAAGCTTCCAAGTGACATTGCAGGGCACGACACACAGAGCTGGGGGGTAAACAGCCCCTGACAGGAGCACATCTGGAGAGACATGGGAGAAGAAGCAGTGGATCCCTTTCCATGGTGAGGCAGCCCTTGCTCTACCAGCACAAGGGAATCGCTTCAGCACTGCTCTGGGGTTCAGATTTCGGCTTCAGCTTCCACAGCAGCACAGGATGCTGCTGTCAGCCATCTGTGCAGGTGTACTTCTCTTGCAGATGAGAGGAAGGGGACAAGGCTAATATTTACTGAATTTGGGGAACAAGTAGTCAGCACAGCTGCAGTCTAAGTGATTACATGTGCAGGGAAATCCTTCTGCCTCTGGCTGAGATTTTCAGCCTTTTGTTCCTTTCTCATTAGGCCCAAACTGTTTCCTGCAATGATCTGAAGCAGGAGGCAGTGGCTGAACAACTGTTTTCCTGTTTTGGCTCACTCCAAATCCAGTGACATCAATTTCTTTCTCCTTTTGCACTTTGCATTTACTGATGAGCTTCTCTCATTTGTGATTGACCTAAAACCTCTTGCCAGATGGGGTAGTTTGAATTTGAATAACCATCTGAAATGTAGGAACTGATGCACAAGAAAAATATTTTTTTAGTATATTTGTTCTGGGCCTGACTCCTCAGGTTTTCATACCTCTCTGCAGTTCCCATTCCTGCAAATAGCCTAAGAATCAGGTAAATTTTTGTCAGCTGGAAAAGGGCAGACACTGGCCCAGTACCTGAGCAGTCTGTGCTGCCTCCTCGCTTGGATGACCCTGGTTGTGGAAGTGTTACTCCCAAGCCTCTCTTCCAGCACAGAGCACAGCAGCTGAGCTCCAGTCACTGCAGAACAGCACAAGGAGGCCATTCCTCACTGGCATGTGCTTTAAAATTCTCCTCTGTGGGCACAGTTCTTAAAAAAACTCCTTAAACTAGGGGTCTTTACAAATTAGTAGGCAAAATAAAAATTTCTATTATTTATTTGTTCTTTTTGTTCAAATATGAACAAGACATCTCTTCCTGAAATGGAAAATGCCTTCATTTCTACAATTAATTGTTATTTTCATTCTTGTTTTGGATTTGTCAAATAAGTAGCTTTGTGATTCATATTTCTTCTGACTAACTGGTTGTTTTTGTTTAATTTTTGGGAATAACCTGTAAGTAAATTCAGAATGAGATTCCAGAGCTGAAACTGCATTGAGTTTCTTGGATAATGATATACTTGAGAAAAATCTAGCATTTGGCAGGGTTTCAGGACTAGATGGACTTTCGCTCTGGCACAGTAGGGTACACAAGTCTTACCTATTCATGTAGTAAAATTTCATGATTAACAGATGAAATTATTTATGTGCTTTGATCCTCTATAAAAGGCATAGGTTTTAACCTGAAAAGAGATTACACTTTTTAAACATCTAGAAAGTCTATGACCCACTGATAAGAACTGAGGAAGCTACTTTTATGAATTTTAATTTCCATCTCTAGGCAGTAATTCACAATGTCATGTTAAGGGACACTGGATTGAAACTCAGTGAAAATGTGCTGTGTTCAATGGCCTTTGCATTTCAAATGTCATGCATGAAATGGTCTATTGTTACTGCTTTGGAGGGGGAAAAAATCAAAGGACTCTGGTCAGCAAGTTCTTCCAGGTAAGTGGGAGAAGACAGCTGGAAAGGATACAGGTAATATAAGATATAATGGTTTCAAACTCAGAATTGTTAAATGGGGTCCTTTTTATGAGGTTATGAGTGGAGATAAATATAGTTTGTTAGCCTACTATTAATATATGAAGAACTGAACTTGGTCTGTTTTGTACTGGCTGTATTTCCCCAAGACCTCACAAACATACAAGCACCTCTTTTTTTGTGTTCTGTGTAACTGACAGATGAAATGCTAACACTGATGGTGGTGTCTGGAGTCATGGCACCAAGGCATGAGGACGGAGTGGCTCCCCCACAGCTCTAAGGAGGGAGGCTACCCCTTCTTGCCTCACTAACTTAGTCCCTGGTAGGACAATAAAATTTGCATGGACTGGAAATTAAATTAACTCATCCCTCTGTAAAGCAGGTGCCTTTGTCTTGAGGGTTCCAGACCAGCAATCACAGCTAAGCACCAGGCTGGGGCTCTAGTCCTGCTCAGTCTGCCACTGTCATAAGTCCTGCATGTACATGAGAAATTACAGACAAAATTGTCCCTTAAAGAACCTCTTTTCCCCCATCAACATTACCAGCATACATTCACCTACTTCTCTCCCCTGTAATTTAGATATTAGCACTTGAGGTAAATTTGCTGAGCTTTTTAATTTTTCATTTTTAATTTTTTTCATTGCTTTTTCCCCCATGTGAATTCTTCAAAAGAATTTGAGCTTTTAAATGTCACAGAAACTGCTGGTTTTGGTCTCTCTACCGCTTTAGCGCGCAATGAGATCCTCCCGCTCCATCACTTAGATCTTTAACTTCCCCTGTCCCTTGGGGAGCTGCAGGTGACTGGACTTTTATCAGTCTCAAAGAGAAAGCTGAGCCAGGCAGGGGGGAGCCCAGAGCAGTGTCAGTGCTCTCTGTGCCTCTGAGTCAAAGCTGTGACACACTTGGCTGCCTGTGTCACTCCACTTATCTGATGGCTTCATCCCAGCAGTGCTGCAGGGTCTGTGCTCTGAATTGTCACACAGCACCCAGGAGTGTGAGTGAGGCAGACCAAGGATAGCTGGAGTTACTACTCAGATACAAACTATAAAATGTTCAGTAATAAATACTACATGTAGCAAATGCCAGCTTGCTATTACTTGTGTATATTTTATGTGAATGCAGACCTGTTTCTAAGGCTAACCATATTTTCAGCCACAGACTGCTGAAGGCATTAGCAATTTTGCAATATAAAATCTACAGAGCATCTAATTAGTCAGTTTTTAAACTGAGCATTTAGACCTTTCATGAACTGCATCAGCTTGCTGAAAATTTTCTGGAAAGAAAACCTTTCAATGTCAAAGAAATGCAGAGCAGAGCCTAGTGTATAGCTCCACTTCTATTTTTTCTCTATCAGACTAAAATAATGAGTCATTATAATAGGTTATTTCCATGTAATTTATGAAATAGTATGGAGTAATTGCCCTTTACAAAGTTTCTAAAGTTTCTAGTTTAACAAATGCTTTCTGTGTGGCAAGTGTAACCCAATTTAGTTTAACATTGATCAGGATCCTCCTAGAGTCAACTAATCAGATAATGAATTACAAGTCCATCTGTTCAGACTGAGTCCCTAGACACAGGCAAGGTTACTGCATTTTTATTAAACACTTCAAATGGAAGAAACTGAGGTCCAATTTAGTTTAATACAAATATATTGATATAATATAAATATATTTGATATAACTGAGGGAAAAAATCCAGTGAAAATCAGTCTAAATATTGCAAACCATCAGAGAAGAGAAACTGTAATTTTCATCTCAATAAAGCAGAGATGATAGCTTTATCCAGGTTGCAGAAGACCCTTTTCACACCTATCTTCTGTACTAATCAGTAGAACAGATCTATTCCGCAGTCCCTCATTTCACAGTTGATCAAGTTAATCTGTACAGTGTGGAATATTCTGAGAAATGTTTCCCTCATCCCTGCTGTTTGGAACCACTGTACCAAGATAGATAATTACATATTACGAACTCATCACAACCAAGAACAAGAGTGGAAGAACAAGGATGTCTGGTGGAAAGAGGTCCCGAGGAAGTGGTTGACATGAATTCAGTCATCTTGGAAAAAAGGTTTGCGTTTGAGCATTCTGATGCTCTGGATTAATTTCCAAGGCTGAGAGCTGTCAGTCTGAGATTATAGATCTAGCAGTGACATGTTTTTCTTTCATACCTCACCCGACTTGACAGACTCCACCCAGGTTAACAGGTAGTAGTTGGAAAAAAAGCAAAACCACAGATTTTATTTCAGAGTTTGCTCAGTGAAAAAGAAAAGAAAACAACTCCTCTTCTACCAAACTAATGTCCAGAAATCCTCTTTTCCATTTCTAGTTCACAGCTGGTTTATTGGGCCTGCCTTGCATCTCTGTCATGCTGCTATTCTGGTACCTCTGCCCTGAGATTAGCAGGATGAAAATTGGGCATGGCTGCAGGGCACAATGCTCCCATGTTTGGGGAACTGCTGGTTTATGTGTAAGGCTGCTCTGGGAGGGATTTCAGCATCTCCCCATCCTGTCCTTTCATTTTCCCTTTCTGCACTGTATTCCTGACCCCTCTACCTGCAGCTTGCTATTTCCCCCCTCATGGCCACCTGTTTGCACAGTGTTACCACAGCCAATTCCTGACCCCTGGGCTGCTCAAAAAGCCATGAATAAATGTAGCATTGCAGCTTGCCAGGCACTGTGACTGGGAAAAAGTCTGGCTTGCAGAGATCCGTATGTGTTCCCCCCTCTATGCACTCTCTTTTACAGACTTTTTATTAATATGGAACTTCCTATTGAATTATAATGGAGTTACCATGTATAAGTGCTATCATGTACAATGTTGTTTTATAGATCCAACCTGTTTAGACAACACACAAATCACACTGCAACATGCTATGGCAACACCACCATGCAAAACATAGGGGTTTTTGTTTCAAACATTGGGATCGTTTCCTTTGTTGCTGTTTATTTACTTTTAGTGTCCTTTACTGACTTTGTCCCATTGAATCCAAATTTCTTCCTGATTACAGTGGATTCAAAGTATATTACAGGAAGCCTTTACCTATAAGAAAGTAGTTAAAGAATTACTGTTTTGTTTTTAAAAGTGAGATATTCCCACAGCCTCACAAAACTTTCACTGCATTTTTTTTCTTTTTTTGATTACTGGAAAGTATATATGTATTTTTTAAATACTTGAGGCAATACTCTTGAGCCTCATTACAGGGGAGACAGTTTCTGACAACTGCTTCTCCTTCCCTAGAAACTGAAAAAACAAAAACCATGATCTTTGCTGAAAGCTCTCATTTTGTTCATTTCAACACACACAGCTCCACTAACCAGGTCACAGAAAAAGCCACTGACGCACACACACACAGAGCAGCGTCACCTGCACAATTCAACAGACAATGCAGACAAACTCGAGTATAATCCAAGATCTTTCTACCTCTTTTCATAACAGGTTAGTGCTCGTTCTCAGTGTTGGTGTACAGTTTTTATGGCATGGAAAAATAGGGATGTTTCTGCCCTACAAAAATAAATGCGTTGAATTCTTTAGTTGGAACTTTCACAATGTAAAAGGAAAAAAAAAATCCCAAAGAAACTGGATAAGTAAAAAGAATCCCAAGTATCATGAAATCAGTGGATCTTCTGGCAGGTGGCAAAAGAATGCCCAGACAAAATCTACCAGCCTTCATTTTTTTTGCCTTTGATAAATAGCTTTTGAAAGTTATACATTGAAAGGAAAAAAAAATCATTTCTTTTAGTCCATTATGAAAATGAATCCAAATAAAACCCTTGCACATAAACAGCATGAATTCTTTGGTCCTGTAGAAGCTGTTAGACATTAAGGAAGATGGGAAAATTATTATTGTTTTTTTTCCCTGTGCCCAATTGAAAAAACAGGAACAAAGTCTTTTTTAGTAAAATAAAAAGAAGACAGGATGGAATTCCAATGCATTCAACTGTTTTAGACTTAGTATTTTAGAAGGCACCAGAAAAAGAAACAACATCAAGCATGTTTTCACAGATTCTTTACTAAAATTATAGGTGGTGGGGGGGAAGTGACTAGTTTCATGCTTCCTAATGCAAAAAGCATGGCTCCCAAAGGTCCATTCCTCCATGTGTGACTATTGAGATCAGCGGGAAAGGGACTAGGGAGGAGGGGTTGTAATGAAAGCACATTATAAAGCTGTCATTCCCAGGAAAATTCACAAGCTGTGATGAATACACTTTTAACCACCAAGTTAGAGAAGCAAAAGGGAAAGTAGGGATCAGTGAGGGGAAGGGAAGAAGGATGTCCCATCAGGCTTACTAGTCTTCCGAGGCAACAAACTTACCACATTGCGTGTGAATTTCTCAAAAGATGTTCGACGATCCAGAGTGTTTTCCAACTTAAATTTGAAATAAATAAAACAAAAGAAACAAAAAGAAAAAGGAGGGGGAAAAGAAAAGCAAGAACAATGGAGTAGAAAAGGAGGTTTGATGTAACAATGGACTGCAAAACAAAGTTTGTATAAATTAGGAAGCAAACACAGGTGTGAGGCTGTAATGGGACTTGGCAAAACAGGGGATGGGCAAAACAGATACAGTACTAGACAAAAGTAATTTTTCATGGGGATCAAACTGGTTTGAATTTAAAGAAAAACTGAAAGTAAAAAGAAATAATGAAGTGCACATCTTGTGTTAATGAACTGACATTCACAAACTTAAGGACTTCACATGGACAGTTGAAGCTTTCTGGTATTTTCAACATCTCTCTCTATATTGGATCTTCAGAAATCAACGTTTGAACAAAAAACAAAATCACACAGTACTTTCATATAATTTTAGGTTGTCATTATTAACAACAGAATGCTAGTGTTAATAACTACCTTGTTCCAGTAACAATCAGGGCCCCGATTTTGCCAGGCACAGGGCCCCCAGCTGATTCTAGGAGATTACTGTTTAGAGCCCGCTAATAGAATTATTTATCATCATGGAAATCTCCATTGTACAAGCTGCTCCACATACTCTGGGCTGTGGTTATTCAGAACCCATTCCATAACTGGACTTTTCTAAGAAAATATTACATACCAAGGCATGAACCTCTGTTTGCCAAAGTGTGACATGATCAGTCTTTCAAGTCAGATTTCTAGCCTACTCAAAACTATTCATGTAGTAATAGGGACAGAAACAAAATTGGGAAGCCCCTATATTTATAGTTGAAGCTAGAAGTTATTCATATGAATAAGATTGTTTCTAAACACATTCTGTAGCTTTCATAGGTGGAATAAAGAGAACAACAATTATTACATAAGCAAACTTGCAAACATGAAAGACTATTCTTCTGGGATTTTATTTTATTTTTTTTAATGTATTTTTAAAGCACTTTGCAATTTAAGGTGCTTCATAACAGAGAAAACAGTACAATATGGGATGTAAAAATAAAAATAAGTTTTGCTAGATTAACTTATTGAAACATGCCCGCATGCAGGATATATACACATATATGTATATTGAACTCCTGTGTGTATGTGACCCTCCAAAAACGCCAAGCTGGTCACCTACCAGATATCCAGTTGCACTGGCACAGGGGAGAGAAGACTGAGTATTGTTGCAAACATAACCACTGCTTTGCACAGTGGCAAGACAAAGGCAAGATGGACCAATACCTTTTTCTTGGCCTGTAGTAGCTCCTGGTAGGCACTGGATCGTATAAAACGAGGATAAGAATCACTTTTCATCAGTTTGTAAATGTGCTCCTGAAAAGGAAAGGAGGAGCTGTTACTGCCACAGAAGAGGACGCATGTAAAATGGGAGGCAGCCACATGTTTTGGCCATGGAATGTACACCAGGTAGCACTGCTAATGAATAGGAAGTATTACAGGATAGCAGGTCTCAGCCTGAAGTGAAGGCTGAATTGCTTTCTATTCTTAAATCTGAAATCCCACCCATTTCTTATATATAATTACACAACACACCTTCCTTTAATTTATTGACCAAATTTTCCAGTACAAATTTATTTTCTGAGAATTGGTAACTGAGTCCTAGCTTCAGGTCCAGCTTCAAACCTCCCTTACATTAGTTAGTTTAGCTAAGTGATGAATTTAAGAGCTCTGGGTTCCTCCTCACCAGATTTTCTGAATTAGTTTCTGGAGATACTCATGTGATTTCAGAGTCTAAGAAGAGGTTTTCAATTCAGCATCACAATTAATGTTTAGGTGACTGAGGATTTCCACTGGCTACTCTTGACAAAATCCTTTGACAGGTGTTTAGTCTGCTCTCCAGTTAACAATATAAAAAAGGAAAATACATATGCAATTTGGAAAACAGTTTCAGGCTAATCTAATTTTCAAGATATTAATTCTTCAGAGGCATGTGAACATTTGGAAACCTTTGTTCAGAAAATAAATGACAAGAGCAGCTTAAAAAAACTTAATTTTGGAATGTTCTAATTTCTGAAAAAGATGAAAAACAAAAAATCTGTGATGTAGAACACTTGATAATTCTAGTTCTAATGACATGCTAGAGAAAAGATTTGTAGAAAAAGCAGCCAGAACAGAAAATACTCTCAAAAATATATTTTTAAAACCCCGAATCATTAGCTATTCTATCATTACCTATTTTCATGGACTTTTTGTTTTATTCAGATTCTATTTTTTGCTGTAGGAAACTTGTAGCACAGCAATTGGGAAACAGCAAACAAACTGGAAAGAAAATACTGTTTCTCAGCTTGGTAGTGCATAAAATTAGTAAACACAAAAAAAGCCAAAACAAACAAAAAAGCCCCAAACAAAACTCCCCACCTTGTGTGAAAATTAAAGCAAAGTAAAATTAGAACTGATATTTACTTTGTGCTGTATTAGAAACCATAGAAGTCATTCTAAATGTATTTCTTACAGTAAGCAGAGAAATTCTGGTGTATATTCAAAACTTAGACTGCTTTATTTGGGGAAGGTTTTTTTCACTCAGTGTCTGTGAAAGCAGACAATGCAGTCAACAGAGAGCAGAAATTGGTGACAAGCACTAAAATTTAATTTCTGTACAAGAAATATGCCTGTAAAAGCAAGAATAAATTGGGCTGTATCAGTATTGTTAATGTACAAGTTGTCCAGGGACACATTAATGCATATATTTAGCACAAATGGGCTATTTTTACTTGTGTGTCCCATTTTACCTATGTATCTACATTGGACATGAGTTTCATCTTTCTATATTTCCAGTCCAGAAATGCTTTGAATGCATTTTTAACCACAATTAAATGACCAACCAACTGCCAGAATGGCACACCAGCAGTCTCCCTCCCAGCTGGCAGGCCAAAAAAAGCCTGTTGCAGAGGCAGAGCCCTAGCCCTGACAAAACCCTCCACCTCAGGTGGGACACTTTAAAGTGCCTAAAGTTTCAAGTAAGAATACAGCAGGTGCAGCCTCTTCCTTTTCCACAGGAATTGAGGCTTCCAGGTTTAAGGTTTTGTGCTGAACTGGATAAAGCAGAGGTCCTCTCCAGGTGGCAAAGTCCTGCTTGCATAAACACTGAATATTCCATGTCTTTCATAAATGAAGGACAAAATTACAAGAAGGGAGATCTGGCAGTAAAAGGGTATTGAAATTTTACACTTATTACAAAAAAAAGAATACTGGCAAGGAATTTAAATGTCAATTACTCACTGAATTGCAAAGACATGTTGTTTAAAAACCTTTAATCTTGCTCTATTTTTTACTTTTGCCATTATGTCTTTGCTATACACTGCATTCTTAAATCTCCAGGGCTCAGCAGACTCAAGTAAAAAATTTATGTGTGGTTTAATGCAGAGTACTTCAAAACAGTGGCTATGACGTAGGGTCTACTGAAAATTTTATTGTTTCTTCATAGGTTGCTATTCGCATAATGGAAAAATTAAAAGGAGGTACAATTATTCTCCTTCACATTTACAGCAGAGGCATTCTCCCAAAAAGTAGAAAGCCTCAATTCAATTCCCTTTTCTCCTTCATGGGCCCTGTAGCAGCATCTCCTGACTCCCAAGATGACGACCTAATAATCAAACTGCAGGAAATTCTGCAGGGATATGATCTCAATCTCTCCTTTTGACACCATTTCACTTTGCATTAATAATTAAATTTTCATCACTGGGCTGCTGATGAAAATGGGGGATGATACCAGTTCTGGTACTTTTACTGTGAATCCATTTATTTTCTATTGCTTTTCTCAGAAGTCTTCAGAGATTAAATATTAAGCTATAAGTCACAGGAAGTGTTGCATGTAATACAGAAGTACTTAATATTTTCTTCACTACGTGCTTTCCTCCATTCAAAGTCCACTTGAAACCTCAGTATCAAGCACAGGAGTTTCATGAAGAACTTCATATGCCTCATGAAAGAAAGAATGTTACACATTTGCATTGCCAAAATGGCATTTTAGGAAACAGGGGGTTATCATTTAATTCCCAAATACATCTCATTTTTGCATATAGATTCCACTAGCCAATATTCCATTTCAGATGTCCATAAACACAATTTCAAACTGACCTGAGCGTCTTCAAATGTGTATCTTCCAGGTTCCTTCACATTCTGAGTGGTTTTGTCATAACTTTTTGAATCTAGGTTGATGGCGCTGGGTGCACCTGGAGCAAGGAATTCTTGCCAGATTTCTTGGACGCGAGCAGGAACTTCACGGATTGGCCTCTTCTTCAGGTCTTCTACTGCTAACCAGAACCTATGGCACAACACAGCACCTTGACTTCCAGCTCAGGATAACCACTAATGAAGTGCCCACATTCTTCCTTGCTCTTAAAAAAAAAAATTAAGTAACTGAAGTTTTCATCTGGACATGCTAAAATAAGAAAAAGCTAAGTGATTTTATGTTGGGATCAGCATTCTGGTGTACTGTCTCAAGGCAATCAATCCACCCAGGGAAGCAAATTTTAGAAGGCTCTTCATGGGATAGATAGGAAATCCTTCATTACTTATGTATGGGTAACGTGCTTGCAGGAAGATTCCAGATTTAGCTAGAATTAAACTGACACTTCATTTTGGCTGGACCACAAGGGCTTATATTACTTATAACCTAACTGCTTTTTGACATTCTTTCAAAAACTAATCATTTATATTCTTGCTATCTACATGAGTCTCTGAGTCCTATTAAGTCCTAAACCATGGAAATAATTTTGTTACTCAGAAATCATGCACACATTGAAAAAGCATTTCTTTTGTTAATTATAATTTAATTTCTCTTTTCAGTGTTCCATTTACATGCATATTTTTGCTAAAAATGCTGAATGGAATTGCACATTCTCTCTTCTGCTGCTGAGCAAACCAACATTGGGCAGCCATATGTAGTGCAGCCACTTCACTGTATCCTCATTCAGTCTGGAACAAGACCACTGAAAAGGTCCTGAGCACTTTATGATCATAGCTAAGTAGCTGCAAGCTTTATTTCGTTATTTCTTCTATTGGTGTTCAGACTCTTTCATGGCACAAAATAATCCTAAATTAATTCAGGATCCCATTCTTAGACATGATCCAGACCACTTAGTTCTCCTCCAAATCCAAGAAGCTCAACTAAAGTTTGACTTTGGTAAACATGCAATATATACCGTTGCAACTTTTCATTATTGTTCTGACACAGCTGATCCTATGAAACAGAGAAGCTGAGCTTTGAAGTGATTTAAATTTGAAATCAGCTGGATTTTCCAAGGCTCACAAATAAATTGGGTACACCTTGTGGTTTGCCTCCTGCTTACACTGTGAGATCAACTTAAATTCTCTTAGCTGAGTTCAACAAGGATGGGATAGGAGAGAACAGTGAAACTGTACTCAGATCCCCAAGAAAGCAAAATGACATCACCCTCAATCCAAAATCTAATTTAATTATTGCAAAAGGCTTAAGAGAGGATAGTAAAGCATATCAAACCTTATAGTACTCTTGCTATAAGATATCCTTCACTTCCTCTCAGGAAGCAATTATTCCTTCATAGTTCTGTATTGAAATTTCTTTTTATCAAAGATGGAAGAGGCCTGTGTTCATTTTCCACAAGCCAGCATGGTTAGCTTCATGCTACCAAGAAGACTATTTTAGGTATGTCTACAACCTTCAATTTCAATTGAACATAAGCACGATTTTTCCATCTAAGATTCTCCAAGAGACAGAGAAGCAATATTGTCCCAGTTTTGCAAATATATTAATAATGTAATAATGTACAATGGTTTCTCCAAGGTCACAAAGGGGACCTGTGCCAATAGAACTCCAGTTTCAAAACTTGTGGGTAGCATGTCTTTTATTAATGAACTACAGCGTGAATTGAACATAGTTCTGCACAGAGCCTGGGGATGTATCCTGAGAATCTGATGGCAATGCAGGAATGCCTGATAACTCAAGTTTTAAAACTGCAAAGCTCACAAACTCTAATTCAGTTCACTCTTTCAAATACGGGCAACCTACTTTGGTTTCCTTAAGCTGCTTTAGATATTTGCATTTAAAAGCACATATCCTGCAGTGCTAACCCCTTCAAGTGCATCTTCTGGGATTGACTGATTGCTCATGTGTCTCCAAGTCAGGTAAGGAACACAAAAATGAAAGGGAAGGATGCTCTTTGTAAACACACATTTTCTGTCTCCCTGCAGACATCCTGCAGATCTCGCTCAGAGATGTCACTGCCTTTTTTGTTCCATTGTATCACTGCCAATAACTTTGGAAGTCACTGCAAACATGCCTTAGGATGCTATTTGCTTTTGCAAGTAAATTGTTTTCATATAGTAGGTTATACTCAATTCTAGGAAAATAGATGGGAGATAAATTTCAATAAATTTAACTTCTATGCTTGCAGCACAGAATAGGGAGGTTGTATAGACCAATTCCTGCAGGCTGAACACCAGTTCTTTGATAGATTAATTTAATTTTACCCTTCTAACAATAGCATTCAAAGACTCAACTAAAAATGTGAAACTCTAAATATAGAAACCTCTCCAAAAGTGGGAAGAAATATGATTTCTGTGTTATGTCTAGGGTGCTTATTTCACAGCCAACACACATTTTAAGATTTTAATCTACTTATCTTTTAAGAAAAAGATGCCTGCCCTCCTCCCACAGAGAGTTGAATTCAAATATTCAAAGTTAAGAAATGACAAAAATAAGGCTGCTCCCTCTTGCATTTTCAAAAATAACTTTTTTCAAATATCCCATGGCAACCAACAGCACAGATTAAGTTGAAATGGAGTCACAAGACCTCAGCACAGGGCCTCAAATCAAAAGAGCTCCCCTGTACCTTTTTACAGCTCTCTGCCTCATGAGCTGTGACCAGAGCAAGGGAAGACTCCTGTGGCAAAAAGCACACAGTCTGCAACATAAACTGTGCGCAAGGGCAGGTGAGGGGAGAAGGGGAATTACAGTTTTTGGGCAATGATACACACAGACTGTGTAAGGAACTAGAACTCAGTCTGGCTGCCCTGGGTTGAAATTGCATTTCCTGTTGGTGGAGGTTTGCTTGTGCCATGGAGACCCTTTCTAGCAGATGCTCAGCACTGTTTGAACAGAGACTTGAGTAGCTGAGTGTGACTCTCCCTGCTGTCCTCTACCCCAGCATCTGGGCTGCCACCTGCTGGGTCACAGAGCAGAGTGAGGGTGCACAGTGCACAGTGGCAGCACATCCAGCCACATGGGCTGCTAAAACACATGTGGCAAGGTATCTGGGGATTATGTCCTCCAGCTGGATTGCTTTCAAAGCCACAGCGGCCTCATGGATAAATAGCACAGCTGCAACACAGCTTCTGTCCCATTAACTGACCTAAAGGCAGGTGCAGCCAGATTCCAGACCAAGGTAATCAGTTAAATTTAGCCCACAGGAACAATGAGTGAGAGAAAGGCTGTAGTGGTTCTCTGTGAAACACATGAGGTAGAGTCAGTGTGGAAACACTGGAGTGGGAATTATGTAAACTTTGCACTCAGTGCATGTGACAAAACAAGTAAGAGGCTAGACCTTTCAGCATTTTCAGAAAAAGCAAACAAAAACCTAAACAAATGAATAAAATCACATTATATTTTTGCAGGGCCACGAAACACTGCCCTCTGTTTTCTAGAGTCCACCCCCTTGCCCACTACAACTTCAAGTTTCAAGGCATAGTAGAACTGAAGGATTTCAAGAATATGACGGAGAAACTCATTAAATCCTGCAACTAGTTCTTTCTCATCTGCTCTGCAGAAATGGCAACATTGCTGGCACTTGGCATTTAATCTTGAGTCTGAATGAGGAATAACTCACAGGCAATTTCAGCTTTGAGGATTAAATTTCTGTCAGATTATTAGCACCCACAACAGGGCCTCATAATCACCACTGTAAAGGATAAACACCTCATAAAATGTCAGCTTGCAGGGAGATGGTTAGACAAAAATTATTGAAGGAAGACATCCAAATCTATCAAATTTCTCAGTCTCTCTCTTATTTTTTCTGGATAACAAGAGTGCAAAGTCCCTTTTCCCCTACCAGTCACACATTGCAGACCTAAGAAATGAGCATCAAGGAAGGGGCAAGGGATCCAGTGGCTTTTCCTTCTGTGTATCATGGAACCTAACCTGTCACCACTCTCCCTTCACTAACTTAAGAGGTTTTTCACTCTTTGAACTGCTTTGGAGATCACACTCACTGCACAAGGATTGGGACAGGCTTTCAGGTTGGCAGGTCTGAAATTATTTAATCTTTACAGGCTGCAATTCCTACAGAATAACCACTTGGGAGCAAACCTGTAGTCAGCATACAAATATTAATTTTCCAAATAATTCTGCTACTCTACAGACAAAGGAAGGACAAGAAGAGGAATACAATTTCCTGTAGAAAGTAAAGGCATTAGGTCTCCAGGTGCCATGCTGCAGTAAGTTTGATTTCATAAACTCACTCTCTTTGAAAAGTACTTTTTTTAGCACTTGGAAAACCTTGTGACTAAGCTCAATAGCACTGGATCATGCTCAGACTTTAGTCTTGTGAATTTTAAACAATGGTCACCATTTTTGTAATAGGCATTGGGAATTTCATAAATCTATTATCCAAATCATATGTTACTTTGGCTATTTGTTCTGTGTATTGAGCAGCACACAAAGCAATTCTTCCAAAAAATGTGCATGGTAACAAGAGATCACAAGTCATACCCTGCATCAGGTGAGTGCAGAATCCAACCTGCTAACTGCAGTCACACTGTAATGAAGTTACTGCACTGACAGAACTGTTTATGCAGTTTTATTCCTTTGCTATTCCTTTTCAACACTCCTTCAGAGAGTGAAATACTATTAAGACCCATTTACAGGCAAAGAAAAAAGAACAGAGATACAAAGTAAGAAGGGGAAACCTGGTTATTTTCCTGATCACTGCACAATTCTTAGTATGAAATCGCAGCTCAAGATCCTTCATCCTTGCTGTGTTCTTTAAGACAGGATCTGTGTCCCAAGGAAAGGATACAGACCCTTTAGGACAGGATCAGTATCCCAAGGCAGGGATACAGACCCTTTAAGAGAGGATCTTTATCTGCCAAGAATAAAATTCTCAAATACTGTAGGCGCTCTCAGTCAAAGGTAATGTAACAGTAACACTGGGACTTCTTGCTATGTAATATCATTACACTTGAATAGAAATGGTGTATCTGGTAGACTTATCATTTCATGGTTTTGGTGTTTGTTTCACAAAAGGAGGTATAAGACACCGAATCACCTAATGCTGAAGCTCCTGCCATGCCTGCAGTCCCTGCTGTATCCTGCGTACTCAGCTTGAAAGCTTGAAAGCCGAGTCCCAGCTGCCTATCCAACTATAGGCTTGGCAGTGCTGTAAATTTTAACATTATTAGATCTGTAGAAGTACAACAACCAGCAACTGATTTGAGTTGAATTTGTTGCAGTGGGAATATGTGGGTGGACGTAATTATTTCTCTTAAGGTGGCTGTCAAAATAATAATTAAAAAAATACCACTAAAACTCCCAAATTACCAAGATGGAGTTAACAGGTGAGCAATGAAAGTGGTTGCCTTCTAAGGTTTATTTATTGGTAATGCTTGAAATCATCAAGCTTTTAACTTCTGTTATTGACATCTAAAACATTTTGACAGCCATACACAACAAGCTTTACAAATTCATGTTTCTAACCCAAATTTACTATGTGAACCTAATGGGCTGATTTCCCTACAGCTTAGGCATTTACAAACATAATTCTGAGCTTCTGAGATAGTTTCCCTTCAGCTAATTATCACAGAAAGCACCTTCTCAGAGCAAATTTATCCCCTGCCTGGCTTTTAAGATCATATTCACTGTTTCTCAGATATTATATTTTATAATGCCAATTTAAGAATTTAGAGGAAGAGACAGAAGAGTAGATGGCATGTCAAGGAATCATCTCTGAAGAAATTTCTTGAAAGAATTTTTCTAGATCAGTTACTTGCAGTTTGCCTGTATTTAGTGTTGTAAATAGGATTAGACGAAAGAGTTAGGGATTATGTGGGTAACAGTCTAGTTGGCAGAGAGACAAATTAATCACAGAAAAGCACCACAAACTGCAGCACACACTGGGCTCAATAGGTTCATGTTTGAACAGCTGCTCTGCATAACAAATAACCAGGACGCTCTTTAAACAATTATATAAAAAGAAAAAGATTACCTTTCCTTTTCTTGGTCTTATTCTGATTTTTAAAAATTCATTTACCAACTGGCATTTTTAATAAGAAAAATCTGTATTTGTGACAAATAAAGTCATCAACATACACATACAGGTCAGGCTATATTTCTGATGCAAAGTTAAAGTTTGAATATGAACATGGTCAGCAACTTAGAGGACTCCAACTAATTATTCTGCTGACAAATTTAAATTAACAACAAGGAGATCTGTGCAATTACCCGGCATTTATAAATCAACACCATAAATATTAAATGCCTCTTGTAAGATGCTACAAAAGCATAATTTTAGTATGAATGGCTATGCTGCACCACTTTAGAGTAAGAATTGGCATAGGAAAAAAGTAGGTTAGGATTATTCTGAGTTCTAGAATGTAAATGCAAATAGAATTTTATACTACTTATGTTATTGGTGAATGGAAAGTGATACAAATGACATCTGACGAGAAGGTGGAATTAAGATAAAAATGTGTTGCCTATATTTTTGTACTATGCTCAGCTTATTTTTTCTGTCTATAGAAAGGCTGTTAATAATCTCTCTGAAATAACTCTTACTGAAATACGACTTTCTTAGAACAGCAAAACCAAAACATGCTATTAACCAATTGATGGACTGCCATTTTTAAAATCAAGTCATTTTTCCCCTCACTTAAAAGTAATTCTGTAAGCACACTTTTAAAAACATACCATCTATGCTGCATACACTGAGAACACTTTCCATTTTACAATTAGTGAGGCATTTGAGAGCTAGATGTCACCCTACTTCAGCTGTGTCAGATGTACAAGTATTAGAATATTGGTGGAGACATTCAAAATGATCCCCAGAAACCAATCAACCTGATGAAAGTCGATTAATTTTACTTTTAGATCCTTTATTTATTTTTAATATTTCTTATTTTCATTTTACTTTTCTCGTAATATTTGACTAAATAAATTATATTTAACAGGCTTTGAATGAATCCATTTTATATGTGTTTAAAAGACAAGCTTAGAGAAAAGTTCTTATAAGAGTAGTTTGACCAAAAGTTGAATATTAATGGAAAAATATGCTTCATGTGTGTCTCTGTTAACTATATGAATATTTCCATCAGCCTATACATGAAAGCAAGTAGCAATCTGGATTAATTAATTCTGAAAGATGAAGAAATTTGTTGAAGGGGTCAAAAAATGAAAAGTATCAGGAAAAAACAACAACAAAGCAAAAATCCAATATAACTTACAAGCTATTAAAAAATAAACTAGCTCTCATTTACCTTAAATTTTCTGAACTGAATTCTGACTCCAAGAATTTCAGAAACTGCTCTCTTCCCACAGGGTCTTTCAAAGCTTCATCCATGCCAAATCCCCATCGTTTCACCCTCTGCTGTCCTGGCTCTTTGCTGCAGAATTAAAAACAACAGAACCCAAAGTGACCAATACTTCAGTATTCTAACAATGTATTCATAATTTAGACTAAGTTCTAAAGTTCCATTGTTTTCTCACTTTTTAGAGTGCTCACATCTGTGCAACAATCAGCAATAAGAAAACAGACTTTTAGTACTTACTTAGGAAGAAGGTAATACACAGAAAAATAAAGATTTCCAACTAGGAATGTTATCAGATTTTAAAAGCTGTCTTTTTTTTTTTTTTTTTTTTTTTTTTTTTTTTTACCATTCTAGAAGTCTGGAAACTGGTTACTGTAACATTTCACACAGATTTATTAATATATAGCACTTCCCATCTTACAAATCTGTAAAATTGGAAAGACCAAAAGGGTACTGCATTGCCCTTCTAAGGCCTCAGTATTCTCGTGCAGTACCTCTCTCTGAAATCTTCATATTTCCAGAAAAGCATGTTATACTGCCTTACTTCCAAAGAAGAAATAAAATTGTATACCTTGCCTCCAGTTCCCAGAAAGTGGTGTCATCTGATATCCAAGGGTTTGAGGGATCAGGGGGCACAAGAAAAGGATCATATTCCAAATACTGCTCTGTATAAGCTAATAGACTAGGAAAACAAAAGCATCAAACATTGTCACGTCAGGAGGAGAAGAAACCTGATGAGGTTACCCCAGCTAACAAGTCACCTTGCATCACCAAGCCATGGTAACTGTGTGCCCACACTCAGAAGGCAGCCACAAGCTCAGGGTTTGCTCAGGCTGTTTGACAGTGGACCATTGAAGAAGGAGAGGTGGCTCAGGTATACCCAGAGTAGAAATAAAATAAGCTTCCCTAATACTTCCACATAGCTCATTTAAGGTTTCTTTAGGCACTAATAAATTAAATCATACAACCTGCTCCATGCACATTTGTTTTCATAAAGGAACATGTTTTATATCCCTTTATGGTTTTAATCAACAGTTTCCTTAAAATCTGTTCTAAAACACTGCATTTGACACAGGTTATATTTTTATATTTATTGGCCTGCAGCTGCTAGTACTCCTTTTATTTTCTCTTAAATATCTTTATTATTATTATTATTTCCTAATCCAAGGACATTATTCCCAGCAAAAATAAATCAATTTTTCAACTTTTTTTTTAATATTCAGGAATTGGCCAGGCTTAGTTCCACACACTAAAAACTTTGCTTGTATTCTGGTAATTTACATCTCCCATTGTCCTTATTTATGTTTGCTGTTTCCTTTGGTCTCATAATTCTTGTAAAATTATTGACAAGTGAGGACAAGCATTCTTTCTTTTCAATTCCTATTATATTTAGTGAACTTTTTTTTTTACTGTTCAGCAAACAAAAAATTCTTAGCCTGCTCTCTTTATAAATAAATATTTATTTGGATTTGCATATGTATACACACATACACATAAATGAGTAGACATATATGCAGAAATGTTTATGAGAAGATGAAGAGCAATTTGTATTTGGCCTTATTTTCCTTTACTAAGCCCCATGCAGCTCAATTTTCTGCAATGTTGGGCTTTTTGTTTTATTTGCTTTCTAGCCCTTCCTGACAAACTTAGGTCATATTTGCAGACATATTCCTACTAGCGTTACATCTCTGACCCAAACTGAGCCCAAAGTCACTTTGTTCAAGCACTGACTGAGCTCCACACCAGCCAATTCCCTTGCTCCATCAGTGATTGCCCTTTTGAAACATCAAAACAACAACCCCAGACCTATTCCCATTTAGCCTCCCTGCCAGTGAAAGGTGAAACTTATAATCACTTGGTCAGAGGCTCTTTCAGAGACTCAGGTTTATCAGAAATGTATCACGGAATATCTGGAATATTTTTATCACTAAAAGAATTTCATACTTCTCCACTTAAAGTAAACTCTCATCAGTTATTTCTATGACATCTGAGCTCTCATGTCTCTCTTTGAAGACCTATTTGCAGTGAATAGCTCTTTGAAGCTATTTCACACTGACATTTTTCCCAATAGTTACCGGTCTAACTGAAAAAAATAGAAAATGTGACAATATACGTACCTCTCTGCAACTTTTGACATTTTTAATCTATGTCTGTCTAATTGCATTTGCCAGTGCTTAATCTGCAAAAAAGGAAGGAAAAGAGTTTTATGAGTAATTTATTACTTGACTCTATTTCTATAACTTTTTTTATTAGGGCTGTAATTGAACATTAATTTACCCTAGGGCACAGAAGAGAAATATATCTGAATTAAAACAACATTTCACCAGTGTAGCTCTAAAATAAATGGAAGTTTCCATTAAAGAGGAAAGCTCATAGAGACAAAAAATGTGCCCAATAGAACATTTTCCCTAAAGGTTCATCAACAGAAATCCAGTTAGCCATTTTTTAGATTTTTTGAGAACTAATACTTCTTCAGATATTTAACTTCTCCAGACTCTAAAACTCTAAGTTTTAACAGTAGATAAGTGTGTGAACCTATACATGCATGTATGGAGTGGTAAGTATACCCCCAAGCCTCAAATCAGCGCTGAAAGAAGAGCAAGCTGTCTACAGCTAAAGGGGCTAATGGGCTGAGCTATGCAATGAACCCACTCACTTGACTACTTCCTACAGCCTTTAGGTGTTGAATATAGATACAAAAAATTCAGGTTTTGTCTCATTAATTTTGATGATGTTACATGCCTAAATCCATATACCTTGGGACAAGAAAAAGGTTTATTAAATGTTTGCAACAGCTGTTTTGAATAACTTCCCAGTTACAATAATTTTTGGGTTTATACCTAAAAAGTTACCACCTAAAAAGTTCTTTTAAAAGTACACGTTTGTAGTTATGTTCCAAACCTCTTGGTGTAGTTCATCTTCTGTGGGTGGCTTACTCTCTGGCACCGGCGTGTGCGTAGGGCTGTGACTTCGAATGTCATTTTGTAAGCCATAGACAGACTGTGCAAAAAAAAAATGAAACAATGATGGTTGCTTTCAGACAATGCTTTCTACACACACCCATACTACATTGTGCTTAACAAGTTAGCCAAGATCATCTTTACCTAAAGAAACTTCAATTACCCATGCACTCAGATAAAATCGTGCTTCTGCACTGGAGTGTAAAACAAAGACTCCCAAACTCCCACAGTTCCATAAAGCCACAAGCAAGGGTCCACTTTTATTAGGTCTCTATATTAGCATCACACTAAACATGGGGAACGACACTGGGAGATGCTATTACAGTAAGGAGATGACTGGTTGGTGGAGTATCCTGAGAGGTACACTAACTCACAGATTATTTGGATTACTTCCAAAATTGCAATTACTATCTGGTAAATTACACTAATCTGGACCTTTCACTACCATAAAGAAGCCAAGCTAAAACTTTCTCTAAATCCACTTTCCTTTTTAAAACTTACCTTCCTATGGGTCAACATGCAAATGCAC
Source organism: Zonotrichia albicollis (assembly GCF_047830755.1). NCBI lineage: Eukaryota > Metazoa > Chordata > Aves > Passeriformes > Passerellidae > Zonotrichia > Zonotrichia albicollis. The sequence continues at coordinate 57,748,170 of NC_133821.1, forward strand.
CTCAAAGGAAGTACTTTAAGTGGGAGTCAATCTATATGGTTATGGTGCAAAGGATATAAAAGTGTTGAGCAAATCCATCTGTACATCCCTAGAGAAGTTACACTGTAATTACAACCTAATTTAGATAGAGCTAATTTCTTCCATCATTTCCAGTCATCCATTTTGGGCATAATTGGAATATAGAGACACCCTTTTCATGAAGACCAGGACAAGAACTGCTGTTAGAGTTCATACTGAATTTTTAATTTTTTTTTCCTTAATTACTGACAGAAACATTTTAATGTGCTTTATTCAATCTACTGAATAACATGAATAAAGCATGCAAAAATGAATTTTATCTTCAAAATCTGTTTATACTTCTCCAAAATTCTATGTGATAGCATTCATTTAGCATTAGCAAATTTGTTAATACTAATTCAACTAAGAGCTTATGAAATATTAACATACATTTCATGCATTTGCTCCTTGAAGCTGTAAGAAAAAAGTGCTTTAAGAAATTATGAAAATTCATTCTATAAATTTTCTTCCACCTCCTGCTTTTGATATAATAACTTACCTTTCTTGTTTTATGTGGATTTCTCATTCTTGAAGATTTTTTTATATCCACTTCAGTAGTGTTTACACAGCCAGGCTATTAAAAGAAAGAGAAAGGAAAGCAAAGGCTAAATCTGTGACGGAACTTCTCTGAGCTACTCCTCTTCAGAGTGCAAGACTGAAAAATAAATTCCCCACCATGAAATTGAAATAAAATAAATTGCCAAGACAGTGGAAACCAGTCAGTTTCTGCTTCGGTTTTGCCAAGGAAGCCATTCATTACATTCTAGCTATCCCTCTAAGGAACATGGTTGACCTAATGAGACAAAATAAACAGAATTAGGAAATATTCACCTCAGCTCTGCACCTCAGGTTTGCTTCAGGAGCAGTTGGTTTTGGTCAAATTTAAAGAGGATTATGTTTTAAAACTAAATGAAAAAAAAACAAAAAGGTTTTGTTTCTACAGAAAAGAAAGAGAAAAAACCAAACCAAACCAACAAAAAAGGCTTCTGCAGCCTAACCAGAAGACTGACAGCCTAAATAAAATTACTATCAACACACCAGATTTGGGTTTCAGTGGTTCATTCTCAAAACTCTGTGGCCTCCCAAAGCACACAAGTACTCTATCTCCTAATTCATCTTCTTTTGACACTTCCCTCTAAGTACAAAAATCTATTTGTACATCTGTTTTTTACCCATTGCTGGAAACAAATTTAAAAAAAGTGTTTTGCTCTCAGGTGAGTTTTATCTATTGATTTTGGAGGGATTACATTTGACACTGAGTGGAAACGACAAAATCTGTTCTCTAGTGGGAACAGGCTTCTACTGAAAGTAGGTTGGGGTATTTTTAATGGAAGTAGCTAGATATTGAATTTACTTGCCCAACAGCCAAGCTGGACTTATTATTGCTCTAAAGATACAACTCTGTCTTCTTATCATAATGGACAATGCTTGATGTGACTCTAAATTTAATAAGACAAAATTTAGGCTTATACAGGCTAAGAATATCTTATATAGCTAAGAAAAAAAAGCTTTTATTAAACAGAGCAATGTTACTTTGCCTCTGGAGAATTTTCTAAGCAACAGACTGATTTTTTTTTTAATCCAGTATGTTTTTTTAAAAAAAATTAATATATAAATAAGTTTCTATTTTAAAGTAATAAATTAGTGTGCATTTGATAATATAACATTTGAAGTAGAAACAGCTTTTCATTGCAGATGATAAAAATAGACAATATCCTTAAGACTGCACCTGATACACTAGAATTGGGACAGTATCTTTTGTGCTTCTGAACAAAAACGGGAAGTTTTAAACTCAGAAATAACTTGCAAATCTCAAAGTAAAAAACAGGTTGAAAAATACAAAGTTCTGCATGATGGCCAATTTAAAAGCAGAAAGCAATTTCCCAGGGCAGTATACTGAGATATAAAGTTTAAAAAACCAAGTGCATCTACTTTAGGATTACAGCAGCAGCTGGCAGTAAAGAAAGCAGGGGCTTTAACAACATCCACAGCCTTTGAATGTAACAATTTGAATAGCAGGCACACTTACATAAGGCACAAACTGTTATTTGTTCAGTTTTCAGTTATGGTTTTTATGCTTCTAAGCATGCTTTGAAGTTATGCTTCTATGTCCTAAAAATGGAGAGGGGGGGAAAAGAAAGGGATAAACCTCATCTGAAGCTTCTTATTTTTAAAAATTTTGAGCCCACTGGAAGTAAATGGGTATGGACAGATCCTGCAACTTGCCTGGGTAACTTCCATGCCAGAATTGTACATATTGATGCGAGGGGGACAAGAACTCCTGGGAGACTTTCAGGGACAAAACAAGGGCAACACTTTTGCTGGTTGCAAAGAGGCCCGACCCAGTAGTGACCTTGTCCAGCACTTTGTGGATTCTTACGGACACCTGGCTGCTTCCAAGCCCTCACACTGAAGTGAAGTTGCTTGGGCAGGGAGAGGCTGTGGGGGCAGACGCTGGACAAAGGTGGGACTGAAGAGAAGCTGGCAGGAGAGCAGCCCCAGGAAGGCAGAGGCAAGGAACTCTCAGGATGCTTCAGGGCAGAAGGGGAGGTGGCTAAAGGGTGCATCAGCTACTCTGACAAACTGGGGTAACAATAGGAGCTCAAGACATGCATCACTACCTCTACACAAGAGCATTCTCTTTATTTAAATTATATGATCAGAAGTACCTAATGTAGTTTGGGACACAATTTAAGTTTTCTTCTTAGCTGAAGAATATTTATTAAATTATACTTGATACAAGATGGGTTTCGTTGTTTTTCTGATGCTGCCAAATTTCATCTGTAAATATTTAGGGATAAATATCAAACATATTTTCAATTACAATAAACACAAAAAGTTGCATTATGTGAACATCTTGCTAAAATAACTCAGCCTTTGTGGGAAAACCTTTGCTGGACAACATTTAATTTTATTTGTATGCCCTCATTAACATAACAAGTATGTGTTTGAATACAATTATATCCAGCTGTGTTTTCTTTTTGTGTTGTTTTTTTAACTGTACCACCATAGTTCAAATAGTGAGATGCCTGTCAGAGTGCTCTGCTGCAAGAATCTCATTTAGTGTGTGGTATATAATTTGCATACTAATACTGTAAATAGTTTTCAAACGGATTTCCTGGAAGACTTGAGAAGTCTTCTATATGTGTAAATAGAGTGCTTATTTCTTTCAGGAGCAATGTTCTGTGTGAAAAAAAAATTTTCCCCCAACACACACAGAGGAAAGCCTTGTGACCTTCTTGAAATTATCATAGAGCAAGATCCTAATCAGGGTAGAATCTGGTCTTCATCAATTTTTAAATATCTCTGTGAAAATCTGTCATACATTCACTAAGTTTTTTTCATCCATCTATTAGCATGTACTTATCTCAAAGTACAAATGCCCTACTATTAATCAAAGGACTGGTCAGTCCAGTCGTGATAAATTCACTGTTGAAACAAATGGATACAGATAAATAATATAAAAGAACCCCACATGTAGAGAAATTTCAATCACATATAATATAAAAGAACCCCCCATATAGAGAACCTCACATATAGAGAAATTTCAATCCCTACTTCAATTATTGGATAACAAGGTTAGCATGAATCCCAAGCAGCAGCGCTTTCTACTGATGCTGTCTAGGAGGATGCACACCAGGCTTCTGCTAAGAAACACCAAAGAAGAAAGAAGCCTTGTCTGTAGGCAGAGGAGGAACCAGAACATACATGCCTTGATCTGGCTATCACCAGCATTTGAAGCAGCTATCTGAGAGGATGGTGAGTTTAAAAAATCCACTTGATATTAATGTTCTATCCCTGATAACTGTGGCAACAGTGAATATATTATTTAAGCCCTTCTAATAGTGCTACAGTGTATTAATTTTAGGAAACCTGTAACAACTCTTTGGAAGAACTAATTATTTACAGAATATGGCATGCCTGAACCACGGTACATTTCCATCCAAGCAGTGCAGGGTATGGAGTATTTATAGTCTGCTTGCTGCACAAAGTTGCACACTCCAAGTACCCTTTTTATTGCCTGGCCATATAGCCCAAATCAACAGCTGTTAATGCCTTTTTTGTATAAAAACCTCTTCGCTATGATGTAATTCTAGAAAGTGCAGAATGATCAATAAAGAGTAAATTAATATTTATAATTAGGTCAGCTGAAGTTTTGATGTCTTTTTTATCTTTCACAAAGAAGACAGCAATTTAACTGTGAATCTACTTAAGCCAAAATAACCAGAAGTTTTCATGTATCTGAGATAAATATACCCCTGCATGTGGGAGGGAGTAAGCTCCTGCATTCTGATAGGCTGGGGACTGTCTGTCTGGATTGCTGCTTGTAGGAAATGATCTGAAGGAGAAGCTGAACATGAGTCAGCAGTATCTCTTTGCAGCAATGCAGACAAACCACATCCCCAGCTGCACGAGCAGCAGCTTAGCCAGCAGGCAAAGTGCTTATTTCTTTCTACTCAGCATCAAAAGGAAACTTCTGGGACACCAAGACTACTTTTGAGCCCCACAAACAACACAAGAAATATATTTCAAATGGCAAAATCCAGTGGAGGAACAGACTTTTTTTATGCTTGCAAAAGGGAAGACCTAACTGCTGCCTTTTGTGCCTACAGGGGGGCTTAGGGAGATAGACCTTTTCCAAAGGTGCACTCTGGAAGGACAGGAGGCAGTAATCTGAAATTGCAGTAAAGGAATTTCCAGTCAGCTGTAAAGGAATATACTTCACAATAAAATTAAGAGAGGCTGTGGAATGTCCGTCCTTGGTGATTTTCAAAGCTTGTTTAACCCAAGTGCCTGGACAATCTTATTCACCTTAGAAGTCAGCACTGGTTTGACCAGGAATTTGAACTAGAAGACCTCCAGAGGTCCCTCTCAGCCTACACTTCTGTGGTACAGCCTACTTTTCACAAACTGAAGGGAGTGAAATTCAAAGAATCCACTTTACAGAACACTCCAATCAAGTATTCACATTGGTGTGAAACTCATCTCTCTGCCTTCCCCGCCCCACAGCAGCAGAGTGGGAACAAGACTGGTATTTGCTTCCTTACTGCTGCCTCTGCCCTGCAGCAGCCTGTGCTGCACTCCCAACCCACACAAACAAACCTCAGGTTGATTTAAGGAAATGTAATTTCTCTTTAGCTACAAATACATAGGGGCTATTTAAAATAATTACCTCATTTCAATATGCACACCCATAAATTCAGAGTTCATTAAAGCAGTAAATATTTAAGTAGATTGATTCACATACCTTAGGCACTTTCATTACATTTCAGTGTCAGTATACTGTGAAATAGATATTTTTATTTGTTTTGCAGGCATAGGCTAACTTGTTAAGTGTAATTGCAAAATACCAAGTTTTAAGATCTCCAGGCTTCAGAATTTAAATTTAAATTATGGACCTGCATATAAACATGACAGATTGTCTCTCTCGCTGGAAAAGATAAAAGTCAGACACACAAACATAAAGGAAAAGCGGAGATTAAAATCTTTCTTTTACATTATCTGAAATAGAAGATTATCACAAAGGAGTAAGCTTAAAATTTGAAATTTTCTTTGTGTCAAATGTTAGAGTTGGATTCTGCAACAACCTATTCTGCTATTTCTGTCATTGGTGCTATTCCTGTCATTTTTCTGGGAGTCGTCTAACCCTCGACAGTAACTATTCATATCACTTTCTAAAGTAGAGAAAAGAAGCTAATTAGGCAGTGAGTGATAAGCAAAACAGCAGAGTTCACTTTTATTTGTAGGTTTTTGAGTCCAGTTTATTTGTGCAGTCATCTGAACAGTACATAGTTAAAAATCAAGGGGAGAAGGTTATATAAAAGAAATGGAAGATTACAAAATAAAGAAATGAGAGGGCAAAAAATATCAGTGGCATTCAGCTGGAAAAAAGCCGAGAGTTACTAGCTGGAAAAATACCCAGCTCGACTCTGGTAATGTGGGGAAGACTGTTGTTTCTCATACAAAATCTAGCATCAAAGGAGACATTAAAATCCTATATTGAGTAAGTTGTCAGGAATGGCTAAAACTGAGGCTCTCATAAAGAAAAACACAGGCTACATTCTTCTGCACTGCACCAATTTTTCATTTCACTGAGATGGAAGTTATTTGAGTGTGCAGAACCCACTAAGGCTTACAAGGAAAAGCTGAGGTTTAGGTAATGATTGTCACTGTATGCTGGGATTTTACCTCATTTTACACACTTCAGGGTCAACAAATAAAGGGGCTTTTCCAGTGGAAGAGCTGCACTGTTAAAAATTTTGCTGGTGTAATAGAAAGTCTCAGAGGAACATTCCAAACATAATGAGTACATGTGGCCAGGTCTTTTTACAGGATTTGGAAAAATGGCTGTTATCTTAAGGCCCAGTCAAAGCAAATTTAGCAAAATTGCAAATTCAGATAAAAATTTCAGAAAACTCACCTTTTAAAAAATGTAGCTCACTTTATAATTAGAAATCAATAAACCTCAACAAAGTGATGAAAAAAAGAAACCCAGGAGCCGTATCTGCCAGCACCTGCAAATCCATAGGACTGTGCACTGATAGTGCTGCCAGAGGAGGTCTCACCAGCCCCTGTTATAGCATCCAAGGCAGCAAAGACAAACCAGTCATGACAGGGACTGGGCTACAGGAACCATTTCCTTTTGGTTAGAAAAAGATACTGTTACATAAAACTGCAGAACCTAATCGGGGGTTAATTTGCAATCAGCTAGGTGTATCTAATCTGAAACACTCTTATGAACTTTATGATCCTCCCTAAAAGTGTATGTTTTAATTACTACTCCCATTTGGTTCAGCAGTTCTGTGAAAATAACTCTCAGAAATCACGTGTGTGAGCACTAGGACTTGACAACACCTCTAGCAACAAGTTCCCAGTAAATCAGCAGATGTCTGAAGAAAGGGAAAATATTATTCTGAGTTGAAGTATTATGACACAGGTGGTAGATTTTTTTTTTTTTTCACTATGCAGCATAATCCCATAACTACAAACTCTAAACTAAATTGGATGGGTCTAGCTACTTAATGGTTATATTATGTTATGGTACTTAGAGTTTCATACACACATATAGTAGAGTGTAAATTATCTTATTACATGCTACTTGTAGTAGTACCATAGTCCAAGCTTCTGCACAGTTAATTTTAGCACAACTGTCTCTCTGGAAACATGCTCTTTTGATTCAGTTGTGTGACTGACAAAAAAGTAGTGTGACTGGACTTTCAACACCTGCTGTTTTATCATAGTGCTTTTGTGGAGCTCTCACTTGCATCATAGCTCTAATGAGAAGCAAACACAGAGATTATTATTTGGAATACAGTCCAACAGCCACGGCAACCACAAATGTAAATTGTAATAAGTATGTAAGTTTGATGACTACTTTGGAAAGAGCTCCTATCAACACTTCACCTCTACAGTTCCAGACCAAGCTTCTCAAATTAGCTCATGATGTTACTAGCTTTCCTACAGATTCATGCCTGTTAGAAATTACTTCCTCTCAGAATTATAGCTATATCTTTCAATTACCACCTATGAAACATAATTTTTAGTAAGCAAATCCCAAGACTGTTCTCAAGTATAGATTCTGTACAAGCACGATTCATATGTTATTTCTAGATGCCTCATAAATTTGCCAGATAATCAGGGTGAAGTTATTAGAACCTGCTTGTCCTACTAACTCATTAGATATTTTCAATACCTATAGTCTTTTCATTATGTATGTGTTATACTTACAAACACTATCTTTTTTGGAACTCAGGATAGGATAAATACTTGCAATGTATGGATTAGTATGACACTGAAGTAAGTGAATACAACTTGGAACTGGACTTGCATAGAATAACCTCAAATTTGTTCATATTGCTTAATACAAATCTATTTATAAACCATGCAAACCATCTGTTGATATGCTGCAAATACACCTGAAAATAGTGATCTACAGTCCAGTAGGATAATGGAAATAAATTGTACACAGCTTAACTGCTAAAACCACCTATCAGCTGGCTTTTAATTAAGGAAATAAAAGCTTTTCATTTTTTCTTATTCATTTAGTAGACTGATGTTTCAGGCCACAGAATGTTGAATGTAAAATCTTATTGAGCTTCTTCCTTCAAAGGAAGGGATTGTCTTAATTCATAAGAATTAATAAAACCTTTGTTAGGATTAAGTGTTCTCTTCCATTGAAGGTTTTAGTAGAGAATTATGCAGATAGCATAGCATGAATTTAAATGTTCAATACTTGTCCTCAATAGCTAATTGCATTTTGGCTCATTAAAGAACAGAGATAAATAATAAAAAAGTTACAGACTTATTTGTTAAACTAAGATGAATGAACAATAAAACTTATTGTGTCATACACTAGAATATACTGATGGAGAAATAATGAATTTTTGCATTTATGCATAAGTTAAACATACTGTAGAGAGCCCCACATGGAGGACAGAATCTTGCAACTGGATCAATTAGTAAAATCAATACATCCTTTATTAAAGGATTGATTTGCAGATCACTGACTACTACCAAAATAACAGTAGTTCCACTGTTGTTCTGCAGCTGACCTAATCAAAACACTGAAAGGTGTGCAATTAATGGATAAAAGATCAACTATGAGCTCTTTCTCTTATTTGGACAAGATAAATGAGATTCAAACACAATCAGATAAAGAAGAGACATTTGATCAACCAGTTTTTTGATCAAACTTTAATTATGTTTGCAGCAAGGTAAAATTCAAATGATTTTCAAACTAAGAGATTTGAAGTCTCACTTAGTAAAGACTTTAGGACCACTTAAAATTTCAAAGATTTTTAGCATATTTCTGAAATAAAGAAACCTACACTGCACCAATTTCCACTTCATGCCTAAAGAGTTCAGATCTTTTCCCAGAGTAACATCAGACACACGAGGAATCCCACTGGCTGTGCAAATGGAAGATCAGCTTGAAACAGGAGAGAGACTCAGAGAAATTTTCAAGGAATGCAATACTAATTAATGAAACCATAAAATGTATCCATAGGAGATAAAACATCTTGAACCATGACAGTGATCCTCATGTTCTCACACACCTGGTTGTTTAAGGACAGATGATGTTGAAAGCTGAGCTTTCACCTTACAGGGAACAAGATTTGATCATTTAAAAAAAAAAAACATTAGTTGTGTGTGTGTGTGTGTGTCACAGAATTACATATTATGCAAAATGGATAAGGATGTTAAAATTTAATTCTTGAGCCAAGTTATATGAAATTAAACAAGAAGCTGTACCCAAGAAAATACTCCTGCACTGAAGTTCTATGCTTAATTATTTTTGCAAGTTGATTAAATTTCTAATTAGTTTTAATTTATGATATGGCATTTCAGGTTTGTCATGACTGGTTTTCAGAATCAGAAATTGTTGCACAGAAATTAGATCCATAGTATTTATTCAAATGATATTTCAGTAGGATTAATTTTACTTAAGGCTATATTAAAATGATTTTTGTGTATGTCAAGATTCCAGTATTGCACAAGGAAACTTGTTAAATTTTTCCATTTTCTTGCCCCTTTGCTAAATACTTAGATTCATTATTGCTTTCTCAATAGTTTTTTTTACCACAAAAGGCAGGAAACTGCTGCTTTACAGATTCCATAGAGAAGAAATTGAGGTTATTCACTTGAAAATAAGTGGCAACAGAAAAGTCTAGCACATCTCTGAAAAAGCTGATGGCAAATACAGGTGACATTTAGAAATTGATTATATGCCTTTTGACTTATAAGAAGATCTTTGACAAAATGCTTTGGATTAAAGGAGAAAATTTATTTCCCACAGATACAAAGATCAGTGTATAAACATTGCACTTATAAAAAAATTCCTTATACTTACTTCTTCAGGTCACTTTCCTAGTTTCACACAGAACTGGGTCTTACTCAAAACCATATTGTCATATCATTTTTCTTGGTGTCCTTCCACCATCTCATCAATTAACTATCTCACAGCTTTCCTTTCAATTTTAACTTCCAAAAACTCGTTTTGTTGCACTCTTGCAAGAAACTTGCTTTCTTTTTCCCCATCTGCCCCACCTTTACTCAAGTATTAGACTAAATAAAAATGCTAAAATAATGTGAGTTCAAAATCTTCTGCAAAGATCTTAGATAGCAGGCCAGCTAGAGGGCTTATAAATATGTGCCTCAATTACATGCAAGTATGGATCATAAACATTACAACCATTTTTTGAAGTTAAAGCATTTAACTTGGGTTTCATTTCATTACCAGAAGGGCAATTATCTGAGAATGACAACTCCTGGTTTGGCTGCATTCCCTGACTCCTGTAGAGGTAACTCCCTTGTAATGATATATGGTGAAAGAGGTGCAAAAGAAGACATGAAAATTATATGTGTACATATCACTAGAGAAGTTGGATGGCATGATTCACATTTGCTTTCTGAAGACACCTATAAATTTTTTGAAAATATTATGAAAAAGCAGAGTTCTCTGGCTCTGCAAGTGACTGGCCCAGAGAAGTCTAATACTGAGTGTGAAATGCAGGCATGCACTATCCTATCCAAGGTAAATGCACTGTTTTGACAACTCTCTGAGGCTGATCTTAAAAGACAGAATGAAATAATTATTAAAATACAGAAGAACCCACTGCCTGGCTCTCACCTCCTGGTAATGTTACCTGCCAGGTCAGGTGTCAAGGGTTATGTTCAGACGACTCAAAATACAATTAAAAAAAAAGAGAAAATTAAATTAATGGACATAGAGTCTCATTAAGAGAGAGAGAAGCAAAAGGTGTGGGATATGTGACAAATTTTAAAATATTTCAAGAACATTGTTTTCCTAGTTTGGTGCTAGGAAGCAATGGCAAGGAGCACCCAAATCCAGACATACTCGCCCCAGATACTTCTCTGTCCTGTATTAAATCACACAAACTACCGTTATTGTTTTTCATAAAATATAGAATCATCTAGAATAAATGGAATCTGGAATAGACCTTGAAGGTCATTAAGCCTGACCCTTATCAATATTTTATATCCATTTTTTCCCAGAGAACCAAAATAATCACCATAATCAAGCAAAATAGTAACAGCTATTATGGGAATAGAAGTCCTGTGGATTGGGTTTAACCAAGTTAAAAATGGCAGAATAAAAGAACTGGCTCACACTTTGACTCATGCTCATGCTTTATCAAATCACAGTATGACTAAACCACAGCCAGTGTTTAAACTTTGAAGAGGGACACATGACAATGCAGTTTTCTAGCACATCTGTTGTGTATTTCCCATCTTCATTTTAAAAACAACTGCACAGAAACCTACTAAACATGACCGTAATACAACCAACACAGACTGATGGCAAAGGTCAGAGAGGCATTGGAGAAAATGAAATGCTTTTTCAAGTTTTCACAGTTACAAAGTACACAGGTGACTTTCAAAGAAAAGGATACTTCCCCCACTATCTTCTGAAATAATGTGAATCTCAGCAAGTATCCAAAAGGACTTTTTTGTTATGGCCATATTATTTCATTAATATATAACTCAGGAAGAAAAATGAATAATTTGTAGCAGCAAGACATCAGCTATCTTGCTTGTTACCTAAAAGAGTTAGTTTTAGAGTGAGCCACAGCTACTTTGCTCTGACTGTAGTTAGTGTGGGTTTGAGAATGTTTTAGAGCATTTACTGCTTTAGTACCTGTTTGTCCCTTTTTAACAAGTGTAAGATTATGGAGTTTAAAAAGAGCTAATAATTCAGAAAAGATGAAACAAGTTCTCTTTGAAAGACTTTAATAAGGAGCATGATATTTCTTTTTGAGCAAAAGCAGCTTCTCAATTTCTTTCTCCTAGAAGTAACTCACTTCCCCAATTTAGCCTGATTTGTTATTGTTTCTGAATAACACCTTAATCCTCCTAACCAATTTTTTGCCTATTTTCACACTGTTATCAACAGAAGTTTCAAAATTGTGAAAATAATACACTTTCTAGGTAGGTGAAAAGAAGAGAAAGATTTTCAAGATGTGTTTACTCTGCCATCAACAAGAGAAATGCATCACTTATGTGAATAATACTAATCTGAGACCTATGTCAGATACTGGCTCTACCTTGGAAATAACAACATGGACTTTCTCCTAGGATTGCAAGGGAATTTATACAGCTCTCCCTGACACAAATTTCCATGTTTTTACTATGGCTGGTATCTGAACTAGTAAAACTAAATATGTTTTGGGATGTCTTTGCTGGCTGCAGTTATGTACAGCTGAAGCTCGGCCATACTCTTTTTAACTGCAAGCTAAGATCTTTCTGCATAAAGCAGAAATTGGGATTTACAGAAATGGCCAAGATTGCACTCCCACATACATACCCTGAAATACACAACAACCCCCACTCCTGCCCCCACAAAAAAAAACCAAACCAAAACACCCCCACAGGGAAATAGCAATTACATAAACATTGGAATGGAAACTAAACAGTGAGATAACAAAGCTGTTCTCTTAACTGTCTCTCAGAAGAAAATTGAGCAGTAGATGATTATTTGAATAAACCTTTCCAAATCCAATTTCTCTAGCTTGTCTCCAAGCATCATCTCAGTCTGAAGACCCAGGAAAAAAAATTATGGAGCAACAAATCCAAAGTAACAGTCAAAATGACTTTAAAGAATTTGTCTGTCCCTCAGACTGGCATAAATCTTCTAGAACTTCTGTAATCACCTACAGGCTTGCCTTTGACTTGGACCTATGAAACAGTGGTGTTTTTTGAGGCAAATCCTCTTCACATGTCGAACCTTGGCTAATTTTCTTTTTTAAACCTATGAGTCACAGTGACATTTCTGATACCTAATCATCCGCTTTTTCTGCTTCCCCATTCTCCTGGCTCCAGTGCCATACAACTGTTCTCATGTCTCCCATTCCTGTAGTGCACTGCTGCACTGTCCTTTAGGAATGATGCCTTGCTTCCCCCTTCTGCTCCTTTCATCAACTTAAAGTTGAAATACAATGCAAATTTAATATTCATAGTTTATATTTTTCATGTACATCTTCTGTATCAGTACTGTATCTGGGTAGGTAACAAACATAGCGATAAAGCAACTAAGGACCAGGGTGCCTGCAAGAAAACCCCAAAAAAATTTATTTACTCACCTTCAACCAACCAACCAACCAAAAATAACAAAACATTTGATCCTCAAAACTTGTTTTCAGTAAAAAAAAAATTACATTGGAGTGGATTTTGAACTATGTTGTCACTGCCCCTAGCCTCTGAACTTTTATCAAAAGGTGAAACGCTGTAAATAAAAATAAGCATTATATTATACACAGATTCTTATCCAAACATCACCTTTAAAAACTGTTTAAAAATTTTGTTCTCCAGAGTTGCAGTAGCGTTTCTGTAATTTTTTGGGAGGCCTTTTGGAGGCTTGAAAATCCATTACAAATTGAAACTAGCTCTAGCATCACCCTCCTCTTTTCAGTCTTTTTGTGTTTTATCTTTTGTTCTTTTCAAAAGAAGCTTCTGGATTTTACTGTGACAGTAAATTTATAATGGTGTTTTTAAAAATAATATTATTTCACTGACTGTTGAGAGGAGCAGTTTAACCAAAGTATGAACCTCTCCATTCATCTATTTATAACTTCTAAAGCCAGGACCTGCATTGCTGACTGTAAGCCAGCCTTTTGCCTCTGATATTTCCTAGGTATGTTTACAGCCAGATTAAAAACATCTGCTGGACCAGGCAGATTTATCCACAGTTCAGCCAAAGCTCTTAATCAGATTCAATTTCCTCTTTTCCTGGTCCCTTTTACTCTCTTGAAGCTTCAACAATGCATCTCTTCCAAACCTGAAAATAACATCTCATTCTCAGATTCAAAACCTTTAGATCCATTTCTGCAGCAAATATAAAAGCTCTCTTCACCTTCACAGGTCTCAGGTCCATAGATACTTTGTGTTTATTCCCTATGTAGCTCCAGCCTACATCAGATGGAAAATCACTTTCTGATCTCCTTCCTTGTTTTGTGTCAGTGATTAGACAATAATATCCCAGTCTTTTTGAATCTATTTCCTGTGGCAGGAATTTTTCACATCAAGTTATTTTTGCTATCTGACAATATAAATCCTACCTAAAAATCCATCTCCTCTATGACCACTTCACTTCCACAGCTGCAAATGTAAGCTGACCATGATCAATTTATTATTTTGTATTTAAACTGTCTCATTGCATTCTATTCTTCCACATGTGTCATCACCTAATTTTACTTCCCCCACTAAAAGTAGCTTTCCCCAGTGTCAGAGCAAAAGATATAGTTCATATATGATTTCATTGGTAATGATACCAAACTGCATAAACAGGAAAGGAAACCTCAAATCTAAGTAAGGGAAAACAATATTGCTCTGTAGTAAAGCAAAAAAAAAAGTACAGTTTACTTGGAATTATTGTAACAATTGACATTCTTTTTCACAATTTTAGCACTCAAGTATAGTTGAGTATGTAAGAAACTTTCTTTTTTAAACCTCTGTTTCAGATGGACTTTGACAAAGAACTCAGACAAATCTTGTTTAGACAGTGACTCCCACAGCTCAAAGCCAATATTTAATCTTTATGTACTTCAAAAATAGCTTGGAAGCATAACTGGAATGAAGTTAAAAGGCTTAGCAAGCAAAAAAGAAGACTAAAAAAGAAAAATAGTCAGACTTATTTAAGAGTATTTTTAGTTATGCTGATAATTTTGGTTGTGTGACTCATACCCAGGAAACCTTTGAGATGATAATAGTCAAAGACAGGTACTTTTTGATTCAAAAAACCAGGCACAACACATCTATTCACTGAAAATCGTGAACTGGATGCAGACACATCTGAAGTCTGCAATACCAGATTCATATAAACTCAAGATCCTTACAAGAGGGAGGCAAGCCCTAACCCCTCACCCTGCTGCTGTTTTACTTGTGCCCAGGCCACCCCAAAGCTGCAGAGAAGGTGACATTTCAGCAGCCCTGCTCACAGACCCCATGGCCCCAGCAGCACTCACCACCGGACGGTGCACATCCCAAAATGCTCGCTCCTGACTGTCAAGAATCTTCCTCTCTATCTTGTCTCTCTTCTTGTCAACCCTGGCAATGTCACAGGACATTTAAAGGAAACAGTGTCAAGGACAGTAATTTTAAACATCAAAGGTGTCAAACCACTTCCCCTCCCCTCAAAAAATCATGCGACATGAAAACTGCACATCTCCAAAGGAACTTACTTTGCTTGTGCTTCAGCTTGCATAAAAATAAACTCCCATTTCCGAGCAAAAGCTCGCTGTAGCCTGGCCAAACTCTCCTGCAAATACATCACAATTTTAGCGGGTTAGCTTGCAAGTTATTTACTCCTTAATAGATTCTGACTTTATATTTCCCTCCTCTCCTCACCTCCCCCTCACCAAAATGTAATACAAGTCATGATATCTGTGTCAGTGTAAATGGACCTTACTTATCTGATATAAAGTTTGTTCTTGCCACCCAATGAGACGGAAGGCCTCGACTATTTTAGTTTTGAAACTCTGATAAAAAGGGTAGATGCATCCTTCAGCAGAACATGGGATTTCTGAAACATTTGTATATAGTGTGTGCTATTTTAGCAATTTTGAAATAGTACAAAGAAACATCCTTGTTTTGAAAGTATGTATCAATGAAAGATAACAGCAGCTATGTCCATTTGGATGATCCACATGACAATTCTTCATCAGTCATCCATGCAAATGGTTTCCACTGGACAGCGTTGGCTGCCATTTTTGGTAGTACAGTCAAACCTCCACAGCTATCCTCATTTTTAAAAGTACAGACTATAGTTCTTCAATACTGTACAGGAAATGTATCTATTCTGCAGCCTACTAATAATAACAGGAAGAAGAATTGTAAAATCATTGCAAAATTCTTTCTTCCATTGATGATGGAACATTTTCACTGTCTCCAACAGAGCTTTCTAAATCTCTTCCCAGTTTAAACAGCATGTATGCAGTCTCTTAAAAAAAGTGTTATTTTTACTATATTTCTATGCATTGCAAACATATCTCTGTGCCATACTCACTGAAAATGAAGACTACAGAAAGAGAAGAGCAGACTTTCTAGAGTTCTTGCCAATACCAGAAAAGGCTCTTATGGATTGCACATTGAAGGGGAGTTTTCTAAGACGTGTGAGTATAAAATTATGCATGTCCCACAGCGCAGCACACTGAAAAACAAGCTTGTGCCAAAAGAAGCAACGCAGTGTGTCAGCATGGTGCTGTGGCTGGAGTGTCTGGTGTGCTGAGAGGCCAGGCTGACTATCCTGCTATCAGGTCACAGCAGCACAGCTGGACAGCTTTCAGCCCAGAGACAGGGCTGTTCATGAATTTTGTGTTGACAGATTAATGAAAAATTCAGGAATTTTTGGGGGTAGAGTTGGAATTCGAGCCATCTCTCTTCTTATTTAATGCCATCCTCATCAGCTAATCCAACTCTCCCTTTTTCAAGCTCTTCCTGGCCCCAATTATCTTACCTTGCCCAAGGCACAGCACAGCTGTCAGGGAGTAGGAATGCCTCTAGTCTGAGCCTCTTTGCCTCTCATCTAGCTGATGGGAAAAGGCTCAAGTGTCAGCATCCCTTATAAAGAATGAGATTCACATTTCTACATCCATCAAGAGCTTTTGGAAATGTTGTCAGGGATCCTTTGTTCAAACCTTAGATGCTATAGAGAACAACCTCTTCCAAACACTCGTGGTGCAGCTGGGATTTGTGAAGTTATTTGCGATCCTGGCAAGGGGATCTGAGCAGAGTATGATTACAGATGGGCTGTATTCTCAACATTTGTCCAGTTAGCCTTCGTTATCATTTCTTAAATGGTGTTTGAGAGATGAGAGTGAAGGCTAACTGGACAAGCTTCTTCCAGCTTGTTACACCCACAAGCTGGAAGAACAGGATAACTGATAAATTTTCACAGCCCATAGTTCTCATGCTTCACATTATTTCACAGGCTCATCAGGCCCAGCAGAAAAATTTACTTTTTGCCAGGTACTTACAGCTTCATAGTCTGCTAGTTCTAGCCTTGCTTTGTTTTGCATTGTCCGCTTGCAGAGGTAAACAGCTGGAACAGAATAAAATAAACAGAATTTGCCACCATCTCACAAACATGGCAGATGAGAAATAAAGCTTCATGTCTGGCTTAAAGCTAGCTTTATTGTTTGATTTCTCCCTTTGTTCTAGAAAGCTTTAAATATGGGATCAAGGCTACCAGGATTGTAACTGAAATGATGGATCAGATACATAGGTTCATTAAATAATAATAAAATCTGCTTTATGCAACAGACATCATGTGCAAAATTCATGAGGTACTTAAGGTCAGGGCTTTTTAATGGCCAGGGAACTAGCACATTAAAGAAAAATGGCAAAGACATTTTTCAAACTGTCTGTGTATAAATCATAATGCATAAGAGTTTCAGCAGGAGCTGCTGCTGTATTAGTCAAACAGGATTGTAAGACCACAAATACATGTTTTTATTTATTTTGAGTCTATATTTAGAAAACACAAACTTTCAACCTAAGAAGATTTTAGCTAAAAAATAATTCTAGATAAAATTCATGTCTCATACAGATTAGTCTGCTATAACCAATACTTAAACTAGAAAATAATGTAAGACCTAAAAATGAAAAAAAAGCGTCATCTGCTACATATGAGAAAAAATATTCTTTCATTTATTTTCTAAATCAAAAAATCCTTCAGAAGACCTGTCCTTCCTCCACTTCATTTAGACAGAATGCAGAATCTTTAGTAATAAAATGGTAAAGTGCATTTTCAATAGACCTTATTTAGCAGCAAATACTTTCCAAAAAACTCTGAATATTTTACAGACTCCCCGACCAGTGAGTGCAGTACAATTCCTAATTGGAATTCTATCCTAATTCCTACCCACTTCATTACTTCAGAGCACTGCTCATGTGAGATGGATGAATCTTTTGATCAGATTAGGTGATAAAACCTTAACTTATCTCCACAATCAGCAAAAAGAGCCCATAGTTGCTGGTTGTGCTTAGGAATGTTCCTACTGCCAGCTGGTCTAGTACAGAAGCAAAGCCTCTCTGGGAAATAACTTCACACAGGAACTTAACTCTTCCTAACTAGGAAGAAGGATGTGCTCATCTTACATGTAGGTTTGAATATTAAGTTAGTCAACCCAAATATAATTTAAGATGCCATGGAAATATTTATTCCTGACAAGATACCTGCAAATGCATGCAAACCCACTGCAGTGAATGCTCTTTTAGTTGAATTGATTACAAGCACTTCTACCTGCAATTAAAGGTGTTACTTGATGTAAAATGAGTTCTATTTTAATAAATTTTTTTTCTTTTCTTCCCCTCCTCTTTTTGTGTGTATTATTTGGTGTACTTCATTTTATAATATTTCACTTTCCACTCTCATAAGAAGCCACGGTCTCTTTCTCTATTCCCTGCCCCCCCACATACCCTCTGGTTCCAAGGCAGTTTCTGTGTCTACAAAATCTACAAAGACAGATCTAGATCCACGTCACACAGAGCAGACAGAGAGTTTCTATAGCTTTCATGCATTGCAACATATTATACACTTACACTAATGCATTGGCATGCATGCTGAAACATCACAAAAAGATGAGGGCATGAATTTTGGACCCTTTGTACCTAGGCTGCATTCACAATTAGTACACTGGTAAGAGATTCTTGAGGAGAGAGAAAGTCTTTGTCATTTCACTTCTTTTAAGATGAAGTATTTTCCTCTTTTCCTTCAAAGTTGGTTATTTCATTGAACAAGAAAAAAAATTCCTAAGCCCCTTGTAAATATTAGCAATAAAATACACACTTTATATAATGTGTAGACAGTTCTGAGAATTCCAGGAGTCAAAATTTTCTCTACCAATTTAATACCAACAGAACAGAAACAATAAAAGCTCCCTGTTCCTGCACTTGATCAAAACTTTTAAAGCACATTCTTATAGTCCCAGTGCAGACACTTTTAGTTAGTTTAGCTCTTCCTTGAGTCCAATTGTGGGCAAATATTGGGATAATATTTCCTGCTACTCCTACAAAAATTCTTGTTTCAGAGGTAGCTGACTGCTCATCTTTCTGTCAGGATAGGTTGCATCAAAGAAGTATCTTCAGATAAGAGAGATTTCAACACCAGAGAAACAACCAGCAGGTCACCAGGAGATGAATTAGCTCAACACATTATTAATTTAATGCTGGGTCTTTACTGTGTAACTCTACTGCAGTTATTTTCCCTGCAGGGTTCTTTTAATGACACTCTTTGCTCCCAATCCATAGTAAGGAGTCCATATAAAGGTGTTTAGTTTTCATTATGAGCATAACTTGGCAGGACTCAAAAAATCATATTTATCCCTCATACCCTTTTTTTTAAACTTAAATGTCCAGATACTTTCCCCTTCAGAGGAGTCTGATGGTTAAAACAGCTGTGGCTTGGATTCCTTTATCAGAAATGTTTCTATGTGCCACTGTGAATAAGGTAGAATATGCCTAAGGAGAAATTACTATTGTGAAAAGTACAGCATATCCACTACTGTCGGAGGAAAAAGTGCTGGAGGACATTCCTACTCTGACTCAATTTATTGCCATTGCTTTGTGCTAACAATTACATCCTATAAAAGTGCATGTTTGAGCCTCTATTCAACAGCTAACTGTACTGCCACGAAAAGCTGGCAGCAGCTCAGGAATTTGTCTTCACCAGTTTATGCTATCTATCACATTATTTGGCTTATCTGTAAAAAAAATCAGTAGCAGGTTGGAAAGCAAGAAAGTGAATATCCACCCTCATTTTCAGCCAGATCATTTGAAGATGTAGAGTAGTGAGGTTTTGTTTTTTGACCTTCAGGACAATGACATTTGAAATATGGATTGAAATATGGTACCTTTCACAGGCACCACTCCTTTTCTGCACCAAATCACACATGGAGTAAGTGTACTTGTCCAGTAGCTGGACTTTGAGGATGTCAATCAATTTCCCTCTCAAAGCAGAGTCAGGATCTCGCAGAATTTCAGTGAATTACAGTGTCTGCTTTTCCAATCCCACATGTTGACAGTGCTTTTAAAGCTTCACAAGAAGTGCAGCCTGTAGGAAGGATCTCCAGCTGAAGCTCTCTATTTCTTTATATAGCTCTCTACTTATCTATCCCACAAAACTCCTGGTCAGGGCCCTCAGAACACCAAGGATCTGTAATTCCACCAAGGACCCCATCCAGGGGTTCCACTGAGGCCTGTACCCAGGAATTGTGCTCAGGCCTAGCTGCTGCCCCTGGCACAGGCTCAAGTCGTGTTGTAGATAGACCAGCCCTGTAGCCTATCCATGCTGCTACCTCGTTCCTGCCTGCACTCTTGCCAACCTCAGTTCTTGCCTACCTGCCCTTCCTTGCCCCTCCCTGACAAGAGTGCTGAAAAATGTTCACCATGGGGATGAATGATATGCAAGGAACAGGGTCTGATTAATAACATCAATTTGCTAAATATGGACTGCCTTATACACTTATTTTTAGAGCCAGTGTATTCTGATGGATTTTGCAATCAACATAATTGCCTCTACTAAAGTGAATTATGTATTAGATACTATAGCTTGTGCTTTAGAAGTGACTATTACCATGAGCAAACAGATTTGCCAATAATTTTAAAGGCTGTATTAATTTGTAACATTTCATAATGAAAGATGGTCAGTGATGTTTATAAATGGGTATTTGAACAAGAAACAAGTGTTGAAATACATTCCTGTAGCTATGCAGTAAATACAGTCTACTTGCTCTCGAAAATTCTGTTCAGGCATTCAGAAAATGTGGGCAATCTGAGAGTTTCAAGTGAGACTACAAAGCCAGAGTTGCATAGAGAGGATGCCTGTACTTTGCCTCTTGCAAGTTTTTAAACTGTCACATCCAAAAAAAACCAAACCATTTTCATGGTTCGCTACTTGTTTCCTATTCTTGACAGTTCACTTGCATTTGAAAGCTCCTATGAAACCTCAATAGATTTTTTTTCTTTAGATAAGATCATAGAGATTTATGACATGCTTCATTCTAGCTCAGGAAACTGGACTGAGTACACATTATATTATAGTTACTCAAAAAAAAAAAAAAACACAAAAAAAAAAAAACCACAGAACTTTCACCCAAAACCCACACTGAGGAATTTTATCTTATTGCTAAACAGGGGCTAAATCTTCCCTTTTGCCACAGTGGAGCAAAGGCCACAGCTAAATTCAATGGGAGTTCAACTGGGCCTCTGAAGACCACAGACTATGGCACCTGCACCCCTCCCACCACGCACACAAACTCCTTCCATAACCGTGCCAGTGGGATCACAGCCGGATTCACACAAGTGTGCTTTCACTGACCACTTGTTATCTCCACTGAGGCCAGGCTAAATTTATGTACTCCCTGAGCCAAAGTCCTGTTTTCAGAGCCAGTGTGTTATAAGCCTAGTCTGTATCTAAGAGCAAAGAAAAAAGCAAGTACTGCAAGGTCTAAGGGTTTCAAAGTGCCCTGCAGGCAGGCAGTTCTCCCTCTATATGCAAGTGCCTGCTGCAGATGGAGAATTACAGGACAATCAGCACAAAACATGACTGCAGGATGGAAAGCATGAAATTAACTCTTTTATTTAAACATTGGGATTTCTAGGGCTATTTCATACCATCTTTAGGTCACCTCTGCTTTTAGTCTAGAAAAAAAAATTGCCCTTAGCAACAGCTATTGAGTTTCACTTAGTCTTAAAAATGGGTCACCACAGAGCCCTGTGTATCTACCAAAGAACCATACTCTTAAGTAAAGGCTAATAAAATTAATTTAGAAGGAAGACCATGATCAGGTTTATTTGCATTAAATTGCCAAATCATCAAAACGTTAACTTATGAAACACTTTTCTCCATTTCTAGTCTTTACTCTTTGATCCTATTCTTTTCCCATAACACTTCAGGAAAGCAATTCAATTATAGATTTACACAAGCAGAGGACTTTTTTACATAAACAAAGGGCAAGAAAGAACCCAAATTTCAAACTACCAAAGAGATCAAGAATTAGAAAAAGGCTAATTCATCTTCAACATACAGAAGTCCCCAGATGATGTTGCCCTTGGAAAACTCTGCCAAGGCGACAAAAAACTGGTATGGGAGAAAGGTCACCCAAGATCAGACTAAGAATATCCAATTGTCAAATACGACTTAAAACTACATCCATTGAATCATTTCATGCTTCTTGATATTATCATAATGCTTTCAACTTTCCATTATGGTTATATTTTCAGAGAGTCAGAAAGCCTACAGCTCCAGGGACAATGGGCAGGAAAAGGCATGCAAAGTAGAGCATGTCAGAGTGCCAGCATTGCTGCCTCCACAGCCTTCTAACCTGGACCTCCCACGGTGATGGGGACCTCAGCCTCAGCACTAAGATTCCATTAGGGTCAGCATTCAAATAGCCACAGTGCCCACAGGGACCCCAGTGCTGGAGAAGACGTGAGACAAGCCACAGTGATCACAGCAGCACACCAACACTGCCTCCTCCACACCTTCCTAATCTGGGACACTTGTGGTGACGGGATCAGGGAAAGTCACAGGAGGAGGGGTTGAGGTCCCTTGGCTTTTCAGCCTAGAAAAGAGAAGACTTAGGGTAGATCTCATTGCAGTCTACAGCTTAATTTTTAGAGGAAGAGGAGGGGCAGGCACTGATCTCCTCTCTGTAGTGACCCGCGACAAAGCCAGAAGTTGTGTCCAGGGATGTTCAGGTTGGATACATGGAAAAGGTTCTTCACCCAGAGGGAGGTTGGGCACTGGAACAGGCTCCCCAGGGAAATGGTCACAACACCAGCCTGACAGAGTTCCAGCAGCATTTGAACAATACTCTCAGGCACATGGTGTGATTCTTGGGGTGTCCTGTGCGAGGCCAGGAGCTGGACTTCAATTATCCCTGTGATTCCCTTCCAATTCCTGACATTCTATGAAACTTATTTAGTTTACTCAACATAGAAACTTAAAAGCAATTAAAAAAAATCCAAGTTATGTTTAGAAATATCAGAATTCTGTTAAGAAACTTTATTTTTATTATTAGAGGACCTAGATGCAGATTATCAATGCTTTTGAAACAGTACTGCAGAAACATGTACTTGCATCAGTTACTCTTTCTTATGTGTGCATCCATGTGCATTGACCAAATACATTTTTCATGCTCTTCATACAATGGGAATAAGTTACAATTTTATGGAAAGAATCATTCAGGTAAGCACAAAACTCTGAAGTGGTGAGATGACTGGAAAGCCTTATCTGGAAATGCCTTCTGGTTACAGAGGCCTCATTGCAGTGATTTGTCAATGTCAGAATCAGCAAGGATCAGAACAAAACTCAAGGCCATGCTTGTTGAAGTGAGACTTTCATCATTTATATAACAGAGGTAGCTTCTAATGAGTGAACAATGTCTTTATGCAGAGAAATATAATGGTATATTAATTCAGAGTGGGAAAAAACACTATAGGTAACCTCTACCACCTCTCTGCTAATGTAAGTGTCCTTCCTAAAGCTCATTTGATTTGATCCTACCCAGATCAAATTTTATGCATAGCAAGCACTGACAGTAGTCACATTTTTCCTGAGAGGCTGTTATTCTTGGTAGACTGTAGTGACACTTAGTCCTGTCACCAAGATCTTAGTCAATATATTATGTATATATAGCTTCCTAAAGGCAAGTCATTCACTTAAGGAGTCACAACTCAGTCTTAGAAACAGTTTAATAAATTACTTGAGATCTGGTAGGAAAAGTCTGTTTCTTACTACACCAAGAAATCCAGAAAATTTTGAGAGATGTGTCCTTAACAGAGGGATCTGTATTAAGGACTTTAAAGAACAGATTGAGGGAGTCATTGCTGACATAGTCTGACATTAGCTGTAAAAAAAAAAAGGGAACTGAGAATCAAGATTTGAGATTATAGAATGGCAGAGCTCTCCAGAAACTATTCACACATTCTTTGTAAATTCTCATGGCATGAATTGGAACAAATATTTTATATATGTATATATATGACAATTTGTATCAAAAGTGCTTCTCTGCTACCAGTTTTGCCCCAAGCTATTGACTCATAGTTATGGATTGATTTTCAGAGATGCTGAGAACATGCAGTGTTCCAGCAGAGTTCAGTTAAGCAATAGGGATCAGTATTTCTCAAATACAAATTGCTTACTAATAAGCTGTTGCCAAGGAAATCCTTCCTGTGCATTTGGGCAATGAAAATATACAATGCATTCTCCACACAGTTCTTCCAAACAGTCACTCTATGGTAAAGGATATAGAAATACAAGTGAGAGAGGAAATTCCTGAACTACTCAAATTTTCATAGAGGAATTTGAAGCTAAGCATGGAAAACAAGCAGGCAAGAGACTCCAAAGAGAAAATTATATGAAAATTTTCAACATATGAAAAACATGATACATGACTGCAGTTACTTTTTGTGCAATATGTACTTTTTAGCATTACTGTGGGTTAAGGAGAGAAGAGGGAAATGAGCCAGCTGACATGGCTCATGTTCAGAACAGAGCAGAAGAGACAAAGCATGGAGAAGCCTCTGTCAGTTTATTTTTAAAGTATCTCACACTTTAAAAGGGAGCAATTAATTAAGACTTACCCCATCCCCCATAATTGTTCTAATTTCCTAGGAGATTGCCTTTGTAATACTTTGTAGTGACTTTATTTGGGAGGCTACTGAAAATATGTTACATTTTCAAAACTTGTCTTTCAACAGAATTTAAGAAATTGCTTTGAAGATAGAGAAAAACAGTCTCATTTAGCATCACTTAAAGATCACATGGTCAAGTGCCCTTAAACTTATGTTGCATTATCAATTATCTACTGTGTTCTCCATAACTCACCAAACTCACCAACATTTTGCAGTCCTCCTCCATTTTTAACTCATTTGAGAGAAATGCACACAAAAAAATTTGCAATGCTCAAACATCCTGTTGCAACTATATAGACACAGTTGACTTTCTGTCTTCTAGTATGTTCAAACATCCTTAAGACTATTACTGATATGTCAAAGATTGTTTTGGGTGCCCTCTGATAGTAGGGCACTATCAGCAAAAGTTCACTAGAGAAAATGAATAGAAGTTACTAATTCTTCTTATTTTATGTCTGAAATTCTTACAATCCTCTTACATATTCACAAATATGTTAAATTAAGCCTAAAGAATTGAAAAAAAGACAAATTTCCATTTTGTTGTGAATGGAATTTTTCCCTAACATTTCATAGTTTCTACTTATTCAAAAAAGAGGACAGTAATGGACTAAATGCCTCAAATTTGCAACAGCTGTGAGTCACTAAACCTCCAAGAGAACCTGACAGGTTCCATTAGAACTGAGACCAAATGCACATTGAATAACAACATCATATGTGGCATTATATCTCCCCTTTCTGGGATGCAATTGTCTTAATTAGCTCCTCTATTTAACTAATCCTTAATGACATGACCTGTTTATAACATGCAGTAAAAATTGTATCTGTAACAAAAGAGAAGATAATTCCAAGCAGGTCACATGCTCAGCCACTAGCTGTGCCTATTTCAAGAGCCAGTTTTTCTGAATTGAGATCCAATTCTGTTTGTCACAAAAACACATTCAGGAACATGACTTAACTCACAGGAAAAAGCAAATTTATTTGAACTACTCTAGCCTTAATAATAGTAGTTGTTATCATTATTACTTATTTTCACTAACATAATCACTCTAAAACCAATGGGATTCTACAAAGAACAACATGTCCTGCCTGGGTGGACTCCAAGCCATATGGCACTAAAACAGAACTTCAACAGATGGAACTTAAGGACCTGCCTTTGTAAAAATTATTTGCAATTTGAGGAATCTCTCTTGACAACACTTAAAGCATGATTTTCAAGAAAAAGTAGGAAGATTTTCAGCACTTTAAGAAAACTGACTGTTTCTCAGCTACTTCAGAATGATCATAGTCAATATTTTGGAAATTACAATCAAAAGGCTATTTTCCATTTTGACATAAAATAACTTAATCCAAGCCCTCTTTTTGCCACTACGACGTAGCAGTGCACTACAGCTTTATTATCAGAGTGTGTCTGTGACATATTGGAAGATTCTGTTTGTAGATCTTTTTCATTTATACTTTCCACAGAAAAATACTTTTTAAGGCAAATAATTGCTATTACAAGCCTATATAGATCAAATTATATTTTATAGAAGATATTAACATGTTTGCAAATATGTAAGGATTATTTTTTTCTTAGTTAGTTCTGGCAATAAACTAACACACGGTATCTCAATCTCATTTAATTTCTTGTTTAAGATAAATTATTTTCCTGGCAGTATGTTACATTCTGGACAGTAGCTCAGTTATGGATGAGTAAAGATGAATGGTTAGGATTAATTTTTAAATTAAAATAAAATAAAATTCTAGAGTATTTCCAATGGCTAGTTAAAATAGGTTAATGGCAAAGAAATTTATTTGCCTTGTTAGTAATTCTGATCAAGGAAGATTACAGAGGGAGTTTGCTTTTTCCTGCTCTTGAGACACTTCTAATGCCTGCCACTAAAAATTGCCTCAGTCAATAATTTTAGAGGGCCCAGTTTTAAGCTCGTTCAAGACAAGTCCATGAAATTGGTAGCACTACACAGCATCATAATGCATGACAAGTATGAAATGCATTTGCATATCTGCAATAACATAAATTCTATGTACTATATTTTCCAGGAAATAACAATTACCATGAAAATCTGCAGAATGTGCAAACCTACTTTAGCTTTATTTTGGTTCCTTAAACATTTTGATTAAATATATTGATTTTCCTGCATTCCTCTGATCACCATTGTTTACAAGGGAAATCCTAATCTCTGGGATTTGGATGATGCTAACCTAATAAAAACATTATTGAAAAGGTGCCTTAAAAGTTTATTTTCCTGAAAATGCCCCAGCATTATCCAGCTCTGGTGACCTACAGTCCCCTTTGGTAGCTCCAGTACAATGCTCTGGCCCTGCTGCATGGGGAGGCTGTGGGTCTGTTTCATACAGGACTGCACTTCTGACTCATGACACTGAAGGAGCAATGTGATAGCAAGATTGGAGGGTTTGTTTCCCTTCCTTGCCCCCTCTGCCACCAAAGAGCTTACCTCAGCAACTGAAACATATTTAAATCTCAAAAGCTCTGAAATGAGTAAATTTACTGTTCAACAAAAGCACCTCCCTGCATGATGAAGACGCTGATTCCAAGTTTAATTCTGTATTCCTGGCATGCAAACCTGGACACATTATAGAAGATTTCTACTTACTAAAGTTTATAATTCATTGACCAATCCACTGATCAGGTATGACAGGAAAGTTAGTATCTCCTACTTTAGAATAAAGGACAATAATATAAACTTTCTCAGCCTGATCTGAAATTCAGACATGGTAAGCATGTAATTATGTATTAAAACCATCCCAGTAATGTGATACATTATAGCTGAAGAACTCAATGTCTCTTAAACCAGTTAATTACTTGCTGATCTTTAACATATTAGGTGACTTTAATGAAGTAATAAATGGTAAATCAATCATTTTTCCTTTAGTGACTATTTTCCTCATACAGAGTGGCTCAGCACACACATATGGTAACAATCCCTCTTCCTTGGGAGCTCTCAGTAACTATTTACTGGACATCTTCAAATATCAGTGAAAAATTGAACACTTTTCTACTCCAATAGGATGACGAAATGGTCACATTTTCAAACTATACCTTGGAGACATGCAGCTCTGCTGAGCGTTTCAGCTTAAAATTACTTTATTTGGCAATGTATTTGAAATTAAACTGAGCCTGCTCTAAAAAGGAAGGAAGAACTTATTGGAACCATCCATCCCGAAGTCTTTGGCTCCCAAGGGCAGAGAATCCAAATTACAAGTGAACATTCACCTACATTTCGGAAAAGCTGTAAAATAAGATATTCATGGTCTGAAGTTTTGAGAACATAACCTATCATGTACATGCTCAGTTACCTGGTCTTCAGATGAGCTCAGTACTTACAGTTTGGATTAGAATGAACAGGAGGCTGCTCATGGATACACTTTCTTTAAAAAATAGGTCACTATTTGAGTACAGAAGAAGTACAGAATCTGTACAGAAGTACAGAATTTGTTATAATTTTTAATAATATATTTTCCTAATACATTGCTCCCAAGTCACGGGCAAATAAAAAATAAACTGTATTTTCCAATACAGTTCATATTAGAACTATAATAGTTTCCATAATCACTAATTTTCCACATGGTGTATATTGAAGATAAGAGTTTTAAACTAGGCAAATCTTTGGTTCTCAATCTCATAATAAGCATTGCACAACCATCAATAAAGTCTCCTCTGCTTCACTGAGATTCTCTCATTGTAAATAATCACACTTGCTGGAGCAAACAGAGAATATAAATAGTAAGGTAGATTTTGATGACTCTTGACTTTTGGGGCTTGGGCTCTTTTCTTTTTTCCTCAGATCCACTCCAAAATATGACTTTGATAAGCTTCTGACAAACTTTGAAAAAGGTAGCAACATATTCATTTCAATATCAGTAGCTCTTGCACAGGAATTACATGACATATTATATTTTAAACAGTGGGATGAAACAAGACAGATTGCTGTGACACATTCATTAACAAAATGCGTAATTTCCAAAAGAAATAGGAAGTATTTCTACACTGACCATAGTCTGTGTTTTCCGGCTCCCAACAATTTGATGGCCAAAAATAGGGTGTCTATAGGCAAAAAAAAGAAGTAGGAAACTCAAGTTAGACAATACAAGCATTATACAGTCCTTGAATTGTTACTGGTTTTCAGAATAATTTTATATTTTTGGTAGATCTATTAACTGTTAACTTGACATTTTTAAAATTGGCATCAGAACAGAAAATTACATTTGTACACCTGTTTATCACACTAGACATTGAAAAAGAAATGACATTGAAAAAGAAAAAAAAGTGGGGTTTTTGTTTTCAAAGTTAAGGGAACAAAATCCACAAGGCTAGGTAATGGGGTTGTCTTTTACATTTTCCATAGAAATACATCTCTCATATGTCCTGGAGAATCAGGTTTAGAGGTATAAAGACAGAAGACGCTTTGAAGTTCATTCAGTTCTTGCTTTTTGAGAGTTTTCATTCACAGAATAATATTCAATTATCTTTCCCAGGTGTTATTTGTTTAACAGTGCCTCTAAAAACATCCTGTTTTCCCAAAGACATCAACACCTCCTTTTTAATAATTGTTTACTGGTTGTGATTTGAAATGTGGAGATTTTTTAAGGGAAAGACAAAGTATCAAAAACTACTTCAACACTATACTTATTAAGACTGTGCTACATGTATTGTTCAAAGAATTCACTTCAAACAAATGGAGAATATAAGACTGTATATATATTTTCATACAAATGACTTCATTTTTTAAATCACAACTTTTGGTTAAAATGGAAATTATTATAGCATTTTTATAGAGCACATAATCCCCATGCAGGCCATTCACTTAAGAGTCAGACTCAATGATCCCTGTGGGTCCCCTCAAATTCAGAATATTCTGTGACTGAGTCACGGATCTATACATAAACATATACACGCAGCTACAGAGAATTACATAATATTTGAGCAGTTGAATGCAACTCATTAAATGTGTGAAGTGGTTTGAGTTGTATTTCAAAACACAGGTGGTCCTTCAGGAAAACCTTCTGCTTTACTCTCTATTTCTTATTGTTTTTTTTCTCAAAAATCTCCCAGCTGCAAAAATGGAAACCTCTTTGCTGCCCACTTCCCTTCAAAACTGTTTTAATGTTAATCTGGAAACCAACAGGGCTGAAGGGTGACACATTCACAGCAATTGTCAAATTAAATATATATTGTGAAAAATCTCTTGGTTTTGTAACATTGACACATCAAATTTAATAGAACCAATTTAGAACTTGTTATTTATCAAGCAAGAGCAAAGACCTAAAGGATAAAAAAGGAGCTATCACAAGCTAACTTCAAAGGCTAAGATGTGTTTCTTAAAAGCCATTTGGTACATTTTAAGGGACCAACAATAAGTAATTCTCCAATCAACCATTCCTTCACAGTGCCACTGAAATCAAAATGACCAGTAGAAGCACATATGAGCACAAATAGAAAGAAGATTAACTCCTAAAGAATGAATTGCAGTACTCAGCGCATTTTGGAGAAGCAACTATAAAATTTAAAAAAGTGATTCATATAAAGCAAAAAGTCACCATCATTGAAATATACAGTTTACAAACTCAGGAAGTGAGAACAGTCCTTCCTTAGAGCACAAAATGTAAATCCAGAGAGGCCCAAGAAGAAAAGCACAGCTACATCATTTCTTTGCTAAAGGGAAGATTAACCTCTGTTTACAGGTTCAAGTAGAGCTTCTGAAAAAAGTGTGTAGTGAGGGTTCCTAAATACATAGAAGCCATATCTGCTCAAGCAGCTCTCCAGCTGAAACTCCCAGTTGTGGGCATACTTGCTGCAAAGTCCATATTAAAGCCCCTCATGCATACGTAGGATTTCTCATGACAAATTGCATATACTCCCATCCCAGTTGAAATTAAAAACAAATTCCATCTTCTGACTTAGGGAAAAATCCCAAAGGTTGCTTTCAGCACTCATTTCACAGCAGGCTATGAACAAATACTATATATTCACAACTATGTTAGTGACGGTAGAGGAGGACTCTCCTGTTTCATACATAAATGGAAAGCTATGTGTGGCCAGAGTACTTTTTTTCAGCATTTAGTTTAAATAACACATTTAAATTTTACTGAAACTTGCACTTTGGGGGTGAAGCAGTGTGGACACTAAACACAATATTGGAAAGGGGGCATGATCTTCAGTGTTGTGACTTTAGCTCGCTAGGAGGCAGAGGCGACCAAGGCTTTTCTGAAGGATAAAAAGGTACAACCTAAATGTGGAGAAGAGATTGAGGAAAAAGCAGAAAATAATGTGCTCATACTAAGGATGAGTGTAAGCATCTCTGCGTCAGGGAGATAAAAGCAGAAAAGTTAGAACATTAGTTTTAATTAGCAAAGCACACGACAAGCCATAATAAAAGGTTTCAAAGATGTGTGATATGGCAAGCAAAAAAGAAACCCCAATAAAGGCAGACATCACAAGATGAGAAAGGGGTTCAAATAACAGCTATTACAGATAAGTACAGAAGATCATTAAATGCCTTCCTTGTTTGAGTCTGCAGAAGGAGGAGATGGTGGGCAGACAGAGGTCTTTCACAGAGGCACGAGGTCTCCGTGCCGAGGCTCTGAGCCGGGCAGGCAGCGCTGTCTTTGCACTGACCCCTCTGGGATGCATTTAATGGGACTTGGAGAAGCGCAGCTCAGGGCTCAGCACTGCAGCACGGCCAGGGCTGGCCCCCAGCCAGCTGCCTCCCAGAGGGAACAGAGCTCAATTCTGCCTGCAATCAGCTCTGCCAACATGCCCAAAATTAATTTGGACATGGAGATAAGGCTACAGGGCAAAGCACAGGGCAAAAAAAATTTCAGAGAGGGAAATTTTTTTATGAGGTCAGACAGTTCAGGTTAGAAGGCTGATGAAATTCAGCACAGAAAGCTTAAGGATTTTTTTGTGTTTTCACACTGGTAAACTGTGTTTATTTCCAAAAAAGCAAAAAAAAAAAAACCTCACCAAGCTAAAGAACGACTCCTGGCTCCCCAGGACTGTGATTTATATGCATGTGTAAATATTTTGATGAAATACTTCCTCTGGTATTTTTCTTTCTCCTCTATCTCCAGGACTTTGTAACAATGACTATATAACTGATGAGAGTTATCAAAAGTACTGAATTGTCTGCATGATGTTTGAAGGGGTGCAATTACCTGAAGGGTAGTTTATACATGGAAAAATATTCATTCAAGTAACCTTTGAAACATGGACAGTTATTTTTAAAAATATTGCATAAAGCAGAGGAGCTTCAGAAGATTACAGCAAAGGGAAGAGATGTATTTCCAGAAAAGGTATAAATCTAAAATTTTCTCTTTTATAATGTTTCTATGTCCACTCTTTAGATTGAACAGGTGTAATACTCTATATGTTTCCAATCTTTGAAAGCTAAGGATTGCTAATATTTAGATTTTTCAAAAGCATATTAGGTCACTGACAGTGCAAAATCCCTACTAGTAGAGAAATAAACATTAGATGCTATGTATTTTTACCAAGGCAAAGTCCTACATTACTTTGTTACCAGCTAGTGAAGACTTATGGTATCACCCTAAGATATGTGCTCAAATACAGCTACAGCTGCTGATAAAGTTGTATTCAAAGAGTAGATATCTAACATACATTTTCAAAGCAGGAAATAGCATTGATGTGTGCAGAGATTAGGAAAACTCTCCTAAAAAAGGGCAAAAAATAGGATGAGGTACAGACAAAGATTTAAACAGAAAGAAAGTCCAAAACATCAAGGAAAAAAGATCTTTGAAAATTCTGGATGTAACAGAAGCTTGATGTAAAAATCAGTTTCTGTTTAATGGACTTTGGCAATGCTGTGATTGTATGGACAAAAAGCACCAACGATCAACATGCATGTAGTTAAAATTACTGATATTTTTCCAAAGGAATATTCCACATTTTCTTGTCTAATTGCTTGGCTTTAACAGTCATAAAATTCTGGTCTTAATCTGAAATATACCTTGTTCCTTATAGACATCAAACAGTTAAATCACATAACATGTGACCATAATGCAAGTGCTGAGCTTACATTTCCACTTCTGTTCCAAAGTCTCCGCACAATTTCACGCTCCAGATATTTAACAATCTCTGAGAAGAACTTGCTAGGGAGGTTATCCATGAAGACTTTGGGAAAAAGATTTGCTTTGTTCAACACAGAAGGATTAGGAAATAAAAAGAGTCCAATAAGAAGATCCCTGGTCTAATGGAATGAGGTCAGGAATGAGAATAGGAGGCATGTGCAAAGGAAAAAACCTGCCTGTTCTGATCTGTTCTATTAAAAATATCCCACAGCAATGCAGGGAGGCTCTGCTCACATAAATCACCTTCTAAATTGCTGGACTATGCAAACAAAGCTTGGTTCAACTATTTGTTACAAATCACATATCCAAATACACTGTAAAATAATTACAGCATCCCTTACAATGTCAAATATTCCTATACAATTAATGTTACACAATCTCTGTGCCTGGTTTCACGATCTAGAAGCTCCTAAGTGAAGATTTCACCCAGGAGAGCTATGGATGTGGTATAACATGTACATTTATTAGCATGTACATTACATAACTCCACCATTTTCAAAGGGAAGATAATGAAATACTGATGTGGTTTGGTTATCTTTCATGAGTGTAGAAAACTTTTAGGAATTATCGTCCTTAAGAATTTTACTTTTCCGCAGAAGGAAATATGAAGCAGTTCATCATGAAGAAGTATTAAAGAGGGAACATTTGTCATTTTGCCATGACATCCCACTTGCAGCTGAAGGAAGGTGGGCGGTAGAGCGGCTATGGGAAAGTCAAGAACTGTTTATCAGCCCAGGCAGAAATAATGCTGCCAGTTTTTATCAATATGCTTTTGAGGCACTTTGCTTGATTGTAGGTGTAACTTGAATCAGCAGCCAGAACAAGTCAGGAGCAAGAGAAACAAGGCTTACCTAGCACTGCAGATACGATTGCAGATACATTTAAGCTGAGCAAAACATTACAAGGACCTTCATGCCCTTTAACCAGAAAACTAGATTTGCACACATGAACACATACTGGTTCTCTTGAGTTATACACTAATATCATTAAGTAAACCTAACCACATAAATCCATAATCCTTCTGTAATAAAGTCATATGAAACAAAATCCTGTAATATAGCACATATTCCACAATAAACAAACTGGCAGCAGTGGCTGCTATGCATTGTAAGGAATACAGTGATAAAGTAAATAGATCTGCTTCAGCTTTACCTCAAAATTAATCAATAACAATATCTGAGCTAATGAAACAGCCACTTGTAAAAATCAGGGTCACCCATCAGCTTTTATAAAACATGATTAATTTCTATGCATTAAACTCTATAACCAAGGAAGGAAATCACTAGGCATCTTTCAGCTACCCCTTGTTGATAGTAATAAGAAAAGAGCTGTCTCTGAAGCTGCTCCGTTCCACTCCACAAAATTTTTTAAAATCCAATTACTTGGATGGGGGGGAGTATTCAAACCACTTATAAACCTTTGCATATTGCTGCTATTCTTCTCTCAGGCACCAGGGAGTCTTTATAAACAGCAGAAATGAAGCCTCTGCTGAAAAGTGGCTGTGCACAATCTCAAATGCTTTGCATGATGGATGGCGGATTTCACTGGCATTCTGTTTTACATTCATTGCACTTCACAAGCATGATTTCTTGGTAAAGTAAAAGGGTAAGATTGCTAGTCTAGCACTATCATGCCCATACAGGAAGCAAGTAATGCTCCATAGTTAGCTCAATATAATTAAAAAAGAGGCTGAGGAATTTGGAAACAAGATTTTGGCTCTGTGGCTCCTCTTTTCTAACCAAAAAGAGGACAAGCATGGAAAGCAGTGTGGGGCAAAGTGTGTCTGAGTAAGGAGTTAAAAAAATCAAAAGTGGCACTGATGGGGCAGTCAGAACGACACATGGATTTGAAATCTTTTTCCCTCGGAAACCTTAACAGAACCTGTGTATACCAAGCCTGATCTGAAAAGACAATTACTTAGTTATCACACTTGCAACTGGCAAAAAAATCTGCAAAATTCTGCATAATATAACTTGTTTCTTTTTCATTTCTAAAATCTGACTTCAAATAAAATCCTTCCCTCAAGGCACAGTAGATTATCCAGGAAGGCTCTGGAGAGTGGCTGAAGAGCTGTGATGTTCAGCCACAGACTCAGAATGGCCAAAGGCTGGTCCAGAACAAGCCTAGAAGGAGCCAGCTCAGTAAGGCTGGCTCATAGAGATGTGTAAAGCAATGTCATTCCACCTGAGACACGAAGTGCCCACAACACTTCACACTCTAAACGATTTTCCAACAAAGATATTTCAAGATCCTTACAGAGATTCCTATATAATTTTATCCCAAATTTTAGGCATGGGAAAACAAGGCCAGATCAATTAAATGCATTTGTCGAGAAAGTGTTCCCAGTGGCAGAACAGGAGAAGATACTAAAGTCCTTCATGTTTCCAAGGTCCATTAATTTTGCTACTACCTTCACTCTTGCTTTCACAAGAAACTGTTCCTGTTTGCATACTTTTCCTCATATATTTGTGTCTTTCATCTTAAAAGGTACAAAAAAATAGCAAAACCTAACCCTCATCTCAGAAAATTATTTAATGTAAATCATGAAGTAATCTCATTTAAAAATGAGAGTGCGACTGTCACTAGTCTCGGGTATCCTAGGAATTTTTTTACAGCCAAAAGATACTGGGAAATGGTTTTTTTTTTCACAATTAACATCAGGAGACACTATGCATTCAGGGCTTGTAGAGGAAATTAGCATATTTTTCTGTGGGATGATATTACAGAAGCTTACCAGCTGAGAGGGCAAGTCAGGCATTCTTCACCAACATGGTCATATTATCATTTGTGTGGACATAAATGAAATATCTCTGTGAGCGATCGCTGGCCCAGGGAAGCTATGTTTTCCAAGATGCAGCTTGCTTTTCTTATTTGGGCCCCTCAAATTCATTTGGTCTCGGGTAGAGGAAGATGGTGAGTTCCTTTTTTGGTCACAGGTTTAAATTACCAGGAAAAGGCAATGTAGCTGTTTCTGCTTTTTCTTATTGAGTCTAATAAAAAGATTCCTCTCTTAATAAGGGAATTAATATTTATATTCATCTCCTTTGAATTAAATTGATATCACAGAAACGAACCTAATTAACACCTGAGTAGGTCACTGAACGATCCATAATTTTTTTTAATTTCATATTATTTAAAAAAGCGGATGTAACTATACTCGTGCCTCGTGATGGCAAGAGTAATAACTGGAAAAGAATAATTTTTGCCCATAAAAGGGCATTTGTCCAAATGAAGCTCCACTGCTCTTAGCTATTTCTATGCAACAGAAGGTGGTTTAAAACAAGCTAGAGATAATTTTACTGTCAGGAGGGAATGTGTCACCCTTTTGAGAACAAAACATCAAGCACATGGAGAACATTACTATAGCTAATCTGTTTTTTGTAGGTTAGGTCTTTGTACTGCAAAGATTTCTCTGCAGGTGTGGCTTCCGAACTTTTCAGTGCCAGCAGGTGCATGGTTTTCTCTTTTTATCAAAATATCTGGAAATTTGTGAATCCTGTCCAGTACCAAGAGGGTACTATGCACAGAGAACCTGAACATCTATTCTAGTGCAAAATTCACACATTTGCAGTCAAACTTTCCTCCCCGTTGAATATGTTCTCTTCATCTTCTAATTTAGCAGTTCAGTAACAGATTTTATACCAGCCTTATTTTGGTGGGGAACGTGGAGATGTAAGCACACAAATTTTGTTGTTATAACTCCAGTTAACAATATGTCACCACCATGAATTTTTTCTCATCCTATACATTAACAGCTAAAGTTGCATTGTCACAACAACAAAGTCATGCTGTTGGCATAGGAATGGCAATGCAAAAGGTACCACAGAAAAGCAAACAAGCCAAACACAGCAGATACAGGCTGAGCAACACTTGCTAAAGAGTCTTATTTCATATGCATTTGTCAAATAGGCGCCAAATTCTTAACTTATGTAAATACACTGAGAAGATAATATAATCTAGCCCTCACTGAAGTTTTGTGTCGAAACTTAGGCTGTGGACCTCTGTGAAGAAAGCTCAAAGCAGAGTAGCTGCAGGACTCTGAGTGGTCCATGGTGCAAATAATTCTAGTCCATACTTCCCTTCAGTCAGACTGCCATGCCAGCAGAGGTGCTCATTTCTCGTGCTGGAGATGGAGGCAGCTGTGCAGAATTCAATGACAAGCACTCCTCTAGGTAAGTACTACTCTCCACAAAATTAAGTTCTTGTACATTTTGTCCTTCTGGATGCTGTTTGTTTAGACACCAACCCAAGAACTGGAGCCTCACCCACTCCATGATTCCTTTCCACTTGCCTTATAAGCACTTCAGCAAGCCCCTTCAACCATGTGCTATCTTTCAACTTTATACTGAGCACTGAGGAGATTGAAGCCTCATGAGCTTAAAAAACCCCTTTTCCTTCAAATAGTCTCTCCAGGATCAAAGGTAACTGTGGATCTAGGGGAGGAGGCTTGGAATGCTTACTCTTAGTATTACCCATGTACAAATCTAACTTTCTGCTCTGTTGAAGAACAACTTTTTTGCAGTCTGACTCACAAGATCTAAATATGAAAATAGGATAATATTGTTTGCATGTATGCAATAATACTCTTCATTGCCAGACTGTGCTGTGCATATTTAATTATACTCACGCTAAGATTTTCATTTGTACAAATATTACAAGTCTTTCTCTTCCCTTATGTAGGTCTATGCGAATTGAGCCAAATATTGGTGAAAATACTGTAGAGAGATTAATATAATACAATGTTTGAAACTATGACTGGTCTCCAATCACCAGTTTTCTTCTGCATTTGGAAGAGCACAACTTCAGTACTATTTTGTTCTTGATGGCATCTTTTTTAAAGAATCTTTAAGACAAAGTTTAGATGTATATATATTGAAGAAAATAGATTTTGTTCTACCAGATGTTATTTTACTGAATATTTATTACAGTTAGAAGTAACAGAGAAGAATTAACAGACTTAATTTCATAGTGAGAGTCATCATGTCATTTCAAAGCAATAAATATCTAAACAAGAGCTACGAGCTGCTCTTGGTGATACTGACCAGGAATACCACTGGATAGAAAGAGCAATACAGAACACAGCCACCATTGTCAAAAGTGGCACATGACAAACAAAGTGAATCCTTTCAATTGAATCCACAATCTGGTACTTTGCAGTCATATTTGTTTTAAGTTATTGGCAATATTGTTCTGCAAAATTCTAGCCCACTAGTCATTATTAGAAAAACAACACTTCTGCTCTCAGGGCCTTAGTTTGAAACCGAATATAATGAAATACAATTATGTGTGTTTCTGAATAATATATGTGAAAGTGTAGGCATAGACATATGTACATATTTATGCTTCCAGCTTTTTCTGAACCATCTTCCCATTGGTTGTATGCAATGGGACTGACAGATCAATATAAAAATGTCTCTGCACTTGCTAGAAGAATACACACCACTCCAATACTACTGAGTTACCAGTAAGGAAACACTCACAAAATAAAAAAACATAAATATTAATTCCATTATTTATCAGATTTCTGGTATAGACTTGATATTTAAAATATCTCCCCCTTTCTAAATTCAGACCATATTAGAAATAAGAGGCAATAACATAATATAGTTTACTATATTTCAAAAATACTACATTAATTTATTTCATGACAGATAGTTCCACACTCAGCATTTTCACACTTTTTTCCCAAATATCAAAATAGCCATTATCATCTCAACACTTTACTGAAAATTTATAAATAAAATACTTCTACAATTTGTTACTTTTCGGAGAATTTCTACTCTTTACCAGGTTATGTAAAAACAAAGCATGATTAAATTTGCCATGAACTTTTCTGTAAGGCCTTTCAGGCTCCATTTGTGAAAGTCAAGAACATATTGAAAATACTTACCTGGAATCGATAAAAGGTGCCATCATCCTTCAGAGTCAGAACATGGTCTGAGATTGGGAAGAAATAGCCATGTGCTGCCATCAGAGTTCCCAAATGCAGAGCTTCAACTGTTTCAAGAAAAAAAAGAAAGATAAACTAAAGAGCTAAATAATGTCTTTTCAGCAATTTAGTTTTGTTGTTAATATTCACCTGATACCCTGCAGATAACCACTTTGTTCTCAAAGTCCTACCACCTTGAAAGAGCTGTCTTTTTCTGTGTAACATAATGATGCAACCAAAAAAACACTGCACTTTCCTTAACAAGTAGCTTTTACATATCCCATTTCTAGCTGTGGTTCCACTACTTATATTGACATTAAAAGGTAGCCTTAATGTTCATCCACTTGTTCTGAAGCTGAAAACAGCTATCACCTTTACCTTGATGGCTCAGCCTGCTTTTCTTCTTCAGAACAGTTTCTGATTACATGTTAAAATAGTTGACTCTAATTGCATGATATCTTTCTCAGTAGCTTTGTCAGAGCTACTGTAAAGGATAGAGATGTCCTCAAAAGTTTATTACTGGAAAAATATCAAGGGATAATAGGTTCCTAGAACAGTTGATGTAGGAAGGTATTTGCGAAGGTCATCTTGTCCAACTCAATCAAGCAGAGAAACCTTAAGCTACTAGCTGAGGACTTTGTCTGAGTGTTTTTTGAATAACTCAAAGGAGTGAAACACCACAACCCCTCTGGATAATGCTCAGATTTATATTTATCCTCTAAGAAATGCTCATTTGTTCCTATTGCCTATAACTTGGCTGTCAGTAATGGCCAGCACAGTCTTGTATTAAAAGCACCACTGCAGCACCTGACCTGCAGTCAAGCATCATCACACAGAAAGAAATTGAAGTCCTGACATCTGTGTTCTTGCTGACAAACACAGAAAGAGACATTCATTTATGTTTCACCCATTCTTATTTTCAATATGAGAAGGCTTATTTATTTACCCATACTTCATTAGCATTCAAAAAATTCCCTCCTTCACCCTTTGCTCACCTGAAGACATTGACTCACATAGGAGATACAGGAGGAGCAGTGGGACAAGTTTAGGCTAACCCAAAGCCAGCAAACACATGAAAGGAACAAGAAAGGGGATCTGGACAGTATTAACTGAGAGCAAATAACCCTACAGGGCTTATTTGATACCAAACATTTATTGTCATCCCCATCTTTAGCAAACTGATTCCTGTCCCTCCAGACAGAACCATCACCTAAAATACAACACACCTTCTCTGGCTATGAGCTCTCCAGCCTGATGTAAAACTCCACTATGCTATTTAGACTTTTCCCAGCTGCAAGCCTAGAAGAAATCTCTCTAACAGAAGGATGGGAGCTGCTTTATTCCTTGTGCCTGCAATGTCTGTAAATTCCCATCTGAACTTTGTCCTTAATATAAAAAGTTGATATATTGTTGTTATTCATTCATTTCAAGCTGCTAAATGCTATTATCCTTGAATCAGAAATTTGAATCAATGCTTTCTGTATCATGTCAGCCAGTGAGATTTTTTTTTTTACTGTTTCAGTTCATCTGCCTTTCAATTTTATTAAGCTTTTCTTTGTTCTTCTCATTGCAACTTATTGCCAACTCAATTTTTTTTTTATTTTTGCATGTATTATGCATCTTGGTGGAATGAGAGAAAAACAAAGAAGAAATGTGCTGACTTTTCTAGAGAAAAGCTTTCTCAGACAAGGGTGACGGCTTGCCAGGGAGCTCTGACACAGATGAGTGCATTCTCTTGATTAAGTCTACACTAAATAGGCTCCAGATTTTTTTCATGTGCTTCCTGTATTCTGAATCATAATATTTTTCAAGATCACAAGAAACTCATATTATTTCCTTTTACACAGCATTTTTTTGAGCATATCTGGACTACTATGTCCAGTTATGATTAACATGTCCATTGCAGTACAAAAAAGACAGCAACAA
The DNA here is from genome assembly GCF_047830755.1 of Zonotrichia albicollis. Taxonomy (NCBI): domain Eukaryota; kingdom Metazoa; phylum Chordata; class Aves; order Passeriformes; family Passerellidae; genus Zonotrichia; species Zonotrichia albicollis. Next base: position 57,788,845 of record NC_133821.1, read on the forward strand.
ACTTTGAGTGAGTCAAGTGGGAGTCCACCAATATCACTGGGGCTGAAGAATGCACCCCATAAGGAGAGGCTGAAGGAGCTGGGCTTGGTCAGACTGAAAAAAAGGAAGGTGTCAAAATTTTGGAGGTGGCTAGAAGAACTTTTCCAATACCTGAAAGGAGATTTCAAAATGTAGGAGGCAAGATGTTTATGGATTTGCAGGGCAATAAAGTGAACAAAAGAAGAAAAAAATAAAAGAGAAAATGGTAATAAACCAAATCAGGTCTAGTTCTGACTTTCAGACAAGCAGCAGGAGTGGCTGCCCTGACAGACTGTGTAATCTGTATCCTTGGAGGGTTTCAAGACCTGAACAGATAAAGTTCAGGGCAATATGTTTGACTTCATAGTTTTCACTGAGTTGAGCAAGGAGTTGGACTAGAGTCCTCCTGAGGTCCCTCTCAGCTTGAATTATATTACAGCTCTGTGACTCTAGATGGGTCAAGCAGAAGTGGAATACAGAAGATAAAAAGGGGATGAAGACAATTGGAGAAGAAACTATTTGGAAGCTCCTGCCAGAACAGCCTATATTCCAGGCAAGGCTGGATGCAGTAGGAGTAAGGGCTGGTATTTCTCTCACTGACTGAGTCAGTACATAAAAGCAAGTAGAGTCACAATAGAAAGAAATAGTCACGAAAAAATAGAAAGAGTTACCTGCCTTTCTTTGGAAGTCAATTACAGTTATTTAAGGTCTGAATTAGTCCCAACAGCAGCCTTCTGCAGTTATGTATGGGGAGTAAGGTGATTATACTCTTACCTCAGGCAATCTCATTGAGCTGGAATCCACACTAACTCAATGTTAAGGTATATCTTTGTCCTTTCACCTACTAAGCCTTAATAAGGACAAACAAACTTCTCTTTTTTTCTTTAACTAATACACAATTAATTTTCATTTTTTATGATTGTCAATCCATCGGTATCTTTCAGAATTACATGAATATAAATGCATAAATATTCCCTTTTAGTATCCACCTAACATCCACTATAGCTCACATTTTGAGTGTTACAAAATTATACCCAGTGAGTAATATCCACAAGTCTCCTGTCTCACACCAGGCTGGTAGAGGACCAATACTGATACTCTCTGTGCAGCAGCAGTGGAACTACAGCACAGAAAGAAAATTCAGCTCTCAGGAGGTTTCTATTCTCTAAGCAAGAGGTTGTCCAGTGTATTACAGAGGCAACACTTTGATACCCATCTCAATTTGCTAAAATCAGACTGAGAAAATAACTACTATAAGAAGCCAATGAAGTACAATGGCAGTATTTAGGAAATAAACCCATGAGCTTGAAAAGGAAAATGAAGCCAGCAGCAGACCAATCTGACATGACTGCCTAGAATTCAAATACAGACAGATTATATATCTTCCTTCCTGTGTATGAGGTTAGAGGATTTTCATTTAAGAAGCACATTTCATCTGGAAAAATGGCAAATGTGGGTTGGGAACATCAAAAACATCTGTGAAGTGCATTAGATAAGAAGAAAAAAGAAATCTGAAAGAAATGTTTTTAGACATACTGGTTGTCAGGTAGAAAGACTATGTTTATATGTATTCAGAATACAAACTCAAAAAATTGGAGGAGCAGAATTAAAAAAAAAAAATACAGGTTTTTCAGATGGCAAGTGAACACAGATGCACACAGAAATGTGATATCTACGCAACTAGTATTTTGCAGTCCTCAGTCACTCTGTATAAAAAACACAGAACATAAACAAAATCCTCAGTCACACCCAGATAGCCTCACTGAGGAGCTATAATTCAAATGGCAGTCAGCTGCTATACAAGGGGTACAAACTGCAGCCAAAGATGTCTTGCAAAAAAATCTGAGGAAGACCAAGCTCCTGAAGGTGTAACTGGTAAAATGGAATAGACTTTGGCTTCTTCAACTCAACACCCTCTTTTGAATATACCAACTATCTGATTTAAGGTTCCAGATCCTTCCTAGCAATTAAACTGTGGAAAAGTGGAGCAGCACATTTAAAACACAAATTTACCCTAACCACTGTTTTAATTTTTATAGGTATAAATAGGAAAGTGTTGGGAGCAACAATAGCTAATGGAAGAAGAATTCCTCAGGTGAAAAACAGAAATGCATATTTATGAGCCCACTTCAATTCAACAGGACACAAAATACTTCATATAAAATCAAAATACTGCTTTGAGTGTAGGTTTGATTCTTAATGTGTATTTTATTGCTGGGCTAAAAGCTCTCAGAAAAAGCTAAAAATTCCATGGTTCACTCTGCTGTTGAACTTTATTTAGTTGAGTGGGTGAAGTGAGCAACATAGATTGATTAGAAATCATTTCAGTGAGAAATAATATTGCCCAGCCATCTGCTGTGCCATTACAAGACAGTGATCTTGACAGATTAAATGTCAGTCACTTTTAATATACTTTGTTATACAAGAGTCAGATATTTTCAATGCTTTGGGACAGTGTAATCTGACAAAATCTAAGGAATGAAACACATACCCTACTGGTTGAGTTGTGACTTTATTTTCTTTTTAAACATAGTGCAGTTTTCTCCTTACCGTAATAATTATCATGTGGATTGCTGACAGTTTGTTCATCTTAAATTGCAGGGTATGGTATTGGTGGAACAAGTTGTTTCTTACGATATGTCCACAGGAGGGAATTAAAAAGGAAGAACATTCCTTGTTTTTCTTTGGAATAAAGATGTTTCTGTGCTTTGAAACCCCTTAAAGGATAGGTTTTCTGTGATTAGTGTGAATTCTGATTTTTCTTACACATCTCAGGTCTATCTGTGATGTGATATCTATATTTATTTTTACTCCAAAGTCCATAAAATACTTTATGCTATCATAATAGTATAGTCTTACAACATCTGAGCCACCTTGCAGTAATCTCTGAGGGAATGAGGAAAGAAAAATAGAGTATTTTCCTATCATGCTCCACTTTTGAAAGTCCTTTTTTTGAGTCTGTCTTATGTTCTGTGTGGAAAGATTTCCTACACAGAACGTGACTTGGGGCATTTTGCATCCTTAAAATTGCTTTATGATGTAAAAAACAGTGAAAACCCCAAACTGCCCAGTTCTCCTATATTTTTGGGTCCAAAAATATCAAACAAATTAACATTTCCCTTTCCATGAAACAATAAAGCGTTTGGTATTCTGCATTATTTGTCGAATCTAAAATCCACCACAGCACTGAAGTGCACTGCTAAGTCACACAGCAGCCTGGAAAAGGAATTAATGAGTCAGAACTTCACAAGCACACATTCATTGTAAGTGTCTAATGCCAAGACTTTATCACTTACTCTCACCTCACTCCTGCTGTCATTTCATTGCCAGTGTGAACACAAGCTGCAAAGGATTAGAGTAATAAAATACAACCTTCCTCTCACGCTGACACGAAGCGTAGGAGAGACTCGCTGTCTCGGCCTGACTTTGGTGTTTAAAGAGGAGAAAATAAACCAGCTAGAAACATTCTTGAACACCCACAACACCATGAACCACACTCTTTTGTCCCATCTGAATTTCTTAGGGGAGACTCGCTGTCTCGGCCTGACTTTGGTGTTTAAAGAGGAGAAAATAAACCAGCTAGAAACATTCTTGAACACCCACAACACCATGAACCACACTCTTTTGTCCCATCTGAATTTCTTAGGGGAGAAGCACTTGGTGAGAGTCATTTTAAGGAGGATAAACCCAGTGGTGAAGGAAGAGGCACTATTTACTCAAACACAATTAAAACAAGTTCATACTTGATTTCAAGATAACAATCACAATCTACATTATCTGTTAACAAAGCAGCTTACCTAAATAGGTAGGATTTTTCTTGTGCTAAACAGTGCCTGCTGATGCCATCAACAGGGCAGAAGCTTTAGTAGGAGCATCACTCAGCAGCTAAGGAGGAAAACCTATCAAAGATGGGCTATGTGTTGCCATCTGCCCAAGGAATGGTAATTTCCACCCATACAGTCTGAGATGATGTGTAACATGAGGTGCATCCCAAGTTTAGAATAATGATGCATGCCTGAAACATCAACTACTTTCTTTGCAAAACATCCAACACAACAGGCACTGTGACAGTGATGAAAGACAGCTGGATCCTCTTGCCACCTCCCCTTTCTGCCCCGTCTCTGATGAGCAGTGTAGTTTGCCCTAAGATAAGAACGCCAGGTGGGTATTTCAGGATGAATTTCTCCATGCTCACATGATTAGTGTATTCCAGCGATGGGGAGATGAGATGCTTGTGACTGACTTTCATCTACATCAGCCTGCGAGAGGGTGTAAAATGCTTCTGGAGACTGACTCCGCTGGGGAAACTGGTCTTCCAAGGCTGGATAGAGTTTATGGGTGGAAACTCCCCCCAGCAGGGAATCTGGAAGAGTACATCCAGCCCAAAGGTGAAGAACACCTTAGGATGGGTGACTAAAATGCCCTAAGATCCAGTCAAATGCAGAGAGAAAATCCTGAAGTAGTTGTATTTATACTTTGTTGCTTTGTAATTGTGAATTCTGCGACCAAAGACTGCGAAACTGTACATTTCTAGCTGCACCTCCTTATAATATAAGGCTTTAAACATCAACTGTTGACCAAATCTGAGACTAAGTGGACTCAGCTGCACCCAGACTTGCCCGAGAAGTTCAGAAAGCAGAGTCTTACTGACTCAGCAGGAAGGACCACAGCCTGATTATGCTATAATCCACTGTGGTAGATGATACAGTTATTATTTATATATTGTACTGGTAAGATTTAGATACTGTATTATCAATAAATCTGATCATAATCATCTACATAATCACAATGTCCTACTTCTCATGCCTGATCAAGTACATTTTCTCAATTACTGTACTACAGGGACACCTGCCTAACGTGCTCAGGATTTGGGTGAATGGGGGGACTGACCTAAATCTGAAAAACTTTTATCCAGATAGGATCAACAGAAGACATGTTACCATCAAAGACTGAAGGAAAGGGGAAGCTGGCCTACAGTTTCTGAAAAGAACAAAACAAAAACCAACCAAAGACCTTGATTCAAATACAGGAAAGGAAAAATAAAAGCAAGAAATTATCACATTGGAGGGGGGAAAAAGTCCTTTAAAAAAAGCTGCATCTCCCAGCTAGCAACACACAAACTCTCCATTTTAAAACTTTTAAAGTATTTTCTATTAATTTTCTTATGTGATTGTTTCCTGCTGTATTTCAGCTCAGACCTGTTAACTGCTGCTATATCCTATTAAAATCTGCTTTTATTCTCTTAATAAATTTGTCTCTTGAAAGGCAGATGCCTGAGATGTCAAAATGCCATGACTTGAGATGATAACCAAAGCTTTCATTTTGACCAAAAAATAAAAAGAAAAAAAAATTTGGAGTTGCAACATGAGGTGTCAAGAAACAGACAAGTGAGGAGTGAGGTGCTGGCATTGAGCTGTGCTGTAACTTCACCTTTGGAATATTTGTTTGTGGTGGCTGTTTGGCAAACTGGAAACGTGCCGCTACAGAGGCTGGAAGAAATTCATCCAAGCTGTAATCTACAGGTAGGCTTAATTACCACACAAAACTGATCACAGCACAATCTGGTAACTAGATTTTGCCACTGTGCGTCCAGTACGCAGTCATGACAAGTGGCCTGAAAATGTTTAGAATTGCCTTCATAGTTTCCCTGTCATCTCCAGCCTCAATTTTTTAAAGTACTTATCAATATCACAGTAGCAATCAGGCTTTCCAGTGGTGGAATCTAGTGCTGTACCAATGAAAGTCAGCATTCATATAACTTTTCCTCTAATTTCACTATTACTAGTCTTTGATCTTTTTTATTTTCAGTTTTGTAGAAATTACAGACTTTTTGCTCTTCTATCACTGATATGTCTTGTCTCTTCAAATCAAAATGATAGAAGGGTGAAATCCAAACTCCTTTGAAGTATGGGTTTCCTGTTTTTCCTTCTGGGTCTTCCTCTGAAACTGCAACTTTTTGGTTTAAGCTTTGATTCCCATGCTTCTCTAAGGCAAAATAGAGGAAATCAAAACCTGTGTGTCTTGTTTTCCCTAATGACTCTCTGAACTTATCTCTGTAAGACATTTCCAAACACCTTACTCATTCCCTCCTCCAGCATGAAACTCTGAGTGGATATTTAAAGTCATATGTGCACCCTTGTGAGCAAACCTGCCAAAGACAAAAAACAAAGTTTTACAAAAATTCCAATTACTGCAAATACACTACTTCTGAGAATTCCTTCAGATGAAATCTTGCTCCACAGTTTCAAGCATCTGTAAAAGACCCAAAATACTGGGCATGGAATACTTCTGCTCAGTATCATAATTACTATGCTATTATTTCAGGTTTTCTTGTATAGTGCTAGCACACCAGATCTTCCTACTTTTCTCGCCCCCAGTGGCTGAGTCTACAGATATATGACAAAATTGTTTGGCTGCAAATGTTCAGTGGGGAAGCATGTGATTCATTCTCCACATGACACCCAGGAATTTGTGTGTGCTAGTATCAGCCAGGAAAGGTACTTTACATCCCAGCTCCCTCAGACACGGTGCCCTGTGTGATGGTGTGCTTTCCTGGCCACAGCACAGAGCCATTGATTCTCCCCTTCTTTGCCATGCTCAAGGGAAGGCACGGCAGCCAACTCCTCTCTCAGTCAGCTCTGCTTGGACACCACAAGCACTGGAGCTTTTAGAAAAGCACATTCCAGGCACATGACCAATGGGCACTGCCACAGGCAGTTTTACATCTGGGATGGGGTTTCAAAGGAGGAGACCTGTCCTTAAGGTTTGGCGGATGTGGGGCTGTGAATAACTAGTGTGGTTGATGCACCACTTGGATTCGTGGCCAGCAAATACACAGAGTAAGCACAGGCTTTTTCAGTGCACAAAATATTTGTTCGGAAGATAACATTTGTCAGAAAATAATATTGTTGGATCATAGGGACATCAGTCAGCATGGACGTTGTGAGGTTGGGTGAGGGAAGCCATAGGTAGCCCTGACTCTCACAATGATTACTGCTGGTCAAGATGAATCATGACATTTTTTTTAGTCTCTAAGTCTGTTTTGATATTAATTGCTATTGCACCAACCATTACCTTTGTGTCATTGCCATGCATTGCTATCATAATCACAAAACACCCACTTATGACCAAACAGTTCAGAAAATACAAAGAACACACAGCAGCCACAGCTAGAAAAATAACTGCCTCTTTCACTGCACTCAATTCAAAAAAGAATAAAACAATTCTCTTTATAACATTCTTCATACATCCAGCAATCTGAGAGCATAAAATACTGCAAATAATGTACTTTTTTTCCGTGGGAAGAGTGCTGTGATTTGTAAAGTCCATGAGGAGTTAACAGCTTTATAGGTAAATCAGTGTCATTGAGACACACACCAAGAAAAAAAATGACATCAAAGCTCAGGAAGGATAGCAACAAAGAGTGTGGAGGTGGTTTTTCTGAAGAATAACATGCCACTCCCCATGAGACCAGATTCAATTATCTGGGATGCACATATACAAGGCTCCCCAAGGCAGTTATTACAAACAGGATCACTTTTAGAGTGTTTTATTTGTCCATTATTTATAGTAGTTTGGTTGGCAAATAAAATATATTTCACTGTCCTAATCAAAATGAGGGAGCAAAATTTCCAAGGTTGCCAATTTCCATTTTATACCATCCCATGTTTCTATTATCATAACTCCCACTCCTAGTGCTCACTTCTCCCCTTTGCAATGGATTTACACAGATAATTATAGAGAACTATCAATTCAGCCAGGCAAACTCTGCTATTAAAAATAGAGAAATACTGACAGATATTAACTAGCAAAAATAGCTCAGTGAAAACTCTTTCAGAAGTGCCTTTTTTCCCCACAAAAAGAGAAGCCTCAATGAATGACCTATTTCTTCTCTGATGACAGAATCTAAATGCAGAAGGAAGAGATAGGCTCATGAGAACAGCAGCAGCAAAAACTATCAAAGTCTTTAAAATAAATTGATCAAATGAGCAGAAGAATCTGGTTCAAAATAATGGTCAATCTGTGTTTTATGGCAAGTTAAATATTAAATAGCTGAACTGTTAGCCATAGTGTGCCACTTATAATTTAATAATCCTTAGTACTAAAGGAAAAAAAAATTGAAAAATATGTCCTTAGGTTTCAGAAAGACACCCTGGGGAAATGTGAGGGAAAAAAAGGATGCACAAAACAGACACACATACAGACAGCATGTTAGGGACTATAATAAAGGATAGAAGGAATGAAAATAAAGATAAATGCAACAAAAAAGGAAGATTCAGGATGAATTTTGTTGCTGGATACATCTCATAACTCTGTGAGTGTTCCTATGTGGAAATAGAGAACATTCAAGGTTATGAAAATCTGGTTGACATATTATCTTGGATTCCCAGGGAGCTCTTGGCATGATTACCTCAAATGTTTTCTAAAGGTATTAAGCAGATCATGAGAAAAGTAATAGGTAGAAAGGAGGGAATAAAGGTTAGGCACAGCAGGTCAGTTATTACACTAAATAGTGTAATATTACACTGAAATAATAATATTACACTGAAGTGGGGTTAATCACAGTAACTATGTTTAGTAGGTCCTAGGCTGTTCAGGATAATCCTACATAATCTACAGAAGGTTGTGAATGATGAATTACATCAGATATAAAATTTGCTGGAAGTATAACATTACTGAGGTCAGCAAAAAGTAAACTGAGAGGAGAAAATGTAAAACTACATGATACTAATTCATTACACAATAAAAGAGTTGAAATAGGATTTTGATAAATGCTAAATCTTTTAGATATGAACCTTCCCAATTATACATGCCCAGTAAGAGACTGCTAGGTAACTGCTGCTGCTGCTGCTCAAGAAAAACCAATGGTGTTTTTCTGAGCCTGCACTGCAAGAAAGACTTTGAGGGGCTGGAGCGTCTCCAGAGAAAAGCAACAGAGCTGGTGAAGGGTCTGGAGCACAAGTCCTGTGGGGAGTGGCTGAGGGAGCTGGGGCTCCTGAGCCTGGAGATAAAAAATCTTAGGGAGACCTTATCAGTCTGTACAACTGCCTGAAAGGCGGCTGTAGTCAGGTGTGGGTCAGCTCCTTCTTCCAAGCAACAACCGATTGGACAAGCAAATGATCTCAAATTACACAAGGGATGATTCTGACTGGAAACATTTTTTCGCAGAAAGGGCTGTCAAGCATTGGAACAGGTTGCCCAGGGAAGTATTGATTCACCAGCTCTGGAAGCATTTAAAAGATGTATAGATGTGGAACTTCTGGACACAGTTTAGTGATGGACTTGGCAGCGCTGTGTTAACGGTTGGACACAATGATCTTTTCAAACTATAATGAGTCTATGATTTTGTTCCGCAGATACCATGCTATAGTAGCTGCTTCTTATATTTTTGGGGTTTTTTTTAATTCATGCTAGAGATTATATGTGATGATATAGTTCCAACATTTCAAGAAGCAAATATTTAACATTTCTAATAAGCTTAAAGGCTATTAAAAGGTTAAGTTTTCCAGTTTAACTGAATACTATAAAGTAGACAGTAATTAGGAAGCAAATTTTCAAAAGGAAGTGTAAACTACTTTTAACAATTTCTGCATGCCTAATTGAGGTGAATAGAGTCTTTTTATGGCTTGATTTTAATTTCTTAATTAATTTGAGCCTCAGACTTAGTGAGAACAGTAGTCTTTTAGCACCAATAAAAATTAAATTCTAGTGACACTAGATGTTTTATACTTTGTGGTTCAAGTGTTCTGAAGCCAAATGCAGTCTTGCAGCTACAAAACCAGAGTCAACATGGCTCTTGTCATCCAATCTGTGACATAAACAATTAAAATCCTGATAATTTGTGGAATTTGAGTAGATGACGGAACGAAACAAGTGAAATTTGAAAAAGGGAGAAACATTTGAGGGAGAACACCTGAATGTAGAAGAACACATGAATTAGATCCAACCACCAGCCATAAAAATGAGAACCAGAAGATTCTATGCAGTAAAACTGGAACATGAACCATGGAGATAAACAAAAGAGCAGAGGAGAGGAAATATTGAAAAAAAAAAAAAGAGGGAGTGCCTAGGGAATATTAATCTGTCCAAGATGAAATTGTGAGCCATGTCCTTGCACAGTAAATATTGGACCATCACTCTGCCCCTTTATGTATGCTCCTTATGTAGAGCAGTATTTCTCTACATGTACTATGGAAAAACTTAAAATGTTCCTAAGGTCAATAATTAGCAAAATCAAGAGAAAGCCTCACACTAACCTTCCAGTCATCAAATACTAACATATGACATGTAAATATCAAAACATTTTTGTTTACTTGACTATAAATAGCTGCAGCAGCTGTCGGCAAGATGAAATAGGATTTCAACTGCTTTTATTCAATTAAATTGGCCAGATTTAAAATCTCACTTCCACCTACTTGCATTTTCCATTACTATGTAGCACAGTACTTTGGCAAACAAGGAAGCAGAAATCTAATGAAGTCTCTAGACTGTTATTTAGCTGCTTTTAATTAATTATGCCAGTGTGAATTGGGAATTAGCAAATGCTCTTTCTCTTAAACCTCCAAAACTTGGTTTGATCACAAAGGTTCAGAAGGAGGCTGTCAAATGGTAACAAAACTACAAAAATTCCTAGTAACTGTAGTAGAAATGAGATAAAATAATTTATTAAGAGGATCATTATAATTCAACTTATGCAATTAAATTATTTCTTTCTTTCTAAAAGTTATCAGCATATTTTGCCCTAACTTCATTGGTAAAGATTTCAATTGTAATTTAGATTGTGCCCTAACTTGTTCTGCAACAGGATGAAAATAATTCCTTCAAATGATGCAACAGATCAGCTGAAGTATTTTCAAAAAAAATTTGCTTGAAATTAAAGTATACTGATGTCTCAGCTACTATCATCTTGATCAGGTAATAGTTTTACAATTAACTTTTTATCTCAGTAGGCTTGTTCAGACTTATTTTTGTAATAATATTTTGTATTCTAGTCATTACTTTTTTTCGTCCTTTTCTCTCAGTAAGACTCTCAAAGTCCTCAGTGGAATAAAGGCCATGTTGCCTACTGAATTGTAAGATGATTGTTGGTTTGTTTCAATTTTTAAAACCAAATTGAGTATCAGACACTGATGTACTGATTACTGAAAACAATTCTGAGTATAATCTGGAGATTTTCATTTTAAAGACAATATTATTTCCCGTTAAAATAAATGTCTTTGAAGTCAGCACCATGGAATCAGGAAAAGAAAACTAAATTATCAAGAAAACTAAAATTTAAAAAATTCAATTGATGCCTTGCTTTTAACCAGAAATAAGAAAGCATCAATAGAGATCAGTTTTATACAGAAAACGTGTATATCACACAAGTTATAGTTATACTATATTTGAATCAGAGAATTATAGCACTGTTTGGTTTGGAAAAGACCATAAATTTCATCTAGTGTCAACACTCCTGAAATGGTCAGAGACACCTTTCAGTTGGTCAGGTTCCTCAAAGCCCAAAGAGAGTCATTTTGAATCAGTATTTTACTGACAATATCAGAAAGGTTGCTCACAGAAGCAACTTTACTGAACTTGTGTGTTTTGTCATACCAATGCCTAGTACTATAATTTTATTTTCACAATCATTTTATTGTACAGAATATTATGGTAGACAGCAACAAATTCCATACTTGTCATCTTTACCCATTACTCCAAGATGGACATTTATCTATAAATTAAACAGACAAAACTCATTCATACTTCTCAGGTAATTCAAAAGTTTATAAAATTTCATAATTACTAGGGTGAAAATACATAACTATTTTTATGAAATATTGCAAAACAATGCCTCCTTAAGAAAATAACAAAGGGAGAATTTTATTTAGTCATGCTTAGCATGATAAAACAGTTGTAATAGTTTGACCTGTCTGGCTATGTGAAGGAAACACTTTGTCACCAATACCTTGATAACATACTTTGCATCAATCCCAGTCACAAAATTTGTACCTTCCCAATAAGTGCAAAAAACTTTTCTTTTTTATCCAAATGCCACACTACCAAAAAGACCAGGAGAAATGACTGCTCCATCAAAGAAAATTGAAAATGAGTGCTGATGTAACCTACTACCTATCCACAAGTGAGAAAATAAAATGGCCTAACAAGGAACATATTAATCACTTCCAAGACTGACTACATGGAAATTAAACTGTTCAAACAGTACAGGCACATTTGCAGAAAAAACATCTCACAACAGGAGGCTGTGCAGGTCTGTGTGCTCTTGGAAACATTCCTAACACATGCAGTCTACACAGGATAATAGATTATACTAATCTGGAAGAAGCTTCAGTGGAAAAAAACATGAAATCCATTAAATCTGACATATCCTGTCACAACTGAATTGAAGACCTTACACTTCTGTTCACCATTTACAAAACCTCTCTAAAGCCTTTGGGCAAATAAAACACCCTCTTCATGTGAACATTTACCATTGCACTCCTGGAACCTCAGGAGTGGCTAGAAGCCTGCTGATTGCCACACAGGTAAGTATTCCCTATGCTGCTTGTAATTATAGGAAAACTGACCCATAGATTTTTTGCATGAGCATCACAATGTTAATATTATTGGTAATAAAGGAGTGTCTGTAAATTCTGAGATTTTCCATTCTCAAACAGAATTTTGTTCTACTTTCTTTTTGTGCATCTGAGATTAAAGTATTATTCCATTGAAATGTTACAAGATCTGACAAGCTCAGATCAAATTCACCCAGTAGAAGAAAGTTGGCAAGTTAGTTACACTGGAATTGACAAAGGTTTGTGAGGTTTGCTATGGAAAAAAAAAGTGCCTGAATTTCTATCAGGCATGTGAAAAATGAGAGGGTCTGATGTTCCTAGGTTCCCAGTATGAGAGGTATAGCATGTGTGCCGGCAGTATAAATTACTTTTATTCAGCTTTTGGGCTGGTTATTTTTTTAAGTCAGGATAATAAAAAGGGAGCATTCTACTCTTGCTCCACTTCCACAGGTTTTGATTAGTGCAAAGACCGCAAAGATAAACGTGACCTTTCCATTCTCTTCTTCATTCCTTCTCATAAGAGACTCTTTTTTCTCTTAGAAATCTCTGGAAGTACTTCCCCTTTGCTTGCAGGTCTCTGGTACGTTTTCCCAAATGGCAATTGTTTAGAACATCTTGTCTGGCTCCTGCTCTTTGCTGCTACCTTTCTGCATATAACTGAGGAAAAGGCAAAACTGAGAACTGAACAATTTTTCAAGTAAACTTTCATAAACTCAAATAAAAGCCTTGACATTTTTCTTCTAACTCTTTCAAACAAGTACTGTGTATTTTCTAGGTCATTATTAGTACACCAGCTGCTGGAGAGAGACTACTAAAGAGGGAAAACTAAGAAACAAAAACAGATATTGTGCTACTGAGCCCTCCCTTGTTATTGCACTGGCTCAGTGACCACAGTTCACATGGATACTGGTGGGCATCTAGCTACAGATTGGTAACACCAGTTACATGATAAAACTACGTACAAATGGTGAGAACTGAACTGGAAAATCACAGGAGGGTGTAAAAATCAAGGTAGTCTTTTTTTCATAATTTTAAAACTTAGATTTAGTAATATATATTTTTGACTTCAGTAATTCCTGATGACCAAGAGCAATAGTAAACTACTTCAACAGGCTGTCTAAATGAGCTGGAGCAAAGCCATGTGAATGCAGAGGCTGAGCATTCTAGAGCAGCTGCAGTGGTTCTGCTGCAGCAACCATTTGATAAAGAAGTGCCTCCAGCCAAATTCAGCTGGTTTGCAGCTGTGAGAAAATTAAATAAGCAACACTCAGGAATAAAGGTATTTTAAAGGAACACGAGGATTATGTCTAAATATATTATCTACACTTAAAGGCAGTTTCTGAGACATCTAGATGAAAATTATTCACGGGATGACTGGAAATGAGTGTTTGTAAATAACACCATTTTCTTGTGAAAAGACTGGAAAACTCATAGTGTCCCTTCTCCTTTAGGAGACAACAGCGTCACTTACTGTTAGGATGTTGAATATTAGGGAATAGAGAAATAAAGTGTTTGCTGAAAGGGCATTGAAGAAATCAGTGCAAGAACCAAGTACAGGACTCGACTCTTGGGAATTTGAGCTGATACCTTTAAATAATTTACCCTTTTTGTTCTGTTTTTCCCACTACAGATTAAAGGAACTTCAGTATCTGATGTGGTCAGTCTGGTGCATTTCACGTCATTAATGATCATTTCAAAAAAGAAAAACACAATGTAGAAAAACAGAGTAGATTTTCCACATTAAGAATAATTGGCAACATCAGTGAAGCGTCAGCACTTACCCTGTAATGGTCAATTCGACAACACATGTCTAAGTGCCAAACCACAAGCCCTTACAATTCTGTAAACTCAGTTAATTGCTTCGTTTCAGGTTGAGATCATGCTTATATTTATGCCTGAATAAAACTTCCCTATTAAAAATAACTTGGACAATTTCTGTTCCTTAAAATTTTACAGATGAATTGTAGGCTGAAACACAAACATTTTTTAACTACATATTGAATAGCAAACAATGTAACAGCAACTGCACAGTGATTGTGCACAGCTATTCTGGGCACAAGCTCTGCTCCACTGAAATAACTCCAAATCTGGTACAAATTAGCAGAATCCACCTTTCATCTCCAGTTTATTTTCTTGATGGAGATCTACTGCAGCAAGCCAAAATCTTTCGAATATTCCACCGAATATTATTTTCCATTTATTAAAAATCTGCATGGTTTTCTTGACGGGCAGTTTATAAATTCCAGCTTGTTACTACTTTTTACTGAATTGCTTTTTCCAGGTGAAAGCTTTACACTTCTTAATACACTGAAGCAAATGTTGCTGTCAGGCCTTCTGCCTTATGTTCTCCCACTCCCCATATTGTTGCCTACTTCATTCTCACTTAAATGGTATTGGAGTTGTATTCCCTATGCAAAACAAAGGGGAAAATTGCATTTCAAAATATTACTCCTTTTTATATAGAGTGAGGTAGCGTCACTTCCTTCTTAGTAGTTGTGTTTTGTTAAAGAACAAGTTGACAGTAAGAGTTAGATGCTTTCACCCTGGAGAACAGAAGGCTCAGGGTGGGGCCTCAACACATTTTTCCAGTGCCTTGAGGACAGAAATTCTCTTCACAGGGAGCCACACTGAGAGGATAAGGGGCAATGAATACAAGTTGCATGGAGAGACATTTCATCTATTCAAATTTTTTACAGTGAGAACAATCACTGGATGTGCTGAAGGTCCCGTCAGTGGCAGTGTTCAGGATGAGAGAGGACAGAGAGCTCGGTAATCTCACCCAGGCTTGCCTCTCCATGGAAGTCTGGACCACCTGATCTTCTGAGGTTCCTTCTAACCTGAGGACCCTTCTGAGAATCTCTCTATTTACTCCTTAAATCACAATTCACTTGCCTTCCTTGCATGAGTCTGAACAGAGTAAAATATACTCTTAAAATATGCACTCCAACCTACTTTATGTTGTTCTTCCAGGTATGTGGCTGATATCAGATTTAGACAGAGATGACAATTCTCAGTGCCAACTAAGGTATTATTTATTTCTGCATCACAAAACTGCATAGGTTCACAAATGATTTGTAACAGGACCCTGTAGGGTAGTTTTAAAAGACAACCAAGTTAAACCCTGACACAGGTAAAAAGTGATCAGAAGACACTGGAAATCCAAATTACAGTGAGAACAGATTGCAGAAATTAAGGCCTTTTCCACACAAGGTTCTAGACTGACTTGTCCAGAACCGAAATGAAAAGAAAGACACTTATGGATTTTGAAAAAACAGAACATTTTCAGAAGTTCTGTCATGTGAAAATCTCTTGCTCACCATCTGTCAAGTTCACTGTCATCTGGCAATTCTGAGCATTACCCAAAGGAAGCATTTAGGGCGATTTGTTTTCTGAAGATCAGAATTTAACCAGCTCCAGATAGCTGACTTTGGATTAGGACCAAAATACATAAGACATTTTTGTCATTGTGGATAATTTTTTTCCATCCATGTAATATGAGAGGTTAAAACCCAGCTTCACTTAAATTACTGTGGTGTTTTGGTTCCATGTGTTAGTAGTTTGTGTGTTTGTTTAATTTTAATTGGATATGAACACAAGGAACCAAGGAGACATGTTTTCTGTTTAGCAGAAGCTTTTTCTATTCCAAATTTTGCAACAAGCAGGTAATCTGAACGACAACCTATTCCAGTACTGCAGCTCTGGTTTGAAAAATAAAGGTTAAGCTTCCATATCAAACAAACCTAAAAAATCGTAGCCTAAAAATCTTTCAAACTCTCATAAACACAAATAGGTGAGTGTTTTGTAGCTGACAACTGAGAAATGCAATATCACACTTAGGTCACTTGAAGCCTCCAGATTATCTCCAGGCATCAAGCATACAACACTGTTAAAAGTTAGCTAAAAAAGTAGTCATCTCTCTCACATAACATGTCAATATGTTGTGAACTGACTACTTCTAAATATCAAATTATGTATTGATAGCTCTTCCTTGCTCAAGTCGCAATTTTAAATGATTTTGCTTTTTGCAATGATCATACTTTGAGTTCTAATTTGACAGAAAAACACATTTTAAAAATAAAGACAAAAATTACACCCAAAAATGAAAAAAAATACTGAAAGAAAGCAAGGGAGAAAAAGCAAATTTTGATAATTTCTGATCCTTTTTAAAGAAGGAAGATTATTTTTCCTCTCACCAAAAGAAAATGAGAACCTCCATAAAATATTTTATTTCTCAAATTCAGCATTTTCTACTAGAAATAATTCCTTTATGGAAAAGTTCTGATCAGGTAACTAGATTCTTGTAAGTCCAGGAAATAAATAATAGCTAAATACAATAACCAAACTGTGTTTCCTGCTGGGCACATAAGAAACCAAGGCAGAGTTTGGAACCAAGCCCTTACTTTCATGTCCTAACGCAGATGATCAATAATGAACTATTCTTCCTCATTTCCTCATTTCACTGATTCTATTTCCATTTCATTTTCCATTTAAGATGCTATAGAAGTGTACAAATTCAAGATTCACTTTTGGTAACAGTACAAGAATGTATTTTAATAGTTCTATGCATCTTTTGTGTATTGAAAAATTCTGTAAGAAAACAACTTGTATTTAACAAACTCTTCAGTCTAACACTGAGTAAATTCCTCATGCACTCAAACACATTTTCTACCAAAGAACTGTCATTATCATTCTCATATTGTTTTCTGATACCTGCTGCAATAAAATGGATAACCAAAACCCTCACTATGTTAGCAAAGGTATCTAAGATTTTATGTGTGCTTAACCATTGAAATTGTTCCGGTCCAATGTTTGTCTTGGCATTCTCATTGCAGCAGAAAACAAAGTCAAGTCCAATAACTTTGAAAAAAAACCCTGGAATTTGAAGACAAGAAAACATGAGAAATTACCTGGGTCTTCTATCGATAAGTTCTTCGTTAACCATTGAACAATATCTGAACCTAGGAGCAAAAGAAAAGGCATTTATAGATTAGTATGTTTTCTCTTGCTATTTTTCAGGCCCCTGAGGCAGTTCATATTGTTCCTTCACAGAAGAGATCTACATTTTTTGCTCAGTCTGTCTAGAAAAAAAACCACTGGCCATTCTATTTTAGTTTAGTTTCTTTTTTTAGCTTTGTTTTAGCAGTGAAGCATAGAACTTTAGGCTAAGACAAAAAGTAGAATTGCATTAAGTGCACAATAGTAGTCTGCATTTTAAAAATGACACTACCACAAAATGTACATAGAAAAACACTTTATTAATCTGTTTCTCCACTCCCTGTGCACCCCCCCAACCCTGCTTAAAAATTAGTTTACCAGTAAAGGCAAGGTTACCTATACAGGGACTACCAGCATATCAAATTCCACCTCATGGCTAAGCTATTGACAAAATTCATTTTTCCCTCAGTGCTGAAGTGCTTTCCTTACCTTCCAGTCTCCCTTGCTCTCTATCCCTTCATTTATTGCATATCTTTTTCTTTCTATTTAATTCCCTGCCTTATTTTAAGGTCCCATGCTATTGCTTACCTCCTAACACCTTTTCTACCAGATTTCTTCCTGCCTTTCACACTGAGGATCCTTCCAATCTCACCTCCTAATTCCTAATCCATCTGCTCCTGTTGGGCATGCACCTCTATCAACTGCACTTCTATCACACTTTGCACTTTATGCCACAAGCTGAAGTCAGGCTTGTATTTCAGACAGAGAACTACAGTTGAACTTTACCCACTGTGAATATGATTTGCAAAATAAATTACGAATCATTGCTGCAGACAATAAAAAAAAAAAACCCAAACCACATTCATAATTTGAGCAACTTGAAATAACCAAACTGGCTTAGAGGGAAAATGGGTGAAACACCGAGGGATGTTACATCCATGTTCTTCATGTTTCATGAAAAAAAACCCCAGTTCAAACAGGCAATGTAATAGAGAGAGACATCACATATTTGCTTATAGAACCAATATTTAAGTTGCTCATCCATTCCCCACCAAGCATAACAACAAACCACTTTTATAAACCTTAAATTTAAAACAACAATAAAAATCTATACAACTTACACAAGTATAAACCAAATCAAAGCAATAAAAGCTCTTGAATGCACTATAATATATAACATTAGAATGTGCAGTATATTTCCCCTGTCACTCCTTAGATTCAGTTTCTTCCTGTATTCTACATTCTGCATATTTTTCTTTGCTTTTCTTAAGCAATGAAAACAGTATTTTAAATGGCATTTCAGAAAAGAAAGGAAATCTTGTTCTCCTTCTAGCTTTTATTTTATTACATTCAGTGAATAGCTTTATCATGTATTTTACAAAGCCTCATTGATTATATCATAGCTTTCCATGTGTGTACACATTACAAACTTGATTACATAGCAGTAAAAATCTCTAGAGACTTAACAACCATGTCCAGAGCAAGTATTTTTCATTGCTATGTTAAATGCCTAAATCTTGAGAGATTTTAAATTGCAGTGGCAGACTTTCTCACAGTATTTACACTGCTGTATTCCTGAAATGGAACTTACCTTTGCATGCTATTGGAGGGATACACAATATTTCAGACAGATATTCATACCCCAAAAATATTTTATTTTTTAAAATAAAATTTTAATCCTTTTTATATATATATATGACATTTACAAGGTTGACACTGAAGGAAAAATTTTAGTTAAAAGAAATAAGATGAAACTTCATAAACGTCAATGATGCAGTTCCAAGCATAGCTATATTTTTCTGTCAGCTGACTAGAGAAGTTAGTCAGCCCTAAATATTTTCCTAAATCTTCATAGATCAGACAAAAATTGGAAAAACAAAATGACATTTTGAAAACTGATTTTTAACTTTCAAATCTCTCAGGTACCATATGGGAAGAAGTTTTCTATTCTTTTCATCTTGCCTTCAAACACTTTTTCCTTTTTACCTCTTTTTAAAACTCACATTTGAGTATACATGGCCTGCACACCAGAAATTTCACCTCCATATGTTCCAATGTCTTTTGGCTTATTATCAATAATAGTGGGAAATCAACTTGCTTGAAAATGGCAGCTTCTGATTATGAAAGTTCATTGATGCTGCATTCACACTTTACCCTGAAGCCATTGCCCCGGCATATGAAAGCCTGGACAGAGTTTCAGCCAGCTGCTGCATTCTAACACACTGATGATTTCAGAAGTATGACTTTCATGACAGATGAATAAATATCAACATCAACACTCTCCTTCTAGAGTGAAGGCTATTCAAGCGAAACAAACTTGCAATTTGTCATATGGCAAGTAAGAAATGCATTATTTCATATTTCTTTGGGAGATCTTGGGGCCAACTCTAGTCCTAAAATAATAAAGGTATTAACTTGTAGAACTTGCTGGGTGTTTTTGTAGCTACTAGTTTTAATGTCTAATCAACAATATTGTTTCCCTTAATTATTCCTGTGCCCTCTTCTAAGGTTTATTACTTAGGCAAAGTGTTTCTAAAGGCAAAACCATTAAAACCATTACTCTAATTTCTTATCTCAGGGAAAGAAAAAAAAAAAAAAAAAACACTACACCAAGGCAGCAAAACAGCTGAAAACTGTTTTGCTGGAAAATAATACTTCAGTAAATTCTTGACAGTTTTCATACATGACACTTGACATCTATAGGAATTATGATTCAAGACTATAAACTTCATTATTTCAAAACAAGAACTAATACTCATGGAATGAAAAATCTTTAACCTTCAAGCCTGATTTTGTCTTATCACCAGAAATCTAGCAAAAAGATAAGTTAGTCAGATGATGTAAATTTCATGGAAGCCACTACCTTGGCACTGGACTCACCTGAAAAGGAAAATTTCAGCAATCCAAAATAGAAAATGCTGTTTCAGATACTCAGTTTCTGTATACTGTTTAATGTGTGATATCAAAGACCCAGCTATAACATTGTCAAAGCAGATTCTCAAGTTCTCCAGGTCTCCCTGCCTCACTTCCAGCAAGCAGCAAAAAAAGGTAAGTTGGATATTAGATCTGCAAGGTGCACAAGACTTCAGTCAAACTGCCAACTGAAATCCCAGAAAAACCTTCAGTAGTCATGCCAATTTATAAAGCAAATAAAAATGAACAAGGCAAAGCAATAATTTTTAATAATACCTTAAAGCTAGCAAAAGCAGAAAACATTTGAAAAAAGGGGTTTTTTAGACATAGAACCTGAAAGCCAAGACTCAGATTCCTTAAATACCAACACCTATCCTGATAAAGGCAATAAAATTCACAAGATCTTACTCAAGTCCAAAAAAAAGACAGACTTTAATCTTCTTTAAAGAAATAGGTAAAACCACATCTATATTCATATACAAATGAAAAAGACTCCGTCATGTTCTTTGTGAAATGTACTTGCTAAAGATTCTACAAGTGATTAATTTTAAATGAAATGGTCCAAAAATAGCAGCTGCTGAGGCTGTCACAGCATTTTAAGAAAATATTTTTGAGGAAAGCATGCCCTTTGAACTCTGCAATAGTAATTTCCAAGTCAAAGTCATAAAGGCCAGGGCAATGCTAAGGTTACCCTTCAGAGAAAATCACCTATTCTAAACAAGTCCTTACAGAATACATTTTCAAAAAGTGCTGGTTCTGATCTATAGAAAGTTTCACGGGAATTATAAATCAAATTTTTTCTATGCACAGATGCAATGAGCCATGTAAGCCTTGATCTGACAGAAAAAAGATATGATAGTAGTACTGGAAAAAAAAAGTAAAATTCAAAATGCTCTTTTTCAAAATTCAATAACATATCTAGTGGAAGAAGAAACAGCTGCAAGAAAGTACAATTTATTAATTAGAACCACAAACCAAGAGACCACTGAGAAACAATTCAATGATTTCTTACTTCATAAAGACATAGGTTCAACCTTGCAAAGAAAATAGTCTTTTGCTGTTGATATCTTGGTGTAATAACTGAAACCTATTCTCCTTTTTACTTTTAGACCTCAGAATATCTGCAGATATTGAAGAGGGAAAGCAACGCATGAAGCTCCCCTGCATTGCTCATAGCAAGAGAGAGGGTTTTGCTGTTGACACGCAAGTCTTCTGCCATCTGAGCTCTCAAGAGCAACATAACCATGATGGTCATGTTTGCCCAGCACTGTGAAATCTGGGCAGCTGGGCCTGTTTGGTGCTGGGAGGCAGGAGCAGACCCCTTGGGTGCTCCCTCATGGGAGCCTTGTGCTTCACTGCTTCACCACCGCCTCGCCTTGGGAACCTGGAGCTTTTTTCTTTTATTAAGAAAACTTAATAAACATTACTCTAGAAAACATCACTGTCTAAATTTAAGACAAGACCACTACTAAGTCAGCAAGGAAGCAGTACTCTATTTCCATTATTTCGCTTTATTCTTATATTGAGAGAGGAGGGTATCGGGTCATTTTAACTTCCCTCTTCAATATCATCACTTTGTGGTGATGCATCAGGAAATTAAGTTTAGTCACTGATATAAACTTCAAAATCCTTGATCATGACTAAAAAAATATAATGTGCAATTCTATTTCTCAGCACTGATTCAGACATTGGAAACACAGAAAGTGGATTAGATGAGCAAGGAGATTGTAAACGCCAGTGGTCTCTCAGGCATTCAGCACTAGCTGCTTTTTAACAAAAATTGCTGTCTGATGGCGAGGAGGACTCTGCAAGAAACACCTTTCATTGGTGAATGGGGCAAAAATTATCTGTATTCTCCCTGAAGTTTTCACAGTCACAAACCATAGCATATATTGCCACAGTTATATCAGCATGGATATTTTAACATTTATTTTCTTTATCTGAGAAACACTATTTGTGTATGAATTCTTCATGCATATATTTGAAAGAAATCAATTACTATATAGTCACAGACAGAAGGGCAGAGGGAAGAAAAACAGTGGCTATATTATATTTGGCTTAAAGTATGGAAAAATACATTATTATCCATATACTGGATTATTCAGATTAATTTTTCCCTATGTCTATTACAGTTGAGCAAAGACAGGCTTTGCATCACTGGATTTCACTGTCCACAGAAAGGTGAAAGAAGAATGAAGGGACTCCTCTCTGAGACTGGGGTTGCAGAAGTGCCTGAAAAATCATATAGCCCATAAATTCTTACCATCCTATATTTATAGTTAATAGTTTTTTTCTTTCTTTTCTGTATTCTTTTGGATTAATGTAAAATATATTTACAGATTTAACTAGGTAGAATTTTTTATCATGAGTGGCAACAGAGCTGATACCGATAATTTGAATACCCTGCTGATTGCACTTACATATTTACCTTTCTGACCTTTACTATTTAAGTGGGTTGATTTTTTAAAAGAAAAAAAATCATCATTGATCAGAGTACAATTTGATTTTTTAGGCATTCTGGTCAGGGCATTCTGGTTCTGGCCCCTTTTAATTCCTTTTCCCGGAGCTGTAGCGCTTTCGTGTTAAATAGCTGGGGAGATGAGAAGAGAAAACAAATTATTTACAGCCCTGTAGGACACCCATGTGGGAAGTTGAGCACCTGGACTCCCCTCCCTACTGCTGTGCAATCTGTTTAATGGGAAGCAGAACATCACTGGCACGTGTACACTGGTGGAGAACACTGCAGGGTATGAATGTAAGACCAGTCACCCTCAAGAAAAGCTGAGAAGGAAATTAATACATGACTCCTGTGCCAAGTTTGACCTTCCATTCCTAAAACAGCATGTAAAAGGGCAATAGTAACATTACTTTTGTCTAATTGTCTTGAATTCTCACTGTGAAAAACTCATCCAAGATTGTTTCAGGAAAACTGACAACGTATTCTTAAGAGAAAAATTTGCTACTTGCCATAAATAGTTCATCTAGTCTTCTTTTTCTATCTACTGGATGTTTTACTGTGTCTTGCTGACAACTTTGTATATAGAAAACAGGTAGATTGATAAGCATATGTGCTTTCTTTCATACACATATCAGTAAGTGTTTGCACATTGCACTTTGATAATCTTCACAGCACAGTAAAAGCTGCCTGAGTTTATCTCTGCCACAATAAACTCTTTTGCTTTCTTATTTTTTCACATTAGTAGTTTGAAAATAGAGTGTAGAACCAAAAATCTTCTAAGTTCAACAAAAAAAGCTTTGTGAAACTTCTGACCATGCTTCAAGCAATTATGTATTTTTTTATATTTCCACATTAATATCTCTAAGAAATACAATATTTTAGTTCAGAAATGCTTCTTCCAATTCTTGTCATACTGGCCCCCAAAGGACACCCACACACAGATGGCAATGGAAGGAAGTGAGGAGCAATGTAATTTCTGCTAGACACTTTTAACATTCATGGAGGATTTTCACGGGGGAAAACCCTCAAGTCCTAATTCAGGGGTAAAGGGAATAAATATATACATAATATTAGACTTGATCTGGGATTTTGACTCCAGGAAGAAAGTCAGTGGCGACACAGTGACTTGCAGTTTTGACATTTGCCCAGCAACAATGTCAATGTACTTCCTCACAAAGTGTTCCTACACAATACTAGTTAATTTATACAGTTGGTTTGAAAACGGGTTTTTCCACTGTTGCTATTTCAAAACACTCTTTCTGTGACTCATGATTTTACTGTTCTCTTCACTAAAGACTCTCAAAACTGATGTCCAAAAAAACCTCTTTGATCAGTGTCGATTTCCTGACTAGTCCAATCTATTGAATTTAGTTATTTTGACAAAAAATATACCCTTTAGAGATTCAGTAATGCTTAGTACAAAAGCAAAGTTCTCTGCAGAAACTCCTGAACCACCAGTTTCCCAAGAATCTGATCATTACCCAGCCACTCTCACACATACAGAAACCACTTCAACAGGAAACTTCTTCCCAATTAAAAAAAAAAAAAAAAAGTCTGCAGTACAGGAGTTGCACAAAATAATTATCTTCAAAGAAACAATCCAGTGTAGGGAAACAGGCTATAACAGAAAGTCTGAAAACATGAATTTCACAACAGAATGCCAAGAAACTGCAGAATAAAAATACTATGTCTGGCCAAAGTAGTCATCTGGAAGTTTTCATTCTTTATTACCATTGTTCCTCAGCCTGTAGCACAGATCAGCTGTTTTTCAAATAGTACTAATAAATAAAAAGTATAAAATACAAGAAAGTTTGCTGAAGCTGCGTAGAAACCTTCAGCCTTAATCAGAGTATTCAGGTCTTACACCAGAAATGTCACTGACTGATCAAAACTTTGCTCAAGGCTTCTTTTTTTTCTATTTGAAATATGAAATGTTTTCATATTCAATAGACCACAGAAAGTTCAAATGAATTTCTATTCTTGATTAATCTGCGCTGGATGTTTTTGTGGTATTTCCTCCAGATCCATGATTATTTTAATACTCCTGTGTCTCAGAGTTTACACTTCAAAAGATCTGCTGCAGGGCTACATCTTCAAAAGAGAAAGAAAATTAAGTTATTCAAATTTTAAGTACCTATATTTTTGAGCATTATTCTTACTGAAAATCTAATCCCATCCAGTTTTTACCAAAATATGACTTTAGTATGCTTAGTTGCTTGGCATAACAAAAAAAAACTATATAGTATGGAATGAAATGAGTTAGAAATAAAAATTACTTTCCTCCAACTCAATACTTTCACCAAACTCAGCATAATTTTCATTTGCAGTCTTTCATCACTATTCAGAGATTATGAATTAATTTATTCTAAATGTTGATAATTGTGGGGCGCAACTATCTGAAGCAGATATTACTGGGTCTCTTCTCAAAGATATAAAAATCTCATAGTTCTTCTCATGGCCATTCCTTACATATGCACCTCAAGAACGCTGTCACAATAAAGGTAAAATTTATTAGTTCTTGAAGAAAATTCCCAATTATTCACTGAAATATAAGTTCTGCTGACAATTTAAATTCTCTAAAAAGATTTATCCATCAATAGAGATTTACCAGAAGTTGAGATAGAAATGAACTACTATTTTAATTGCAATCAATGGCTCTTGTATTTAAAATAAACTTAATCATATCATCCATAATAAGTAATATATTTCTATCTCAATCTGAAAATTGAAGTATGGTATATGCTTAATGGTATATACTCATAAATTTGAGTATACAAGCCAGTCATTTTATATATTATGTTCCCATCCATCACAGTGAACTTATTAAACCAAAAAGTAAAACTTGGAGAAAATAAATCCTTCTATGTTTCAGTTTACCACACACATCCTCTTGCTGCTATGTTTCCTAAGGGATATTCATATCAGCATTTGTAAGATATAAATTGCAGCCCTGTGGCTACTATTGGCTTTTTCTCTATGATATTTTTATAGGAATTCAAAAGCCACCTTTCTGCTTTGACAAGTAATGTGGTACCACATTACTCAAATACATTTTTGAAGCAAAGTACTTGGCTTTTCCATCAGTATAAGGCAATGAGAGCCATCACTAATGTTTCTAATTTAGGAATCTCTTTTGGAGCCTGGAAAAGGAAAAAATTTCTGCAAAAACCTTCTGTTTTCTCCTATCCCTTCCCTCACATTCATTACATCCAGAGCAACCATTTAATAACACTAATCCACAACCTCATGGGAAGCATTTGTAAGTTTATGTGGACAAGCTGGAGAGAGTAATTTTCCACCATTATCAACTAGAAGAATGATAAAAAGACATTATTCTGAACAATCCTGGACCACTAGCCCAAGATGTAACCTTTGGTATTTATTCCTACAGTAAAGATAATAGTTCCTCATACTGTGCTGTAGATTTTGGGGGCTAGAGAACAAAGAAGAATTTTGAAAAGATCAACCTGCAAGTATTAGTGCAATAAATAATAGTGCATGTCCTGGAGCCTGAAGTCTATTCTTCAGGTTATTTTAATGTAAATTTCAACATTTTATTTCTTTAGAAATAAAGAACTAAGAACCGACCATGTCTTACTGTGGATATAGGATGGGTCTTTTATAACTTAGACTTGTGAGTACAGAAGCTCTTTGTAAACATGAGACTGTAGTTCTCTTTTTTTTTTTTCCATTATTTTTTTCCTTCTTCACAAAATGCAGAAAAAAATTAGGTTCATACTGTTGCCTAGGAGTATGCAGTGACGTGGATACTACTTTTAGCACCTGTTGCGTCTTTGCTGTTTACGTTGTCAGAGTAAGAATAAATAGTATCTAGATGTAAAATCACCCTTGGTGAGGGAACAGGTACACAGCCATTCAGCTACCTATCCAAACCTGGCCCTCTTCCGAGCCCCTGTACAAACCATTTATGTGACTTTTGCTTTCTCCATGCAATTTTTGAGGACTTGTACATATTTTATGTAAAACTGTTGATGGCCACCATTTCTTCCTTAACCACTGACTACAGACTCAGAAACAGATGATATATATTCTCTTGGGAAAATAAAGGCAGGATCAGTGGAGAAACATAAAGAAAACAGAAATCCAGTACTAGGATTACTGTTCACTAGTGGAAGGCAAAAGTAAACACAACTCTTGTGTTGAGGGCCTGGAGACAATAAACATTTGTCAATCAGCTAAGGAATTCTGACGTCTACCCGAAATATGGTCCCAAGGTTGGGGGGAGTAAGAAGACATTTGGGAAAAACATGTTCTTGCTCAATCGTCTTACATCCTTAAAGGAGCTAAAATGAATTCATCAACAGATTACAAAAGAAAACTAGCTGCACTCCCCTGCAACAGGAAAAAAACCCAACAAAACCCAAAAATTCAAAAATTTAAAGTATTTCTTCACAGATAAATATATCCTGCTCAATCTGGCACCAGCAATTAATTTAATTCTCCTGCTACCTTCTTGTCAGATAAGAAATCAGGGGACAGCAGCAAAGGGTGCTTGTACTTGGACTAGCAAAAAGACTGATTATGGCAGCTTGACATGCTGGGAACCGAACTGTTCTCCTCTCAAAACAAAGGGGAAAGGGAGTAGTAGTAATATTACTGGTGAGAGCTTCGCTTGATGCAAAATAGGATAATAATTCCCCACATAGAAAGGAAGTCTTAAGCAGCTTATCCCCTTCAAATTTCAGCTTCACTTTGAATGAAGCAGGTTTGTATTTAAAAACAAAAAAAGAATATATTTGGCTGGTTTAGTCCTCCTTTCTACTATTGCAAGTCTATCTGACCTGGCATAAAACTGGGCTCCTGTCAATAACCAATATACAAATAAATACCTGCCTTAGCACTGTTTGTTATCAACAAATTATGTCCAGTGGATGGGAACAGGCTGGCCACATTAACAGCCAGTAAAACATGCTGCGCTCAAGCGAGAGATTACTCTATTTGTCCTGAAGCACAAAAACACAGCAGCAATTCACACCAGTCAGAAAATATCAGAAGAATTTCTTCATCTCAAATTCACTGCTCTCATTTTTTATTGACTTAACAAAGAGTATGTCTTTGGCAATTGCTATTTCAGGCACAACATTCCACATTTTTAAGTAATGGCTGATGGAATATATTTATATGCTTGTATTTTTAATTTTTTTAAAAGAAAGTGATGGCTTACTAGTTTAAGTAAGTATATTAAAAAGTATATGTAGATTCAACTTTAAAACTGTCTTCTTTTCTTACTTACAGTATTGAGTTTTCCCTCACAAGCTATGCTTCTAGAAATGATTGTCACTCAGGGAAAGGAAGCAACAAGGTTTTACTACTGTTAATACACTTTTCAGCAATTTTTCCTTCTCACATACTTAAAATTCTCATTTAGCTTGCATTATGAAAGATGTCCTTGCTAGTTAGTGTTTTCTTGTTTTTAGCAAGTAAACTAACAAAGGTAGACAAGTTCTTGTTCTTCAAAGAAGAACGTGTACACAGAGAATACAGAGGAAAATTACAGCCCTGAGCACAGGTTTTTAAGATGTAGCCCACACAAGTAACTCTCGTTACACACACAGCAAATACAAACATGTAATGCTTCAACGATGCCTAAATTTGATGCACTGTAAACTTAGTAAAGATGATGATTATCAAACCAAGCATATCAGTGAAAACAGATCATCCAGCAGAGGTAAGAGTTACTCTGCTATTTCATGTTGCAGAGCTCATTCAGCAATTTTAATTTGGAAGCATTTTATACTAATTGTTATTCAAACATGTTGGAACAGCCAGTACCTCTGCTAAGGACCCTACAATCAGCATTTCTGATGTGACAATTTAACTGAATAATTAAGATGTTCTGTGTTTATCATGCTCAGTGGTTGCTCAATAAAGCTCCTGACTTGTTATTTTCTGAGTATCCCCAGTCAAAAGTGCATCTTCAGAAGGATGCTTCACAAATCACAACAGAACTAGAGACACCAGAGTTTCTTACCTTGCAGCAAACTTTGAGGCTCTCAAACTTCATTTCGATATGAAGTGGAACCCCAACATCAAACATCAAAGATTTGCACAAACTGAAAAATTAAAAATATTTTCCTTTAATGCTATCAAAATGTGTGATTCAACAGGGACAAAACCTTTTTCTTAGCATAAAACAAACGGAATTTTTCATCTTCATCTTTCTGACTCATACGACAGCTTCTAATGCTAGTATAATAATAAAACAATAAAAAACCATCAGTAATTCAGACCTTCTGATAAAGACAATGTCAAAACATCCTCCTGAAAAAGTGTGGCTCTGAAAACATTTCACAGCAGAAAACTGGTTTTTCAGATATAGCATCATAAATGCTCTTAATGGATAATTCTTCTAAATTAAGCAGATGTAGAAAGCTTGAACAGAACTAAGATGGATGTGCTTCATTATCCTCTGATTCTATGATCTCTTTGACAAGACCAGAGGACAGAGCCATAGGATCTGCAACACAGAGCACTCAAGGACATTCCATTGAGAGTCTTAGACACAAGAGATAAAAAAGAAAATAATGGACAATTTTTTCTGCCTTTTTCTCTCAAGGTGTTAGCTTGTCAATCATTATCAGAATAAATAAAAATTTTTATTCCACTGTACATCTTTAATAACTTGCCACTTCCATTTTAACCTAAACTAAATTCAAAGGTATTCTTATTGTGCAATACAAACGTTATAATGATAGCAGTGATAGCTCTCCTTATCTCATACCATTCCTCTCTCTTCTTGATGAGTCATCTCTCCTCTTACCATGTAGCGAAAAAACCAGATGAGCCTTGAAAAGCTAACACTTGTTGAAATTTTATATAGCAAATACCATTTGGGAAGTGTATTTCTAAAAAACACAGCTCCTGTAACTACTATGCCAGTTTCCAGACAATGAGTTATATACAATGGGGATGAAAACATTTGGGAAGTATCTGGAATTTAGCTTCTAAAAGATTTTTTCTTCAAAAATAAGAGTAAGAGCAAACTTACTATTTTGGCAGTTTTGATTCATGTCCTCTTAAGATTTAATTTCAAATCTATTTTTAATTCTGGTACTAGTCTAAAAAGCAATTTCTCTTTAATGAATGATAAATCAAAGGGAATATAATAAAAAATCATTCTCTGTCTTAGTTTCAATGGGAAAATCCAAAGTAACTCCATTATGGTCACTAAAAACATTTTAAAAGTTTCAAATCAACATAGTTTCAATAAGTGACTGAAAAAGATATTGAAATATGGCTCAAATTCTTCTCAGCTATGACATATGTTGAGACTTACAGAAAACAAATGGTTATTTAAAGTTGCTTAAGAAATTTTAAATCTATTTTTTTACTCCTTCTAAAGTCATTATGCATGCAAAATTGTGGTGAAACCACAACCATCTAGAGCTATTTACTTCTAACATAAAACTTCTCTATACAATACTGTACATTTTTAATTCTCATCTGCACTTTGGCTACCTGACAGGTGAAAGGGATGTGCAAAAAAAGGCTCCAACTCCTCATATTGTTTAAGAAGTTGAAGAAGTTGATCGTCTCTCAAGCACCTCCCTGGGATATGCAAACTAAAGCAACCATGCTCTAAATTGGGCATGATCACACTCTATAAAGAAGAAACATTCAGACTATTTTGACATAAACCACATTTGTTTTACCAGAGGCATTAGCAATGTAATGATATTCCGTCCTCCAAAAACACTTTGTTTGATGTATGATTGATGCCTTCACAAGATGAATGCTGGTAATTAAAGTCATGTGTGTAAAAACCAGGAGAGGCTGTGCTCCCTCCTCTCTGTGTGCAGGGAAGCTGAGGGAGGACAGGTCCCTGGGGTGTCAGAAAAGGCAGTGTCTTAGAGGCCAGTTGGGTAACCATGCTGAAAAGAAAGCAAAAGGAAAGACAAGTGGGTGTGTACAAACAAGTGGGACAAGGCTATTGAGGGATATATTATTTGAAGGACCTGCGGTTGTCTTGGGTTTGACTGATGTGGTCACCTGCACCAAAGCTGGTTACCTATATTTGGCACAGGGGAAAGGATTTGACAGAAGAATGATCACTGCTTAAAAAAGCTTTTCAGCAAGGGAAACAACAATGCTCGGTTTGTCCCAGAAGATGCACTACTAAAACAAGTGCTATTTCCTAAAGATGTAAAACTTACAGAGTGCCCTGCAAACAATTACAGAGAAATTATTTAAGTGACTTACAATTTGTACAATGGTATATGGAAGAACTCCAGCAACATTAAGTCCCCTAGTTGTACTATGATGAAGTGAGCACACAGTTCACTTTATAGCTGTGGTAATGGTCAGAGAGGCCAAATGAAAAGACTACTGCCACAAAGAGAGAATAATTAAGTCAATATTGAAAATCCAAGGGCCTTAATTTCAAGCTTCACTTAAGAGCCATAGGTTATGCTAGTATGCCTTTGGCAACACCACGATTTTTGGGGTTTTCTTTTTTTTTTGAGGGGAGGAGGTGCAGAGGTTGCTGCATTTACAAGACGAATACTATAGTCATACTCAAAATATTTTTAAAAAAACAATTAAAGAATGACAGGCAAATTTTCATGTTGCTTCAAATGGGAAGATTCAGCCTTAATAACATTGATTGTTAGCCTGCTGCACTATCTATTGCAATACTTCTTTAATAACGAATCACCCTTGGTCTATTTATTTAGAAAAGCCATGCAAGTTACAGGAAAACATACAGATAAAGGTCAGTGTTTAACCTCATGAATTCAGGCAGGACTTCAAAGTATATCAGGCTTGTTCTTGATTTTATTTTGTATGAAAATTCTTCATATCATTTGCATTGATGGCTGGGCATAAGTGAAATGGGGTTTTGTGCTTTTTTTATTAACATTAGCATTCATTTTACCAGGTTTTCTTTTTTTGCTGTTATTTAAGCAGGTGAGAGGGAATATAAACTGAACATTCAAGCAATGAAAAGAGCTCAACTTCAGGCTTTCTATCTGGTTTTGTTGCACTATAACTATATATTACCCTGAGTATCTGCCAGATAAAAAAAAAAAAAAATTAAAAAATATAGCATGTATATAACACCAATCACTCTTTTCCAGATCTTTGATTCTTATCATGTCCTTTACATTTTTTGAAATGCTAATTACACTCAGACTGCTATATTATACTGAAGTTGCTTTGGGAAAACAGGATTATTTTGCAGTTACAAATGGTCATGAAAGGACAATTTGTGTAATTCAGTGCTAGGGTTGATGCTGTTAATAAACACCCTGGACTGGAAACTGTAAAGAACCTTCCAGATAAAGAGTAAACACCTTTGGAATCCCAAGGCAACATCTAACTCCTAGTGGGTGCATCCCCACATTGTTAGATTTCAGACAATTAACTGGATTATTTCAAAGCTGCTTAGACACATATATCATGTACTGGTGCCATGGTATGTGTGCAGTTCAGTGATTTAGTTAGATTCTGAGTGAAGAATGATCAAATCAAATGTGCATGGATTTTACTCAAGTTTGTCTTCCCATAAAAGATATGTAGGTATTGGTTTTGAGTATAAATTTTTTTACATGAATCTATTTATTTCATTAGCACTAAAGTTTCAGGCTTCACTTACCAAGAGAAAAATCTCACATTGGAAATAGTAATACTCAGCAAAAAAAGGTGCGTTTTGGATTTGAGGCAGAATTTTTTTACACTCTTTCTTTTATTCTTCTTTCTTACCAAGTCAATACTAATCACAGATGAAAAACACATTTTATTTTTTTAGTTATGTCAGCAAGAGGAACTTTTTCCTTTCCAAAATAATGGTAGAAAAGATAGTTCCAAAAGATTTCCAATAGTGATACAAATCTTCATTAGATATGAGACCTAGGGCCATAATCTCCTTCTTATTTGACAGATCTGTTGATTTGAGAAGAGTTTCAGCTGACTGAGGATACCTACTGCAAATGTTATAACTAATATAGTCAATTTTTCCTTTTGCCATGTATTGCACCTCTTATGATTTCTGAAGCTAATGCAAAACTTAGGAACTCTTGCTTTTAATCTGTGTGGAGTCCCTTTTTCTTTCTGTTTGCTATTTTTCTGTAAATAAAATTTCCTGTTTGGATAACCCATTATAAAATTATACAGCATTAACACTCAATAACTGCCTTGCTAAAGCACAAATGACATGTAAATTTTTAAAGCAAATACTTATCTGCATCTGAAAGTAGTCCTGGACAGAAGGTACCAAATTGTTATTAATGAAATTATATTTTATCTTTTTCTCTTATTTCTGGACTTCTTGATCTCTCACTACATCTATCTGCATATCAGGATTCCATTTTTGAGTAGAGATAGTACAGACAGTTTCTATTTGGCTTGACTAGTAACAAACTGAGCACAGAGATTCAGCAAATATTGATGTCTAGGTTTGATGGATTGGCCTGAATAGCCGAGCTGTAGAGATGTGCCAGAAGAGTATTTCAGATACACTGAACTAGAGATTCTTATCTCATTTTTTATAACAAAGGATCCAAAACTATTTTACACAAATCCCTTAAAGTGGGAGCTTCTTCTCAGACAGACAGTTATGACTTGATCAAAAATAGATGTAATATATAGAACTAAATTGGCATTTCACTCTCTAACCTCAATATTTATTTTGCTTTCTGTGCTGTTGTAAAAGAAATAAAATTGGAAAGAAACTTAATTTTTTAAATTTTCAGCTATCAATCAGTGATTTTTCAATTGAAACCAATTATAATACTATATTTTCAATCACCATTACATATGTACTGGAGATACTTAATTCTTACAAAATAGTAAGATTACTGCAGAGAATAAAGACAATGTCTACACAGACACCTTGTCCTGGATAACCGTAATTCAAACAGCCTTTTATAGAACATGAATGTCCTTCAAAACTCACATCATGCAAATGTTACGACACACTATCCATATAAAATTCTGTTTCTTCCACAAGAAGTTATGACTCATTACAGGTTTAATAATTTATGTACACTGAGGAAGCCTTTTCCTATTCTTCTGACACATACATGAGTAATCACTGCTCCCAAATAATGCAAACAGATACAGTTTCCAAAAAAATGCAATGCTTTTGATCAAAAAGTATAAATCTTAAAAGCACTTTGGAACATTTAAACTGGTAATGTCTGGTAATGCCATTCCTTCCCTAGTTAAAAAAACTTGATGGTGCCTTCCCCCTCCCCAACGCACTTCCTGTTCAGAAGTCTGTTTCAATTCTTCCCTGTAACTGAGAGCTCACAGGTTCCTTTCCCCTTTCTGAAATCAGGTAGTCCTCCATTCCTCTATTGGGACTTTCCAATTATTACACTAGTTTGAATTTGTTACTCTACCAATTTATTTGGTTCTACTAAAATACATTTTAAAATAGAATCTCATGTTCAATTTATTCTCAGTTTTAGCATTTCACTGACAATAGTTTCCCTCTAGCCTCCTAAAATAGCCTGGCTTTCATAGTCTATAAACTGCCGCATAAGGCTTTCTCTGCCTAATACACAATTCCATTTTAATATAGTTGTGTCCATATACACTTGTTCAAATGCTTTTTTAAATTTTGGGTCCCATCATTAATGATTAGAAATAAAAAGTTTAAGAATAATCAAAAGTGTAATTATACCAGACTAAATCCAAAACTAACTAGGCGACTGTTTGGATTAAATATGGCATATCATCCCTTAGAATAATAGGAGGGCAGCTCTACTAATTGGGACTAAATTACAGAGGTCATTTAACTCATTGCAGAGGTAAATTAGAAGCAGTGTCCTAGATCTCAGTGACATCACATGAAATTAAACAATACATTAGACCATCCAATCCATGCATGCTTTACCTTTCTGCTGGTGTGACAGAGCTCAGGACAACCAGGGCTGAATTGTACCTGCTCAGTACAATTCTTAAACATGTGGAGCTGTGTTCCCTTTCCCTCCCACTGCAGTCAAAAGGAGCTATTACCAACAAATGGAGAGAGATGGATGTCCACTTGTTTGGGGGTGATTGTTTGTTTTTTCTTCTCAAACGTGAAGAAATGTATTTTTAAAAGAGAGGAAAAAAGTGAGACAAGCTGTACTCTTCTATTTACTTTCAGCAACTGTCCTAGAACAGTAAATTGCTACTATGACCAGTTTTCCACTCATTTTCTGGAAAATAAATTCAATTACTGGCCTTTAAATGGTCTAGAGTTTGGGGACATCATGCCTGCACACAACACAAAATTAAGATTAGCCTCATAAATCCTGCTTCAGCAACATGATGCTCTTTAACACAACCATATTTTCTACCTACTTCCAGTCCAGAGCAACCAACCCATCACTCACACAGAATATATGGGGTCCCTCTGCAAATGCTGACCATGGTAACCATGTCTTCATGGCTTGTCATATTAGTACTGATGATAAGTTCTTTAGATGATATATCAACGGTCTGAAAAGATGTAAGTAACAGGCAAGGCCTAAATATTTCTGTAAACTATATTTGACCTCCGGTACAAAAGCCAAGGAGATGAGTCACTCCACCTCCACCTTTCATTAAGACAGATTGTGATTTGTCCTATTGAACAGATGCTTGTCTAAGTATGAAAGGAATTGATTTTTTTTTTTTAACACCCACTTTAGAACTCAGGTACTAGGAACACAAGAATACTACTACTCAGAAAACAAGTGAATAGAGAACAAAGAAAGTCTATTTTTCTCTAAAGTGTATGAAATAAATGAGAATTCAACTTGATTACTGATTAAAACAACTAGAAAAATGAGGAGACGGTAAAAATGTGGGAAGAAAAGCAGAAGGTTGATTTCATGTGATCAAGCCATTAACAGGCAGGTTTGGCTCAATGCCTTTTCTCTATTCACAGCATATTGCCTGGTCTAGAGATACAGCTCAGAAAATAACTGAGTATTTTACTGTACACTTATTAGGATCTGCAACCTTCTTTTCATAATAATTCCAAAACCTACAAGAAGATGGTCTTGATGAAAAGGCAAAGCATCTGACGTATAGACCTAGAGACTGAGTTCTATATGTTTTTAAACTAGTTCCACATTATGGCTGTCTCACTTTTTGTTAGAAAATCTCAAAAGGCAAGAATTCTGGTATCAGACAAGAATATGGATGCTAGTATCCATGAGAGCCTTGCATGCACATATTAGGGTAATTGACTCTGAAGAAAAAAGAATGCAAAAAAGTCCCATGTGTCTGCTTCTACACTCAAGCACCACCATGCCTTTTAATAAAAAAATATTATCTCACAATATACCTGTCGGGTTTTCGGCTGTTTGAAGGGCCTGGAAAGGCCCAGAGTGGCCTTGGGACAGCCCGCGTATCGAAGGACGAGAAGAGGCTTCAGTTCTTCTTTCGGTTTTTATGTTTATTAATTGTTTATCTAAAAGATGTTCTTTCAGCCCGACAGAGATCTGCTCAGCAGTCAGCCGTGAGCACACTGTGCCGCCCTCCGTACAGACACCTATCTTTATACCCATGGTTACGTGTACAATATTTATCATTTTTCCCCAATACCATTTATTCTTATTGCTGGGTGCACTTTTAGTAATGGCCAATCCAAAAGTGCCACCATCACCACAGAAGATGAAGGAGAAGAAGAAGAAGAAGAAGGACAGGACACACCCCAATTCCTCCATCTTACTTCTCTAAACCCCCCTGTACATAAATCCTAAACCCTGTGTCTCACCCTCTAATTAACTAATCTTTTCGCCATTCACCCCGGTGAAGTCCTCTTATCTTCATACAGGTGTCGTCTCCCGTGTAGGGTCAAAGTCCTGCCACCAGACACTTCTGGCAACATTCCAGGACTCCCAGGCCCCCCAAGGGTGGTCTCGGTGGCTCGGCATCTCAGGACTCAGATCCTGAGATCCCACATATACCTGCTTGGGGAGGGGAGTTTAATACTAATTTCCCTGCCTTTTTTTTTTTTTTTAATGTTCTTAATGCTTTCCAATTAGTTAGGCTTCACTAGCCAAGTCTCAGCAATGACTGTGTCCTCCTTCCCACAACCAAGTCATTCTTTTTTGCCATCTACCTGGATTCCAGAGGATTCCTAGGTTTCTGCTCTGTTCCTCAGACACCAAATTTGGATTCCTGGGTTTCTCCTCTGTTTCTCACCAGCCTGCTATTTCTGACTTCCTGACAACCACTGCAACAGCTTTCCTGTTTCCCACTGTGGTCTTTGTTATGGAGAGCCGTGCCAGGAAGCAGCACCTACACCAGTGATCTTCCCCAGAAGAGGAAATAAGCAAACCAAGAGCATCCCCACTGAGGTCTTCATCCTTTAAGACAAAAAGACACAGATGCTGTGTGGCAAGGCACCCAGCAGGAATGCCAAGCTTTGTGCCTCCAAAGCTGCCAACATCCTCTGGCCTCGGGAACTGCTGAAACTGTGGGGCTGGGATCAGAGAAAACACAGTAACTACAGCCAGCCTATGTGTTGGTTTTGTAACATCAAGGCTTACTCGCCAACTGCATAGACTAGAAAGTAGGTTTTTAAACAATTAACTCAATTATTGACTTTTATTATGAAGCTCAGGAGTAAAATAGGCTTTGTCAAATGTGTGGAGCATTGTAAGCAACATTCATCGTGCCTTTGAGCACCCTTATTTCCTGTTAACAAATTGTTCTTGATACCATAATTCCATTTAACATAATTTTGTTAATTTGTAGAAAATTTATTACTATCAATGGACCCTTTATGTGCATAGTGATAGATTGTCAGTCACAGTATGTATGCTTCATGAAGTTACCTTTACTTCCCACAAGGGTGACTTTCTAATTTAATGTGTGTTACTTTATTCAGGAATGCAGCTGACAGAAAATAGCAGCAGAACTGCTTCAGTACCATGCAAAACTAGCCTATAGATAACTTCAGCAAAAGCAGAAATATAAACAATTACAGTTACTACAATATATTCCTTGCTTCCTTTTGCAAATACAAGTCTGCAGTCTTCTGATGCAAGTGCAATGCCAATGTCTCTTTCCTCATAGCTGGAACCAACAGAATTAGGGGCTAAATCACAAGTAACCTTGTAAACCCTGCTAACTTGATTTCTTGCATAAGGGCCATATTCTCTGGGGAATTATTTTACTTAGTTTGATTATTTTAACTGCTGGCCAACTATACGTATGAGCCTGTAAAAATGGAAGATTGAACTCTGCAAATACAGAACCACTTTCTTTTTGCATAAAGTTCATTTAAATATTCAATTTACTTTGAAACAACAGATTTAAAGACAATAAGATAGAAAATTATGTACTAAAAAAGTAAAACTGAATTAGAAAGAAATTATGCTCGATAAGTCAAAAAAGGAATCAATGTTAGACATAATTTAAGAGGAAAAGGGGACTACTATTCCAGACACATATGTATCATCCTAAATAGAAAAGGAAATTTGCTTACACTCTATTATACCTAGCAGGATGTCTGTAAATAATATGTTATTTCTGCCTGTACCAGCAATACTTATCATATGTCTACATTGCCTGCTAAATTATAGTTAATAGTCAGCACGCAACCAAAAACATGCCACCGGACAATAGGGTAAAATGTCACGTAAATTTAAAAATTAGATATTTTTCACCGTGCACTCCAAAATATAACTGCATCAATAATTATTGTGTCTGTTTATAAAACAATTACAGTATCTGCTTAACTACAGCATTGCATGCAGAAATTCCCTGTAACTATTTTATTTCATTCTAACCAACAATATATTCAGTACCCAAACCTGCTAATCCGTACTCTCAGCTTTAGAATTACACTGCACTCTGCAAACTGACTTTTACAAATCCCATGTACCATTGCAAAGTTTTGATTTTTAGCAAGACTATGGATACTTTTTGGGACTCAAGGGTTATGACCTTAGAGGAACCAGATTGGTTTTCTTTTCCTTTTGTCCAAGTGGATGTTCCTTCTTGAAATAGTATCCAGAGACTACTTAATAAGAGTACAATGAAACAGATTTCATATTGCAGCAACATTACTAATGCTGAAAGAGGACTTCATTTGTCTTCAGCTACACACTTCCTCTCCCCATTCTTAATGAGCTGCAAATTTCCCTCCTGTCTCATCATTAGTGATGGCAGACACAGTACCAACCCTTTCCCCTGAGAAAGCACTTCTGCCTCATTCAAATTTCTCTGTGTAAAAATTCTCATGCGATTTAAACATCTTTGCAGTCATAGAAGTACCTCTTAAACATGTGGAGTTAAATAGTTTACTTTGCTCTGTTTCCTAATTAAAACAAATACTTAAAATACACATCTCCAACAAATTCTCACTGATAATTATTCCACTTGTTCTAACCATTGCTATCCAGCATCAGTAATATTCATTTTAAAGAGATTTCCAAGAGATAGCAAGGAAAGAAAACCTTTTTCACAAAACTCCTGAACATATTTCTGTACATTCTCTTGTTGTTAGACATAATCTAGTCTTTTCTTCCTACAGGGCTTTGTGCACATAACAGATTTTAGCTAAGCTATCACTACTACAAATGTAGTTTACATCAGCTTAAGAGGGTTTCTGTTAAGCTGATATATTATGCACTGCCTCCATGGGCAAATACAAATGGCATAAATAAGCTTTATACTTATATTTGGATGGGGCTATTTTCTCTGCTTTCTCAAAGTACTATTCATTGTTGCCAATGGAAAACCAGCAGAACACTATTATTAACCAGTGTTAACAACAGAAAAAAATGGCACGCTACTGAAATTGAGGCCGTGAAAGATTGTGGAATTTCTGATAATTTCAGGTTTATGTGAGGCTGATTCAGGGCTCCCTTTTCACCCCACATTTTCCATGAATGTCACACGCCCAGGGTCCAGAGACTGAGTGTCAAGGGTGCCAGACTAGGTACATTTTCGGCATTGCTGAATGCAGTAGGTTTTCCCCTGCTCCTCTTAAATTTTCTAATACTTCAAAGCTGCAATCTTGTTCCACTTGAAACCGTGGCAAAATCTTACACACAAGGAGATTAGTAAGAAAACGTAATAAAGGCAGGGAAGCATTTTCATTATGAAACAACATAGAATGAAAAGGCAACAAAAATTTTCTATGGCTGATCAACAAGGCCCAGAGCAAATTCTCTGGAAACAGGAGTCTGGGAGAAAGCATGCATTCGGGAAACAAGACCATTTAATTCAAGGTGCGTGTTTTATGTGGACAAACCTCAAAGATGAATGTTCCTAGCAATTTTCCATCTCACAGTAAGTCAATAACTACTAAGGTTATTTTTGCCATCATTGCAGGACTTCTATAGCTATTTCTTTTGCAAATGTCTATGAAAATAATCGTTTCATATTTTGAGGGAACAGAAATTTATGATGATTGTTTTGCACATAGATTACTTTAAAAGACTTTTTAAATGGGTTTTCAGTATATTTCAGTTTCCTAGGATAATTTTGCAAAATTGCCTCGGACTTTTTTATACTTTATTTCCTTCTTTTTAGTAAAGCTCCCAATGGCAATTACCACTGAATCAAAAAGTAAGCATATGAATAAAATTTTTTGCTATGTTGTTTGGTTAGGAAGAAGTAATAACCTTAAAATTAGTATTTGTTGTTCTGTTTAAAATAACTTCACATTTTGAAAAGCCTTTCATTCCAATAGTAATTTAATAAAGGTCTGATATTAATACATTCCTTAAAATGAAAATGGAGAGCACAAACATCGTGGAAAAGGCTGCCCAGACAAATTTTGGCTGCAGGACCCCTGGAAGTGTTCAAGGTCAGGTTTGATGGGACCCTGGGCAACAGGATCTAGTGGGGTTGTACCCCTGCCCATAGCAGGGAGACTGGAACTAGATAATCTTTAGGATCCCTTCCAACTCAAACAATTCTATTACTCTTATAGAATTACTCTCATTTAATTCTACTAATAAAGATAGTGGAAAGAGTTTTTAATTTCTTTCTGAGGAGCATCCATCTTATTTGATCCCAGCCCACCCCAGCTCGTTCATTCTGCACTTCCCAATGGTAAAGTTGTCACAATCCTGATTTTCTGTAACATACAAAACCTCTGTCAAGTTTTAAGCAGCTTAAGATCATCCTCAGTAACCATCCCAGTCACGAGGCCAAGACAGGCAAACAAACAGAAACAGAAGGTGAAGGGATGCAGGCAGCACTCAAAAATCCACTTTGGTTTTCTGTAAGGCATAAAAACCACCAGTCATTAATCAGTCATTAATTATGTCAGTACTTGGAAATTACTGTGTGTCCTATCTTATGGCTCCACTTAGTCAATCTCTTCTACTCATGACTAAAAATCATAAACAAATAAATATCCACTCTGAAAAGATTATGAACATTTGAACGCAAATCAGTCACTATGAAAAAATTACAAATGCAAGAGACTGGTGGTAGAACTTCAAACAAATTATTCAGTTGGGAATAGAGGCTTATTAACTTTTTGTTCTCAAAATTCTGCTTTGAAAAGTGAAACAGTAAACATGGCAAGTTCCTGCTCCAATCTGCTCATCTGAGAGGGCACAGGAGAGGAAATGATCCAGCTTTTGTCCCTGCTGAACTGACAGCAAGCTTTTCATCAAAGCATTCACTAAGAGTGGAACCTCATCAAGGCAGTGAGCTTGCAGTTTTAACTCTGAAAGCTTGGTTTGCAAGTAACAAGAGGCTCATTTAGAACAAAGAAATCAGCAATGATTCTATCATTTAATCACACTAGGACAATGCAAGAAAAGAGAGATGAAGAAATAGATAGAACAACAACGTAGGAACCTGTCATCAACCCAGCATGGGAGAAACAGAAGTTAAAAACAAAGTCTATAAAATTCAAGACTTGGTATCTGGGAATCCTAGATTGTCCAAAATGGTTCATTTACTCTCAAAAATCTCTTAAAACCAGAAATTCCAAAAACCTTTTATTTACCTATAATGCAATACTACTTTGCTCCAAAGGCACCAGATGATGGAAGTGTTATGCATTGTGGCTTTTGCTTCTTGTCAAACCAAGAGGGCTTTCTATTTCACTTTGTGCTTCAGGTTGGTAATCTCCAGTACTGAAGTGGATAAACCAATCAAGTAATTTCACCTGCAGCTCTGAGAAGTCATCAGATGTTAACAACTCATTACTCAACTGGAAAAGATCAAAACTAATGACAGATGAAACTCTCCTATTATTATTCCCCTGAGTCATCCAATCCCCACTATACGCCTCACCTTTTGCTGCCTGCCTCTGTATAACAACCAATACTGTTGCAGGTAGCCCCTGTGACTCATTCCTTGGGCTCACCCACCTGTGATTTGTGAGAATGATGAGCAATTATAACATTGCTTTCCTCTGGAGTCTTTCATGACATCTGTCCAGCTACTGAGACTGCTTTAAGTTGGATTTTTTTATGTTCAGAAACATAAATTCTTTAATTTTTTACCAAGCATACTGCTACTGGTAATTAATCATTATATTAATACATTTGCTAATCAAAATGCAACATCTCGTTATTTTCATGATTTCCCAGGTAAAAGGGAAATGAGCATTTTCTGAGATCAAGTAAAACATTTAACAAAAAATGGATGTAATAATAGCAAACGTTTAACAAAAAATAGATGTAATATAATAACTGCAATAATCTTTCTAAAAAATGGAAAACCACAATATTTATTTGGAAAAGATACTATATCAGCTTCACCTGCAGGAATGAGAAAAAAACTTAAGACTTCACATGGATCATATTTTCCAGTGAAAGGTAAATGAATGTTTTCATTTTCTCTTTATCCCAGGAGATGTAAAAAACACACCTTTCTACTGATCTCCTTCTCCTATTTTTGTCAGTTCAAGCTGTGACTACATTCCAAGATCAATGAGCCCTGCATCAGAAACACCCAGTAATAACAAGTATGAGCGTGTTTTTCTTGAAAAGGTTTTATTCTCCCTCTGTGTGTATTCTTTAACTGAACTTACATTTCTCAATAATTCTCCCTGCTCCTTAATAAAAATACTCATGTTCCACATCAAGCTTACACATCACTCAACTGGCACATTCTCCACAGGTTTTATCAGCAAGCTCACCCAAGTATTGCACACTTTAAAGTCCTATGAAGAATCACACTGATATTCCTAATGACCACAAGACATCGCTACACCTTCTTAATGAAATATTCATGTTCTGATTAGCTTATGAAGCTTTCGGCACAAGGACTGGGCAAACCAACCACGCCACCTCACAAAGACTTCCAAAACAAACACCCAACAACTGATTTGTCAGTAAATTCTGAATGATTCCTTCTGCTTCAAAGTGAACAGCAAATCTTTGGCATTTTCTTGTATCCCTCCCTAGCAAAAATATAAATTATATTTTAGAGCTCCTAATCTCTATGATTCATATGTCAGACTCCCTAAATTCATCATTTCAAGAAAGTTTTTTTTAATCCATTTCCAGGTCTAAAGGTGAACCATGGACCAGGAAAATCACCTCCTTTTTATTCTTAATACTCTAATCCATGTTAATAACAAATGCACATGACAACCTTCATGCAATCACTATTGCTGACCAGTAAGATGTCTATATACATTATCTTATTCACTCCTCCAAAACATTTCCAAAGCATGAGGACAAAAACAGTATGTCCTTTCTTTGTTCATCAAAATGCATAATCACATAGAAGGTGCAAAATCTCCTGCCTACATTTTCCCTTTGAGCCTTGAAAGTTTCAAATTTTTATTAGCTCTCTGTGAATGTATAGAATATATGCAACATAAAGCAAAATGATTCCTCATCTTTTCAAAATTTCACAAAGTGGAATAATCTTTAATTTGGGATTATATTTTTCTCAAGAACAAAAATCTGTATAATGTATAGGGAAATATCTGTACTTCAAATGTTTCTCACTGTTCATATTTTACTTGTGAAAATATTTCAGGAATGACTCAGTAAATGAGATAGTATGGTTACATCATCCTATTTGTTACAATCACAACATTCCATGAAATTCAAATACCACACCTCAGGCTGATTTTGCTAATGCAGTCATCTTTAGAGATGGTCAGTAAACTAGCAATAAAAAGGGACTCTCAACCAGTTTATCACTTGCTGTTTTTAGAAGCAATACTATGAAATAGAAGTAGATTACATAAACATATGTAACAAAACAATGACAACTATATCACATAAGACCCTATTCCTATGACAACTTATGGACATCATTAGCTTTTACACTTTGTTTAAAGGACTTGTAGAGTCTTTCCTAAGTGCTTGAAGGAATATCATTTCACTGTGGTAGAATTATCTGTTTTGCTTCTCCCCATAAAAAACAATACCAAACAGTTGCAAAGATCCCGTATTTATGGGGCATAATCCAGGACAAATGGTGTGTACACAACATCTTTTATGCACAGACACACATAACACACACACACACATATATATATATAAAATATATGAGCATATAAATATAAATATAAATATAAATATAAATATAAATATAAATATAAATATATATATTTTAACTGAAGAGCATCTACTTTGATGCTTTTGAGAGTATGAACAGTACTCTAAGTTTTTGGTAAATGTATTTGCATTATTGTTGTTGCGACCCTTAGACACTATTCCCATGTTTCCTAGCAATCAACAGCTTTGAGTTCAGCTGATATTTGTTTGCTACATATACAAACTCCTAGCACATCAAATGAAATTGGTGACTTAGGACATAGAGTTGAAGCTTTCAGATTCCTTTCAGGATAGAGAACTGACAGGAAAGTAGATTAGTTGAAATGAAATGACAGTTTTGCTGTTCTGGTGGGAGTTTCAGTCATGTGTAGCAAAAATTACTGGCACTCCCTGGTATTTAAGGCAGAAAATCATAAAAGAGAAAAAAAAATGAACTGTCCTATGATTTTTATTTCCCTCTGAAGCTAATAAAGTTAAAGCATCAATAGAAAAGTTGGTACATCAGTAACTACTATGTAGAACTCAATATATGTGCTAACTCAACCTTTAAAAGTATGATGCCTATTCCAGTTTAAAAAAAAAAGAAAAAAGACATTTTGGTCAGTGTACTTTGAAATCTATTATACACAAGTTAAGGCAGAAATTAACAACTAATGTGAATTCTTCAATAAGATGCCATGC
This sequence comes from Zonotrichia albicollis, assembly GCF_047830755.1. Classification (NCBI taxonomy): domain Eukaryota; kingdom Metazoa; phylum Chordata; class Aves; order Passeriformes; family Passerellidae; genus Zonotrichia; species Zonotrichia albicollis. The sequence continues at coordinate 57,833,838 of NC_133821.1, forward strand.
TGCACCAACTCCAGGCAAATAAAGGCCCATTCTCCAGAGGCTATTTTTTGTTCAAGTTTCTAAAATCTAAAATTTATTTTCTAAAATCAGGAAGCACTTTTGTTCACTCTTAGGACACTATCCTTCTTTATGACAGGATTATTCACTAGAAAAAAATTTCCACAGGTTGAAAATTAAAATATAGAGTTCTTCTTGGTGTTCTGGACTGTAGAAACTTGTATAATACTTTCCGTACAAGGATACGCTCCTAAAGATTATGGAAAAATTAGATTAAAAAATGGCATCTATTTCAAAGAAACTCAATACTCAATGGAGTATATTCCCACATACACAAATGCATAAATTGTCATAAAATAATGTAAATAGCAGAGGAATTACATGCTAATTAATAAATAGACAGATTTTTGTGCCTATGACTGTACTGACCTAAAGCAGCTATAGAGTTTACAGCTGTCGTGCAAATCCCCACAAAGATCTCAGACCTTAGTTTCACAAGCACAGGCACTGAGCTGCAGAAGCAGATCATGAATATTGTAATAAATGTCACAGTTCCTGATCAGCACCAGCTGCAAAGCGTGGTGATGATTTTTCTTTTGTTCTGCTGCTATGAAATTTCTTATCTTCATGTACTGGCCAACACGCTAAACTTACACTTGCTATGGAAGTTGGCTAAAAATCAGATATGACCTGCCATAAAAATATTCCCAGTCTGAGATAATTAACTTTTTGCAGCAAATTAAGTATTCCCTTCACCTAATTTTCAGGACAAAAACATCCCTGTGTAAATCCACTCCAATCTGAGAGAAACATCAGACTTCTATAATTAAACTATTCAAAGGATAAATAATGTCTTCTCCAGATCAGATCACTCTGAATTCTTGACAGTACTTATTTAAAAATGTTTTTCACTAGAGCATCCCCTTACACAAAACTAAAATAGTATGAAATTCACTTTGACTCTTACCAGAAAAGACACTGGGAATCTTGGAAAGAAAACTTTTCACTGTCCGAATAGGAATCCCATTTTTCTCATCTTGCATGCGGGCTATGACATCTTCCATCTGAAAAGAGAAATAAAAAACTAATTTAAAAATATAAAGAAAAAATAAATCCATAATTATTTCCTAAAGTAAATCTCCAAGAAATCTAGATCAGTCTCTCAGAATGATATGTCCTCACTTTCTAGTTCTTTCTTTAATTTATATTCTATAATTTTATCGAACAGGCTAAAACTGCAAGTAATTTATTCATGACAAACAGTAGAAAATATATGTATTCAAGGACTCTTGAGAAATAAACAGCAATGCAGAACAACTTAGCTAAAGTTAAATTTAGTTAAAGTACCTAAAATAACTTGTCAAAAACCATTGTTGGATATTAAACTTCATGTTTTGATTATTTTAATGGTATTGTACCACATATAAAAGCAAAATAGACACATACAGGCTTTTAGGGGACTGAGAAAGTACTCAAATAGAATTTTCAAGACAAAGAAGAGCTTTTAACTTCAAAGCTAAAATTCCTTCTTTTGTTTTGAGAAGGGGGAAAAAATACAACATGTTGTAATTCCTGGAGACAGCAGAGCCAAAAACCTAGGATTTCTTTATAGGCAATAATGGAGTAGGTAAAAAAAAATATTTTAAATCAATTTTCTGATTTTTTTTTAATGTATTTATTTTTACATTGGCTCAGTTTTCCAGATCACTTTTTAGGCTAATTTGGACCATATATTTTAAAAATTGTGCCCAACTCAAAGGTCTACTTTCCTATGAACTATGACTGGAAAACTCTTTCACTGGAAAAAGGAGAATATTTAAGTAGAGTCACTGGCTTACAAGGCCAGTTTTTCCCATTTCATATTTGAAGTTTACAGATTTGATAATTTCCACCTTTCTTTCTTTCTTTCAGTATCTAACTTCTCAAAATGTTCAATAAAATGATGATGAAATCATCAATTACAACTATTCTTTCTTTTTTCTTAAATAACCAAAATGCTCCATATGAACAACTCTGAGTGACAGGGTCTTTTATACTTTTTTATTATTCAAAGTTTTAAAAATTTTTGTATGTCACTTCTATATCCCTAATAGATTCCCAAAAACTTCATTAAAATTTGTGGCTGGGCTATACTGTGGAAACAGAATAACAGAAAAAAATTCTGTCATGCCCCTTTTTCCTCTAAAGTCCTTATTTGCTAATGACCCACATCAGCAAATAGCAAACCAGCATTGGGCACAGCTGTGCTTTAACTGGACCAATAAATAAGGGAGCTATGTAGATCCAGGAAAGGGAACAGCATTTGGGGCCACCAGGGGTGTACATAGGAAAAAGAACAAATATCCATACCAAAAAAAAAGAAAAAAAAAAGAAAACAAAATCATTTAGCATGACTGCTCATGAAAAAGCTACTTATACATAGAGTGTCTAGAGGTTCCCATGTTGCTTGTTTTTATAGATCACATATTAACAACTTAAGGGATACAAATCCAGGGTCATTGTCCAAACCAAAAAGTAAGCACAAAGAGTAGATATTATTAGCAAGGTGTGAAAACTGAGTCTATTGTTCAGAATTAAACAATGTGCAAAATATAACAGAAGAAAAGAGCCAATATTCATCTGACATGGCATTTAATTATTTAAATAGAAAAGGCTATTAATAGAAAATTGTTAAGCATATCTATGCTTTTCAGCCATTGTCTGTGAAATGGCATCTGTCCCTACATTTTTTATCCACGTAGTAACTGAAGGTTTGTATCAACTCCTTCCAAATTCTGACCGTAAACTGTCTTATTTTGCCATTAAGTGAATAGGAATTCACTCGAATTCAAGTGAATATTTTTGCTGATCATATTTGGTGATAAATTCCACGCATGCAGAGTAAGGTTGTGAGAACGTTGCTAGAACCACGGAGTGAATAATGTACATTACACTTGGACAAAGTACAGAAAACAATTTGTACATAAGGACACATGCTAAAGGTAAATTTTCAATATAATAAGGATTGCTACAAACACAGGCCAAACTTCTCAAACACAGCATTGCAGGTGGAGAGGTAGAGTTACTGCTTGCTCAAGAACACATGAGTGCAAATGTTAAATGCCCAGTGCTGTCAGCAGTCAGTCTTTTCAGAGTACACGGAAGAAACTCCTAACTTTTACATATGCTTTCCTAAACTTTCTTCATGCATAGGATTGAATCTAAGTAGCATAAACTCTAACTCTGACAGAGACTGAAGCTCTGGGAGACTCCTCTGGTTTTGATTAGCAAAATGAACTCTAGGATGTCTGCACTGCAAAATTACACTTTTATACCCTTTATATCAAGCTCATATTAGTGTTCTGTCTGTGCAAAAGGCAGCTCACCCTGCAGCCAGCATTATTGGGAACTGCCTGGATAACTCAGTGAGCAAAGATCGCCTCCTAAGTGAGCAGGAATGTTCCCAACACACAACACAACAGAAGTCCACTAATTAGATACAGTTGACTTCTTGCATTGAAATCTAAGAAGTTACTTGTGGTTTGTGGTTATCTTAAATCTTAACAAAAGAGCTCAACAAAATGAAGGGAAATTTAAAAGAAAAATGTTTAAATTAAAGATTCAAACCTATCCAATCTAATATATGCAGGAGCACAGTTTAACTTTAAAAATATGCGGTTGCTGTTTCTGTTACAGCTGCTTTAAATTCAGCAAATATATAATCTCTTCCACTGAAAACCATCAAACTTAATTATATTTGGGAAGCAGCAGTCAAGGCACTCCTCTGTCATTCATCAACAATGACCTAAGACAATGAAAAGGGCAGAATATTTTAATTAGAAAGATGAAAGAAAATCTTAATCTAATTTTGCTCAAGAAGCCTAATCTGGGAAACACATGCTGCTGCCTGATATAATAATTTTCCTTCCTGATGTATCATTGTTTGTTTCTGAGTCACCTGACCCAATGGTCAAAAATTAAATAGAAGCTTCTTCATTTCACCTCAGAATTATAGTTTTTTCTAGTCACATGCTCTTACCCGGCTAAATCTGCCTGACCCTCATCTTGTAGCAGGATCCTTTTTAATGCTAAACATTCTCAAGTAACTCAAATAAACCCACAAATAATTTGTCTCAATCACTCTGCAAATGAAGGTCAATATGCTTGAGAACAGGAAGCTGTAAAAGCATATATTTAAGTTTCTCAGTCATCATTATACATCATTAACTGGGAAAGTATAGCTAGAAAGACATTTCAGTGAAGCACAGATCCTACAGAAAGCTTTCTAAATAAATGTCTTCTTCAAAATTTGTGCCATATTTTTACCAGTGAGATAATTCCAACCCTAACAAAAACTCACGAAACTTCTGATGCTTAGACAACTCAGAACAAACTTCCAATATTAATATTTAAAGCTTCACTTGTCTCCTTGTGAAGATAATTTGCAGCCTTCATCTTGACACATGAAGACTCTGTGAAATCTATTTCAAAGCCTAACTCTATGACAACAGTGACAATGCATCTTTTCTAAAGCAAAAAGAAGGCAGATAACAATATCCTGTAATAGAAGGGCTACAGGATACAGGAGTTATTGAAAAATGACAACTGAGTTAGCTCTGAACACACTGGGAGCTAGGCATGCCCAGCTTACCCCAGGACCAGTGGAGGTCTTGACAACACACCAGGGGCAGTATCTTTTAGCTACTTACAGCTAGGTGAAAGGAATATAGCTCCTAAGAGCAGAATTTTTGTGGTTCCTCGGTGCCACTGTGCCGTGTGGTTTGTGGGGTGAAACCCTGATCTTTAAACTTTCAAATCTAAATAATAATTTCATTGCTGCTCATCTGCACATCTTGCAAAAATTATCAACTTGAACCATAATTCAGCATCACCGCACCTTAAGAACTGGTTTTGGTTTGGGTTTTCTTTTTTTTCATTAATTCAAACACAACAAAAGTGAAAATCAAAACCCTTTTTAGCGCAGGAAAAGAGCTTTTTTCTTCCACTAAAATTGAACTTAAATCTACTCCAAATAAAGATGATCACTAGACACAAGAATAGTAGAAAAAGTAATTCATCTGGAAATAAGCTAGTTCAAGAGATATGTAGTAAAAACTTGAAGCCTTGGCCTACTTACGCATACACAGATGTGTTAATTTGTTTTCTGTCCCTTAAAAATAAATACATTCTGTGCCAAGGAATTAAGACTGTACTCAAGAATACCAAAATGAAATAAGCATAATTTTGTACTTAGTTAGCATACTTTAGAAAAGGGATTGCTCTTAGGTTGAGTGTGCTGGGGTCCACCCACACTACAGCTTTCTTCATTTTGCTAAAATCTTTTTTCTCCTTTTACACAAAATGCAGGGGTGGAATAGCCCAGTGGAACTAGCTATAAACCTGATCCAAACTTGTTAACAAGTACAAAGAGTCACAATATATTTCCTACAGTATGCAACATGTTTCCTTAGCCATTTTCTCCCCTGTCTACTTTAACACTTCACAGAGTCCAAGGTCATTAGTGCAATTGGCCAGAAGGTCGCAGGAAATTTTCCTCAGCCTGTCCCCTGTGCAGAGATGCACACCAAGCAACATGAGCTGAACAAAACTTGCAGGGTAGGAGACAGATACAAGGTTCCTTACAAAGTAAGGGCCTCTTTTCTTCTGACTGCTTCACTGAAAAGCACAGGTACAGGCAAACTGATTGCCAGATCTAATCAGTAAGGAATAACCTTGGAGGTGGAAATAGGTTTATGGGAGACCTTCAGTTTATCCAGTGTATGAGGCAAAGTCACCAAAGTAAAATAAATAAGTTCAGTTTAAGAATGCTGACAACTTTTTTTCTAAATCAAATATGTAGAAACAAGATGGTTTAGTATCTTCAAAGGTTTTAGCATTTTCCATTTAATGCAGAATTGGATTATCTCAACTCTTTATTCCTACTTGGTATGAAAACCAAGTTTAAAATATTCAGAAGTTCAGAAAAGTACATTTAGATTCTTGACTAAAATCCAGGGCTGAAAGACGGCTGGAAACATGCAAGACTAACCAAACTGCTAATGACAGTCATGCACGAATTCTCTGAGCTTGCTGATATAAAAGCAGTCAGTCACGAGTTTTCCAAGACAGCAGTGTTGCATCTCTGGTCTACCAACACAGGAAACAGCCCTAGGTACTCTCTGATGAACATTAAATTATAGAATAACTTAATTAAAAGAATACAAGAATAACTGGTCTCATTTTCTTCAGAGCCTCTATTTGCTGAAATAATTATTTGACATCATAAAATCAAGTGACAAACCATCACAAAAGGTTCCAATCATATTAAATAGATGCATTGGATATGGTTTCAAGAGCCTAATTTTCTACATGTACCTATGATGTACATTGGCACTTCTGCCTCATGTTCCTTTCCATCTGTATATGACACTGGTATGAGCAAATAATTCATACTCTGTCCCTAAACAGAATTATCTGTGGAGAGGAGATGATGTTCTGGCTTCACAAGTAGCAAAGATTCAACACAAAGATCTGTGTTGAATCATTATCTTAGGGCTTCATTTGTACTCGTCAATGTGAATTTGTAATTAAGGTTCAAATTTATTTTCCCTAATTATCCATACTGTTTCAGATTCAACATACAGGTAATGTTTCAGACTGGTTGTAAAACAAGAGTGGGTCTATATATATGAGCCTGTGCTTACATTAATGAATGCAGGGAAAACTTTTGTCATTTATTAAGAATAATTAAGGCTATTTTGAATTTATTTGAAAATTGACGCCAGTTTTGTGGAATTATTTTTGAGGCCTAATTAAACGAACAGTCCCACTGGGCTTCCCCTTACTATCAACCCTGTATGTTCATCACTGAACTTGCATCAGTAAGATAGGCTCTGCACACTTCACTGATTTAAAACTGTGGGTTTGAATGACAATTTTAAGCATGATCTTGTCTTATGCATGTAACCAAAATGCTGACTCATCAAAACCAGCATTTCATTTAAAAGGTTCTTGTAGTTTAATACGAATAATACAAGGAGTTCTTGGGCTTTTCAAATACCTATTATAATGCTTTTTGAAAGAAGGACAACTTGAAAGCATACTTTGAGCTCCTGTCACTAACCTGTAACCATGTGGCCTGTTTGGAAGCTAAAGCTGTCAGTGATGCCCAGGTAAAGATTGAATAAAGGGTAATCCCTGTCAGCAGAAAGTGTACAAGACGGAATGGAAAATCTTGACGATACCACACAGTACATTCTGTAGGTAGTAATTTATGCCAATCAGTAACTATCTTTTCTCCTAAGGTCTGCTAGCCTTGAGCTCATGGTTTGATGCATCACTCTTTCTCAGCTGCATACACTGGGCAAACTGAAGATCTCCCAGTGACTTTCTATTTCCTCCATCATTCTACAGTTATTTCTCACTGTTATTTCTTTGGATAAGTTGATCTGAAAACACTTAATACTGCATTCCACTCCTCCACCAAAAAAAAAAAAATTAAAAATTCCTCATTCTAATTCAGAAAAATAGTCCAAGTTTGCCTGTATCACTGTAATATTTTTGAGAACTCAACGTATCAGAACACTGCCAACAAACCTATAACACTGCAAGGGCTATATTACTATCACTCTTTTCAATTAAATTTTTATCTCACCTAAGAATCCTACATCTGGATTTGTAAGACATACACTCAGTTTACTGAATGTATATCAATGCTATATAGCTGGACTGCAAAGAGCAGACTGAAGTAGTTGCTAAAAACAACTCAACTGGCATTGCAGAAAGATCTTATAACTTTGGAGGAATATAGCACACTGATTCGGCTTTGGAATCAAGAAAAGGTTATAGAAAATGCTATACTAAGCCTATGAAAAGTCAGGCAGCTTGCAATCCCAGCTCCCTAGCCCTCATAAAAATGCAATTTCAGACAACGAAAAGATATCTTAAGCAAAAAAAAAGGCTATTTTTTAAATTAATCACTTGCAAAATAGTTCAGATATTATTTTAAATTTTTTCATATCACTAATACGTCATATTTTTTTTTACCCTGGCCTTTCCTAGCTAAGAAGCATTTCCTATATTTAGTCAATGTCAGAATCAGATACAGAAAATATAAAATATATGAACTGATGGAAAAACTACTACTTTAAATAGTTCTCATGTTTAAATTCCAGATAGATAAAGAAAAGCATTTCATTTTATTTACCTGGTTTTTGGAACTTAGAAATTATTAATGAGAATTAATTAAAAAGGCACATTTCTCAAACCTTGAATGCTATTGTTGCACAAAAAACCCAGAGAGAGCTTACCCAAAGGACTTAAAAAACATATCCAGATGGTGAAAATTCAAAACCACCTAAATCAATGATAATTTTGGAAATTGCATTTCTGCTTTCAGTAAAATAATTATTTCCATCACATGTATGAAATTTTGGTTGGAATGACAGAGGAAAGAGAAGCATTATTATGGACACTTCAGAAGAAAATACGGCTTGATTAAGAAGGTCTTTGTGAAGGACTGTTTTTATTAATAGAGAGATGTCCACAAAAATACTTCATTCAGAATAAAATATGTATTTTTACAGCAGCTAAACTATAAATAATTTTCATTAATCTGTTAGGCCAAAATCTGAGCTTCAAGACTGTGCTACCAGAGATAGAAATAACATTTCTTAGGCAAAATATAAATCTTTAAAAATACAGTCTTTCAAAGCCAGGCTGTTTCCTGGGTTGTACTGATCATTTGTAATACAATGGTCCTGACACTAAAAGTGAAGTCCCCTGTACATTTCAGAAACAGAGAAGTTCAATGGAAACCTGATCTCTGAGATCCCAAATGCACCTTTCAACACGATATTACAAAAGTGGTCAAAATGTTCAATTGTTTTTCCAAAAAAGAAAAAAGTAAAATTTCAAAATTCAACAGCAAAAAAACCAGTCAAAGCACAGATTCTGGACAGTACACAGGCTGCAATTTAAAAGAAGAAAACAGATGCAGACATTTTTGTAGGAGATAGAAAATAATGAAATAAGTTAGCTTATACATATGTAACTCAGATACAAAAGTGAATTCTAGCCAATAGCATATTTTGCCTTCACAAAAAACAGTCACAAAAATATTAGCTATAACACAGTTATGATATATTCATCCACCTAACAAAAAAAAGTGATGTTCCTCTGGAGAATACTTACATTTACTCCAAAATATTTTCATTTAACTCTGAAGTCTGAAAAACAGATTTGTTTTTATCTAAATTGGTACATCTTTCTTATGTGTTCTGTTACTAATGGTTTTAAATCTAAATTTCTCTTGTTGGAATGTCTATTCCTCACTTGTCAGATGATCCCAAAGATTACAAAGCCACATCAGAGCCACAGATCATTTTAGATCACGGTTCATTTAGATCACGGTTGAACAAGGATGAAACTTTTCTTAAAAAGTAAAATATCATTATCCTTCCAATACTGATAAGCAAAAAATTAATTACAAGAAATGTTTCAAATTACATTGACAGAAATAACATTTTATGGTAAATGGTAAGTATTTTGGTGATTTCTACATTGCTGTCTGCTCTGTAATGGGGGAAGACTGAAGGAGGCAAGCTGATCTGTTAATATTTCAGCACCTAGAGAACAGAAATACTGTATAAAAACTTCACTTCTATTCTCTTGGTCCTTGAAATTGCTCTGAGTCATTAAACTCCATTAAATACAGAAGTAAAACTGGTACCATCAAAATAAATTTTTACAAGTGACTATTAAATCATGTTGTTGTAAAAAAAAGAGTTCTTAATTGTATTACAGTATGGAAAGCTTTCAGTATCAATTCTATTTGGCATTAAAAAAACAGGCTGCTGATGTAATACAGTAATGTAGCACTATATGACAGATGGACTGGTTTCACAGTAGTCTGTTCACCCTCTGTTACACAACTTACTTGAAAACAAATATTTTATTCTTACCTAATCTGAATAGATAGACAGTTGTGGATGTTCTGGCTATGTCAGTTTTTAAGCATGTTGAATTCACCCATTTTCACTTAAAGAATAATGTAAAAGAAATGAAAACAAATGAAATACTGAACTATTGATCTGCCAAGTGAACAATACAGATAATAATGGATAAAGTCCACAGAAAAATTGGAAATGTATCATGATTGTGGGGTTTTCTTAAACATCAAGCTGAGTACTGAAATAAATGAACCAGAACACTTACACCTTTTTTTCCATAACAATTTAGCTCCCAGCACCCCAAAAACACCAGTACATTTTCCCTCCTTATTAAAAGTTTTATCATTATCTCCCCTTCGAGCCAGCAGAAGCTCCAGGCCTGATCATCTTTTTATTCCTCTTGAGACGATCACACACACACTCATACTAATTTTCATGCTAAAAAGCAAAATTATTTTATTTAGTACTTGCTACTAGCAATTCAGAAGCTGTAGTGCAAACTATAGGCTTATGTAAGACAAGCAATGCATACAAATATTAGCCTGCCCTTCAGTGACAAAAATCATGCATTTCTACATGCCAAGCAATTTTTTTCATCTCCTATTGACTACAAAAATTAGTCAAGCTTTTCATCCATCAGAACATTAGAATTTAAGAAATATAGGTCATAGGTCTTCTTATTCAGAAAGGAGTAATAAAAAATAATTCTGCATGCATTTAAAAAGAAAAACATTGGGGTGAATTTATGTGGAAATAAACAGGTTTTTCTGAATTGGTTTTTACAGTTTTAAAATGTATTTTGTTTTGACTGTGGAAAAACACACAAACAAAATGCATTTGTATGAAATAAAATTATAAAATTTAATTTAAATAAGGAATGACATTTCACAAAGAACTCAAAAACTGCCACTATTTGATTTATAATTTCTCAGCATCTCCAGAGTTATACCTGTATTGGATTATAACTGGAGCAGTCAGACTCTAAGACAAATTTAAAATCTTATTTTCCTAGAACAGAGGAAATGTTTCTGTTTACAAAATAGGCATTCACAAAATCCTGACATTCTTCTAAAAATTACTGAAGTCATTGAAAAATAATTTGATTAACAGAATGTAGCCCATTGTTTCTTTTAGGAGCCATTTGGAAGAAGAGAGTCAGAAAGAATTTGTATATGGGGTTTTTGATTCTACACAATGAATGGGCAAAACAGAAACGAAAGTTCCTTATTTACAAATGAAAGCTAAGTTAGCCATACTCTTTGATCAAAGTAAGCTTTCACAGGAGTTTTCTTAAAAGAAATCACTGCTAAAGAGCAGTAATGCCAGTCCACACTTGTTTCCATTGTACACACTCACCTTACAAACACACAAGCCAAGACCTCTTGGCTTCACCGCTTGTAATTAAATTTACCTGATTTCTTTCTCCACCACTGAAAAAGGACATAGTTTGGTCTCAATCCCACTCTAAATTGCTGTATTTTCACAGGGATCCTCTGCCATGCAATGATTTGGGAGCAATCTCAGTAAAGGCTTATTTATCAATGCACTTAAACTATTCGTAAACATTAAGGATGAAATTTTCTAAGAAAATGGAAGCAACTAAAGACCTAACTCATTAAAAACCAGAGAACTGACATATCAAAAGACAGTGGGTGACACAGTGTGTATGTTCCAGTGCTTTTTGAAATAGGATCCCATTCCAATGTGGCATTTCCCAATTTATATTTTGACTGGTAGCAGCATAATTAGGAAAAGCAGAACATTTTACGATACTTCCTTTGAGTTGTATGCAGAAATTGCATCAGCCCTAGGACTTCACTGGACTTGGACTGAAGGAATTAAGGAAATTTAAAATGACTATGTGTTTTTGTTTTATTTAATTTTTCTCAGTTTTAAAAACATTATTTTTTCTTATGAATTCATGTTCTATTTTCCCAGAAAAACCAATCATACTTTGGAATAAAGAAAGCAGAAAAGGCTATCTTACCATCAAAACACTAGAGCTTTTGAATTCTCATTATTTAGACACTTAAAAGCAAATCAGGTCTGGATGTTCTGTACTTGTCCAACTTAGTCATAGTTTGACATTTACAGTATCTACATTTTATTTTCCTTTGCAGTCATTTTCCTTTTGATTAGAAACATTCTATGTCTTTATTGTCAAACCACATTTGCGCCACAAAAGAAAGTAGAGCAGAAGTCATTAACAGATTTGAAATATGTGAGCTCTGAGAATTGTGAATACTGGCTGTAAAACCATTTCTTTATTCTATCTGATACACGATTGGGAAAGGAGATATTCTTTTGTTATAAACAAGTTTTGGTATTCACATACTACTATATGTATGCAATGAGAATAGAACAATATTAAAATCAGACACACTGTAACTTAAGAACCAAAAAATGAAAATGTATTTGAGTGAATTAAAATTAAAAAACATAAAACCAAACAAAATCAGAATTTAAGTCCACAAATTAATTTGTGGAATTATTTTTTACTCCAGGAAAAAAAAAATAGGCAAAACACTGCAGGAAAGAATCATGGAATGCTATTTTTTGGTCAAATTTTATTTTGCCAGAAGTACAAACTCATTCTAGTTACTTGGTGCAGTGAGCAGCACATATGACATAATGCTCCCTGGAATTTTGAATGCCATAGCCACCTTTCTTGTCAGCCTTTCTGTAGGGGTGGACAACACATTCTCAACTCAACCTCAGATCTCTCAACTGATATGTAGTTGGTTAATTTGAATACTTGGAAAAGTCAGAATCTCTGTATTAGATCCAGTTGGATCTGTTAGCATGAACGGGAACAATTTTCATAAAAAGTTACTTTCAGAACAGAAAAGCTTGATTGCAATAAAGCCATTTCTCACTTGAGAAATCACAAGCCTTTTGAAAGAGATTTTTTTCCATCATGAGTTTATGTGTTTTACCAGTTTAAAGGATAGAAAGTAACCAGGTTTAACCACTGAAGCACAACCTCAGTTAATCCTGTAGCTGTGTTAGGAAACATTTAGAATGACCTGTCTCATACTGCAAATAGATATGAAAAATTGCTGGAAGAAATGAGACTTTTACTAAGTAAACCCCCATATTTTCCTATACAGAGTGATTACACTGAAATTGATCTCCACAGTAATATATTAGAATATAATACATAGAGGTAGTCTGCAAGCACCTACATCTTCCAAGCAGAAACCAGAGATTCCTGCTTTTGGCTGAAAATCTGTACTACATTAGACAACTAGTCATTACCTGAAAAAATTAAGGGGCTGTAGATGTTGTGTACAACATCTGTTCATTCTGTCCCTAACTCTGATCTTTTAAATGGCTTAAAATAAGGTCAGAGAAAAGTAAAATATCCACACACAGAGAAGATTCCTCTGGCATTTGGAAAAAACAGAACAAGCTACACTTAGTACAGAAATCACTTAATGAGGATTTGAGAATCATTGGTTTTCTTCTCCATTTTGCTACCAACTGACCTTTGGCAAGTCACTGTAACCTCCAGTGGCTGAGAAATGTGAAAAACAACTAAGGAAACAAACATTAAATAATAAACTTTCTAAAGTTTTTTTACAACTAACTTAACCTCTTAGATGTTGATGTCTTGAATGCATTTAATATGTTAAACTTAGCTGAGAAGTTCATTATTGTGAAGGAGAATTTTTAGAGATATTTGTTTACCGTATGCCTCTTTGTTCCACCATAACTTTATCACATCCTGTTGCAGTACATGATGTTGCAAGAGAAACATAAGGAATAACTTGTACACTGAAATAATTTTAAAAGGCTCTTATGCGTTCGACAAAGCAGAAAGAGAGGAGGGAATCACAAGGTGAGCAAAGGAAAGATCCACACTCATTATCTGTTCATCTCCTCTGAAAATGTGTAGATTTGCATTTTAGTTAATGGTCATCATACAGACTCTTATAATTTTTTTTTCATTTCTATTTTTCTATTTATTTTTTTCTAAATTCTAGGAATTTTTTTTCCTACATAATCCTACTTAAAGATAATTAGATAGGACCTTTGAAGTCTAATACATTCATTCCTAAGCAGTAGTCCATTCTCCATACCAAAGTAGTTATGGGCATGTCTTAAAAAAACTTGATGCAAAATGGCTTTCCTGGAGATCTTGGAATATTGTATTGCTTTTAGATTTCTTATCAAACCCTAGACTTAAAATTCTAAAATTTTTGTTATATTTATGAATCCACATAGTAATCACTTGCACATTTAACTGTACTTACATGCAAGATATCCCCAGATGTAGAAAGTTCATTAGGAATAATTGTGAGATCAATTTGACCCAAAAAAGGGGGTAGTTATGGTTTGCTTTATTTCCTTTTTTATTATGTCAGTTAGGCTCATTATCCTGTGAGACCATCCCCACTGTGCTCTAAAGCATCTAAAGGAATGGTAACAAGCAACTGGAAAGTGTGAATCAGAATTTGTTCCACAGTATGCATAGCAAAATTAGGAATCTAGACTTTAATTTAGGATCCAAGTTATTCCAAGGACTACCTATTCCAAACCAGATCGTAAAATGGTAATACTTTATCAAAAGCTCAAAAGCAGCACAGTGCATGTCCTACAACAGCCCTTAAAAACATAGAAATTAAAAGATAAATCAGGTGCCAAAATACAGAAAAACATGTGGTAATTCCCATAGTTTATAAATACTGAATATTGTTGCTGGCAAACCAAGAGTCCTACAAAATTACTGTGCCAGAACATCTCACTCATATCCAAAATAAGTTTTCTTCACACTGGTGAAGCAGTAAGCCACACTGCTGAAATCTATGAAAATCCATTCTGCAATCCATATGAAGCTCAGGGCCGAGCTCTCCCTGGCCCTGCCTGAAGCCTGAGAGGGCACAGCACCAGGACAGCCCCACCCCAGCCCCTCTGCACTTCACAGGGAGGAACTGGGACACTGCAGTGCCCCCAGGGCTGCTCTCAACACCAAACTGCTCTTGCTGCCTTCTCTCTTGCATCCTTGCCAAGCACATACATAAAACAATAATTAGCTCTTAGCCTCACTAATGCTCACCTAATGTCTTCTCAGATGCTGTCAAATCCATGACTACAGCACTAAAAATCAGATTAACATAATTAATAAGTGATTAACATGAAGTTTAGTTTAGAACTTCAGACATTACGGCAAGGCTCATGTAATTAAAACATTCACGGTAGTTTTGTTACCTTGATTACAAACTTAACAGCATTTAAAACATTTAACTTCTCTAGATTTTTAAAATTTAACTTGCAGAAGTAAAAACAACAGTATCACTCCATCTTCTGATGAAACAGAAATAATTAATATTTATATCTGGATAAGATGTAGTAATGAAAAAGGGAAGTGTGGAAAAGAACAAATGAAGTTATGGAATGTGGTCCATGAAGGAAGGGGTTAAACATTTGCACTGAAAAAGGAAGAATCAAGATTACCAAATAGGTAGAGGACAGATATGAAAGAAATATACAGGTTTTAGATCTAGTGAAAGATATCCACGTCAGTGGCAGGGGAGATTTACTAGATGATCTACTGATCAGTGAAAGGCAAAACAAAACGAGTATGAGAGAATTAATATTTCGTGTAACACACAAACTAAAAAATTAAATTATATTAGGTAAAAGGTTTAAGGCAAGGAAAGAAATGAGTACACAAATGACTTGTGAGACACAACTTCAATTTAGACAAATAAAATAAATGGTTGCTCCAGCTTCTGCAGCACATGGGAGTTCTTAAAATTTAAATGATCTTTATATTACCTGTACTGAGAGCAAAGCACAGCTTTCAGTGCTGTTGCAAGAACTTCAATTGCAGTTATTAAAAATGCATAGCACTATACTATTTTAAACACATTATTCCAATTCAGGTCATGTTTTCTCATCCTTGGTATCTTCAAAATTTCACTGCAAAAAGTTTGGCAGGGTGTGACTGATTTTGAGAGCTTTAGTAACCATTTAATGGCTTGGTTAGGATGATGCACGACAGAGGAGTGTTACATATATTGTGTCTTTTGTGCATACTACTGAAAACAGTTCAGACACAGAAGAAGGAAGAAAATGAGGTAGTGGTTTTATGATGAAATCAAGTAATAATGAAACGAATCAGTGAAAAAAAAACAGAAACACTTTTTAAAGAGAACCTACATTGCTGTGCATGCTATGCAGTGCACAGACACAAAAACATGTTTTCAATATTTAGATCTCAGAACTTTATCATATGTTCATCCTTTCCCCATCCCATCAAAGTCTTTAAGAACCAAACCATTGATCTTCAAAAGCTATTTTAAGTAACACTATTTTTTAAATATATCATTTAACTCTTTATGCAGTAATTCAATTTTATATCACTAATGTTGAAAAAATTCTACAATAGTACATTTTGGTTTCAAACCCATATTTTCCCCAGACACAGCAGTATAATTATTTCAAGTTATTTCTGACTAAATAGGGCAAAAGCATCTTTGCTATAAACTAAGACCAACAAGGGATGCAAAAAGACCATCGACAATCAAGTGAGGAAGTGGTGGAGCAGATGGATAAACAAAAGCTGTCTGGGGTTTATTAGACACAAGAGTCCTCCTAATCAGCAGCAGAGGACTAAAATGAGCCCACCTCAAGCGTGTCCACTAGGTAAGCATGTGCCTACATAGTTTGTGAGGAAAAACCATCCTGCCTTTCCTAGGAAATCAACACAGAGTGCCTCTTTGAAGCGCCTGTACACCAACTCAAACAGCAAGAGAAACAAGCAGGAGGAGTGGGAGATCTTGGATCTTCCCAGGAGGTTTTTGGAGGGCACTGATAGTAACTTCTTGACAGAGATGATTGATAATCTGAGAAGCGCAAGTGCCCTTTTGAGCTTCACAACCTCTCAAGAAAACCTGGTTGGGGGGCAATCTTGGCAGCAGTGACCAAGTCTGATCACCTCAGAACATGCACTTCCTTTTTCCTCAGAGCAACCTTTTATCGAGACGTGATATCTGTATTTTATACATAAGGCACTGAAGAAAGAGAATGTTCCTAGGCAAAATTCTCCACACAAACACAAGCAGGCCCTGCCTGTGCTCTGCAGTAATGAGCAGCCAAGAAGCCACATGAACACAAAGGCAAGAACCTGAGATAGACAGACTCACAGCTTTTTTCAGCTCGAGATTCGGTTTGTGTTCTGTGTGCAGCCCCAAGGCAGTGGGGGCAAAACTCAGTCACATTCACCTACAATACATCTCTACTATTATTAACTAAATAAGGGTTGTGAAATAAATACAGGAAAACCCAATAAATTTAATCCATGCTTCACAAGGATACCCTCTAAGCAAGTCAAACTTCTTTCCCTTCTTGAGGTGTCCATCAGTACTTGCAACCACCATCCCATGTTTTGAAGCAATCTAGTTTTTGGGCCTAGGACACATGGACTGCAAAGACTGAGACAATCAACTTGAATTCAAAAGAGGTTTGCCATAATTTAAAAGAAATGGAATAAAATAAAATGTAGAAAACATTGCATTTTTATAGCTTTTTTTTTCTTCTACTCCTACTGGACCAGAGGTATCTTTAATACTGGCCTCAGCTCAGGTGCCAAGAAGACACTGATTCAATAATCCTTCTCTCAAATCACACACACAAATGTCACACACACATACAAAAAATGACAAAGGATTCCATTTGAAACTGATTTTAGATTTCTATAAACTCCACCTACATTATTCATATTTTATTACTTTCTGACCACTCAAGACTTCCTTTACTGTTGCTTAAAGCTGCAAGATAGTGAAGCTCCTGTCTGTCCCTCCTTGAGTAGAATAATCCTCTGTCCTAGCTTTGAATCTCCATATATGAGATTTACTTTTTTTTTGCATATATTGTAATTGATTTTTATGCATATATTATACTTATAGCTTATCAGTTAAAAAAACTTACTATTTTGAGGCTCAATGTTCAGCTCATTAGGTAATCTATATGATCAAATGATACTGTTAAATAACAGTGCAAAGAATAAAATAAAACCCACTAAAAATGATTTGCTTATACTGCAGCACATGTTACCATGGAATTAATTTTTATTTCAGTCATAATAAAGAACTATTCCCAAGGCAGCTAAGGGCTTATAAAATTCATAAATTCTTTTGTACTTGTCAGCAGAGCCTCTCACCTAATAGTATGTAAATTTCTTTTTGGATTTAATTTTGGTTCATAAACTCTTTTAATCAATTAAAGATAATTGAACTAAGACTGATAGCAATACAGGAATGCTTGCTCATGTTGGAAGCTAAATCAATTCCTACCATAACATATAGCAATTCTTCCAAATTTTTGAATCAAGGTTTCACAGCTATTATCAGATACATATAGGATTTTTTTTTTATTGTACAATGCAATTCAACCCCAATATTTACAGCTGGTCTTCTCAACAGTTCCATATAAAAGCGTGCCACTACTTGTCTGAGTATCAACTTCAGCATTTTCTTTTTCTCTGTGCCTTCTGCTTTTCCAAATGTAACCTACTTCTTCTTCCCTTTCAAACTCTCATTGCCCTCTCATCTGCCTTCTGGCTGTTAGTAATACATCCTTGAATTCAGCTAAAGGTTTCAGCCCTTTTTATCCAAAGTAACAGAAAACAGAACTCTTCTCTGCCCTCCAGAATTCAATTGTGACATTGCCAGGCTCCCACAGTACATATCCCCCATGTCATTGATTTATCAGGTAGAGACTATAACTGACATCCTCAAATCAAGAACAATAATTTGTTCGTAAACTACACAGAAATATCTCCCATGCAACATCTTGAAATTAAGACAGTTACTTGTAGACAGATGGTTTAACTCTGTTCCAACTTGATTGTTAATGATTTTGTAGTTATGTAGACTGATTTCTGCAGTTTCTTTTAGGTGTCTGAAAAAATCAAAAATCCATTTTTGACAGATGATGAGCCAGCTAATGCACACTATGGAGAGCACATAGTGGATGTACTGTTTCAGAATGAGAGAGGAAAAATGTCAGAAAAAAAAAGCATAAAAAACTTCTGGTGATTTTTTTTATTGCTATTAATGGAGAGCTTAGTTTCTCCTACGTACAAAGAACTGACTGGTACTGGTAATGAATCCTCTCAGGAACTTATCATTTCAGTTCAGGTCTTGAGCTAGAAGTTTTACATTTTTTTGGTGCTAATTCAGGCCTTTTTATAAATGTATGAAGACATTGTTGCCATTCACTCTCTTTCACAACTGAACTACACTACAACCTTCTTATATCCAAGTTATTAAAGAGACAATCCTTAAAAGAAAAGGGGCATAAAGGAGAGGGAAAGGAAACAGCAAGTTGGTACACCTGGACAAAAAATTCCACACTTCACACATTTCTCAAAAACTGCAAATACATACTCATAAAATCTTAACAGGGTTTGTGCTCATTTACAGAAGGATAATCTCAATATGACCATATCAAAAAACTAAACAAGTGCATACAGAACTTACAGACATTTAATATTTTTTAAAAAGACATTTTAAAATTTAGTGTTTTTCTAGTACAAAAAATATGCATCCTGATGCATAATTTCAAAGAAAACCAAGCTTAAGCTCAAGATGCAGTTACCAAAGAATGAGTTTTCATACAATAAATTCAATTAATATTGTATTTCTTATTTAAAGCCGAGCACTTCCTCTTACTAACAATTTCCCACTTTCTGCTCCTTCTATTGAGAAAGGGGGTTTTTGCTTGGTTGGGGTTTTTTTTTTTACTTTTTAAAAATTTCAATTCTATTGTATTTAAAGTAAGTTGCTAGATACAAATATAAAGTGTTGAATAGTTCATATACTATAGAAACACTGTTTCTATTAATTCAGAATTATGAAAATTAAAGAGCATTTTATTTCAAGTTTAGTTCTGTTTTGTAATGGTAAAATTGCACAGTGTCATTTGTAATTTGACATATGACAAATTTTTCCATGCCAAGATCTCAAAAGAACATCTAGGAACAGAGAACACCACACTATGGCTATGGAAATAGAAACATACTATCCAATGCTTATTTGGAGCTGCTACTGCCACTAGGTTTACACAGTAGTGAGAACTTTAAAGGTACACTTGCATTTTCTGTGCAAACAAGACTGAAAGAAATAGAAAGAAATATCACATTGTTTGGAAAGACAACATGATAAAGAGACTTCCAGTGTAAGCTAATAACAATACTATGTTTCTGCCTATTCATACAAATACACTTTAATATTAACTGTTCTCTTTTACATACACATTCAGATTTATATGGACAGTTTATTCATCACAAGCCGTGGTTTGGTTATACATGTTATGCACACATGCTTGTACACAGCATCAAAAAATTAGAAATATAATAATTTAAAGCATTTAGAAACATCTATTCTAGTACAAATTTTATTAAAAGAATTGAAATATTAAAATTCTTTTAAACAGAGTTTACCCATTCAAACCACAAACAGGGAGAGATTGCTTAGCTTCTATGTAAGAACCTAATAGTTCCAAAATCCAAAAGAAGGAATCTATTTCAAAGATAGCATATGGATACATTTCTTTTTGCAGCCGCATCATATACGCTGATCAAATCCTAAATCTGTGTGTGTGTAAGACCTTGTATTACTCCACGAGGTCTTCACTTACTATGCTGTTAATGAGCTGGGTTGCTGTGAGAAAAGCTGTAACAAAACAAGAGCTGCTGACAAGAGGCCCCGTAAGGATGCACACACTCTGCTGCGTGGGTGTTGCGGATGCAGCAATGCACTGCACTTGCAAGAGAGAAGCAGCAATAAGTTTGTTGATATAAAACAGCAATGTAACAAAGCTGAGTAGTAAATGTCTCTGAGCTTTAACAAGACTCAATGGCAAGGTACACTTCATTATTTACTCTTGAGTAGAGGGTCAGACAAAACTGAGAAAGGACCCCCTCACTCTCTAAACTCCTTTCTGAGGGAGTTTAAGGCATGCTGGATCCAGACCTAATCCCAGACTTAGCCAATAGTTTATGTGTAAAGAATTATATGTGTACAGTCAATCCTTTACATCACTTAGAAAAGATTTCAAAGTTTCAGCATATTTATTCCCAATTCACTTACTGACTCAGCCCAAAGCAGTAACTTTGAGAGGTGTCCCAGTTCAAGGGAAGATTCTGGCATGCAGCCTTCTGCCATGCACAGAAGTTCAGCAAGGCCTGGGCTGTCCACTACTTAGGGAGTAAGATGATTTACTTATAGTCACATTCATGTACCAGCTGTAGTTTGGTTGGCACATAGTCCGCAGCTTTTCAGCAAGGCTTACAGTCCTAACTACTGTGTTCTGCAGCTTTCCCAGCATCCAGCTTAAGCCAGAGACAGGCAGTCAGATCCCCACTGATATCCAGTACTCAGGCAGGCAAGAAAAGAGAGGGAGAAGGTAGTGGGCATACCATCATAGTGAACAACTTAGCAATGCCTTGACTTCTGAGAGTTTCCTTTTATATTCACCACGCACAGAACTTCCTACACTTATAAACACCAAGAAGAAAGAAACAGGAATTGTTCATCTTCCAATTTCTCAACCCCTCCTGGTCTTTATCTGGCTACCAGAAGCCCTTCAAGCCAAGATCTCAGTCCTGCTGCCAGCCCATTTCAAACCACCACAGCTTTCTGCCTGAGTCTAAACACAAGTTTTATGAAATGGAGATGTACAACACTTCAGTAAACCATAACTGAAAACAGTCTTTGCATTAATATTTCAATTTGAATGTTTCTACCATTTATTGTTATTAAGTGTTATCAGCTTCTTAGTAACTGCCGTAATTAGGCACAGCACTCCATATGGATGGATTTTTTTTTTAAGTTTCAGATGTTATAGTTTTGCTAACAGATAAATGAGTCATCAGTCTGTCACATAAAAGAGAGCAAAAAGAGTAGATAAGAAAATTTTTCTTCAAGGCTTTTGGAGGTCATGGAATCAGTGAGATTTCAGAGAAAATAATTTACTTTTTATAAAGCTGCTTCAAGTTTGAGAAACAATTACTTGACACTGAAACCATATAAGCCTTAAAAACTGCTGACCACCGTAGATGCCCAGGCTGAGGATGGCATTTCAGAGCCCAGGCTGGTGCGCTCACAGCTTGCAGCAGAGACCTGTGCCCTAACTGAGGGATGCCCTCCCCACGCTTGAGCTCGCAGCAGCGGTGCCCATGCTCTCATCATTCAGCCTCTCTTTTAATCCTTAAAGATTTCCGTGTTTCAGTGCCACTCAGCTAAAACTCACACCTTGCAAAGCCTGAGGGAAACTTCATGAAGTGGAGAGCACAGGTACCCCTCTTCAGTCACTCTCAGTCTGCCATCTGTGGCCATGATTGAAATGGCAGATTCCTTTCTCACTGTTGCTTTTCCAGAAGAATCACAGAATACAGCACAAGCTGATGTTCTACTGTCACAAGTCTCTGCTCTGGGTGTCCCTGCCAGGTACCAGGGTGCTGCAGGAGAGACAGGAGCTGCCCCCTGCCAGGAGCAGGTCATGCCAGTCAGCTCCCACCAACCCACTGCAGTGCCCTGCTGAGTCCCACAGCCACTCTGGAGGGTCCCTGAGGAAAGTGTGTTCTGAAAGGACAAAAAATGCCTGTAGATCAACAAGGGACGAGGGACAAATGTGTGAGAAACAGCTCTGGAAAGACCCAGGTCATCCCAGAGGGCAGGAAGTTGTGCCATCTGCACAGGGACAGGATTCCCTGGCAGCCTGCAGAGAAGCCCAGCCAGAATAGGTGGATATGACTGCATATTTACACAGCCCTAAAGCTCCCCTCCATTAAAAAAGAAAATACTACCAGTGTAAAGGCACTTTGGTGGGCTTGAAATGAGTCCATCAATGCCATTTTGTTATTGCTAATCCTAGAAAAGAAAAGGTATTTTCTTTCAGAAGATTAAGGATAGCTCACATGCAAAGGCATTTAAAGCATTTACATTTCTAATTGTGCCATTGTCAGTTATAGTTACTTTGCTCCTCCCACAAATTTGTTGGTAATGTGGGATACAAACATGTGCTCATATCAAAACTAAAAAGAGGGATTGACAGACAAAGCCTGATATTCAGCCTGTTCTCTTTCCCTTGCTCAATGGAAAAGTCGAGAAAACCATTCACACCTGCATGAAACATTTCTCTCCAAAGACAGCACTCAGCAGCAGAGCACCGCATTTGCAAAACTTCGCTCCACTTGCCCGATTTGCTTTGTTTTTATGGTCAAATGGTTCCCCCAAGAGTGACTTTTTACAAGCTCAGATTGAGCCAGTGTGTCATCTGAGCTCAGAGCTGTGAGGTACCTGATCTACAAAAGCAGCACTGATATTTAACTGAGTTAGAAAGCTCACTGAGGCTTTTGAAAAACATCCATGAAGGCATTTCCATTTAATGTGATTAGCATGCTAATTCCATCAGCTCAGTGACAAAGCTAAGATAGTGTCATCTGGAGTATTTGGAGTATTGTGACAAATCTTTAGATATTTATACTGTTTTCTATTGTTTTGCCTCTAGAGTTTCTTCACTGCTGTGAACCTACACCAATTAAGCTAATTGAGAGTATCACCACATTTTTGGTACAAGATTGTCTTAGAGAATGCAAACTGAAATATTTAAAAGGTATAATAAATTTGCATTCTTATCAGTAATTTGGGGGTAGGGGAGGAGGGTTACTAGTGATCACTGTTTCATTGGTCCATGAAAACCATCACAGATTCAAGAGCTGATATGTTACAAATACAACCAGCCATTGTTTCACTGGAATACAGCAATTGCTGTGCCTATGACAAAAAGGATTATTGGCCGATTTTGTGCTGAAGGTGATAGAGCTGAGGAAGGAAAGCCGATGTCATGGTTTAATGGTTAATATCATGGTTTAAATTGGTTATCTCAGTGATTCTTATCTAATTCAGCGTACACATGTTTTTGATATTTATGATGCTTCTGCACTGAGTTTTACAGTACCTTTCACATAGTCACGGGAACTGCACATTTATGTATGGTCTGCGTGCATGCTGAGCAAGCAGAAGACGAAGCATGAAGCAAGGTGCTCTGCCAAGGTTTGCCAGAATGGTGGTACCAATCATAAGAGGTAAACCTGACAGAAAACAGTCTCAGGAACTCCTTTTACCAATCTCAAAATGCATGACTGAGAGCACCAGCAATGAGCAAGACTTTCCTACTATAGTTATGTTTCTGGCTTTTTGGCACTACAAAGAAGATTCTTTGTTTTTCGTACTTTCATTCTTTCATTTTATTCTTTGGTTTTTTCATATACAAATATACATTAAACTTAGCACATGCTCTATACACAGTCCATTTTCAAGAAACTATGTATGAAATATGGCAAACTTTATTTTAAGGTAGATACAAAAGTGATAGAAACTGAAAAAGCCACGATGGAAGTTTCCTTCAAAATTCTACCTAGAAATCAATTGTTTCGTGTTAATGTTCCCATTTGGTTGATCCTTATTATGAAAACAAAAGTCTTTTTCAGCAAACTTTCTCTTTGTGAATTGTTATGAAATGTCACTTGCCAAAACATATTTCAAGCAAAAGAATGACATGCAATTTCTTCCAGATTATATTGCCATCTGAAAGACACCAACATGTGTGAATGAGATTATAAATTGTCTACTCTGTTTTTCAATTTCTCTGAGCTTGAGGATTCAGAAACACCATGTTCACCTCTGAAGGAAATGAAAGAACATCCAAAACACAAACAATGAACCTTTTAAAATCTTAGGCTAAGCTAAGTTAAATTGAATAGTACAAAGATATAATACGCTTTCTTTAACAAACAAGGCATTTATTATTTGGCTTTAATCTACTTACACACAATTTCATAACATAATAACCATATTATCATTGCATAGATATTAAAAAACTGGTAAACAACAAAAACAAACTGTCATTTAATCATTACAAACACCAAGCAAAGCCAAAATCAGGGTTGCCAGAACTGCACTGACTGCCTAGCTCCCTTCATGCTCTCCCTTTCAGACACTAACATGACATTGTACTATTTTTGCCTCACCTCAAAAGATCAAAGTCTAACTGAAAACAGTGAGGCATAGCTGACAACTCCATAGTTTTTTTCCAGCCTACTGCTTTAGTGCTTTTTGGCAGTACTGAGTTTTTGTTCAACATTCTCTGGACATGCAGGAGTCAGAATTAAACACTATTTTACAACAACAAACTTCTGAGAGTTTTTCAAAATAGCTATTTTAATTCAAAAGGCATTTTCAACTTTTCAGAAGTTTGAGCAATACGTTCATAAATGGAGAGACATCATAAATCAAAAGGAAGTAACATTTGTGTATAATTTGAATAGATTTGATGGCAAAAGCTACTGATGCAACTCCACTTTTACAAATTATTGTTCATATACATATGTCTAAGGATCAGTACATATCTGCTTCTTTTTTGTTGTTATTAAACAAAATCTGCAATACTCTTAGATGTGGCTACATAGTCTTCGGTGAGTCCTAGAGAATACAAAAGTCTGGGCTGTAGGAAGAATAATTAAGCCTGATCTGCATATAAGTTTAGTTTCAACACATGCAAAATATTTCTTGAAGCTTTGGGATATGAAGCTAATAGCCCAATTTGTCATATCTACCATGAATTATGAAATAGAAAATGCACTGGGGAAAAATATTCAGCTTGATTTTATTACTTTCACTGTTTCAGTTGAAATGCTTATATATGCCATGCTATCTAGCTCTTAGTCATTTGCTTGACAATTTTATTTGCCATCATTTGCTCAAAGAAAACCTACAGAAAAGCTCAACAAAAACTGCACAAAATACATACAGCACTGCATGAACTAGGCATTGCCCATCACCCAAGAACAAGCAAGTGCTGTCAGCAAGGGTTCTCACTTGCTGACATCAGAAAAGCCACACTGACAGCTTCCACTGGCTACCCATGTTTGCTTAGTGCAGCAGTCCCTTCAGCTTAGGGAGAGCAAACAGAGGAGCAGGAGGCCGCCTCCCTCTTCTCCCACTGCACAGAATGAGAGGAGGCCATGAGAAGCTCTGCAGCTGACCCACCCAAAGCAGATCTGTTCAGAGTACAGAAATACAGGAAGAGCTCAGCTTGCAAAAGCTTTTAGATTCTGCCTGTGGAGAACCAGGTGACTGCTGGTTCTGCTGCCACAGCTGGAAATGCCTCCAAAGCACTCAACTTAACCTTACCTGCACAGCTGCATGCTTTTGCCAAGGCAGAAATGGTATGAGATGGGAGATGCACAAGCAGCTGCTAATGAGTGTTGTCCTCATTAAAGGTCAAAGAGAGATGTCTGTTTGCCATTTTAAGCACAAAAATAG
The DNA here is from genome assembly GCF_047830755.1 of Zonotrichia albicollis. Classification (NCBI taxonomy): domain Eukaryota; kingdom Metazoa; phylum Chordata; class Aves; order Passeriformes; family Passerellidae; genus Zonotrichia; species Zonotrichia albicollis. The sequence goes on from NC_133821.1 coordinate 57,860,101, forward strand.
AAACAAGGCAGGCTTCTTGTGGACCTCAGTATTTTATTTACTGGCACCAAAGCAGTGAAAGTCTGATGTCATGTGTAACAGTTTACCTTTGACATGCAAAAGGACATATGGCCTGATGGGGCTATAAAGCATAAAAACTTCTAACGTACGTAGAATGGCCATTCACAATGTATTACAGTTCAGCTTCATATTGAAGCTATTCAGAGTATATCGAAAAATCCTTTTAGATACCTGCGAGGGTCAGGCTGAAAGACTATTGTGGTTCTTTGCAGTAATGCAAATGTAATGTTTAATGGGCACAATGAAATCAAGGTGATACAAACTGACAAATATAACCACATGAAGCTTATTATTGTTACTTTGTGGTAATAATGTCTTTCAGACACATTTTGGATGTTGTTTTTTAGTCAAAATCCATCATAGCTTCCATAACAAGGTGTGTTGCATGAAGACACTTAATACAATTTTCAAATCAAAGTTATCTTTTTTATTAGTGCACAGATGGCAAGAAATCAGGATAAAACATTTGACACTTTCTTTACATATAGCTTAAAAGATATGTAGCTGTTATAAGTCTGTTTTATATTTTCACATAGTATTCTTCAGCAGTTATTTGAAAAATGAACACGCATTGTAAAATTCATTATTAATCATCATTATTTCTTAAATAGTTATAATGTAGATAATTTGAGCCTATTTTAATCACCTACAGTTATTCTGAAAGTAAGACTTGTTTCTGCTCTTTTTCTTTTCCTTCCTTTTTGTTTCTGCAAGTAGAATGAAATATGTATTCTTTCTGTTTGGACAAAGGAACGATGCAAAAGAAACAAACAAGGCTTATAAATGTGTTCATAAGATATAAATCAGAGTCCTCTTCAATCTGTTGCAGTATTTTCCTTCAGCCAGAGAGTCATACTATGGTTTTTGGCTCTTTTACTGAATTGAGGAATCATTAGGCCTTATCAACAAAGTGACTGTTGCAGACAGGCATTGGCATTTGGATCTAAGTTAATCTCCTGTATAAACTGAGGACAAATTGTGTAGTTACTTTGAAAGGAAGAAAAAGAGGCTTAGGACTCTAGATTATCTGTTCCACTAAGAACAAACAGCTCCCATGTGAAGAGGATTTGGCAAGATAAGTGCTACAGAAGCACTGACTTAGAGCAATCCAAGCTGACTCCACAACCCACTGACAGAAAAGCTCACAAGTTATTGCTTTCATTTATACTCTTTCTTGATTATTCCTTAAGCAATGAGAATAACCACTGCTAAGGAAAAGCTGCAGTCAATACCGGAGGCCAAGAGACAGCACTACCTATTTACATTATTGCCAATAGTCCTCATCCCAAATGGGAGGCATCCTTACAAAAAAAAAGCAAGTGATATTCCCCCAGTTCTGTTGGAAAACTGACTTCTTTTTTCAGAAAGTTGACATATCACAACAGTACAGTAAGCATAAATGACACAGCCATCCTGAATTGAATCTGCAGGTAGCCTGGAGCAGGATGTCTAAGCCTGTGTAGTAATCCCCCAGCTCACATTAATCACTGTCCTCATGAATCTGATTATCACCCTTCTCAAGGACACATAAGAATTCACCATGACTAACCATTACCATTTCACCAAGAAATCACCATGATTCACTTCAGGATTATTACCCTACTGCAATACTACAAATAGCATTTTGTTTTCCTTCCCTCCTTCCTGACAAAATCTGCTCCTGCTCTTTTTCATGAAAAGGAAAATCACATTCCCCCCACTACTCTTTGTGGGTCACCTTTATGGGGTGAAGACAACAGATTGTTGAATCTTTCAACAAACACCTGTCCTATCACAGGGCAGCTAGAAAGTTGGAGATGGCTGATTAAATAGCAATATCCAAAGAGATACCACAGCAGAATCCTCCTCCATATTAAAAGCAAAAAAAAAAAAAAAAAAAAAAAAAAAAAAAAAAATCAAAATAAGTCAGGAAAACTCAAGAATGCTTTGAAACAGGAGAAGTATCTAAGGTGTATTGGAGTAGGTATTAGGCATAAGATTAAGCAACACAGGATAATGAAGAACAGAGTATCATGAAAAACATGATACTCCTCAAAGCTGCTATGCACTACTGAGTGGCTGGTAAGTTTTAACACCAACAGTCTCCTAATTAAAATTATGCAAATTAGAAAAAGTTGAATAATTACAATAGGATAGAAACAGCAGAAGATTCAGCTAACACATCCATCCCTCAGTTTCATTAAGAAGTTCCCTCTGCAACACTTTGGTCTCTGCTTACAACTGTTTGAGGCAACAAAACAATGAAAAAAAGCAGCCAAGGATGGGGCTGGTTTAGAAATCCTAATGTGAGAAAACCATATTGGCTTGGAAAAAAATTCCCTAGATTTGGGAAAATCCCTAAATTACCTGCCTTTTTCTCTTTAGTAGCAGTTCTGTAACAGAAAGAGTACATTTATAATTTAAAAAAACCCAAAACAATGTACATAGTTCTCTGATTATATCTAATTATTTCACTTACAAGCAAAGGAAATACTTTCCCCCCACCCCCTCTCTCCAACTCCTTTGGTTTGGGGAATTTTTTGGTCACACTATAAAAGAATTAAACTGTTTTTAAATGCTAGCACCAATAGTCATTTTAAGAAAAAGCATAGTATAGTATAGTATAGGTCACAGGAATTAAATTTTAAACAATGGCAATATGCTCCTCTTTTGAAAGTAGAGTTATTTTAACTGTGGTCAAAAGCACCTGTAGGGTATCTTCAAGAACTGAAGTCAGCAAATTTTTTTAAGAAAAAAATGCACAAACCACCCAAACAGCTGCATATATTTAACATGCGTCAGCAAAGACAGTTCTAAATAAACTCATAAACAATATTCTGATCAAACAGGAGCAGGCAACTGAACAGTTCATAATCTTGACACCAGACATATTTTTCTGCCTCCCTGGGAGAAAGTAACTATGTGCTTTTTCTTGACAACTACATACTCAATCTTTTTCTTGGTACTTTTAAGTGTGAAGACTCCCATATTTTTATTTCTATGCTTCCATTAGAAAATACTTCTAAAAGCCTGCAACACTTGCTTAGTACTAGTTTCTTGTCTAATTCACTCAGAATAGCCATGAATTTTGTGAAAGAACATGTAGTCAATGAACTACAAATTTAAAGATAAATTCTTAAGTAACCTCTATGATTTACCTAATATTTTGGACCTAATGCACAGAAAGCACCTTTAGTAAGATTTTTACTTACATAAGCAGTATTTCTCAGAGGTAAGCTTTCTGCTCTATGAGCTGTCAGTCTGAATCAAGTTTGATATAGTGTGGTGACTATGAAACACAAGTTTGGGCTTCAGAGAGAGAAGATAGGTCCAAAATAAAGTTATTGCTTTTATGCCAGCTGACTACATTCCACAGGGGAACTGCAAAATGCAAGGGTAGGAAGAAAACATTTGTCATTTCATTGAACTTTTTCTCCTTTTATGACTTAGTTTTGGCAGACAGAAGCAACTCTTTGCAGCCAGTTTGTATTACCTCAAACTCTATGACACACCTGTAACAAAACATCAGCCACAAAGATTTTGTCTTAGAGCTGTCTCAGCATCCAGGTCATGCCTACTTCATGTTTCTTTTGTTGGGTGGGTGGGAGCTTTCTTGAAGGGGCAGAAAACCATTGTTTTAAATAAGAGTTTCAATAATAAAAAACAAACAGTCTAAGAATTCACCTCAGGGATGATACACCAATATGCTAAAGCACTGCAAATCACTCCTCCCCGAAAGGAAATTGCTATGTATGGAAACGGATTCTTCCTATGACAACTCCTTCTTGACATCCAGACTCTAAAGTCTTTCTAAAGAAAAGATTTTCCTCCTTCATTAAGCAGGTCACCCTTTCATAGAAGGAGATCAGGATAGTGAAGCAGGACCTGCCTTTCATGAATGGGGTCTGACCCCCTGGTTGTCCCGCATGTGCCATGTGATGGTACTCAGGATGATCTGCTTCATGACCTCGTCTGGCACTGAGGCCAGGCTGGCAGGCCTGTACTTTCCTGGATCTTCTTTCCAACCCTTGTCGTGGATGAGTGTCTCTTCCAGTCAAATTACTCCAGTTAGCCAGGACTGCTGGTCACTGATGGAAAGGGGCTCAGTGAACACATCTGCCAGCACCCTCAGGATTCCAGGGTGGATCCCATTCTGTACCATAGACTTGTGCAGGTCTAAGTGGTGTAGCAGGCTGGGAAGCACTTCCTCCTGGAGTGTGAGGGCCTCATTCCGCACTCTGTCCCAGTCTTCCACCTCAGGGGATTTGAGATCCCCAGAACAACCGGTCTTTCTATTAAAAATTGAAGCAAAGATGAGATAGAGAACCTCAGTCTTTGTCACTGTGTTTCCTGGAGATTCTCCTTACCCCTAATTTTGTTGCCAATGTATTTATAGTTATTATCAGAGAATGGCCTGCTCCAATTCCTTTAAGACTTCCTTCTTAAAGACTGCCCAGCCTTCCTGGATTCCTTTGCTCCTCAGTACTGCCTCCCAAGGGACTCTCTCACCAAGTCTCCTAAAGAGGCAAAGTGTGCTCTCTGGAAGACCATGTTTTGGTGATCCTGTTCTTTTTTTCTCCAATAATTAAAGCTATCATTTTGTTATCACTGTGCCCAAGACTGCCTCTAACCATCACTTCACCAGCCAGCCCTCTGTTCACAGAAAACAGATGCAGCAGGGCATCCTCCCTAGCTGTCTCGCATCAGTGGTATCAGAAAGTTATCTGTCACACACTCCAGCAATGCTCCGGGTTGTTTGCTCTCTGCTGTGTGCTATTTCCAGCAGACATCTGGTAAGCTGAAGTTCCTCAAGAGAATGAGGACCAGTGATGGTGAGACTTCTCCCAGCTGTTCACAGAGCGTTTCATCTGGCTGTTCACCTGGTTGAAGGGTCTATTACACATTCTCACCATGGGATCTGCCTTACTGGTTCTGCTCCTGAGCCTTACCCAACAGACCCTTAAGCATATCATCATAAAGCTGTAGACAATTAAAACATTCCTTAACACAGATTTAGTCCAGTTGCTGTCCTTCCACACCTTTCCCTAAAACACCAGGCCAAAGGACCTTGCAAGCACATTGAAATCACTCTTGTTATTGCTCACTTGTATGACACAGAAACAGCACCACTGAGATTAGAAGGGTTTTCTGGAACCATCTAGCCCAAGACACTGCTCAAAACAGGGTCAATTACACTGCAATTGAATGTGCAAAACCTCAGTGGCCTAATCCGTAATTTTAGAACACTTGCAAGTGGTAGCATTAAAAATTCTGTGGAATTGCCCAAAGCTAATAGCTTAAATCCTTTTGTTATTCCTGCAGGTGTTATTATCTAGCAGAACATTATGAACTTTCAGTTAAAACTGTTACATTTTTGTAGAAAAAGCAAAGATATTTTGTAAATAGCTTTGCTTGGTTTAAATAATAGTCCCTTTTAATTAGAGGGAGAAATGCGTGCTACAGAATAAGTAAAACATTATTTAAGCTTTCACCTTTTCATCGATGTAAGAAAATCCTAATTAAAGAATGGTAAACACTCTAAAAGTGCATAGCAAAGTGAAAAATGTTTACCGATGAACACTAAGTAACAAAACATTAAACAGATGTTAATGAATGGGAGACAGTTTTAGTTATATGCCTGCAGGAGCTAAAGTTCTGAAAAAAATGTGCACTTTTACTTAAACAAATATCTTTTATTTCTTGCACAGATGTTCATCCTAAAAAAATATGACTTTTTTAACTCATTTCAAGCTTCAAAATAATGCTAAGTGTTGACATAGCTGGTATTGATTTTCTCCTCTGTCCACATCCAATGCCCAGAATCTGTCTGAAACCAAAGTACTCATTCTATGTAAAAAAGGTAACTCAAATCATGCCACTAACATTTTTATATGGTGCTATTTCCCCAATGCTGAAGGGCCTGAAAAATTTTCACCATCTCAATGACAGCTCCATCTTACTGCTGTTCCACTTGTAGACTTTGAAAAGGTTACCATGGGGACTTAACTAGAATAGCATCATGTCAATTAGAAAGTTTGGAAAATGTCAGTTGGGAAGTACTTCTGGAGGCAGACAAGCTGAAATTTAATTCAAGAAAAACCAGGGAGGAAAAACACAGATACATTCATTCATTTACATCCCAGCACAAAAGAAATCCAGTTCATAAAGCAAATTAATAGCATTTTGTATTAACTAAATTTCCCTGTTGTTTTCTTTTTTTCCTGCATATTCAATAAAGACTCCTGGTCTCCTTTCTCACAATTTGTTTGAGACTGATTGAAATTTTCCTTTCAATGCCTTGAAGCTTAAGGGAAAAAACATTGATTGACTGTGAAAAGCACACTGGTGCTATATCCTCAGAAAAATATCAAGGTCTTAAATTTCACTTTGTGCGAGACATGGAGCTTAGAGAAAGTTGCAGGGTATATCCCACAAACAAAACCAGCAGTAATTAGTAACTGCTATGATCAGATCTCGGTACAGCATTTCAACAAACTTAAACTCCTTTGATGCCTGCAGTCTGAAAATATGCACGCAAAAGATTTCTGCATCCCTGTGTAATCTGGCAACAAATCAGCAGCTTTTAGTCTAGGGTTGTGTACTAAATCCTCTCTCTCTGAAAACCTTTGTGTTGTTTGTGCTAGAAATCCTTTCCTATCATGTATTGTCATTCCCAAGAAAAAGTCCTTGCAAAGTTGCTGTTAATGCCACCTGTGGAGAAACTTCTACACTAACTTCTTTGAACAGCTTTTATTAGTGCGGTAATGACAAGAAATTATTAACTATTTCTTCCAACTGACATGGGGAAATAGAACTCCAGGAGGCTATATGCTACTGAGAATATGCAAGTGTTGCATAAGAACAAAGGCCATCTTATTTATATAAACAGCACTGTTTGTTCATGTCTAGTTTAATCCTAAGAAAGGGAGACAGTAAGGGCATCAGCTGCTCTAGGTTTAATTGGACCAATGTTCAAACATCCTTATGAACTTTGTGGTGCAGATTTTGATGCGAAGCTCTGCCAATATTCTGCTAGCTGATTTTCAAAATAATGTGATTAATGAAAAGAAAACTTTGTGCTACAGTAATGTGTTTAAATATAACCACAGCCATTTACTTTTCCCATGCCAGTAAAAGGACTGAGAACTGCAGCATTTAGAGATCTCTTCAGTTTCTTGTCAAGAAACGAACTGTATTTCTATTTCTTTCCTCTGAAGTTCAATATTTCTTTCTATAATGCTATGCCTCACTTTACCTTAATTAAATTAAATTTCCTGTCTACAGAGGTACAGTCTGGAATTAGGCTGCAGCAGTGAGAAGAGCAAACAAGAGATGCATTCAATCCCCTTATGTTTTCATTGCACTTATCTGAATTTCTAATGTTATCTCTAGGTCTAATGACAACTATTGACTTGGAAAACATTTCTTGTTTGTCAAGAGCCAAAAATCTGCTGTATTTAGTGTTTTTGATAAGACAGTACCATTATTGTGGATATGTACCTTTTCCTGTTCTTATCCAAGACTTTTATTTCTGCTTCAACAGCAATCACAGCAAAAAGAAAACAATCAGACATATACCCACACAAACTTGTATAACTTAGAGGCTAATACATTTTCAAACACTGTGAAGTGATACTTGTTGTTTCTAGTCAAACGTTTACCACTCAAGAAAGCCTGTGATTTCTTAATTAGCATTTTTTGCATAAAAATATTAAACATTAGATAATCTAGTTTTCAAAATGTGTTTGGAATACCACAAAATAAGGGACACATTTGCTTTTGAAAATTCAGTGCATATTTCAAACTGAACATCCTAAGCAAGACAAAATTACAGACCCATGATAGTTTTGAGTTAGTACCGAAGAGAAAAACCCAGAGTGACACAACATCAAAGGAAGAGATGCTACAAAAGTTAAATGAGTGGATAAGCACATGCAAAACAGTGCACAAAAAGTTTAAGATGATGCTGGGAATCTGAGTGCCCAAGTATTAACTGAGCATTAAACAAGTGCTTCCAAACAAGCACTCATTTCAAAATTTAACAAAAGGGGAACGAGATCTGTCACCACTAATGAGCCAGGAAAATGTAGCAACACCTTGCTGTGAAAGAAAGACTTCAATATAAACTAATTTGAAATTTTGAGACAAAAGGGTTTGTAAATCTGAAATATTTTAAGAACTTGGACTGTGAGAGGTAAATGAAGAAAAAGTATCCGTAGTGAAAGTAACAGGCAGAATTTTAAAAAGCATTTGAAAGGTATGAGTGGGACTAGATTGCACTTTCCCAAAACAGAGGCGGAAGTATTCAATAACATGTATAATTAGGCAAAGTCTGGATTAGTGCTGCACAGCTGGAGAGAAAAAGTAATAAAATAAATATTGTGCTAGAAAACATGGCTAGGTTCACTCAGTCTGAATTGAAGACATTTGTATTGGTTAGCCTGAGGTCTCCAGGAGCTAATAGAATTTTTAAAAAAAGGTTTATAAGAAAAATCTTTTTCCTAGTTAAAATTCCAGCTGACCATGTAGGTTAGACAAACAGATTTAGTTTGGATACAAGAATATCTAGTTTCAAATAGAAAAACGCCATCAATTTGGCACACTAATTGTAGTTCAAATCATCACAACCAAATCATTCTGTAACTTTATCACTGAAGAAGAGGACCAAGGATGTTGGCCTGTGCTCCACAGACAGACAGGCATGAAGGAAGGAAGATCATGTAAAGGAAGAAAGACAAACCATGAAAACTAAATAACAGCAGTTACTACAAAGAAGATGGTTTACATTTAAAAGTGAACGCTAGCTTGAGAGTCAAAGGTATGTCCCACTCCTGCCCTTCAGCCAGTGGGAACCATAAAAAAAAGGTTTTACTGGTAGCAGAGAGCAGAAGTGCCACTTCAGAGTCCAAGGACAAGAGTGGAGGAACTGCTTTACACTGCTACTCCTAACTTTGACAGCAAGGGAGAGAGGTTGTAGCTGGCTTCCAAAAAACATCAAGGCTATGAAGTTAATATCACCTATTTGATATTTTTGTGCCCTTTCATTCAGTCCTATTAGTTCCTACATTCAAGGGACAGTTTTAGCCATTCTACTCAATGGCAAAGTTCCTGAGTGTTAAATTCTTGCAAAATTTAGGAGAATCAGTGGCTAATGGAAGAAACTAATTTGAGAAAGAGGCACTCCTTAGCTATTATTCATTTCCTGTGCTGGCCACTCAGTACTCATGCAGCTCCACACATTGAAGAAAATTTCCTCATCTGTATGACTAACTGCTGTCTACAGCTAGGGGATGGCAATTTCTAGTTTTTTCCTCTAGCTACCATGTTGAATAGACTATGTTAATAAACATATGTACTGCTAAGAAGCCACACAAATTTAGTCCCTTACAACTGATAAGAAGAAACTAAACAGAACTGATCTTTTGGCATGGGCAAGGGGGAGGTCAGAAAAGTCTGAGTTCAAAATTAGTAGAAAAATATTTACAAAGAAAGCCAATAAAATACGTATTATTCTTAAGGTCTGATTATTTTAGTCAGAACCAGGATGGCAATTTATTAGCTCTGGAACACTACAAGAATTTTAAAAACAGAAACAACTTACACTATTTAGCTTTTACCTAAAATACGAGGACATGCAAATGAGACACGGACTGAGGTTTTTTCAGAATTTACTGGCACCAAAATCACATGTAAGTTTATTAGATTCAGCAGATATCTGTATTGAGGACTTAAATTGGTTATATTTCAAGACTAGGGAATTAGATGCACAATCAAATTGTGAAGCTATTAAAAATTTCAGGTGCAGACCTCTAATCAATGTGTCTATGCAGAAATATACTAATACAACTAATTTTTTTCCTTTTTATGTAACTTACAAAGTGCTGCAGTAATCCTCTGCCACAAGACAGCTGAGTTCCACCACTGCCCAGTAAAAGAAACTGTTCAGCATGAAGTCAGAAGCCATATTATTCTATCATTCTATGTTTTTCAAGTATTTTTCAAATACATTTGCAAGCTTAAATAAAAACATTTATAAACCACTATGAAATTTAGAACTTTTTTCAAAGGTAGACTCCAGCATGGTCCAGTTACATAATCATTGATCATCGGAATAGTCAGATGGAGAGTTTGAGTATATACTAATTTCATATTTTCCAACTGGTGCTTGTTATTAAAAGAGTATTTGTAGTGCATTATGAAAAGTAACTACTCCTAGGCCTTTCTTATATTCTACAGATTTTAAAATTTCAGTAACCCACCCTAGCATTGCATTTCTCTTGCAAAATTGGCAGCATTTTTTCAGAAAAAGCTCCAGTAACTCGCTGTAACCAGATATAGTCCATGTCTTTGTTAACTAATGCACATGTCCAAAAAAAAACCTGCTAAAGTGATGAATAAGTAAAGCAGATTTCAATTTGTATGAGTCATAGCGTCTTTGGTTTGCTGCCATTAAACTGGGTTTCATAAATTCACATCTGTGAAGATTCTTCCAGCATGTAAGCACAGCTGTCCCTCAGATCCAACATTCTCCACATTTTCTGAGCATCCTTTTGTCTGTCTGTCAAAATTAAGCCGCCAATTAGTATCACACAAATCATTCTGTCATACAGGTAGCATCTTTCTCTTCCACTAAACATCTGTTAGGAAAGCTGAGTATTCATGTGCAAATTATATTTCCTTTCAAAGATAATCTCTTAAAATTGTGCTAATAGATAAACTCCTTATATTCAATGTGGGAAGTATTAAGTTGCCTAAAGAAAGAGTGAGTTCAATTTATCAATGGCTCCCACTTCTGCAGCACTTATTTCAAAATCAATTTTACCCATCAGGCAATGTATGTGGCTCTAGTAATACAAACTCGACCAAAATAGTTCATGTACTTATTAAATCTATACTGAGCAGTTTAGTTTTGTTTATTTCATGACAATCAGGAAAGTTGAGATAATTCTTAAGATCCACTCTAATTATCTAACTTAATTTCCTTTTCTATTGATTGATTGCCATATTTACTTGCTTATTGTACAAGTGTCAGTTTGAAAATTAATTTCACACTAGAATTTGTTAAATATCTTGAGGATTCATCTCCTTGCCACATAATTTGTGATCCAAAAATTTTCTTTCCAGGCTTTATTAATCCTAAATAAATCTTAGGTAGGGATATAAGATTTTCAAGCTGTATCTTGGGTGACAAGTCAGGGGCTTGGCTATAGATGGCATAGGGACAGAGAGAACATGTGGCAAGGACAAGGACACACTTGGTATGCTCTCCCTGCCTCATGTCCTCATAGAAACATTCTTGGGCTTATCTTAAGGGCTTTCTTCTCAATCCCTTAACCTCTCCAACCCCTGAGCACAGGCTGGTATCCAAGCCATAGTTTAGTATGAATGCAGTCGAGATAAATCGATTGCATTTTTGAAAAAATGCATGACGCAGAGAACAATTTTTACACATGATCAAATATGCTTACTACTACAATTTTTACATGTCACATTATCCCCAGTGTGAGCACAGCTAATCACATATTCCTTAGTTCTAAGAACACAGTTTTTCCTCCTACATAATGCCTCATGAACCACGTCACCACCTACATATCTTTATATTTCCTACATGAAAATACACAGTGCAGAATCTGTTTATATAATTATTATATAATTATTTCCATTGTTATTTATTTTCCATTCTGCTGCCACTCAAGGAATTTTTAAATAAAATGTGCATCTATGATAGACAGAACTACAGTTTTACATAGCTACAAGTACTTCCTTACTCAAACTCTGCTGTAAAATTATTTTAAAAAAACACTGCTTAAAAACTTTCTGAATCTAATCTGTACAAAAAAATAGTTTTGTTTTGTTGTGTGCTGTTTTTTCAGAAGGGAGAAAAATTCTAACCCCCTCAAGTCATATAATTCCAGTTACTTAATGAAAGTAAAGTGAGTCTCCAACAGAAGGTACTGCAGAGGTATTTTGAATTTCTTTTGCATTCTAAGGTAAGCATGAGACACATTCCAGGCAGATGGGAACAGCAGATTTTTCTTTTAACACCCCCATTCTGGAAAGGAGATTTTTAACACAATCTTTATACTTAGGTTTGCTTGTACACTAAAGGAAAAAAAAAATGCTACTATTTGTTATCTGGGGTCAAGAGAAAGTCAAAACTTATCCCATGAGAAGCATTACTGCTTCTGATATGTTACACTATGACATCACAGTCTCAACAATGGAAACAAGTGATCTGTACTTGCTGTAACCAATAAGCTCTGCCGTTTCATAACGCATGAGCACAAATTCTCATAATGACAAAAAAACCGCTCTGGCAAAATTTAATAGTGGGCTGATAGCAAGTAATTCATTCCATACCTTTAAGCATACTTCTCATCCATCGTGGAATCTTTTTTAGCTTTAAATATAACCTTTCTGAGATAAGGGAAGGAAAAACTGCAAAGGATTTTCATGGTTTTGATTAACCATGGATTTATTCTGAGGCGCACTGATCTAGTCCATATAATCAGTAACAGCTAAACTGGCAGAACACCAGTTGGCATCACCTGCTAGTCTCAGTTTTAGGATGTGTTTCAGGGTTAGATATTTTAGAGACTATAGAATTTGTCTTATCAAAAACATTACAAAAAGCCATACATGACCCATATAGTAACAAAATGAACATTCACAAAGAATTACCGAAACTCGGGAGTTACATTCGTTAACATGCACATCTCTGAATTAGTTTGGGCTTTGTCTCCAAATACACGTTCAGATCCATCACATTGAATCCAGTAATGAAAAGTGTACACTATTTAAAGGTAAAAATCCCTTCAAAACATGTAAACACATAATGCAGAAGTAGAAGGTTTTGAAACAGTATTTTCAATTAACCATTCATGTCATTTACAATCTCCTGGCAACAAAGTGGGAAAACAATCTAAACTAAATTCTGCATGGTTTCAGGAGAAATTGTCTTAGGGAAAAAGCAATCTTGCCACTGTAATCATCAGATGCCATTTGCCTGTGGCAAAACACTACAGAAGGAAAAAAAAGTCTGATACCATCTCTGGTTGGTAACTTAACTGGTTTTTTATTTGAATGAAGCCCATTTTTCAAACTGAACAAAGGTGTTCTTGAAAAATTATTTTCATTAAGTCATTTACCTCTAGCACTATCATGTCATTATTTCTCTCATTTGCCCACTGAAGATGCCTCTTATGGGGTTTATTATCAGTAAATACTGATATTTAGTCTCAGAACATTATGTACTTGGAAGTCTCAACTGAAAGAGTAATTTTGCAATTTCTGGGAAGCAATTGATACAGTTTCCAAATTTATTAACCTTCTAAATGACACTGAAAATGCTAAAGTACTAAATATAACTTTCAGTTAGAACATACTGAAACTCTACAGAAGCATTTAAGGTAATCTCTGAGATAATATAAGCACTTGCTATATCAGTCTTTTGAATAATTTTTAAGATATATAATTTCTCATTCTTTTATAAAAAGCCTTCCCATAAAATTGTGCAGAGGATTTTCTTCATCTATACCCTGTTCTGGATGAGTAGAAGCCTTTCAGACCTTCATAACTTCACCCAAAATATGAAGGTGTCCAAAAGAAGCAAACTTCAGTTCACCTAAGAGTGCCATGCTAAACTTCAGCAGTTAATGAAGGAATTAATAAAAAAATACTTCTTTCATACCAGAAGGCAACAAGGTGTGGTTCAAGAGGAAAAGCGATAAAAGAGAAAGAAGGAACAGCGTCAAACATTTCCTATCAAGAACACAAATACAGATAAACTAATATCGCACTCCTTCTTTCAATTAATTAAAAATTGCTATCAAACATACAGACAAAACACATTCCAAAATCCAAGCCTAATTTTAGTAGTTAGAAAAAAAAAAAAAAAAATCAAAACACAAACAAGATTTTCTTCTTCTCTGAATCAAACATTTCTGACAACAATCCAAGAAAAAGTGCACAAGGATATTTCTAAATGTTTTGTGTATTCATTTTAACACATACAGCATTGTTACTAGTTTTATCAATAGCCCCTTTGTCTTCAGCTAGGTTAAATCCCTATTTAAATACAAAAATCAAGTCTCCAAGGCGTTGAACACTAATTTTTTGGACTCCTTCTGAAAACAAAGCAGAATGCATCAGTTATAGGCCAGATGAACAATGTTTGTTGGCCATTCGTAAATTCCCATACCTCACAAAGAGTATTCAAAAGGCTTGATGATCAAAAAGCCACTGATATTTCCATGGATCATGGTGGATTTTGCTAAGTTACATTACATGTTAAAATCCATACAATTCAAAGCCCACAGATGACTAAAAATGTGAAACTGATTTTCTTTTACTGTATACACTTCGAATTTTGTTGAAGAACTTAGGGCTTTGAGTAATGCACCTTCATGTTTCTCAAATAATGCAGAGTAGGAAATCCACAAAAAGCCCCAAACAAAACATGTGAGTAGCAGAGAATTCAAATATTACATATGCAATGTATTCATTTACTGATAATGCACACAAATCTATCATCCAAGTCAATCTAAAAGCAAGACATCCTTTCAGGGCAGTGGTGCAATAACAGACTGAAAATTGGTGTGAGAAAAACACATGAAAATTAAAATATGTTAAAGGACACAAAAATCCTTTATCACCTAAACAGCTCTTAAAGGGCCAAGAAAACTAGAAAAAACACATGTCCACAAAGCTATAGCAGTCTCTAACATAGAGCTTGTTGAATCCCCAGCAGCATTTCAGGTGCTGAAGCACTCAGGCATGCGAGGTATGACAGGATCCCACATAATTCTTTAAAATACTATTTTAAGGAGATATAAATTTAAGGAAGCTTTTCAAATTTGGTCCACATCTTGCTTCTGTCTAATATTACATAGTTTCTATCATGCCCCTGTTGCTTCACAAAATCATAGCTACAGAAAATCATAGATTAAGGTACAAGTTACACTGCTGAATAAGGCAGTCTCAGTAGGTATGCTGATACAATTCGTGTTAGCAATGCTAGGCTTCAAAGCAACAAAGCATAGTAGCCAGCTAAATAAAAGTCCCACAAACAAAATTTTGCAAAAAAATAACTATACCAGCATTTATTAGTAACTGAAAACCCATCATTTTACTAAGCATTAAATTTTTTCCCTTCATGTCAACATTTCACCCATACCTTAAATTCTCAGCAAACATTTTAGTCTTAAAAAAGTTTCATCTAAGGTCTATTCATGATTTATATTATTTTAATTTGTCATTTAGGCTAACTATTCACAACTGAGTCTAAACAAGGATCAAATAATCAAACACTTAGAAACACAGTAAAACCCATATATTTCCTAAAAAACATCAATTGCAGGTTCTACAGACATAGTGTTAAAAGCTCAATAGGTATTCAATGTTGTTTGACATTGATGAGGTAAATTTAGAGACTTGCTCTCTAATTACTATAAACACTGAAAGGGCTAGCATCTGGGGATAAAAAGGATTGATTATACTTTAATAAAATATGCCAACGGCATAGGAAAATGCAAACAGGAAGTATGGCTACACTTGAACTAGCAGGTTCTTTGCCAATCATTGAATTAACTTGCAACTATTCCATAAAAGATTTGTTTTACTGCATTCACTAGGAGTATTCTGAAAAGAGAGGGCCCAAATTTAGAGGGAGCACAAGTGATTTAAAGTCTACACCCCAAGTGAGCAAACTACCCCTTCTCCATTCATGGTTTGTGGATTCTTAGCACAACAGGTTTCTTTGGTTTGCTTGGATTTTTTCTCAGCTTTTTTAAATGACGAACACCAAATTTGTTCTTTTCAAATTCAAATTTATTTTACCGGAGATTAAACTTGATCTCAATATCACCATTAAAGCCAAAGCAAAGTATTCTGCACTCATATTGGTCATTAGTGTGCTATCACAAAATATAACAGGATTGCAGCACACAGGAAAATTGTCAGATGTGTACCCAGCCTATAGTTGCTGGGATAAGTAACCTCCAGGATGCAACTGTCAGAGGATTCCCCAAGGGAAAAAACAGCATGCTCTTCTGTCAAACACCGCAGAAAAGTGCAGATCCTGGCTGAGGTTTATGGGCACTGCCACAATCCAAGCAACCAGGAGTTTTGATTCTGAACAGTGTACACAGCAGATAAGTAAAAATATAAAACCTATGGAGAATGAAGGGAGAGTGGCAGGACAAGTCTAGACAAAACAAAAGGAATGCACAAATTTAAGCAAATATTTAATAAGGTTCAATTTTTTTTAATGGGATCAGTATTCACAATGGAGTCAGTGGGAGCAGAGTATTTATAATACCAGTTATGCTCATGAGACAAAGCCATGTTGGAAAAGTTCTCAGCAAACTGTCTCCTGTGGGAGGCACCTCACAATGCAGCAGAGGTGCCCCCCAATGCCTGATGTCATCCTGCTGCATGCACTCCTCTCCCTGAGCATCAGCAGAAAGCACAGGTAATGATCTGATCATAATCCCCATGCCCTTGCACCACTGGGGGAGGAGACAGAGCTGGGAAGGGGCCCTGGGGTGGGGAGAGGTGTTTTTAGAGGGAGGGATGTGGGAAACGTGTTTTTTAAGGTCTAGGTTTTTAAGGTCTCGTTTTCCTGCTCTGATTTTGTTAGCAACAAATCCCACTATTATATCTACTTTCAGCCTGCTTTTCCCACGATGGTATTTGATGAGCAGTCTCTCCAGGCCCTTATGTAAACTCATGAACACTTCATTATATTTTCTCTCCCCTGCCCAGCTGTGGAGGGGAGTGAGCATCTTTGATGGGTACCTGACATCCAGCCAGCATCAACCCACTACAGCCAATTATTAAATTTCTCAGTAAACTAAAGGAAGAAGGGGAAAAAATATCCCAAATATAGTGCAACAGTCAAGGGTGAGTATATTGAAACCACAACTGATTTTCCATCATTATACCACAATTTCAAAAAAATATTAAGTAGTTTCTGAAAAAAATGGTTTGGTTTTAAATCAGATGCTTACTCTAAAGGGAGGGGGAAAAAAAAGAAATAAATAAAAGAAAACCTTTGCAGAATCCATTGCAATTTAAAATACCTAGAAGCTGTAAGCAGTATGAAAAACCACTGAGATTACTTCATATTAAATGCACAGAAGTGTCAAATTCTGGCTGCATTCCATTTTCTTGAATTCTGTTCCATATTTTTGAATGTCACAGTCCATCTAGCCTGCCAATTAGTCCTCAGGACAAAACATTTGCTTCACAACTGTGACAAACAGGGCTTGCTTAAGGTAAGACGTCTCAGCAGGCAAAAACATTAATTAGCAAATCTTCCCCCCACCTCCCCACCCCATTAAAGTTGCCAAAAGCAAGAGAAGGCATCTGCTTATACTTATTAAAAATAATATCTCCTGCCAGTGATTGAAATACAAGTTTAAATTGCAAATAATAGAAAAATTGAGAAACTGCCCTATATGCAGATGATAACACGAAGAGTAGATGAGATTTGCAAAAACTTGATTGTAACTAGCAGTGGTTTAATGGAAATAGTTTTCTGCAATATATCTCTTTATGCATTTCAGGATGCTACATGTTTTCTTACACAAAGAAAGAGCAGAAAACCTTCTCAATCTTACTCCTTATTACATATTTTGCTATTGAATTCTCCTACAATATCCCACCCAGATATTGGCAATAGGAAGAAAAATCTGAAGAGTGATAAAGGTTTTTTAAAAAGCCATTTTTCCCCCTTATAAATTGGGATGCAGGCATAAAGAATTAGTTTTTTTAGGGGAGAGTGCATCCAATGGACATTTGGCAAAACTGCACAATGCTCATTTTTTGCTGCTTTGTTATGTAAGAACCCAAACCCTCTTGTAATTTGTTCTGGGACGCCTGATTCCAGGCCCACTGCAGTTCACAGGAACCTAGCCAGCTGATGTCATTAAGCTCTGATTCAGCTGCATCCTGAAAAACTGCTTGGAAAATAACATTAATTGGATGCATATTGTAATTTGTATCAAACTAGGCATATTTTGGAAGCAGTAGCTTGAATTCCTATTTGTAAGAGAATAAAAACTGGGTGAAATATTGTGATTTCATCTTATGGAGTGCACAAGCAACAAGCTTCCTGATAAGAAATAATAAGGATAGCAACTGAAAAACATTTTTTTAATTTTCTCCACTCTCTCCTCATTACGTTGAGAAGAGCAGAAACCTCCACAGAATTCAGAATGCTGACAAATCACGGATTTCTGCAACACTGCCCTGGTGTTCTGCTTTGCCCTGCATTCTCTTCTAATGACTACCACCATTTTGTTTCCTTCTTTTACCACTATTTAGCACTAAGTTGATGTTTCCGTGACAGTGTCTGCAAGGATGGATTGGTGTTTGTCATTGTTAGATAGTAACTCATTGTGTAGAAAGGACCCCCTTGGAAACCATCATGTCATATATGAATTGATGGAAGTAAAAAGATGCTGATATTTACCTACCTAAATTTTACCTGCCCTTTCTTTAACCAGTCAGACAGTGTTTTAACATACCTCTGCCATTCCTCACAGTTAGCCTTAGCCCTAGTCCCACAATAACTTGTCATTACACTGTCCCCTTTTCCAAGTAATTTAAAAATATGCTGAATAGCTCAGAATGCAGATCAAACCCCTGCAAGTCTTCTCTCCCTCCTCCCATCACCAAACTAAATAATTTATTACTATTCTCATTTTTTGGCTTTCCACTGACTTTTTGTCAAAGGAAAGATTTTCCCACTTGGGTCTTGACTGCCTTGTTTCCATAAAATCATCTTGTTTATGAAGCCAGATTTTGTTACTTTATATGGGATGTCCAAGTACAGCATTCAGGTCACCCTCATCAACAATGAGCCAAATCCTTCAGAGAACTCCAAAACAGTGGTTATGCCAGGCCACCTTTCACAAAAGCCTTGCCAACACTTCCCAAGGGTATCTAATGCACCTATATCACGTTTGTCCACTGGTTCACAAAGTCTATTTTAAGTAATTAGTACTATAATATATAGAACAGAGACTTACGGGCTTGCAGTTCTTTAGATTTCACATTAAGTCCTTTCTAAACACTGGCATTGTGTTAACCATCCTCTAATCCTAGGCATCAAGAAAATTTTAAATGAGAAACTGCACATCACCAGTAGTAATATAGCTATTAATCGCTTGAATTCCCCCTTGAATTCCTGCAGCACTCCTGGGCAAACACCATCTCTTCCAAGTAGCTTGTTATCAAGGCAGTAGGTGCTCTCCAGACATACAGAAAGACGACTCCTGTTCCACATTTTGAAGCAGTATAACTGTCAGATATAATTAAACATTTCAAATAAGCAATTCAATAAATTGAATTAATCAAATTCACTTCCATATATTATTATTTTTATTGTCTGACTTTTGACATCACCAGCATAAATTACCCAACTGATTTGTGATGCCAGAAACCCCACTGACACATTGGGTATAGGCAAAATTTATGGAGAACTCAATGTTTTACTTAATCAAGTAAATATAAGAGTAATAAGGTCCACTGAGCTACAGAAATTTACACTTGCATTATTTCATTAAAAAATACACAGAATCTAAATGTGCTGCTTATAGCAAATCCCTAAAATTTGGCATTCTTCTACAAAATAGAATCCTCCTGAAACTAACAAGTAATCCCAGAAAAATAAACAGCAAGTGTTAGGTAACAGTAACCCATATTTGCATATTTAAGATGCTCAGATGATCTCATAATATTATTTTGGCCTTTTATAGAACAGCAGCAAAACAAAAAACAGACATTGCTTGGAACACTCTCCTTGTTAGCTTTTCTCCACCCACAAATACATAGAAATGAGCCCAGGCATTTTGACTGCTGGTGTGCATGGGTAGAAAAAATTGCTAGGACAGATGCTAGATCCAAGCCATTTTGCTCCATAACAATATAAGCCTGACTGAAAAATGAAATCCAAATATCTCCATTATGTGAACAGCCACATTTTATTAATTTACCATTATGAAAGACACAGGGTTTTTTACTGTTCTGCTAGTCGAACAGCCATAACACATAATGCTCTTGTTTCAAAGTCCATGTTTGTTATTCTGAAACAATTATTATCAGCCCTAATTTAATATGGAGTGCTTTGAGAAAACTTGTTGAAACATCAAAATTGTAGCAGTTTGGTAAGACATAAAATTCATAGTAGATATGTAATAACATGTATTATTGAAGTGATATAAATGAATAATCATAGACATTCTTAACATTTTTCCCTGTAATTTCCTAGTTATTTTCACTATTTTCTTTTTAATTCAGATTTCTGAGCTTCTTCATGTGTATGAATTTGCTTCCTTACATTTGACATTTAAAAAACATGTATATTACTCACATAGTACTGTTTTATTAGGGGAAGCTTTTAAAAAGAGGTAGTTGTGCATGTAACTGATATTCATGAGTACTTTATTCCAGTCTTTTTTCTGAAAATCCAAACCTCAATCGCAATTTTTTGGGATTTTTTTTTTGTTGAAAAAGTTCTGGCACAACTCCAGGAATACATTCTATGTTTTAACTATGAATTTCAAAATGTACCTGGCATCCTAAAATATGCATTAATTTAAAAGGATACTCTCTAACACCTATCATCTCCTGCAGAACAATGAGGACAGAGAAGTAAGTCTTCTCCTGCCAGAAGACTTCCTCCAAGACATTCTTCAAAATTCTCAGCACAAAAGGCTGCAGGTGAAATGAAGAAATCCATAGATGTAGGGCACATACAGCAAGCAGACTGTTCATGCCATGAGATATTCAAAAATGAGATTTCTGGGTTGTGGAAAAGTGTGCCAGGTGCATCTAACAGAGGACACCAGCACCCGCAGTTTGCCAGATACAGGAAAGAAAGTTATGCCAGAGTTTCTGTCACAGAGTTGGCAGCCTAGAAGTCCCAGGAGCCTCAGCTTGCGATCAGGCATGCTTGGGAAGTCTAGTAAGGATTTTGGCACCCTACTGCAGAACTGTGACTCAGAACCTCAGGAACCCTTGGCTGCTATCTTCATAATGTCACTGAGCAACTTTAGCATACAGGGAGAATGCTAAAATTTAGAAACATTACATTTTAGTGTTTCTAGGAAAGAGAAAAGACGACTATCTGGTTAGAAATTGATTAAAAATTCTATTAGCTTTGAAATACCAAAGCCCATCCAAAATAATGAAAACCCCTACAACCTGAACTCACCAACATATTCAGGAATAAGAAACTTTCCTTTTCACACAGGCACAAAAATCAAACATCCTACTCTCAGAAGCTGACAACCCTGGTTAGATACAAATTGGGCCTGGAATATCTGCAACTTAAACTCATTGAACTGTTCCTGCTGAGTAGTAAAAATATGCTGAAAGTACTAGAGCTCAGGTCCAGGTTTTAGTACCATACTAGGCAATTTGGACTATGAATAGTGGGAGGAGGGAGCAGTAACAAAGAAATCAGTAATAATACTTACAAGATAATTTTTAGAAAACACATACTAGTCTTCATATTTGAGAGACAGATTTCAAATATTTATAACATTATTCCTTTAGGTGTCTGCTCTATGCATTCATTGCTGGTTTGAAATTCTTTTCCATCACCTCCCTTCTTTTCATTTTCAGCCAGAAACTCAGAATCCCAGTTAATTTCAAAACTTAAATCTTAATGCAAGTACAAGGTAAAATTAGCTCATCCTATGTCTTCTAATATCTCATTACATCAGATAATCATTCACATATCAGAAGACAAAAGCAAAAGAAGCCACTGTCTTTTCATTTTCCGTCAAAAGGCTGCCACAAGATCCAAAATAGTTACAATCAATTGAGCAGTTGTGCATTAAGATGAGAGTACAGTAAGGGAAAATAACACATACTAAACATACTTGTTAAATATCACCTCCAAGTTGCTTCCTAACTCTCCTAAAATCAGTCATGCTGGTTTGGTAGTGAAGACAGAGCTCTGAAACACTTTCGGTAGCCTTGTTTGAACTCTTATTTTTATTCTTCAGCTCCCCTTCTTTCTTGAAGAATGCATTATCCTGCCAGAACAAATGGCAAATAAACACTGGTTTTTTACTGCCTAGGTCGAGGTGACAGAGGAACAGCCATTTTATATCCTAATTACTTCAGCATGATTTAAAACAGTACAAAGTCATGGAAGCATTTTTACACATCTGAGAGAAACTTCTCATGAAAGAAGATTAATAGCTGGAAGAAGTTAATGTGTAGAAGAAAAATTACACCTGCTCTCCACCAAAGCACCTTCACACCAGAAGGCTTTTTGCCTTCCTCCCATTCTTCAAATATGATATACTTGAAAGACAGGTGAATCTTTTACAGAAAACAAACAACCTCAAAACAGACCGTTAAAAGTCACCACAAATTACAGCCTCCCCAGCCATACATGAAGAGCCACCAACAGCTCCCAGAAATGCTCACCCTGCAGAGAGGCAGAGCTCAGAGAGCCATCCCTGGGTGACTAAGCTACACGAGGGAGCAAGAGGAGGACAAAGCTATTACTCAGTGTAAGGAGTGAGAAAATAAAGCTTTACACTCCAGAAAAATACTTCAATTGCTCAGCAAAAGTGTTTGTAACTACAAAAATGTCTAAGCCCACATAAGTTTTATATGCATCAATTCACTGTGTTTAAGTCTGATGGAAAATTTTGAACTCCAGCTAACTGCTAGTCAAGCAACTATAGAACACACTGAACCTCCAGTAACGCAGATACAAAATAACTGACATCACATTTTAGAAAAGTAGAGCAGCTCAGGTTCTAAGAGGCTTCAAGAAATCCTCCAGGCCAAACTTTTGTAGGAAAGGGAACCTTAAAATGAGATTATTCATCACCCTGTCCAGTCACATCTTGAAAACCCCTAGTCACAGGGACTCCACCATGTTCCTTGGGAGATCATTCTAGTTTGTTCTTACTGTAAAAGTTTGTTTCTTATATCGGGATGAAAATTTTCTTTTCAAAGAAAATTTGCATTTGCAATTACCCACAGATAGCTTAAGATGGGGTAATAAAAAAAAAAGTCGAAATGCAAAGACAATTGAAAATCAAACACTCTCAGAACCTTCTTGTCCAGTAACAGAACTCATCATAAAAATTTACAGAAATGCATTGAATAAAGAATCTTTTGCAATTGTTACATTAATCATTTACTACATTCCTTTAGAGTTATTCTGAGGTTTTTATTCTCTTTCAAGGAATAAATTTTCCTTAAGAGATATGCTTAAAATTTCAACATTCTCCAAAAGGAAAGCCATACTTTATTCCAGAAAGCTTCTTATTAAGTATGGTTTTAAAAGGCTTCACATCTAGATAGTATTCACACTTCAACAATTCCAAATACTGTCATTAAGAAGCTGCCAGTGAATCAATAGCTGTGGAAATTACATTATATCTACCATGCCCAAGGCTTAGATATTTGGGGTGAAGTACTTCTTGCTGGCATTTCCTAACAGGATGATTAGCTTCCCTGTGAACTCATCTACATTAGTGCACCAGTTTAGGTGACAAATCTACTTCCAATGCAAGCTTTCCACCTAACCAGGGAGATCTCACGCTATGAAGCGGCATCCCCACAGGAGATCAGCTGAATTATTTTCACACTAAGGTAAACACAAAAATATGCTCCTAATTATCCATTGTACCAGGGGACCAGACAAGAGGCTGACTGAAATAATGTCCCTAAAGTGTATGTGATGGGGACCACAGCAATTATTTCATTGCACAGGTCTCCTCTCATTACCCCCTGCTACCCTGTGTGGAGACTTTGTCACTCAAAGCTTTATATCATCCCTGACTGTGAGAAGCATTTTGTCTCATCAAAGCAAGTTTCAGCTGCAGTCCACGTGTAAGGTGCTGCAAGGACCCCCAGAGGGGATTTTGCCAAGGGATCTGTGCTGCCTACCCCAGAAAACAAACCTTTCTGCCCAAATCCTTCTCCAGATAGCATCCATCTAGTTACCACCTAAAATTAACAACCAGGACAAAATCATTGCACAAAAGAACTGTAAGGATTTGCTCACATTCCAGCAGTGATTTGATAGTCAAGGATTATTGTCACAGGAAAAAAAAATGGTACTATAAATAAATAAATAAATAAATAGTGTCAGAAGACTAAATGACTGTCAAGACAGCATTCCAATACAGACTTTTTCAAGTAAACAGCAAGTTAGATTGAGCTTTTACTGGTAGTTCAAAAGTCTTGAGGCTTCCTACTGTGACAATAGTGATACTATTAGTGTTGAGACTAAACGTGATAGTTATAAAAAAGTGGTGTCATTACTACCTGAAATATTAAATAGGACTGCCTCACAAAAAGAGTGTTAACCCTCCTCCCATGATAATGCTGCTATTTAGCTTTATAAAACCAACACGAGTATAAACAAAGCATCACAATTCTTGAGCACAGGTAATCTCAAGGGATAACTACACCCCAGCAAATTTCATTAAAAACAAGTTATCAAAAGGCAGGATTTGACTTTATCTAGTCATTCAAAAAAATTCTTTTGTTGCTTGCAAAAAGAGTAAGATTGTGGTTTGAGGTGCTAAAGATGGTTTTTCTTTCAGGTCATGCATGTGAGTTAATAAGATCTTCTTCTCCTCTACCTCCTTTATGATTCTCTTCCACAAAATATGTAGCATTACAGAGAAAGGTTCTGAATACCTCCAGCTCATTCTAAGAGAGACTATTTTCTGGTACTTAATGGCATCAAGTGCATCTAGAATTAAAAAAAAAAAAAAAAAAAAAAAAAAAAAAAAGAGAGAAAAAGATGGTTTTATCTTCCAGTCACCAGAAAGTTCCCTAAAGCCCACACTGCCACTCTGAGAATAACACCATGTCATCTGATACAACAATAACAAGTTAGAAACACAGCAAGTGCTGTGCGAGCAGGCAGGCTGCCCATTAGCTCCAGTTTTCAGAGTATAACTGAGCTTCCCCTCAGCAGCATTTTAGATTTCATTTCATAAGCAAAAAAAGAAATTCACATATCTTGAAATGCTTAAAAAAAAACAAAGTCATCAAGCAATTCTCATACTTCGCTTTACAATCTCAAAAAGAAAAATCCTGCC
Source organism: Zonotrichia albicollis (assembly GCF_047830755.1). Lineage (NCBI taxonomy): Eukaryota > Metazoa > Chordata > Aves > Passeriformes > Passerellidae > Zonotrichia > Zonotrichia albicollis. The sequence continues at coordinate 57,885,234 of NC_133821.1, forward strand.
CTAAAGATGTTCTGCTTCCTTGAGGATTTTTACCTATTAAGAAAACTCCATTTGAGATTTAGTCTCCATTTTGTTTCATATTATGGAAAATCTCCAACGATACTAAACACTTCTCAGAGATACAGGCAAAACAATTCTAATCTTGATGTATTTCACCAGTTTTTATAGAGGCTTGATGATTAGCTGTACTGCTAACTATCATTAACTTATGCTAACAATCAAAGTTAATGACACCAGACAGAAATGTCCCTGACAAGAAGCCTCAAGAAGCAAAAAAAGGTGTTCCCTTGGCATCCTCCAACTTGCTAAACAATACTTTTCATTATTTTTATTTCACTTGATAAAAAAAATATAATCATTTAGGAGCTGCAGAAGTCTGAATTCTCTTTCTGAGACACAGCCCACATAAGAAAGAAAGTGGCATGGTGTCATTAAGCACTATCCCAGCAAGAGACAGGATAGATGAGCTTGAGGCAAGGTTCAGTATCAGTTCAGCCTAAACAAGCCAGCAAGCTATTCTGTGGATCTGCTCGCTGCTCTGATACTTTTTAGTTAAGAAAATGCTTTCATGCTACAATGCCTGATGAGTATTTCAGACATACTTCTACTGCCATAAAAACATACCTTAATACAGGATTTAAAGAGATAATGATAATAATAATGACCTTCTTGGCAGAAAAAATGCCTTTAATCTTAAGGTACCTCCTTTGAAGGAGGAAAACTAATGCCCAAGTCCAAATAAAATTTCTCTTGACAAGATGCAATTCCTTATGAAAAAACTATTACCTCATAGTTATTATTATCTCCCAGATACACACCCATCTCACACATCTCTGTCCAACCAGTCAGCTGAAGGAATTTCCTTTGCCAGCTACAAATCACTTGTAACAAAGATTCTGGAGGAAAATATGAAATACAAACCCTTTAAAACTTTCTTTGGGTAGTAATATTAAACTACAGGCCCTTCTGCCAAACCCTTCCTCAATTAAAGCATGAAATACAAAGAAACGCCAAGGGAAATATGAGCACTAATAAGAAAAAGCCTCAATTGCATAAGACTCAGAGATCAGTGCATAAAATATACCCTCCATTCAAAAGGAAAAGGGTGTACATTGCATTTGTTAAAGTTGACAGAGCATGGCTGAGAGCCTTTAGAATGCCACTACTCTCAAATTAAACATAGCTGCCTCACATTTGGTTCAGAGCTTAGCCAATGTCACAGTTTATATTACTTAGGCTATCTTTGTACAGCCAGACACACAGCAATGTTTTTCCCTGTGAAATGGCACAGAAAGCAGTGAGGAAGTGCACACAGACACTGCACACGGCCTTCCAGGTATAATCCCACCTCAAACATCCTTACACATGATCTTGGGATTCACATCTTATCTGAGTTTGACTGACCTCACAGACATTTTCTCTATTTCACAGATTGATTTTCCAACCCTTGCCTTGCCAAAGCTTGGACAAGTTTTGTTCATCTACATTTCATTTCCTGAAATCATCAGGAAAGATTATTTTAACCATCTGTGCATTTTAACCACAAAACTTTAAGTGAAGCAGGGTTGTGTGGCATTCTTCTAAGGGAGAGAAGGTGACATTGCAGGTCCTGTTGGGTTTTGTCAACTCCTTTGACAACAAATTATACAGCTGTCAACAACAGCAATGTGCTTTTAAAAAGTCTACATCCTTTGACACGATATAACAACCTCCATTCTAAATTTGGTCTGCATTTTATTAAATACAATCTACTCTTCAACCTCTGCACTAAAATTCAGCTGGAAAATGGGGTTTTCATAAGAGGTAAATTACCCACTCCTTACCAAAATCAAGACCAACTTAAAATCCTACTGTCTACAAGTTTACCACACTACTTCGTTTAATACTTATAATTGCACAGGTCTAAAAAAAAAAAAGGAACAATATTTCCAGCTGTCAAAGGGAAAATATCTATCCTTCCCACCATCAGCCTTGAGGTATTTTAGCAACCCATTAACACTTTGAGGACTGAAAGGAATAATGAAATATTTTCTTTCCTCAGTTCTTGAAAAACACTTCTAGAAAACCAAGACAGCACTTCCTTCAGTCCTCTGCAAGGCTCCCTGCACACTGCAGTGCTTGAGGGACTCTGTTCACCCCTTTTTTTCCCCTCAATGTTTCTGAATTGCTGATACGATGTAACTAAAGCCTGAGTTATGTGGTTTATTCTATTCTGCAAACAGATTCTTTGAAGGACTTGTTCAGGAAGTCACAGATTGTCTAAGCCTCGAAATACATCTCTCATATGAAAAACACTTCCCTCTGATGCAGGCTTATTCTCTACTCCTCATACCATGTTCTTATTGCAGTCTCTTGCCTCAAACAAGTTCAGCTACAGCAACAGGACAAAACTGGGTTTAGGCTGGACCTGGAAAATGCAGTGAGGGTACAAAGACCACAAAACTTTTGACCCTCTCTTATGAGGGAATACACTCACGTTGGATTTGCTGACATCTGAATCGGTTTCATCAGGCAATGCAATGCAGACATCTGCCTGTAAGCCAATCCTTCTGAGATCTCTTTTTAGCCCAAAAATCTTCCTAGGGTGCGATTTTCCTTCTGCTAAAGAGAACATTTACATTTGGCTGGAAAAAAAAAATCTAACCCCACAAAGTAACTCTTTATCAGAACTGACCATAAAGAGAATCTGAAGGCACTAAATCAACTGCATGTCTATAGTTAACTTAGAGCCCCAGCCGTGGCCTGCAGCATTCTAGCAATTCCAGCATCATTCCACCCATTGAGTGCAGTCCAGCAGCTGGGCTGACTGAGTATATATAGCGGCTGGATCCCTAGTAAAACTTTTTTACATCGTGTGTACTCTCCAACACATCCACCTGCATGTCTGTCTAGGTTTCCTCAGGCAAAAATCCAGCAGTCCTAAAGTTATAATTCTGGAACGTATAACATGCTCAAAAGAACATCTTGTTTCAGTCAGGGTTTCACACAGCCTTCATTTGGCTAAGGAGATGGGACACTAGACATGAAGACAGAAACAAGGAGAATCAGGTTCTTTTCATTCACACTAAAAGATCCCCGCTCCCATTCAAATCTACATACAAGTCCCAACTCCTACATATACAGTTAAACGGAAAACTCATCAGTTGCTCCAAGAGCTAGACCAAGACTTTTCCTTTCCCATGAAGAAAGAGACAAGATTTCAAACGTATTTTCAGTCCTAAAATGAAAGGAAAAAAATGTCACGTTTCTATTATGCAGAAACATAAAGGTGTTGTCATCTTATTGCAGGGGTTCCATACTGTTGTCTCCTAACACAGAAGTTTCATACCTTTTTGGTGTTTTCTCATGGGCATCTCCTCAGAGCACTGACTCTTTCTTCTTCACAAAGCAGCCAACTGACTCCAGCTCCCTCCTCAACCAGCTGCCCCACTCTTTTATAGCACTCTTCTTCTCATTGGTTACAGCTGTGGCCTGTTAAAGTCAGGCCTGTTCCTAATCTTTGATAATTGGCCCAGCTGCAACTCCTTACGGGTAAGATTATTTTCCATACTACCTTTATTTTCTTATATTCTCTCCCCCTGCATAAAGGCAGCTTGGAAAAAGTCTAAAATATTTTGGGTTTGCCTACATCATTGTTAAGTTTCAAAGTCAAATTAAATCACTAAAACCTAGGCTGTAATATTCAATAATTTTGAACCATTTGAATGAGCCTTAAATGAAACAATATTTCCTGTCATAATTTATGTTTGATTATTAAAAATTGAGCTACACTTAGGTCTTTATTTGTGAGGCTGAGATGGCTGAGTAGGGATGGAGGAAGCAATTCATGTTCCAAACTGGTAAGAAATCATTGAACAAATGCATATTTACCAATTAATATGAAATTGAAAACACATATTCACAGAACACTGATAGAGATTATTTTCAAGGCATTTTATTCCTCACTGCACCATAGTAGTACCTAAAACAAGAGATGTGATACACTCTCTATTGAATTCAATGGGTTTTCTGTGTTTACAAATACTCCTTACATAAAGAGTGATTCACATTTCCCAATATGCCAAGAGACTTGCAAGGCTGACACTAAAATGGGTACTTTAGACTGGTAAAAGTTTGCATGCACTGCACCAAATGTATAAAACCCAGAGGATTTATGGAGGGGAGATGAGAAAACAGAGATCTGAATGATATGCTGTATTTTGCAAAAGAAATATAATCAGAGAAAGCCAAAGTTTGAGAATTTCATTCAAAACAAAGTAATGTATTTTAGGTCCCTTGAAATTTGGAAGTGACCTTAGCTCCAACCATCAGAATTGCTTTTACTTGGTGTGGATGTACAAATAGACCAAAGGCAGAGCACTGACTGAGAAAGACCCATTTCAAGGAGTGGTCTTTTAGCCTTTTGAATTTTTTTTCTGAAAACACATCTGTTTTCTGTATTAAAGGTACTGAACTGCTTTGAGTTTAGCAATAAATATGTTATATCATCTCCATAAGCAGAAAGCAAAAACTGATACAATCTTGTTTAAGTACCACTGGACACCTGAGGAAGATGCCAAGCATTAATTTCACCCCTCTAATTTCTCTCTGAATGGGCAACTCATGGAGAACCTTATAAAGACAATTTGGAAGAAAAGTTCCAATGTCAGATTAAAAATGTAGGAAATAATTTAAAGCTTTCAAATTAGAAGAGCAGCAAAAAGACAAAAACAAAGAAGCAGAGAATAGAATTAAAGAGTCGGAGGCGCAATAGAAGCAGCTGGGTGAAGGGGTGGAAAAAGAAGAATTGGTGCTTGAGAGTGAAGTCATAAAGTATGGGGGAAGGTGTGGGAAAGAAGTGAGCAAGAACCTTAAGGAAGGAGAAAAATAAGGGAGAAAGGATACAGCATATATTTTAAACTATTTAAAAATTTGAAGATTCACATTTTTACCATCTGGCAGCATATGCAGTTTATTATGAAGTGCTGGAGTGTGTTTTGTGGTGAAGGAAGAACTGTTTCATGAGCTCATCAGAACTGAATAACTGGCCTGTAGTTATCTTCTGAAAAGTGGGAGAAGGCCCAGTGATGAGCTGGATGATCATGTCTAATCCCATCACCAGTAAAAATTAAAAATGGGTTCAACCAGAGTCAAATATTCATGCTGATATAAACATCTCTGCTCAGTAAATTCTCCTACCTCTAAATAATGCATCACACAAGCATTTTGGCCAAATAACATTTTCCAGGAAGAGTGCTATCTGTTAGTCATCATCGTGTTGCATGGAGTGAATTAAGCCTGAAAAAAAAAATAATCTGATATATCTCTATTTCAGGGACAATTTCACGCAATAATTCTCCTACTTTTAAGTTCTCAATGTTGTTAAAGATAAAATAGAAAAAAAAAAATCCCTATTCCTACAACTCAATTTTAGCTGTCTTTTTACAGCCAGACACACCTGGCAGAAGCCGTCTCAAACCTCGGTATACTTCACAGGTTTTCACGGCTGGTTTCCCTTATCAAACTTGAATTCATATTTTTATTTACTCTAACTCACCAGCACCTACATACACTCACAAATTTCAATTCCTACTGGAAAGCATATGGTGCTTTCTGTTCAGGATGCTTGGAGCCATGTCGTGGAACAAAACACTGATGAACAGATTCACCAGTTTCAAACATTGCTCTTTAATTACAGGCATTAATCTGCTGAAGATATTCCGTGTCCTATAATCAAAGGCATAAGAATGGTCTGACAGAGGTAAATTTATGCTAAAATTGTGTTCAGATTCCCAATTATCCCTCATACTGTAAGCAGCCTTCATTTATCTGACTTAATGAGACACAGCTACAAACTTCATGGGAGCACAGCATGAGAGAGGCAGAATTCACCCTGTGCAGCTACACTTCCATAGGTACACCTGTAGGTAGGGACAGAGCAGCTCAAAAAAAAATTGTATTAAAACTAGAGAGGGAGAAAAAGACAGTTTGTTATCTAACAAAACACATTAAAAGAAATATGCATACTTTCCTGAAGGACATATTCTAAATGTTTTATAAACGAGCATAGGTATAATTAGTGAAGCGCCAGAATCAAATAAATCATACTAGAGCCTGTTTTTTTTTTTTTTTTCAGTTATGCAGCTGTAGAGTTTGCCACACTATCTGTGTAGAAAATCAAGATACTGTAGCATAAAAAAATGTAATTCTAGCGTAGCTTTCTGGTAGGAAATAAGACCTAAAATCATAAACTGCAATTAAGCTGTTGAAGTCATGTTTGCCTGAATTTGCATAAAGCCTGACATAAGAGCTCAGAACGATGAATTCTTCAGTTTCACTTCAGCATCAGCATTAACTGACTCATGGTTAATCAAATATGCTCTTCAAGCAAACCCATCTCTCTCCTACATCTTAGAATGAGAATGCAAAGAATAAGCCTGTTATTTCTAACTCTTAGATATTATGATTTGCCTTTGAAAACTTTATCAGCAGGAAGGACGTGACATCCCACTACTCATTTTCATATTCAAAGCTTTTAGTATAGAACTCAATTTCACATTTTAATCTGAAATCAATGAAAACTCCAGATGCAGACCTTTCTGTCTTGCAAGGAATGCATAAGACAGTTCTCAGTATTCAACACAGCATGTTCTCAAAATGTATATTTTTTCAGACATGTATCATTTTAAAAAAAGCTTTTTGTTTCCCAACTGCAACCCAAAATTTTCACAACAACTATAAAAAAACATGCCATAATCCCTGACAAAAGGGTGCCAGCAGCCTCTTAGCAGCCTTGGCCAAATTCAGAAGAGCCTTACCTACCCACTGGAATCTTAGTATGACTGCAGAACAAATATAACTTTGACTCTAAATCGTGTTGGAGGTGGTGTTAAAAGTGATTGGAGAACTGAGGCAAATTTGGCAAGAACTGGACGTTTGTACTCATTGCAAATCACTTTGAATTCAATCTTCAAACAAACAGAAGCCTGAGTGTGAGCTACAGTTCGAAGTGATCTGACCATCCTTCTCCAGGTCTCTCAAGGTAGATGAAAACCATTTTTGCTCAAACATCTCAGGGATGTCAAAAACAAAAGTAGTTCCTAAAAGGAATTTTTTTTTTAATTCCAGAAAGTAGAACATATGCTTTAAATTCAGCTCTACATTAACAGGAACATTCATATCTCTCTGTTTACTTGGCTCTTGGTATAGAGGATAAACCTAAAGAAATCTCAGTGTGGATCTCATGCCAACAAGAACTGTGGGAAGACAGAGATGCCAGTTTGTGTTCTCCTAGGCATTCTAAGGATTCAGGGACAAATTTTTCATACTTTATGCATGCAAGTTACTTTATGCATGCAAAACTGAAGGAGAGTTCCACTGGAAAAAAAATTCATTAGGGTAAAGAGCAAAGGATTTACTCAAGCAGAGTTCCTAATGCCTTCAATAAGTATAAAATCTGGAAGTCTATTCAAATATATATTCACAATCCATTTCTTTAGAAGAGATTTTGCTAACAGGTGCTGTAAATTGGCAATCTGAAGATATCAGAAAATCTAGAAAGAAGTTACAAATGGGCTAGACATAATATTAAGTTCACATTACAGGTCATGGAAGCTTAGAGCCAATTTAATCCCTGAACCAATTCTACTGATTTTTGTGGAAGTCCACAGTTATTCAGATTCTACAGCATCTAACAAACTATCATGAACCTCTAAGGGGCTCTAGGCCTTGACTTCTTGAACAGAAACCTGAGCTCACGGGATTTTATGACAGAATTAATTTGCTGTAATATCAAATTAGGGAAGAACACTTTTATAGCTTCAACAAGAGACAGAACTTTACCATCCTTGGAGGAACAGAAATTAGCTTCAGACCTACATCGTTCACTTGGATATTATACAGAAACATTTTTTTCAGAGATGACAAAGTTTGATCACAGAAGGGTGCATCAAAATGAAGTACAAGATTTTGGAGTGCAGTGATAGTGAGACTCAGATTAGCAAGACTTTCTATGACTTGGATACCACAGGAGAACCAAATCAGTTTAAATATGTGTTATATGTGTAAGCAGAATGTGTTGATAACCAAATATAACACCCTGACTTCAGATGTCAGTATGATGAAAGTCTACACACAGTATTAGGGAGCTTGAAGCAGTTCCAGAGGTCCTGAAAGTTGCACCTCATTAACAACAACATTGAAAGCCACAGTGAATCCCTACTGATTTACATCCTTGTTATTAAGGAATTATTCCATTTTATCAGGAATGCATTCTGCCACATAAATGAAAATAATGTTTACTGTCTGCAAAGAAGAGACAGCAAAGGAGTAGAGGAAGTAAGCATCTTCCTTATCAAATCACGATACAAAAAGTATCATGGTATATCTAGAGTGTTTATCTCCAGAGCTGAGACAACACAACGCTAGCAATACACAGAATAGCTCTACATATGTAAAGCAACATCCATTTATCAGTAAATTAGGAAAAACAATTAAGATACCAAAAAACATCACCCCAGGTATCATCTGTACTTTTGCCTGTGTCCTACAGTAAAAGTTACCTAACAGAGCAGAGGGGTGAGAGCACTCCTCATCGAGTCTGCCAAGGTTAAAACAAAATTAATTTATGATATTTTTTGATATTAACACAGTGGGGACAAAAGAGACTTCTACAGCTTTGATGGTTCCCAAAAGGTGGAACTCTATTTAGTAAAATAGGAAGATGTCACTACCATTCTGCTTAGCAGTGGACAGTGTTCAGTGATAAAATCTGCCTAACAGAGCTGCCTACAGCACTGCTTATTAAAACAGATTGGTATTTCCCAGAATAAAAAGCTTTCCTAGTTGTTTATAAAACTATACTAAATAAACCGATTAACTAAAGGTGCCAAATGCCGACATGTGCTAAAGACTTCTGTTGGAAAATATTTCAGAAAAGCCAATAGCTCCAAGAATCAAAAGAAAATGAAATCATTATTATGGTAATATTAAAACAACTCCTGCAATTTAGAATAGAAATCAGTCTGAAACCTGGCCAGTCACAGAGGCCATTCTACCCTGATATCTAATGGGCTGTATTGGGCACTCCTATTCATAACCTTGAATCTTGAGGAATTCAAACCAGTAATCTTTTCCTGAGCTAAGCAATAGTTTTGTTCACTTTTGCACTCTGCTTTTGGACTAATTTCTGCCAGAGATGTCTTTCAGGACAACCAAAACTTGAAATTGGCAGACACTAGAACATTCTGTCTTTGAATAAGGACAAGAAATCTCAAACTTCCTACCTGTGTGTATTCCTGTATTCATATAAATGAGAAATAAGTACAGGAATAATGAATGCTTATTCAGCAAGCACCTTTTCTTTGTCACATTATTGTTTCTTTCTATGAGGGGAAAAAATTAAAAACTTAAAAAAACATTTTGAAATGCTACCATACACAATGTTAAATGCTGTAGTAACAGCAGTATATCTGAACACCTGCACTCAAATATTTGACTTTTAGGCACCCTTGAAAAAACCAAACTGCAAACTCAAAGTTTGAAAATTAGGTTACAGTATCAATGTAATTATACAGAAAGTGCCACACTGACACCTTGTAATTTTCTAGTTGGAGCAAGGATTGTTGGAGCTCTACAATGGCTGCCATTTTGCAATAATTACTACCTACTATGATTATGGAAATAAGAAATGACAACACTAAACTATTTCTTATATATTGGAATATTATGTATTAGGGCAAGGGAAACAAGGAAGGGGGGGGGGACCAGAGGAAAAAGACAGGATATAGGTCATATGTGCTGGCTCAAGCTAGGACCAATGAAGCCCACACACTAACTACTCAGCAAAATATAGTTTGTTTGATCTTTACTGACCTGTCACTTAAGCATGTCCCCAGCAAATATTCTTCTATAAATGTAATTCTGTCATTTCTGCCAGTCACAGGAGGGAGCTGCTGATGTTGGCATTAATAACAATTGCCTAATTGTGCTTATCAGAACAAAGGTACTTATCTAAAGAGCAGAAGCCTTGTTTCTGACAATAAGCCATAACAAGCAAAATTAAAATCCTCAAAAACATAATACAATTTAATGATAAAATCTCCAGATTTTTCAGATCATTGAATCTTTTAGCTCAGAATAGACCTGTGAGATCATCAAATCCAACCATCAACTCAGCACTACCAAGTCCCCCACTAAGCCATGTTCCTTCTAGGCACTTCTACAAATCTTTTAAATACCTCCAGGAGTATTTAAACTTAGACTTTACTTCCCTGGGCAGTCTGCTCCAATGCTTGACTATCATAGCATGTGTCACAGTTGAGACCACCACAATACACAGAGTATCATCATGCAATTTCAGAAAGCATCAGCCCTTGCAGAGTAAAACCTTACCACTTCGGAAGGCTTCAAGCACCTGCTTTTACAGAGTAACACCACATCACTTCAGAAGACTGCAAGCATTGACCCTTCTTGTTGTTTAGCCCAACCTTTGATACCCCTCATGTTGATGCACTGCACCCGTGTGCCCTCTGTTCCCTTTGGTGGTTGGTCAGTGCCCCTGGGCACTCCAGCTCTCATTGCCTTCAGTGCTGCTCACCTGCTGCTCACAGCTGGGGCCCATTGGGGATGAGGCTCAGCCAATTACCACAAACTGTGTGCCTCCACATGACAACCCCATAGGTGAAGAATTTTTTTTTTTTATATTCAGTCTAAACCTCCCCAAGTGCAACTGTAGACTTTTCCCTCTTTTTCTATTGCTTTTTACTTGGGAGAATCAGTAACAACCTCTCCCTTTCTACAAACTCTTTCAGGTAGTTGTAGAGAACAAATGAGGTCTCCCTCATTTGTGCCTCCTTTTCTTCATGATAAACACACTTGGCTCCCTCAGATGGTCCTTGTACGACTTGTGCTCTAAACCCTCTACCAATTTTGTTTCCCTTGAGTTTAATACAATTTTAACATTATTCAATTAGAACAAAGAATATCAGAATAAAAGAGCACCTACCAGTTGAGACTGGAAAGTTACTGGGGCCTTGGACACTAAATCAATTTTAGTTTCTTCTCCGCTGCTTTGGAGATAATTATTTTCTGGTTTTTAATCACAACCAGAGATAAAAGTAAGTGCTTTTATAAATGTAGCAATAATTTTAAGAATGCCCCCACTCTGCAACACAGCAAGTCTGAACCATGGGATAAGAGGCATAATGTAGGCCAGATCATCTGACACTTGTGGTAGCCATTACACACTTAGAACTCTAATCACTCATTCTTTTTCTAGTCACATGGCTTGTTTAGAGAACAGGCCAGAAGCAGAGCATTGTTTAAAACAGGGGTCTCCCTCACCAAAAAAACACAGCTAACAACCTAGTTTTTACACAAAGAAATATAGGGAAACATGCTTTGTCCAGAATTAGCTCTTGTTCACCAAGAGAAGCATGTTATTCTTCACATCTCCTGATCAGGTAGTTCAAGCTAAGACTTCCAGCTTATGGCAGACAATGAAAAAGTGCTAGAGGTAGGAAAATTATTAGACCTACAAATCATGGTTAGAGTCCTGTTTAAAATGAATTTAAGACTTAAATTCTTCTGAATGCAGGAAGACATGGACACACACTTTTTTTTTTTTTTTGCTCACTTGTTCAATTGGACCACCCTATTCTTCTTCTGCATCAATTCCCCTATCTCCAGTTGTTTCATCTTCTTTACTAGCTTTGACTTTTCCTTTTGTTCACAAAATTTTCATTAAAGAAAAAGCAACTTAGGGACAAAGAACAGGAGAAAAGGAAGGAGGAGTGATATTTTCTGTGTATTGTTTTCAGGCTCTAATTTAGCTTTCTGGTTGATTCAGAAATGTAACCATTTAATACATTTTCTTCTAATAAGTAGATGTTTTTAACACCAACACTTCTAATCTGACACATAAAATTTCTTTCCATGAAAGGCAAATACAAGGAATATGTAAGACTACTTCATTAAACTAACAATGTCCAGTGGGTAAGAACGAAGATCATGGATGTGAGTCTAATGACAAGTGATAAAATTTTATATTTTCAGGGTGATAAGCCATTTCCACTCCCTCACTAATTTTACTAGAAGGCAGTGTGAATGTACTTTCAGTTCACTTTTAGATATTTTTTTATAAGCAGCAAATATAAATTATTTTAAAGTAAAATATTTTGCTTTTTAACAACCACTGTGTTCCACTCTTCACTGGAAAAAACCTCCAACAATAATATAGCTCCTTACAAATAAATTATCTTACAGGAAGGCGGAAGTTTCTTCTACTCCCCCTTATTTTCCTGTAATATGAAATCCCTGTCTGCAAAGCCAAATCAAGCTGCAGGAAGCTACAGTTTGCATATCTACAGAAAAAACCCCAAAGAGTTGTGGATAGAGGAAGATGATAAAAAGTGGTTTTGACAAGGTAAAAATACATGAAGACTTACATAAGAATTTTTTAAATCAATTAAAATATAAGGCAAACAGAATTAAATTATTACATTCATTACCACCCACAAACAAAATTGCCTATAGCAAGCTGCAACTTGTTGCCCCCCAGCTAAGCACAAATACATTTTCAATCTTAAATACACATTGAAATGTAATTAGATTTCATATATAGGCTTGATTAAAGTTACAGTTTCTGTTACAAGCAAAGCCTTAACTGGGTCATCTATAGCTTAAGCAAGAGTTTAATCACAGCTTCTCTCTGCTCTTAGAATAAACAGTAGGACTCTCTGAAATGCATCACTTCTTATCTTTAGATTTTTCTGCTATCTTTACCATGCTCTGATGAGAGCTTGCCATTTCACTTGGACTCAACATACCATTACCATTACACATGATAAGGCATGGAAATTCATATTTCATAAAAGGACAAAATTTCTCCCTCATGGTACTACCTAGGAAAGTCTCGTCCTTTTCCTTTCCTTTCTCCATCTCTTCCAAGAAAACCTGTGTTTTGGCATTTTGTGAAATGTTATTGAAATTGCAAGTCACCTTTTTTTCTAGTATATGCTCTTAGTGCATAAAAACAGCTGTCAGACATTGAGAACTCTTTTTCAAAACCTGGTTTGATAGGGAGTTTCTTAATGTTGCATGCTCTGGACTAGGTCAGACATCTTTGTTTTAAATCAGTTACTTCTTATGTGGGCTGCTGCTGTGTGTAACCACAGAACAAACTGTCCCTACATTGTTACCCAGATTTGTAATGAGTGCAGAAATGTAATGCAGCATTTTTGGGCACTGTGAGGTTTGTACCCTGCAAACTTACCCTAAACTGATTGATTATGAGAAGGACACAGTGTGTCTAAAACTTAAATAAACAGAAACCATCTATATCTATTAACCTAATGGATTAGAAAGGAAAGAGAAATCCTTGTCTCAGGACAAGAAAGCTAAACAGCACTAAGATTATTTGGTAAAATATTTAGCATTTAGCCTATTTGCTCTGGTGTGCTGTGGCTTTGTTCCAATCTTCTGCCTATAATGCTGCTCTGCCTTACAGCATTCAAGGATACGTAATACTCAAAAATCAACAGAACAGCTGCCTTTGAAGTCAGCCAAATTCAGCTTAAAAGATTCATAAAAATGCTGATGCAAATGGCCATTTTTAATGTATGAAGTCTCCTAATTTTCAACACCCAAAATGTAAGCTTTTTTTGATAAAGAACATATTTCATTAGTATTCAGTGACTTGTGCTGAAATATACACGACTGCAAAGCATATGACTTGAACTACACAATCTACAAACGAAAAAGAATTCTGGTTAGTAAGCTACCACCAACAAATTTCCACAAGAACTACTATCATCATCTTGATTGCATTTTTATTACATTATTTTCTAAGGGAATTTTAGAGATACTTGAAATCTTCAAGATTATTTGATTACATAAAAAGGACACTAGCTGTGCCATACTCAAAGGAATATATTCTTCCCAGCAACACACTTTTTGTCCTGAAAAGCAGCACTGGACATTTTACAGCCTAAAACTCTGCAGTGGTCTCATTTACATAATTACATAATTATTGCAAAGCATACATGACTCTTTTGGGATTGTTTTCTTTTTAAAATCAGTTTTAAAAAACATTAGAATCGCACATATATTGAACTGCTTCTTCATAAAAGAATGTCTTGCCATGAAGAAGTATTTAAAATGTTAGATCTATGCACCTTGTCAAAAATTACTAGTTACTGTTAAAGCCTATTTTTTAATCACTGCTTTTAATTTACTAAGAATTGTAACACCTCTTTCTTACATTCCTTCCTTGCAACAGCAGTAGAGAAAATCATTGCCTCCTCTAAAGGCAATCTTGACTGACCACCTAGATTCAGAGGCACAGCCCTGAGTTTCTAAGTTGGGCAAGTAAAACCAAACACGTTTTCTAAGACAATGGCCACTTCCTAGTTCCACAGAGCTTTCCACATTGAAGGCACTAAATTTAAGACTGCAAGTCTTTGGTTTCCTTCAGGAACAGTAAAAAAACATGCATTATACCATTTATCAAGTTGTCCAATAGGCTGCCACACATAAAACCTGAAAAGAGGAGATTGTGTCACTGGAAGCATAACTATTTCCTAGAGTAGAGTTTTTATTTTGGAGCCCATTTACCATGACTAACCAAAAAAATCTTTTAATCCATGCAACAAGTATGGCAGCCTTCGAAAACTTCCTCAAAAGTACCCATAATGTGTACTAGAAGCAAAACCAAAAAACTCTGAAAAGTGTGACAGGTTCTTACTATTACTTTATATGGAACTCAAACTTTATAATTGGCTGACCTGAAAGAAGAATAAAAGATATAGGTAATGTCTTTAAAAGTAGTGCTTTGAGGGCAGGAAGGGAGAAGAGTGACCCAAAATATTACCATGCCATGTTTTAGGCTCCTTGCCAAGCAGAGAAAGTCAAGTTCTGCATAAGCAGGGCAGTCAAAAGATTTGGGAATAACCAAGCTTTTAGGAAATTTTTATTTCTCAGATTTTTTTGGTCAGTGTAAAACCTATCAGGTCAGATCAGAAGCTCCTTTAATATTAAGGTAAACTAACATCAAGGATGGCTCCTTTTTCAACCCTAGTTGAGGTTCTAGCTCAACTAGTATTCTGTCACTGTCAAAATGGTGTTAGCATTGAAATCTTGTCCTTTCTCACACTTCCCTTTTGCTCCTACAAGGAAAAAAGAAATAATGGATGTCTACAGTAACAATGTAGACATTAATTTACAAAATGATAACAAATCCCACTTCTGCTCAGGGTAGTACCAGTCCTAGGTACAACCTCATCATGTACCTCCAATCATATATTGAGTACTTTTTCCAAGAGATTTATTGATGGTGATAATGAATTTTGAAAGTGCTGCCTATAAGCAAGCCAGTAAAGCCAGAGATAGTTAAAAGCAGGAAGAGAAGGCAGATGGCAAAAGGCAAGAGTTTTTGAAGTCTGCAAGTTTACAGAAACAATTATTTGCATGCTGCAAAACTGTTTTTTCTACAAACTATTCTTTCAACCCCATAGTCTAGAGCAAGTCTGTTCAAGACTAATGTTCCACTGCCAAGACCTGAGTACTTAGGATGTGACTTCTTTGGTACAGCATTACCCTACATTCTGTTCTTCCATTCCCAGCCAAAACCAGGTTTCAAAACTTCCACCAAAGGCACCACATCCGACCAAAACTCTTCCAGATTTGCCCTTTTCATTTTAGGCATAGTATAATGACAGATTGCACAGAGAAGAATTTTGGAATCTCTTATACATAGCAAACGAACAGGGGTATAATTAGAGATTTCTAAGACATTTAACTTTTGCAAGTAGGCATTTGTATTTGCCATGCAATCCTGTCATTTCAGTACTTTGATTAGCAAAACTGATAAAGCATCATACTATATTTACTTCATTCAGCAATTCATTACCTCATAAATAAGTGCTTGTGAACTGAAATAAATTAAAACATGTTCAGTAAAGGCATGTCTAGCAAATTTCAGGTACTCCTTAATTAAGTGAAAGCATGATCTGCTTTATTCCAGACTTAATAGAGATATTATTGAAACTCTGAGCTTGCTGTGTCTTTTTATGGCATTAAAAGTCACCATACAAGGAAAATTCTTTGTGGCAATGAAAGCCCTGAAATTTTTAAGGCATATTTTTTGAGGCTTCACCTCACTTTGGGGAAGTACATAGTGATAGGAAAAAAAACAGCTTATGAATGCATTTATTTTTCACTTGCATTTTCCATTTAGCCTCATGGATAGACTGCTGTTTGTTGCAAATGATTTCACAGGCAAATGCATTTTTAAAATTCAAATCCTGCTTCAAAGTCTCTAATTACAGCTGCACGTCCTCCATTTGTATTTTAATAGTTCTCTGTTTTACATACTATAACACAGAACCAAGGATGTAATTAGTGGTTTTTCTGAGAGCATAAATTTGTGTTATGCTTGATTTTGAGTATGACAAGGTCAAGTAACATTGTTTTGTTAGATCAAATGTTCATAACTAGTTTTCTTGACAGCCAGTGTGAATGCAGTGCTGTCACCAGTCGCATTTATTTCCAGAAACATATAAAATACACCTTAACCCATTCTTAAAAGAATAGTGAGAGAGGGAGGGAGGAAGGCAGGAAGGAAGGAAGGAAGGCTGAACCCTCTTATGAAGCTTAGTATATGCCATGCAATTAATACACCTAAACCAGGTATCATTTGTCATATGTACTTTGAGTTTCCATTTTAAACCAAATTTAATTTCAAATCATCCCAATGTAATACCTGTAATTAAACTTCAAAAGCAAATCAGTTGGCTTTTAAAGTTGATTTTTATTCCAAGGTTTGTGAAATAGTGAAAAATTTCTTATTTTTAATTCTCATAGAGTAAAAATTACAACATCCACTACTACTACTCAGGAAAAAGCTTCAATCTCACCACAAAGTTTAAGGAGGAACACAAGCTGAGCCCTTTCAGATATTCATATTCTCTTCAGTCTATATATAAAACCACTCCTGCAAATCAATTGAACATGGCAATTCTTGGGCTTCACCTCTGAAAGCAGATGTCAGGGTACAAAGTTAGAAGTCCTACAACACTTTCAAAAGCAATGTCAGAATGTTTCAAAAAGTAGTACACTGAAACAGTCTTCATTTGAAAAAAAAAAATCGAAAAGCTTTTTTTTCAAAGAGTTCGGCCTAATTTTGTAAGCAAAAGCATAAAATGCCATTGCACTTAATCATTTGATCATACTGAGGTCTTGTTCCTACACAATAGGAAATTACATTCCACAAGAACTAAAAAAAATTACTTAACCCTACACTAGATAGCTTGGGCCTTTTTTTCTCTTTTATTATATTGCTAACTGTGCCTGTCATAACAGATCATATGGTTTCTAGCAAAGAGATGCATAATGAACTGCTTTGTGGGTGGGCTACAAAAATGCTGACAAACTTGACCATTTTAAATTACTTTTCTGTAAATCTCCTGACTGGAGTGCTCTGCATGTAAATTCCAGCAGCAGCAGCAGTTGCTGCCATAGCAACAGAGTTATTTAGGAAATAATTTAAAGTAAGTATCACATCATATTCAGCCTCTCATGAAAGAAAGCAGACTTGGCAGGAGGATGGGAAGTGGAAGGAGATATAGAAGGTCTAGGGCTTTTGACTGACAAATGAATTTGTATGTTTCCGATGTTTACTAATATATAGGAAATGGTATAAATCAATGCTCACCTTTGCATAGTGCTTAGCACTTCCATTGCATTTTTGTTATAAAATCAACCAACATTCAGGAACAATTTTGCAGCTACATGAGGTCCTTTGTCAGTCCATTTCTCCAGCCTGCTGAGGTCCCTTTGGATGGCAGCACAACCTTCTGCTGTAGCTCCCAGTTTTGTGTTATCAGCAAATTTGCTGAGGAGGTACTCTGCCCCATCATTCAGATCATTAATGAAGATGTTAAACTTAAGACTCTTGAAAAATCTCCATGGCACATCACCAGTTACTCGCCTCCTGCTGGGTTTTGTACTACTGATCAACACCCTCTGGCTCTGGCCATTCAATAAGTCAGCCAACCTCACTGTGTGCTCATCCTACATCAGCTTCTCTATGAGGATCTTATGGGAGACACCATCAAAAGCATTACTGAAGTCAAGGTGGACAATACCACTGCTCCACCCTCGTCCAGGATCTCAGTCAATTCAGTGTACAAGTTTATCAAGTTGGTCAAGCAGGACTTCCCCTTGCTGAATCCATGGTGACTACTCCTGATGACCTTCTAGCCTTCCATGTGCCTGGAAAGGCTTTCCAGTATTAGTTGTTCTTTCACTTTTCCAGAGTTCAAGGTTGACTTGCCTCTAGGCCCCTGAGTCCCCCTTATTTTATTTGAAGATAGCAGTCACACTTGCCATCTTGCAGTTTTCAAGAGCTCTTCTCAGTCCCTGCAATCATTTAAAGATAACTGAGTGGCCTCACACTCAATCACAACTCAAAAACACCAGCCAGCTCCCTGAGCACTTGTAGGTGCCTCCCACCTCAGGATCCACAGACTCATGTATGTCCAGTTTGCTAAAATTTGATCATCTTTCACCAAGGGCACATTTACCTTGTTCCAGGTCTTCGCCCCAGTCTCTGGGGCCTGGATTTCCTGAAGGACAGTCTTTACTAGAAGACTGAGGCAAAGTGGGAATTGAGTATTTCAGCCTTTACTACCTTGCCCTGTTCAGCAGCAGGTCCACATTTTCACTACTGGTCTTTTTGTTACTTTTGTACTTACAGAAGTCTGTCTCATTGCCTTTGGGATTTGGCTTTCCTAACTCCATGTCTGCATGTCCAAACAGGGTCTCTGTGTTCTTCCCAGGATGCCTATGCCTGCTTCCACCTTCTATATGCTTTGCTTTTGAGAGTCAGTTTTGACAGGAACTCCATGCAAACCTCCTGCCATTTTTTCCTAACTTCCTACTCTTTAAGATGGTCTGCTCTTGAGCTTGGACAAGGTAATACTTGTAGGAGGATAAAATATAAGAAAATAAAGGTAGTATAGAAAGTAATTTTACCCCCTAAAGAGTTGCAGCTGGGTTAATTATTAAGGATTAGGAGCAGGCCCGATATTAACAGGCCACACCTGTAGCCGATAAGAAGAAGAGTGTTATAAAAGAGTGGACTGGTTGGCTGAGGGGAACTGGAGTCAGTTGGATGCTGTGAGGGCAAGGATGAGTCAGTGCTTAGAGGAGCTGCCTACAAGAAACATCAAGGAGAAACGAAACTCTAGTTACATGGAACCTTTGCAATGAAAGACAGTAGAACTCCTGCAATATAATGGCAACAAATACTTGCATATTAATCAGCTTTTTTGGGTCCCTCTTTGCTTCAAGGCCTTATTCTGTGGCCTTATCCTGATGCTGCTGAGCAGATCTCTGAAGCCAGAGAGTCAAAGTCTGCTCTCCTAAAGTAACATCACTGTGATCTTGCTTTTTACCCTGCTTCCTTATCTCAGAATCTTGAACTCTATCATCTCATAGTCACATTCACATTTTCAATGAGCTCTTACCTGTCTGAGGGAGGTCCAGCAGAGCATTTTTCACTGTCTCCTCGATCACTGAGCTTGGGAAGTTACTACTTGCTAAAATTCTCATTCAGTCATTCACTCCTTTTAAGAAGTTTACATAATTGCAGAGAAACTAGCTTCCAAAGGGGAAAGGTGAGGATTATTTAATTAATTCACAACACTCCTAGCTTGTTACCAAACAAACACCAAGAAAGCAAAACACATCTCTAAATAAAATGTGAATATTTGCGTCAAATCGAGAAGATGACAGAAAACAAAATGGGCAAACTACAGCACAGTCATATAAACAAATAATATCTCCATGAAACCCAAGTCCATTTGACTCACCACAGAATGCAGAACAGATGCACAAAGATTTCTACCTTTACAATCTTCAAAGAGTAAACATTAATACTTGAAGTGGAGATTAAATTAAGTATTCCAATTACCATTAGAGAAGAGAGGAAATTTTCTTATGGTTTTTTGAAGACAAAAACTTTTGAGTGAAGTGAGCACTTTTTCACTAGCTACAAGCCCCACTGAGCTCAAGGAGACTGTATAGGCTGGAATGAAATCCCATCAGAAGAGTCTGGCTGCAATCTCTCCAGATTCTACAGCTAACTTCCAGCATAAAGCTTTTCTTTTTTTTCCCCATCACACATAAAATATAGCCTTATTCATGGAATACTCACTGGAAATGAAAATTATAGGAAAGATGAGAAATGTGTTGTTATATGTACAGATACTTCAACAGTGAACACTAAGTAAATGTAACAGGTTCTCACAAGCAATGCCAGTTACAGCATACCATATTTCTAAGTTCTTCCCTATTTGCTACACTATTAGGAACTGAATTTCCATCCGCATGCCTCCATTGCTTTTATTCCATACCTGGTACTTCATGTAGATAAATGAGTAACAGAACTTGTTTCCTAGACATGATTATGGCAGCTACATCCTCACAAGTCAATAGGGACTTATCTACCTGCTCACCATCATGTTTTCTGTAAAAGACATTCTGCATTTCTCTCGAGGCATGTTTGCAATAATAAGTGCTCTTAAATCTATTATTACATCACTCAGCCTTTTATATATATATTTTAAGTAATATTTGTGTATGTACAGACGACTACAAAAACAGCCATATCAGTGTGTGCTCACCTGCACTAGTGTAAACCTTTGCTATTGAAAAATATCGTATTGTCTAGGATAGTCTTGACAATACTCTCCTGGGTTAGCTAGAAATGCACTGAAAGAGCTGCCACGTGTCTCACCTTTCCATCTTAACAAGAAATGAACAGTATAAACTCATTCTTAAAAATACTGTGCCAGCCCATCTTTGATGGCAAAATTCTATTCTTTCACATACTGTAGACTATTCTGTATCAGCTCTCTGGTACACAGAAGGATGTTCTGAAAGGATGCATGCATCATACACCTCCTTCTGTTTGCTCATTAGTCTTTGTAAAAAATTTGTACCCTGAACTTGTAAAAAGATGAGTTCATAACAGAGGTACTGCTGTACATTAGAATGTGCCATGGGCAGCTGATAGGCAATTCAAATGTCATAATGTGCAATAAGTACTCTCTGCCTTGCAGACATAGGTGTTGACATGCAATATCATGAAGACCAGTTTATCATAATCAGACAGGAATCTGTACCTGAATGATAAAACTCTCACAGGGACCTTTTTCTAAAGGGTATTTATGCTGAAAACTACATAGCAGTGCTTTTGAGGATAGGTGCTACTTCACTAAAATTCAAAGTAAACAGACTAGAAATTTCTTGTCCCGTTGAGTATGTGAGTGAGGAATTGGATACCTCCAACTCTTGTTTTCTATCTTGATTAAATTCTCTGAAGATTGACTGTTTCTACAAGAAGCATTGTCATTGGTCACTGACCTTACTAGAGCATGTGTTGGGGATAAGTTAACTTCTCCTGTTGTAACTTCTCCTATATAGTAACAAAATTTACAATAAATCCCTGCCCCCACCTAAAAGGGGAAAAAAAAAACCAAACAAACAAAACAAGCCTATTGTTCAACATATTAGTTGCATTTCTGATCAAATGAATATTTTCCAAGTAATGCAGTCAAAATTTGCACTTACGTACTAGTATCAAAGATTAAGGAGAATTTTTGCTTCACACCATGTAGCATCATTGCCTTCTGAGTCACAGAAATAACTTAGTTTACAGTTTTAGTAACAAAATTATTTAATTGACCAAGGTCTTAGCAACAGAACCGTTTGATTCTCTACAGACTGCAATGCAGACTGTCCATTTTTATTGGTTTCTACAGCTCTAAAGTATTTTTTCCCTGTCTGTACCATTACAAGCTACAAAGAGAAGGGAGTTCATTTACCTTGTTACTAGATCAAAACACCATGTTTTATTGTTATATCACACTGAGATTTCCAGTATTTTCTTCTTATCCGCCACAGCAGCTATGTTGTCTTTGGCATTCTAGCATTGTTTGGTTTGGAATATGAAAGCAGAGGAAGGCAAAAAGAAGGAAAATACTTCCCACAAATTAACAGATGTTTCAAATTAATTTGCTTCAGTCACATTTGTTACCTTCCCTGTATTGAGATGTCTTTAGAAAGTAATTTAATTTTGCTGTCAATAAATAAATGTAGAAGTTTCTGCTCAAGTTCCACCAACTGCAGCTTCATCTACATTGCATTCTTATTCTCTAGAAAAGACACAAAAATTCAAATATAGCAAAATTTAAGAATACAGAACATGTTCAGTGATAACATCAACTCTAATGAAAAGGTTACTTATTCATTATGATTTCCTTCCACAGTTCATATTTTTTTTAAAATCTGCTTTTGATTAGAACTTCCATTACAACTCTGATTCAACATTGAATCTCACTAGTTTCTCTCTTCTGAGAACACCAATTTTTCAAATGAACATCTAGTAAATCAATAGAATCAAGAGACAAGACAAATTTCCATTTGATCTGTTGAAAGGCACTGTAAACAAATTTTAAGCAAAGCATCACAGTTTAGTATTTCTAGAGGTTAATCCGTGGCAAAATTAGAACATTTCCAAAAAAGCATTACCACACATCATTCCTGAATGACCTGGCACTATGAATGAGACAAATAGAATTGATGGGAAAATAAAAAAAAAAAAAAAGGAAAACAGACAAACAAAAAAACACAGAAGAGAGGAAAACACTTGAAAGAAGGTAAGAGAAACCTGAATTTAAAAAAAAGAGACTATTAGACACATTTAGATTCAAGGACCAATTTTAACCCCAAAATACAGAATAAACACAGACTGACATTAACCATACAGCAAGGCCATTGCTTAGGCTATGTGTAATTTGGTTTACTTTTTTTTGGGAAAAAATGCAAACATATTATTCCTGGGAGAATTAAAAAAAAATTTAAAAGGAGGAAGGAGATAAGGAGAAATATTTTAAATGATTCTCAATGTTGAAACTTTAGACTGGATGATATCTGTGACAAAATACTCAACCAATCACCAGCCCATGAGAAACATGTGTATAAGGGAAAACAAGCATTTTTCATTCACTTTAAAGGAGACTATAGATGCACACAAAATTTTCCCTGTCAGCTAGGATCCAGATTAATAGGTGGATTTTAAATTTTTTCAAGTCAGTTAGTTTAAAGCATATTTTGTTCATTTAAAAAAATTTCAAGGGCAAGCAGCAGTGGAAAGTAGAAAGTAGTACCCCTTCACCCAAAGTTTGCGACACAATAGCCAGTGACAAGCATACAGCCACCAGCTAAAGCTGATAAGCACTGAGCTTTAAAACACTGCTAGAATCCACCACAGATTGAGATCTCTTGCACCGTGTCTCAAAGTGACATTTGCAGACACATACAGCCCCAGACAGGGAAAAGAAAGAGCTTCAAGAAAATAATGAATTCTGTTTAATAAATAAATAAATATAAGAATTAAAATTTGGATATTTTACTGGCAAAACTGACAAATCATTCTGAAACAAAAGTAACCTTCTCTAGCTTAGGTAACCTTGATTTTAGAACTTCATAAGAAAGTGTAATTTCCTTTGACTGTTTGTCTTGGTTTTGTCTGCAATAGATTTCCCTTTCTTCCTAGTAGCTGGTGCAGTGCTGTGGTTTGCATTTAGCATGAGAATACTGTTGGTAAGACACTGATGCTTTCGGTGTTGTGGAGCAGGTCCTACCCTAAGGGAAGGACTTTCCAGTTTCCCATGTTCTGCCAGGGAGCACAAGAAGCTGAGAGGAACATCCTGAGGACGGCTGACCTGACCTGGCCAAAGGGATATTCCATACCATGGAACACCATGCTCAGTGCAGAAACTGGGGGAGTTGGTCAAGAGGAGCTGATCGCTGTTCAGGGCACTGAGCATTGATCAGCGGGTTGAGAGCAATTGCATTGTTTGTCTGTCTTGGGTTTTATTCCTCCCTTTCTCTCTCCTCTTCATTACAATTATTATTATTGTTGTTGTTGTTGTTTTTATTATTATCATTAGTATATTTTTGTTTGGTTCAATGACTAAACTGCTCTTGTCTCAACCCACAAATTTTACTTTTTGTTATTCAGATTCTCCTCCCCACTCAGAAGGCAGAGGAGTGAGCAAGCAGCTGTCTGCTATTCAGTTGCTAGCCAGGGTTAAACTGTGACTGTTTTAACACAAAGCTCCAAGAGACCATAACGGCAATCTAATCTGACCTTGTATATAACAAAGTACAAAAGAACTTCCTCTAATTAATTCTGCAGCAAGCCTAAGACTTCTAAATGGCTTGTAAAGTAAAAAGCCAGCCTCTTGCATCCACCCTGTCTTCACAAACATTTCTCTTCTCCAAGCAATCTTATCTTTTAACATAGATCAGTACTGTTATGAGCAATTTCAGTGTACAATAGGTAGTAACTCAAAAATACCCAAAAGTTCCTCTTCAGGAGAAGGTGAGCAATATACTTTTCTCTAGCACTCTCAGGTTGCAATTAAAATATTCGTTCACAGGCTTCCATGTTGGAGTCAGAGCGCTTTAACTGATTTCACTAAAGAAAGTAACTCCATATCTTCTGTACTTTTATCTTCTCCATTCTATGCAAACAGAATGGTATCAAGGGCACCTTGCCAATATATGTTTCCTAACACGAGCAAAGATAAAGGCTTCTCCAGTTACCTAGATCAGTTAAGTCATGTGCCACTGTGAATGTGCATTTAGGGAAGAACTTGTTCAGGAGTATTTAGGTCACAAATCCTTTCCATCAGGGGCATCTGGTATTAGAATTATGGGCATCTGCCATTTAATGTTTGTTCTAAAAGTAGAAACAGCTTATCCTTAATAAGTATTTAGTGTACTGCATATGACTTGGCCAAGAGATTAAATTTCAGAGCTGTTTATAGAATCTCATTTGGATTTTTTTAAAAAAATCCAGTGCTCTATGGCATATCTATATAAATTCAGAAAACGTGTTTTTATCTTACCAACTAATAAGAGCATTCATTATCAACTTAGAACAGTGACTTTGCCTCTAAAGCAAAGGTGCCATGGTGATAGGAGAACTCCAATCACAAAACACTTGGACTTAAAGAGTGTCTACTGTGGGGTGCTTTGTGAGGCAGAGTACCTTTAGTGAATAAGGGGAAAACACAGGTGGTACTGCAAGTGAAGAGTTTTAGCATCACGTCCACACAGCTTCTCTAATTAGAGCATAGATTAAAAAGAGATGCGCACACCTTAGGCCTGAATTCCGTGGATGGCTCCTAACAGCAATGCTGGAAGCTGACTCATCAGAAGCACTGTGACAGCACAGAAACCTCATACTTCTTTGTACAGAACAGGGAATATAGCAGAAAACTTCTCAGCCTATGAAAGAGTTGGCATTATTTTGCTCAAATATCATTTCACCAATATAAAACACCCGGGGAGCAAGCCAACCAAAATTTTCCACCATTTTAGTGCGAAGTAGAAAATGTACCAAAAGATAAACAACAATGAATAATCTGCCTTATAGAGAGTGCTGCAGCACTCTTTAAAGTGTATTCAACAGGGTGGGTACCAGGAACAGTTCTGTCAGCTGGAGCAGACACAAATGTGCTCCACAAGACAAAGATAATCATGAGATATTCTGCAAGAGAATATTAAATAATCAAATAGACAATAAATTAATGTTTCCCTTCTTTAAGAGAAGATCGATTAGGAGAGTTATCTACAGAATAGCTTCATTTTATAAGAAAATAACTGGTCACAGCTTTTCCTATCATCTTGGCATGTTTTGGATATAACATATATTTAGAGAGAGAGTGTGGGAGGTCTGTTACTTCAATACATTGAAAACAGCTTAATATTTTAGAAAAGAGAAGGCTTCATACAAGGAATCTTTTGCTGTGACAGTAGACAAACAATTGTTGTGGAGCTCTGGAAGACTTTTTCTTGTGTTAACCAGGAACTGGTGAGGAAAGAGCTGGTAAAAGAAGCTGTTCTAAATCTTCCACCAGTTTATGCAGACACAACTCTGTTGGCTGAAAACAAACTTTGGCTGGAGCGTCTCACTTAACCAAGCAGACAAGACCATTACCCACCCATTTAACACCAAATTTTCAGGGTACAGATGCTTAACCAGTCACTTCATCCACTCTCATAAATAACTTGAAAAAGGAAGCTGTTAAACTTTTTTCAGAAAATGTTAAGCAGGGAAAGAAAGAGTCATTAAATTTGTGCTAATTCACAGTTGTGTGGAGACACACACAGACACACAAAATCTTCAACAGTAACTAAAAGTAGCCTCTTTGTGGCTGCAGCCACTTTCACTTTATATAAAGGTAATCTATTTACCAGTTCTGAAAATGCACACAAGAATATAGTCCTGATGAAAAGCTACTTCCAATAGTTTTAGAGTATGTTATTTTTGCATAGCAGTCTATTTAGAAGGACCTCACTCACATACTAAGAAATTCAGACAGAGTTCACCTATTCAGAATATGGTAAGACAGAACAAGATAAAAAAACCAGGAAAATTAGGCACCAGGAGGAAGGATAACAGAACCAACAACAAGAGCATCATGCATTGGATGTTAAGATACCAGTGGTGTTACGGGCTTTACCTTTCACAGGAAGGCGATGAGATGACAAAAATTTAGCCACTTATAAAACTTTTTCAGTAGCATCACAAAAATTTGAGCAGTAAGTTATGTCTGGGCCTGGTCATTAAATCATCCAATTAAAAACATTTTATGCTCTTCATGCCTCCTGGTACAATGGAGGCAGGTTTGTTGAAGAACTGTTTTCCAAGCTTGCAAAACAATATTATGAGTCCTCCAGCAATAAAACCCACACCTCATAGCTGTGGAAGCTTGGAAGCACATGGGAACCACTATACACTAAACTATAATTCAAAGCAGCAGCTAGTATGGAGCTATGTTTTAGATTTGAGATGATAACAATGTTGATAACATAGGGAAGTTTTATTTACTGCCAAGCACAGCATCAAGGCCTTTGCTGCTTCTCACCCCAGCCCACCAACAAGTATGCTGGGAGTGCAAAAGAAATTGAAAGGAGACAGAGCCAGAACATCTGACCCAAGGGGCAGTCTAGACCATACAGCATCATGCTCAGCATATAAAGCTGTAGAAAAGGAGCAAGAGATATTCAGAGTGTTGGCATTTGTCTTCCCAAATCATCATTATACATAATGGAGCCCTGTTTTCCTGGGAATGGCTGAACCATGGGAAGTGGTGAATAAATTACTTGATTTGCTTTGCTTGTGCACACAGCTTTTGCTCTCCTGTTAAACCGTCTTTATATCAACCTACTAGTTTTCTCAATTTTTGATTCTCTCCCCAGTCTTTTGATTCTCTCCCCAGTCCCATAAGGGAGAAGAGAGATCGAGCAGCTGTGTGGGGCTTAAGTGCCAGCTCAGAATAAAAGACAACAGTCCTTTTTATAAAAATCAATGATAAAACTATCACCTGGATAATCTTCCTGCTGTGTGTTTAAATGACTTGAAAAGTAGTCTGTGTCCTTGGAATAAATTGACTCAAGTACAAGAGTACAAAATGCAAGATAAGAAGAGAGATCAATACAGTAATGTGCAGGTAAGTAGGTGAGCCAATAGATACTTATCAGTGGTAAAGCAGGTAGTTAAATATCAATACAATGCAGCCTAAGATGAGAACACTGACAAATTACAATGATATCAACCACTAATTTAATGTCAACTAGTACACCTTCAAGAAAGTCATCAAACAACAAATGGTTCCATATGCAAAGCAACATTAACAAAACTCATTATCAACAAAACTGGATTTGTATTCAATAAATAAAGCACAATTTAATAAAAATTCCTTTTAAAAGTCAATTTTAAAATACTAGTTCAGTTAAAATATGTATCATCTACTTTATACAATATAGATAATTAACATTTGGAAAAGACAGGAAGAGATTTTATTATAATTAGGCGGTTAGATGATGGACCCTCCTCAGGGAAAGAACCAAAACAACAAAAAATCTGCCTCTCCTTGAATACAGAAATTGTTTCAGAAGGAAAATAAGGAATCCCCAAATTCATACCTCTAGCTGTTGTACCCACCAGCATTAAGGCCTGCATTCTTCAACTAGAAAACCCTGCCAAGTGTTTTGCTTCTAAGCCAAACATTCTGCAGTGCAAGAGGAGGTATAAAACCAGATCAGGCTAAAAGTAAGTTCAGCAGCATGGTAAATTGTGCCTGTTAGTTGTTGTGTCAAAGACAAATCACGCAGTTTACCTTAAATGAACTACAGGAAGGTTCTAAAAATACATTGCCATGTAGTCCTACTAATGAATGGATCTGATTTACCATTTTGGCAACATAAATGCTCAGCAACAGTCTGTCTCCTGCTAAGACTTAGAGAACCAGTGTTGATACTAATAAAAAGGCAAAAAACCCAAAAACAACCACAAAAATAAGAAAAAAATATAAATAAAACCCACACTGAAAAAAACACCACTCCAATCCCCTACAAAGAAATCTATTTTCAAATTATTTAATGGAATACAAGAATAGTTTAGGTTGGAAGGGACATTTAAAAGTCATCTAACTTACTGTGACCTGTGCAATGTTATTCATATTTGTCAAATTTCAGATAGTCATGGGTATGCAGTCAGAAAAATCTTTTATTATTTTCTACTAACTGTGGTTCAGAATATTCCTTAAAAGTATAGTGCCATTTTGTGGCAGTTATAAAATTTGACCACTCAATCAGGATCTTGCAGTTTATGCTGCCATTACTAATTTTTTATTTTTTAAAGTTCTGCATCTGGGATACTAAAATACATCTCTTTCAAAAGCATACACTAGCCTGGCCATTAAGTGATCAGTCACCAACACAGTTACAGGAATACTTGTGCCAACAAGAACTTACAGGTAGTATTTCAGCATTTCAAAGTTTATGATGATCAAGGATTGAAATGCTGAGTGCAAGTGGTCATACAGAGACACATGAGACAGAATACAAGCTTGAAACTTAAGAGCCTCTCAAACAGAGCAACAGTCAAGATCTGTAGAGCAACTGAAAAACAGAACAACAATGTCATATATTTGATCGATCAAATCAGAGTAATAAAAGCCAGTGCTCTTTTGGCAATTTATTTCCCTAAACATTCCCTTCTCCAAGCACATTAATTCCATGTAATAAAATGAGATTGTAATATTACCCAGCTTTTTTTTTTCATACTGTTTACCATCAATTCATCCAATTAGTGCTTGCAAAAATCACATCATGTTTTAGGACACCTGCACTGATAAGAGTATGTATTTCAAAGGAAAATCACAAGTGTACAGCTTAGTTTCAATTACCCAATCATTCCTCTAAAATTAAAACATTTGAAAAATGAACTAACATAATAGAAACAATTTCAAAACTTCGTGCAACCTTGAAACTTCATTATAAAACTGGAATTCAAAGTATTTCAAAAGTGAAAGAAAATAAATACACCTCCTTTGAGGGAGTGTGGTTGAAGTTAGTAATGAAATAATGTATAAAACATTCTCCCCACCTTTTTGTGTATTAAAAAAATCTCATTTCTTTCAAAGAGTCTCCAAAAAAGGCAAAATTCAGAAACTGCAAATCCCATTTAAGGAACGGCAAATGGAAATATATCTGGAACATTACTGGAGCACTTTTAAGCTGTAAGATCCAACAGTACCCTGCAGGAAAAAATCAATTTGTCAGGCTGTGAGATAAAAGGCATTTTTCTCTTGCCATATTAGTGAAGCACTGACAATCAAAGACTCTGTTCATCTGAACTACAATGTCTGGTGAGCACTTCAAGATAGGAAAAAATATGAACAGCCAAAACTGAAAAAGGCCCTTGCAGACTATTATTAAAATAAGCTCAGAGAGACTTTCTTGCTTAAAAAGTAACAAATAGGAGTCATTGGCTGCAGTGGTTGAGAAGACATATGGTTCTAACAGAGCTTCTATAAATATCACTTGCAATTGTTACTTGATTTACGGAGTTGTAGCTTTCAGAGCAATATTGCTTGATTAATATAAAAAAATACATATTTTTGTACCCTCACAACGGAAATTGAATTCTTAGCCTTTTTTAAAAATAGTCAATGATGACAAAGTGCACTTGGAAACAAGAGAAGTTATATGCAAATAAACTGCCTTTCACGTATATCAAGTTCAAGAGCATAAACATTGTCAGCTGAGATGCTTCAATTATTCTGGGCATCAACAACTCTGATTTTCAGGGTCTCTGATTAATACTGTAAATGTCATTAATCTGAGAGGATGTTCAAATTATGTCCAAAATCATTCCGCTTCTGCTTTTTTTATTTAATAAGGTCTTTCTCCTGCATTCATTTAAGATGATTGCAAAGTTCAAACTGCTGCAAAGTCAGGCATCAGTTATAAGACTTGAGTGGAAACAGGGGTAATAATCACTTGTTTGCTAAAGGTCATGGTTTTCAATAGGGCCTCTTAGATTACACTCACTGAGAGTCTAAGTCTGCACAAGTGACTATTTTGGATAACAGCTATGGATTTGATCAGTCATATTTACCTCAGTTTGACTGGTAATGTGTAAAGGGTATGTTCTGGTCCACAGATTGTAGACCATGTAAGATTTAGAAGACAAATCCTGTGGCTCTTACTTCAGAAAAGGCAAAAATTTAGACGCTTTAAAGGCCATTGTATTTGCAACCAGACTAACTTGTCTTCTTTTGTGAAAACTGGAAAACTGTTATGGGGGACTTTTGGCAATACACCAACAAAATGAACAATGATCAATTACCAAAACATTATATCTACATGTATCACTAAATATTACATCATTGTTTTTGTACAGTGAACAATTCAGTCAGCCTAATACAAGGATGTCCTAGTAAATTGTTACTTATGTCAAAGAAGATTGAATGTTGTTAAAGAAATGTAGGGGTCTTTTTACAGAAATCCCCAAAAGTTCAAGCAGCAGATGATAGCAGACATTTGTGCTGGTACTGGTATAGGCTGACACCTGGGCTCCAGGACTAAAAACACAAATCCTATATGGTCAAATTCCTGTTTGAGGAATCCAGACTTAGTAGCTGGGTAAAACAAAACCTATATAGTAAAACTGAAACATAAAACAGAACTTGGGAAGCAACAAATAAAGAGCAAGCAATATGATCATGTTAGCAAACACAAAACAAGAAATACAAGCAGATCCAAGAGCTATGAGGAAGAAATACTTACCTTCAAACTTATACTGTTTCTATCAGGATGCAGTTCCTTCACCATCCTTCTAGAAGACAACTTGGCATTATTGACCCTAGGGCCCTAAAGAGCCTAACACCAGAGAAAGTAATGGATACTAAACAGCTCATGTTTGAGTTCTAGCTCTAAAACTTTTTGATATCCAGAACAATAGGATAATTAGGGATAAAGAAATGAGAGTCTGTGTAAATATTACAATGGGTCAAATAAAAAACTCTGATTAGGACGCTAATACTTCAATTAGACTAAGAAATAAATCTTGCCTCTGTATATAAGCTGCATTTTTTTAGTCCACATCAACTGTATGTCATGTTTAATTTGGTCCCTTGCTCAGGGAACATGGTTTAAATTTCAGTGCAATAAAATCATGCAAATTAAGGATTTATTAGATTTCTATACTGAACTGAAGCACTGAAAATATAACTAAAGTTGCAAAAATAGATGTCCAATGGCTCATGGGAATACTGTGTATGAAGCTGCATAGGTTCATTCAAATCATCACTATCCACATTAGACTCACTCTTTCCCTATGAATGTAAATAGAAAGCCTGCTTCAGCACCATGAATGTTAGGATATACTGCTGAAAGATACAATTAAAGTATATGTTACAAAAATGAAACCTCGGGGTAAATGGAGTGTGGATTAGTGTTCCTTGAGTCACTCACCATGACACCTATTCAGTGTTCTGACTAGCATCAAATTCCTGAAAAGCAAAATCTCACAAACATGGCTCCACACATCAGTTACAGATACCCTCTGGGTTTTCAGTAGCATGAATTTAAAAAAAAACAAAGAGAAAAAAAAACAAACAAAAACCCCAAACAAACAAAAAACCCCAACACCCATGTGCTTGACTTCCATAGAAACACAAGCACTTGAACCAGCACTTAGAGACATTACAGAGTGAGATTAGGATGCAGTGGTTATAAAGCATAAAATGCCATTCTGTCAATAAAGGTCAGCGCTTCCATCATTCTTGCTTCTTTCAGCACACGAGTTTCCCCTAGACAATTTACAGGAAATGGAAGGGAAAATAACCAAATCATTGGAAAATTTGTTAAATATGCCATCTGGTCTTCACAGATGGGCCTGTACCATAGGTCATGTACATCTCCTTTCCTTTGTCATCACTTACTGAAGAATTAGAAGTAGGTAAGGGAACAGAAGCAATGACTCTAGAAAGCATATTATCAGCACACCATGTGGAGATTTAGCCACTGTGTTTCCACTTATACTCCACTGGGAGACAGACAAAGTTTTCCAAGCTGATGAAACCTAACTCAAACAGGAAACAAAATCACTTCACCAAAGCCAAAGTTTGGATCCATAATTAATCACAGTGGAGTCACAACTGGAAAAAGGCGCGTCAGAAAAATAAGGAAATAATAGTTATTGCAAAACTGCCATCACTATACTGTACAATGTTCAAAACCACAATGTTATTATCAGTGTGCCTTCATAATCCACTTGAATTATCTCCAAATTGAAAATGGGAAAGAGAGGTAGAGAACAACCAGCATTTTTTCAAACATTACAGAAGAACAATTATTCATTTCATGTTTCCAATACCCAATTTTTACACTAACTCCTTGCTCTTAAGCAAAGAGCATTCTGGTATCATTACAAGAATTCTGCAGCCATAAGGAGTTTACAGTTTTTAAAGCACTGCACAAATCAAGATTTTCTGTTGTTCCAAATTTTTCGAGAAATTGAAAGGGGTCATTTACTTTTAAGATAAATGCTTTTTCACATATTATTTAAAATAATACTCACCTTTTTTTAAATCTGTATCCAGAGTCAAGCACAAAGTATCTATGTGTCTTTCAGCTCACTTGATATGGAGTGGTTTATTCAAAACCACTCAGCAGCACAACCCAGACAACTTCTCCCACTTTCAGCCCTATAGGGATGCAATAAGCTGAGATCTGACATTAGGACAGAGATATAAAAGAGCACAGATCACAAATCACCCTAGCCTTTGCAGAGAGTATGGATACTGCTGAATTCTAGCATAATACATTCTCTGCCACTGTTTTGCCGCTGTTTTCTAATGCAGATTATGTCCTCAAGACTCCATCCATTTCCAGGAAAAAGGTGCTATGCTGGTTACTGACTATTATGTCCTTTATTCTCACTTGTCAGATATCATTCACTGTATTAGTAGTCCATGTTACAATGGATATGTCAATTGTAAGAACTTATTTCGCCTGGAGAAGGACCAAGTAATTTAAAAGTCATCATTAAATTCATTTTCTTTGAAGGGAAAGTGGAAAATATTAAAATTTTTTTAATGCTTCATCTAATTCATTGTGCAATGTAGCCTAGTTCAGCAGAAAACAAGAAAAGCTGGAATTTACACCTCTAGAACACCACCACCAGAGCCCCAGTGTGCAACAACTTCTGTAGTAGCATTTCACAAACAGAGAAAGCTTGTGGTACTACTTTTTAAGGAATTAACCTTAATAACTTTAGGGAGAACAGCAGTTACTCTGCACTTAGTGCCACATAAATAAGGCAAAAATCCACCTCTACTTCTACAAGATAAATAGGAAAGAACATAGCCAGAAAAAAAAAAAAAAAGGGAGGCACCTTTACCCTTAACTGCGTCTACTACAGGTTTGAAACATTCAAAGATGTGCCCAGGATAAGTAACAATGCATTTCTAGTACCATTCTGAACTCTATGTGGCTAATACCTAGGCACAGAAACAGTCCATCTTGTTAATACTAATCAAGATAGCTTGGAAAAAGAATAGGGCAAAATTATCAATGCAGCCAACCACAGAGCTATAACTTAAACTGATGCAAATATATTCATATCAGCCATGGCCTATTCGACTAAAATCCATTTACCATGTCTATATGGATTATATGCAAAGGTTAAAGAGGTGGGATATGGGAGAAAAGTGAGAACATACAGAAACATATTTCTTCTTGCTAAGACCTGTCAAGATAAAAAATAAAATCACTGACATATGGACAAAATCACGTGATTGACTGAATTTGTAGCAAATTTCAGTTCTATTTCGGTGATCCTCAAATACTTTTAAGAAGACCATTCCATGCATTGAGGGAAAAAATAAAAAATTACCTAGTCTCAGCCTTTCCTGACTGATCTCCCCAAATCACTTCAGCGCTTCTTATTTTATATTTAGATTGAAAATCTTATGCACAAAAAATATCCTTTCAGCTTGCCAACAGAATACTAAGCCCAGCAGCCTCCCGTGTGTAACACGAGTGCAGACAATTAACAGCAGCGTTTAGACTGACAAACACATGGTGACAGCAGAGACTTCCCACCCTGGAAACTGCAGAACAAGGATTAATGAATTAAAACCACTGTCTAAAGACTTGATCAACAATTTGATCAGGGAAGTGGCACCAAGATCAACATCTAGCATGGAAGACCTCTTTATGAGACCAGCATTCATTGTTTCCTCAAGAGAACCCCTCTCAGCATCCCTGGGGGATGTGTGCTCCCTACCCAGGAGGAAGAGCACCACCTAGTGAAGCTCCAGCTTCCTGAAGCACCAGCAGAATTCTGGCTGTCCTGGTCATCTCCGATTGTCTTGCCATATTCCCCAGCCGGAGAAATTGGTGGTGTAGCTCTCATGAATACAGTGTATTGTGAGCGACAGAATGATGCAATTTTAAATTCTTTCTCTCCATGCCTCACACTCAGCATTCTGTCCTTGACCGTACTTCATATCCTTTAATACTGCCAAAAGAGACCAAGAATAAACCCCATACAATGATCTATTGAAATAAATTATTTCACAGAACACAAAGGTAGAATTTCTGTTTGAAGGGGAAGGAAGATGTATAAATCTTCCATGCATTTAAATTAAATTTATATACATGTTATATAAAGATGGCAAGTGAATGCCCTGAGCTTTGCTCTGCACAACAGCATGTCTTATTTTCTGTAATTTATAGCTGAGATTTGGAATATGGAATTGGAAATTATTGTCAAGTCCAGTAACTTGGAATCAAAGTGAGCCCTCAGCTTCTGGAGCAAAACAAATGTAAAGCAAAATAATCCCAGAGACAACAAGCGTTGGCTGTGGCTTGCGTCACCAGCTGTGTGCCACAGTGTCTGTTGAAAGGCTGATGGCATGACAGCCACAGATACATCACAGATAAATTCAAATACAGCTTCATAAGTAGAATATTTCCACAGGCTTTTCTTCTGAATGTATCTCAAAACAAGATACAAACACTACCTCAATCCTTATATTGAGGACAGAACAGTGTATTCAGTAATCTGCTGAATATGAACGTCAACATCCAAAAAAAATGCTATAGAAGTGGAGTGGACGAGAAAGCAAGATCAGAACGACTTTTTTCCTTTCCAAACAAATTTAAGTGCTTCAGGGCATAACTGTCTCTAGAGCAACACATTGCTTAAACTCTGAAAAAGATTTTCCTATAGCAGAAGTACTCTTCTTGTGGTGCAGATTTTAAGAAATGAGCACAGATAAAACACTGCATCAGCTATTCATCTGTTAAGCAAACCAATGGTATTTCTTCTCACTTTTGGAAACCAAACCAATGCATTAACTTTAATGGGCATTATTAGTATGGCTCCTGTACTGTGATGGACACTGATACACCCTCCAGTTCACAGCAGCCAGAATCGAGATATTTCAGGCAGGTACTGTGATGACTCCACCAAGTCACAGACATGATTTATGAAAGGGCACTAAAAACCTTTAGCTCCTAGTGACTTGAATGAGAATTTTTGTTGCTTAGTAACTCTTAAAGAAACTGAGACATTTGAAAACTAGTAATGCTGTGAGCAGCCGTACAGAACTCTTGTTTATAGCATTCTGGTTATCTAAAACTGCATACCTGTAACTGTAGCACTTTACCACCTAATGTAGTACTTAGATAAACTTAAGGTACTCTACACAGAGCAAACAGATCTTTACAAAATTTCACTAAGACTTGTTTAATTATACCACACACCACCTATTTTGTGCAGCTAAAACAAACCACTCTATACATACAAAAACTTTAGTATAGCCCCATACAATAGTATTCATATATTAACTTTTACATTTACAATAGCATTCATATATTAACTTTTACATTACAAAGAAGCCATCATTTTTCACAATTTTGGACTTAGGCCTGCAGCACTAAATATGCTAATATCAGGGGGTTTGCAGTACAGTCACAATATGTTCTGTATTTTCTCCTTCATACAGACAGAAGCATACAACATAAAGAGAATTCTTACTGTAAAATACTTGACTAAAGTTTCTGTAATTTTGAGGGTTATTATTAAGCTTTGTCATTCTTCTTTTTGATATTGATTCTACATCAAATGCAATTATATGGCTCCTGCTGATATCAAGAGATGCCATGAATCTACATCCGAGGGCAGAATCTAGTTCACAGAAGATTAATACTTCTTGCAGTTTCTAGTTCAGAAAAGTGTAGGTGTTAAGAAGCATTAATATGTCTTTCAAAAAACATTCAGTAAACTGCTTATTCATCCTGATACAAAAGGAAATCAGAAAAACTGTAGCTTTCCATCAGAATTAAGGGTGCTTTTAAACAGCTAATTGAAATGTTTCAGTGCATTTCATTTTCATAACATGGGAGACAATGTACAATAGTGTTACGTCACATACATGAGGCATAGTAAAAAAACTGCAATATATTTCAATACAAATACTATACATTTTTAATACAACCATTTGGTCATCTCTACTCAATAATGAATCAATAATCAATAGGTCTTAGGGCAGCAGGACTCTGCATGGCTGGGAGGATATG
This sequence comes from Zonotrichia albicollis, assembly GCF_047830755.1. Classification (NCBI taxonomy): domain Eukaryota; kingdom Metazoa; phylum Chordata; class Aves; order Passeriformes; family Passerellidae; genus Zonotrichia; species Zonotrichia albicollis. The sequence continues at coordinate 57,922,233 of NC_133821.1, forward strand.
CATATACACACATGTACAATCACATTATACAACCATCTTCATCACCAAGAATAAGTGGAAGACACAAAAAATTCCTTTGATGTTACAGGGAGCAGTTTTCACTTTCAGCTAGATAATCCTTGTACATCCAAACCGCATTGTGAAGAGATCCTCTGTGCTTGCTACCTCTTTCTCTGTGGCACAATCTCCCCAGAACTTCACACTCCATTAGTAAACAGGATTCAGCACAGGTCAGAGCAAGAAAGCAAACACACAACTCCAGCAGAAGTGACGCAGAAGTGCTAATACATCTTCAAAATTCCCATTTTACTGAGTTTGGGTTAAAACAGTACATGAATGCCAGGAGAATGATCATTTCACTGCAATGGATAAATTTCCATCCAGATGGTTCTTGGTGCTTATTTGGCTCTTGATTGAGGCTTTTCAGATTCAAACCAGCACATGTTTGATATGAATACTACATGATAAATTCTTAGAGCCTTCCCCAAAAGGATTTCTTGTTTGAATGACACCATGGATCTAATAGACTTAAGTTTCATTTAACAGCTATAGAGATGTCCTCCATTGAGTAAAAATAGTGAAACTATAAAAATCTTGAAAAATAGGCCACTTCATTGGAAAAATATGGATAAAATATACATTACAATGTCATCTTTCCAGTTTCTAATCATCAGCAATAAACTTTTAGCCAGAAGTATATTTGAGGGAATAACAGTAAGAAGGCAATAACAGTAAGAGTAAGCAAGAGTGATGTCACTGGCTTTGTGATGCCCTGACCACCTTCACAGACAAGGCAGTTTCTCTGAAACTAAGCCCATAAAACTGTCTTCTCAAATACACACTGAGCATTACAAACTGAGAAAGATCCACAGCAGCATCAGAAAAAGGAAGCTTTCAAACACAGATAAATACACACACAAGCACAAAACCAGCCCCAGATTTTTGGAGGCTAAATAGTCCAAATGCCACAGTCCCATTCCTGTCAGTTAAGAATTCCATAAGTTATCTGGTAAAAGCTTCCCCTGGCAGTTGCAATGAATTTATGAGATGCTCCTATGCCTACTCCTACAGCTCTATTTCTTGCCCAGGCTGCTCTCCTGCACTAACCCAGGCTGTTGTCAGGTGCCAAATGAAACTGCAGCTCCCAGCTCTGCTCCTCAGACCGTTCTGCTCCAATGTCCCCCATGCCTTCCCAGCAGCCAGCCTCATTCCCACTGTATCTATTCCAGTTACTCTTATAACCAACACATATTTTTAAAATGTGCTCAACATTTTTTATCTTCAGTTTTTAGTTGTAGCTGGTTGTAGCTGGTCTCTCACCAAAAATCAAAATTCTCAGCTGATCTCTTCACCCGGGGAAATTGGACTTTTTCTTCAATGCATCATCATCTCAAAGTTTCAGCTGAAGATACTTTTCTGAAGTGGTCCATCTCTACTAGTACTAAGCCCACCCTCAAAAGTTTTCTTTCCTTATGCATTTTGGTAAGGTTCATAATAACACTACTAAAATTCAGATTTTTCTTGCCCTACTACTGAAATCTGTTTCCATAAAAAAAAAAAAAAAAGAGGCAGGGGAAAAAAGGCAAGAGTAATGGATGATGCCAGGTAGTTCCAGGTAGTATTTTGCAGTCTTAGCTCTATGCTCCCTCTTCTGTAGAAAATAGCTTGCTCCTTTTTTTACCAAAAATTAAAGGATTTTTAGCTTTTACTCTGCTCTGGCATGTCCTTGCGTCCCATTTTACTCATCTGCAACACGGAGAATAATTTTATGTATCTCTTTCACAAAAGCTTTGTGTTTTAGAGTCATAGCTGAAAAGCAGCTATTGTTCACACTCTATATTACTATATACCTGCACTGCTTACCCTCCCACAGCCCTGACAGAAAAGTTTTAAAGCAATAGCGTATTTTAAAAAGTTGTACATACATGAAAGTATTTTATTGTGTTTACCAGTATAGTTCTTATCAGCTTTGGTGGGGACCTGTCAAATATTATGATATGATAGAGTTACTATAAAATTCCTGCAGTCCACAAAGAATGTTTTAAGCCTAAACTGAAAGAAAACAAACTCCAAAACAAACAATTTCTGCCTCGATATTGCACGTCACTCTCAATAGCATCATTGTTTCCATAGCTACAAATGTAGACTGCTTCAAAGCAAAGAAGCAGAGGAACTGAAAATGACAATGCACAATCAAAACAGGCACATACATTTTTCAGACGGCACATGTGGGATGGAGAAAGGAATTACCATGGTGGCACAGAATGCTGTGGGGTTTTTGCATTTGACAGTAATGCCAGTGATGTGAGCACATCAAGCTCAGAACAGTAAGCAGCAGTAAACCTCTCACTGCAGTATCACTTGACGTATTTCTACACCTAGTGGAAGGAAGAGGAGAACAGAAGGGATGGAAAATACCATCAGGAAGCACCAAAACAGGACAAGTGCCCCTCTCAGTGATCTAGCCACCTGCAGACTCACATGCATTTTTTAATCGAGTTTCCTTGGGATTTTCAGTCATTCTACACAGCTGTGAAGACAATCAAATCCTTTATACTGCTTCTATCACAAATGATGACAAAATTTAGATACATGCTACACCTAGCACTAACTATAACCATTTCAGGGGAGGAAACAGCCAAGTGAATCTCCACAGAGGATAGATACAAAACATGAGGGTGAGAACATACAGGAAAACAAAAGGCACTCCACAGCATCTAGCAACTATTCTGTCCATCTCTATCAAGTCCCCGTTCCCTAAATTTCCCTGTGCAAAATCTTACTTCACTATCAACCAGCTATTCCAGGACTACAACTTCCTCATAACTTATTGGGTAGGAACATAAATTCTTTTCTTCCTACAGCAGTAATTCCCAAGGTTCACAAATGTAGATCCTTCCCCACCAATTCTATAATGATGAGTGTTGGAATTACACCAAGACTATCAAGCAGACTCACACCAGTGCCACTCTTCTTCTCAGAAGGAGAAACAGCATAATCTAGAGTGTAATTTAATATTTTTTTAAAAAATTTATAAACACACAAGGAAAAACCACACACACATACACAAAAAAAACCCCCACCCCACACAATTTATCTCTAATACCTTAGAGCACCCTGAATTTTCCAAAGTAGTAGTAACAAATAAGATGCCCTCATAGAATGTCATGGCATATTCAGAAACATGTAGTACCAGAGTAATTCTGCTCTTCTCAAAGTGAGTGATGACACTCAGAAAAATCCACCTAAAATGTCCTTCCTTAGTCTTGCATGCTCTAAGGAACACAGTTATCCATGATATTATTTTTTTTTTAACAATCTTTTCAGGGAGCAGTTAACAAAAGCCACATGAGAACACAGCACTATCTGCAGTCTACACTGGAAGTCATCTCTGGTGGAAGCAGAGATGGAGAATGGTTATTAAAAGATGCTGTCACTGTTTCCTCAGATGTTGTTCCTGCAGCTATTGCCCATTTGCACCAACATTGGAAAGTATCAGGCTTTGGAGGCATGGTTTCTATGGAGAATATCAGATCATGATAAACTGAGGAGTTTGAGATTACAAAGTCAGCCCTTGTTATACATGAGTATATATGACCTTCCACCACTGTGACAGAAACAGAACAAACACCTCATTATCTTTATTAGATTATAAAAGCCCCACTGTCAGTGATTTTAATCAGACTTGGCAAAAGCTATTTTAATACTTGGGGCAGTTAGGAAGGTAGAGAGCCAAAATCTCAGCCACAAGAATATTACCTTTCAAACAAGGATAATCGTATTGCTACAAAATAAAGCTATCAGCTCTCAAATGAAATTAGTTCAGGCAGCAATACAATAACCATTAAACTTGCAAATCAGGACTCCTAATAGTTGCAGCATATGTTTGACTGAAAAAGTAAGCAAAGCACAGACCAGAAAGATAAAGAAAGGTTTAGCAAGACCAGTAGTAGGTCTAAAACAGAAGTTCCTAACAGGAAATTCTCATTCTTATAATTGTGCGCAGAGATTTAAAACTATTAAAAAAAAGAAAAGGCTGGTCAGGCTCTGAAACTTAGAAAAACTCCACAGTATGGGCCTTCCATTACACTACTACATCTAAAGTTTCTTCCCTAAGACCTAGCTTGATGCAGCAAGTTAGTGTTGCCAAAATATGAGATTTCTGCATGAGCAATTTGTGATGTTAAAATACTAGGGATTTCAGTCTCTTATCTCTTTTAATTGCTGACTAGAACGGACTCTGTCAGAGAAGAAATGAAAGGAGGGGTTTTACATTTTTCATATTTGCCTCGGGTACCAGCAGAAAAATTCAGGACTTTTTCTAAGGTATGTCAGTGCCAATGATGTGTCACATGTCATTACTTTATAATTAGGCTGATAGACAAAAAGAATAATGCAGCTGACATCCTATTAAAATAAAAATTATTCCCCAAGGCATAAAAACACTGACACAAGCATCTTAAAAGGCAGAGTAAAAATTATATAGGGAACTATTTATCAGTGCTGCTGTCTTTTCCAGATTCAAGTTATTCTTAGTTTTGTGTGTATTGAATATTGAATTATCCTATGCTGATTTTTTTAAATTCTTTTTTGAAACCAAAATGTAATGAAACCACTGTTCAGCTAGGAATAAAAGCTACTATGAGAATAAGATACTATCTACACTCTATATTACTTGAGATTACAATTTGATTATCAATTGTTCAATTCTTCAAATAAGCAACTAATCAAAAAACAAATGCATTTTTAAAAATAGAAAACCAGCCCTTTTTTGTCAAGAGTTTGAAGAGTTTGAATTAAGCCTTAAAAACCAAATTTGAAAACACTAAGACTTGATTCTGTATAAATTTTTTTATACAATGCTCCTGAAGAATCGGGATTTAGGCAATACAGGGCTGTAACTCCATGTAGTTAGGAACATACTTAGATCAGATTGTGTCCAGAAGTTAGACAGACTGGAAGAATGACCAGATTACAAAACTGTGGTTTATAGCCAAAATAACAGTCTTCACAGGACAGCCAAATTTTAACTCTCCATTAACGTAAGTAAGAGATATCCCATCTACTCTTTCCAATACAGATATCACAAAATGTGTGATTTTCCATCTGTTCATGTATAAACTACTGGAAGAAAGCATTTCCACCTTTGTGCATTTTGACAACATTATTTAAAATATAAGACTTCAAATTCAGTTCTGACTGAACCCAGCCAGTAGCATGTTTATATTTTTTTTCTAAAAACTGTTCATACGTTTCCAGTTGGCCAAAAAAGAGACTCCTTCATGAAGCTGTCAGATCTAGTTCTTTGTTCATACAGTGCTCTCATTCCCAACACAATGACAGACAGAGAGAGAAGTGTTGTGTTTTCAAGTGTATTACAAGGAATTCTGTGATTTAGTTGCTCCTATTAAAGAATTATACTCAGAGATTACATACTCTAAGGTGACATGATTTCCACTTGACTATCCTCCTTTTATGTTCCAGACCCAGAATTTATAACATGTTTGCTTACACCAATATCTTATTTCAAGAAAAGGCAGACAACTTCTTGAAAAGCTATCTATTATTTTGTTGCCTGTTTCTTGAGTATTGCCAAAGGAAGGGCTACTCAGTTTTCTCTCCCTACTCTAACACAGTGTGCATAATCAGAAATTATCTTTAATTCACTGTGCAACAAAAATAAATAGGTAAAAAAACACCCCACAAACAAATAGGGCAGGCAATGCTGTAGAAGGTCAGAATTTTTCAAAGTTTAATACTCAGAGCACAACTTGTGCTCTTAGTGACAACAAGGGAAGGACCGCTGCTGCACTGAAGGACACAAATTCATATCATCCCTTTGCAGATGTATCACAGAGAACAAAAGAGGTGTTTGATGTCTTGATTTGCTGAGCCTACACCTGAGGTGGTGTGTCCTATTCCCACTCCTCATTTTCAAATCTCCTGTGCACCACCAGGACTCTCGTTACTTCTCTCAGCTGTTCATTCAATCTCGATGCTGCTCAGAGGTGAAGCTGCCCTGAGGCCATCATAAATTTTGGCATGAGGTCATACAAAACACCATAGGTCACAAATTTTACAAAACTCACCAAAGGAAGAGAAACACAGTTTCTCTGTGTTGTCCCTCTGTGTCCTAAATAAGTGGAGAAAAGACCTTTTTGCCAGCATTGAAGTAAATGGCAAATGTGGAAAGATTCTGTTTAGAAAGATCAAAAACCTATAATGAACAATATAAGATCTGGTATATTGCTTTTCATATGTACAGCATATTTTCATGTATGCAATTGCCTTTTGAAACACACCTGTGCTGTTAATGGCAAGGTAATCCTATATTTTTCTAGATGTGCATTCGTAGAAGGATAATCACATTCACTTATGTAAAAAGGAACCTAACTTCACAAAACAGCAGATACAACAAACTAAGTGAAATCAGCAACTCATAATGAAGAGAAAAAAGCATGCATCAGACTTCAATTCAAGACTATTTCTTAATTTCTGGGAAAAGAACACTTACCACAGTTACTGTTTATACTTCAGTTCACCGCAAAGACTAAACTGATTATATATCAGATGTTTTCTATTATAGTTAACTCGTAAGGGGAAAAGTCAATGCCTCTAACAAAGTAAAGTATTGATTTTTTGCCACCTGGTAAAAACAACCACAAACAAGTTAAGAAGCACTGTGTTCTAAGAATAAACAAGCAGTTGTATAATTACTTATTTCAATTTACAACAGCAAAATTATTTTTTCTCCACTATTATTGGAATTTATGTTGTTATTCTTTTTTCTTAGATGCAATTCAGACTTTAAAAAAAAAACACCACATAATGCAAAATCTCCAAGCCTTTACTCCCACTTAAATTAAAGCATAATCACAAATAAGCCTCACTATTAGTGAGGCCTCGAAATTTAGTGTATTGGTGTTGTAAGAATAACTACACTAGAAGCCTTTCCAGAGAAAAATTCTAAAGTGTATGGTTTTGGGAGGTTTTTGACTTGTGGCAATCAGAGATAAGTGAAATCTTTAATCAGTTTTTCCCCTCATATGAAATAAATAAGGGGTTCCGACTTCTCGGCACAAGACAGAAACACTGTATTGTACAGTTAATATTTAGCTTTAATACATATGAAATCTTTTTACAAATAAAACTTTTAAAGTGAAAGCTTGAGCTCAAAACATGGTCCAATCTCTGGCACATCACCACCACAACATATAATATGTATCAATGCAGAAAGTAACTGAAATACATCAAGTATCTCAAATTGAAAAGCAGCTGCTTCTGAACAAGATGCAATGTTGACGTGTGCAAATTTTACCATTTCAAACCATTCAACAGATACAGTAATTTCCCTATTCAAGAAATTGGAGAGAAACAAAAATAATGGCTTCACTTGCTCGGCAAAAAAGCCCAGGACTTCACCTTCCTCAGCTTCTGAAAAATACAAAGGCTTACCTTTCTGTACACCAGCATGTTTGGGGATTCATCAGCCACCCCATTGCTGCTTTGCCCATAATTATTTCCTTGTGCCATGTCCCACAAATTTGATCCGCTTTTGGATGCTGCACTGTAAAAGGCAAAAGTGGTTTCATTAGGGCATCGCCTCAGGTCTCCTTGCTTCCCTGATGATTAATAGACCTGACTTTCTACCAACACGTTATCAAAATCAGCGTATGCTCTCACTCCAACAGATATTTACATGGGAGCGAAGCTCCTAATTCGTCATTTACTATCATTACTCTCTTTTGCCGGTAAATTATGGATGTAAGGTGTTGATCTAATTTAAACGTTAATGAATTGTCACTGGGAGCAGCTCCCTGCCACACCGCTAACCACCACATCACACAGACGCCTCCTCACGAAGCGCCTCTCCCTCCCCTGCGCGGGCTCACCAAGGGACGCTCTGCGCCTTCCAGGCCAGTTTTGGGAGCACTGACTCGGCCCGTGACGTGCATTCAGCAGTGCCCTCCGCTCGCACCTCGGGTCGTAGCAACTTTCACAACAGCCAAACGCACGAAAAGCAAACCAGAGGCTTTGAACCTCCCTGTAATTCACCAGCCCATCTGTGCCCCCCCATACGGCGGGGCAGGGTAGCAGGTGACGAGGGAAAATGAAGAACCAAGCCAGAACACTGTTCCGGTTGCTTTCACCTACTTTCATCGCACTTTACCGCCAAACACCGGCTCCCTGCCAGCCCCGTCTCCTCCCCGCCCTCCCCCGGGTCACACGGGAGCTGCACTGAGCAAGAGCTCGGATCATGCCGTAGCTCCGGCTTTGCACGCAGGTGTAAGAATGTGCTCCATCTACAGACCACACCGGCGGATGCGGAGACCCCGGAGAGCCGCCGAGCCCTACTCCAAGCGCTAACCCCCCGAGCCCTCCCCAGCCCGCGAGTCCCCTCGGCTTCGGGCTTGGCTGCCCCCGTCCGCGCTCCGGCCCGCGCTGCCCCCGCAGCGCCCGCGGGGGTTGCGCGGCTCCGGGCGGCCAAAGGCCGGGCGCACCGCACCGCACCGGCTCGGCTCCCCGCTGGCAGCCCGGCGCGGCGCCCGCAGCTCCCTCCAGCACCGCGGACAGCGGCGGCGCCGCCCGGGGGCCCGGCTGGAGCGGGGCCGCGGCTCCGCGGCGGGAGGCGCGGGGCGGGGGCGCGGAGGGGCTCGGAGCCCGCCCGCTCGGTTACCTCTGGGCCAAGGTCACTGCGAGCTGGCCGCGGCTCCTCGGCTGCTCCTGCGGCTCCTGGCGCGCCCCGCGCGGTGGGTGTCAGCCGGCAGCGGGCGGAGGGACGCGGCGATCGCTCATCACACACACGCACACACACGCACTGCGGGCGGAGACGCTGCTGCCGCCGCCGCCGCCGAGGCTGCGGCTCTGCCGTGCTCTGCCGGAGCGGCGGCAGCTCAGCTCAGCTCAGCTCAGCTCAGCTCAGCTCAGCTCCCTCCCCGCAATGGAGCGGCCGTCACGTGGGGGACGGGCACGTCAAAGGTGCTGCCGCTGCCGCCGCTCCGCCACACAGCAGCAGCCTTCCTCCTCCTCCTCCCTCCTCCTCCTCTTCCTCGGCGCTCTAGGCTCCCTCACCGAAAACAGCGGCCAAGAAACTGCAGCTGCCAGCAGATCTGGCAGCAGCCCTGTAAATGAGATTAGGCATCACTGGTGGGCTGGGCAGGAAGAGAATGTGGGCTAATGGGATAGGGAAGAAAAAGGGGAATTGTTGGGGAAACTGGGTCACCTCCCTCATATTTCTTTACCGACAAGGAATCTGCCTCTTCCTCTGTCTTATGCTGGACACCTCATGTATATTTTTCAGTGAAAACTATGGAGAACCTGTGCTCTGTTGGCACTGCAGACTTTCCTGAGCAGTGGAACACAGAGAGCAGAGTGAACCTGTTTCAGGCAGATAGGAAGAAACCCTAAGGACACCTCAAGACACCCTCGGGACTGTTTTGCCATGTCCTAGGCAACTGCCTAACTTGTGAAGGCCTCACATTGGCTAAGATAAAAGAAAAAGATCAGGTCTCTCAGTCTTACTTCCCCATGCAGACAAGAATAATTTTGCAATGCCGCTCTTGCAAGGGGGTTGAAATGCCCAGAACTCAACATCCACAAGAACACAAGGTACTTAAGTGGTTACACTTTGGTATATTTCGATTTGAAAGTGTCTTTTCTGGAAACTGTAGCTCTTATTACAAGAATGATCTTGCAAAAGAATCCTCTACTGTGCACTGCACCTTGTGGAGTGTGTGCTGGTAAATCGTGCAATTCAAGCAGAGGTTTCCATGCAAACTGGGTCACCTTCACCCTTACTTGTTCTACCTTTCTCACATCTCAGAGAGCTCAAACCAACAATGTCGTGCTAGAAGTTTGTTATTATCATCTACTGCAACTACTTTTAACTACTCTTCCAAACTTTGCAGATGCCTTGAGATACTTTAACAGAGGATGTGGTGAATTAGCTCAGGCAATGATAGGGAGCCGCAGTGGTAACAATAAAAGGAAGGAAAAAGGACAGAACTGATCTGGACTTTTTGGAGAGCTGAGGAAAGGAAGACATAAGTTTGATAATGGTCCTAAGAATGAACACTGGAGTAAAGAACTATGATCTCCATCAGAAATAGGAATGTTTTTCAGAGACAGAAGTTATAAAAGGTGAAATGACACAATAAGAATCACCCACTCTGTTCAGTGAGATACACTGGCTGCAAAGAAAAGGAGCTCTCTGTAGCAGACAGACATTTTCTGTCTCAATTTCGATAGAGGAGAATAATTTATCATGTCACAAGGAAAAGGAAATGTGAAAACAAATGGTGTTGGAAAAGACAGAACTCTGGAGTTTTGAGGTGGAAGAGAACAAAGGCAAGAATTCAACAGCACAACCATAAAGTGAAGAAATATCAGTGTTGAAAGTAGTTAGCAGAGGAATTTATTAAACCAAAGATTAAACAGAGAACTAAGACCTGTTTCCCACTAAAACTCACTTCACATACAATAGCATCTCAGTGAGACTAATAAAGTAAGGATCAAAATATTAATCTTCCAACAGATTCTCTGATTCAGCCCAGTCCACTGTTGAGAAATGGGAATCAGCAATAAAGATCTCAGTGTATTTTTACACAGACATCCCAGATGAGCAGCACTGCAGTGTTCAGAGCTCAGCAATTTGACTTTGTAAGTCTGACAGGTGCACTAGAAGACAAGGGAAATGCCTCCCAAGATCTGCTAAAAACACAAGTGACGGCCTTGTGGTTGTATGGCATCAAAATAAAATCTTTACCAGACTGGAGTTTACATTTCTTTTTCAGAGTAAAAATGGGAACTGCACAAAATATAATTGAAATATAATTTTACCCTTAAAGAGGGACAGGAGGAAAATCTTTTAAAATATTGATAAGATACATATTCTTTCCACTTGCTCTGACAGGCCCTAAACATAGTAATTGTGTTAAAGAGCATAAAAATCAAACATTAGCAAGTTTCCAATGAGATCAACATTTGTTTTCTTACTCTGCCTCATTTTGTTGTTAATGTAAGGGACAAAAAAACCCACATAAAATGAAAGCTTTTTGTACTACAGTTCTTGAACTACCTACATGAAGTTACTCAAAAGCTGACTTCAAACTACCTACTTTCTATAAAGTATTCTGCAAATAGATTTTGGTAGCAGTGATGTGTCTTTGGAAAGCTCCCCAGCAAAGCTGACTAATTTAGGCAGCAACATTTTCCAAGCTTTTATTCTCTGAGACTGTCCTTAAAACTAAGGGCGGAAGCATACCCAACTGAGTTAGATTTTGGCTATGCTACCTCCAGTTTTGCCTTTGCTTTAACTCTGTTTTAACCATTCTGATTATTTTCCAAGTAAATAAAATACAAAATCCTATACTAATAGGCGAAGTTTATATATTTTCTTTGAAAGTAATCAAATTTAGTAACATAAATGCAGTTCTAAAGCAGAGCAATTACTTGGGCCCATGGAAGTTAATAGGTATTTCTCCAGTAACATCAAAAGGAAGTGTACTCCACAGTTTTTAATCTTGTCCTCAGTGCCAGAGGAACACCTTAAACATCTCAGTCATGCATCTCACAGCTATAGACCTGCTACACTGAAGCACAACAAAACTTTTTCACCAGCATGCCCACTGTCTAAATGAAGTAGAACTCTAAACCCTAATGGGGTTAAACAGAAGGCCAGAAACTACCCAACAGAATTTGCTTTTTGCCATCATTTTGTGATTAAAGAGACCCTGGACTGGACTACTTTCATAAATACAAGTAGAAAGAAAATAATTTATTTAAAAATATGTAACCGGATAGTCTCATTCTATTGTACTTGGGTGTGTTTGTTCAACAGCCTATAAAAAGCTTTAATTCATAAATTACTTACACATCTTTCCCATGCTGAAAGTCATCACTTATATACAACCAGCATTAGCTTCCCCAGAAAGCGTGGTCTGCCAGAAGAGGAAAGGCCTTTTCAAAATGCAAGGCAAAACTACTCATTAATAAAACAAAGATGATGGGGAAAGGCTGCCAAGGGGCAGCTTTATCTAACAAGGCAATAAAGTACACATGATTGAGCAAGGTGGTGACTACATTTTCTGTGTTTAGCTTTCACTGTCAGTACAACTCAAGTATTCCAGTAACATCACATGCACAAAGCATTTTTAAGTAAAAATATTATGTCAGGATGCGTACAACAATCTGTCTGGATACGATCAGAAATTTTGCTGTCTGTCCTGCTGGCCAATGCTGCAGCATCATGTCAGTACGCCCCCTTTATCCATCAATTTATCTTGTCTTATGGCTAGACTAAATGTTCCTTGGAGTAACGACATGTTGTGCAAGCTCTTAGCACAGCATGATCTTGTTCTGTGACCAAGTTTGTAAAGCTTTAGAGCATTATAAACAACCACATTCAAATTTACTAAAATAATGTAGACATGCTAACTGAACTCCAAACACTGACATGAGTTAATATTGCACTACCTTAAAGTATAAGACCCAGATTTTTTTTTCACTAGCTGGTTAAGCACAGAGACAAGCTGCCTGCCTTAATGGAACTCGTGTATTTGTGACCCTACCAATCCACAAGTGTTCCAATGCCAGGCTCTGAGCAGGTACCTGGTGATTCCAGGCGAGCTTTTGGCCTTTTTGATGAGATGGGAACACCTGCTCCTTCAGGAGTGAATTGCAATCAATCTGTTTAATGTAGGTCTTCAAATGTCATTGTGATGATTACAGGTCACAGTATATATTTTCTAGAACTGAACCCAGGACTGACTTAGAAACTTCACTTTCTTAATTTTTTTTATGCTCTAGGAATTTGGTTTGTCACTTACAACACTATTAAAATGTTAATTACCTTTGTCAATTTATGATGTGGCTGATAAAAGCTATTGGTGTTCTGTCAGGTAGGGAAGGAGCTAAAAAAACCCAAAAAGATATTTTTAGAACATAAAAGAAAGAGGTAACTGAAAAGAAATCTGGATTAACAAAAAGAATTTTGATCTGATAGGAAAAATAAGAGTTGTGCAGAGACATAATTTCACAGGAATGCAAAATTATTAGAAATAAGGAAAACCCATATTTCCATAATCTTTTTTTAAGTGATAGATAGATAGATAGATAGATAGATAGATAGATAGATAGATAGATAGATAGATAGATAGATATACATACACCCCCACAGAGAACACAGTACAATTGGCATATATTTGAAACCTTAATGCAACAAATTTTATCCCTTACTGTTATTGTAACAGAAAGTCCACAGCTACATAGAATTTTATATCAATATAGTGGCCCACCAAAGCTATCCATGGAAAGCCAACTGCTTCTCCCGACGAAGGAGGACAACCTCAAGCAGTTCCACTGCAGTCCTGATAATTAATCCAGCTGTAACTTCACCCAGAAGAGGGCAGGCTTTCTCAGACAAAGAGAGAGAGGCTCCGATAGCTGGCTGACACACTACTAGGATTTTTTGCCCTCCTAGAAGGGTTACCACAACTGGCTATATACCATTATTTCATCAAAAAGTGAGAGTGGTTACAGAAATGAAACATCACACCACATTCCTTTAAAACTGCCTGGAAGACCTGTGATTAATAAGCCCTGATCTTACAATAAGTTACAAGCTGGAGAAATCAATCAAGCAGGGAGAGATAGAACAAATCTGCAGGGAAGAAAAAAAAAAATAGAACAAAAAGATGGAAGTTTTAGTCAAATTTGGATCTCATCATACTAACAGTCTTAATTCAAGCACAGTTCTGAATCCTGGTCTCCTAACTTCCAAAATAGCTCTTGTGGATGTTTTCCATTTTGCGTAAATAAATTATTATTGGCACAGAACAAAACCTGAGTTTACAAAATGGGACATTTTGTCCCTTCTTCAGATAAAATAATTAAAATAAGGGTGTGTTGCTCTCAGCATCTCTTATCACCTGGTATTTACAACATCCTCCCCAGAGGCAAAGATGAGCAGTTTATAGATTAATATCTGCATCTTCAGATGCCATATACTTCACATAGGAGTGTCCAATTACTGAGCAACTTCATACAAAGTAAGGAAAGAAAACACAAGGATTGTGGTTTTGTAAATTTAGCTACAATGCTTTTAGCTCAAGCTATTAGCTTAATTCAATCTGACAGCAGTCTCGGGTTGAAAAAAATACCCATAGTATTTTTTTTCATGACAAAACCAACAAAAAACTGCAAAAAACCAAGGAACAGGCTCTTCCTCTTCATTCCTCCAGAAAATCTCTCAGACAGACCTGATTCATACGACAGCACTTGCTCAGATCAAAATAGAATAAGCCACTTATTAAGGATGAGTTAGGAAGACATTGATTTAGAATCCTTTGGCATGAAAGGACCAGAGAAAGGAGGACACAGAAGCCCTATAAAGGGAGGGAGGAAAGATTACCATGTGTGAGAATGCCATGGTTACAGACTAGAATAGATTAATTGTCAAAAGACCTCCTAACAGAATTAACAGGAAACACTGAGAACTATCTGGAGGAATAATTTGTGTGGCAAAGAACTGAGCTGATAAATAAGAATAATGCAGCAGAACAAAACAAGGAGAAAACAAACAAATCCATAAACCCTCACACTGGTCACAGTTAGCAGGGCACGGTTCTTGCAAGCTGCTGAAATGGTTTTGGGGGAAGATATCTTGCAAGTGCTCAGAAGGAGATGAGGGAACAACTGAGAAATTTTGAAAAGTAAAAGTTGTCCCTTATTCTATCTGATCTTATCCTCTATACAGAGAGACAGAATTTCTAGAGACTCCTGTTAAATAGGAAAATGCCAAAAAATGCAGAATATTGGCTGACTTCTGCAGGTTTCTGTCAGTTCTCACAGGTGTTTTATTTTACTAAAAAATAATTTTTCTACAACATACTTTTTAGACTGCAAGAAAAGCTTACATGTACCAGAAAATAATAAAAACGTGGCAGCTAGCAAGTCAGGAAATAGCTTCAGATGTCAGCAGCACGCCATCATAGGCAGCCTGCAAGTATCAAACTTGCCTATGCAAGCTACTGCTGAAATTGCCCACTTTGCTCATTCCCTCCAGCAATCAGAGTTGATGTGACTTAATCTCATTAATTCACTGAGCTGAATGCACTGGAGAAAAAGAGAGCTCAGCAGTTTAACCAGCTTCGTTCATCATTTTTCTTTCCTTCCCCCACCTTTCATTTTGAAGTTCCCTATGTCATTCATTAATTCCCTGCCTCATATCCACAGACAATAGAAAACAACTTTTTTCCCCAAGGTTGCTTTGTTTTTCTAAAGGCTTAAATCAGCCAGAATCAATTTGCTGATTGTGCATCACAAAATGAACCAATCTACATCCACTTATATCCAAGTACACACAATAAATATAGTCATTCTCAAACAGGAAATGGAGTTCTCATTCTTTTAAACTCTACACAGCATTTAGGCTGAAAGGAGAGCTTTATTTTTTAAATCGTATTCTCCAGAAACTCAAAGGACTAAAAATTACAGAAAGAAAACATCTATAATGGCTAAATAGTGCCATTTAACAAAAATTTTTTTTAAAAAAGTAACAGAACCACAAAATAGGGATGTGGGTTTGCTGGGGTTTTTTCAAACCACAGTATAAACTCAAGTCATTCCCAGAATGCAGTCCTTACCACAAGATTGTTTCACTTCAGTCTACAAGATTATTAGCAAACATTCAACTTCTATACATTTTCCCCAATACTAAAGGAAACTTCCTTAAATTCAAAAGTTTAGATGTATAGTTCAAAACAGTTGGCTGAGAAAACAAATTATTTTTAGAAAAGTGTGAAACTTTTGGCTGTATTACCTAAAATCATAACAAGCTATTTATTTTTGAAAAAAGTATACCTAAACTGGCTACAGATTCAGTAGTTCAAAGTGGTCAGTCAGAGTAGTTTAGACAGTCAAGAAAAGTCTGACAAAAATCCTGTATCATAATAGTTGCTTCAGCTTTCAGTATTTGAGAGTCAGTGAGTAAAAAATGCATCTTTACTAAACTATACTATATTATAATACCAAGCCACTTTGCAAGCAAGGAAAACAAAGCAGCCTTGACATTATAGCCTGAAATACCTAGGCAGTGAGGAAAAACTAGAAGGAAATTAAAAGAGCAAGACATGTAGAAAAAGAAATCTTTTTTTGTGTATTCTCTTTCCAAAATATCTGAATTTTGGCACTGTGCACAATATCATTCTCCAGTCAGAGAACTGCTTAACACAAGGATATATGCATTTGGCTTTGTCACTAGGTTTTACTTCAAGTACAAGAAGCAGACACTGAAGCCTGATAAGGTATGTGACAGATAAAATGCTTAACATGGAAGAATTACTTTCCTCCCAATACAGCAATGGTTTAAACTTTATTTTTTGCAGAGGCATGGAGACAGACAGGAGCAGGAAAATAATCTGGTAGTAAAGAAAGCAGAGCTTTGCTGTGCTAGACTGGGAACTAAAATGTTATGCAAGGCTATCAGGTGTCCAGCATGAGATTTTTACAGTATAAAGGTTTGTCTTGTAGGAGAGGAAATAAAGATATTTAGCCATGGATAGATATTTAGCCTGTGGATAACAGCAGAGAGAGAGATAGGGGAAAATGAATAAAGAGGTCATAACATTGAAGGCAGGAAGGTAGCGTGAACGCATCCAGACTGGAAAATGATCCACAGTGGGAAAGGACAGCACTATTTATTTAATAAGGAAGAAGAGTGAAACCAGATTTCACTATCTCAATGACTGTATGCCAAATGAAACTTATGCAGCTTCCAGTGGTAAAGTAAGAGAATGGACTAAGATGAACGAGAGGAAGCAAGGAAGACAATTCAGAAAGCAAGCATTGATCCCACTTTCTCTGCAAATTGATTTGATTTTCAGGATAAAATTAATGAAATAAAAACTAAAACTTAATCCAAGAATACTGAAAAAAATTGAATGCTATAGAAAAGAAGAATGCACCTGGCTATTCACCTCAACAAAGAAAAGATACTCAGGGAGTCACAGGAAACCAAAATACTTGGAGATTGGACAAAAAAGAAAACAAAGCGCAATAAAGGTACAGAGCAGAAAGAGTCCACTGTTACCAAACAAGGACAACCAGTCTTTAAATTTAATTGATCTCTCTCCTGACTAAAATAATAAGGGAACAAGTTCTGAGCAACTTCCAGATGAGGACAGCATGGCTTTGTATATAGGAATAAATTTAGCTTGTAAGGAACAAAACTGGTTGCAAGATATGAAAAGCTAATTTATTAGTCTAAGCCACAAGGGATTTCAGGGAATTCTCTAAAGGCAGAAAAAACCACAATAGGGTGGCTAAAAACCTAAGTAAATGGCTTTTATGTGTCAGAAGGAACTGAAATTTACAGTCACAAACTCAAAGTACTGTTCATAGTTCTTTCACACTCTGTCTCTTATACAGCACCTTGTCACCTGATAGTGCTACAGGATGGCAATGCAAATGTGCATTTGACCTCATGATACTATTTGTTCTACATTGACCAGTCTGTATACAAGGTACTGTAATAGATGTCATTTCATGCCATTATAATGCACTTATGTCTGGCACAAATTCATCACAGACAGTGGTGTCCTATTTGATAGTGGAAGAATAAACAGAAGTGAAATCTGGCTTCAGCTAGGTTCACCTCAGACCAAAAGCTCACCAAACAAAAAGCAGCAATCAAGGTACTTCCTGGCATACAGCAGACACCCAGGGGTCCAGTGATTATGTCCACAGACTCAACCACAGCTCTTCCCAGTTGATTTCATATTTCCTTTCTGAGTTGTTTGGAGATTACTTCTATGGCCATATTGGCATTTCTGTTCTCATCATCGGGAATATTTTTCATTCCCTAAAGCACCAAAATTTGCAAACACACAAGAGGAAGGACCTTGAAATATGGAACCAACCCTACAATTTAGGCTGACAATAACTTGCAAAGCAGCAATCACTTTTCACAATCACATTCAGAGTAAGCTTCATCAGACATGAAACTCACATCCAGGAAGCAAACAGCAGATATGGAAATGTAAGTACACATGCCAACCTAATCACGTTTTTAGCCAACTAAATATCATTTTTGTTTGGAGAAGCATGTTCCAGTATATTGTTCCTGATGTTCTAAATATTGTAAGAGTGCTTTGCCAGTCACAACACAGCTATTGATTGTCCTTCCCAGCCTCATCCACAAGGCTAAACACAATATCCCAATAATTTGTATGCAGGCATCTGTGACAATGGAAGGTCAGTATTTGTCAATTAGAGGAGAAAGAGAATAAAGTCATGAACTCAAATGGATGAAGATTAACAGTAATGCGAAAATGTTTCGATTCTGAATATCACCAGGTAATAATGGCATCATCACAGGGTACAAGTGCTGCATCCAGGTCCATCCTTTTCACTCTGGCCTCTCTCCATTTCACTACCCAGCATTTGGGCAATGCTACCTGGATAACCTCTCCTTGCCAGCAATTCAGAGGGAATGATCAGGACAGAAGTCACACTTCCTCCTCCTCCTCCACAGTGCTGATTCCTGACTCCTGCAGTCTGCAGAAAAGCAAAGAACTGCTGCTCTACAGTTAGTAGGGCAGTCTGTGGATGCAGAGAGTAGAGTGCTTTGAGGCTGCATGACTGCATGTCTAAGCAGACAAACTTACACTGCAGTTTTTATTCTGGGACAAAAATCCTCAAAGAGTAAGTCCTACAACTCCAGAGAAATGAGATGCTTTATTCAGCTTTTGCTACAGACTGTAACAGAGGCATCCCCACCTCACAGGCCCTTCCTTCCTTCCTTCTCAAACCATCATTGTCCTCCCTAAAAGTGAAAATGCTGTCACAGTTTCTACTGATACCAAATATGCATAGCTTCATGCATGGGCACAAGGAGGTGAGGATTTTTGCTATTTCAACATACTAACTTTTCTGCAGTATTCCAAGATCCTTCTTTGCCCAGTTCTCTTGCCAAAAAAGACATTATTATTCTCACAGTGGAAGCCAAGTAGCTCTAAAACCTGTTTAAAGCAGCCTAGCAGAATTCATGTCTAGGGAAAAAAAAAAAAAGGCAGCATGATTAAGAGGCAAGAAATCAGGTTTGATCTTCAAATGTTCCAATAGGTCATTTAAGGGTGGTATTTCTTCCTTTAAAAATAAATAATCACTTAAAGAAAGGCAATGCTGATGTCTGAGCCAAATAAAGCATTCTTACCAACAAAGAATCCTGCCCAAATGGTAAAGTTCAACTGGCTTCACTTAACACTGACAAAATATTTCTGAAGATTTTCTTGGAACAGTATCTAAAACATTACAATTAAACATGTGAAGCAGCAAAAAAGAGAACAGAAAAGGGAGTTTTCTAGGGCATCAAAAGTGGGACACAATGTATGATTAAATTTTTTTCAGATCTTTAACTTTTAAAAATGTGTTTAATTAAAAGAAACATATTTGCATTACTCATGCAGATTAGTGTAGCTCAGGTCACCAACGCTTTGTGATTTTTAATTATTAACAGTTTTAACTGACTCTGAAAATTATATTAGAGGGCTTGGAAAAAAAATCAAGAATCTTTACCATCCACTTTGTAAGCAAACATTATTTACTGCATCCACCTCTAGGTAGCAATTTACATAGTTCTTACTACCTATAGCAGTGGCATGTAATACAAAGGTTTGGGTCCATGGTCTTGTTTGGCTATCTCTTGTTCTAAACAAAGAATTTCATTTTCTGCCAGTTAAAGGACAAGCATATAAACCGTAGAATCTTCCCAGTTTATTGGTCAAAGAGATGGGGAAGAGATTGGAAGTATGATTACCAGAGAAATATCTCCATTACACACCATTGGAGGGCTCTAACTCCTAGTTATCCTGCTGGCAGCATAAGTCAGTTATGGGTTGCTGAGAAATTACCTTCTTCCTTTCCTGTGTTGTTTCCCTCCTTAAGAACACACTGACTTCACAAAGTGAGTGCTAACTGACCTGAAAAACTCATTTCTTGTGCAGAGAACTCAAAGTCCAACTTGCTCACTGGGGCCTGAATTTCACCCTTCAGCTACAGCATTGAGATTGAGTGAGTGGTGCAGACACAGCAACCATCCCCTTTCCTTCCTCTCTACAGTTGTCTTTCTCTCAGTCCTGAACTTTTAATTTTTTTAATACCTTCTGTATTGGTACACTGATTTTTCACACTTCCAAGGCAGGCAGGAGCTCAGGAGCTCAGGAGCACCTGGAGTATCAGCACAGGACTCCAAGCAAGGCACATCTTCCCAAAGTGCAGAAAAATCCAGAAGTGTTTCTCAGGACAGCAGCAACTTCCTGATTTGAGCAGCAAGACCCCATAGGTGAGGACAGGCTTAGTAATTCCACAGTTTTCGAAATCCCATTTCATGGCAATTTCCTGAGAAACCACAGCTCCCTGAGGTAGAGTAAGGAAAGGGGCTTTGTTCTTCAGACCCTGTGGAATCCCACCTGAAAAGGCTCATTTGAAACCTCATTCCAGCAGCATCCTAAGAGCCAGTGAGCTTGTTTCTGACACATAACACAACAGGAGATAACTATGGCAGAGAAAAGTGCAACTACACCAGGTCACAAATGGAAGCAGGTCATATGAAATGTGTTATTTGGCAAACAGCACTAAAACAGCCACTCTGGTACAGGGAGCAAAACAAAACTGAAAAATTAGCAGGTATGAAGAAAGCAGATGAACAATGAGAGACAAAGTTAGGGCCATGAATTTAAAGGAAAGAGACAATAGTACAAAACCTTTCTGGCCCATAGCAGGTCAAGTACAGTGAGATAAAAAACAGAATAAAAGGACATAAAATAGGATTTTATTGTCAAAGAGGTATGTGGGAACACAGTAAGAGAAAGAAAAAACAGTTTTAGCATGCAGACAGCCATTTCTCCCAGAAGAAATTAATCTTTCAAAAAAGCTAGGTGTGGTATTCCTAGGATCATATTTTGCTTGAGGGGAAGAGACTAGAAAGAATGGCTTGTAAAAAACCCAAAATACAGAAAAACATGTGCAATTTGAAGCACAAGATGCATTATTTTGGAAGAAAAAATTGCATTTGCTTTGTATTTTGAGACATGTAGCATGTAAGGCAAGGACTTTCATACGTGCCACAAATTATGCAGACCTGGATTTTCTTAGGCTTTTTAAAAAATACTGTTTCTGCAGGAAAATAATACTAGCTTTTCAAAAATCAGTGTTCAATACAAACCCTATTGCAGGATTTGTGAGCACAATTTCCGTAAAAGGAGAGTGTTTAGGGAAAGAATGATTGGTAT
This sequence comes from Zonotrichia albicollis, assembly GCF_047830755.1. Taxonomy (NCBI): domain Eukaryota; kingdom Metazoa; phylum Chordata; class Aves; order Passeriformes; family Passerellidae; genus Zonotrichia; species Zonotrichia albicollis. The sequence goes on from NC_133821.1 coordinate 57,943,523, forward strand.
TTTAATATAACAAATACCTTCATAATTTAATTTTGGATTAAGTAAGATTGAAAGATAGATCCTAATGCTCTGACTAAATTCAAGTGCAGATAACTAGTCAGCTTCGTGGGGGAAACTAGAAGGGTATGGAATCAGTTATTTTCTGTTACTACTGAACAATGATCAGTACTTGAATATCAATGGTAAGTGAAGGTGATTTTATACATACAGCTGCTTTTCAAGTTGTTTCAGCAACTTCAGGCAAAATTTCCTGAATGTGCTCAGGTTTCTGGGTTCAAAATGCACAGGCAACACTCCATTCTCTATTTGCAGATGGATTAACTTTTATTTATAAAATAAAATTAACATTTCAAATTTCCTTTTAAAAATACAGACATTGTTATTCTCGGAGAACTCTAACTACATTTGTTACCTTCAACATTTGCATACTGGGAGAGACTCAAGCTAACAGTCCATCTCCTCCAAGATACTTCTCTTTCTTCTACTATTTCAATTACTGAAAATAACTCCAGTTCTTTTCATAATTGCATCCTTTAAGACCTCAGTCCAATCACCAAGTCCTTGTCTTACTGGGCCAGAGAACTGCATTTCTATGGGAAATGGAAGAAGCTACTCTCCATTCCCTTACTTTTGGAAAGTGTGGCACAACAGTCTGCATCCATTTGGCTAATCTGTACTCCCTCAAAACAAGGGAGGGTTCTTCCTCATTGCAAATGGTTGCTAGTCCATTATACCCATCACTACGCATTGTCAGAGAAAAAAAAAGCAATTGCCTCAGGTGAAAATCACACCAGAAAATTCACTGAATACACAGGGTAGTGCTGAAACACAATCCTTAGCCCTGCTAAGTTTCCTAACACAGACAGTCTTAAGGCCCAAACTGATTATTTCTCCTTCACCCACCCATATTTTAAGTAGTGCACAAGAAGAAATATTATTACATCATGTGGATTGTCAAACAATTGGCTGGTGGAGCTGTAAGCAAGGTCTTTCTAAAAAGACTGTGCTCTCAAATTTTTCTGAGAGTGATATATTTGTGATGGTGCAGTGCAAAAGTAACAAGGTTTAAGACAACAGCTTCTTTATTCATCACAGTTACTGTGAGTATTATACTTAGAATTATTTTCAGACTATCATGTTAAAGATGCACTAAAGATGTGTGACTCCTTCCCACTCCTTCAAAAAAAGATGGGAGGGGAGAGAGGGAGAAAGAAGCTGAACTAGAACAGTTTGTGAAAATGACAACACATCTAATACTGAAAAAAAAATCATAAAGGCAAGAGCTACATCCTTAAAATAACATTTTCAGTTTAATACAGATACTCTTTCTCATTTCCAAATTTAAGCAGGTATCCCTCCTACCGATTTTATGACAAGTGCTGTCATGTTGAGCAGTCCTTGGCTTTCTAGAAATGTTCATGCTCAACATCTTCTAAAAATAGTTCTTGGTTGTTCTTGCTGCAAGAATTATTTGTTTCAGACTATAATTTCTACTTTCCATCAACCAAGGCTCAGTTGTGTTTTGGATAAATTGTGATGTGTGAGCAAAGCTCCTGACTTATACAGCATGATGTAATTGTGATGACAAGATTGACTTGCCAAGCTAAAACACACAATGGTAAGGGAATGAATAAGCAAGCATACAAAAGGCTGGTCATATCATCAAGTCATCTATTAAAGCTGTCTAGCATTCTCTTAAAAGTGTTGAAATCTCTTAGAAATCTACCAAAAACTGTTGGGCTAAATTTATTCCCACAAATGGTGTTGGTCCTAGCCTGAATTTTCCTGAAGACATCAAGAAGACAGTGAAGGCTGCAGTGATTGGGCATTTCCTTGTCCTTGCTGCTTTGGACTGTTATCAGCCAAGCTGGAGGTTAGAGATCTTACATTGTCAACCACTACCCTTTAGGGAGAAGCCAGTTGTGTATTTCATGCAACGGTTCTACAAGAATTGGAGAGGAACAGATTTGGATGAAGAGCAAAGAAGAGTTTTCCTCCTGGAAAGGCCACCTCAAAAACTCAAGGAGAAAGCCATACTGGTTCTAACAAAAGGACATGAACTGAGAATACGAGGCAGTAGATACTGGAACAGGGAAAGAAGCTAGAAGTGAGAGCTGGTGCGTAGGCAGAGACAGATTGTACAGGAATCTGAAGGAGGACAGATACTGCTTTACACTGCTGAGTAATCCTGGCCACAAAGGTAACTTTCTCAGCTGCACAATCAATTCGGGCATATGGACAAATTATGACAAGTCTAAGAACAAGGAAGATTAAGGGGTGATTTTTATGTGCTTGGACTTCCTGGGTTAAGAAGTCATTGACCTGTTGCAGATTCCCACTGCTCTTCTAGGGTATTTTGGTGAAAGATAGTATCTCACATTTCCCAGCAAGCTCTCAGCTCACAAACTGAAGAGGACAGGAGGTGAAAAAAATGTAATCTAAGAAAATAAACAGAACCATTTATCTGAAGAAGAAATACTTTCTTCCTCAAAACAAAAGGCAAAGTCTAAATGCTGTCTTCCTTCTTTGAACAGGAAGAGCTGCTTTATTATATAACACATATAACTGAAGCAAAAATTTAAGACTCACAAAAGTCTTAGAGCTACTTATATGGGCAATCAAATAGTATCAGATAGACATTACTAATAACAAATTATTTACTCGCTAGTGTTCCTTTATATCTCTTCTATATATAGAGAGAGAACTGGTCACAGGGAAAAAAAATTGATTGGAAGCATGGGGTTTTATGTGTGGATTGGTAGTCTGAATTAGAATAGCATAAACTTTATTACTACACAAACCAACACTTTTTCCTCCTTAAGTACAACCTTTAAATGCAGGCTCTTGAGTCAGCAAAAATTTGAATCAGAATCTAATATTTTGTTAAGATCTATTTTCCCCCCTTTAAAACCTTTATTTTTACTATTTATAAAGGAGTAAGTTTAGCTTATTACCTTATGTCATATTTTCCCACCTAATGTTTACTGTAAGAATATATGAAAGACACAAACAAAGTATTTTTCTTGCCTACTTTTCTCTATAAATCATTTTGGTGGACTCATCTGCTCCAGCTCTCTAGAGGTATCTACTTCTTTCCATTAATCACAGTGGAAAGGTAGAGAGCTAGCATAGGCTGGACATGGAACTTTCAGACTGCAAAGACTCTAACATAACCCTAGGTTACTTCCATTAGGTTCTATACTACATAAGAGTTTCTAACACCTTCCTAAAGCAAAAAACGTACAGAAACTCACTCAGTTCTTAAATCCTCCTAAGGTCAACTAGTACAATTCTGCACTTTTGACTTGGATACCACTACAGACCATACACATAAACAAAAACTTGAAATACTGCATTATCTCATTCAAAGAAAATAATAGGAAAATTATTGAGGGGAATTGTAGATGAACCAGAGTCTGGGTCTTGTGTTTCTTCACTTATACATATTCAAACTTTTAAACATAGGTTGAAAGAATGAAGGCTTAAGTTTATATGGGAACAGACTTCAGTTCATGAAATTCAATACTTCATAAAAATCTTTGTTACAAATTAATCTCTGAAAGGTAGTAAGTCAAGCCTGTAATGCCTTAGAATTAACCCTTCCATATTCCCTTTTCTATTGCTATTAATTTTTAGTTTAGTACACCTCCAGAAAGATTCATCGAGACCCTGGAGGAACAGAAGGTGGAGACAGCCTTCAGTGACATTCAAATCAAACTGACTGTCACATGGAATAGTTAATGCCAAAGCCTTTTAATGAGAACTTGGAAAAAAAAAAAAAGACTTCTAAGTCTACTGGCTTTTTCATCTCCTCCCTAGTCATTTTCTTTGAAACAATTTAAACTAGCAACAGTCTGCCAAGTTTAATTTGATTACCTTCAATTTTATATGCCTCTGCATTTAAGCAAAGAAAAATATGGAAAAAAAATAGCAATTCTTGTCATAATTTTTCATTGGATTGCCAGAGAATTACAGCAGAACATCACCACATACTCTGATATGTAATAAAAGATAAATTATGATGTACCTGAAGTAGATTAAAAAGAAAAAAAATCAATGCAATCAGAACTCTTTGGGAAGACTGATAACCAAGAGCCTTGAACTGTTGCACATATGTTTCCTACATAATAATCTTTTTTTCTCCTTCCCCCATGTACAACAATATATTTACCTTTAGAAAACAAGGAACTCTTCAGAGCATCATTATTGGCTGTACTTTCATCGTACAATAGGAGCATGCTCCACTGTATAAGTAAATATTACCTCAAAGTAAATAACTCACACAAATGCACTGTGCACTTCTGCTTTATTATTTGTTCCAAGGCCTATTTGCCGCCACCTCTACAAAGATTATGCTGCAATCAAAGCCAGGAATCACTTGCCACCCCTAACCTGCCAGTAAACTTCTTCATATCCAAAAAATCAGAAGTGGACAAGAATGCTAGATCGAGCAAATCTATTAATGAATATCTCACATTTGGCTTAATCTTTTTTATTTGTTTATTTCAAGAAACCACATATGTTTCTGTTATGAACTTCTTATCCACCTCTCTCATAAGAATACTGGTATCTACAGCAAGAACAGATATCCCAGGTCTACAAAAGGCAGGAAGGAAATGAACCTGTACCGTTACAGTCAGATTGACCTTCAGTGTCTTCTCCAAACTTTTTCCATAGTTGGCACGGTAGGGATGGTGTAATCACAGAATCCAAATGATTCTGTGATTACACCATCCCTACCATGTCAGCTATGAGTGTTCTAAGAGCAGAAGAGTGCTGAAAGCACTCTAGGTACCTGTTTACCGCCTGGTTTCACAACTCCCAGACTGATGGCAGTATCTGAATATTCAAATATCTCCACAGAAGTCAAAGTTTTGATGACAGGGTTTTGTTCAATCCACAGAAAATGTGGCAAAGATTACAACATAAGTAGATTTTTCCTGGTTTGAAGAATATCTACGAAAACTTGGTTTGTTTTCTCCCCTCTTCAAATAGAGGTGCAGAAAATTTCTTCTATTTTTAAAATAGATCCCTAAACCTGGAGAGTCATGGCAAGACATCCTAAAGATCCACAAAATAAAATTGCCAGTTACTGTGGTAAAAAAATGTTTTATACCATTTGTTTCATCAGTGTTTGTAAGTTGTTAGGGTTGGAGAAACAGGACAGAGAATGTGTTAATATTTGCCTAAAAATTAAAACAAACAACCTAGGTTAGAATTATCTATTAAAAATTTCACCACTTTATGTGAAAACTTTCTTAGTGTTCTTTTTAAATCCATTCAAACAAAAAAGTGTGATGCCCCTATGGTCACATGAAAAGCCACAACCATGACAAATCTGTGTGGTGCAAGGAAAAATAGATGCACCATTTTAGACTTAGGCTTAGAGATAAATTCCCATCATGAAATTTTTCAGTTTTTAATAATTCTCCAAGGAATGAGGTAGATCTGTCCATTTATTTCAAATGGAAAATATACACCAAGTTTTGCACTAGGACATCAAAGAATATGGGGAACTTAAATCTCAGTATGGTATCTCTTTCTGCTTGAGATACTCTTACTTGATTGAAGTCTGAACTCTGAAATTCAGAGGAAAATCAAAAGGGACACTGAATAAATGCATCTTTCTGATGTTGATGGCACTAAGGGAGGAGTGTAGCAATGTTCCCTTGGGCAAGACCTGCTCAATTTTTTCCTATGCAATTCTATAAATAGCTTGGCTCTCAGAAAGGAAAATTGTCTTTATACATCAGCTCAATCAAAACAATACAGAACAAAACAAAATAAATTACTTTTCTAGTCATTTTGTACAAAGAACTGTTCCATCTTTTAAAAATTCAAATTATTTTAACAAGAATTAAAAGACAGAGCAGTCCTCCTGAAGAAGCCCCCAGGTCCACTGATGCAGAAATTTCACTTTTCAACTGTGTCTGGATTATCCTAGCTAAAAATTACTCCAGCAAGATTTTTACTGGGAGTAGAAAATGTATCTTTTCATCTAATTTTCAGGAATAACAGTTACCCCAGAAAGCACTTAAGTAGTAAGAGTCATTGCAAGTAATTTATGCATTCTGTAGAAGCATGGCATATAGTTCAACATAATGTCAATTTTGCATGATTCTAGTCTTGGTTGTTTAAGGAACTCTGATAATTTCTATCACCCTTAAATAGCATGACTTCTTGGTAAGTATCAAGTTCTGACTAATCTGTTCTTTTTACAGAAACAATTGTTTTACAATTTGTACTAATACACACTAATCAAAATAAGGAAAAACTACAGTTTCTATTCATTGCATCGGTATTCAACCCAACATACATCTTATCCAGGGGATATTTTCATACTGTATTTTTTGGCACAATCAACTCTTTGAAAAGATCATCAAATAAATATGAGATATAGCTGTCTTCTTTCTCTCAAAACACACCCTTTCCTAATCTTCTACTATATACAAGCAAAGCAGGATCCACTCTGACACAGGATAACCACTGGTTGAATCTCTACTTAAATATATGCAAAGTTTACGTCAGCAGACTCAAATTCTGGCAACAACCCATCAAACTCAGCAATGTGGCAGTCAGCAAGGACAAATATTGAAATTCAACAGTAACCAGAATGAAGAAAGACAAGCAATACTGAAACAAGTGACATGTCTGTTGCCAGTTGCACTGCAGATACAGAACACTGTGTATGAATTGTCCCAAGTCTGCAAATGTGGCTTGCCTGAGTCCTCTTCCTTGGGTTTTCCCTCCTATAATGGGAGTTCTGCCACTGAAACCACGAGTCCTCACAGCAATGGAGTCTGACTCCAACTTGTGATCCAGGTGCAGCAGACCTGCAGAGCACAAAGGGCCAGACAGCATTCCTGAGTCTGGGTGTGAAGCAGAGCATCTCCGACACACCAAATGGGGGAAAAGCTGACAAACAGATTGATGGCACAGCTGTCACTTTGAATCAGCAGAGAATGAATAAGCTCTGAAGTCTGAGATAAGAGACAGACACACAAAAGCTTAGGGGACGGCATCATTCAATACTAAAAGAAGAAGGGACAGAATGAGTGCCAAAGACAGCACCAAAGACAGGATGGACTTTGCTACCAGGTGATTATACTCTGCAGAAGCACCAGCACCTGACATCATTAACGCAGCAAGAGGCAGAGCTCAGACAGTGCATAAGCAACTGATCTGGCCAATTAACTGCCAGAGATTGAATGAAGAGCAGCTAAATATTTAGGAGATAAAAAACCCTAGGTACTGGGAAGAAAAAAGGTGAATTTCCACCTAGCTAGTGAAGGATACATCCTGTGGACCTGAGTCTCTAGGACATCTTTCTTTAGCTTATCAATCTTATGTGCACATTCTTTTGTGCATTCTTATGTACATTATCATTCTGTAGTGCAAAGTACAATGGCATTTTAACCACTATGCAGAATACAATAGGATACTGCAAAAGGAATAATAAGGTAGAATTATTACTCAAGGACACTTATCAAGATTTTGTTTCTGATAAGCTGGCAAAAAGAGAAAGGCAATGGCATTAAAAGGACATATCCCCATAAATGCATTTAAAAGGTTTCAGAAAAATTGAGGATTCTTTCCCAAAAAATATTAAGACCATGCCATCCTCAAGAAAATAGTGAAGGGGAAAAGTTTAATAATAGTAAGAGTTCAAAAGATTTTAAACAGTTATTTAACCAGTTGTAAATTATTCATGAGAGAAGACAGGGAAGCCCTTTATTGGTTAAGGCCAAAAGCACCAAAGCCAGCTAAAAGAATGTTTCCTTCCCTTTCCAGAGGGAGTATTTGAAGCTTAATATAACAAAGAACTAGGGGTTTCAAAACTTTTGAAGTATGAAGAAACCCAAATAATCTTCATTCTCATTTTTCCATTCACACTGTATACCTGCTAGCAGTACCAACCATTACTCAGAGCACTCTTGTGAGAAAAGCTAACATGATTTTTGGTTTTGGTTGTTGTTTTTCTTTGGCTTTTTTTTTTTTTAATTCAGATATCTATTTAGGTAGATAGATCTTAAACACACTTGGAAGCAAAAGGCAAAATCAGCTTTGTGTAGACCAGAGGACTACTCATGTCTCTACAGACTAGAACTCCCCAACAGCTGCTCCTCTCTCCTACAGGAAGTTCCTTCATTCCACTAGGGTATGTGGGTTTTTCCTACCTCTAGGTATCCCCAGTCAAGAATAGGAAACTAAACAGCAAACTATTCCCTCTTCTCTTCCACCACTCCCACAGGAGGAGTCCCAGGGTGTCTATCCACACACACATGCTGTAGCTCCTCAAAAACAGCATCTCTGGAGCCCTTCCAGCACAGTCAGCCCCAGCAGCTGAGCTCTGCCTTTTGTAACAGCTGCTTCTAAACTGCTGCACAGTCACTGCTGGATAAACAGTTAGGCTGAACCATATTATTGAGAAGTAAAAGAAATAACAATCCAAAAGGCATCTACTTTTATTTTTATTTATTTATTGTCCAATACACCGCTTGCAGGTCTGAATCTCTCACAGCACACTGCTTCAGTCTTCTGTCTGTGTGAACAGCTAAGGCATCTAAGGCATCCTGTCAGCACAAATAAAGCAGGTGGTAGGACAACAATCCCTTGCCCAAGCATCTGAGATCTCCCCAATGAAAGTGAAAATCATCCAATGGGAAGCATGTGCTCTCACTGATCCCCACACCCACTTTTAACTATATCCCTATCCTATCTGTCCTTTCTTTTCCTTGTGACCATAACAAAATGCCAACAAAAACTGAGAAAGTTAAGAGACCTTTTCTTTATGATTTTCAGTGTTTGCACCTGGTATTCCAAGTACATGCAACACTGTCATCATGCTTACAGTCAGAAGAAAGAGTAAGATGTTTATTGTGAGAAGGATAGGCAGCGCTTCAGAAGCCATTTTTTGGTCATGAAGTATAAAAGAAATTAAGATATTAACTTCTCTGATCAACTAATCACGTTTAACCGTGAGGTCAAAAGCAGGAAAATGCATCATTGATTTTATTGCCTAAATTTATAAACCTTTTAGTGCTATATAAAATAAAATAACTGCTCCATTTGCGTTAAAGACTTGGAACTCATATTTGTATCTATTGTAAATAAAGCACCTTGGAAATCCATTTGATGCACAAAAGCATAAGAAACAGAGGTGATGAGAATTGTACCTACTGTTCCTATCAGCCAACTCTGCAAGATTTAGTTTGAGACTTTATCTGTAATTACAGTTACTGGTTCTTATCTCAGTGAGTAACTGCAAACACAACACAGCCTGAGAACAGCAAAGTTGCATTTCAAGTTTTGTCTCTTTTCCCCTTCCAAAGAATTGGAAAAAATTTAGGCAGTTATAAACTAAAAATGCACAAAATGTTTCCCTTACACATTTAAAAGCCAGCAAGAAGTGCTGCTTAACACAATCAGATTTAGCCTTTCACAGGTGTTTTCTGGAGGTGCCACTGGACCTGTCATTCTGCACAATGGTCAGAACCCAGTAGTCTGGTGCTAGGAATCCTCAGCCCACTAAATTCATAATTTGGCTCATTTCTCTTTTGCCTGGGTTCATCAATTCTCTCTCTGCATCCTTTTATTAGCAGAAGTGAATAGAAAAATAATTTTAAAGCAAAGGAAATTCAACAGAATCCTCGGCTGGATGCTCCCACTTTTGGAGTGCTAATCCACCGGGCAGCCTGTGGCGTTAGCTGAAGCTACAGAAGCAGTGCACAAAGGGGGAAAGTGCTTTGTTTTGGTATTGCAAGTCAGGCAGTAAGGGCCAGGCACCGTCCATCCTAGATGCAGGCAACTCCTGTTTACCATATCACACCTCAGATTCTCCATGGCCTTAAAGCAAAACAGGCCATATCTTTGCAATTGCCCCCTAGGCCAGCATCATACATCCGTGGACTTCTTGCCACCACATGTGTATTCTCAAATATAATATTTTCTTTTCCTTCCAATGGCAAATTTAAGAGGTTACCCCACAGATTAATTTTTATCCAGTATTTATTTTTGCCTGAAGGGCTGGAATTGTACCTAATACACTGACATAAAATCAGCATAACCACTGCAAGCAGAACTCTGCCAACACCACTTGAAAGCATACTGTGCAAAATCACAATGTGGTGAAAAAAAATAATTCCTTTACAACTCCAATCACATTCTCCAAGTAGCCACATTTATAGCACAATGTGTGAATGAGGGTATAGATTTATCAGGCAGTTTAAGAAAACACATTAACAGCAAAAGCTTAAAGGAGAGTGGTAGTTTTTTATATATAATGGTGATTTTCTTCTGTGAAGAGTTCTATGTGTTTTTCAGTTAATTTTTGCAAACCCTCCTGTATTACTCATTCCAATATTAAAGCAGAAACAAACACTTCCTTACATAATCTTAATTATATTTCTCTTTTGCTAATATCTAATAATCAACACACTGCAAATACTTGAAAGGCATCAATCCTATTTGCAAAGCCAATTAATTTTATCAAACTCAAAATATCTACGAAAAGTGTTAGTCACTTTTTCTACAGAATTTCATGCGCTACAAGAAACAGATTGTACTTATCATATTATCAAAAACTTACTGTCAGTTTACAAATATATTAGGCAGGAGTACTTCTCATGCAAGGAAACATTCTGAGTCCAAAACCCAAGAGAGTTAAAAGGGAACTCTAATACATTACAGCTCAGCAGTCTCCGCTTTCAGAAGTCTGAAGACCTAACATCAGCTATTGCCCAGTATCTTCCTTACTTCCTTAAATACTCAACTTTCCTACCACCTTTTATACATATAGACTTAAGTCACTGCATACATACGGTATGACAATTCATAGAAAAACATACAGTCCTTATGATCAAATTTTATCACATAACAACAAAGTCTAAAAGCATAGCTAGCCATTAGATTTTGAAAGGAGACTTGCATGAGAAAGGTCTCACCCTGAGATATCTGTAGAATGACCTAAAATACAGCATATGGAAGCATCCTTCAACTGCCTTCCTCCTAAAAAGCCTTTTGCTGCTCTTTCTTCCATAATTTTTCAGATATTCCAGCCTGTCCAGCCCCTCAGGCCACCTGGATCTTAAGTAAGGTTCTCACCATCACAACTCAGCATGTGTTCTTTTTTTCCTTGCACTGCTACCAGTTACAACATCTCCCTTATGCTACTTCAACACACTAGCCTCTTTATTCTCCTCAAAGTTCTCTGATTTAATCTGTTAGTCCCTCCAATATTTAGCCCTTGTCTACCCTTTAGACCATATGTTCATCTTTGCTGATGGCCATAGCCTCAGCTTAACTTTTCTCAAAACATAACTTTCCACCTTAGTGTGGAGAGTAAACCCCTGAAAGGCAAGAACCTGGCCAAATGTGTGGATTGCCCCTGGCTGAGCAGGAACCAGAATAGCACTGTCTACTTCACTCCAGCTACCACCCTCCAGTTGTACCTTGGTTTTTAGATGGTTACAACTTCCATTAGGTTTCAGAATGCTTGCACAACCAGGGCCAAGTTCATTGTCCTTTTAATGCTACCACTGCCATGTAAATCTTTAGTGGCAGCTCCCAGGAGATAGTTCATGGAATGTATGTCCTGGTGCTGCTCAAGCAGTCTCTATTACAGAGGGTGAAGCGAGAAGTTAATATTTGAGTTCAGGTTTATAATGCTCCAACACAAGTAGGCAATAGAAGCAAATTTGGAAGTGACCTCAGTTTATAAGATGGTCCATCTTTGAGACCATGTAAACAAAATGCCTGGCAGGTAGTGAAATAAAACCTTTATGCCCATGTGAATATACACATACATATGTAATCCTATTTATGTAATGGTAACTCCACACTTTTCTTCATGCTGTTTGTACCTTTGTGTGCACTGGAATCAATCAGCCTCAGTCCCAGTAGTTCTATGAGCTTTTATCTCCCAGCATTTTCTAAAAGTGGCTCATGGTGACTGATATAAATAAAAGCAGCTTTTTACAGGAACAACAGATTTATAACTTTAATAAGACTGCCCTCCTTCCTGTATTAAAGTCTACAGTACATGACAAATCAGGTTAAGCAAGCTGGTATCAAATCTGAAGCCAAATGCATTTTTGAGCCAAATCTTAATTCTCCGAAGAGCTTCAAGCACATTTTGAAGATGTTAAATTATTGATAAGGAAAATCAATTCTTTTTCCAGCTCAGGCAATGTCATACAGTCAGAGTAGCTAAGGCAGATTTTCTGTTTTATTTACATCATGACCCTTTAGAATTAAATTACCTACTTTGTTCCTCTTTAGAATCCTGATAAACAGTCACTACCGACAGCTTAACAACTTCGGTTAATGTCAGATAAAAGATTTGTCTGAAAACAGACTGTCAGAAACAGACAAGAAAACCATGAGACACCAGCATACTCGTAAGTTTATTTATAAAACTCATTCCACCAATGTCATTAAACCTGGACACTTAAGCAAATAAACTACAACGTGTTCTGATCTGACCATGAACAGCTTCCTCCAAGGGTCAGAAATAATAAAACACATTCCATTCACGAAGGCATCAAAACAGCAAACAATCCTGGGAAAACATTGGCAGATGGCAAGAACAGTTCTTTGCAAACTTTTCCAAACCAAAAAATTAGTAGTATCTACACATATCTACTTCCAAGTTATTTCAGTCCCAGTGATTTTATTCAGTATCGATCTCCTAGCTTTTCCAGATAAAAACTTGGGCCCAACAATGGTTATGGGGATGGAAGCATCTTTAAAAGTACCCCAACCATTAGTACAAGATACATAAAAGAGGAAAAAAAAGAAAATGTTACCAATCTTTCCCATTCTAAAGTAGAACAGCAATAGTGAACAAGCGATTATTTACCAAGGATCAACAACCACCTTCATTTCATTCCCTGTCCCAAAAACATCCTAACAATGAGTTTTAGGACTTCATGACATCATATGGTGAGTTAATGGACAATTCCCTCGAGATTTCCTATTGAAGATGTCCAGTTTAGTAAAAAATGCAGGTATCTGACAGAGGAAAAACTGACTCTCCAGATTAGTTACTATGCTTCTCCCATCAGATATTTCAGACTATATTCCATTGTACTGTTATATACAGAAGATCAGCCTTAACAGATAAAAATCAGTAACTGTGTGCACACAAACAAAAATATCTTTTGTTCCCTGAATATCCTACCAGTTAGGCCACCCTCCAAGATGCCTCTGCCAAATGCAAAAGATCTGTTCCCAGTTCTTTGATGGGTGTCCCCAGAACTGAGAAAAAGCAGATTATTTCCTGTAAGTGACGTGAGCCATCAACGCTACAGCTCCCAAAATATTCCCAAATGAAACCACTCAGCAAAAACAGTGAGGTTGCAATTAACTACTAAACAAGCAAATTCATATTTTTATTAATAAAGCATGTCTAAGAAAATCCCTTATAAATTCTAATATGAAACCCGCAATAGCAATAAGTAATAAATGCCTGTTTTTCAATCAGCCCCAATTCAAATGTGAGATGGCAAATAACCAGACAGGAAAACTATCTGAAAAACATACATAATAGGCCCTCAAAACAGAGCTGAATTAATTCCTTTGTCGTGAGTGACTCTCTCTAAGCTCCAATTTTCACGACACTGTTTAAGATATAATTAAATGAGAAATCTACTGCGGCAGGAAGCTCACCTAAGCGCTCCGGAGAGCGCTCGTACGTCTAGGCAAAACACGGCCACTTGCGGAAGGTAAATAACAGATGCTGTCTTCCCCTCTTACTTAACTACTGCTGCATCTGCCGCCTCTCTGCCCGTGCAGCCGACAGCTCAGGGCAGGCTGAGAGGCAATGGGCAGTGGCGGTGCCGGGGGCAGCGCCGGTGGCGGTGCCCCGCAGCTCTTCCCGGACCCCGGTGCCGATGTCCCGCCAGGCTCCCAGCCCGCAGTACAGGCACGCTGCCCAGCGCCCCCCGCGGGTCCCTCCCCGCAGCGCCCCAGCCCAGCGGCGCCCCATGCCCTATCCCAGTCCCTCTCCCCGACGGGCCGGAGGGAGTGCGGGCCCACCCCGCCCGGGCCCGGTGGGCAGCGCGCAGGCGCGGGGCCGCCTCCTCCTCGCACACCGGCGGAAGCGGCACCGAGCGCGGCCGCCCGCGCCCCGTCCGCCGGGACCGGCCGAGCCCCGCGTGTCCCCGCTCCCGCATTCCCGGCTCCCGCATTCCCCCCGCCCCGCGCGGATCGGATGGCGGGGGTGGGCGCGGCCCTGCTCGCGGGGCTGCTGGCGAGGCTGGCGCTGGTGCTGTACGGGCTGCACCAGGACCGCACCATGCGGGTGCGCTACACCGACGTCGACTACCGGGTGTTCACGGACGCGGCGCGGCTGGTGACCGAGGGGCGCTCGCCCTACCGGCGGGCCACCTACCGCTACACGCCGCTCCTGGCCTGGCTGCTGACGCCCAACGTGCTCCTCACCGAGGCCTTCGGGAAACTGCTCTTCGTGGCCGGGGACCTGGCGGCTGCCGTCGTCGCTTACCGGGCCCTGCGGCGCCGGGGGACCCCCGCCGGCCGCGCCTGTGGGTGCTGCGCCGCCGCCTGGCTCCTGAACCCGCTGCCCATGGCCGTGTCCAGCCGGGGCAACGCGGAGGCGCTGGTGGCGCTGCTGGTGCTCGCCACGCTCTACTGGGTGGAGGCGGGCAGCGTGGGCAAGGCCGCCGTGTGCTACGGGCTGGCCGTGCACATGAAAATCTATCCCGTGAGCTACGCGCTGCCCATAGCGCTCCGCCTGAGCGCCGTGCCGGGCCGCGGGGCGCTGCGGGACAGGGCGGCCAAGGGCATGGTCATGGCCCGCCTCTGGCACCTCTTGGTAACGATGCTGAACCGCGACGTGCTGCTCTTTGGAACAGTTGCCGGATCAGTGCTGGCTGCCTTGACTGTGGCATTTTATCACCTGTATGGCTGGGAGTTTTTGGAGCACGCCTACCTCTATCACCTGACTAGGAGGGATATCCGTCATAACTTCTCTCCGTATTTCTACATGTTGTACTTGACAGCAGAGAGCAAGTGGAGTTTTGCCCTTGGGCTCGCAGCTTTCCTGCCCCAGCTGCTTTTGCTCCTGGTTGTTTCCATAGCGTTCTACAGAGACCTTGCCTTCAGTTGTTTCCTACACACCGCTATTTTTGTGACTTTTAACAAAGTATGCACATCCCAGTACTTTGTCTGGTATCTCTGCCTTTTGCCCCTTGTAATGCCTAGTATTAAGATGTCCTGGCATAGGGCCGTGCTGCTTCTCTGTCTGTGGTTCATGGGACAAGGCCTGTGGCTTACTCCTGCCTTCTTTCTGGAGTTCAAAGGATATAACACTTACTTATTTATATGGATGGCAGGCTTGCTTTTCCTTTTAATTAACAGCCTCATAATTGTTCAGATTATTGCACATTATCAGAAAGAAACACAAGTTGCAAAAAAACTGAAGCAACAGTAATAAACTGTCCAAAATCCATAAACAGCCCTACTCTCCTTGGTAAGGCATCGCATATCACCAGCACTTCAACTAAACAACTGCAGTTAAGTTGTACTAAAGCACATTGTGTGTCAATGTTACTGTTTCAAGCCGTGAGAGCACTGATGGGCCTCAGTTACCCTGAGCAGCCCAGTCCTGCCCTGAGCAGTGTCAGCAGGGATACCTGTCTCCTGTGTGGGTCTTGAAACTGCACTGCAGCCTTCTCTCCATCTCTGTCCTCCTGCTCCTGATTGGAATCCCTGGAAATACCCTGGACCAGTTCATCACTGAAACATGTTTGGGGCTCTGGTGAATGGGCTCTGCCCATCTGCACTGACTGTCTTCACCTGCTGCTTCCAGAGACAGTGGGGCTGTGCCCTCCCCTTTGACTCCTGTGCTGGGGCCACTCTCAGTTCCTGCTCATCCTCCCTTGTGGACTAGGCCTGGCATCTTTTTCCTCATTCTCAGTGTCTGATGAGGACCTTGGCCTTTATCTAATAAAGGAGATATCTATCTAAAGGGAGATAATAAAGGTGGAATTTGGTTATAAAATTGGAGTTTGACAGTTTTTTACATTCCAGTAGGTCAGTGGGGTGTTTGGCAAGGCAATCGCTTAACATTTACAGTGGGGTTCATTTTTTCTTTTGTTTCCACAGTAACATCTTAGCTATGCACTGTTATGGGCCTCCACCTGCTCATTATGTCATTAACTCTTTGAGGTTTCTAATTTATTTCAGAATTCAGATATTCCACTCTTTCACTTATTTTTGCATATTCTGTTCTGTTTGAATTTTTTTAATGGATTTATTCCCCTTGCTATGGAGGAAGTTTTTCCCATATACCTGTCTTGGATCACAGAGATGTGTAAAGCTTATATATTTGTTTCTTCCTGCCAGGCTCCAGAAAAGAGGCCACTGCATTACATTTCAGTTAATATAAGGTTATTGTGGGTGTTAACAATAGCAAATGTAGAGTCAAAGTACACTTGGAATGGCACCTGTGTCCCAAAAGCACTAGAGTTTATGCCAAAACAGTAATTGGAAATGTTGATTCTCAGTGGTTCCGTTTCTCTGCTATTAAAAAGAAATGAAAAAATGAAAGGAGTTGAGGAAATGGAGCATTTCCCAGAAGAAAAGGGAAGTTTTGAAATAGGAAGCTCTACAACTTGTCAAAACACATTTATTCCCATAGGAGACACAGGAAAATTTGGAATTGAGTGCCAGGTGATTATGAGAGGAGAGCAGAGCCATTTTGGAATCAATACTCTCTAGAACATCCCACAAGAGGTCTGATGTACACAGCTTTTGACAGAGGCAGAAACTGACAATGTATTTTAGTAAAATGTACTTTAAATAGGCAAATGCCAAATAGAAGGATTTTCATATTTGCCTCACCTTTTAGTTACATCCAACACAAAAGTGAAAACCCTATTGTGTAAAATAGAATGGGCTTCAAGGCAAAATAGCTTCAACCACTTGGTGGAATTCCTGGTGATGTCGCTGGGAAAGGGTGTGGCCAAGTGGATTTGCCATGCTGCTTCTGATCCCTGGTGGTCTCCTGAGGCAGCCCTCTTCCTCAGCACAGCACTTACTTCCAGCTACTTCATGTGCAGGATTTCTTTTCCTGGTTGTAGTGCTGTCTTGCAGCATAGAATAACAGTATTTTAATCTGTGAATTTTGCCCATTGCTTCTCAGCCTCACTGAGTTTCATGTAACTGAGGTGGTTACATGGAAGAGAGGAAAGCCCTGAGTTCCCACAGCCCAGAGCCAAAGGACATGTTATCAGGAGGTGTGATCATGTCCTTGTACCACTCTGGCCCAATTTAGACTTTCTGATGTGTTAGAAGGACAATTTCCCTGTGATTTCCATGGTCAGAGTATTGGGGAGTGTTTCTGCTCCCTCACTGGAAAGCTTTTCTCTGCCATCTGCCTTCTCACTTGCCTTCAAGCTGTGAAAGTCCTGACAGCCTCTTTGAAAATCCAGAAATTGGATAAGGCAATGGATATTCTTTTGGCTGTCTTGGTTTTTTGGGGCAGACGTGTCGGGTGAGGGAAGACTCGGACACTCAATGTGAGATCATTCAAGTTATTTATCATTATCATATATCATTCAAGTTATCATTTAAGTTATTTCATTCAGTTTAAGTGTGGGAGTGCTGAATTACCATATATGATACAATGTACTTGGTCCTTATTAAGTAACTTTTGTGTGTGTGTGTTACTTGCTTTGTATTGACTCCTGTCATAGTAAAGAAAGCAATTAGGTGCGCTAAACTGAGCTCATCAGAAACCATGAAGCTTTTACACTTAGCAGCAAGGGGAAACTCCAGTATTTTTTGTAATATTGTATAGAGAAAGTAAATGTTAAAAGAGAGTAAATTATGAGCAAATGGTTTGCTTTTTTTATCTGAGAAGAATGAGTAATCTACTTCAAAAGGGCTGCAAAAATACATAGCTAACACAGGGAACCTCAAAATATATCAGATATTCCTCATATATTTGCCAAAGATAGCTGCAGAATGCCTGTCCTAGTGATATCATAGGATTACCCTGAATTTAGGACAAACCCTTTACTCAGACTGAAACCAAACTCAAGCAATTTTCTTGCTTAAGAGCGTATTTATGTGCACAATATTTACAAGCCCAAACATTTACCTGCACTACAGAAACAAAAAGTCACAGTCAATACATCTTTGCATAATATTTTCCAGAGCTACCTTCTGTAAAACAGGTTCCTTACATATTTCTTAAATTTAACACTCAGAATCTCTAGTGTCTCTAAAAATGAATTACATAAATTTTGATGCATATGGAAAATAAAATCATATGCTGCAGGGATCTTGAGGTGTAATAGGCACAATAAAGAACCAACTAACTCTGTACTTGAAGGTGCACATTCCATTGGTATCCTGGTGTTCGTTATTATAAAAATCTGCACTACTCACATTTGTGTAGGAGACTTGTTCCAGTCTTTATGCATGATGAATGAGGTCAGAGACCTACATTTCATGCTAGTGAAAGTATCAGAAAGATAAAATTTTCTCTTGATGGAAGTACCATTGTTTTGAGGTTTATTTTAATTACATTTCTTTTAAGACATTAGTAAATTGATCCAATAAATTCATGCAACTGTTGCACGCATTTTTAATAGCTGGAATGTCTCTTTTTATTTGTAATTTTTTAGTGGTGTAAGTTGATAGTACTTTGAGAGAATTCCTCATCACCCCTTTTTGGTACATACTGAGAGGGGTTGGGGCTTCTGCAGAATAGGTTGTTTACTGGGCTGCAGCCTTACTTCATGTGTAGATAAAGCTTTAGCTGCAGCCTCTCATTATCCTTAGAGCTTAACTTTCAGATGCTAATGATCTCTTCAGATAAAACATTTCATAGCTTGCACATAAAGAAATTACACATAAGAGATCTTCCATATTTTTCATGGAAATTGGTGGGGAAGCCAGCTAGAACATCTGTGGGAGAAATGTCGAAAAGAAATGTCTGTATCTGATTAGCTACAAAAACAACTTCAGCCTTGGAAATCAGCTGAAATGCAAGCAAATTGAGCAGTAAGCTCATACTGTGAAATTCCCATTATTTATATGAAGGGTATTCGATCAAAAGTGCTTTCCCATTTTACAGGAGGAAAATGGGATCTTGATAGCAATTGTCAGGGATGAGTATGACTTTCCTTCCTTCACATTATCGTTAGAGGGTCTATAGAATGTTATATGCTACAGTAGCACTTGTGGAGTTGTACAGGTGTGACTTGCATAAGTTATTATGAGGCAATATTGTTGGTGTAGCAAGAGGTTATTAGTAAGCAGTTACTCTGAAACTGCTTTTTGAAGGTTAACTCAAGAAAAATCTGATTCCTGCTTCACAAGTCAGCAGCTATGTTAATTGAGATGGTACTGTTTTGACAGTAATTTTCCAAGGAGAACTGCACTCTGTGGCCCATATGCCTCCACTCTCTGCAAAAGAACATTAATTCAAATCCCCTGGTGATCTGACAGTCAACATTTTTTTTCTATCCCATGTCTCTCCTGCTGATCCGATAGATTGAATTAGCCAGGAAGCAGGCTTAGAAGACAAAGTGGAAAACAAAGTAGGATTATCCTCCCTTTATCTTCCACCCCACATAGTGTGAATATATTGAATAATTAAGATTACCTTTTGGAAGAACAAAGTCTCATTTGAGCTAGGTGTTGGAGTACTTTGCTAATATGAAGTATTTTACCAAAATGCACCTGAGAGAAAATTGACTGGTTTGGCTACATGGACTTTTGTCAAATGATGATAAAGCTACCGATAATTTATGTCAGCTTCAATATTAGCACTATGTGGTCATATCTTTCTCAGATATATGTAGGGGTGGGTGTGTGTGTGTGCAAAACAAGGTAACTAAAATAGCAATCCTTGTAAATTCTAGTTTCAATCTTTCCTTACTCAGAGACTGTGTAGAACACATATTGCTATATACTCACTAAATAGGAACAAATGCTGTATCAGAGAGAATTAATAATTAATTAATAACTAATTATGTTGTTCCCACAGTTGACACCTTTGTGAAGAAAGTAGCACCTTTTTTTACACATAGTGTGGAAATTCACATGAATAACAAGTACTTCACCTTAAAACTGTCAGATGTATTTGAAAATAGATTTTAATTACCATTACACTTCCAAGTTTAGTGCTGGCATCAGCCAGCTTGTTAATTCCAGCAGTACAGAAACTGAAGTCATGACCAATTTTCCTTCATGCTCTAATAAACTGGCAGATTAAGTGTAAGAAAGTTTGATGTTCAAAGTTAACATGTTGTTTGTTCACTGGAAAGAAATGCTGCATGATCAGGGCCAAAATTTACATATGCAGCATAGAGCAAAGTGGACAAGAAATGAGGGCAAAAAGTGAGGCCTCAGAGACCTTGACTGTTGTCTTGCCTCTGCCACTAATTTATCACTAAGAAGTGATTGCAGCTTGCTGAACTGTTTGCCTTTGCCAGTTGTGGTGGCTTGACACATTTAATTGACACCTTATTTGAGCCACGATATCTCCTAATCTATTTCTGTAGCACGCTGCCGTAAGTGATTGCAGTCTTGTTTGAAACAATTATGAGTCTGACTGGCAGTAAACTGTAAACACTTAACTAAAGACATTTTGATTGCAAAATATTCTTCTGTTTTGCATATATTTAAACTTTTTTGTGGGGTATATTAGGCTCTCATGTGCATTCCAGCATTGCATTTTTAGGAGAGGGTGAATTACTGTTGAAGCTAAATGAAAATCTGGAAGCAGATAATAGAATTCATCGTAGAAAGCTAGACAATTAGGAAAATAATTTAGAAAAATTATAGTGAGCTGATACCATAATTAAATAAGATTTGGTTATTACTTGTCTGGTTAGATTGCATTGGAAATTTATACTGAAAATGTATTGGGAAAATGAAACAGCAGACAACTCTGCAGCTGGTACAAATAGCTACCTCAGATAATGGCTCAGGAACTGTTTCTGTATATCCATGAAAAAATATATTATGCTGTTATCCAAGTAAAAAGTTACTAGTTGTGCAGCACTATGAAGGCAAATTACAATTCTGCATTCATATACAGGTGCAACGATTTCTTTACCTGGATCTTTCTCCAACGCTTTTGTTAAAAGAAGCACAGACTACCAAATTGAAATCTGGACCAGATGTGCTGTGCCAGAAGCAGTTACAGGGGGCTCTACATTTGCATCAGCCTTGTAGGCTTCCTGAACAAGGGCTTGCTGAGAGCTGGAGGCCATATCAATGGTGGGAATGCACAAATGCAGATTTCCCCATGGCGTGCCCAGAAGTGATTTCTCTGCAGTCTTAGGATACTCAGATATTGCCTTGATCTACAGTATATCACTGTATATATCTCCTCATAAATCTATGCATATCTTAAAGAGAAATGTATATGCTGTATAACCATGTAAATCCTCATCTGTAATACTGCAGCAGCAAATTCAGGGACTTTGTGCCCACCTTGACTGGGTAAACATCTGCTAAGGATATAGGAAGAGGCCCCTTGTGGTTTGCAGGGACATGTCAGTCCTGAGAGTGGAGGGGTAGGTTTGTGTGGATTGAACTCCCTCTAGAGGGAAGGGGTGAAGTTCTTAGCTCTCCCCAAAAGACAATTTGGCCTTTGCAGATGATTTACTAAAGAAAATGGGGAATAAATCTTCTCCTAATGTTGGAGACACAGAACACAGTGTGCTAAGTTCCATGGTTGTGGAACAACTGATGCAAATATGTAGAAAAATATGTCAGGGGCTATTAAATACTAAAACTATATGCTCTGGCCTTGGGAATTCAACAAGCTGCAAATCATGGTGAACTAGGGAAATATTTCTAGGCAAATCTCACCACTGTCTGGTTTTCCTCTGTTGCTGGCCACATTTGGAGAAGGATACTGGTCTGACCCATGATGGTTGTTCATAGATTCTTAGCCACACAAGTGTTCCCAGCAGAGCACTCCCATCACCAAATGTGCTCCATTTCCTGGCTAGACCTTTTATCACACACACCAAGATGTGTCAGACAGACCCTCAGTTCTGGACCTGGGTCTCTGCTTGCTCTTTTCGTCCAGAGTGTGCCAGTAAATCAAAACTGCACCTTGTTTCTCTGGTATTTCACAGATGACAGCTAGCAGTTAGTAACAGATTGATAGGTGAGAAGGGGAGAAAGGGGAAATCAAAGCTGACAAAACAGATCTGTTTGATTGAAAAGAGGTGTTTTTAGCTGGCCAGGTAATTTAAAAACAGGTAGATTGAGACAGCTTATTAGACCAGGTTAATTCAAGCACACCAAACCCCTGGAGCTTGGCTGCCTTCTCTCCCTAAAGGAAACAACAGCTTTTATGGGACTTCACATGTTTTCAATGAGGAGAAAAGAAAGTTGGGGAGTGTGAGGGAGAAACAGATAAACTGGCACAGCTCCAGCTACCTGTACTAATGATCACTTGTGTAATTGCAAAATAAAATTAAAATCCAACCCTTAGCTGAAATTGTCTTCTGTTTTAACAATAGTTTGGCTTTAGCTCTGGAATGGTGTGCACCACTGTCTAGGATGAATGGCTTACCCTGTAGTTTTGGCTGAAGAAAATAAGTGAATTTTTTGTCAGAAAGTAAATCCTTTCTACAGATTACTGCAGTTGACAAGGCATACAGTTAAAGAGTTTGGCAAATTTGCCATCTAAAACATGATTTAAATAAAGAGGAAAAAACAGCATTCCAAGCACAGCCAATGATGCCTGGCTTGGATTGATCCATGCTGAGAAATTGTTTTATCTCAGGAATTCAGGCCAGGCTGAAAACAGCTGTTGTGCTGGAGAGACTGGAGGTCTGGTCACACCTGGGCTTGTGGCAGCTGCCTTTGGTAGGTCCAGGCTCCCCAGAGACATTTCCTCCAGGTAGTGTGCGTGTGCCTTGTTGCACTCCTTCCCGCTGTCTGACCTCAGCGTGGCATCTGCTGGCTCAAAGGGACAGCAGCAGCCACATTTTAGCCTCCTGCTCCCCATCACATCCCCTGTGAGAGCAGCCAAGCACGCTATAGAAATGTGATTTTGGACAAAAGGAATTTGCTCATGTTCCCAGTGTTTTGAATGGAACACTTAAAAGAACCTTCACTGTATGTGGTATAGCTCAAACTGCTTGTATATTACCTGTGCGACCACAGCCACCAGGGCAATTCTTTACTGTGACACAACTCCCATCTAAGTCCTGTGTCTTACATCTGACCACTCCATGTAGATGTGGTCCTGAGGGCTTTGAACCTGGTGGCTAATTTTAACCCAGTGCAAAAGATTGCCCTCTATTTCTCTGTCATTTGTTGGTTATGATTTTACAGTGATTCCCTGAGAATTCAAAGAAAGCTGTTGAATGCTTCCTTGCAATCTGGAATAGATTACTGTTGGGAAAGTTTCTGCTTTTGTCTAAACCAGATTTGTTTGTTTAATTATTCTCACACTAGCACATTTCCTGTCATTTGCCTGCAGGCAGGCTACCTCTTGGCAGAGCCTGCGTGCCACACTTGGCTCTTTCATAACAACACGAGCAGAGGTTGTTCTGCACTTCTGAGAGCCACCTCGACCTGTTTTTCACACTGAGGTTAGAAGCCCAGCAAGAGACATCAGAGGTAAAGTGTTGCCACAAGATGTTTGGAAATGCCTTCTTTAAAGCCAGTAGTTAACACTGAGATTTGCTGCACTTTTTTCTCCTTGCTTCACACTCACAAACTTTCATCTTTGCCTATGCCTATGCAGAAGGAGAAGTTTTCTTACAGATGCATTACAGGCAATTTACAGTTCATGCAAAAGTATATTTTTGTTACAATTCATCAGGGCTAAAACCATCTTAATTTAGCAGTCTGGAAAATTACAATTTGATCTTTAGTGTTGATTAGTAGCTGGCATTCTGTCTAAATAGGAGGTGTCAGCTGGGGACTTAGCTGCTTGAAATTTGAGCATTACTTGGACCTAAATTAAAGTGTATTTTCAAAAACTAACACAATTACTAAAACTAACACAATTATTTCTCATCAAGCTAAGGTGCTAGAATTATTTCCAGTGCTCTGACTGCAGGCCAAATCAAAACACTTTACAAAGGAATCATGATGCCTTAGTGGCTGAATCTCCACAGTATTTAGCAGCTTAAAGGTCAAATATATTCATGAGAACATATAATCTTATGTGTGTCTGGTAAATGAATAAGAAAAAGGTATCTGTTAGAGAAGAGGAGGTTCAGAATATTGAAAAAAATATTACACACTTTTACACGAGTATTACAGGTGTTATTCCAATGACAGATGTCTGCAAAGAAGTTTCAAGAACACTCATGAAAACTAAAGGATATACTTCAGCCATCAGAATTTAAATAGGTACTATGCTGCCATATGGCATAGCTGTTTTCAAAGCAAATGCAAGGGATTTTTTCTTTTCTGGGAGAGCAGATGGCAAAGAGGTTGGTATCTAGAAGCTGTCACACCTAGATCATCAGTATCAGTCGGTTGCATGGGAGAGCAGGTGATTTTAATCCGGTAGCTTTTCAGTAGTTTATACAAATAATGTGTGCACTTATTTCCCAAACAAAGACAAAAATATATAATAAGATTCTTGTGATAAATTAAACATGGTTTTTGTGCAGTATTGACAAGTCACAATTTGATGCACTAGAAATGTGAACTATCCCTTTTCACAAGTGATCCTTCTATCTCCAGGGATTTGCCAGTAACATGTGTAATGTGCAAACCATCCTGAGACCTGGGAGAACCCAGACTCTAGCACTGCTCACCAAACACCTTCCAAAAGCATTACAGCCACTAAAATGCCTTTTATGTTGATAAAGCAGATGAGAAAGAATTAATAGAAACATAAGTTATCACCCAAACAGGTGATAAATGCTGTATTTTTGGTTTGTCTCCTATTAAAGGATGCAGAACAAGCTGCCATGAACAGAAATTCCATGACAAGGTGAGAGCAGACCTCAGTGAAGTTGTTAAAGCATGCCATCATTTGTAATTTAGGTCAGAACTGTAGGGAAGTGAGTTCCCCCAGCTGTCCCCACTCTACTGTGTGCTGGTTTGCATCACAGAGTGCAAATACACCGGAGCTTTTGTCAGGAGGTTTTTGCTGTGCCTCAGTGGGAAGGGGAACTTCCTTTCTCCCAGTAGCAGGAATATAGATCAATTCAATATAGACCAATTGCAACTGGATCAAGAAAACTCCAGTGGTTACATTTTGGCAAATTGGTGTTTCCAGTTGAATATCTATTACCAGAAAAATTAAGCAGAAAATATGGCAGAGCCTTGAGATTTTCATAAATTAAAAAACAAACCAAACCAAAATGAAAAACATGAAATCAGTAGTAGACACAATAATTCTGACAATCATCAGTCAAAAATCTCAATTCCTTTTTTTTCCTTCTTGAAGCAAAATATGTCTTCTGATGTTTCCTTTCCAGTTTTGGATTATGCTTTTCTGGATTGGCCACTTGACATGAGCAAAAATTATGCAAGAAAAAAAGAAAGAAAAATATCCAACACAGAAAAGCATACCAATCTTTTCTAGCAGCCTTTTTTTTTTCTGGATTAAAACAAAAACATCTGATCCAATCTGCTTCTGACTATCTTCTAACAAGCTGCTACATTTCCTTTAATTTAATTTAATTGCAGAGTTATTTTTTATTAATACATTGGAGAAGTTTCATGACTTCCTATTTGGGTGCTCTACCTAAAATACACACAGATAATCAATTGCAGTTTGTCACAAGAACTGGGGATGGAGCAACATTTTATTAGTCCCTAACTCCCCTTTCTGATTGCAATGGAACAGGGGTCATGCCACTGCTTCTGATGCCAGTTGGCCACAGAACTACAAAAGCTAACAAGGGATAGAGGTTCCTATCTGAAAAAGCCCACTGAATACATTGTTATTGCCAGAATAAATTTGATTACAAGTATTACAAATAACAAGAATACAGAGAAAAATAAACAAACCTGTGATATGGCAAAACCATCATTTGAGCCTTTTTACTCAGCAGCCATTTAGAAAGTAATCAAGTGCCTCTGAGGAGGAGTTTTACCAATTCCTTGTTTTCACTTTTATTTTTACTTCATCCACTACAATGTATTCTTATTCATTCTAAAAGATCCTCCATCTTTTCAGTTTTGTTGTATTCTCCATTATATCCCATAATTTTATTTTCTGATGGTCTATTTATAAATTTAATCAAGCACACACAAATAGTTACTGTAGATGATGCAGTTGAACTTCATTAAAAACTGCAGGAAATTATAATAGCACTGTAGTGCACCAGAGTGGAAAGACACTCACTGCTGCTCTGTATTGCTGCTTTTCTGAAAACATACTTATTATCCACAAGTACATCTTAAAATATCATATCTATTAATTGTATATGGGTTTATGTCACACTGGCCATTTAGCTGTTTACATCTTTAAATTCAACCTTGTACTTGGTCTAAGCTCTGCATCTAAATTAATCATCTTTAGGCCTCAGCAACCATTCTGCTTCCTTTAAATCATATCACTTGTTGCTAAACTTCCATACTACTACAGAATTTTATCCAAGAATTGTTCCATAGACTGAATTGTGGATAAAAGATATAATGCTTGTAAAAACGTTTTTCTGGCCTTACAAAGCCATTTAATACACTGCAATAAATATTTGGTGTATTTACCATACAGTCATTCAATGAAAGCCTCATATTCTAATCTTTTGATGTTGATATTCTGTCGAAAGTAGAAATGCTCTCCAACATGTTGGACACAAATGACAGGTCACATCATGAGAGGAGCCTCTGCCTTCTCCCTTTTGCTTGGAAAAGAACCAGGTCCAGCTGTGGGCAAGATCTCTGTGGAACAAAGCCTGAGGGCACAAATGTCTAAGTGGCCATTTTGTCTGCCTGCACCCAAGGCTGCTGAGCACAGAATGGGCATTAAATGGGCATTAAAACTCAGAGTTGATGTCCAAACCATTGCAAGACAATTGAGCCAAGCTGAGCAACTTCACAGCCATTTCCAGAAGATTCTCCTCTGAAAAATTTAAACCTCTTCTTCAATACAGAAAAAACCCTCAGCTTTCCTTGATGGGAAAAGAAAAAACTTTGTCTAAAGAATTCTTTGTAATGAGTTCATTTCAAACAAGATAATCTCGAACTACAGCCCAATCTGTTCATTGCATGAGGATGATAGCTGTCTGTGAATGACCAAATTACATTTGTGCAGGACTGTGCTGTGCCTGTAAGACCCAGCCGTCTTACAGGTGTCCTATCAGCCCTTCTGGGCATGTTTCTATCAAGGCAACTAAGTTCAGATGCTGCTGCAATTCCCATTGCTTAGTCTTTACACTGGTACTAAGGGACATTTTTTCTCCATTTTCCAAGTAGGTCAAGTCAGGAGACAGCAGAAATCTTGGCTGCAACAAACTCAGCTTTCTGTTCACCTGAGGAGCCAAAACCCCACGAGTGGGCAGGGGCAAACAAACATGGTGTTTGATGGTGTTGGGGCAAAGGGGAAGCTGTCAGGTCAACTGGGACCTGAAAGGTCATGAAAGCTACAAATCTGCTGAGCAACACTAGCAGCTATTTTAACTGAACAAGCCAAATAGAGAACTGGGAGTTATTTATAACACAGCCCAGTGCAAATTGGGTGGTATTGAAATATGTATCCACAACAGGGTGGCACTGACCAAAGTGACTCTTGCAGCCCTGGAGGTTTCTCTCCTGCAGCCCAGGAGCCTGGGAAGACTCCAAAACTCTTTATGTTTGCACCAATATTAGAGGCCACTTCTGTGTTAAATATGCAGAAACAACAATATTGCTTTTCTCTGAGATGGAACTTTGCCCCTCAAATACTGATTTTTTAAGAGTGACCACAGATTCTGTCTCTTTCTTCTTGAGAGATAAAAGGGTAAGACTGCTGAAAAACTGACTGTCTTTCCTGGCTCTGTCCAATTAAAATCTCATTTGCAGTACTTTTATTAATAGATTTTTTTCCCCACTTTATGCAAGTTTGGAGGGTATTAGAGTGTTCAAGTGAAATATTAGAAGAGAAATCTGAACATACCTTTCAGTGAACAGTACAAATGCATTATTCATTCAAATTTATCAAATTAGGCAGTGAAATTGCAATCTCTTCCAGGAACTAAATATATGGTCAAGAGTGTTTGTAAATTAGCAACCATTTGTCCTAATTCTTCAGTGCACTGTGCAATGTTCAGCATAAAATTAGAAGACTTGTCTTTCCAAGAGATCCAACCATTTGATTTGAATATAAAATGGCCTAAAAGGAGACAAATTTTACAAGGCTTTCCCATAATTTTTGATTCAATCAAGGGGAAAAGCATAATTTTTGGAGTATATAATATCTATTTCATATATATCTACTCCTCTGGTTGGGTATGACAAGAAAAGATCTCTGTAAATCAACAATACAAGAGTGACATTTAGGAACAGCAAATCTGAAAGAGAAATATGTTGCTGTTCTATTAAGGAGCTATACTAGCTGCCAGCTCCTACAAAAACTGGAAAGTTGCCACTCCACATGCTTGGTATCATACCAGTATTGAAACAACTTATATTGCTGTTAGAAAGATCATTGAAAATGTCTCTTCTGTCTGTACTTAACTGTGTGTGAGACCAGCAACAGCAACCATGGGACCACACTGATCTCTTAAGAGCCTTTGGAAATACAAAACAGATATCAAAGGTAAAAGCTGAAAGAAATTAACAAATCACATAGGTGAAGCTTACAGAAATAAATTAGGAAGACAGTCCTGACCCAAGTAGCAAAATTTCCATAATGAACAGGCTGCTTAAGTCTTTGTATGCCCATGACTTATTCTGGCATGGGAATAACTCTCCTTTTGAGTTAACTGTGCATTCAAACTACAAAAGATAGTTACAGCTTTGTCATGATGCAGTGATCTTACTCAAACTGAGCAATATCCTTTGAGCATTTGGGAAATATCTGATTCATACTTATCATTTTAGACTTCTTTATGTTTTGTGCATGAAAAACTCAACTCCAAATTAAAGATGTCCATGTACAGCAAAATTAAACAGGGATTAAAATAATCTCCTTCACTACTATCCCCCTCCCTTTTTCTGTTCCCCATCGTGCTTGAGAAAATGACTCAAAGCCAAGTATTTCTGTGGGCTTTGCTGGTGATTAGACTGTTCTTCTCCAAGAATCCAAGCCTGACAGCTGCTTATGGTGCCATACCTTCATTTGCTCTCTTGGCAATCTGCTCTGTCTTGTAACATCCTGAGGAAGAAAGGAGGAAGGAAATGAGAAATTACTCATGACTGTGGGTAGAAAAGCAATAGCAACCATGAAGTGCTTTTGCATGATTGATCTATTAGATGCTTCTGTTAGCAGATTTCACTTATGGAAAGACTGCTTGGGTCAGAACTTCTCCCAGCCCATCTTGTGAAACTCTTCTGAAAGCAAAAAGGTGGCAGAGATGTAATTCTGCCCAGAGAGGAGCCCTTGCTTTCTTGACTGTGAGTGACTTTTACTACCTCTCTCAGTCCTCATACTACTGAAGTATTTGTTGAAAAATAATTTTCCACTGAGGTACACAGATCTTGTTCGCCACATTTTCCTTCTCACTGGCATTGGCCAGAATGTGATAATT
The DNA here is from genome assembly GCF_047830755.1 of Zonotrichia albicollis. Taxonomy (NCBI): domain Eukaryota; kingdom Metazoa; phylum Chordata; class Aves; order Passeriformes; family Passerellidae; genus Zonotrichia; species Zonotrichia albicollis. The sequence continues at coordinate 57,973,168 of NC_133821.1, forward strand.
CTGTTTGATGACAAATGCAGAGATTTTGATTCTAGAGTGAAGCCAGAAGAAAATATATGTCTCAAGATATGTTTGGAGTGTTGTGGGGAAGCAGGAAGAAAGGCAGGATAGTGAGAGTGATCACTAGTGCTGTCTGAGTACAGTCATTGATGTTGAAACCAGAGCAGTCTCTTGGATATCAGATTCAGAGTTCAGATTTAAAACAAAATGCCTTGGCTCTGTCTGTGGGGGGAAGAAGGAGGGGAGAAGGGGGCATGCCTGCTCTCACTATAGAACACTGATTGCATCCTGTCTCCTGCTGCTCCTAGCCTCACACTAACCACTCAGTCTCCTGTTCTCCCCAGTGAAATCTCCTCAAAAGATTTTGTTGAAAGGCCTCCCTGTCATTTCTTGTTGTTCTTGATGTAATTTCTTCAATGCCATATCCTGATTTGGCACTGGGATGGGTGGTGCCAAGTCATTTCTTTGTCATCAGGGGAACACAGTCTTATGAAATCTCATGCCAATATCATATTGCTTATTTTTAGCTCTGCTAAAAGCACAGAGGAGTTGGTGCTGTCAGTTCTGTGAGATTCATGCATGGTCACCAGTTTAACAGCTTTATTTTTACCTACCCAGGGGATCACATGAAATCATGATAAAATAGTTTTTTCCATCTTCTCTTTCTTTTAGCTGTGAGATTTCTGTGCTGCAGCAGATGTATGAGCAGGAGAGGAGAGGAGAGAGGGAAGGAGAGGACAGGTGTGTGCTAAAGGACAAAGCTTCATGGACACTGCTCTACACAGTATTCCTACTCCTCAACTGTCCAGGTGCCCTTCCACCTCTCAGTGCTGGCTGCAGATCTGCCATGAAGTTCATTTGTAGAGAAACCATGCAAATTTCCTCTTTCATGGAGGCTGCCATGGCTTTGTTTGGTACACTGGCAATGTAAAGGACCTTTGAAGTGTGTATGAGTATAAATGACACCCTTTAAGGCCCCTCTACATTGTGTAAAAAGGCTTAAGTGTAAATTAGAAACAGATGTAACTGTTTTCAAAAAGATACAGTATCACCTGCAGTAATGGCATGTGAAAAATCCTTGCACTTATTTTTATTACTCAGATTCGAAGTAGTAGAAAAATGATAAAATTATAAAAGTCAGGGGGTTATCTTTCTTCAATGCTTAATAATCTACAGAATGATGAGTTTACTGTGATTCAAGGAAGCTGATAATACTTCAGGCTATCTATCTTTGTGTCCTCCAGATTTTTTTGTTGTTGTTGTTGTTAACGTTAGGTCAACTTCTAAGCAAGGTTCTTTGCTGTAGGCACAAGTGCTTCTGGAAATGAAAGTGTTTCATTTCCAGGATGAGAAGATAAGCCAGATAATGCTGCAAAGGAGGCATGCAATCCTGGACCTGTACACCCTCTGCCACATGAACTCAGGACTTACTCTCCATCCCCAGCAGCATCACCATCCCTTCCTCACACACCCCCAGAATAACAGCCTAGCAAAGCTGCCTGCTCCTCTGAGGAACAGCCACAATTCCCCAGCAGTGTGGCCTCAGCATCCTTGCCCTGCTGGGCTGTTCAGCAGTCTGGTGCTGCTGCCCTGTGGCATTTCTGAGCATGTTTGTCTGTGTGTTGTCCTTGGTAATGTTTCCATGGATGCCTCTGGCGTGCTGCTGCTCCCCACTTGGAAGGGACTGTCCTTGCTGGCGTATTTTCTGAAAATTGTCCGAGTTGCTAGTCTGACTCCATTCCTGTTTAGTGATAAATCTTACATACTTTTCAGGACAGAAAGATACTTCTTTAAAAAGTATCTCTATCTAGAAGATTCTTTTTATTAATGTCAAGTGGCTGTGGGTCACATTTACTTTGTCCCCAGCTCGAAGAAACTAACTGCTGCCAGCATTTTGGTTTATATATTTTGCTGTAGCTCAGATGGATCCTACCTTTTTTTTCCTCAGATTTCACCTTTTAATCTTGTCATCTAGTATTCTGGTCTGTGTGTGGAGATTAAATTCCAAATAAAAATAACGGGGGTTCCAGCCAAAGCATCTCCAAAGTAATCTGAAAACTCCTGAAAATTTCTGAATATTTTCTTCTAAAACCTTTCTGCATTTTTACCAAATTTGCTTGCTTTGCATTGCCTTTACAAGCTTTGTCTGTGACCAGATCCTTCTGCCAATTTGGTTCAGCAACTCTGGTCTCAAAATGCTGTGCTTGACTTGAAATCCATGAGCTCTATGTACAAGTCAAACAGTCAGAAATACAGCACCTTCCCCACTAATCTAAATAGCTGTAAAAACTGGAAATGGTTTTACACCCACACAGTTCCACTGAATATTCTTAGCTCACCCTGTATCCTTGATAGAACTAGGTTTGAGGCCAACATTTGGAAGCAGTGTGGTGATACAGGAGATTTTAAAATTCCATTTCTCAACTAAATGCAAGTCCCATCAGCTCCTTTATTCCTAAACTGTTTTTGAACTAGCTTGAATCCCAAGCCATCTGTTGGGCAGCTCCTCTGGTTCCCAATGTGCATCGCTGTCTAGAGATCCCAATCTGTTCCAGAGACTGTGTGGGAAAAAGCTTATACACTGTAGTCATCTGTCTTGTCTGATGTGGGAGGCCAGATGCAGGTAGGAAGGTAAACATCCTTCCTGAGCCAGCAGAACTAGAGATGTCTATCAGTTTACTTGCTGAAATCTCTATTTGCTTCAGAAGGAGATTAATGAGATCATTTCTACTAACTTTGTAGAATGGATCCCAAGGTGTTTTGTGGCAGAGTGGAATTTTTGGGTGTTTCCTGCTTTTCAGCTATGACATCTTAAGGGGTGTACTTTTTTCATCAAGGATGACAGACATTCAGTAGGACAATCTAACTAAGTTATGACTTGTCTTTGAACAAGTAATTTTTATTGGTTGATCTCCACTGGTACCCAGAGGTGTCAGATGAAACTAAGATAGTAGCCACTTTTTAATTTTATTTGCCATGAAAACATTTCCATCTGGATGTTCTCCCAGTCACAGAAAGGAAGTTATAGAACTTATAGAACAAGTTATAGGAAGGTATGTGTGAATTTTCTAGTTTGCCCTGGGGAAAAACAGAACCTCCCTTCTGCCAGTGCCCTGTTTTTAACTTTTATATTGTTTTTCACCTAAATGACTGCAGTGAGTTCAGGGCAGTACACCTAATCCACAACCAAACATTATTTTGTCTACTAATACATCTACTCACATCTTTCCTGACAGAATAAGGTTAGCTTGCTCCCACTGATCCTAGTTATTTTATTTTGCTCATCCTTGCACCTATTAGCTGCTGAATATTCTGCCTGGCATTTTGATACCCTAACACTGAAGCAGAGAAGAAAGAGGAAGGCAGATTTAAGGGAGGAGAGGACAGATTTTCAGCTGTGTCTACTCTGAGCTCTCAACACTGAAGCAACTCATCTAGTGTGTTACTAATATCACCTTTCCCAAGTGAAAGGAGGAAGGATTTTGTAAATAATATGCAGGTACCATATGCCACTAGAAGGTATTTCATATTATGTGGCTTCACAACTAAAAATTCATAATATGCAACAGAACACAATACAGCAAAAATCAAATATTTCTGCAAAAATGGACATTTTCGTCTCCTGCTGGGAGTATTGATTGATTATGCCTTTTCAATATGCTAATCTGAATCACACAAAGTTGATCTCACAAAGGACTTTCAACAATTTTTTCTTTAGTCATTTAGAAATATGCTTTGCTAGTTTTGCTTAGGTTATGCAAAAACAATCAACAGAGAGTCATTAAAGCTTTAATTTGAAAGGTATTTGTTACAGGGTTTTTAAAACTATTTGCTAAAACTGAGAGAATATTTGAAGTTTCATCTACTGCCCAAATAAAAGTTTGGGACAAAAATCTTGCTTCACCTTATGCATCCACTAACTGCTTATATCTGTATCTGCTATTTTCTATCCTAAATCTGTCCATCTGCATCAGCATTTCCCCCATTTCCTCCTTTATTTTCTTTTCATGTCCTCCAATGTGCTGTATTATGTGGATGTTCTCCTGCCACTGAGTATTCTGTTCTGCTATTTTCTCTTTTCCTGTCTTTCTGTGGCCAGTTTTCCCTTTACCCTTTCCCATGTACTATTATGGATATATATTCACATACACTCCTTACACAGCATCAGAATTAGTTATGAGGTGGAAAAAAGGGAAGCAGAGAGATCTGCTTTTTTTGTCTCTTTTGTTTCTCTTCCAACTTCCACTCAAAAAAAAAAATGGTGTCAGAAAAATTCCAACAGCATTAGTCTATAGTCTATTAGTCAATTCCAAAAGCAGATTAGTCTATTGAAAAAGAGGCTTGCCAGTCAGCCTGAACAATCATTTGTTAGCTGTCAGGATGGAAAATGCATCTTCTGAGGATCTGAGTGAAGTCTTTCAGCGAGAACCCAGCACTGAAGGAAGTGTGATCCTTCTCCTCCTTTGAAATCTTCAAGCAAGATCATTAAAGTGTTTGCTATATTTTTTAATTCCTTTTTCTCCCACCCTCTGATTCTCTAGCCTTCACACTTGCCTTTTTTCCTGACCTCTGCTTCTCTCCTTTGATCATTATCCTCAAACCAATCTTTTTTGAAGACTCTTACATTCCTTTGTGCCTACTGAAGCGAACTCCCTTTCCCCTTCTTGCCTGCTCACAGTTGCTTTCCCACTTAGCTTGGCCAGGGGGACAGTGCTGTAGATACAAACCCCAGGGGATTTCTCTGTTTGTGAGCAAAACCAGTCACCACCTGAGAAACAGATTTCTTAATGGCTCCACTGGAAATGTGACTGGCCTCTGCAGCAAGTAATGTGTCTCCAAACAAGAAGACACAGCCTTTTTTTATAGCTGGTAAGAAAGTTTAGGATCAGGTATTTGGATTTCACCAGGGAACCCTTAGATGTTGTATAAAAAAGCACACAGGCTGAAGCATGCAGCATGTCTGGCTCTGTCAGTGGGCAGAATTTCTGATGCTGGTGGATTTTCAATGGTACATTTGAAGTTGCTTATTGTTTTCTCTTCTTTCCTCCGAGTTCCAATTGGATGTGTATTACTGCAGAGAATTTGTCCATAGAGCAACAGCCATCCAAAAAGGCAGAAGCAGCAGTTTGTATGTAAGTCTCTCTCCCTCTCTGTCTCTCTTAACCGGCCTTAGAAGACCAAGTGTTTTTAATTTTACTACGGTTCTGTAGCACAGCAGGGATTACAAAACTAGTTTTGAATCAAAATGCTGCTGTGGAACAAGTTTCTGTTTCTGGAGTCCAAGCCAACTTTTCTTTATGTAACTAGGAAGAAGGGCAGAAGTCTCTAATTAACCACAGGGTGCACAGCTTGGGACAGCACTCTGGCAGCTCTAGGGGCAAGTGGTGTAGGATCTGAAATGCTCTGAGCACAGACATGAAGACCATGCTTCCCAGCACTAGATTCAGCACAGATTTTTCTCTTCAGCCTTAGGCAAGCAAGCTGGCCTTGCTGGCTCAGTGTTCCTGCTGCCCCCTTTCCCACGAAATAAGGACAATTGCCTCTTTGTAAAGGACTTCAGAGATTTACAGGGCTCCATAGCTGCTATGGCCTGAATTCCTGGTTACATAGTCATTTATCAATGCTTAAAGGTGCCTTTATGCAGCCAATGATGTAAAGATCCTTTATCTAAGTAACAGTTGATCCCTACGTATCAACTGCTGTGTCCCTGGCACCTGCTACTGGAAACTATCATCAGAGATTTGGCTTTCTTCTGATGCAAGTGTCCCTCATTTCTGTGTTTTTGTGTAGCCCAATTACCAAATGTGGTCTCTTCCCACTGACATCTTTTCTGCAAGAAACAGAGTAGCATAATCTATTTTCAAAGTCAAAGCCTATTAAATGAAAAGGTCTCCAGCTCCCAGTCATGGGCTAGAAAACATTCAGCTCAAATGTCCATTTCCACCTCCCACTGTAAAAGCAGCATCATTTTTTTCCCAGTGACTAGATCTGCTGCCATGGTTACAGCTTCACACAGAGTAGGGTCACCTTCCCTTTCAAGAAAAATCAATGAAAGATTTAATTTACACTATCCCCATACCAGTCACATTTTACACCAGTTTTTACTGCCTTAATGTTCCATTCTCCAGAAATGAAGAAGCAAATGGGGTGTCAACAAACAGTGGGATGGAGATGAGGGAAGCAGCTGTCAGGTTGATAAATAGATAATAGATACCAGCACTGATTAATTAAACAGCTCTGCACATTAATGAAACCTTCAAGCAACATTTCCTTTTCTCCCCTTCCTAAACATTGCACTTGTAAGCTTGCAGCTGTTATGGACTAAAATATTTCCAAGAGACAGAGCTGTTTTGATAATGATAATGAAATTTTTCATGCTAAGACATATTCAAAAAACCTGTCACTGAAATTGGCCTCTCATGTCCTTGGACAGCTCTGTGCCTCCCACCACACTTAATTACAGAGGACAAATATGCCATCCCAAAACCTCTCTGCCTTTTTCACTGGCACATGCTTTCCTAACACATGAGGACTGCCCACCAAAGAGGCCATAAACCCAGTTTTTATAGAAGTTTTTTGTTACAGAGGAAAGAAGAGAGCAAAGTATGGCAGTGACTAAGTAGCCACCTGTGCTGCAAATCATGTTTGCAAATGCTGTTAAACTGAGAACGGCATTAGGAACTTCCAATTTCCTCAAAAATATACTAATTTTATTTCACCTATGTTTTAATTAGTAAAGCAGGATACTTTCACAACAGCTCGCAGGTGGGTTTAAGTTACCTCAGCCCCCCAAAATAAAGTAGGACCTACCAGTTGCTGTTGGGTTGCCTTCTGATCACTCAGCAGCAGCAAGAGAGGCAAAGTGGTCTCTCCAGGCGCTTCCCCCAGCTCAGGGTCCCATTTCTTCCCTTTCTGACACCTTTGCTTCTCACAACATGAGCAGCCAGGTAGGTCTCTGCTTACACTACTTCATGCTTAGGATTTCAAAATTTTATTTTAGCCATGCTGCTGATCAGCCCAGTTAGCTTAGGGAGGAAAATTCACTCTGGAGGCCACTTCAATCCATGACACCTCTGGTGCAGCTGACAGCAAAATGCTACCTGTGAAGGCCTTGTGTGTAACATCTCTGCTCTGACAGCTGCCAGCCCATTCCTCTCAGTTTAGCTGCCACCTCTGCTTGACAGAAATAAGTTGAGGGATGCTCCTCCACCACATATTTAAATATTAAAAAGTGGAAAAAACACTGTTTTTTAATACTGTAGCCCCAAGCCAAGAGATCTCTCCCACAGAATACTTTCACAGTGAGAACTGAATAAACAGGTTAAATTTTTAGCTGCTTTGTCACTGAAACTGGAAGATGCATTTCCTGAACTAAAGGCAGGCATCTTCATTAGTCTTTTGTAGCTGAAGATGACCCTATAGGGCACAATGCAGACTACTCATAGGTTGACACTGATATGAAAAAAATGTAAAATCAGATTTTTGTATTGATCTTCCAGCAGGCACTTTTTAAGCACTAGGTCTAGCATTGGTATGTATTTAAAGAATTGTATCAGGTATGAACCTGTCCCAGTTTTTACCTCTGCAAAATCTGTAATTCTTTTGGAAGAATATCTTCTTATATCTAACAAGCTGAACTCCCAGCATGAGTCCAGAACACAAATTTGGCTTTGAAGACAACTGTTTCATCATGGCCTTTGGGGGTAGCAAGAGCAAGAGGCAATCAAGACTGGAAACTATTTAAGTTTCTTAACTGAGGACACTCCTCACTTATTATATTCCTTTACAGCTCAAACTTGCCATAGTTGCTTTGTCTCTGTTCAGGGTAACTATGGTTTGAAAGTAAAGTCTGTTCTAACATTTTGCAGTTTGGGAAGGAAATCCAGGATAGTATGCACTCCTGCTAGTGTCAAAGAGGAAACACTGACATGAATATAAATGCAGATAGGAAAGGAGGTACTGGAATGAGCTGGGAGCATTGCACCCAAAAGCCAAAAACAGCCATGTGTTTCTATCTCATGTGTTACAGACAGCATATGCCAGCAAAGTGTTGTCATTGCTAGTCACAGGTCACATACTGCCAAAGGACTGTGATGGTGAAAGAAAAGCAAAGGCCCATCTGCAGAGCCAGAAGCAAAGACAGAGCACTCATAGCTTTCTTTGTGGGTAAATCATACACTAAACATGCTTAGAGGCCCAGACAGATGGACATGTGTTGACACTTGTAGTTTTTATTCTGTCTCCTGTGTCATCATAGTCAGGCACCAATTTAGCATTTCCAAGTGAGATTGTTGCATCAAAGTTAAGCCTGGGGTTGCCCTGTGGCCAGCTCTGCCCATCTCTAGAGAGTACAGGAAAGGGCAGCCCTACTTCTCCATAATGTTATTGCAAAATGATTGCTCAGCCCAGCATGGGTCTGAGCTTGCTATTACAAGTGACTTTGAGTTTAATCTTTATTAATTTGTTCTCTTCAAAGGGTGACTGACAGGCCACAGTATTTAATACAATTTTCTCTCGTTTGGTTTTATTGTTACTGTGTTTAAAGCCTCAAAAAACATGCATTTCCTTGTCTGTGGTGTAGTTTTTCTGTCCTTGAATTCCAGTGATCCTTTGTGATATTACCAAGCACTCTTAAGCACTAAGATGAGATAGTATGAAAATCATACTAACTGCTTCTCAGTGCTCATGCAAACCAAAGAGAATAGAAGTGAAACAGAGATTCAGTGGCTGGATGTCATAAAGCCCTGATTTACCTCCCAATTACCACTAACAGAAAATTGCAGTTGCTGGGAATGAAAAGCCTGTGGACCTTGACAGCCTGTGCACATTGTTGTTTGTAGACAACAGTCTCATAATAGCTGACCTTGAGGAACTCTGCTGGGTCTGTAGCTTTTCTTCTCTCCTAATGCTTCCTGTAAACAACAGCAGCTGACAAAACCAATGCAAAAGAGAGGGAGGAGGAAAAGTTTAACATCATTCAAAAAAAACACAAAGATGGTCAAAGAAATTTAATCTGTTAAATAATTGTTTGGCCACTGCCTTCACCCATCTCCCACTGACTTCAACCTCTTCTGTGGTGAGCAAGCTCTGTTGATATCAACCAAATGACCCGTGAGGTCTGTTCTCCTCTGACTCAGCAAACTGAACTGCAGCAACTAATCACCACTCAGCTCATGTTAAAAAGAGTCTTTTTTAATTTTGGTTGAGATTTCAGGGTTTTCTGAGTGACATCTCTGGCAAAGTAGCTGCTAAAACATAGCTTCTGTATATCATCAGCAAAGGATCTAGACTATCAGCAGCTAGTCCATTTTCAGAAAGATAGCCTGAGGCAGGAAAAGAAAGCCATTTCTGTGGGTTTAGATTCCTGCCAGATTCTCTAATCTTGGCCTGCTTTCACCTCCTGCCCAGCTCTCTGCCACAGACCTGCCTCCCTAATTCCTAGGTAGCACCTTCACAGCCATATGGCACCTGCCCTGCCACAGCCATGGCTCTGATGCATCATAATTCACTGCTCACCCGTGGCCTTGCCCAGGCCAAAACCTTTTTTTCACAGCTACAGACAGATTTCACTCTCTTATTTGATTTTGTTTGGTGGTTGCTTCATCCAAGTACTTCCAGCACATTGTTTTACACTACATTTATTTTGCCACTTAACATTTCTGCTTATCAAGCCTGCATGAGCTGAAGCACTGCTTCTAGCACTGCCAGCAAGACAATTCCATGCTGGATTTATGTCCACTAACATGAAATGGTGTTTTATTACCCAAGGTCAGTCTGAGCAGTCTCCATGGGGATCTGTCTTTTCCCTTTGGAGGTGCCAAAATTTCCTTCAGCTAGATTTTGTATATAATAAATGCAAGAGCGTGCCAATACTGTTCCTTTCCATAGGAGATGTCACGGATTGTAATGTCAGCTTTCAAATACTTAGGGTCAACATTAACCATGGTGGGCACAATACAAAAACAAACCAAAAAGTTCATCCCCAAAGCACTTACATTTGTCCTCTTACTAATGAGCTGCCAAATCTCGCTGCTTTTAAGGGTGTAGTGTAATACTGAGAGCTTAGTGTAAGGGTGCTTGTAGGGAAATCTGACAGATGATGAAGCCTGACTATGACAACAAGCTGGGAAGGCACTCAACCCCTGTGCTCTCTTTTCAGAGAATTAAGGAAATGTCAGTCTCCAAGACTGACAAAGCCAGCTTTTATATGTTCAGCATTTTAAAGGTTTGAATTTTGATAATGGCTTGTTTTGTGCTGCACTGTGGAATAAAGACAGCCATTATGTCTACCAGTGTCCCCTGAAACTAAATCATTTGCTGATATAAAGAAATGTTCAACATTCCTATTACATTATATTTGAAAGGGATGAATTTTTTAACTCAGTAGCTGATCAAGCCATGGAAAAATGTCTGCTAAATCATTACGTCTTGTGATCTTCATGTTTGCTAGGATAGTAGGAATAAAAACATATTTTAGCATATTTAATCCATTTTGCAGTCATAATATTTTTGCTCATTCTAGTAACAGCAAAGGAATTCTAGAAAGGCAGTGACCTGGGAAATTTTATAGTCAGCATTTTGTGACCTTTATCTCAACAGCTTTTGAAAATGAAGATTAAAGAAATAATTAGACACTGGAATAAAATGTAACTTTCAAATGTTCTTGAAACCTAAAATAGCTGCTAAGGAAAGCAATATTGAAGTTTGGAATTACAAGTTATTTAATGGAAGACAATAACTTACTGCGTCAGAAAAATCACCCCCCTGTGGTGCTCTGATCAGGAACTGATTTCTTCTTCTTTGTTCGCAGCAGTAAGACTATCTTCTTGCCTGGTAAGAGAAGTGGTTCAGATCTCTATTGTAGTGATTGTCTTTTCATATATATGTCTTTTCACATACTCCTGCTGCTACTGACTTTCCTGTGAGGCCTGTGTTCAATGGGGTTTACTTGTATGAGATATTGTACTGTCCTGCTGTACAGAAATGTGAGGATAATTTGGGGTGATCAGGTAGTACAGTGATGGAGAAGGCATATAGAAATACCCAATGTTTTGGGATGCAAAGAAGATTCTGCTGGAGAAGCATGATGTTGGGATCCCTTTTGCCTTGCATCTCATGCAGTTAGTTTCCCCAGAATGCAAAATGCGTGGCAATTACTGCAATCTTGATTTGGCAGCATTCTGCATCTCCTTTTCACCAGTTGCCAACAAACTGATAAAACCAAGTTGAAAACTGTTTAACATTCAGAACACTGCCACAAGTATGAAGGAACAAATAGCACCGGACTTGAAAGATTCTCAAGAATAAAATTTTTTTGACAGTGCTTTACTCATTGTGGAGAAATCAGAATTGGTTTTTTTCAAGCTAATTGTATGTTCCTAAGGAAAGCTGTTTCAGTGAGTTTTCAGGAGTAATATTCTCAACAGTTTCCCTCCATCTCTCATGCTACTTTTATAGTAGCATTAAATATCTCCTGTTGAAGCCCATAATACTTCAGCAGCTGCTTGCTTTGAAATGAAAAAAATCCCTACTGACTCGGGATGGCATAAACATGTTTAATGACTTTTTATTTATAAAAAAGAACGAAAGATCTCTGTCTCATTCTTCTCAAGTAGTGCTAGCCAAAAATATTTCAATGCAATGCTTTTCAGTCAGAGAATACTAGTCCAAGGAAATCACACCATTCAGTGGAATTGCATTCATTAGTGTCAAACTCATAGGAGAAACCAGCAACAATCACGATACACACACAGAGCACATTCCAGACAACAGCTTGCCTCGAGCTGTGTAGCCACCTGATAATTGTAAAAAACTGGGCCAGATCATGCATCTGGATAAAGCATTATTACATATGATAGCCCGGATGGTAGGTGATTAGCTGCCTGGGAACCAAAGTGTCCAGGTGAAGTTTATAATATTCTGCTCAAGAAAGAAAGAAAGAAAGAGGAAGAAACAAAAGAGAAGCCCTCAATAAAACTCACAAAGTGATATGACTGACTCATTGTTTTAAAAACCAGGTGGGGGAAAATTCAAGACCACATTTAGACACTCATAGATGGACACATAATATGTGGTATGAGCTCTGGTACGAGATAAATGTATAGGTTTTCATTGAAGGCAGCAGAGATCTAATTCTCTGTGCTTTTGCACCTGTAGAGGTGCCTGTTGGCACCAGAGACACTTTAGGATATTCAAGACAGCCACAGGTATGATAAATTGGATGTAGAACCTACAGAACACCTGCACCTCTGGTGGAACAGCTTGAGGCCATGCATTTTTGATGAGCATTGCCATCAGTAGTTTTCAGTCAATATATGCAATGGAATTCTCAGAATCTGGTATTTAATCAAATGTATGTAGCTGCTCCAAGATGAGCTGAACAGATCGCTGAAGTCGTGCTTGCTTGGTTGGTTTACTGTTTTTTTAAGAATGAAATTGTAGTGACAAGGTGACAAAACTTCTGTTTAGTAATATTGCTACTTTACAAAAATACTGTGTAGCTAGTCAATACCCAAGCCCCTCTGTGGGAGCTAGGGGAGACCAGAGCTTTGCTGGTTCCTCCTACCAGCCTGCTTGGGCAACAAAGGATTGAGTAAAATGAGTCTCTACCACTCAGGTTTGACAGAACAACACTGTAATTTCATTCAAATCAGTGCAGGCAGTTTCCATCTATCAGATCTGTCAGTAAAATACTGCCTTTATTTCCAGGACTTCCAGACATGCAGTGGGAAGGAGCATCATCATGAGCTCATCTTGAAGCACCCAAGACAAGAGATTTTGCTTGCATGGTCATATTTTCCCAAAGTCATTTAAAGTAGCATAGAGATGGCTGACCTAGAAAGACATTTGTGGGCTAAGGAGAAAATAAAGCCAAAATTTACTAAAATACTAGCATAGGGTTTTACAGGAATGTGAAATTGCTGTGAAGAGGTTTCCATGTTTATACAGTAAATTGAAGTACAGTCCAAGAAGGATGTGGAAAAAAACCCTTTATTCTGCCTTTATGAATTATTAATTTTAGCTGGGCCAGAAAGTGACTCAGTGGAGAGAGGGAACCAGGAGAACCATGTGCTTCACTGGGTAGGAAGGGAATATGATGAACAGTTTGCAGCAGTGATATTGATTCCTGGCCTCTCCATCCTGCTGGTATTTCCTCTTCCCCCAGCATATTTTTCAAATCTTGAATCCTCCAGCATACTTTTCAAATCTTTAATATATATTCTTCAGTGTAAGAAAATATTAGAAATCCCGCTCCTTAATTTTTAGACAAGTTATATTTGGGAAGTATAACTGGGAAAGATATTATAAGTCAGTAAGTCTCATTATGACCTGACCAAAATTTAGACACATTTGAAAACTCTGGTCTGAAAACACTACCTGTTTGGGAAAAATGAGTTTTAAAATTAAAGCACGTTCTCTCTTCTTTAGAAGGGAAAAGTGCAATGAGGAGATAACTCTCCGGTATTATCTAAAAAGGGGTATACAAGAGCCAGTGGAGACCACTTCAAAAACGTTATAAAAACAACTTTAGGAGGACTGGGAAAAGAACAGGGATAAGCCAGAAAATATAGGAAAACTATTTCTAGGCAACACAACCTTACAGTTTACTAGAGCAAATAATGTTTGTAAAAACAACAGAAGCTCTCTTGGACATACACTGACTCCAAGAAAGACCCTTCTGTCACAACACAGAAAGTCTTGCAAATCACAGATACATTTTGCTCATGGGTGCTGAATGGCTTCAAAATAAAGGAAAAAATGTCACAAACAAAGGCATGGTGAAAATTGCTTGCTATGTTCTTCAGACTTGTATTGTTCTGAAATGGGTGGGGTTCCGAATTTGGTGGAACATTTACTTAGGAAGAAAGCAAAATAAATTTTTTAACTGAACACTGCAATCTGCCAGTATGACATAGAATGTTAACTTTCAATTACTAAGGTGCTGCAGCATAAAACATCACTTGAACCTCTATCTGGAAATAAAAATCTCTTAGCTGTATGTCTTCCAGTTCAGCCCACATATAACACAAACAGAACAGCTTTAGTTTCCCAAGAACTGTCTAACATAATTGTAATTCGGCATGTGTCTACTGCCAACATCTGATGCAATGCCAGGCACAGCCACCTTAGCAGACTGGCAAAGAACAACCGGGAGTGCAGCTTACTGATTTGGGGGAAGCCTAGCAATGGTGGGGTACAGTATAATTAAAATTAGAACCAGCAGCAAATTAAATTCTGATCCATAAAAACCATCCCTTTTCTGTACACGTTGCAACAGACTGTCCCTGACAGTAAGTCTTCTTCCCCATGAAAATAAACTCTGCTGTCTTTTCCTCAGCAGAGTTCTGCTCCCATTTGCACAGAGCAGTCTAAAGCCACATATAATGCTTGGACAGTTTGTACCCTTGTAAGATATTCTGCATTTTATACAAATTAAGCATTGTCCGTGCTACTCTGGAACTGGATGAACCTATTTTCCTATCTTGTTTCCTTTGTAGAGAAAGCACTGAGCATGTAATTGTCATCTCTAGGTAGGACAAATGGTTTAAGTGATGAGTTTCTGCAAAATGTAGCAAAGACTGAAGAAAATTAAATCTGTAATCATTCATCCAAGCTCACTATAAAACAAACAAACAAAACCAGTGACCTAACAAGAACACATGCAAAAAAAAGTCAAATTCCTGCAACAAAAATATAAGAGTCTTGTTTGGCTTGTGTCCTGGGTTGACTATATGATGCTTTTATCCCCAATCGTCTCATTCTGTTTATGTTGAATAATAATAAGTTTTGTACCTTTAAGAGTGTTACAGAGAGTGAAGGGGGAGAGAGAAGAAGCGCGCAGTTTGTTTTCAGACACTGCACTCACTCCTCCACATTCCTGCTCCTGACTGTGTTGTCTGCGGACAGACAGCGGGACAGGGAGCTCTTCTTTTGCTTTTTAGTTAGTGTTAGCTAGCTGAGGCAAAGAAGTTCCCTGGACTGTTTTTTTCCCTTTTCTTTGGACCTCTTGGAACTGCTCTGGACTGAACACCCAGGAGAGCACTGGCAGCTGCAGCTGTGGCCCATTGGGCCGGCCCTGGCCTGCAACAATTCCAGCACTGAGAGACTGATCAGAGACTGAGTGAGCTGCTGCTTGAACCCGGGGTTTTCTCAGTTTGTCATCTCTTTTAGAGTGGCAAGGGGTCTCATTGTTTTGATACTGTTTGGGTCTTATTGTTTAATAAACAGGGGGTTTTTTCCACCTTTCTCCAAGGAGGTATTTTTCTTTCCTCCCGGACCAGTTGAGGGGAGGGGCCGATTGGATCTGCTTTTCCCACCGGAGCTCCTTTGGGGGGATTCTTCCCCAAATTTGCTCTAAACCTGGACAGCTTGATAACACAATGGCTCCCTCTGCAGGGTGACACAGCTCATCTGGATATAAAATGATATAAATTATATAAAGATATATGTCGCTGTAGAACACGACAGAGTACAGTAATGCACAACTCCATCAGAAGGGTGAAAGAGAGATTTCATTAAACCAACATAACTTTTATAGTTCCTCCAGATATTGACACCCCCCTAACACATATACAGTGCCCATTGGTCATAAAAGAGAAAAAGTTCTCAGTAGACACCCAGAGAGCCACGTCACTCTTGAGCCAGCGAGAGTCCATATCTCCCAACTTTCTCTCCTTCTCTGGTCTCTGTGGTAACAACCTTGGTGTTCCTTCAGGAGAGATATAGGGCTTCTCCTTATCTCCAGGAGGCCCTGCTGGCTCACAGGGACAACACACAATGTCTTTCCTACAGTTCCCCTTTTTGCATTTGACCAGCAAATACAACTGCTAAGGACTTCTGCAGGGCCCTTGCAAAAACGCAAGCAGATGGAGGATCCATTCTTCATTCACTTACAAATAACCAACTTCTACCAACTCCACAACACACACCCTCACAATTACAAGGTTCATGTACAAACAAAACACAAAGATCTTCAAATACCATTACAGACCTCCAAATTTCCAGATAACACATTTGTAACAGAATGACACTTTCACCTCCAATCAAATAACTTTCTCCCACATAGAGTCAGAGACCAAGTCATTTGCCTAGTCACCACTCAGAACTAAGTAGCATCCACTTAACCTTGCAACTGGTTGCTGCTATCATAATGGGCAACCAACATAGTTGCTCAAAGTGTGGACTTCAGCCACTAGTTCAACCCCTATGCTAAAGCAACACTTCTCCCTTAGGTACATCAAATTCCCCTACTTTGGAACCATCGGTGCTCTGCAAAAGGAGGTGGTACAAGGCACACTTCTCAGTACTACCAACCTCTCTATAAGAGAATTCAAGAAAATGAAGCAAAAGTAACGTCCGCTAACTTGACTTTTGGATTTTCAATGTAAGCCTATAACTACCCTTACTCTGTCTTGAATTACCATCTTTCCCACACAGTCCTTGAGGGTCTATGCTTCCATCTACCAAATAACCAATACAATTGCCTATTCAGTTTGTTCCCACTGTAGAACCATTCATCCTGTCATTTTCTGTGTGCTCCAAATAAGGTTTGACACAACAGGCAGAGACCAATCAAGGGCCATTTTCTGTTAAAACACATGCGTATCCTCTTCCCCATGTTACTAATTCTTTTGGGCCAGTCCATTTTCTCATAATTGAATCTTTTACCCAAACCTTAATACTTTTCTTAAAGTTTGGCTGTTTTGAATTCAAAGATGAAACATGGTAGAATATAGGAGAGACTTGTAAGTCAGGTAAAGGACACCAAAAGTTTAAGACATAAATGGCTTTGTCTAATCTCACTGGAGGCGATTACTTCTGCATTCCCCCTTTTTGTTTTTGCACCTGGCGCTTCAACACACCATGAGCATGCTAAATAATTGCTTGCCCTGTCGAAGCATGAGGGACACCAGTAGAATGACCAACACCCCAAGCACGAAAAAACACTTGCAATTTCTTTGAAACATACACTGGGCCATTATGTTTTTACATGCGATGGAACGCCTAAGATGGAAAAGGCGTGGGAAAAATGGCGAGTAACATCCCGAGCTGTTTCACCTGCCAATGCTGAGGCAACCATGGCATGAGAAAAGCTGTCAATTGTGACATGAACATACTTTAAATGGCCAAATTGAGGCATTTTTGTAACATCTGTTTGCCATTCTTGCAGAGGGAGTAAGCCTCTAGGATGAGTGCTGTAATATTTTGAGACACGAGACATATGACAATTAGTGCAAGAAGAAATAATTGACTTTGCTTCACTATGTGATAATTTAAATTGCTGCCGTAGTGCCTGAGCACCCTGATGAAAAAATTGGTGAGACAGAACAGCTTGCTGTAACATATTAGGAACAGTTTTTACTGCTGAGGCAGCCCCAAGGGAATCCACATAGGCATTACCTTCCACAAAGAATCCAGGTAGAGATGTATGGTTACAAATATGCATAATAAAATAAGAATGCTTCCGGTTACGAATAACAGTCCACAATTTCAACAACATGACAAATAATGGTTTCTCCTTTACATTGTACAGCACAGCTTGATACAACTGCTTTACTAAATTAGCAACATAAACAAAGTCAGTAACTATATTTATGGAGCTAGGAAATAAGGTAAATGCCAAAAGTACTGCACAAAGTTCAGTTAACTGAGGAGACCCTTGTTGAACCATTACTTGATGTTCCCAGTGGTCATCTTTCTTCCAAGCTACAGCAGCCTTTCCAGTTCTTCCAGATCCACCCGTAAAAACTGTTGTGCCTTCCACTGGTACTGAAGTGCACAGTTGTTTTCCCTGAAAAGGAATCTCCTTAGTTGTGGAGAGCTTTATTAACAGTTGGTTAGCTGAGAAAGGCCATGCTGACATATTGCCACTGGTCAAGCTGAGAAATCAGCAGTCAGCAAGCTGAAAGGAGATGTCAGCAGCTTGCAATCAGTGGCCTTGCTGCAACATGGAGAAAGGGAGTAGAGATTAGTCCTGAATATCTCCTAAGAATATGTAGAAAGTATCAAAAGTAGGACCATAGGAATGTAAAAGTAGGTGTAACTGCTGATATGTAACTAACCAATCCTGAGCTCAACTTTTGCAATATGCATGAAGTTAATTACGAACTGTACTTAACCCGCTGTGCTGATCAATAAAATTGGGCCTGTGATGATCAACTGGATGTCCTGGTCTCCTTCCGTCGACACTTAGTGAAATTCAAAATAGGATGAGATGGTAAATGATATGCTATTTGACCTGTAAAGGAAGATAAAGCAGATTGCAGCTCGTGATTATTTTGAAAACACCACTCAAAATACCATTGCTGTACTGGTATGATAATAGTTACAGGATCATAACCTAGGATTTCATGAAAGCATCTGCAACCTTTGATAATGATGTCTGCAAAAAGCTCATACAGACCTGGAGCGGTTTTTCGTGACCTGAAAGACAAAAATATCCACTCCAAAATATGCAATTTATCTTCCCATTTGTCATTCCATTGACACAACAATCCACATGGTATTTCATTATCTCTCAAAATCAACAATTGCACACCAACAAACATCTATCCTGGTGACAAATTTAGATGTTAAGGCCAATTCAACTTCTTCTACAGCCTTTTTTGCTGCAGCAGTTAAATGTCTCTCATCGGCAGAAGAAGTTATTCCCGATAATAAGTCATACAAAGGTTGCAGTTGATGATTGGTGATCCCCAAGTATGGCCTAAGCCAACCAATTTCTGCACATCAACAGCAGTTTTAATATCAATGTCCAGTTTTATAGGTTGAGGCACAATTTGTGTATTGGTGATTATCAACCCCAAATATTTCCACAGCATCTGTCTTTGGACTTTCTCTGGGGCGTTAACCAAACCAAAGGCCTCTAAATTTTTCACAGCACATTTTTCGAGAGCCAACAATTGTTGTTTATTTTCAGAAGCCAACAAGATATCATCCATATAACAATAGCAATAACAGTTGCTAAATTGCCCTTGGACCTTAGATAAAGCCTGTGCCACAAACCACTGACAAATACTCTGAGAATTTCTCATTCCTTGAGGCAAAACAGTCCACTGATATCTTTGGTCCGGTTCCTCATGATTTAAAGAAGGCATTGTAAAGGCGAATTTTTCCTTATCCTGATCAGCCAATGGAATTGTAAAAAAGCAATCTTTCAAATCAATTATAATTATTTCCCATCCTTGTGGAATCATTGCAGGTGTTGGGAGACCTGATTGTAAAGCACCCATTGCGGCCATCACAGGGTTTTTCTGCCACAAATCGTGCAGACATCTCCATTTACCAGATTTCTTCATTATTACAAACACAGTTGTATTCCATGGGCTAAATGAGTTTTCACTATGTCCAGCTAGTAATTGTTCTTTCACTAAGCTTCGCAGGGCAAGAAGCTTTTCAGTAGGCACGGGCCACTGCTCAACCCAGACAGGCTCATCTGTCAGCCATGTCAAGGACATAACCAGGCGTTTAAAGCCCTGCATCCCAGTGGCCCCCACTAAAAATCCATGGTAATTTTAACACCCCCATTGGGTTAAACAATCACATCCCCCTAAATTAGGCTAAGCATTAGTAACATATGGTCTAATGTTAGCTTGTTGGCCTTCTGAATGTGTTAAAGTGATCGTGATTGCAGATAAAGCACAAGCAGTTGATCCACCTAACCCAACAACTCCAAAGGTTGATTGAGTGAGGGGCCATGTTGGAGGCCAAACAAGCTGTGAAACTATAGTTACATCTGGTCCTGTGTCAAGTAAACCTGATATATTGTTGTAGTTTCTGGGTGATATCCCTCAGGAGTGACCAAACATCGTATTACCAGACGCTCATCTGTCACCTTTTGAGCCCAGAGAACCTGAGGTGGTCCTGTAGATCCAAAACCTCCAGTGCCACGACTCCGGTCCACTACAGTTGGAACACAACTCATAAAAGGAAGAAGTTGAGCAATACAAGTACCTTTTTGAATGACAACAGGAGGTTCACTAACAGACACCATAGCCTGAATTTGTCCCACATAATCAGAATCAATAAGACCCAAATGAACATTAATACCTTGAATAGTGCTACTAGATCTTCCCATCAAAAAAGCACTCAAACCTTGACCTATAGGACCATAAGCATCAAGAGGCACTTCACATATACCTCTTGCCAAAACAGCAAAATAGTCACTGTGTCAGCTACCAGTGTATCCATCCCTGCCAAGCCTCTTGGGGCCCCTGTGTATCGGTCACAAATGGAGAGCTTTGTAGCACCGGCAGGGCTTGGGATTGCTGTCGGTGTATTTGTGTCTCCACGCACCCCTTCACGTTCTGCCTCCAGTTTCCCTGCGCTTGTCGACCACCTGAAAAAGATCTTAACTTACAAAATTTCGCAATATGGCCAAAGTTACCACATCGATGACAACGCACTTTACTGGCCCAAACTACCCTAGAGTGTGCACATTGTCCAGCAGATTGATGACATCGGGTCTTCACAAGCAGAGCATCTGGGTGAGGACTTCATGACTCTTGCTAAAGCAGCCATTTTATGTTCAACCAAACCAACCTTTGAGAAGCAACTACAAGATCAGACAGCAAAGGTTCTCCTGGTAAAGAATCAATAATTCTCCTACAATCGTCATCCGCACTTTCTCGTGCTAGTTGTCTGCATAAAATTTGCCTCAACTTGCTTCTTGAGGGCTGCAGCAACCCTCTCCACAAACTGCAGAAAAGGCTCCTTCACCCCTTGCTGGATGGTAATATACCTCAGTTTAGGAGCTGCCATCTCCATTGTCTTAAGCAAGGCACTCGTACCCAGCTGCTGGGCCTGTGCAAGAACCAGGGGGTCCCATCTTGCCTGCAAATCCGGGTTAGAAAATGGTCCATTGCCCAGCAAGGCATCAACTCCCACAGCGTGACGTGGATCCTGCTGAGGTAACTGCATATTGTCCAGTGCTACTCTTTCAACCATTTGCTTCCAGGTAGCTTGAAACACACCATACTGCACTGGTTGAAACAGAATCGTAGCAAGGTGAACAATATCATAAGGTGCAAGTACATCAGCATTTAGAACATGAATCAGTTGCATCACCTGGGAAGAGTTAACATCATACTAGTCTACTTTGGACTGAAGGTCCTGTACAACCCTCCATGAAAAACCTGATGGATGTCTTTTTGTCCTGAATTAGGAGCAGCTTTGAAAGCAGGAAAAGCCACAGGCCCACCAGAAGCAGCAGCAGTCATCCCCATCCTTCTAGGTGGACCTATTTTCTCTAACAAATTCCAGTCTCCTACTTCAGCTGCTTTCATTCTTATGTGCTCCCAAAAATGCAAAGGACGTCGAGGAGTCACAGCCACCTGGCAGGGAGGCAGTCCAAGAACAAGCAGACCTGGATCTGCTACGAGGTTGAACAGAAACAGATTCCTGTGTCTTTTTAGATGTACTCATAACCGGCAGCTCATTGTCAGAGCTGTCACTAGACAGGGCAGGACACAACATTAAAGACTGCATTTGTTCGACTAGTTCGGGAAGGAGGGGGGCAGACGGCTCGACAGGGGTTGGAGCAGAGGCAGACGGCTCGAAGGGGGCAGAGAGAGGGTGCCTGGCTCAAGGGAACCTGAGGAGGAGACAGACGACTGGAAGGAGGGCAGAGGCGGGGCGGACGGCTCAAGGGAGCCTCGGGAGAGGGGGAGGAACATCCGACCGAGGGCCGGGCACGGGAGGGGGAGCTGGGCCGCAGGAAGGTTGCGGGGAAGCGGCTGACCGAGGGGTGGGAGAGGGCGGAGCGGCCGACCCAGCCTGTTTGTCACTTCGCTTCTTCTGTAACTTCATTTTTGCTAGTTGCTGCGCAGGCGTGAGATATTTTGGTCTAGCACTCAGTTCAGCTAGCTGTTGAGCAGGCGAAGTATACACAGGTTTAACATAGTCTTTAGGAGATAAATACCGAGGAACACTCGCAGCCTGCCGTTTAATTCTCACGATAGTAAACCCTGGGGGAAGCTCCACAGCAGCAGCAGCCTCCTCAGGGGAAGATACATCGACAGGCTCAAGCTCACCTTCCTCCTGTTCCTCTACTCCAGTTTCTTGCTCCAACTCCTGCTCCTCCAATTCCTCCTCTCTCTCTTGTTCTACTTTCCATTCCTTCAATGCCTCATACAACAGCCTCCAAGGAGCAGCCAAATCAACAACAGTCTTATCCCCCTTAGATATCACTTCCCATAGTCTCTTCCCAACTTTTTTCCATGCCCGGACACTGAAGGTAGTGTCAGCATCAGCCTCAAAGTCCTGTGATTTGCACCATATCAGTAAACTGCAAAGCGCATAATCAGAAGTTTCAACACTGTCTTTTCAATAAAGTTTTCCACGTGGACAGAACAGTCATTTCCTCGTTTGATAAATTATTTCCCATTATTTTTCCCAATCGCTCACCTCGAATCAGACGTCTGAATTAGGTCCGGACCTTCGCAGACTCCCTGCTGCCTTCACTCATATTTTTTAGGGTACCCTTTAACTTTTTTTTTTTCTTTACAGTCCGTTGTAATCATGGAAAACGGCCACCAGATGTCGCTGTAGAGCGCGACACAGTACAGTAATGCACAACTCCATCAGAAGGGCGAAAGAGAGATTTCATTAAACCAACATAACTTTTATAGTTCCTCCAGATATTGACACCCCTCTAACACATATACAGTGCCCATTGGTCATAAAAGAGAAAAAGTTCTCAGTAGACACCCAGAGAGCCACGTCACTCTTGAGCCAGCGAGAGTCCATATCTCCCAACTTTCTCTCCTTCTCTGGTCTCTGTGGTAACGACCTTGGTGTTCCTTCAGGAGAGATATAGGGCTTCTCCCTATCTTCAGGAGGCCCTGCTGGCTCACAGGATCAACACACAATGTCTTTCCTACAGATATATAGAAATATAGTAGACATAAAATTCTAACATTGGTCCTTTTCTGACACTACTCATACAGGATTTATGACTACTAGTTAGTATAACATCTCTGGGGTAAAGCACTGCAGGAGTCCAAGGCCTAATGCCCTCTCCCTGACTCAGGATGGATTTTCTTAAGAGAATCCACCAATTCCTCTTAGCTGCTTTTCAGATCAGAAGACTAAAACTTACAGAGGGAGGGTTTGAAAATTCAGCTCTGATAAATAGCACATGTAACATCTTCCTGGGCCAGCTCCTTTAGAGTATAAAACAAGAGAGCTGTCAGACCTAAATAATGTAGCAATCATGTTAAGTCTTTTAGTTCTCCAGTTTTACAGATTTTAAAAAGGGTCTCATTTAAACATTGTTTAAATACCAGCAATGCAAGAGGGAAGGGAGTAAATTCCATCTATTTTTTGTTCATTGGGCAAGCAACAGTTCCTTCATTCTGCGGTGGGTAGAGAGAAGTCACTAAGCAGCAGATAAAGGTCTCACTGTGTCAGACAATTGCATATATCAACAAGTCTCAATAGCAAAATCAGAGTATAACCTGGATAAAGACAAGACCAAGAAGTCCAGAAAGACGACTCCTCAAACATCTGGAGTCTTCATGTGGATGTACAGTCAGTTCACTTCAGTTCTCCAAAGCCTGTGACTCATTGTATGAAGTGGGAAAGATGCAGCCATTCACCAGCCTGGGGAAAACAAAGTATATTTCCCCAAAAGCCTGCACTTCACAAGCTTCAGGAGGTACTGCTGAGGCTGTATTCCACACTTGCTTGACAGTGATATGGTCTCCAGCACTACATCTATCAAACATTAATGAACTCACCTTCACAAACCTTTTGAAAGGCAGGGAAACATTATCTCCCTCTCACAGATTTCCCTTTACAGGAGAACTGAGCCACAGCAAGATGTGAGTGATTTGCCTTGAGAAAATCTGTAACCAAGCCAGAAACTGAACCCAGACCTTTCAAATTTCAGAGCACCAGAGTACGCAGTTCCAGTCTAATATACTGGTAGTTTTTGGATTTGCAACAGATTCCTGTAGAATTATTTTTTCCCTTTTTAAATTGGATCCTGCCTTCATCAGAACAGTCTTTCCCTAGGTTCATAACACTTCCTGGTGTCTATATAAATGAAACAGTTATAGCAGAGAAAAACATTTGGAATGTCACTCTTGTTTACAACTTTTGAGTCCCGTCATCATTGTACGTCTAGTTTGGAGCCATTAGTCTGTCATTATCATTGTCATTATTTCTAACACAATGCCTAAATGGGAAATTCTGTTTTGATAAAACCTCTGCATCTCTTTTTATGACTCCTGAAAGAAAAATGGTTCCAATGGTGATATCACATGATGTGTTGAGCACAGAAAACCTTGCCAATGGGAGTAAACTTTGATTTATAAGCTTTAGAGATGCAACCTATATAACCTCAAACATTTTAGTTTAGCATGCCAAATTAGACTTTCCCCCCCCCCCCCCCCACACACAATTTGACCTGGATACTCAGCCAAATAGCAAGTACAAGTAACATTGGTAAATTTTTTGGTCATGCCCAGTCAGATATAGGCAGAGTAATCAGACTCCTCAGAAGCTGCCAGTGTCCCCTTTCTATCAAACACAGAGAGATCCAAATCACCACACCAAATAAAACAGATACTCACATTTGGTGTTTTATTATCCCCAGGACAGCAATAAGTTCTTTCTGTCTCAAAGAATTCCCTTCTTCATAGTGTTACAGTCACCATATGTGAATAAGAATCCAGGCTGGACAAACCACAGAGACAAGGGCTCAGTGCAGGCTCTTGGAGATATTTGTGGACCTGGTAGGAGTGAAAGAACACTGGTTATTGCTTTGCATGGTAACTTCTAAAATCAGAAAGGAAGGTGTTTGCACTGATACGATCTAAAATTTAAGGATTCATTTCTTAAAGATCAATGTTCAATGTGTTGACTTGAGCCATCTAAGATAATAGGGGAATACCAAATTTTCACCTAAGTTAGTCATACAGGTAAAAGAAGTGTGTGAGTTATCAGCTGACCCTGAATCAGCCCATGGTAAACTGGAATACTCAAAAAAGAACAGCAAAATATGTAACAAAGGTCTTAAAAATGTACCTCTTTTAATAGAAAAGGCAGTAAGATTTCACGTTTTCCTTTGATATTTAGGATGTAATAGTAAAGAGATTCCTATAATTGCAACAGCACATACACAACCCAAAGGCTATAATTCTAATTAATTAAATCACTCTGTCTGTACTTGCTGCTGCTGCTTTTCAGCTACCACTGCTAAGTTATGTGCATTTCAAATGAATATTTGATTTTCTGAACTGCTTGTTGGCACAAGGTGTGTAGTAGCTGTTAGCAATACTACTGAATATGAGATAGTTAACAAGGTAGCAGCCTTAGCAAAACACAGCTTGATGGCAGCAAAAGGAAAAGAGACTTCAACTAAGAATTGCTGCCAAATGAGTGATGTTTCTAAATTCAATTTCATTTAAAGATTAAAGGAAGAATGCAGTATAAAGTACTCTATGGATACCATTTGAAGATACCATCTTAATATTATCCTACAATCAGTGATTAAAAGCTAAATAATCAGGCTAAAAATCAAGAAAAAGATAAAAAAGTAAAAACAATTTAAAAAGTAAAATCTGTCCTGCTACTCCCCTTCTGCTGTTGCTGATATTCTTCAGAAAAAAAGTAAAAGATTTTCCTTACTTCCAGGAAAGAGGAAAGAATGGAAATGAGTCTATTTACCAATTTGAAGTATGAATAAATAGGTAGAATCAGCACAGTCATTAGCTTAGAATTGACATAGGTGGAGCAACCAGTTCCCTGAAGCCTCTAATGCCAAACACATACTGGGCTGACCACAACTAGTAAAGTTATTAATGTAAAGTAATACTCAAATACCTCAAATTATATATAGCTACAGCCTATACACCATCTATAACCATCTAAGTTCAAAGATCATTTTTACTGATGTACATTTCATAGTTTTATAAGCCTTAAAACTAGTTCTAATATTTGATACATATCCATGTATATGATTCTCTTGAAGCTACATCTCTTGGCTTGGTATAATATTGGGTTCAAAAAGGGATTTTCATCATAGCAACATCCAGTAAGGGCAAATCCAGTACAAAATCCAGTACACGTAAGGGCAAATTTAAAACTGCTCAAATTAATATATTGTGTGGCTGCTATAAATGATAAGCTAACATATGTGCATCCTTATCAGAGACAGTAGTCCAGGGTGAGTGACACGGTAACTATAGCTAGAATTTTGGAAAACCAAATGGTCCCTGACCTTGACTATCCAATCAACCACTCAAACTTTCTTTCAAGAAAATTTGAGCCTATTCTTAACAACAATTGTAATTATAAGGTTTCTCAGTTTAACTGATTATCATCTTCCCAGAATTTGCAGATTTTGACTCAGGAAAATCTGCCCTAATTTTTGCAATATGTGTCGTCCAATGCTCATTTTGAAGTACACACCATGGAGAAATTTATATCACCTGAAAGATATTTCAGTCACGTTTAAATGACATGGGATACAGTGAGCAATACAGGAGGAAATGCTCCTGTTATTCTCAACACACTGTTAGGAAGCACTGACAACCTGCCTTGTTTACATATGGCATTTCTTTAATGGATTTTTCATTCTCTGGATTCACTGGCAGGAACTCGGGCTGAAGTTATGATACTTTGCATATAAAAATGCTGGAAAAATTATTTTTATAATGCTTCTTTCTGAATGTTTTTGTGTCAAAAGTATGGCACAAAAGTTTTCAATAGCAAACTCTTTGTGGATATTATTCAATAAAACAAAACTGCTTTCTTCTTTTACTGTGATTGTATCTCCAGCATTTCCTCCAATAAACTGCATTGAAAGATTATATTCTGCAAGGAAAACAATGTAATGCAAATATCTCCTCTATGCATGAGCATTGCAGAGGAATGCAGAACACCAGAGGAATATTACTGACATATAAAAGATAAACAGTCAAAAGTGGAGAAAAATCAAGATTAAGGATACATATTCCATACTGAATGAGTTCTTTTTTTCTTGCAGCAAAGATTAATTACAGTATCACACAATGCCCAAGTCTTGCTTTGCACTGCCATGCGTAAGAGGACAAAAGCAAAATCATTCATTCATAGAGTTAATGAAAGTTCAGGATAAATTTGTGAGTTAATTTAACCAGAAACTAAATTTAGTAATCCAACTCATCACTGAAATATCCTGATTTTAATATACAAAGGGCATATGTTATTTGTAAGTCATGACAAAATATGAATTTTTCTGCCAAAGCATTTCTCAAGCTTATCAAGGCATTGAAAGCACAGACACAAAGACAGTCAAATAGAGCATTTGAAACTACCAGCTACTGCATAATTTTTCTTTCTTCATATATGTAGGAGGTGCAATTAGAGAACCAAAGGGAGAAAGGAGGGACAGCTGTATACTTTTTTATTTCCTTGGTGTCAGCTATCAAAATCACCTGTCATGCTCTGATCTCTATAAATGCAAGATTTACCATCTGGACATGCAGTGCAGGCTACAGTAAATGGGCCCAGTCCTTATGCTTTTCAGAAATGTGAAGCAATCAGGATGGTATAAGATGTAAGTGGGCCCAAAAATCACAAAATAAAAATTCATTGTTTTCTCACCTGTTGTCTGAATTGAAGCAGAATGCTGACAGCTGGGTTTGTTTGCTATTTATAGACATGAAAAAATTATAAAAGGATATTTCTGCTCTGTTGAGGTCGTGTCATGCTGGGTCTCTAAAGCAAGTATTTGGCAAGGTACAAATCAAGTAATTAATTTAAAGCAAAATTTTATCTAAATGGAGTCAAGCACAGAAATATGAGCCAAAACTCCTGGACTCTCTCTTTGATACTTGTTAGTCATGGATTGTGTTAGCTTTTCCTTGAACGAAAATCATAGTGTTGGTCCTTTTTGCACTGACATTGGGCTTGTTCTAAGAAGAAAGTTGAGCACATTAATGAGCATGTGAAAAATGGTAAATTGAAGTTGTTAGGCCTGGTTTTGCATGTTTCTGTCTGTTGGTCTGGCCTTGTTAAACTGCTGTGGCTTTCATCAAATCAAAGTGCTTGACAAATTTTACAGAAGACTCCTAAATGCAGAAGGTTCTGGACATAGAATTTTAATTTCTAGTAAACTTTAATTTGTCTAAAATATTTGCTCAAAGACCTCTGAAAAATCCTCTTTTCTCACACATGCATGTTTTCTGAGACACCATATAATCAGTTGCAAAACCAGATGATTGAGCATTCTGGAGTAATTTCAGAATGTGGACTGAATTAATTTTAGCGATGATAAATAAAAGAAAAAATGAGAGATGTTACTGAAAACATTGAAGAATAGGGAATGCTTTGCTTCAGAAGCTTTTTTGATGTAACGTACTAAGCAAACAAACATTACATTACCCATGCATTTGGAAACATCCAGGACCATAGGAAAAATCTGTCTTCAAAAGAGTCATTTATATCACAGTAAGCCTACTTGAATCATCTGGTACTTAAAACTGTCTACACCCACATGTTCCGACCTCCCCAGACCTTGATTTATTACGTATATATTGAGATGGTTTGTCAACTTCTGTTCAGCTTGGGGAAAGAGAATTCTTTGGGGAGATCTCATTGTGGCCTCCCAGTACTTTAAGGGGGCTCATAAAAAGGAGGTCAAAGGACTTTTAAACAAGCGAATAGTGACAGGAAAAGGGGCAATGGTTTTGAATAGAGAGAGGACAGGTTTAGTTTAGATGTCAGGAAGAAATTGTTTACTCAGAGGGTGGTGAAGTGCTGGAACAGTTTGCTCAGAGAAGCTGTAGGTGCTCTACCCATGAAAGTGCTCAAGACCTGGATGGGGCCCTGAGCAACCTCATCCAGTGACTGGCACCCTTTTCCATGGCAGAGGGTTGGAACTTGATCTTTAAGGTCCTTCCAACCCTAAACACTTTATGCTTATTCTATGATTCTAGGGTACTTTCAATTTTAGCTGATGTTTGTGAATCAAGATTTCCTGGACTTAAAAGTCATAGAATCTTTGAGGTTTGAAAAGGACCATCAGGTCCAACCAACAATATAACTACCATGTTCACCATCAAACCATTTCCTCAAGTGACACAGCCACACAGGTTTTGAATACTTCCAGGGATGGTGACTCCATCACTTCCCTGGACAGTCTGTTCCAATGATTTACAACCTTTTCTGTGGGAAAAAAAACCCCTACTGCTCAGTTTGGACCTCTCCTGGTACAACTTGAGGCCACTTTTTTTCATCCTGTCACTTGTTACTTGAGCAAAGAGACTGACACCCACCTGGCTAGAGTCTCCTTCCAGGGAGTTGAAGGGAGCCATAAAGTCACCCCCAAGCCTCTTTTTCTTATGGCTAAACAACCCCAGATTCCTCAGTGACTCCTCATCAGACCTGTGCCCCAGACCCTTCCCTAGACTCACTTCAGCACCTCAATGTCCTTCTTTTAGTGAGGGGCCAAAAACTGGACATGGGATTTGAGATGCAGTATCATCAACTGCTCTAATTAATATTGTGAAAAGTATTTCCCCTGAAATACATGTGCTTGTTCTATCTTGACCCTGCAGACACAGAAGTAGTCTGGGTTTACCCTCTGTAGATGGTTTTGTATTTTAAACGCCACCTGTGACGTGGTCAGAAAGGCCAAGGAAGATGTATTGGCCATTCTTTACCAAATTTTCAACACGACTGTGTTTTAATTTTCTAAAGTTTGATTTGAGAGTCACTGAAATGTATAGTCTCTCAATGCAGTCTGTTACTGTTTTTATTAATTAATAATAATGATAATAATAATATATAACTATATGCCTACATTGTTATCTATATAAAATCCTAACACTTTTATAGAGTACGAGAATGTCAAATCCTGCATTAGTCTGCCTCCAGAGACACCTCTTCACTCTCAGTCCTGCTGATCCCTGGGTTGCACAGCTCTCCAAGCTTGGCAGGGAAGCACAGAGCAGTTCCCGCACCTCTGCTGCCTTGCACTGGCCCACCTTCCCTGTCCTCACTGCTGCTTTTGTAAAGCACATCCCCAACATGACCTGGGGTTTTTTATGTATCCTCAGCCTGTCTTCCTACACTTCCAACTGACACATATTTAGAAATCTGATACCTATTTCCCTGGTTAATTTGCAGGTCAATTTTCCACTCTGAGTGTCTTGCTCCAAGGACTGTTTCACAGTGGTCATAGATTTTATGACAAGAACAGCTTGTCTTACCACGGGTTAACCCATTCCTGCATCCCTGCACTGAATACTTTCTAGTATTTACCTCATCACAGGCAATTTTTCACCCTTTTTAGTAACCCACATTAGCACAGACACAGTTTATCTATACCTGTCATTCCACCTTTTGTCTCACACCTGTAAATTTGTTGTAGTTGCTTTCCCTGGAGACTTTATTTTCCAGTTTCATTTTAGGCGCTTTCCAATTACAATTCATAATCGTCAAAAGACTTTTTTTGTTTGTTTTTTTTTTTTTCCAAATCTGCATGGATTTCTCTTCACCAAACCACAGAACCTGATCAGTTTGATCCATCTGGACCTGTCAGCTGTCTTAGTACTACCCAGAAACACCATTTCCCAAAATATTACTCCCTATTGGTGCCCATGAGACCATCTTCTAATTTTCATTCCTTTTTTCTCGCTCCAACTGTTTCTTTGGCACAGCCTTTTAGAAATCCTCCTCTGTCTTGCCATCATTTTCATTGATAGTTTCTGTTTTTTCATCTCTTCTTTTTATAGTTTAGTTTTGTAATGTCCAATTACTAAAAAACCAAAATCAAGACAATAGAACAAACCACAAACAATGACAACAAAAAAAGACTTTCGAATCCCACTCTAAACCCATCTTTGACACATGATCTTGGATTTTTATCACTTATCCTAAACTTCCCATTGCAAAAGCAGACCTCTGTGCTGGCCCCATCAAATTGTGTACTGAAGGAAGTTCTTCAATTTGACAATCATCAAAATAAGATGACAGAAAAATTAGGTCATGTGTCTATGAGAAACAGGCCAGCTAGGCTTCCCTTTTGCAGAGTAGTTTAAATCAAACAGTTCAGAAAAGCAAGTAATTTATATCTGGTTGCAACACATATTGATGACTGCCAGTAGGAGGAGAAGTTGGAAAAATAATCAGCTGCATCCTGTGCAGAGTATTGTGAACTTCTGAGTGATCTCAAGCCATGTATTCCACTAGTAATCACAGTCATGGAGTGCTGTGAATTTAGAAAGGGCAGTACAGGAGGTTGCTGTCCCATCTGTCCACACCGTGTTCCTGCCAAGCACTCCTGCCATAACAGTGGCAGAAAAGAATGAAAATATGCAAGCAGTTGCCATGTGATTTTAACCACAAGGAAGGCTGGAATCATACCAGTACAACAGGTTGAACTGCAGTGAGCAAGGCACACTAACATATCTGCTTCTGCCTTACTATTCAGAATATCCCTAACAGCTGGTGAGGAGGAAAGTGAGCTACTAGGGGGAAAAGATTGTTTTCAGTTACAGTAGCTTTTTGCCCTCCTGAACTTGAGTGAGAATATCACCATTTCTTCCTTTCACACTCTTCCCTGCTACCCTCAAGGCATCAGTGTGGCAACCTGGGTCAGTGCCAGAAAACGCACATCAAAAGGGGAGCCCACACATACAATTTTACAGAATTTTTCACTGCCTGGTGTCCATCTAGGGGAGGAAAGAATCTCTACTCAAATACCTTGCTTAGTGATACACAGCACTTGGAGTCTGTTCTGTATTCTCTGACCCAAGACAGCCCAGGCAAATCTGCACCCTGGCTGATGTAGCAGGAGAAGGATGCTCTGCTGCCAGCCCTCCCAACACCCACAAACACCACTAGACTATTAGTACATACACTGATTATTAAAGATGTATCTTTCACACAGCTTAAAAGCGGCAATGACTTGTACACAGTGCTAATTAAACCTAATTTCTTCATGTGTTTGCAGGCATTAGCACTCATTGCTGAGGAATCCATTATTTATCTACTAAAACAGTCCCGTTCTTGGCACAGAGTAGCACCAGATGAAATGTTAATTGTTGCACGTTTAAAGTTCAGTGAGGGCAGCATAAGCATGAAAATTAATTTCAGCAAGGCAGCAAAACAATAGGCAATGCACCTGAATAGCAATGTCCTTTGCTCTTTTGACTAATAAGAATTCATCATTTTATGGAATGAAATTCATGGTTGGAGTCATTCCTGGTAAGTTATGTGATAAAAGCTTGTCTGCAAGCCCAGAAAGAGGCACAGAAGCACAACTGTGAAAAAGTCCCTGAACTCTTTTGTTAAGCATTTTGTTATGCAGCAAGCCCTTCCCTGCCCTGCTGACAAAGTAGTTCAGCTTTGTAGAAATATCTTGTGCTTCTTGAGCGCTGATGGGAGACACAGCCTTCCCAGAGAAGGATAGAAGAGCCTCAGACAGACCAGTGAGCCAGTAGAAGGAAAATAGGATGGCCTTGCTTCACATCCTGCATCTCCTACAAGACACAGTGGTTGATCCCTTGGAAGCCTTTGGGCTGGGACTTCCAAGAGAGTGTGAAGACTGACCACAAATGCACAGAAAAAAAAAACTCTGAATGAAGCATGGCCATGTTTAGGTATTTGCTAACCTGGCTATTCCTCCATTTAAGCCAGTGGAATAAGCCAATCACTCAGCATGGGCAAAGTGAAGTGTCAAGAGCAGTAAACAAAGGCAACTGATAAATGATGTGCTGGAAGAAGGAAGCCACTCCTGTGGAGAACAAGGCCAGCAACGTGGCTGAAAAGGAGAGCTTAAAGCTGATGCTGGTTTTGAACAATATTTGCATTTGCTTTCTCCAAACGTGTCATCTTGAGAAATTCAAGTGCACTGTTTATACTCAGCATTCCCTTTTGGTTCTCTTTCATTGCATCACATGGTAATAATTTCATATTGCAGAGCTCCTCAAAGAGATCACACAGTTCAAATTATGAATTTGAAAGCAGAAAGCTGACATTGAAATCTGTTTGCTGCACTTGCTGGAACTTAAAGAACTTTACAGAATTGTTTTAGTATTTCAATTTTTTTTCTAGCTAGGAAAATGAAGCATTTAAGTGCCAATGCAAAGGAAAGCATTTTGAAGTTCAAGGGCTTTTTGATAAATGACAAAAGATATAAATGACTTAAAGCAATTATTGCATTTCCCCTGCAGTCCAGTTGCTGTTTGTATAAAGAGATCATTGTCACTAGGAAAGCATAGAACCCACAGTTTGATTCTCAGTGAGAGAAATCAAACATGCCTAAAAAACAGCATTACAAGAAACCTGATCAATTGTATTTGCAAAACAAATGCTTGGCAGCCATTCCACTTGCAAGTAATCTAATGCATGATGCCTTTAAAATGCTGAAAGGAGTTTCTTATACAATTATGCAGTAAAAGACAGAAATAAAAAAAACACAATTATTGTTAAAAGACACTGAGGAATCAGCCCAACAACTGGAAACAACCCAACACTCAAGTGGCCATGCTATGACTGCATTTCTTGTTGGGAGACAAGACATGGCATGTGAGTTTTGACTTCTTTCAGCTATCAAATATTCTCTAACAAATGTTTAAGCTTCTCTAGTATCAAAGAACAAAAGCTCTGACATATTATAACTCATTACTTTTCCCCACAAAGCATCGTGAGAAAGACCCTGTCATTTTTGCCTAGAAACTGTTGAATATCATGCTATTTCTGTGGGACAGGACTATTAAGGGATTTTCTTAGTATAAGAAATCTTTATAAAATGATAAAGATTTTGAACTATGAATGGGAGTCTACAGAATTTAACCTAAATGAGAATTATTAAAGAAAATTAATAATCCTAGGGAAAAAAAAATACAAACAGCAAGTAATTTACTCACACATATGAATGGCATTTTTTGCCTTTTTTTTTTTTAATTTAGGAAGCAACATATGAACCATAAGTTTTTCTACATAACAAACATTGATGTGTTACTTAAAGAAATAAATTTTATATTAGCTGAGATTTTGTTCAGACAAGAATACTGCAACTTCTTGGTCAATCTGTGCTATAAGTCACATATTTTATGTCAAGATGAATTTTCTAGAGGTTTTGTTTCTAAATTGGCTTTTAATCCTTCCTTTTGGAAATGCCTTTCTCAGCTCTTTTCAAATGATATGAAGACAAGGAGAAGAATTTAAGTTGGAATATACTAAAATAGTTCATTAGCTGAATTCTGAGGAATTTGTGCATCACAAATTCCTCTTTCCATTGACCTTAACAGTCAAACCCTCTGGATGACTGAGCATTAAAAAAAAAAAAAAAATCAAATAAATTAATGGAAAAGCCTATACATTAATGAAAAAGCAGCTTTATGATCCCTCATACAAACTGTTGGCTACGAGGTGAAAGAATGCCATTAAAATTTTGATAAGTGTCATACAGTCATGCATTAGGTTGGACAAGAATGGAACAAACTCCCAAAGGAAATGTGTGGGATCTCAGGATCTGAGTCCTGAGATGCCGGGCCACCGAGACCACCCTTGGGGGGCCCGGGAGTCCTGGAATGTTGCCAGAAGTGTCTGGTGGCAAGACTTTGACCCTACACGGGAGACGACACCTGTATGAAGATAAGAGGACTTCACCGGGGTGAATGGCGAAAAGATTAGCTAATTAGAGGGTGAGACACAGGGTTTAGGATTTATGTACAGGGGGGTTTAGAGGAGTAAGATGGAGGAATTGGGGTGTGTCCTGTCCTCCTTCTTCTTCCTCTTCTCCTCCATCTTCTTTGGCCATGGTGGCACTTTTGGATTGGTTATTACTGAGAGTGCACCCAGCAATGAGAATAAATGGTATTGGGGAAAAATGATAAATATTGTACACGTAACAATGGGTATAAAGATACATGGCGGTCCGGAGGACGGCACAGTGTGCTCATGGCTGACTGCTGAGCAGATCTCTGTTTGGCTGAAAGAAAATCTTTTAGATAAACAATTAATAAACATAAAAACCGAAAGAAGAACTGAAGCCTCTTCTCGTCCTTCGATACGCGGGCTGCCCCAAGGCCACCTCGGGCCTTTCCAGGCCCCTCAAACAGCCGAGATAAACCGGACAGAAATGCATCATTACCAATGTTGAGGGGCATATGAAAGTTTTATAACTCTTTCTTCTTTCCTTTTATACTTTCATCAATAACTCAGATTAAGATGCCATGCCCTGATGCAGTCCCAGCAATATATCTAAATGCTGTCTTTACATGTAATAACTTATTTCCATATTTGGCAGAAACTCTCAGAAGTGTTCTTGTCTGCAGCTTCAGATCTCAGTGCAGTAGTGCCATGAGATTTCAGCTGCAAAATTTAAACTTCCACCTTTGTACATAGATCTTGAACAAGAGTTTACTCCATCCTTCAAATGTCAGAGTTCTGACTGTAGAATGCATTCAGAAAAGGATAGGCTAGATGGCTCCCTAAACCAGCAGAGGTTAGTGCACCCTAGGAGCTGATCCAGTCCAACAAGTTCCCAGAATTGGTCCCTCCTCTGAGAGTTACTGAGGCACACAAGTCAGAGTAACTGATTTATGGAGAGTTTGGTTGATTTCCTCTACTTAATGAAAAGGAGGAATAGTGAAAGGTGGAGTGAAGGAAGTCTCATACTTGAGAAATGTGTAACAGGAAAAACAACTTAAAAGTGAAACAGGAATATTTCTCCCCTGCAGCTTCTAAGCCTTGCCAGTCTCTGTCCAATATTAGACAGGAAGCACAAAAAGCAGTATGGCCAGTGAACCACTGACTCACATCACCTCTCCCTTACAACCTTTTTAGCTACCCTTTTTGCTCCCACCTATTGCTCTCAGCTGTCCTGTCTCACTGCTTTACAGAGAGCAAACTGCAAGGAGTCCAAGACAAAAAAATTCAATAGCATCTATATTTCTGCTGAACTCTAAGGTAGCTTTGACTGCTGACAAAACAAATTTGCATGAGGAACAGGAAAATAAAGCAAGCTAGTGCGTTTTAATTTTCTTTCCTATACTCCTTGTGAAATAGAGAAATTCTCTTTGAATTTCAAACAAAAAAATAAAAAAGATGGATTGCTTTCATACTCATTTTAAGAGGGCAAGGGCAAAAAAAAAAAAGCACCCACGTGGATTGAAGCCATAAAACTTTACAGAAACTTCCCGTCAATTGAAGAAAAACTGCCTTGTTTGGCATAAGATAAACAAATTTCTAACAAAGAGAAAATTCACAGTAAAAACCTGGCATATTAAAAAATTATTTGGAATAGCAGACATGGGGGATATTAATATGTTATCATCTTATTGCAAAAGTTCCATACCATCTTGGTGATTCCTCATGGTCAGCTCCTCCACAGCACAACCAACAAACTCCAACTCTCCTCACCCAGCTAACCCACTCTTTTGTAGCACTCCTCTTCTTATTGGACACAGCTGTGGCCTATTAAGGGCAGGCCTGTTCCTAATCTTTGGTGATTAGTACAGATGCAACTCTTCATGTGTGAGGCCACCTTCTGCACTATCTTTATTTTCTTACATTCTATCCCTCCACATTAATGCAGCTTCATTATATTTTAAATGTTTGGGTTTTGTCCACCTGACTACTATGCCATACAGTAACTGCAAAATGAAGTGTCATAGCTTCATTAAGGTTTGATTTTTGCCTATAATGTCTTCCTTTACTTCTTGGGTTATTTATTAATAAATCTCTCAATATCTACCCTCTTCAGGGATACTGTAGACATAGAACAGTTGCAGCTGAGTTTGAAACACAGAATCAAATTTAGTCCTTCAGGAGACAAGACGATGTTCCAGGTCAGGTCTGATCTAGATTTAAACATTTTATTGCAAGTCACAACGAGAACACTTATCTTTAAAAATAGCAGACTTTGAAACTGAATGTGTTTCAAATAAACCATACCTAAGATACAAGACAGTGAGAAAGTATTTCTTTTCTTCTTTTTAAAGACTTTCCAAATTCCAAGGGGAAAGTCTAACGTTTCTTTAGCAAATATGATTTAAAATATGTAAAGGAGCAAAAGAAAAAGGAGTGTATGATTAAATAAAGAATAGAACTGCTTTGTCCCACTTTCCAATGTCCCTGGTACAGTTACTTCATAAGATCTGCACCTACCCAATCACCTTTCCACTTTGGCCCTATCTCCCCATCTTACTCTTGAGAGCATTGGGGAAGACAAAGCATCAAAACTTTTACAAAGGTTAAGAGGCAGGTTAAACCTCCTTCTGTGATTCAAAAACAGAGGCTCAGCGAGTCATAGATGGAAACTACATCAGCCCTAGAGAACTTTTCTTGTTTTCCCACTTTGGCTTTTAGATATCTCCTATTTTTTTCTTCTACCTCTGTCTCATAAAAAAATTATTCCGGCTCATTCAGCTTACCATGTAACAGCTGAAGAGTGAACCTGTTCAGAGGAGTGTTTGCAAAGACAGCTTACTGCTGGATAACAAATTCCAAATGTTTCATATACCCTATTCTAAAGCAACTGTAACAGTCCGCAAATTCAGTGAAGCCATTGTCTAGTTAAAAAAACCCATATTCAAATTTGCTGTAACTATTTGCAAGAATATGACATGCCTTTTGGTTGCAGTTTCATGCTGAGAAATCCAGTAAACAACACAGTGTCTTCCAACCAGAAAAGTGTTTCCACTTAGTTAAAAACCACAGATCAAAGTTCCAGCTTGAAAGAAGGACATGTCTATTAGATCAGCTTCTGACAACAACACGGCATTTCTTTGAATAAATGAATTTCTAAAAGTGTCAGTGGCATCTATCAGTCAGACAGGTTGGTTAGTTAAATATTCATGGGAACTTTGCAATAATCCTTAAACTCCTTAAGCCTTTTGAATTTTCAGTAGGTCAGCTACTCCAGTCAGATATGCTGGCAGCACTGATTTCTTCCTAAAAGGGGCTACAGGAAATGGTAATAAATCATGCCATTTGTAAGTTTTCATTTTTCATCTTAAATATGGCAAATTTTCACTTTAACCTAAAACATGTAATGAATTAATTACTGTCTGTTAAGCTTGCACAGAGTATATTGGCCGTGTTTTGACTTCTACATTAATTCACTCAAGTAGTGTCAGATACATCTATTTTAGACCATGAAATAATAATTTAGATTATTAATAAAATTGCAATACAACAGAGTCTTGATGTTAGTAGAAAAATAGCTTCTAAGATTTTAAAGAAAAATCTTAATATTCATGGTTTTTATATGTATTGTAACACCTCAGAAAGCCCTATGCCATCCTGCTGGAACCCAAATAATTGTATAACAAATTAGTTATTTGAATAGGTGAGCATTAGAACAGAAAATACAAAGGCCTGAGTAGTTTATTTCTAAAAGCGGACCTGAAAGACATCAATGATTAAGACAGATTTTCATTGGACAACTGTATGTTGTTAAATAGGTGCAACAGTTTATATTAGGAAGTCTGGTTTTAATTTGCTTATAATGTCTCTGTAATTTAGTTATAGGTTTTACTTTCATGTGATGGAATCTGAATTTGTCTGAAAACTTTCAACATGAAAAACCCCACACAGAAGATAACACTATGGCAAATATTGAGTTTTGTGTTATCTTAAAAATTGAAACATAACAGTTCTAATACTTGCTTCATTTACAATTTAAAGCAGCCTATTTAAACTTGTCAGAAGAGCTATTTGACATTGCAGGTATGTGTGCTGTTTTTCCTTCTGTTCCAGTAGCCTTTTCAAATTAAAGAAAAGTACAGATCCCTGAGGATGTGGGTTACTGTACAGTCAGGAGATGAGCCTCATGTCCCCACCTAACGTAGTTTCTCTATGTTCTTGCTAGCCATGACTGGTAAATTAAACATGCTCCTAACCATTTTCTGCCACTGAATTATTCTGCCAATGAATGTATGTCACAGAAGTGCAGAACAGATGAGCAAAACATCATTTGGATGATCAGACACTGTCCTTGAATCAATAGAAAGGAATTGCACCTGATTAAATTTTTCTATCACTTACTCTGCCATTGGATGGAGACTCTCCCAGACACACAGCTTCCATTCTGGCAGGACCTAAAGGAGGTTATTTGGCCCATAGAAAGAACCTGGGATGTACAAGACTCCAAATGTTCTCAAAACACTTTTCTCCTGCCTTGTTACACCCTAAGTTCACCCAGAGTGTTTTAAAGGGGCTTAAGTTCTTTGACACTGCTGGGTGGAGTGCAGGAGAAGACAACAAACTTCTCAGGAGGTTGAATTGTAAACTTTTACTTGCGAGCTTCAGAGAGCAAAGGTCTTAGCAAATTTTAAATCAACATCCACCTAAAGTAAGGCACTCCACAAGGCACTGACTTAGCAAACTCTAACTCATCCAACTTTAGGTTACACAGATTTTGAGAAAAGAACGTTAGAAGAAACAGAGAGAGAGGGAGAGAGAAAAGAGAAGGTAAGTCCTGGGAAGGGAAGTTCCAGGATAGGACGGAAAGCTCTGGAAAGAGAAGGGAAGATCCAGGAAGGGAAGTTTGCCTTTTTAGGGATTTTCATTCTAGTAAAGGAGAAAGTTGTGTCACTATTCACTTGGCAGTTTGCTGGATGTGTTAACTTTAATTAATTAATTTAATGCTCTGGCACTTAAATGACAGGATCAAATTTTTGAAAAGGACATTGAGAATGGCCTGCCATGTGTAGAGGCCTGAACTAACTGCTGGCCATCCCATAAGAGTACACTGTTAGTACCAGCAGAGCAGCTGGTTTTGAAGATGTGGAACCTATTTTCCATATTGGAGAAGGAGAGGAGGGAAATTTCAGCTCGGAGGAGGATCATGGTTGTCTGCTTTTGTGATTGTGACAGGGGCTGGTTCAGAGAAACAAACCAAACCAAGATGACACCCAGACTTCCGAAGGCAGAACAGAACTTTTAGTGTGCAACAGTTCTGTGGGTCCCAGCTCAGGAAGAGGTCAGATGCCATTTGGTCTGAAGAGGACGTAGACAAAAACCTGAGTAACTGGAACATGATGAAGACTTAAAATTTGTATTTGAGGCAAGAAAACAATCAGATTCTGAGATCATGAAGAAAATCTAGTTCATCCCAAGTCTAATATAACTGAAAAAATTAACAATACTTTAAAATGCATAATTCAAAATTACATTTTTAATGAAGAATGTTGTCAATATTTGTGTTTAAACATCTCACTGTAGCTTTCAGGAAATAATGTGTCATTTTTAAATGTTTGGAATCATTTTCAATCTCTTCCACATTGACTGAAGTACTTCTTAAGCAAAAGTTTGCATATGTAATTAGAAAACTGAATTCCTGAATATGTGCAGGAATTATATTTGCAGCACTGTACATTTTTGTACATTTATACCATTGAAATTAGTTGCCTCAAATATTTATACTTATTATTTCATTTTAAAATGTTATCAGAGACACTTTGGTTATACTAGAAATCTATGCTATGTTATTAGTTCATACACACACATGTGTATGAACTAATAACATAGCATAGATTTCTAGTATAACCATATTACAGTATGACATTTCCTTTTTTATCTATCTGCTTTTACTTCATTTTTACCCTCTGAAGGCAGGGTAATCAAAAACTTCATAATATTTCATTTTATAACAGATTTTTTGCATGTGTGTAGGATGATGAGGAAAAACTTCATTGCTTTGAGTGACATATCTTTTATTTCTGTTTCGAAAAGAACTCTACTCACATGTTCAAAGACTAATCTGAATTCCATGAACGTTTTAGCTTCAAGATGTGCACAACTGTCTCCCAGGTAAAGACTAACAATTATGTTAATAGAAAAGTATATTGATATGTAACTTGGACAACATTTTGAGTTTCTCAGTCTAACCAAGGAATGTCTTATATTCTCTAAAGTTCTATGGAATTCTTATGCATTTCTCAATGAATTATTGCAACTTTGAAACATACTGTTTTGGAAGAATAGGTTTGGGTGTATTGTTAATATGACATTTTTGGAGTTTTTTAAATTTGTGTATCTAATTAACTGAAAGCTTACTTTGATGAAGCAATGATTTCTGCTCTGATCCCATATTCGTTAAAAATAAAATATGAGAGTTCTTCATGCTGAACTGCTTTTTGTTTTACTGGCTGAAATACCTTTGGTTGTTGAGCAGGGCTCATGGGGCATATTTTCTGTTTGTGCTTTGCTCACTCAAGCTTCAAACACAACTGCTAAAATTTATAACAGACCCCAAATCAATGACAAAGTTACACTTTCCATGAACCCTAATTGTGTGCACATCTCTTAAAATTTTAATATGCCATTTATTGACTTAACCAGTTATTCGCTTTTCTCTAGTAATAGGAAAGTGGTTCTAAAATTTGTATTTTGATAGTGTGGTTCTTTGCCAAATATGGCTATAATTGAGAATTAAGACAATACTCAGCATTGCTTAGGTGGTGACTCAATATAGGTGAAATATTCACTTTGATAAGTGCTTTGATGAAAAACTCTGACAAAAATATGTGTGGATGTATTTGTGCTTTCAAAGCAAATGAATTGAACAGAGTGAAAAAAGAAAATTTTCTTCCCAAGGAAAAAAAGGCTATCTGTACATCTGCAGTTTGAGATGAAAGGTAGCACAAGGACAATAGTGTTTTCATTGATGGTGCTCTTCTCCCATTATAGCTTGGCCCCACAATGCTTCATTTATCAGGAATGTATTATGGGAGACTGTTTAAAAATATCCAGGTGATAGATAATCCTTTCCTATTGTATTTAGAATAAATGGCTTACTGTAATACTGGAATTGCAGAAGAATTTAGTTCAGAACTTTTGGGAAAATGAACTTAATAAGCCCTTAAAGCATTCATCTATTTCTAAGCCTTTTTAATATTTTTGTTAAAAGATTAAGCCCATTTCAAAAATCATTGTCCATATTTTTCTGACATTTTTGAGGTACAAGTGACAAATGCACATTTTCATCACTGCTGGTCCCTTTTTCAGACCTTTGTGCGTATCACAAATCTCATATCTGGAATAGGAAGTCTATAGTTTTATCTGCTGAACATAAGTATTTGCAGACTGAGTCTCATTAATTATACATTGTGATAAAAAACTAATTTTACAAATTACTTGTGGTACCTTTATGATGATTTCTGTTGCATTTACAAGTGTTTGTTCTTAGTAATCATAAGACAGAGACTGACATTAAAGGTACACACTGAAGTGCTGGGAGCTGAGGATACCCTGCTAAGGCTGGTTCCACATCAGCAGGCTCAGGCTGAAGGGTGCCAACAAGGCTTGGCCTGTCAGCCACAAAGCTTTACTTCAGACATAAGGAAGGGCAGCTCAGACCAGAGAGGAAACGTAGTCTGTTTTCCTTCAGATCATCCATCAATCACTGGGGGATGAATCCATAGAGAAGAATGGGTAAGACTCTTTAAAGATAGGGATTCCCTATGCACATTTCTCAGTGTCCCTTTCTGAAAGCCAGCCCACCATACCTCCTGGACTGGAGAGTTACTGAAATTTCCATCTTATTGCAATTCTCTGTGCCTAGCTTCAATGCACAGCAAGAACCAGCTGATTTCCTGTTTTCCTGAAGAACCCATGCGCTTTGCTACCCTGCCCAAAAGGATTTAAGCTTCTTTACTGAGCAGACAACCAAAGCACTGGGAACTATGAGTCAAAATGCACACCAGCTGTAGGGATCTGAACATGGTGGGAGTAGGCCTCTGCTGGAGGGAGATTGGACATTGTGGGACAAAGTACCAGGGAAGGAGGCAGGCTGAAGACAGCTAAAGAATCTGATGGCCAAGGCAGCAGAAAAATCAGAGAAAAAAATTTAGCATGACTTAAAAGGCAGCGTTTATAGGGAGAGAGTTGTCAGGGGGAATGAATGGAGATGTTGGAATTCAGAAGCATGAGGGGCAAAGGGTTAGTCTCCCTTCTCCATTAAGAAACAGTCCTTGGCCTGAGGCAGCTGAAGTTTGAGATCCCTGGCAGTGCTGGTAAGGTTCAAGATCCCTGGAGATGCTGGTGATTGATCACCTCAGCACCCAGTGCGTTGCAACAGCTCAGCCTAGAGAAAACCTTATATTTATTACAGATCAGCTCTTCTGACTTGCTTTAATTGAAGCAGAGAGCACTTGACTGAATAGTTATGCCAGCAGGTCCACAAGTCAGTAGCCCCAGGAAATAGTGCAGATAAACAGCTGGGAACAAGGCAGGGTTGGCAGTGTCTTCACTTGGCTCTGCTGCAGTTAGGTAAGGAAGTGTGACCACAGCCTCAATATGGTGGTCAGCCACTCTGGTCAAAATTACCATCAGAAAAGCTTTGTTATTTTGGTGCCCATGTGCTAAGTTGTGAGAAAGCAGCACAGCAGGTTTTTCTCCTTTACTAGATTCTTGAGAAAGAAGGGGACTCTTCATCATTTTTCTGTGATTACTATGTTCAACA
Source organism: Zonotrichia albicollis (assembly GCF_047830755.1). NCBI lineage: Eukaryota > Metazoa > Chordata > Aves > Passeriformes > Passerellidae > Zonotrichia > Zonotrichia albicollis. Next base: position 58,016,579 of record NC_133821.1, read on the forward strand.
ATAAGCTTCACTTCTCTTTATTAAGAAGATCCAGCATAAATTATTGAAAACTTCCTGCAGTTTTTCTAAATAAGCCTGAAGTTTGTTGAATGTCCATCATCACCATTACCTGCTAGAAGCTTTCACCTCCCTTTTGATGAAAGTTTGTCCTCTCTGGTTACTCTTCTGCATGGTGGGGAAGGTGATGACCTCTCCATGTGAATGTTGTGCTCCCTCTGCCACACTCAAGGCTCTGCATTACTACTGTTGAGGCACCCAGGACAAACTTTCCTTTCCTCAGCTTTCTGGGTGTATCATGTTTTTGTTCAGTGACCACACTTACCATGTCCCTACCATTTTGGCTTCCCTTTTCTTTTGGCGTGTATGCATTTTCCCCTGCAGCCTCAACTTATTCTGTTCACATCCCTTTCAGGATTATGTGGTGCTGAAACTGCAATGACAGACAGTCACTCTGGGCAGCTGGAATTGCAGCAGAGCTGAGCACTATAGGGGGGAGGACAGAGGGCTTAGGCAAGGCATGATGCTGAGCTCAGGAGTTGGGAGACCAGAGCAGCTCTGGGACTTCTGTCTGTGTTTCTTTTGATTCTGGCTGAGCACTTTCTCCCAGTCAAGTCAGCTCTGATGGCTTCCTGCAGTCATCAGAGAAAAAAACCTGAGGGTTGTTTCTTCATTTGGAAAAAGAAAAAAAAGAGACAAAAGGTGATAGATTTAGGCATATTTTCACCAAATAACACAGTTTCTCAAAGAAGTCTCTAGGAAATTGTTATCTATTAGGATGAAAAATGGGTACAGAAAGATTTGTGGTGAGCTGATTGTGAACTCTGTTGGTTAGAGTGGTACCCTATAGATTTCAGATTTGGAGGAACTTCACCTTCCCAGAGAGAAACAAGGGGAGTTCCAAAGGTGTATCACAATATAAATCTCTCTGAAACAAAAAACCCTCATCTTTTCCAAACAGTTGCCTCTTATTGATGGAAAGGGGCTTCCAATGAGTTTGAAAGAAGAAACCAAGAAAATACTGGAGGACGTCTAATTACATTAATGAGCAGCCTGGCTCCTGATAAGCCACACGTGTACTAATTACCAAAGCAGAGGAACAGCCTTGCTCTTAATGAGTTGCAGGTGTAATTAATTAAACATAGGATGATAAAAGGGTGGACTGGTTGGTAAAGCAAAACCTTGAAGAAAAGGCCCTTGAGGAAGTAGGGGGGAGGGGGGGGCTCTTATCTTCCTTCTCCTCCATCCCTCCCTCTCTCCCTTCTTTCTTCTTGAGTACAAATTACCATGTGGAAATGGAGGGTAAGAATCTTGCGCCGCTCCTCTCTATGAGTATGAAGGGCAATTTAGAAATGAAACAAAAGATTATTGCCCCTCTCATTGCTTCACTTCAAGTATGAAAAACCATTTACAAATGGAAGGTAAGAACCTTGCCCTCTGCTCTTTTCTCTTTAAGTAAGCCACCATCTGGAAATGAAAGGAAAGAACCTTACCTCACTCTTCCCTTCTCAACAAGTCTGAAGAGCCATTTGGGAATAAAAAGTAAAAACCTTGCGCCCCACTTCACCTTTAATAAAAACTTCCTTGTGGAAAAGGAAGGTAAGATCCTTGCTGCTCTCCTGTCCTTGAGTACCAGTCACCATTTGGAAATGGAAGGTAAGAACCTTGTGGGTATATGTATATTACAATACATATAACCTTGGGTTATATGTATTGTAATTGTATAATTGTTAAAAGAAAAGGGGGAAATATAGGTGGCCGTTGAATCTTAGTATGTATTGTATAGGTGGCCTTTGAACCATAGTGAAATATATGTATTGTATAATTGGCCTTGCCCAGATCCTAATTGTTCTAAATGGGCTGCAACTGTGATGTACTGAATTGGGCAGCAGCTGTGGCTAATGAAGATAAGTGGGATAAAAGTGGATGAATTGGCAGGTCAGGGAGAGCCTTGGAACAGTCCTGAAGAAGAAGCACAAACAAAACTGCTGTGAAGAGCTCCTTGTGAGAAAACAACATGTAAGGTATGGGACTTGAAAAATATGATAACAACATTGACCCTCTCCTGTCCTTGAGAGGCAGTTGCCATTTGGAAATGGAAAATGGGAGACTTGCCCCTCTCTTCCCTTCTTCTCAAAAATGAAGACCCATCTGGGAATGGAAGGTAAGAACCTAATCCCCCTCTTCGCCTTTAGTAAAAACTTAATTTTGGAAAAGGAAGGTAAGATCCCTGCTTATCTCCTGTCCTTGAGTACCAATTGCCAGTGGCAAATGGAAGGTAAGAACCTTACTGCTCTCCTGCCCGTGAGTACCAGTTGCCAGTTGGAAATGGACAGTAACACCCTTGTCCCTCTCCTCCCTTCTCTTCACGTATGTCTCCATTTGGAATTGGAAGGTAAGAACCTTGCCCCTCTCCTGTCCTTGAGTACTAATTGCCAGTGGGAAATGAAAGGTAAGACCCTTACCCCTCTCCTGTCCTGAAGAACAAATTGCCATTTAGAAATGCAAGGTAAGAATCTTGCCCCTTTCTTCTTTTCAATTATGTTGCTATTTGGGAATGGAAGGTAAGAGCATCTCCTCTGCTGTTCTTTCCTATGAAGCCCCATTTAGACATGGAAGGTAAGAATCTTGATGCTCTCCTTCCTTCTCTTCAAGTATGTCACCATTTGGAAAAGGAAGGTAAGAACCTTGCCCCTCTCCTGTCCTTGAGTACCAATATCCAGTGGGAAATGGAAGGTAAGAACCTGGCCCTTCTCTTCAAGCATGAAGAGCCATTTGGAAATGGGATGTACGAACCTTGACCACTCTTCACCTTTAGAAAAAATTTCCTGTATGAAGAGGAACATAAGAACCTTGTTTCTCTCTGGTCTTTGAGTACCAATTGCCAGTGGGAAATGGAAGGTAAGATCCGTGCTGCTTTCCTATCCTTGAATACCAGTTGCCAGTTAGAACTGAAAGGTAACAAGCTTGTCCCTATCCTCCCTTCTCTTCAAGTATGGCTCCATTCGGAAATGGAAGGTAAGAACCTTGCCCCTCTCCTGTCCTTGAGTACCAATGTCCAGTGGGAAATGGAAGGTAAGAGCCTGGCCCTTCTCTTCAAGCATGAAGAGCCGTTTGGAAATGGGATGTACGAACCTTGACCACTCTTCACCTTTAGAAAAAATTTCCTGTATGAAGAGGAACATAAGACCCTTGTTTCTCTCTGGTCTTTGAGTACCAATTGCCAGTGGGAAATGGAAGGTAAGATCCGTGCTGCTTTCCTATCCTTGAATACCAGTTGCCAGTTAGAACTGAAAGGTAACAAGCTTGTCCCTATCCTCCCTTCTCTTCAAGTATGTCTCCATTCGGAAATGGAAGGTAAGATCCTTGCCCCTTTCCTGTCCTTTAGTACCAATATCCAGTGGGAAATGCAAGGACGGATTCTTACCCTCTCCTCTCCTGGAATACAAATGGCCATTTGGAAATGGAAGGTAAGAGCCTTGCCCCTCTCTCTCCTTCTCCTCAAGCATGAAGAGCCATTTGGGAGTGGATGGTAAGAATCTTGCCACCTTCTTCACCTTTAGTAAAAACTTACTTTTGGAAAAGGAAGGTAAGATCCTTCCTTATCTCCTGTCCTTGAGTACTAATTGCCAGTGGCAAATGGAAGGTAAGAACCTTGTCCCTCTCCTCCCTTCTCTTCAAGCATTTGAAAATGGAGGGCAAGAACCTTGCACCTCTCTTGTCCTTGAGTACCAGTACGGCAAGGTTCTTACCTTCCATTTCCAAATGGCAGTTTGTACTCCAGGACAGGAGAGGGGCACTGTTCTTACCTTCCATTACTAAATACCAACTCGAATATTTTTACTCGACAGCGAATGGGCAAGGTTCTTACCTTCCATACCCAAATGCTCCTAATATTCAAGGACAGGAAAGGTGCAAGGTACATACCTTCCATGTCTAAATGGGTCTTGGAACTTGAGGAGAGGAGAGGCAAGGTTGTAACCTTTCATTTCCAAATGGAGACATACTTGAAGAGAAGGGAGGAGAGGGACAAGCTTGTTACCTCCCATTTCCAACAGGAGACTCGTACTCAAGGACAGGAGCAAGGATTTTGTCTTCCATTTCCCACACACAATTGGTTCTCCAGGACCAATATATGCGAGGTTCTTATCTTTGTTTTTTAGAAGGCAATTTATACTCATGGACAGGGGAGGGGCAAGGTTCTTACCTGCTTTTTCCAAATGGTGACATACTTGAAGAGAAGGAAGGAGAGGGGCGAGATTCTTACCTTCTATATCTAAATGGGTCTACATAAGAAAAAAGAGCGGAGGAGATGTTCTTACCTTCCATTCCCAAATACCAGCATACTTGAAGAGAACAGAAGAAAGGGGCAGGATATTTACATTAAATTTCCAAATGGCAATTTCTACTCGAGCATAGGCGAGGGGTAAGGGTCTTACCTTCCATTTCCCACTGGCGATTGGTACTCAAGGACAGCAGAGGGGCATGGTACTAACCTACCATTTCTAAATGGGTCTTGGAACTTGAGGAGAGGGGCAAGGTGCTTACCTTCCATTTCCAAATGGACACACAATTGAAGAGAAAGGAGGAGAGGGACAAGGCTGTTACCTTCCATTTCCAGCTGGTGACTGGTACTCGAGGATAGGAGAGCAGCAGGGATCTTACCTTCCATTTCCCGCTGGCAATTGGTCATCAAGGACAGTAGAGAATCAAGGTTCTTACCTTCCATTTCCAAATGGAGATAAGTACCCCAGGACAGGAGAGGGGCAAGGACCTTACCTTCCATTTCCAAATGGCGATTTGTACTCCAAAAAAGGATGTGGGAGCAAGGTTCTTACCTTCCATTCCCAAATAATTCTTCATGCTTAAAGAGAAGGGAACAGAGGGGCAAGGCACTTAAAATTACTCATTGGAAAAATAAGGTAAGAATGTTGCCCCCACTCCTGTCCTTGAGAATAAATTGCCTCTTAGAAAATGAAGATAAGAACAATGCCCCCTCTTCACGTTTAGTAAAAATTTCCTGTTGGGAAAGGAAGGTGAGATCCTTGCTGATCTGCCATCCTTGAGTACCAGACACCAGTTGGAAGTGGACGATAACTACCTTGTCACTCGCTTCTGTTCTCTTTAAGTATGTTTCCATTTGGAAATGAAAGGTAACAACATTGCCACTCCACTCGCCTCAAGATCCAAGACCCATTTAGAAATGGAAGATAAGAACGTTAGCCCATTCTTCTCTTCAACTGTGTTGCTATTTAGGAATGGAAGGTAAGAACATGGTGTCAGCTCTTCTTTCCTGCGAAGATTCATTTAGATTGGCAAGATTTTTCCTTCCCTATCTCCTTCCTCCTCATCAAGTATGTCACCATTTGGAAAAGAAAGGTAATAGCATTGCCCCTCTCCTCTATTCCCCTCTAGTACAAATCACCATTTGGAAATGGAAGACAAGAACTTTGCCCCACTCCTCTCTTCTCCTCAAATTCAAATAATTATTTGGAAAAAATAGGAGGTAAAACACATATCCCTCTCTTCTATTCCACTCAAGTAGAAATTACCATTTGGAAATGGAAGGTAAGAACCTTGCCCTCCTGTCCTGATCTCTCCTTTACGGAGGGTTTCCTTCTCTCCTCTCTTGTGTGCAGAGGCTCCTCCTCTCTTCCTCTCCCTTTCAGAGCCACTTGGAAACGGGACGTAGCGCCTGGCTTCGCCTCGCCTTGCCATTTTGGAGAGGAAGTGTAGAACATTGCCCTGCTTCTCTCCTCAACTGCCAGGAGCCATTAGGAAATGGAAGGTGGGAACCGTGCCCCTCTCCTGTTCTCAACTGTCAAGAGCCATTAGGAAAAGTAACATGAGAACCTTGCCCGTCTCTTTTCCTCAGGTATGAAGAGGCACGTAGTAGTGGAAGGTGAGAACCTTGCCCCATTCTTCTCTTCTCTCCGACTGCCAGGAGACTTTTGGGAATGGAGGTTGGGAACTTTACCCTTCTCCTCTTTTCTCCACAGTGATGAAGAGGCATTTGGGAATGGAAGGTGAGGAGCTTACCCTTTTTCTCTATTCCCCTCAAGTACGACGAGCCATTTGGAAATGGAAGGTGAGAAACTTGCCCCTCTCTTTTCTTCCCCTCAAGTTCAGATCACCTTTTGAAAATAGGAGGTAAGACCCTTGCCCATCCTGTCTTCCCCTCAAGTTCAAATCGCCATTTGGGAATAAAAGGTACGAACCTTGGCCCTCCCCTCTCTTCCCCCAGAGTCAGATTAGCTTTCGGAAATAGGAGGTAAGAGCCTTTCCTCTCTCCTATCTTCCCCTCAAGTATGACGAGCCATTTGGAAACGGAAGGTGAGAAACTTGCCCCTCTCTTCTCTTCCCCTCAAGTTCAAATCACCTTTTGGGAATGGAAGGTAAGACCTTTGCCCCTCCCCTATCTTCCCCTCAAAGTTCAAATCACCTTTTGGGAATGGAAGGTAAGACCTTTGCCCCTCCCCTATCTTCCCCTCAAAGTTCAAATCACCTTTTGGGAATGGAAGGTAAGACCTTTGCCCTACTCCTCTATTCCACACAAGCACTACTTGCCATTTAGAAATGGAAGGTAAGACCCTTGCCCCTCTTTTCTCTACCCCTCAAGTACGACGAAACATTTGGAATTAGAAGGTAAGCCCCTCTTCTCTATTCCCCTGAAGTACCAATTGCCATTCGGAAATAGGAGGTAAGACCCTTGCCCCTCCTCTCTTCCCCTCAAGTACGACCGTATTTTGGGGAATGGAAGGTAAGACTCTTGCCCTTCTCCTGTCTTCCCAGAAAGTACAACAAGACATTTGGAAATGGAAGGTAAGAACCTTCCCCCTCTTCTCTATTCCCCTCAAGTACTAATTGCCATTTGGAAATGGATGGTAAGATCCTTGCCTGTCTCCTCTCTTCCCCTCAAGTACAACGAGACATTTGGAATTAGAAGGTAAGACCCTTGCCCCCCTTCTCTACCCCTCAAGTACAACGAGACATTTGGAATTAGAAGGTAAGACCCTTGCCCCCCTTCTCTACCCCTCAAGTACAACGAGACATTTGGAATTAGAAGGTAAGACCCTTGCCCCCCTTCTCTACCCCTCAAGTACAACGAGACATTTGGAATTAGAAGGTAAGACCCTTGCCCCCCTTCTCTACCCCTCAAGTACAACGAGACATTTGGAATTAGAAGGTAAGACCCTTGCCCCCCTTCTCTACCCCTCAAGTACAACGAGACATTTGGAATTAGAAGGTAAGACCCTTGCCCCCCTTCTCTACCCCTCAAGTACAACGAGACATTTGGAATTAGAAGGTAAGACCCTTGCCCCCCTTCTCTACCCCTCAAGTACAACGAGACATTTGGAATTAGAAGGTAAGACCCTTGCCCCCCTTCTCTACCCCTCAAGTACAACGAGACATTTGGAATTAGAAGGTAAGACCCTTGCCCCCCTTCTCTACCCCTCAAGTACAACGAGACATTTGGAATTAGAAGGTAAGACCCTTGCCCCCCTTCTCTACCCCTCAAGTACAACGAGACATTTGGAATTAGAAGGTAAGACCCTTGCCCCCCTTCTCTACCCCTCAAGTACAACGAGACATTTGGAATTAGAAGGTAAGACCCTTGCCCCCCTTCTCTACCCCTCAAGTACAACGAGACATTTGGAATTAGAAGGTAAGACCCTTGCCCCCCTTCTCTACCCCTCAAGTACAACGAGACATTTGGAATTAGAAGGTAAGACCCTTGCCCCCCTTCTCTACCCCTCAAGTACAACGAGACATTTGGAATTAGAAGGTAAGACCCTTGCCCCCCTTCTCTACCCCTCAAGTACAACGAGACATTTGGAATTAGAAGGTAAGACCCTTGCCCCCCTTCTCTACCCCTCAAGTACAACGAGACATTTGGAATTAGAAGGTAAGACCCTTGCCCCCCTTCTCTACCCCTCAAGTACAACGAGACATTTGGAATTAGAAGGTAAGACCCTTGCCCCCCTTCTCTACCCCTCAAGTACAACGAGACATTTGGAATTAGAAGGTAAGACCCTTGCCCCCCTTCTCTACCCCTCAAGTACAACGAGACATTTGGAATTAGAAGGTAAGACCCTTGCCCCCCTTCTCTACCCCTCAAGTACAACGAGACATTTGGAATTAGAAGGTAAGACCCTTGCCCCCCTTCTCTACCCCTCAAGTACAACGAGACATTTGGAATTAGAAGGTAAGACCCTTGCCCCCCTTCTCTACCCCTCAAGTACAACGAGACATTTGGAATTAGAAGGTAAGACCCTTGCCCCCCTTCTCTACCCCTCAAGTACAACGAGACATTTGGAATTAGAAGGTAAGACCCTTGCCCCCCTTCTCTACCCCTCAAGTACAACGAGACATTTGGAATTAGAAGGTAAGACCCTTGCCCCCCTTCTCTACCCCTCAAGTACAACGAGACATTTGGAATTAGAAGGTAAGACCCTTGCCCCCCTTCTCTACCCCTCAAGTACAACGAGACATTTGGAATTAGAAGGTAAGACCCTTGCCCCCCTTCTCTACCCCTCAAGTACAACGAGACATTTGGAATTAGAAGGTAAGACCCTTGCCCCCCTTCTCTACCCCTCAAGTACAACGAGACATTTGGAATTAGAAGGTAAGACCCTTGCCCCCCTTCTCTACCCCTCAAGTACAACGAGACATTTGGAATTAGAAGGTAAGACCCTTGCCCCCCTTCTCTACCCCTCAAGTACAACGAGACATTTGGAATTAGAAGGTAAGACCCTTGCCCCCCTTCTCTACCCCTCAAGTACAACGAGACATTTGGAATTAGAAGGTAAGACCCTTGCCCCCCTTCTCTACCCCTCAAGTACAACGAGACATTTGGAATTAGAAGGTAAGACCCTTGCCCCCCTTCTCTACCCCTCAAGTACAACGAGACATTTGGAATTAGAAGGTAAGACCCTTGCCCCCCTTCTCTACCCCTCAAGTACAACGAGACATTTGGAATTAGAAGGTAAGACCCTTGCCCCCCTTCTCTACCCCTCAAGTACAACGAGACATTTGGAATTAGAAGGTAAGACCCTTGCCCCCCTTCTCTACCCCTCAAGTACAACGAGACATTTGGAATTAGAAGGTAAGACCCTTGCCCCCCTTCTCTACCCCTCAAGTACAACGAGACATTTGGAATTAGAAGGTAAGACCCTTGCCCCCCTTCTCTACCCCTCAAGTACAACGAGACATTTGGAATTAGAAGGTAAGACCCTTGCCCCCCTTCTCTACCCCTCAAGTACAACGAGACATTTGGAATTAGAAGGTAAGACCCTTGCCCCCCTTCTCTACCCCTCAAGTACAACGAGACATTTGGAATTAGAAGGTAAGACCCTTGCCCCCCTTCTCTACCCCTCAAGTACAACGAGACATTTGGAATTAGAAGGTAAGACCCTTGCCCCCCTTCTCTACCCCTCAAGTACAACGAGACATTTGGAATTAGAAGGTAAGACCCTTGCCCCCCTTCTCTACCCCTCAAGTACAACGAGACATTTGGAATTAGAAGGTAAGACCCTTGCCCCCCTTCTCTACCCCTCAAGTACAACGAGACATTTGGAATTAGAAGGTAAGACCCTTGCCCCCCTTCTCTACCCCTCAAGTACAACGAGACATTTGGAATTAGAAGGTAAGACCCTTGCCCCCCTTCTCTACCCCTCAAGTACAACGAGACATTTGGAATTAGAAGGTAAGACCCTTGCCCCCCTTCTCTACCCCTCAAGTACAACGAGACATTTGGAATTAGAAGGTAAGACCCTTGCCCCCCTTCTCTACCCCTCAAGTACAACGAGACATTTGGAATTAGAAGGTAAGACCCTTGCCCCCCTTCTCTACCCCTCAAGTACAACGAGACATTTGGAATTAGAAGGTAAGACCCTTGCCCCCCTTCTCTACCCCTCAAGTACAACGAGACATTTGGAATTAGAAGGTAAGACCCTTGCCCCCCTTCTCTATTCCCCTGAAGTACCAATTGCCATTTGGAAATAGGAGGTAAAACCCTTTCCTCTCCTTTCTTCCCCTCGATCTTCCCAAAACAATCACGTTTTGGGAAATGGAATGTAAGGTCCTTGCCCCTCTGCTGTCTTTCCCCCAAGTACGGCGAGACATTTGGGAATGGAAGGTAAACCCTTGCCCCTCTTAACTCTTCCCCTCACGTGTCACTCAACATTTGGAAATAGGAGGGGCAAGGTGCTTACCTTCCATCTTCTTCTGTAGTTCAAATCCCCTTTTGGGAACGGGAGTTAAGACCCTTGCCCCTCTCTTTTCTTCCCCTCAAGTTCTAATCACCTTTTGGAATAGAAGGTAAGGCACTTGCTCCTCTTTCTCTACCCCTCAAATACGATGGTAGATTTAGAATTACAGGGTAAGACCCTTGCCCTTCTGCTTTTTTCTCATTTATCCTTTCTGGGCACCATCAACATATTCATACATTAGGCGAGCAGCCCTTCCTGCATTCCAAGATTCTTCCTAGAGCCTACTTCTTTTATTCTGTCTGCTGTCTATAGAGGAAGGAATTATTTTCAGAATTAACATTCCTCTGAAAATCAAACAGAAAAAAAAAAGAAAATTAGAATATAAATTACATAAATTGCCATTTAAAAAACCCTAAGAAAATACATCTGCTTTCTACGAAGAATCCCATTTCTTTACTTTAAAGCTGCCTGGTGCACCTTTTCCCCTATTTAAGACACATTTTTCAACAAAACAATGAATGTTCCTTATTGCTGTCAACCTTAATCTAGTGATCTATACTTAGAATCACAGACATTTGATGAAATTTATTAAGTGATACAGAATGTATTTATTACAACTAAGTATCACAGAATTCTTTTAAGTTTCTTCCCTTTAGTTACATGTACCCAACCCCTATCCCAATCACCTAATCAAGTTTTCAATAACTTAGCAAGTTTCCCATCCCAGTGTTTATGCATCTTAGAAGGAGATACACCACACTTGGTCCTTCATGCCGTCTCTGGTATCAGAAGGAGCATGCTGAGAATCTCAGTTTGCTCAAATGTGCTCAGATTTGGTATTTGTAAAGATGTCTTGGAACACTTTTCCTGTCGGTCATCTTGTAAAAGATTGTCTGTGGATGCACAAGAAAGGTAATCCAGAGCACAAACGGAGCATCTTCAAACATCTTTAAGTATTTACTTTTCTGAGACAGACAGACTAGAAGTGCCTGGTGGTGTGGGCTTCTCATGAAGAGGATAAAATAAAGCCTGTGCAAGAATTTTAATGTTCAGAGAGCAACCAAAAATCTAATGTAAATATTATGATTACCCCAGCTCCTTGGAAATAATCACCAAGTGTTGCAATACTGATTCTGCTCACAGAGATTTAATCTCAAGCCAGATAAATTATTGGACACACTTTACCAGATTAAGACCAGACCAGACAGTCCCTACTTGTGGGTGTTTTAGACTGTTCCCCAGTTAAACCGCTTTTACATCTAGCGTTCAATAGTGAGATTTAGTGATGGATTATATCTCAGTCATTATTTTGATAAAGACAAATCAATAAACCTCATATTGAGCCTTTCAACACAGATCCTGTGTGATCTTGCATTAGAAAGAGGAGATTGTTATAGTGGTATCTGTAGTACAGTATTCCCAGAAAACAAGCTGTTCAGACAAGTTTACTTCACCTAAAATGTTACAGATAAATCCAAAATTTCAAATGTCTGTGAAGAAAATGTAATCCAGAAAAGGGAAAACAGTTCTTCATAACCTTTCACCAGAGCTACTAAATGAGGTGATGCTGCCTTTGTTTAAAGGTTATTCAATACAAAAAGCCTGTGCCTACAAAACCTATTCTTATTATTTTTTATTCGTATTTGTTTGTGTGACCTTTCTTTTGTCATTAAACACTGCAAAAACCCTGCCTTTAATAGGGACAGCCCAAGTATGAGCTGATATATGACTGCCTCTAGCGATAGCTGCTTCCCTGAGCTACTGACACCAGTGCAAATTTTCAACATGCATCTGTCAGAAAAAAAAAAATATCCAGACACAATAAAATCTTCAAGAAATGCACTGGCATCTATTTAATCTGAAGTTATTTTGCCCATGATGTGTTTTCATAGCCATGTGTCCAAAATAAATTTTGCCATATTGCCCTAAGAGTAAAATAAATCTGGGCTGTTCTTTCTCATTTATATGATTAGCCATTGGCATTCAATAAAATTTAGTTGTCTAACCTCTCTGAAAATGAGGAAGCATTTTCTTATCACACCTGTCTGTGTGAACACAGTCTAAATATGCTGTATTTATTCCAAACTATATTCTATCACATACCTTCTAAGCTTTTCCAAAATCTGGCTTGCATTTTGGACAAAAAAAAAAAAAAAATTGTGGAAGTTTAAAAAAAAAAAAAGTAGGAATATTTGTTTTGTTTTGGTTTTTTTTATCTTTTTGCAGTATCTTTCAATATTTTTGGCAGGCTAGGGATAGTAGAATTAGGGTAGCTTCACTTTCAACAGGCATGCTGTTTTAACATTTTGTGATAGCCTTTTCATCAGACAGAAAACAGTTCTGAGATTAGCAGAAAAATAGAAGAATCAACAAAAATCTAAACATAATCTGTCTTCACTGTGTTATAAAGTAGCAAATTTATTTTTCTTATTTTGTGCTTATAAAACCTTTATCTGTTGAGCTTTGAAAAAATGCTTTTTGAAAATGAGCAAGACTAAAGTGAATTTTTAATATGAAACACGCTTTTAGTAAAATGGTTCAAAACATTAGAAATGTGAATTATCTTGTCATGGGACATTCTCTGGGAATTAGTTTTTGTCAAGTGATAACATTTTTGCAGCTTCTACAGTTCATAAAGTTTAGTGCATTGGGCTGTCTCTGTACATAACTATCACAAAAGAATTACCAAGCAAAAGGAAATGAAAGTAACTTCTACTACAAAGGCTGCCTTCTAGTTTAAATGTTCTCCTTTGATATAATTTTGTTTTTTCACTTGCTTTGCCCACTGGTGTATCATAGTAAATAATGCAATTATGTTCTGAAGCTCAGAAGCTCATCGGGGCCAGACTCTTTCCCCAAATAAATGGTTTTGCTGAACAGCTCATCCATTAAAGAAAGGCCACGAAGCCTTTTGTTTGCTGTAGATTTTAGCAGTATTGTTATACAAATTTTGTTGGCTTAAAGGCAATCATTTGATAGGGTACTCTTGGCCAGTCCAAATGATACTGTAATTTAAATGTAGCCTAGTTTTTCTGCTAGGATACAAATTGTGTAAATGCTTGCAAGTGCAGCCCAGCTTACAAAGAGGTGTAGGTAAAACTCAAATTCCTGCAATAAAAATAAAAGAGTCTTGTTTGGCTTGATAACACAATGGCTCCCTCTGCAGGGTGACTGTCGTGGGGTGACAGCCTTTATCCCAATATCGTGTGTTATGTCTGGCAGCTGTGCCTTTTCCCCCACCCCCCCCCCCCCCCGGCAGTCTGGCTGTGGCGGGATGGGGAAGAGAGGAGGGGGGGGGGGGGTGGGACAAGGCACTTTTGGGCTTTTGGCTTTTGGCTTTTGCTGCTTGGCTTTGCTAGCTGCTTGCTTGCTTGCTTGCTTGCTTTTTGCTTTTGCGCTGTTTTTTTTTTTTTTCCTTTTTCTTTTGTTCTCTCTCTCTCTTTCTTACCCTCCCCTGAAGATACTGGACCGGCTCCGGATTCTGACCTGCGAGCTCCAGGACACCCGAAGCCTGCTAGAGAAGATTCGGCGCCCTCCACAACACAGTCTGGTCCCTTTTCTTTTCTTGTGTTGGGGAGTGTTCTTTTGTTACTTGTAAATAAATAGGTTTTGTTTTCCACTTTGCTCCTCCGAGAAATTCCTTCCCGAACCCGGTGTTGGGGGAGGGGTGGTTGGAGGTTTGTTTTGTTCTGGGGGGCTCCCTCTTGGAGATTTCCCCTAATTTGTCCTAAACCAGGACAATAAATTTTTGGTGCGTTGGCCGGGAAACCGGAGGCCAAAAACAGTGGAAAAAAAACCTATAACAATAATATTTTGGTTTTGGTTGTTTTGTGGGTATATTGGTGATTCATAATGTCATTTGGAGTGGAAGCTTGCCGGTTTTTCTGGTCCCTAGGGGCTTTTGAAGTTTTAATACCTTTGTGGTCCCTAGGGTTATTTCCTTACCCCAAAATAGCTCTGATGTTGTCCCTAATAAGTAGCTTTTGTAAGCGGGGGGCACTAACCAGAATAATCATTGTGCTGGCCTTATGTGTGATGATGTGTCGGATAACAGTGCTGGACTTTATTTCAGGAATGTATGGATTGTTGTCATGGCTGTGTACTCAGTTTGTTTGGGGAGAAGAAGAGGAAGGGGCTTTTCAGCCTTTGTCTTCCTTCTTCTCCTACAAATTGTTGACATCTCTATTAGAAAATACTGACTTTCCCCTGAGTTTGAAAGAAACCATCTTTCTGGCATTTAATTTATTAAGCCTTGTCTATACTGTCTGGAGTGTATATAAAATGAAAGCTGAGATTTCTAGAGGGGTTAGAGAGACTCCTGATTCAGGAGTAAAACAAAGCAGGAAAAATCTTGACTGGAGTGGGAAATGGGAGTATATGGGCCAGACTTTAAAGGAATTTTCTGATCCTATAGACTGGGACTTTCCATCTGATCAAATTCAGAATCCAGTCGAAGTGGCAAAGTATTTGAGGGAGAAGTGCCATGGTAATACTAAGGAAGAAAGGATTACTGCAGTGAGCTGGGCCTTGGCGTTTGTTTACCGTACTCTGCTAGATACTGTGGAGCAGCAGATAGCAGAAAGGGAACAGGGAGATAAGTTAGTTACTATCCCAGTGACCCAGGCTGCAGCTAACATCCCAGGCTCCAGGCTAGCAGCTGAATCAGACAATAGGCCCCAAACCATGGCTGTTGCAGCTAATACAAGAGGTGGAAAGTGTAAAGGCAAGACCGATCGGAAGGTGGAGGATGATGACGATGATGCAGAAGAAGGACCCTCACCAAAATCAGAGGCCACATCAAGGGGCACAGAATCTGGAGCCAATATTGACTCCTTTTCTCTGAAGGACCTCAGAGGCCTAAGAAAGGATTACAGCCGACAACCTGACGAATCTATTATTAGTTGGTTAGTCCGCCTTTGGGATGCTGCAGGGGAGGTTACGGTTTTGGATGGTACTGAAGTGAGGCATTTGGGATCCCTGTCACATGATCCTGCCATCGATCAAGGTGTGATGAGGGGGGCTAACCCTCACAGCCTCTGGGAACGGGTCCTAAGAAGCGTAGCAGAACGGTACCTGTGTACGGATGATCTCTATATGCAGCAGACACGGTGGAAGACCATAGAACAGGGGATCCAACGCCTGAGAGAGATGGTGGTCGCAGAGCTCGTTTTCTCAGATGACACAACAACTAGGAATCCGGACCTGGTACCATGCACTCCGATAATGTGGAGGAAACTTGTGCGACTTGGGCCACCTGAATACGCTTCCGCCCTAGCAATAATGAAGCGAGATGATACATATGAGACTGTGCTCGATATGGCAAAGAAGCTTCGAGCGTACGCAGATGCTGTGCATGGCCCAACTCATGCCAGAATTGCAGCAGTGGAAACCCGACTGCAGAAACTAGAAGACAAAATAGAGGAGAATCATAAGAAACTCCGGGAAGAGATTAAGGAGGACCTTATTGAAATCTCAGCCGTACAAATTAGAAGCCCTGGTGTCCAACGCCGGCGCTCCTTTGATGGGGAGAGAAGGTACATCCCACGGGCTGAGTTATGGTTTTTCCTGCGTGAGTCTGGAGAAGACATGAGGAGATGGGATGGAAAACCCACCGCTGCTTTGGCACAACGGGTGCGTGATTTGAAGAGAAGAGAAAGTATAACCAAAAAGATAGCAGCTCCGGTCGCTCGTAGCCGAGATGTTAAGTATGATGATGACGATGACATGTCCGATCCCCTTGAAGGAACTTCCAAGGCATATGCCCAAGGAAAGAAGGACAATCTGGCTTAGAGGGGCCCTGCCTCCAGCCAGGAAGAGGCACGGGAGAACCGGGTTTTTTGGAAGGTGTGGATCAGATGGCCTGGCACATCAGAGCCACAAGACTATGAAGCATTGGTTGACACTGGATCACAATGTACCTTAATGCCATCGGAACACGTGGGGACAGAACCTGTTTCCATTGCTGGAGTGACGGGGGGATCACAACAGTTGACGTTGTTGGAAGCTGAGGTGAGCTTGACTGGGAAGGAGTGGCAGGAACATCCAATTGTGACTGGTCCAGAGGCTCCGTGTATTTTGGGCATAGACTTTCTCCGGAATGGCTATTACAAAGATCCTAAGGGATTCAGGTGGGCTTTTGGAATAGCTGCAGTTGAGATAGAGGGTATTAAACAATTGAATACCTTGCCTGGACTATCAGAGGACCCATCTGCAGTAGGACTTTTGAAGGTAGAGGAGCAGCGAGTGCCAATTGCCACCTCAACAGTGCACCGCAGGCAGTACCGGACGAATCGAGATGCTGTGATCCCCATCCACAAGATGATTCGAGAGCTGGAGAGCCAAGGGGTGGTCAGTAAAACCCACTCACCCTTTAACAGCCCTATCTGGCCCGTGCGAAAATCTGACGGAGAGTGGAGATTGACTGTGGACTATCGTGCATTGAATGAAGTGACTCCACCACTGAGTGCGGCTGTACCGGACATACTGGAACTGCAGTACGAGCTGGAGTCCAAGGCAGCAAAGTGGTACGCGACCATTGATATAGCTAACGCGTTTTTCTCCATCCCTCTGGCAGTAGAATGCAGGCCTCAGTTTGCTTTTACATGGAGGGGAGTGCAGTACACCTGGAACCGATTGCCCCAGGGGTGGAAACACAGTCCTACCATCTGTCATGGACTGATCCAGGCTGCACTAGAAGAGGGTGAGGCTCCAGAACATTTACAATATATTGACGATATCATTGTTTGGGGGAACACGGCAATAGAAGTGTTTGAGAAAGGAGAGAAGATAATTCATATTCTCCTGGACGCCGGATTTGCCATTAAGAAGAGCAAAGTCAAGGGACCTGCCCGAGAAATTCAGTTCTTGGGGGTGAAGTGGCAAGATGGACGGCGTCAGATTCCTGCGGATGTTATTAACAAAATCACTGCTATGTCCCCACCAACTGATAAGAAGGAGACACAGGCTTTCTTAGGTGCTATAGGTTTCTGGAGGATGCACATCCCTGAGTATAGTCAGATTGTGAGACCCCTTTATCTGGTTACCCGCAAGAAGAACGACTTCCATTGGGGCCCTGAGCAGCAGCAAGCTTTTGTCCAGATCAAGCAGGAGATCGCTCATGCTGTAGCCCTTGGTCCAGTCAGGACAGGACCAGATGTGAAGAATGTGCTCTACTCTGCAGCCGGGAGCCATGGAGCCTTTGGCAAAAGCTACCTGGCGAGACCCGAGGCCGACCATTGGGATTTTGGAGTCGGAGCTACAGGGGGTCTGAAGATAACTATACTCCAACAGAAAAGGAAATCTTGGCCGCCTATGAAGGAGTCCAAGCCGCCTCAGAGGTGATTGGTACAGAGGCACAACTCCTTCTGGCACCCCGACTACCGGTGCTGGGATGGATGTTCAGAGGAAAGGTTCCCTCTACCCACCATGCCACCAGTGCTACTTGGAGTAAGTGGATTGCCCTCATTACGCAGCGCGCTCGGATTGGGAAGTTAAATCGCCCTGGGATTCTAGAAATAATTACAAATTGGCCCGAAGGTGAAAGCTTTAGTGTCGCAGATGAGGAGCAAGAGCCAGTGACCCGGGTTGAGGAAGCTCCGCCATACAATCAGTTGCCAGTAGAAGAAACACGTTACGCCCTATTCACTGATGGTTCTTGTCGTGTCATAGGGATGAAACGGAGGTGGAAAGCAGCTGTATGGAGTCCCACTCGACGGGTTGCAGAGGCTACTGAAGGAGAGGGTGAATCCAGTCAATTTGCTGAAATCAAAGCTATTCAACTGGCCCTAGGTATTGCAGAGAGAGGGAGGTGGCCAAGGCTCTATTTGTATACCGATTCTTGGATGGCAGCCAACGCTCTATGGGGATGGCTGAAGAGATGGAAAGAGGCCAACTGGCAGCGCAGAGGAAAACCAATTTGGGCTGCGGAAGAGTGGAAGGATATCGCTACTCGGTTAGAGAAGTTACCTGTGAAGGTTCGCCATGTAGATGCCCATGTCCCCAGAAGTAGAGCTAATGAAGAGCAGCAAAACAACCAGCAAGTACATCAGGCTGCAAAGATAGGGGAGTTGAAGATAGATCTCGACTGGGAGCATAAGGGAGAGTTATTCTTAGCACGATGGGCCCACGATGCCTCAGGCCACCAGGGTAGAGATGCCACCTATAAGTGGGCACGAGACCGAGGGGTGGATCTAACCATGGACAGTATCTCTCAGGTTATTCGTGACTGTGAGACGTGCGCTGCCATTAAGCAGGCCAAGCGACTGAAGCCCCTCTGGTATGGGGGGCGGTGGTCTAAGTACAAATACGGGGAGGCCTGGCAGATTGATTACATCACACTGCCCCAGACACGCCAGGGCAAGCGCTATGTACTAACCATGGTAGAAGCCACCACAGGATGGTTGGAAACCTACCCTGTGTCCCATGCTACAGCCCGTAACACTATCTTGGGCCTTGAGAAGCAGGTCCTTTGGAGGCACGGTACTCCCGAAAGAATTGAGTCGGATAATGGAACTCATTTTAAAAACAATCTTATTAATACTTGGGCTAGGGAACATGGCATCGAGTGGGTATACCATATCCCCTATCATGCACCAGCTGCAGGGAAGGTGGAAAGGTACAATGGATTGTTAAAAACCACCTTAAAGGCATTGGGAGGGGGGTCTTTAAAAAACTGGGAGCAGCATTTGGCAAAGGCTACCTGGTTAGTTAACACTCGAGGTTCCACCAACCGAGCGGGTCCTGCTCAGTCTGAGCTCCTTAATATAATAGATGGGGATAAAGCCCCAGTGGCCCATGTCAGAGGTTTGTTGGGAAAGACAGTATGGATCAACCCTGCCTCGAGTACAGACAAACCCATCCGTGGGATTGTCTTTGCTCAAGGACCAGGTAATACATGGTGGATAATGCAGAAAGATGGAACAACACGGTGTGTACCTCAGGGAGACCTGATTGTGGGATGAGACTCATATATGACTGTCATTGTTTGTTGAATGTGAGACAGAAGGAAACTGTAAGTGTCAAAGGTTTGAGCAAGTAAGATGAGAGGAATGCGTAAGTGTCAAAAGGTGTGAGTAAGTGAAATGAATGTTTTTTATTGTATGTTCACGATATGGGATAAGGGGTGGAGTGTCGTGGGGTGACAGCCTTTATCCCAATATCGTGTGTTATGTCTGGCAGCTGTGCCTTTTCCCCCACCCCCCCCCCCCCGGCAGTCTGGCTGTGGCGGGATGGGGAAGAGAGGAGGGGGGGGGGGGTGGGACCAGGCACTTTTGGGCTTTTGGCTTTTGCTGCTTGGCTTTGCTAGCTGCTTGCTTGCTTGCTTGCTTGCTTTTTGCTTTTGCGCTGTTTTTTTTTTTTTTCCTTTTTCTTTTGTTCTCTCTCTCTCTTTCTTACCCTCCCCTGAAGATACTGGACCGGCTCCGGATTCTGACCTGCGAGCTCCAGGACACCCGAAGCCTGCTAGAGAAGATTCGGCGCCCTCCACAACACAGTCTGGTCCCTTTTCTTTTCTTGTGTTGGGGAGTGTTCTTTTGTTACTTGTAAATAAATAGGTTTTGTTTTCCACTTTGCTCCTCCGAGAAATTCCTTCCCGAACCCGGTGTTGGGGGAGGGGTGGTTGGAGGTTTGTTTTGTTCTGGGGGGCTCCCTCTTGGAGATTTCCCCTAATTTGTCCTAAACCAGGACAGTGACACATCTCATCTGGATATAAAATGGTCTTGCATGTAACTGATGTATATCTCAGGCTGCTTCCAATTCAAATTATCAGGATTGGTGAATCCCCAGTGTTCAGATACAACTGTGTGTCATGTGCAGAATAAATGTATATTAGATTGAAATTAAGTGCTATCTCACTTGAACATCATTCTCGCAAAAATTTTTCTATGTATCATTTCTGTTCCCTTTCACACTGCTAAATCCATGATGACCTCACAAACCTCCATACAATAAGGCAGAGGTCTCAAAAATGTTATGCTTCCCTCTTAACCTATCCAAGTCCACACATCTGAGGCTTTCTTTTATAAAAGAAAAAAATATTGCTGAAAGAATATAAAAACTAGTTAAAAATATAAAGAGAAAAAAAACAGAATAGGAAGGGACAACATTCAGAAAAACAACAACGCTTGGTTACACTGAAAATTTTATTTCTAATAAAAATAAATATCTAGAAAAATAAAGGAAGGCATGGTTATCAAACTTTATGATACTTCAAAACTTCAACATAATTTCTCTTTCTGTTCATTGTCTTACAGAGCTTCTTCCTTTCAAGAAAGGGAATGAAATCTTGAAGCCAGAGGACAGAGATGAACAAACACTCCAAAAAGGAGATATGGTCAATCAAAAATGAAATTGAAAAATCCCAAAAATATGAAATGGAGTGACTGCAACCAATTGTACTAAGATGAAATGTAGTACAGGGAAAATGACCAAAACTTGCCCAAATTATTCCCTTTGAAATCCCTAAAATCAGGAAAGAAAGGGAAACAAAGAGACAGAAGAGAAAGAATTGAAATTGCAAAACAACAAAAAAAAATAAAAAATAAACATGACACAAGGTGAAAATAAGGAAAGTCAGTAGGATGACCTGAAGTGCAGGAATATGGCCTCAATTACAATGGCCTCATTGTAATCTCAATATTTCATTCCCTTTCCTGCTTCATGCCAAGTCTTCTCATTTGTACCAAATATTAATTTTAATTTTGAGAGCAAGAAAAAGGGTTAAGTTTGAGCTGGATAAATGGAATGCAGAGCCAGGTCAGAGCAGCAGGCAAGGCGGCCTTGGGCATCAGGCGAGTGGAACTCAGAGGCTGCAGCGCTTGCCTGTGGCAGAAGAGAACGGAGATCAGCTGTGCACTTCTCCCTCCTGCTTTTCTTCCCACGATTGCTGCCACAGAAGGAGGGACAGGGGCATGCACAAGTACCAGGCTAACCCCAAGGGGGCACCTACTTGAAACAGGCATTCCCATCCTCTGGGACAGTTCCAGCCTCACCCTCATCCTTTTTTCCTTCATGAGAAACAACAACACTCCCTAAGTGTGGTGACGTTGACAATATCTGCAGTCAGGTATTTTGTCAGTCTGAGATGTTTGCATGTACATCAAATAAAATCTTCCACCATCATAGCCAGATTTTACTCATCTCTTACCTCTGGATATTAGACAAGCAAATTCTGTTCTTGAGCTGAAGGTTGCTTATATAAGCCAAGAATAAATGTATTCCTAAAAACTGCTCTTTCTGGGTGGTTTAGCACAGTACAGTCGTTGCATATCCATTTCACTTAGCTGATGCAGTATTCTAGCAGGAAACAGCAGCAGGAGACCAATGTTATGCAGGGCACAAGCAAAAGGGGTATGCTTGTGAATACTGATCTCCTGACTGATGTAATCACTGTGATTAAAAAAAAAGTCTTAATAGTATAAGGCTCAACTCTTCTGCATGAAGTCAGATACATTCAGAACAAATCTAGTTTCTTCTTGGAGCTGAAAAAGGAGGAAGGTCACATGGTTGTGGAGCAGATCTGTTGCCATCCAGCAGTTTCTTGCCTCCATGGGATCCAGCACAGCAGCAGAAGCCCCAGGTAGGTCAGTGGGCATGGATTCAGGATTCATGACAGCCTCAAAGCACAGGGTGAGAGGGGATCCCTTCCCCAGCATGAAGGAGATGCTGAAATGCCTCCCAGCTGTCCTGACACACCAGGTGCTGGGAGGCAACAAGTAAACTGAGGTTTCTGCATTTGCAGATTAAAAATGGTACTTAAGCTAAATCATTATATGTATTTTTCTATTAATGCACAAAATCAATGAAACATCTGTAAGAGAAATTATTTGATTCTGAGATTATCGTGGTACTCAACACACCTGTAATTTCCCTTTGCATGACAGGATCATGAATGCTATTACCAACTAGTTTACTTAAAATCTTCATTAATTATAAACCCTGCTTATCCCTTCTTGTCCTTTCCATTTTCTCCTTCTCCTATATCCAAGTCTCCAGTTCTGTTACTCAATGAACAACCAATTCTTCAAATGCTAATTTTAATCATCCTTTGCCTGTAATGGGAAAGGTCCAGCATCAGTCTTTCTATCCACATTGTAATAAATTTTTCTGTTGTGACAACAGCAGAATAGACCAAAGATGGATTTTTAATTTTTTAAAAAGATGATGAAACTGTGAATAACCTCAAAGACTGATGGTTACAACACTTAAATTCTGTAGCAGGGTGCGATTTTTGAAGCAGTGCTGCAGTAAGTACAGGAAATAGTAATTTTTAAAAGATGAGCAAATAGGACTGCAGCACACTAACTTCACAGAGCCACACTTACAAAGCCAGTGACAGGCTACAGGGAAAAGTTACCCCCAACAGTTCAAGAAACGCAGTTTTAGGTTGTTAATTCAGCCTACAGCTCCAGGGACACTGACACTCAAAAAGGCATTGCAAGGGCATCACGGTAGGGTGTCCACATTGCCAGCTCCACACTTTCTAATCTCTTAATAAAAATTCTTCATTTCATGAAAGGAAATGAAATCTCACAATTTCAAGGAGTGTCATTTCACAGTTTCAGTCATTCTATTCCATTCTGTTGTTTTCACTTCATTTCAGAATTTCTTTTTTTTCACACTATTTAGCAATCTTGGGGCTGTAGCTGAGATCCCCATTTATGGCCCTAATCTGCAAGGTGCGAAGGCAGAAATGTTGTGCCCCCACTATAATTATCTTGTTATGCATTTTCCAGCCCCAGTGTCCCTGGAACTCTAGGTGTAACGGCATCTTGTCACTGGGGCTGGGGTTCTGATCACCATGGGAGGTCCAGATTAGAAAGTCGTAGGAGCAGCCAAGTTGGTGCCCTGTCAGGATTGCCTTGGCATGCCTTTTCCAGCCCCAGTTTTCCTGGAGCTGTACGTTCTGCAGCTCTCTGAACCCTAACCCAAACCCTAATGGCAGCTTGTCACTGCTGCTGTGATCCCCATCACCGTGGCTGGCCCAGATTCCAAAAGTGTAGAGTGATCAATCTCAGTACCCTGCTGTGATGGAATTTCTTCATTTCACAAAAGGAAATGAAATCTCACCATTTCAGTATCACTTCATTACGTTTTGGTTCATTTCTCTGCACTTCATTCCATTCCATTTCAAAAATTTAACTTCTCCCAAGAATTTTCATTTTATTTCAATTTCATTTCACTTCCTTATATTTCCTTTCTTTGTCTTCTCCCTTAACTTCATTTGTTTATTTCTTGTTTCACTTCTTTTCATGAAAGGAAATGAAATCTCACTATTTCAAAGAAAATAATTTCATGAAGTTTCAGCTCATTTCACTGCACTTCAGAGTACCCCTAAGATAAGAAATTTACCAAAACTTCTAGTGTTCCATTTTCATAAATTGTTACATGATTGTCAGTGTGGTAAATATGTTGTACATCAACTAATAAAGAATCACACACTGTTATTGTTAATTACTCAAATTTTACTTTCATAAATATGAACACTGGGTAATTTTTCTTTACAAACTCTCTACCTGATCTTTAGAAAGGCCAACTGAAATACTATAGTTTTCTCAGGTCATAGTACTTCCCTTCAAGCTGTATCCAACAAGCTACAGATCATGTCCTAGTCGGTGGGGAAAAAAATATTTCACTGAGAACAAAATTATATAAACAAGATCCATTTAATTATTCACTGAAGGCTCAATATTCAGAAAACATTAAAATACCGAAAGTTCTGAATGGCAATCATAAAATATGCTTTAAGAAAATTCAAAGTAATGACATCCATCAACAATTTTAGCAGAGATTTCCGTACTGTGACCAAAAGTGAACTACTTGGAGAGCTTCAGATGCTGAATCCCTTCAGTATTTCACAGCTTAAGAATGTGGTTTCCTTTGGCAGCCCACAGACACTGCCCCTGAAACCATCTCCAGCCTCAACAGTCTAGTGGCTGAAATCCATCTCATTCCCATGTCTCTTCAGCTCATCCCTGCAATGGCTTTACTTGGATGACATTTACTTTTGTCTCATTGTGTTTACTGCTGTCATCTACTTGCTCGGTGTCATCACTGGTGATTATAAAAATGACAGAGGAAGAGCTGAAAGTCACTTTCTTCTTTGGCCTGTCCCCTGCCTTCTGAGACATAACTATGGGTCGTATTGGTTTGTCACTCCCTGTGGCTGGTGTCTCTTTCATTGTCCTCTGGAATCTCATCAGGCGGAAGCACAGGAGTTGCAAAAGGCAGCGTCGAAACTGCAAGAGAGAATAAACAGAATTATGTTCACCTCCCTAAGCATTCACTATCTACAAAGAAGTGAAGGACACAGTACAGTAAAAGACTCAAAATAAGAGACTTCTGCATATCTTGTGAGTTAGTTTCAGTAATAAAACATGCTGCCTTTGTAGTGGGTACTTTTTTTCTCTACATCTGAATAGGATCACTGAGCCAACAGAGGGCACTGAAATGCAACTGGATATTTTACCAGCTACAAGCAAAAGACAAGAGAACTAGGCTCCAAAGTGTGCTATAGGTTTTGTTTCTATATTCAAAATCACATATTAAATCCAGGTGGGAAAGAATATTCTCACAAACACTTCGCAGGGGTATACAGAGGGAAGGAACAAGGGGAGGAAGGGGATACAAAGGGACTTGTTCTTCCCTTTAACTAACTCCAGGGTGTGGAATTTTAACAAAAGTATTTAATGTCACAGATGTAAAATGAAATTTCAATGGTTAGTAGCAGAGAAGTCAAATGTTCCCACTGAATATGGCTGGAACAGAAGTCTTTCAGATAACCAGCAGCTACCTATGACACAGGAAGTCTGTTCTACTGTGTGACTTAATAATGTGAGGAATTCAGTGAATGCTCACACCAGCACACAGAATGGAAATTTGAGTAGTAGCACTGTATTAATTCTCTAATTATGGTCTCTGCTTCAACAAAACAAAGATCCAGGTATAAGAGTGAAAGATGCATTCATTCAGTAGCTCCATATCTGCACACATTTAAAGCATGATGTTTTGGGGAAGAACCCTGGTTCTACAAGCAACCAGAGGGCAACTTCCCCTTTGTTTAATAACCTGTAACAAGAATTGCCTGGAAAGTATGAAGAAGACTTCAATCAACAAACAAAAATACCAAAAAAACCCAAAACAAAAGCAACAAAAATCCCAAACACAACAAACACCCGGGAGCAGGTGGGAAATAATATACATTTTCTCTGAAAAGGAGGTAGGACATCTCTTTTTAACAGCCTTCCATTTAGCAGTGTTAAGGATTACTCAGTATTATCCTGCATGGCCAGTACCTCTGTTTTCCTAGATATCATGCAAGAAGCAATCTGACATGCCAAGTTAGAACAAGGTTTTGCTGTGGAAAATTAATCCTACTCTGACACAGAGAAGGCAATAGGTCTGTCCTATTGGGAAAGGAACGTAGCTAATTACAAGCTCTCATAGAAGGATCATCTCAGAGAAAGAATGGTCATGTGGAAGCCTTGACAACTTCAGAGGTAATGGTCTACCTCAGAGTAGCAGAGAAGTTAGAAAGTACAAGCATGTTAGAACAAGTTCAGATAAAGGAAGGTTATTATAGAGAACTTGTTTCATTATTCCTTCTGAGGGTAAAATAAGCAAAAAACGTTAAGCAAAAATACTATCATTTTGTTCCTCCTAATCTGGGATTAGAGGCAAGAGAAAAAAACTTCACAATGCATCTCCAATAAACACGTTCAGATGATTGACACATATCCTGCCTGTGTCTTTACTGGCCTTATACCTGGTACAAGTTCAATTTGCTGCTGGGTATCAGAACCCACAAAATGTTTTTCAGAAGAGATACTCAGCCTGACAACTAGGTACAGAGTCAGTGCCAGTGTATTTAAAAAGTCACTCTGTTGAAAAAGCCTTTCTGAACATGACTGTTGTTAGCTTCCCATATCCAGGATAACTCTGATATTGTGCAGCCGTGTAACTGCGCATCAGCCTGCTGTGAAATGAGCTGTGGGAGAAGAACAAGGCCACATTGGAGGCCTCCTGCTTTTACTCAGGAAAGCATTTAAGCTGCCCCTTGCCCTGGGTCCTGACCTGAGCTGCTCTCAGCCTTTGCCTGGCTGCCCCTGTGGCTGACCAGACCCACTGGCTTGGCCTCCTTGTCCCTACAGGCTGCTGGCTGGCCCACACTGCTGCCCAGCAACTACAAGCCAGTGTCAGAAACCACAGAAAATTCCATCTCTATAATGAGTTTAAAGGGAAGGGAAACTCAGCAAAACTCCTCCAGCAATCACTCACGGCTTTTTACCCTTTGTCAAGGGATTCTATTAAACTCCAGATACTTTTATACACTTTTGATTTCAGAAGTTTACAATGTGCATGGTACACTCCCCGTATCAGTCCTTGTGTTGCTATAACACAGAAGTCAGAGACAAGTTTTTTTATTCCTAAAAAATAAACACTGATTATTATAAACTTCCTCTGATGCAATTCTACTGTGGTAAAGGAGTGATTCAGATGAGGTCTTCTACTAGCAACCCATTTCACAGGTAAATTCTCAAAACTAGACATTCTGGCACTCTTTCCTGTCCCTTTTGTGATTTAAATGTTTGAATTAGCAAAGCAAATTAAATTTATGATCTGGTGGTATTTAAGCACCATCAGGGATTTTATTTCTTCTAGATTGTTACCATCTATCCTAGCTGTTGAAATTTTAAAAAAAAATTCAGAATAAAGTATATCAGACCTTTAATGTACCTACCTTTCTACTCATGAAGATATAGATAACCGGATTATAAGCAGTGCTTGACTTGGCAAAGAAAGATGGGATGATAGCTACTGTTGGAGTTACAAGGTTGCTGTAGCCATATGTTATCAAGAGGGAGACCACTGCATAGGGCATCCAACAAATAAGGAACGTGGAGATCATCAGGAAACACATTTTAGCCACCTTCTTTTCATATCTTAGAAGTTTGATCACTTGAATTGTCTGGAAATCTTCTACGCAGCGAAGCTGTAGAGAGAAAAAAATAGTAAAACAAAATAGCCTTATGTTTTACTTGAACTTGAATAGTTCTACATTTATTTATAAGAAACTGACTCACTCCCTTAGTTGAAGGCACAGACACCATACACCTTGTCTTTTAAACCACAATTCTTCTGGAAGCTTACACCATGTTTCTCAGATTTTATTCCCTACATTAAGTGTAAAAATACAAGCTGAGAAAAAATAGAATAGCTAATTTACTAGAAAACAACAAATGCAGAGATGGAACAAAGCATGCTGCAGTTGTAAGTACTTTAGAAAAATCACTTGCCCTCTGCTATTGCATAAGCAAATTCAGTTTACATTGGTGGTCCTTTGTCTGACTACTTAGACAGTCCTGTAAATTCGTGGCAAAAATATCTAGAGAAAAAAAAATCATAAACAGATTTCTCTGTACTGCTTTGCCACATAGTATGTTACCCTACAATCATGAAATCTCTAAAGCAGAATACTAGGCAGCAGGTTCCCATTTTACCTGAGTCATGAAATACGGAAAAGATGGGACATGAACATACTCCACAAATTATCCATTCTGCCAGTACTGTTGACCATAAACTTGAGTGGGTCCAGACTAACTACCCACAGAGTATGAATCATTAACACTTTCTCACACTAAGGATTTGTATTGAATTTTCAGGTGAGGATCTGATGTGATTAGTAAGTATTAGCCCTTCCCTACTTCCTCCCAGTAAAACCACACAACAAACAGACCTCAGTGGCTCTCAGCTGGTTCTCTCCCAATCCTACAACCTATCTAGTGGTACCTGACATAGACGAACATCAAATTTTCAAAAGTTTAAAAGGGAAGTGAGAGTGCAAATTTGGCTTGGATCCAATCTTCATATACAGTTTCAACATTTTTTCACTGTCAATATTACATTAAGGGAAGTCTAACTAACTTACCATTCTTACTGCATGCAGAATATGGCCATAGCAATAGGCCATGATCCCAACAGGTGCTACTAGACAGCCAAGGAAAAAAAGGAGCACAAAGGAGGTATCATTGGGGTCTTTTGACTTCCAGTCCACCGAGCAACCTAAGCCATGAATTTCCAGTGTGTATCTGTTCCAGCCCAAAAGAGGGGCTCCAGTCCAGGCCAGTGAGTAGAGCCAGATGTACGTGATAGCCCGCCACGACCAGGAGAAGTCAATCACCTTCGCATGCACCACCCGAATGTAGCGCTCGTAGGCAAGAGCAGTGAGAGTCATAATGGAAACAATTCCTGTAAAAAAAATAAAGAAAATCAAGTAAATTATTCACAAATACTGTAAACAGGACTGCACTCTTCTTGATAAACGATTCGTTTGCTAGCAGTTTAACTCAAAATTACCTAACTCACATTATGAATCTAACACCAATAAGATTTTTTGTTCATTACTCACTAACTACTAAGCCAAACAAAATCTCCAACTTCAAAATACTCAGAGTAGGATGCTGACATCTGATCCAGGATGTACAATGGCTAAGAAGTGGGACAAGGGAAAAAGAGACTAAGCCAATGTAGCCATGATATTTTCTGAAAAATCCTTTCCTCAGGATTTTTTCTCCTGAGAAGCTGAGATGCCTCAGGAACAAAATG
This sequence comes from Zonotrichia albicollis, assembly GCF_047830755.1. NCBI lineage: Eukaryota > Metazoa > Chordata > Aves > Passeriformes > Passerellidae > Zonotrichia > Zonotrichia albicollis. The sequence continues at coordinate 58,045,387 of NC_133821.1, forward strand.
TAAACAATGATTATCTGCTGCTGTGGAATGCAACAGGTGGAGCTGTGATGAGTCTCACGTGGTTGTTTTTAATTAATGGCCAATCACAGCCCAGCTGTCTGGACTGTCTCGGTCAGTCACAAGCCTTTGTTATCGTTCTATTTCTATTCTTAGCTAGCCTTCTGATGAAATCCTTTCTTCTATTCTTTTAGTATAGTTTTAATATAATATATATCATAAAATAATAAATCAAGCCTTCTGAAACATGGAGTCAACAGTCTCATCTCTTCCCTCATCCTAAGACCCCTGTTGACACCATCACAAGCCAATACCTCTTCCTAAACATTACTTCATTCAGTGACATATCGTGGTCCAAGGTTTGGGGTTTTTCCTGCTGGCAGTTGCTGTTATATGTTCCCTTGGGGTTTGTGGTTTCTTTTGGCTGTTTAGGGTTTTTAAAAGAAAAAGCTATCATATAAAACTGAGATAATCAGCAATTAAAAAATCTCTTAGAAACTTAGTGAAGTGAGAGTTGAGACTGAAATTAAAGAAAGCCTTCAGCAACTGAAAGCAGAGATGTGCACCTTTAATGTGAATAAAATGACTAGAATAATTCCAATTTATTTCAAGATATCCTGGAAGTCTTTCCATTCCAAGAAGAACCAGGAAGGCAAAGCATTGCATTGCTGAAGGTGTCCCATCTGAAAGACATTCAGTTATTTTGAGTGTCCTTTCCTATCTTGCTGTTTTCATAAAAATATCAGTCCTTGTTTATTTGTGCACTCTCTTCTGTCCACCTCAAACCCAGTACATAATCATTAACATGTTATGACAGAAATCACACATTATCTTCAGCTCCCAGTACTACACCATCCAGACGCTTTTAAAATTTCATGAAGCTAAGGCATTTCTGTCTTGATTAGAATATAAGGATTTCAATGGTCTATAACACTTGATGATCAAAAACCAAATTGTCCATCAGGCAACTCCCAGACACCTGAAATCCGTTATGATTCAGTCACCAAGTTCATAAACACAGGCTCTTAAACAACAAAAGGGTGTATTTCACAGCATTGTGTGAGATTATACAGATATCTGTGTCTAAGTCTGTGCAGATTTTATCTAACACGAAGCACAACTATTTTTTCATGCATATGCACAGCACTTCATTTCTCCAAGTACATTCATATGTTCCATAAGCTCTAAGAAGGTTAATTGTGCAGGTTTCACTACCAAAGAGAGAACAATCATCATATACTCAACAGGAACCTGATCTCACTTTGAAAAAGAGTAAACATTTATTGCAGATAAATTAACAACAGCAAAGAAGGAACAGCAACATGAATTTTAGCAAGACAAATAAGAGTAAAAAAATCTAGAGAAACACATAGCCTCTCTATATTCAACAGCAAAAGCAGTTTATTATTAACCAAGTATCTCACAGTAGGATATCCTTTAGGATTCTTAAAAAAATTACTTTATCCTGTAGTTATTAAAAGATTCCCTTTTTATAAGAGGTGAGTTAGAAAGTTTTCTTGATTAAGGGAATTTCCCAGTCTAAAAGAAAATGTGCCACACTGTTTCATATATCTCTTTAAAATGAAACAATTTTTAATTTTTTTTCTAGTTATCTTTCAACTTTCATCATGAAAAGATGTAGACATCGTTGGCAATGAAGTAACCTTTCCCATTTAGTTTTGTAGGGCTTTTTTCCTTGTATAAATCATTGCTGTACAATTTCACTCTCATAGCTTGAAATTGGACTAGCAAATATGGGCAAAAAGGTTTCCAAAGACCTAAGGCTGGGTTTGTTGGTGGGTTTTTTGGGTTTTTTTAAAATGAAGTTGAAAAGTCCATCATGCCTTTTTTGGTGACCTAACATGCTGAAAATACATCGAACAATGTGTACCTAAGCAAAATATTAGTAGGCATTAGAAAGTAACTACAGGATTTTATAGGTACTTACACTGGCAAAGGTAAGTGCTTTATTCAAACAAAAGCAGTCTACTTCTTGAACACAAGTTAAGGCAACAGGTTCCCCTTCCATTTCTCTTACCCAAAGATTAGGAATTAAAAAAGTTTACCTGACGGTTATGATAGTCATCTACAGACATGTTTATGGAGGAAAATCACATCACTCAGCTAAAGGTTCTGTTAGCTTATATAGTGCACTGCAGCTTTGTCTGAGCAGGGGAGAGAAAGAGCAGCTCCTCAGGATGATGAGTCAGAATACCTAAATTAACCTTTTGCTCCTTACCACCTTTCTTCATCGAATGGTATTCAATGACTAATGTCCCTGTGTGGTCTTAATACTTCCCCATCCCTTTTATGAGTGCTGAATTCTAGCCATGGCAAAGTAATCAAAAGCTCACATGCTTGGCTGAAAGTACAGGTGTTCACAAGCAATAATTTCCTAAGTCCTTGACATTCTCAAGGAAGTCATTGAATGCTCAGTATCTCTAAAAATCAGTATGTGCACATTTGAACAATGTTCTATCAAGCCTCTTTCAGTATAAAACCACTGCTCTTCAAAGACATACTTGAATTTTCCTCCCTGAACTGTAAATGGGACCTTGGACAGCCCGTTGGACAGTATGCACCAAAATACAAATCCCTGCTCTGTTGGTATTCAAGGAGCGTCTGGCAGCACACAGACACTGAGGCAGGAAATGCAGGTCACAGCACAAGATATATATGATTTATGCATGCTTATAGCTGCATTTTTTATGTTTCATTCAGTTTCTGTAGTCTAGTGCAGAGGAAAGCACTGAATTTTACTTCCCTCCCTGCCCCCACTCCTCTACAGGAGCTTTTTTGGAAATTATTACATTTCATCCTGAGTTCCATATTTTAATATGATGAAATGTGTGCTGATTAAAAAAGCAAATCTGTTACAGAAAGCCATTATGGTTATTGTTTGGCTATTAGCCCCCTCTTAGCAAAAATACAGATTGCAAACCAATTCAGCCATTTCCACCTTTTATCTGAAACAAATTTTGTTCTGCTTCTCGAGGTACTGGAGATCTACATATTTTGATTCAAGGCTAAGACCCAAGATTCTGAGAGCTGATTTACTCTACCAGCAATTCACTTTTTCTAACTCTTTCAGAAAGACTCTACTGCCCAGTGTTTACAGAGACTGCATGTCTGATATACAGATTTTTATCTCAGACAATACCCCTATCTGTATGTGCTGATTATAAACATAAACACTCTTTGTGTTTAGGAACTGCTGCTAGTTTTAGCTCTGATTTAAGCCTGGGCAATTACCCTAGCACAAATGGGGTCATTCCCATTGAAGCTGCAGATAAATGTAGCAAAGCTGAAGTGTCTTCTTGTTTAAGCCACTAGTTTGCAATTTCTGTGTTGCAACTCTTCTTCGCCAGCAGCCAGCCATACACAATCAGGAAGCAGTGACAAGCCACTTCTTGTTATTTGGATGTTTATGAAGAAAATTCTCATTTTTGCCATTTTGCATTGTTTCCCCATTGAAATACTGCACTTAGTGTAGATTTTATTATGTACCATATGTGCTAATTATCTCTTCTATATTCTGGGCTTTTTCAGGAGTCAGTTATGGATACATCATTAAATGCTTCAATCTACATAGTGTAGGTCATCACAGAGAAGACTGTAAAACATAGCTAAGCTGTATTGTGTTATACCATACAATGTGTATATTCTGAGTTTATAATCCTTAGTAAGAAGAAAAATATTGCAGTGCCTTCAGAACTGAAGTGTTACTTTCAATGAGTTTGAAGAGTTGCAACAGCTTCTGCCCTCTCCATGCAAGGTACACCTTATTTTCATATTGAGGCCCTGCCCCAAGCATGGCCTATAATTTGGTCAGAGGCAATATCAAATATTCCCAAAGTCTGAGCATCTCTACAGAGCAACTGCAGCACAATGTAGCAAATAAGATCCATTTCTGAGACAGACTGTGGCTTCTGTAAAAGGGTGAGGAAGAGGTTTTACAGCAACTTCTGTGAGCCAGAGAGAAGTTTGATAAGAGGATCCATGTTTACCCCTGAAAGAATTTTCTACCAAGGTTGTTGACATAGAAACCAAGAAAGAAAGAAGGATAAATAACAGAAACCTGCAACAGCTTATTCCAGTAAGCACTTTCTTTGTCCTTCATGACCAACGAGTAAAGTGTAAATTTGTGAGTTTTGTAAGACTGTATAAAAAGCATGCATGCTATAATAAAAGCAGTGTGAAGCCTTCTGAAAATGGAATGTGCTGCTTTGTATTGTCTTCATTTCAACTACAACAAAAAGGCATATTATTTTCTATATCAATTAATCCTCTCCCTACATTCAAATGCTGAATGACTATTTTGCATAATCACAGAAGAAAGCCATCCTTCTGCAACCCCTACTCACCTCTTTTCACATCTGAAAAGCCAGACAGCAGAAATTGAGCAGAAGAAATTTCCTGTCCATGGCAAGAAAAGGTGTTATTGCACTCTCTAGTTTTGTACTACAAAATATATAACCAATCTATTTGAATTCAGCAATTAGGCATTGCAATAAGATTTAGGCACCAGCTATTTATCACTTTTAATTTTACAAATAATTTTAACATCTGTGTTCAAATCTAGAGAGGAGAAAAATCCCTTCTCTTAGACATAACATACTTCAAGTATGTTTTATATGTAGCTGTCCTATAAAATTATGGTGAAATAAATCACCTCTTCCAGATTCAATATTCCAAGTGATTAACTTACTCAGGGGGAAAAAAAAAGCTAAAGCTAAAAGCATGCTGATTGAGCCTCCAGCTATTTGTAACACAAGATCCTAAAACTATCTGCTGAGTAACAATTGAAAATGCTTTTAGTGAGATTAAATCAGTGCATATAACATACATGGGTAATGCAAGAGGGTGGCACAGGACATCACTGTCCCTGTGCAGGGAAGAGCCTTGGATGAACAGGCTGTAACTGAAGCCAGGTCCACAGGACACTCCCAAGCAAATAATCCCTACTTCAGTATTTGGTGGGTGTGGTGGGTGTGGTGGTATCACCTTGCCTTGAAATAAACAAATAAACCTCAGCTGTACACACATTAGCTTTTCACAGGAGAGCACAGTCTGTAAAATTCTTATAATTTTTCCCATCCTCTAATTCACATTACTGGAATGGAGTATTCACCCAGATATCAACATTGATTTGGTAGCTCATTGAGATCTAGCTGCTGCATATCAATGGTAATTTGTCCAGGAGGGACATAATATTTTAAATTAATTTTACATTAAAAGCTGGCAGTGTTTATTTTACCCTTACAAAAACAGCTTGCAGTTAGGAAAGACAGACGTCTCTAACCACATTTCAATAACAGTAGCCTTTCAATTGCAAAGAAGGTTTAATGATACAAAGCCTACCCTAGAGTACAGCCTGACTATGCAATCTTCTGTCAAAAGATGGCCTTAGATACAGAGTTTTGGTGCCTGTTCCTCAAGACCATTCCTGTTTTCAACCAGTTTTTCCACTCCTTTCTTCAACTGCACAATTAAACTTAGAAGGTGTTCGAACACCAGTTCTGGCCAATGGTTTAGCTGCCATTACTTTTAGCTGAAGTGATTTATGCTTGAGGGGATATGTGTGTAGGCTCCATGTGACAAGAGTAGCTTACCTCAAACCCCTCAGGGCATATTTCAGTGTACAGGAGGTATTAAAGCAGACACCCACTGCCTGAGGGTGAGCAGTGCACAAATTTCTCTTGTGCGCATCAAGTTCTGACAGCCACTGTCATTCAAAAAAAACCCTTAAATATCTGTGAGAACCCAGCAGATACACACAAAGATCATGACATCCTGACGCTGTATTTCACAACTACCCTCTTATCTGAAGAAAGAAGTTATCTATGTCTGCTAACCGAGACTATTGGGTATGTTTAGCTGTCAGGCATCTTCTCTAGAAATCATAACCAAAAAGCTATGCCTTCAGTGATAGCACACCTCCCAGACATGAGTCGTGTTGCTAAATCAGATAAAGAGATTACACAGATCTCTACTGCTTATGGCTTGGGTGACTACAGACAGGGAAAGAGTCAGAAGCATTTTACATTAAGAGAGAGTGGCAGATGCAGTAGGGCCAGCATAGAGCTGACTGCACACCTCCATAGAAAGGTGACCCTCATGGTATAAATACAGCACTTAACTGATGTGCAACTATCATATCACACCAGGATGCACCATCTGTACCAAAATAAACACTGGAACTCACTGGAACAAAATTAAATGGGGATTAGTGTCTAAAACAGACAACTGCGTCAGGAAAGCTTACCCTAAGACTTGTCAGGTAATCATTTATGTCGTTTTCCCTACACTAATATAAGAGGTGCTAGGAATGGCTTTGAAGTAGAGAAAAAAAGCCCTTCTTGGGGCCTCTGCTATGAAGACATGTACCTAAACTGTATCTTGACTTCAGACTCTAATGAGTGAAAGAAAATAGGGACTGTTATTTGTGTGATGAGGACAGATGCTCAGTAGTCAAAATGATCAGTTTTGCACTGTAGCAAGCAGGTCTCTGCACCTTCTAAAGGCTCAGTGAAAATCTTTCAAGTCACAGAAAACAGAGGCAGTAGCACAAACATCAGGCTCTGAGCTGGGCAATGCAGCTCAAGAGCAGATATTACCACATGGGCTTGTCTCAAGAGGAAGTTATGATAATACAGAGAAGTAGACTATTGTAAGGAACACAAAAACCATTTTATGGTTTTTGTGTTCCTTACAATAGTCTACTTCTGCACCATTTAACCTTTCTAAACCATTTAACCATTTTTTAAAAGCCATTTATTCCTAGACAGTAATCTGTAGTTATGCTGCCATCTTCTTAACTTAAAATTTTCAGACTGTGAGCATCTGCTTACAGTGCCTAAGTTCCAGATCTCACTCCGCCTCCAACTGGCTGACAAAATGAGAAGCACTCTTACGAAGAAAATGCTCAATTCTTCAATGCAAAATTATTAAAATTGTAGAGAGCGCCCTCATACATGTGAGGGGGTAAAGAAGTTGTCATTATTCTGTAATGAAGTCTTCTGAAAATATAGATGCTACCAGTTTATTTTAAGCACAAATGCCACCTATGTATTTAATCATGTTGAAATCCTTAAGAGGAACACAGAAATACTTTGATCTCAGCTTTCAAAACAGTATGAGGAAAACCATTGTAACAACACCTGAAAATTTAAAATAAAACTGCTGAATCATGTTTTTCACCATGATTCCTGATTAACTACAGTAATTCGGAAGAATCTGATTTTTAAAATTTGTTGAGAATTAGCTCTGAATTTAAAGTAAAAACCCATTAAAAAATAAAAGCAGATTTAATAATTTGTTCCAAATTGGTTTACTATCAGTGAAACCTCTCATTTATAAGTCAATACATGCAGAGAAGAACTTACAACACGTATTGGGTCTTAGGGGCTGTTCTTCTGATTAAAAAAGATGCATAAGGATGGAAAGTAAGACTGAACAGCCTTCAGGCCTGAAGGGCTGGCACAGAAAGCTCACACAGCAATGTCCAAGTTCATGCCCAAGGATGAAATCACAAAGCTGTAAATAAAGAGGTTTTGGTCATCTCACCTAAATTTGAGCCAGACTGGGCCCAACCCCAGGACACAGCCACACCACTAAAGTAGCTTCACGTGATTTGTTATGGTTTCATAGACTCCATATCCATGGTATCAGAGCTACCCCCACTTTATTCCAGGAACATCTTTATTATGTCATTGTGGCTTCGTGAGTAATTAACACTGCGAAGCTGTAAGTACTCTTCTTAGTTAATGAGAATTTCACTTTTGAAAGCCATCAATTTCGTATGTCTTCTGATCAACAAATGTACTTCACATTCCCAAAAGTTCCTGAGGAGAGTGTTACACTTTCAGAAGCACTTGTAAGTAATACACAAGTAAGACTTTACATTACTTTCCCTACCACCATCACCTCAAGATAACAGGTGACTTGGGCTGTTACATACAAGAGAAGTATATTTACAAATGCAATACCTGGTTGCTCTGAATGAAATCTTTAATCAGTGTCTTCACCACTACGAGGGGAAAAAAAATACAGAAACAAACAAAAAAAACCTCCCCCTAAATAAAAACCAGGAAAAACCACCAAGAAAAATCCCTCCCCACCCAAAAAAAAGTCCAACCAAAATACCTAACCCCAAACAACAACAACAAAACAGGAACAAAACAAGCAAAACAACAAAACGGGAACAAACAAACAACCTTCAAATTACTATTTTTTTTCCATAAACACATTACAAAATTAAAATAGAAGCCATGCTAGCAAAAATCCAGATGGCTAACAGAGTATGATGCTACCTACAGGGCATCATTTATAATTTTTTTTTTCCTCATTGACATGCCCCTGTTTTCCTATGCAGGTGGGCAACCAACTTATCTTCAAAAACAGGAAGGAACAATTCTATTTCTAGATGAGAATATGAAAACAATACTGTGGAGGTTAAAATCAGACATCACTTTATCAGGTTATGATTTAGAATATTCAATTATGATAGCCAAGTTAAATATTTTCTATTGCTTTACATGGCAGCTGAAAAAAGTAAACTAAAGCATCATTCCTGAACATTTAGTTGTGAATTTACTATCCACTTCCCTATGATCAACTGCACACAAACACACACTTTTCTAATATTAATAGTAATAAAAAATTCTTCCCAATGAAGCACATTGTGGAGGAGGAACATAGCATGAGTAACCACAGGAAGACGTAATTTTACAAACCATAGATTCTAACTTGACTGCTCTCTAGACAAGGCCCATGAATTTGCCTACATTTCTCTTGAAAAAAAAAATTCTTAAAGAGAGGGATGCAGGAAATCATCAACACTAAATATATCTATAGCAACAAATTATGTAGCATACCTCAAAATAAACAGAAATTGAAAGTCACATGTGATCAAGCAATTTCCTTGCCCATTTATATACCTCATTGTTTCTATTTCTACTATTTCAGAAGATGGTACGAGATTATTATAGTCTATTTTTTTACCCTTACTACATATCTCATTTTTGAACCTATATAGAAAATGCTTCCATCGAAAATAATAAGTATAATATAGAAGAGATAAAGAACAGAATTGTACTTTACATCCCCTGGGTAAGATTAACATTCAGTTGTCTGGCAGCATCTGTTTGGCAGACAAGTACTTGAGTTTCTCAACAGTTTGAACAGGCTGAGCGATGGAGACCACCTCATGCCAGTGAAGTGCTCTAGTACTTTTCGTGATCCCAACAGCTACACAAACACCTGAGATCTGTGCACTGCAGAAATTATCTGGTACCAAACACTGCACAAATGATTAACTACATCCTGCACCCACCATAACTTTCAAGACATAAAATTTTTGCTGCACTATGCGGCAGGAATCAAATCAAGCATGAGAAATCATGCACCTTCACACAGTAGCCCACAAAATGCTGACCATAGAACCATGTGAAACAAAAGTCATGTATGCTGGAAAGCTTCAAAGCTTATTGAAGACTTTAATGTATCACCTCAGAGTCAATTTCAGTGTATAGTGCACTGTGATCCACCTCTAACTTATAGATCTCTGCCAGAAGATGTATCTAACATGATGAGCTTTAGATTTCATTACAGGTTAGCCAAACATTTACTTTCACCATTAGAAACACGAGTCTCTTCTTTTGCAGCATCCTTTACTGGTAAAGAAAAAGCAACATTCCTTTTAAGAGGCTGCATGTACATAGCTGGACTGCAACCTATTCTTCTGCTGACTTATGCAAAGGGTAGGTATTCATTTCAGGAAGGAAAGCAGTAAAGAGCTTACAGGTTTTGAAAATGGAAATAGTGTAAGTACTCCTCCTGCAGCGCTAACATTTCACAGGAATCAGTGGTTTCCCAAAGCCCAACTGCGATACCATAATGACTGAAAGATGGTATCCGAATTTCGCATATGGATAAGGAAATTCAAGGTACTGCCTCACACCTCGTAGCTTTATAAAGACACAAGTCGCAGCACTGAGAAGGCTGCTGGGGAACAGCTTTCCACCTGTTCCATGGAGGCAGAACACTGCTGACCCTACACCCAGAGTCATACGTGCTCCTTATCCACAGAGTGCAGCACTTCCTCCAAAACACAGTGCTTTATACTCATGAATTCTGCGCGTCACTCGGTGAACTGGAGACCTCTTCTAACAGTGCTGCTGCTCTTTTCCCTACACGTCCCATTACACCTTACACAGGCAAAGGCGGGAGGTCGGAAAACTGATTCTGGAATAATTTCTCTTTTTGCTTCGGGTCGTTTTCTCCAGCACTGTCGCTTTTTGGTTTTTTTTTTTACAAAAAAGCGCCGGCTTTCCTCGCCCCCACCCAGCCCCTCGCCAGGGCGGCGACTGAACCCCCTGGGCCGGACTGCCTCGGGGCAGCGGCCGGGATGCGGTGCCTGGGGCAGGGGGGATGGAGCGGCTGCGGCCGGCAGGGAGCGGTTGGGGCGGTTGGGAAGCGGGGACGGAGCGGTTGGGGCGGTTGGGAAGGACAGGGATGGGGCGGTTGGGGCGGTTGGGAAGCGGCAGGGACACGCAGGGATGGGGCGGTTGGGAAGCAGGGACAGGGCGCGGTACCGCCGGTACAAGCGGCCGAGGAAGGACCCAGCAGGACAGGGAGGGACAGGCGGCGGCCGCGGCGCCAGCACTCACCGAAGAGGCTGCTGCTGAAGCCGTCCCAGACGCAGCCGGCGGCGTCCCACACCCAGCGGCTCCTCAGGCAGGACATAAAGGTAAGGCTCACGCCGAAGACGGATACCAGCAGGTCGCTGAGGCTGATGTTGACGAGGAAGAGGTTGGTGGGCGTGCGGAGCCGCTTGAACTTGTAGTAGAGCACCAGCACCAGCAAGTTGTTGCACAAGCCCAGCATGCCGATGGTGGCGACCAGGAGCGCCAGCAGCTCGTAGGTAGCGGCGCTGAAGAGGGGCCGCTCGCCCGGCACCTCCGGCTCGGGCGCCGCGGGCTCCGGGCGGCTGGAGGTGCCCGTGCCGTTCGCCGCCGGCATGGCTCCCGGCCGGAGCGGGGCTAAGGCTCCCGGCTCGCTCCCAGCCCCATCGCACGCCGATGCTCCGGGCAGGAGGAGGAGTCCCCGCGGCCTTCCCGCCCACGGAGGGCGCGCCCTCGAGTGGCTTCGCCCTCGCCTGCCCCGGGGCGTGCCCGGCCCGGGCATGGCTCCTCCTGAGCAAACAGGTCTTGTTGCCCTGTTGCCGCGGTGAGCGGCCCGGTTGTAGCCGGGATGTGGCTGTTGTTTCCTCTTCCTTAAAAATCCTCTATGCGCTTTGGCTGGGCCACGGCTGCCGCCAGCAGCGCTTCCCTCACGGGGACCGCGTTCGGACAGACCTGCTCCGCCGCCAGCTCCGGGAAGAGGTACAACCGATACTTAGGCTTATTCCCCAAATGTCCTGCCAATGAAAACTCCTATTATGGCAATAGTGTCTGATCAGGAGATTCCCCGCAGTGCTCACAGCTTATCTCTAGGAGCTGGAACCCACAAAGCGACCCAGCACCACCATGGCCCGTGCTAACCTGTGGTGGGAACGAACACTGTGTCAGCCATGGGCAAGTAAGACACCCCGGTTTGCACCGTGAAGGCGCCTGTTTTATACCTGTGTCTCCAGTGGGTGTTGTACAGGAATACAGTGGCTGCCTGTGTGCAGCTCTGGCTGCTGTTGGGCACGGTGTTCCCTGAGCCCCAGCTGTGTTAGAGTGTCTCCGAACCCAACCCACCCCGGCGTGTTTCACAGGGAATTTTGCTCACCATGGTCCTACACCCAAAACACCTTGCCAGACCAAGCATTGGCTTTCCTCATGGGAAGACCTCTTTGTTTGCTTTAATATGTGTTGATATGTGACAGCCTTCTTAAGGGCCCAAAGAAAATTTTCAGTTTAGGTCTATTCTTACTCTAGTTAAAAAAAAATCAGCTGTGAAAGCAGCAGAATTTTAATGTTTTAGTGGATACATGTCTTGTCAAAAAATAGCTTTTTTTTTCTCTTATACACAGTGGTATTAAATGGTCTAGATTAAGTGTGAACTGAGACTGAAAACATGGATAGTTGAGGAGGGTTTGATGTGTTTCAAAACAAACCTATATACAAATTATGGGCTTTTCATGGCAATAAATTTTATATGACAAATTACTGCTGTAATACAAGGCAGTAGGAATAACGTCATAGGTCAGAAAAATTAAACACTTAGGTGTTACTTAGGTTAAAGTACCTATTCATATTAAAGTTAACTTTATTTATTATCCATGTTGTTAAATCTCCCATATATTGATGTAATCAGTAATTGAAAGTTACTTTATAAAGGTAGTTCAGACTGTTTCTTCATCACTGATCAACAGGGCTTTTCTCACTGCAAAAGAAGGAGCAGCTTCCTTTCTCAAAATCAATTATATGTTTTTACCATAAAAGCTGTATTTACAGAACACATGACCTTCCAAAATTTCTACTGTAGTAATAGACCACGGTACTTGAGCATCAGTTTTAGGGAAGACATAATTTTGTCTTTCCTCATCCACAAAAGAAATTAACCTGTACATGACAGACCATGTGCAAAATTATTATGTCAGTGCACAGTTATGGGTTTGTCACTGCATTCTAAAAGTCTAACAATGACATGACTGTATCAAATTAATGCTACACCTCATTGAGAACAAGACATCTCTATCTTCTGCCTCCTAAGGAATCTCCTAAATTGTGTATCTTTTTATCCCTGCAAAATGAAAGGAGAGAGAGAAAAGGTGGTAAGAAGAATGGGAAAAATTTAATGTAGTGATTAGTACATTCCAGATAACATAGTGTTCATTGGCAGATTCCATTATACACTCAGGGTTTCTAAGAGGTATTTCACTAGAGCACCTGTCAGAAATATTCCCTCTAGATGTCTTTGAATTTATGGAAGGTAAGAGAACCCATAACTTGCATTTTATAAAGATCATATCTCAGAAAGTCTGGTTTGGGCTTTTTTGTAGCAAAGCTAAATAGATCCATAGATGTGCAATCTCTCCAATGCTTTATTTGCAAAGGTCACTGTATTAATACTGTCGAATTGCTAACGTTATTCAAGTGATCTTGAAACTTCATGAGCAGAGTTCCATTTGTTTTCCATGCAGTGTCACTACTCATATGAGGCACAACAAAAAGAAATGTTGTTTTATTGTATCATTAGGTCAAAAGCAAAGCTGGAAACGGGACCTTGACTCCAATTCTAGTGTAGATTCTGTTTTACCTAGCCCACTCTAGGACCAATGCAGCTATGGTTTTAATAATCTACTTAATTCTTAGTCAGTCCTCTTCTGCTGCAAAAAAGGGTTTTACCTTTATTTTTACCATTGCATGAAAGGATAGACCAGAACCCTAGACGTGTATGTGTGTGACTTACTGGAAGTGCCTCAAAGTACTAAACATCTGTGTAGCTGAGCTCACGGGATACGTACAACAAGAAGCAGGAATAGAGGGTCCCCAGTCCTGTACTACAAAAACAGTCTCTGAAACTCCCAAGGACTTCCTAGATCTCTTCTGCAACAGTCCTTTTAACGTGTTGTCTGTTATGCACAATTTACATGGGGTAGGGGAATGCATTGGCCGTAAATTTTCAGGTGGCCAGCACATGCTTACTTACATATGCACGAGACAAACTTTAAAACCCAGCCTAGGAACTAATAATTCACAAGTGGAAAGTTTGCAGATGTCTGGTGCTGTCTGCAAAAGTTTATAGTATTTAGTAATTTGGAATGCTTCAGCACACAAGAGCATTGAGTGTCACGTGTTAGAGCTGAAGATTCTGAAGCACAGTAAATAAATTTTCAGTCTCTGCTACTCTCTACGCTTGGGGAGAAATACAAACCATGAATGTGACTCCCAGTTGTAACTGCACCATTAAAAATGTCTGGCCTTTTGCAGTGAGAACATTGTGGAGTGGAAAAAGAGTGCTTTAAGGCATTCAAGAGACCTGATTCATTTTATGTTCACTGACTTGTGTGTTGCTTTCACTCATTTTCTCTGTTCTCTGTCTTTTGCTAGTGTGCCTTTGAAGTCACATACTCTTTCCTATCTTTCCTGACAAGGAGAGAGTGAGCAGAAAAGTCAGGCTTTTTTCTGTATTAAATACATTTGTTCTAGGAATCAGGTAATACTGAGGTTTTCATGCCTGTTTTGAATTTTGTAAGCTTATTATTTCTAAGGTCATGGTATAGACCCAGAATGCAGGCTGCTCAAAACCAAACAAAACCAAACCAAAACTTCCCAAAAACTCTGGCTAGCTAGCTTCAGATTTTTTTTTGTTTTGTTTTGTTTTCTACAGTATTCTCCTGGCATATTTTTTTCTTACATGTTGTTTTTGCTATTCTTTAGTGTTAGAGACATATGAAAGCTGAGTGATTATTTACTGTACCTATATATAGCTGCAGGGTATGTCCACAGGGCAAGTGTAAGTGTGGACAGAAGAAATCTTCCATCTGTTGTCAACCTCTTGGCATTAAAATGAGGCTTTTAATATAGATCTACACTTGTTGATAATGCAATTTTTTCAGTAAAAAAACCCCAAAATGCATAACCCTAATGGCAAAGCTTTAAAGCTAGGGCTTCGTCTTGCAGAACTTGTAATCCTACTTGTATAATCTAGTCCATATTGGTATGTGAACTTTAAATCATAAAGCAGTTATGGTGCTAATGTTGCAAGATTGTGAGAATATTCTGGGCTGAGAGGAGTGCTTGGCTCAGACACGGCTCACGGAAGCCAGCACAGGTGCTTTCAGTGGGGGAAAGGGACACAAGCAGGCTGTCCTGGGAGGTGGTGGCGAGCAGAGCATCTGTGCTGCAGTTGGAAGTTGGCTGCAGCCTGTTCTGTGATGTGTGAGCTCTGGTATACCTGACATGTGTACAAAGTGCTGTACTAGATGCAGCTGTGAGTCAGCTCACCTAAATGATCAATTTGAAAGTTAAGTGCATAGGACCAGTAAGATGAATCACCCTCTGGAATTTTTTATTGACTGGCACATAAGATGACTGGAGTAATTAACTTTTAGATTCCTAAGTTAGATGAGATGAACTTCATCTTGTCTAGAGAAACCTTTGTGGGACTGTGCTATGTGTTTAGGAGGCAGATGCATATTGATGCTTCTGTGGCACTTGTTTCTTGCAGACTAGATGAAAAGGGGTGGTGACACATGCTTGTGCCTGCTGACATCATGATGTCCTTGGTTGTACAGACACATCTCACTGGGCAGGCTGAACTCTAAACTAGCGCAGTATAACCATTGTAAGACCAGCAACACCAGTGTTTGCAACAACAACACTTTTAAATTTATTTGTGATATAAACTTTTTTTCTAAGGAAAAACTACCTTGCATAGTAGTTCATTCTTATGCTGCAGCTTCTTGTTAGTGTGACAAATATAGAGTGACAAACATAAAGTGTTTACAACCTCACTGCCTTGTTGTCATTTTCCAGAGCCCAACAAACAAATCAATATATAGTTCATAGGAAATACAATTTTTAAAACTATTGCTTGGTCATTTCAGCCACTGTTAGTGACAGAGATGAGCAGATGCACTTTATAGCAAGGAGCACTTGTGGGGTGTTAATATTGAAAGAAAAGTGAAAAATTGAGCCAGTAGAAAAAAAGAATGAGCTAATGCAAATGTCAATATAATAGCACCCCTAAACACTGTTCCACAGAAGAAATTTAATTTTGACAGTGCTAACATTTATTACTCTCCCAGCCTTATACTGGTCAGAGAATTCAGTCAGTCTGAACTGAAGCATCTCTATCCTGATTCAACTTCAACACAGCCAAGTTTACAGGATGTTTATAAAGAGATAGCAAAGGATGGATAAGTTATTAAAGAAATCATCTTCAGGGGCTGATTTTTTTTTTCCTTTTTAAATGACTGGACTTGACCAAAATCGAGTCAGAAACAGTCTTTTATGTCGCAGAGCCTCTTTAGAGACAACTAAGACCAGTTTAGATCTGCTGTGTGATCGACTTCAGGCTGTTCTGAATCATCATTTTACTTGGGGAGAATTTGCTTTTACATAAGACCACTAGGAAGAGTGACTGGCAGCCTGGTACAGGCAGGAACAAAGATCTATCACCTTTGCTGTTTGTCTTCTTCAGTAGGTTTGGGTTATTTGTTATGGGCCGTCCAATTAAATGGTCAGAATTTTAAAACTTGCATGGCATTTCATAGACTTATGGTAGTTATTGAGATAAAGATTGAAAATTACTGATTTTTCAAATGAGGTGCCAATCCTACAAGGAACTTGCTGCAGCTGTTCTTTGCACACATACAGACATATTATTATCTTTGTATCTGAGAATTTCCAATAACTGAGACTGATACTATTATGTGGTAAGATGAGTTGAGAGAGTCAGCTCCTGAATATACATCAATTATATCATATTCCATATCCAGTGCTTTCCACACTATCAGTAAGAGGGACAGTGAAGGAAATGCTTTTCCTTCAGTTAATGCTACTGTAGAGCTACTAATGCAAGGACTTCCTGACTCATCAATTAAATATTGAATTTGCCTTTTAGACTTTGCTTATCTTCTAATGCAATTCCTATCTTCTATGCTTTGTTTTTTCAGTCCACTCAGTCATCACATCTTATTTTTAAATTCTACTGTACTTTTTTTATTTTATTTTAAACATTGCAGACAACAGAATCAACTGGTACTGAAAGCAATGATTCCTCATTTGGGGTTTCTTTGTGTTTTCATTATGTTTCATAACATGAAGTTTCCACATGGGTTTTTGCAAGATAACAAAACATAGATTTCTGTTCTAAGCTTCTCTGTTCTGAGGGTGGATGCTAAATACACTTTATGAACGTTAAACCACTGATAGTGACTTGGAAATGAGAATATAACTTGATGTCGTACAAGCTTAGATGAGAGAGACTGGAAAGATTAATCAACACGAAGCACTGCATAAAAAGACTTCAGCTGGAGGCAGTATGTCAAATACACAACTCTAACCAAGATACAGTATCTGACCATCCACTGAGTGCCTTGACACACAAAGGAAATATTTTCCTGGAGAATTACTGTTGGAACAGCAAAAATGTATCCTCAAGCTATCCCTCTCTTTTCCAGGCATCATTATGTCTTTTCTCTGCCAAGCTCTTTTCCTTATTCTAATCAAAAGAAATGCTTATTGCAGTAGAGCAGAAGTACCCAGAAACTTTTGGGTTCTTCCCCTTGAAATGATAGAATTCCAGGCTGTTGGATTACTCGTGTTAGGTAGCATATCCTGAGACACCACTTTCCCTGAAGAACTAGCTATTTCATGTAGAGATATTTCCATTATTTTTAGTAATTATTTAATACCAATTAGTTGCTTTCCCTGTGTGTTTCAAAAATGTCATTTAGCTGATATGCTGAGTTTGTGTGAAGACTACTGCCTTTATTTGTTTTGGTTTTTGGAAGGAATAACTGGAATATTCTTGAAACGTGCCTGATATCAATTCTCTAGATTGCCATGAGGAAATATAAAATATAATTTCTCCTTTTCAACTACAGGTTCTCCACAGAGCTAGAACTCCACGCTCAGGAATCCAAGAGGGCCTTATCCAGTAAACCTGGCATCAGCCTTGGGTGAAGTAATAGCAAAGTGGATCTGGGGATCAGTAGCTAAAGAACAATACAAAGAAATTGATCAGTGTCATCTACAGAAAAGTGAGTTTAACAGATACTCCAAAATTCACCATTTGCCTATGCTGGTATAGCTCAGCAACATGACATCAATACTCTTTAAAGATATTGAAAGTATGAAAAATGTGCATAAGAATCACAATTATATTGAAACCTAAAGGAATGGAGAAATATTCCAGGTAAAAAGACCCCTAGTACGAGAATGTACCAACTAAATTAGTGAAGATATTACAAGAACTGCTGAAAGGAAGCATAAGCCACACAAAGAGGCTTAAATTTTAACAGTTTGTGCAATTATACTTTGAAACAAACATGTTGGATTCTCCATATTTTTGTGTCTGAAGATCAACACTTGACACTACTACAAGTCATACTTTAGAACAAAGTTTTGTACTCAGTGTAGTGATAAATGGCTGATATTTATTGATCTATAAAATAAAGGAGGTGAAAGGAGAGCTAAAGGTCAGATTTATTCATGCAATTAATACATGCTCAATGCTCTCCACCTCTTCAGCTCTCTCCCCAAATAAACATTTGGAAAAATGTTACTAAACGCCTGAGGGGAAATGCCTCTCTGGAGACGCTAAAAAAACACCTGGATGTGTTCCTGTGTCACCTGCTCTAAGTGACCCTGCCTTGGCAGTGAGGTTGGCCTGTATGATCTCCAGAGGTCCCTTCCAACCATAATTATTCTGTGAAGAAAAGCATGAATTCTTTCTTTCACCAATTACATGAGATACAATGAAACAATCTCACATGCCAGGTTACTTAGTGATCCTGGTTCATAACCTGGGGACACTCAGTGTGTAGGATTCTGTGAAGTGATGGGATGTTGTGACATCCATAGTTCACTACCCTGTTTGCCAGCTTGAGATGCTAAGCTAGGGTCTCCTCTTTTTTATTATGTAATGTTTGGTATACCTTTCATGCAGCTGCATCTCACTTGAACTCATGTGGGAGTTAAGGAGCAAAGCAAGGCTTGGACATGGCTGTAAGAAGATCTCTCTCTTGTCTTCTGTTCATAAAGGATGTCTGGAAAGAAAGGTCGTGATAAGGAGGGTTGCTTTGCCCTTGAATCGATTGATTTCAAGAATGCTTTGGAGCAGTTCCAGAATCTAGTTGAAAAAATGATCATCCAGAAGACCAAGGAGAGTTCAGGCTTGTATACTAAAGATGATGGTAAGAGATACTAATTCAGATGGTAAAGTGTAATTTTCACATGGAGAGAGCATATCATAGAGAAATTATAATTTCCTTCAAATTAGTGTTCTAACTGTAACTGTTTGATTTTTACAGGAAATAGAGAGATTGTGCTGTGAAAGTTCTTTTCTCCTCCTGTTAGGATTTCTGGACAAATTATAAGGCTATGGTGATCACTCAGTAAATATAATTAGTGGAGTTGCCACATATAGAAGTTAGCATGATGCTAACTTGTTTCTGTAAAAACACAAACTTGATAAATTATGTAATTACAGTAACTAATTGTAAATAATGAGGGTAAAATTTTGCTTTTCTCAATGCAAGTGGTTATTGCTGCTTAAAAGGATAAACTTTATCTCACACACCGTTCAGGTGCAAAAAACAAAATCAGAATTATGGTAAGTAAGGGAAGAAAAAAGAATTTTTTATCTATTATTTTATCTGTTTTCTGTCATGGATTGAAAATTAGGTAGTTTTGAAAAGAGCAAATATTAGGACTAATTTTTTTTCTTTTCAAATGCTTTAGTGAATACAATGTGAGCAGCTGGAACTTCTGTGCTATTGGTATTGAAGGAGAAATAAAACTGGAAGTAGGGTGGATAAGAAAGGAATCTGTAGCTTCCCAGTTTTAAACTGTGTGGACATTGTTCCTCCCATACAGATGAGATAAATTATGAAAAGTTCTATAAAACCACACGAACGCTTTTTGGTTCAGCAGTCAAGGATCAGGATATTCAGGCCTTTTTCAGGAAGATTATAAGCAACCCTGATGAAAGGCCAGAATGGCTTGAGGTAAGGATTTTTAAAGTTTTCTTAAGTATGAAAAACTAATTAGAATTTTAAATGATGGCAGTATTTGACTATTGATTGTGTCTTGTTCACATGACTGTTGTTCATGAGCTCCCAGGCAGAATGAGGCACTCTCTTGTTACTTATCCTAGCTGCCTGAAGCCTGTGTGTGTTCAGTCTTCAGAACTACTTTGGTGATGTGCATCGTCCTCAGGCTTCTTGGCAAAATGCAAAATCTCTTATGATGACAGTATGCCATTTGTGCTCTGAGGATAAGTCTATCTTTGGCTAAACCTTCAGAAATGCTTCCTCTTTTTTCTCCTTTCCTCTCTTTTCTCTTACCTCTGCTTCCTTGCCTTTCTCTTCCCCTGTTCACAGCATAAATCTGGCCCTTACTTTGAATATGAAGCATAAAAGATAGGGCAGCACTTCAGTAGAGTTTTTGAGCTAGAGAATTACGCATATATTATTTAGTCCTGTAGATTAATGAGATGTTTGTAATCAATTTTTCAGTCTCTAATATTGGTAAATAGCAAACCTTTGTAAACAGCATGTAAGAATGAGGTAACTGTGAAAGGGTAGATCCGCTTTACCCTCTTTGCATCTATCTGCACGTATATTAAGGATTTCCTCTGCCTGAGTTGCAAATGCACTCTGTGTGCACTCCCTTCCCGGATTTTTAATCTATCAATTTGTAAGTTATTTCTGAATCCACCTGAGAAGATTATCTCCATAGCACCCAGTTTTTCACATTTTGTGTAAAAGTATTTTGTCAGAATTTTTTAAACATGGTGCTCTTTTTTATTTGCACATGTTTTGAGAAATGAACACCTGCTCTAGAAATGTGTCTTTTATTAAGGTATTTACCATGGATAGTGTTTCAGGTAACTGTTCTTTAAAACTACTGATTCTTAGATTGTTAGAGCCAATCCTTATCAAGAGCACCCATCATCATATATTACTACAAGACTTTTTTGGTTGTTTCTTACCCGAAGACAGAATTGTGCAGAAGGGACAAAACTCCTAGCACACAGTGACTTTCCTACAATAGCATAGGAGGCATGGTATATGTGGCAAAACCTTGCTGGACCTAAAGTGCAGCAGGGTATTAGCAAGTGACATGAACTATGAATTCATCAGCATATTTATATTTTATGTTACTCTGGAACATCGTGCTAATATTGGAACCTTGAAGATACCCAACCATCTGTTCCTTACGTTATCAACCATTGCTATCAAGTGATTTCCTGATATCATCCTAAAAACTGTATGTTCAGCCATTTCTATTTAACAAGATTCTGTATGCGAGCATTTCTGGTTACTACCTTTCTTAACCATTGTTTTTACAGTGACACATTAGTCATGGATTTTGCTCATGTCAGCCATTAAAGATTTCCTTCAAGGAGGGCTTGGGGCAAATCTGGAAAATAGCTGACAGTCTGGAGGACTGATTGTCCTTTGTTTAGGGTAGCAGAAGAGTAGCAAATTATGTTCAGGCTCCTTAGTTTATAAGAGAAATAAGGAAAGCTCTGTATGTTTGCTTGAGTGTGGATCATTTACTCCCAAAACCTTACTGAGTTTTTAATGCAGACTAGTTACCAAATTACATAATTACATAAATAATTTGGCTACATAATTACACAACCAAGCACAGTATGGGGTGTAGTAAAAGAGGTGAAGCCTCTTTAGTTTCCTTTTGAAATCTGTACATGATTTCCTTGGGATGAAATTCCCCCAAGACCATTTCTATGGGCATTTCTCAAATTCTACCAAGTGTGAGCTGACTGATGACAGTCTTTTAATATAGCTTGCCTATAAACTTTCTTGAAAAACTAGCTAATAATTGTGTATATGGAAAGGAGGTAGCTGTGAAGTGAAAGATGAAGAGTAATGCTATGTGAGAATATTTTTTTGAAAGATGTACATCTGAATCTCTCAAAGAATCAAAATAGGAGTTCTGTTGTATAAAATGGAAAATACTGAACTAGAATAAAATACAACATTTTGTCCCCCATCCAAAGGGATATTGCTTTTAGAATTCAGGAATCAAAGTATATATAATGTCCATAATTTGAGAAAGGAGTTTAAAATATCTGTACAGCTAAGTGGGACTAATTTACTAAAGAAATCACTAAACTGCTTTTGGGTACAGAGCATGAAATTTTTAGGGAATTTCAACTGAAAATTTCACACCCTGGAGTAGAAATAATGTGCATACATGACGATCTTGTGCAGAGATCTTCATCATGTTCAAATGGAACCTTGTCAGACTTAAGAGATGTCCAAAAGAGGATTTTTTAAAAATTGTCTTTATATTACATTTCTTTTCAAGCACATGGGAATCTACATATCTTTATGGAAAAGCTCTTCTGTGTTGGCTAAACCACTATGCTGCATTGAATGTCTTTGTTTATAAATACGGAGTTGTCTGTTTTGTCTGCCTTTTGCTAGTTTTGGTTTGGGGTTTTTTTCCCTAGTTGAGGTAGGTAGACCTGGAGAATGGAAATTGAATATGGTTATTTGCAAAGCAGAAATGTACTAACAACTTTAAAAAATAGATGGACTGTATTCCTAGAAGCCCTGTGTAAGCTGACTAATTTACAAACATTGAAGAAAGATTGTGCCTGAGTATCAGATCTCAGCAGTCTGAAGTCATATTGACAGCTAATGGTTAAAGGAAGTAATACTAAGATACTTACTCAAAGAATATTCAATTATAAAGTGTGAGATAACTATTTGACTTTATACATGTATCTTCAAGAAGTAGTTTTACAATGAATTACTTGTTTAGTTCTATTTTGTTTTGTTTAGATTTTTGGCTGTTTTAGCGGAGAAAGCGTTGGCATGCCTACCCCATCGAAAGAAAACATGGTTTTGCTTGTATCTGAGAAACAGCAGATTTCTCATTCAGGTGACATACTTCATCTTACATCAAAAACTATATTTTTTCTAATGCAGTGTGCTGCTCACTTTCTTGAAAGTAGGGTAATAAGACCACATGTCTGTCTTGGTCCATTCATGCTTCTTCCTCTTCTTCTTCTTCTTCTTCTTCTTCTTCTTCTTCTTCTTCTTTTTCTTCTTTTTCTTCTTCTGTGTTCCAGAATTCATGCATTTTTACTAAACATTGAACACTCCACTGCTGCATTTCCCAGTTCCCCATATTCCTAAATTATTTTGACATTATGATTTTTCTGAACCAGACTGTTTATTTATGCAGTTACACATTGTCTTTCTGTATTTTTTGAAAATATGGAGGAAGATGTGGCACATCCAGAATTATTACATTCATGATATTTAAAATGCAACATGATTAATTAAACCAAGTATGGGATAATTTATGATATCTTGCATCATTGCCTTGCATATGGTGCCAAAATGCATTTCAGGAAGAGAAATTGCCCTTACTAATATAGTTCTATTTGTTTACATTTTCCTTAATAATATTGTTCTATTTGGTTATGTGTTCAGTTTCCGTAAGATGAAGAATAATGTTTTGTCATTGACAGTTGTCAAGAGAAAAGATGTGCTCAAGGGTATATTGAAGGTGCCCCTTCTGAATCTCACAGTAACAGCCTCTCAGAAAGGATTGATAACTGTGTTTAGCGAAAAGGTAATTCTAAATCAAACTCTTTTATTATTCCATTAGCAGTACATAGGAGAACTGAGTGGACTGTGATCTAGCATTCAAACTTTCCCATAAAAAAACCTACATGTCTTTCTTATCAAAGTTAAATTTTTCTATATTTTAAAGTACAGCAGGAAATATACATTGTTCTTTTCAATTATAAACCTACTAGACAGTGTGCACAAGTTGATAGAAGGTAGAGATGTCTAATAATAGACATTCTTCACAGAAATTAATTTAATAGAAAATAATCTGCATTTCTGTTTAGAAAAGGTTTCCCTAAATAAAAAAATATGCTAGTGGAATTAACTTTTAGATATAGAGTGGAAATTGGAGAATTAACTGTTTTCTACAGCTACTGAAAATATCTAGAATGGACAGAGACAGCTGTTTGCAAGTAAGATTTATTCAATACAGCAACCTCTAGAAGCTTGAAAGTCATGAGTTTCACAACAATCTGCATGACACTGGCTCACCCTTAGTTCCCTCATCAGTAAAATGTAAG
Organism: Zonotrichia albicollis; assembly: GCF_047830755.1. Classification (NCBI taxonomy): domain Eukaryota; kingdom Metazoa; phylum Chordata; class Aves; order Passeriformes; family Passerellidae; genus Zonotrichia; species Zonotrichia albicollis. The sequence goes on from NC_133821.1 coordinate 58,069,180, forward strand.
GATATCTGTACCATTATTAGTAGAAATTTAGGTCTAAGATGCTGTTAAACTAAAGTTTGTACATTAATTTCCCAGATGATTGTATTACTGTTTAGTTGTATGCACCTGCAGAGGCTATGAGATAGAATGTGTCATACAGAAACCCAGGTTTTCACACATCTATGCTCATTGGTGCTTTACATTTGTACAATTTTAATGCAACCAGTTTCCTAAAATTTATTTCAGGCGATGCAGCAAAATTTTAAAGTGGCATGAATGCTTTCTAGGGGTTTTAGCTAATTGGTGCATAATGCTTATGACAGGAGCATTTAAACCAAGAAAGGACTCCTGTGGATGATTCAATAACAAAGCAGTACTGCAGTTTTGGTAAATGCTGAAATAATTTATTTGAAAGTCTGTCCTCCAGAACATTATCCCTCTTATGTACCTATGAAAAACAATTTCCAAAGTATAAGATTAAAAACATATCTCCTCCCTGCCCCCTACCTGCCCCTGCTATTTTCAAGTTGAATTGCTGCCTCCTCATAGGCTGGCCTGATGTTATCTGACATCAGTGATTGCAGTGTAAATTATTTTACACCCAGCTGCTTAACACAGTGAATTAGGGACCTCAACTCCTGTGTTCTGAAAATGACTAATCCATTATGAAAGCCCCATGATGTGCCAGGAAAGGATCAGATTGGATGTTAGGAGTAGTTTCTGTTATACAAAGAGTTGTCAGCCATTGGAACTGCCTAGGGGAGTGGTTGAGTCGCCAACCCTGGAGGTATAGATGTATAGAAGTGACTGTTGGGGACATGATCTAGTGGTAGACTTGGCAGTGTTAGTTTTACAGTTGGACTTAATAATCTTAAAGATCTTTTCCAGCCTAATTATTCTATGATTCCATATGTTTGAGGGCTAAGCAAGGCTTTCTGCAAGGAACGTGGCCCTGACTCAACACCTGTATACAGCTTTATACCATCAACTGCTTCCAGGTTACTCCAGAATATGAGACACTTACGTTGCTCAGGTTCTCAGGCAGATACTGCCTTGACCAGCACATGAGACCTGTAGGAGTGGGCAGCCTTAAGGACATATTTACTTACTGTAGATAAAGCCAAGTCTGATGCAGTACGTGGATATCCATGTCTTGGTTAACAATTCTCTTAAACACTGTTCAAAGGCTGTCCATGATGACACCTAGAATCTCACTTCCATGGGAAGAAAGACTTTGATCCTAGCTTCTTGGTTTATGAAATGCAGAATTGCTGGGATGGATACGAGGTGTTATTGAATAATTACTGATCGGGAGCAGGGGCAGGGGCAAGAGGAGGTGAAAAGTCATCTGTGGGTGTTTCAGAAGGGAAAAGGTTGAAACTGCTTTTGAAAACTTAGTAGTTTTGTTAAAGGACCTAGAAGATAACGGTGTCTCTGCTGGACAGTGGTGACACTTTAAACCCTTCAGGTTTTCAGCCACATGTTACGCTGTCTTCCAGTAGTTACCTTTGGTGAAGGTGCTGTACCAATGTGGTTATTCCTGTTTGCAGCCTGAAGTGCTGCCTCTGCCAGGCATTTTGCTGGCACTAGTTGATGTGGCCTTGGGCTAGCGTTAGCTTGGGTTCCTATATGATAAACCCGTATCAGCTCACAGGAGCTGATGCTGTTTTTGCTGTCAAAAGCCATTAAAAGCACAATTCCATCAGAAGACCAGCTGATCTGTACTCTGTATGTTGTAAAAATGAGGAGTTTTTACTTATTTTCCTCACTTCAACATCTCAATGTAGAAACCCAAACCAAACCAGAAACTATGAAACAATTGTGAGAGAAAGAGAAGTTTTAAATTCCTCACAATATAAAGAGCAACAGACAGCAGGCAGGTTAAGGATATTTCTCAGATCTTAACTACCTGCTTTTTCAGTTAGCAAATATTGATCTGCCTGTGAAGAGAAGAGATGACTGTTTAGATTTTTAATTTGAGAACTACCTTGTTATTGTGACCATATCTTTCTTGATTTTTCAGATGAAGTTTCTGACAAGCATCAATATTGAAGTAAGTTCTTTTTTGTCTCCTTCCTATTAAATAATTTTAAGTAAAAATCAACATGTACTAAATTGAAATAAGTAGAAACTGAGCATTGTTCTAATGCCAATTCTAACTTTGAGACTTCTGCATCATTTTTCATAGGATGCTGTAGGTCAAATAGTTTCAGTTTATTCCTTTCAGTTATTGAAACAATTGAGTAAATTGATTTCTTTCCTCTGATAAATGAAACCTCAGATAAATGCTTCTTTTTTTGCCAAATTATCCTTTACCCATTTCCTTGCCAGAACTTTTTCTTCTAAAATCCAAAACTTCAATTGTCACTGTAAAATTTAAATAAGTACAATTTTAAGTTTGTTAATGAAAAACAGTTCTACATTTTGCTAGGTAGATGATTGCTGCACAGTGTAAACATTAAAACCTTGTGTGTACCCTGGGAGCATCACTGCAGATTTTAGGTAATGAGCTCCTTTCAGATGATCTGTAGGTAAGAGACATCAGTCTAGCAAAGTGATGTGACCCCTTGTCCTATAAGTCAGTGTGGGTGTCTTGTGCCAGGAGGCAGTGCATTTCGTTAGTTCTCTCCTACATATTGTGGGAGCTCTAAAATGCAATAGAACTACTCCACAAGAGAGGCCCTACTACTCCAACTCAGAAAACAGCTCTGGGCCTCAGCTATGTTTAATTTATTGTACTGGCTGATCTGACCTGTGGAATCAGTGCAGACAGGTAACTGTGAGAAATATTCTTGAGAGCAATTGACTTTTGGAAACTTCTACTAGAATTAGAGCTTCTCCTACAGAAGTGCTACAGGAGTGCATTTTAGTCATTCCTACTTAGCTTGTAGGAGCCACTTTCCCCAATTCAAATATGCAAAGGTAGGATTTCCCCCAGAGATGCCAAGGGAAAGAAGATGGAAGAATCTGGAGTGCTAGCCTGGTGCTGCAGGGGGCTGCAGGGTCCCTCTCCTTTTTGAACACTAAGATCTTGTCTTAAAATGATTCCTCAATGAATGTGAAGGGGTTTTTGCTGCAAAAGTAGGACAATATTTGGCAGCTGTGGCAGTGTTAGGACCATTGAAGGACATCTTTGGCATCAAATGTGTGAAAGAAAGGAGGAAAGATAAGAGCCCTTGAGTGACAGGATGGGTAAGAAAATAATGAAAAGGTTTTTCTGGTACAGCAGCCTAGTTTGTCTGTCAAGTATAGCAGCACTAACAAGAGAAATTCTTACAACCTTTCCTCTGAAGCTGAAACCTGTTACTTTGACTGCATCATCACAACAAATTAGTGACAAATTAGTGACTACAAATGTAAAATCTTCTTTTTCAAGCCATTTAGTCATTGTTATCTGACACTATTATAAGGACCTCAAAAAGCCACAGTTAACAAACTCTTCATAAGAATTACCAAACAATCCACAGGACCTCTGCAGGACTGACATTTTCCACATGTTTATTGTAGTAAAGGGCACAAAAATCCTTGTAAATGTATTACCACCTGCTCACAGATCATTAGGAAGGAGAAAAGCTTTCTCCTGCAACAGAGCGTCAATATCCTCTGTCAGGATTTTGGACCCTTTACACTAAGAGCAAAATCAATATTGTGTACAACAATGGAAATAAAAATAGAAGCATCAGGGCTCTGATCTATAGTTTGCAAGAGAAATTGTTTTACATTAATACCTGTATAACAGGAGGTATACTTGAACAATTACTTAATATGGGCATTGTAAATAGTTGACCTACCTATTGGGAGAATTAAAATTATTTACTAAAGTTACTTATTTTCATAAACATTCATTTCAATTTTGTTTTTATAGCTGAAATTTTGGACTGCCTTTAAATTTCTTTTGTTTCAAACCAAACTGTATCCAGGTAAAAGCTTAATCTGCTTTACTATGATGTTTTACCTTAAGCTTTTGCTGCTCAGAGTGCTTTTTCAGAGTGTCATTCCAGTTCAGCTAACGCTATATACTTATTGTATCCTCTCCTGTGCAACATTTGTGCCTCTCAGGTGAGTCACTGATAACAGAGGTTGAGCCTGGTGCCTCTGTAACTTCATGTATGAGCTATTCCTGGAGTTAGAACTCTCAGTGGAACTAGACCTAGTGTGTGCTAGTGCAGAGTACATGTGATTTATGTGGAAATGGTTTAAAATATGTACTTACGTGATAGAAAAGTTGATAAATTTACAGAGAAAATCCTTTTCTAGCTACTCTTTTTATTTTCATCAGGATACTGCTTGGATCACTGGATGTGATTTCCTGCCTAATCTGAAATATATCGTGGCTGTAACTGAAAGCACAGTCATTCTCTGGGACTATAAATCAAAAGAGAGCGAGGTATTGTGTTGGATCAGACAAATGCCAAAATGAAACCTGAAAGTTGATCAGTCTTTGCTTCTGATATACAGTCACATCCCTTTGGTCTTAGAGGATGAAGACTTTTCACTTTTCTTATTGTAGGAACTCACTGAAACAGTGGAATTCACACTAAAGGAGGGATACTCTCTACATGCCAAATGGGATTGTTAAAGTATATTAAAAGCTTGGAAGTAAAAGAAAAATTTTACTCTATGGTGCAAACAAACCCCCAAAGAATTTCTTTTCCATGTGTATCTAGTGCATATATGTGCACCTAAAATGTGTGCATGGGCATACATATATCTCAGAATCTATTAAGAATCAAGGAAGAGGTTTTACAAGGAATATAGCAAAGATTCTTTTGAGGTAACTTCCTGATTTAAGGAATATATTTCTTCATATCCTGTGTTTTGTTCAGGACTTTCTAAGATAAAAAACATTTTGATGTTAATAATGTTTGTCCAAATTGTTAAAGTTTTCTTTAATGTCTTAGGCATTTTTGCTGACACATATCTTAGCTTTCTCTTCCTGTTCTTGGAACTTCTCTTGGAAATTCTAAGTTAGCTGAGATGATGAGGAGAAGCAAAGTAATTATTTTTTGAATATGACTTTTTAGGATTTTTTTCCAATATTAAAAGGTTTTGCTTCCCAAGCTCAGATAGGTCAATTTAAGTCTTTTTGTCAATCCAATTGGACTTCTTGGAAGAGGGCTCAAATATTTATTCTCCACCTATTATTCTCCAAATTCCCTCATTACCTGCAGTGAGGGCTGCAGGTATCCTGTTGATGAATAGGTGCAGCTCTCTTTCAAGACCACAGAAATAATATATGGACAGTCCTATCTTTATTACATCTATTACATCTCCAATGTTTGTGTGCTACGCAGACAGCATTGATGCAGTTCATTCCTATGGCATGTGAACAGTTCCAGTTTAGGTTGGCAAGGATGATTTAACCAAATAACAGATGGAGTTGGGCAATAGAATCAATAAACAATGTAATGCAGGTGACCCTGAATCCCATTCCTGGGCCTTCTAGCAACATACCACAGTGTCTTGCAACTGTATTCATTCCCACTACCTCTGTGTTTCAAAAATTGAATCACCTACCCATATTAGTACACTTTACACTCCCAGTCTGCATTATTAATTAGGACTCTGGTATAGATTCTTCCTGTGTATTACTGCTGTATTTTATGGTTGGAATTATTCTTTAATTTGGTTATTTCAAATTGTCTTGTAGAGATCATCGTAGTTTTGAACAGGAAACCATAAACAGTCTTAGCAAATAAACCATCCCACGCTATATGCAGAGATCCTTCCTAGAATTTGTAATTATTACTTTTTCACTGAAACACAAAAAGCTACCTCTGAAACAAAATCTTGCTTAAACCTCTAGGATTTGCTTTTAACTCCTCTTCATGATGGTCTTCCATGAGTTTCTGATACCAGGAAGCAGCACAGGGGCAGCCTAAAAAAAAACAATGTCAAGATTTGAATGCTGATGTAGCTAGATAAGCATGATAGATTCAATTTAAGGGCCCTCATGCAATGTCTAATAAACTCTCTATACCACATTTCACAGGGTAATGGCTTTGTCATCAAACCAATGAAAAACTGCCTGCTCTGTGTTTCTACGGTGACTATGGAAGATAACCTGCCTAGGGATACTATCTTACTGGGAGATGATAAGGGTTATGTTTATCTGCTTACTATCACCACTGATGACTTCATAATGAAGCAAACTAAAGGTGGAAAAGTATCACAATTTAAAGTCATGGATGCTGAATCTTTTGACATGTAAGTTGCTTATGATAAAATGTTGTTAGTCTTGCATTATGTTTTGTTTTTAATTTGGAATTTGTTTGCCCTAAGTGAAGGGTTAGCTTCTGTTTCTAAATTAAGCCCATGTAAGTAAAGAAAATAATTTTTCAAACTGCAGGAAGTATGATTTGCTTGTTGTTGCATGAAAGAAGTGCCATCATTTTCAGTAGAAGATTTTATAAGAGATCTTACAGCTGAGAGGATGCAGAATACAATTCAAGGGGAGAATTCACAATTGCTGTTATCCTGTTTGGCAAAGGAACAGCTTTATTGTGCCCGATGAGATGGAAGCGTGATTGTGATTGGAAAAGAGCATGGTTCAACCCCGACCTTCTCCCTGCTTGCTTTTGAGTTGGAAGAGTGGTTCTGTGTCTGCCCTGAATATTAGCTGTTAGCACTGGTTGTGTGTATAATCTCCTTGGCAAAACCCCTGTCCACCTACAGACACATCACAGTAGTTGCTGCTGCAGCCTAATGGCTTCTCCATTTATATCCCTAGGCCTAGACGCAAGCTGCATGATGACTGGGTCGGGAAGGTTAAGTATTTTCCTGCCCTAAAACGTTTTGGATCCTGCTCCACAGACGGTATTAATTCATTTGTTTTAGATGACATAAAGCGACTAGAGGACCACTTGTAAGTATCTGACATCCTCTAGAAAACCATAGATCTTCTCCTTTATAACTGCTGGAGATCAGTGCCTCGTGAGATGTCATCTTGTTATATTGAATCTGCCTTTTCTATTAGCATTGCTAGAAAAACCAAAAATACAGTTGTTTAAATGCTTGGATATTTTTTGTGCTAGTTTTGATGTAGGAGAGGACTGTCCATATATGTTCAGTACTCAGAACCCTTAAAATATGTTGACAGTGTTTTCTCCTCAGCAAGCAAATTTTAGTCAGAAAAATGATTGGTTTCTTGCACATATATCATGTATCCATTCGTTTAAAATTTATACCCAGTCAAAAATAAACCCTACTAAATTTCATTTACAGTTTTATTTTCACAAGTTTGAGTTATACAAGATTAAACCAAGAACACAATTTATTCTAAGGGCTGTGAAGTGGTTCTACTATGCAGCTCAAAGAGGTTATCGTCTCCTTATTTGGGCCAAGTCCAAATTCATATGGCTCATCAGTGCTATTAGCTGATTTAACTGATTCCAAGCCTAATTAGTCTGTGAGTTTAGAGAATTTCATAGAACAACTAAATAATACAAATTCAGTTTGTTGTAAGAAGGACCTATAAATAATATATAAATAGAACTTTTCATTCAAATGTTTCAAAAGATTGTAAATATTAGATCAGCTTCTCAGTTCCTCTGTGAGGTACATCCAGAGAGATTAATAGATTTTTTAAGGCTAGTAGCCACAGTTATTATAATCTGGTTTATTTCTTGTATAACACATGCCATAAATAATCTTGTTTTTATTCTTGAATGAATACAGTAACTTTGGGTTTTATGAGTATTGCATGTCTGTTGAGGATGGGGAAATGAACTATGAAACACTTTTAGATTGTCCAAGGTCACATACTGTGTCAGTTGAAAAGCTGAGAATTAGTTAGAGAGAAAGAATAGAATTAGTTAGAGAGAAAGAAAAGCAAGTCTGCAGAGCGAAAAGTCTAGTCAAAAGAGTATATGCTACCATCATGTACTTCAAAACAGAACATAAACTGCAACTATATTGGTAGTTCTTTTTCATTTCACACTGGCTATAGTTGCATCTCAAAATGCAATAAATACATATCTCTAAGCAGTTTCTCACAGTAGATAGCTGACATTATATTTAGACAACTGAAAAATTACACAGCTGTTAAAATGAAATAATAGTCCTAAAAGTATCTATAGATCAAATCACTTGGAAATGTCCATTTATTAACTAGCTAGTTTAGAAACGTGATTTACTGGTTCTAAGAAAAGAAATTTCCCCAATTAACTTTGTAGCAAGGAATTCTTTTATACTCCCAGGAAGGATGCAATGCATCTTCTCTCTTATAGGACTTAAGTTTCTTGACAATAATGGCTGATGAGCAGCTACAATATCTTCTTGTAACGTATCTAAAAAAGAGAGGTATGGAGATATCAACAAGGTGCTTCTATTGCAAGGCCATGGCTTGAGCAGGACTTCACAGTGCCAGAATCCCTTTTTCCTATTGATCTTGAAATAGTATCAAGACTGTCCATTAAAAAGCTTTATAGAAGTATAAAAAGTGAAAAATCCTTAGGAAATCTGTTAGTCATACATTTAAATAAATTAATTGTTATTTTGTCCTGTCAAGAGAATTAAGACTTCTCTGTTAGAGTTCTGGAAAGAAATATTTTCTCCCTCTAAATAATAGGAAGCAAACAGCCTTTTATTTACGCTTGCCTAGAAATAACAAGTTCTTTCATTAATTCCTCAAAGTTTCCAGAGTCTTTTGTCAGATTTACTGCCATCCCCATTTATGGTTTTCAATATCAATGACTGCTTTAGTCTAGAGTAGATGAACTAATACTTGTCTGAATTTCAAAGGAAAAAGTTTAAAGTATTCTCATTTAGTTCTGTACAGCCTATTTACAGTGGCAGTCATTGTTTCCTGGAAATGGCAGGTGTTAACCCTGCTATAGCTACATCCAGAATCAATAAAATATTCACTCATTAGTAGCAATGGATGAAGCTTGGAGAGACAAGCAGAAGTTGCTCAAAGGATAAGTTTAGAATCAGTCAAGTTCAGTGTGTGTTGGCTGTTTGAATTCCCATGATTTAGCAGTGAATGTAGCAGAATAACATTTGAGCTTCAGATACTCATGATCTCTTCATGTTGACATGCAACACAAAATAGATCATGTAAGGACTATTCATTGTACAGTACATTATAGAGAAGCAAGAGAAAAGTAACTGCACTTACTTAATGTAACATTGAGATCACAATAGACCTCCATGTCTGAAACAAGCAAACACAATTTCTTTGGTAGTTTTTCTCAGTGATAAACTGCTTTAAGCACACAAGCTTGTGTGCAGCCTCCTTTGGCAACAGCTGTCATTTTAGGAGTCTGTTTGGAGTTTGCCTGTTAAAAAATTCAGGTGTGCAGATCAAATATTTATTTCTTTAATGGACAGTGTACTCTGTTCCCGTTTTGTTGATGCCACTATCACTCTAAGTCTCTAATGTAAATCAATTTGCTTTTAACATGAGATTGCATACATTATGCAAACAGCTATTTTGTATAAAACAGAAAAATAAGGCAGAATGACTATAGACTGTATTTTCCAATTATTTCTTACATGACTGTTTTATTAATGATTGCAGACCTGTAAAGGAATTTTCTGTCCCGAAAGGAGTAAATGCCTTCACATACTGTGGAAAGGCAAAAGTCATTGTCACTGGAGGTAAGTATTGGGTCTCTTCCAAGAGATTGTTCTTGGGAAAAAATTGTAAATTTTTTTATTCACATTAAATAACATCAAATAAAGCTGAGTTAGCATCTTCAGAATTTCAGCAATGGCTTCTGCCTACAATTAGAGGAAACAGAGGCCTTGCTTTTGATTTCTCTCAGCCCTTGTCTGAAGATATATACTTTCTAACAGGAATGTGTCAAGGGCTCCATCTGGGTTTGATTAAAGTATCATTTATGTAATAAATCAGAAGAAACAGTATGTTCAACTACTGCAAGGTATGTTTCCAAGTCACCGTGGCCTCAACCAGGTTATGGACATTATTCCTTGCAGTATCGGCAGAGCTCCCACCCTATTACTCTTCTGCCATCCTTTCATATCTTAAGCAGTCACATTGGCCCATCTTAATACTTTCCACTGGTCTCTCTGGTCATGTTTCCCCAGAGTGTTAGTTCTTTCTCCCAAAGCAGACTGCGGAAATGGCACTCTTACATCCACTTCTTCCCTGTTAGCCAATAATTTTATGGGCCTGTCTACTGCTGTGGTCATGTTTGATGCTGCAGAAGTGCTGCTGGAGTATGGCAGCAACCTTGTTTATAAAGTCTGTCTGATAGGGTGGTGCCCTTGAGTGACATTGATGCTGCTTTTCTTCAAGTCTTTATTGTTAAAACTTTGTTAAAAATTGCAATAGCAAACGTAATAATTCTTACATCTATGTATAAAAAAAAAATTAAAAATGGCCAAGACTCTGCTGTCCAGCCTTGATAATATATATAGCAGTATATGGGACAAAACGCACTTCATGTTGAATTGTAACCGTTTACCAAGAGGAAAACTGTGAAAGATATCAAAATAAATATCAGACATCTTGTGTGTATTTTCTACACACAAGATTTAAAGGAAAAGCTGTAGAAGAGTTATTAGTGAAAATTTTGAAGTTTAGACCTGGAGGAGATACTGTTTACACTAATTACCTTGTTGCAAAAAAAAAAAAATAGTCTGAAGAAATTTATTGATGACATAAAGTAGGGATGTCCTATTCAACAAAATGTGGTCACTATTTTCAACAGGTACAAGAGGAGGATTTTGCTGTAATAATAAAACCAGGGTAAAGTGTCTGAATAGGAAAGAATGTCACAGTAACTAGAAAAAATTTATTTTACACACTGAAAATTCTTCTTCCAGAAATAGCAGAATAGAAAAATCTGGATAAACTTTATAGGAAAATTATAACAGCTGCGTTAGGCCGGACCAAAGATCTGCCTAATGCACTCAGCCCACCTAGTCAGTGACCAGCAGTAAACACTTGAGGCACAGAAAAGAAATAGAACAATCATGCAGCATGACTTGCCCTAGGTGCATGTGCTGGTTCTGTCTTGCTGATATGAACCACATTTGAGAAAGATTAGTTGAATACAGAAAAGTATATAGAATATAGAAAAAAAGGTGTGGGAAAGGACCCATAACAATCATCAGGTCCAACTCTTATATGAATGGCCCATAAAGTGATTGAACTCACAATCTTGGTGTTTATAGCAGCAGGCTCTAACCAACTGACCTAAGTTCTAACTGCACCATTGTGCAGAGATTTAAAAAGTCTATTTTCTATAACTTAGAAAAAGTACAGTTAACAAGGAATGCCACTGATGTCTATTAGAGCAAAAATTAGAGTGATGATATTCAGGAAGAGTCTTCTGAATAGTGGCAGTTGCAGAAAAATATTCTCAGTTTTAAAAGGAGCTTGGATTTTTTAAAAAGTTAGATTGCATACTTGTTTGTGATGGTTGGAGGACAGACTTAGAATGCAGATGCTCCTATCCCATCTAAACAGATCCCTAATCAGGATATTTTAGAAGCAGGTGAGTTTTCTCAGCACTGAATTCTAATTTGTTTTGACTTTGACTGCACAAAAGTACTGAAAGTACTGGAGTTGGAATCCTGTCTTGCTTGTTCACCCACCATACTTCATCTTGTAATTAAAGGGCATCCTCCTGCCTCTCACCCTCATTCCCAAAGGTTAGCCCTGCTGCTCCCCTTGAACAGGAAAGGAAATTATTCCTGAGCTGTATTACTAAGAGTCCCAGAGCACAGTGGGAATGCCTGTCCAAAAGCAAAGACAGGGTAGGGTCATCTCTTTCAATTTCACAGTGAAGTTAGATCAGTCAGGGCCTACTGTGAAGCTGCACCCAGAATTTAGAATAATGCTACAGGTCTTAAGAGACCCTTCTACTAAAGCCTTCTAAAGCTGAGCTTTGGAGTTCTGTGCTCTGTTAGTAGAATACACTGCTCCCAGTGGCACAGCATACCATCGGGCTGGAGCACACTGTGTTTGCCTCTGTATCTTAAAAGTCATCTCACTCTTTACTAATTGAGAAACACACAATGATGATCCAATTAATGACAGATTTAAATTATTTAAAATGAACATAAGCTAGTCCTGTTAATTACGGAGTCTGCAGTTTTACCTATAATATACCCTAAAAATGAGAGACCATAACAGGTAAATAACTCAGGAATCATAATATATAGATTTCTTGGTGACATGTTCAAACATTTGTAAAAGCTATGTTTATTTGTCTCATTTGGCAATTAACATAAAAGAAAAATCCAGCCTTTGATTGCAGGCTAGCTTCTAAAGTATTCAGCAGGGGTAAATCTGCTCAGCATTTTAGTAAGCTCTTCTTAATGTTATTTAGGCAGGTGTTTATAGCACAAATGGAATATTACATTCTGTGATGAATATCACTGTGACTATTTAAAAAGTCATATTTTAACACATTCTTCCATCATTTATTTGTATTTGATTGTGCTCATGAGTTTGTCAGTACTGTGACACAACCTAATTTTGTCTTCTAGATATTTGAAATATATAAAAATGAATAAGATATAAACAATCCTGGTACTGAGTTTGCTTTTCGTGCTTAAGGCTAGATTTCAATCAGTAAAATGATAAAAGCGTGATAGCAGCCTAAAATATGGAGCCCAGAGAAGTTTAAAATAATTTCTCTGTGTGGCATTTTCCATTAATATTACACTGAATGGTAAGTTTATATGGTTTTCTTTTTATTCTGTCTTAATTTCAATTCCAGCTATGTCTTAATCATCACTTCAGGGAATGACTGCAGTTAAAATCAAATCAGGAATGCATATAAAAGCAGGAGATGATCAGTTTTAAATGATACATCAACTTCTAACTCTATTAGTTCTTCAAGTTGGGCTGTTTTCCTGCGAGCAATGAACCAGAAGAAAAACTATTAGTAATTTCTAAATCTAACAATAACAGATTAGGACTGATAAAAGGAGCTACTCTGTGCTTGTTCAGTTTCCTTTGTGAGTTCCAGGAACAAGGGAAGCACATTTTCAGGAATTCCCAGGAATCCCAGTGATAGAAATCACCAGAAGTCCTCTAGAATTAGCTGTCAGAAGCGTAGCAAACTCTTTTCTATGATGCCATCTAAATTTAAGAAGAGCATACAAAGACGGACAAGGAAGCACAAAGAAAAAAAACTAAAACAGACATTTGTCAGTATGACAAACTAGTTCCCCAGGTGTCTGACTGTTCTGAAGAGGTTTTGCAGACATTATAAGGCAAGATAATTCATAAGACATATTTGAAGGAAAGACAAGTTCTTTTAAAGAGTAAGGAGTTTTCTGTGTGGGCGTAGCAGCCTAGAAAGAAATCAGGAGGTATATTTTTTTTACTGTCTTTTGAGGATGCCAGGCTAAGCCTAGTATTTCTCCATGCAAATGTATTATTGTTCTCAAGTGGGTTTCAACACCACTGGAAGGCAGACATCTCAGCAGGCTTGTAATACCACAC